>NC_140583.1:360196608-361561608 GCF_964204655.1 Triturus cristatus
AAAGAAGTCTGCTGCATGGCTAAACTTATAAGGTCGATCTCTTCCTCTGCCTCCAGCGGCCCTGTAGGTCGTCTAGGGGCCTCTACGGCGCACCATGATGGTTCAGGGCACCTCCTCACACAGCTTCACTTGTCAGGCAATCCAGGGCAACATTCGAAGTTACTGTGACAACCTGTCCTCTGGGGTTCTTGAGGTTGCTGGCTGCGGGCCATGCTGGTTTCTTGAAGCAGGGTCGCTGTAGGAGGAGACTGGCTGGTAGGGCTGGTACCAAGTCAGTCCTCGTCCTCTTCTCCACGGCTCTTTGTTCCTTCTTCTTAGTTTGTCGTATCTGAAGAGGCAAGGTTCAGGGGTGCTTTTCTATACTAGATTTAGGGGCATGACAGGTTTGTGCAGGTCGGGACCCATGGATCCCTTCCTTGGGGTGTCTTCACACCCTATTATGCTTCCCTCCAGTGGGAGGTGGGCATAGGCCTCTTCCTGATTGAGTGAGTCCCCTCATCTTCAAGATACAGGGGACCGAGGGTTGCTTCACTTTACCTCGCCCACCTGTGAAGTGCGGTTGGCAAAGGTGGGCACATCTCCCTTCCTGGCTAGGTTTTCCTGCCGATTTTCCTGCCCAAAGTGGGGGCCAGTTGCTGATAGCAATAGACTGGTTGTGCTAACAAAGGCTGCAGGCCTTTGAAGCTTCTCCTTCGTGGATCCTATCCATCCGGCAGATGAAGCATGACCTCTCTGCCCAGGATGTGCTTTGTTCCAGGACCCAGAGCGCGGAGCGCTCTCTACCCAGGGGTCAAAAAACCTGTGTGGTGGTGGTAGATATCTAGTAGCCAGTCAGAAACCACACAGAGGCTGGTCGTTCTCCAGGGGGCAGCTCTAAGACGCCCTCTGAGTGCATTTTATTTTAAATCCCACACTGGCATCAGTGTGGGTTTATTATGCTGAGAAGTTTTCTACCAAACTTCCCAGTTTTCAGTGGGGGTCATCAGGGACCTGTGGAGTTCGTAATGACAAAACTCCCAGCGCCTATACTCAAAATAGCTTCACTGCACTTACAATGCCTGTGAATGGCACAGACACTGTAAGGGCATATTGTTTGTGTAGCTATGCCGTCACCGGTGGTATGGTGCACTCTGCCTTTAGAGCTGTAAGACTTGCTAGAGGGGTGACTTACCTATGCCACGGGGAGTGTTGGTGGGCATGGCACCCAAGGATGGGTGCCATGTTGACTCTTCTGTTTAGCCTGCACCAGAATACACAGCCTGCAATGGCAGTGTGTGGTTGTTCAGCTGAGGGGGTCTTTAAGGGTAGCATAATACATGCTGCAGCCATCAGAGACCCTCTCTGGTCACAAGGCCCTTGGTACCAGGGGTACCTTTTACAAGGGACTTGCATGTCGCCCAGAGGTGTGCCAATTGTGGAAACAAAGGTATAGTTTGGGGAAAAACACAGGCATTAAACAGGCCCTGGGAGCCTGATTGCCAGGGACCCAGGGCACACTCAGTCAAGTTGGTATCTGGCAAAATGTTTGGGGGTAACCATGCAAAAAGGGGCTATTGGGCTTTTGCACAAGGACTTTTGAGCTTTTGCATAAGGCCTCACTAAAGATGCTCACCCTGAGAACCGCATTCCTGGTTGCAATGACATCTCTTCGCAGGTTGTGTAAACTGCAGGCATTTACCATCCTAGAGCCATGCTTGCACATCCACAAGGACAGAATTGTCGTGAGGACAGCTCCTCAAATTTCTACCCAACGCCACTTTACATTTCCTCATAAATCCGTCCATTCAAAAAACACGTTTTTTTCCTAAGAACCTAAAGATCAAGCGGAACGAGCTTTACATACACTGGACACAAAAGAGTGATCATATACTAAATGTAAAAAACAGAAGCTAGTTTGAAAACAAAGCAGTTATTTGTGTCATTTGCAGCCAACAACATAAGTAAACATCTCTATATGGATTTAAAAAACAATACAACTGTTACAAATGCTGAGGTACAGTTAGATTCCAAACCAGCGGAACGCTTTACACCCAAGAAAGGAGCTCCTTTCTAGCAAATACACCTTTGCAAGACATTTGCATGGCAGCCACTTAATCATCAGGGCAAACTTTTACAAAAATTACTGTATAAATATTCCAATGTATGAGAAAGCTCATCTGGGGCAAAAAATATTAAAACATATTTACAAGTTCACTTCATCCCAACCTTCACGAAGTTTAACAAACCTCTACAAAACCAATGCACAGCTTGTGAATCCAGAAAAGATTCATACTGCAAAACAAAATAGTTTCTTACTTGTAGGTATGATTTTCCAAATTGGAGAATTCATCTGGATTCACAGGCGACCCACTTAGCTCCCCTGAAAGATGGGAAAGAAGAAGAAAATAAAGACTGAAGATGACAACCATGCGCGGCAGCGGTCGTATGACGTCAGAGGAACCTGGATAGGACCCCATATGGTGGGTTTATCTGCCAAGTAAAAGGACTACGAAAAAAGATAGCTAGCGTGACATCTATTGTAGTAATCGGGCATGTACTTGTCATAGACATGTTTAGTGGTGGCATGCTACCCCAAGGGATTTCTGGCACACTGCTGTCTTGAGACTTCTTCCTGTAAATCTGCAAGATTTGATTCGCAACCTCACTGCCTATGTTATAGCTGTCTAATGCTGCCTTCATCATCTATTTAGGTAAAGCCTAGGCAGCGCATGCGCTGTCTCTTTGAGACATGCTGTATTCACTCTGGGCTTACAGTCCATTCACTGCTTTTCATTTATTCATTTGAGTGCCCTTTAAAAGCCCTTGCTTCTTAGTTGTCCTATTTTTCCCTTCTTTTTCGTTGTTTTTTCCCTCCCAAGGAGCAGGCCCCACTTGTTTTTTTTTCCTCAGTGGCTAAGTAATCCTCCCATAGTTTAAGAATGGAACTGATCCATGATGTAAGAGTAGAAGGAAGTTTACTTTATTGATAACTTATCGACACCTATTCCATCTTGCTTTTTTCCATTGTCATTGGCCAATCCTGCGCCTCAGCCATTGGCTTAAAAACATGTACCTGTTAGCTTTTTTTTCAGTTTACAGGTTTCTGGCAAAACGCACATAGGAATGGAGATAGGTTGTATGTGACTCAAGCATTGCATTCATAATAAAACATATCCACATATTTGTTTATGGACCACTTCTTGCTTTTTTTACACTAAATATCCTTGGAGATGCAGTTGATTTTTGCTTTATTACTTCTGAAGTGCGCCTGTAAGATTTCATTTCAGGATGCTCTTGCTTCTGCAATTAAAGTATGAGTTTACCTCATTAATGATCTTAAGAGCCTTTACTCAATATGTTTACTACTAACAAATCTAATTGTTAAGTACCATTGTATAAAATTTATCATTGTATTTTGGATAGCTATAAAAATACCAGTTCAAACATATTATGATGCAATTATCATTTTTTCCCTTTTGTATAGTTTTCACAGTAATCGTCCAAGTAAGCGATTTTCGATTTTTAAGAAGCCATCGAAAGAGAAGAGGTAATCAATTTCCAATTCTGATGCCTTTTTTTGCCAGTTGTCACTTGAACACATCACTGAGACATTTTAATGGTAGTAATCTGTTAATTTTACTATGTATTATATTTAACAAGTAAATCTGATTCAGTTTAAGCCATGTTAATAAGGGACATAACTTGACATATAGATTTATTTTGTACCTGACTTTCTTGCCAGTCGCCCATTTTATCTCTATTGACACTGAAGTGGTGACCTAACAACCATCTTTGGTCATTCTCTGTTGCTCGCTCTAGAAGTGTCTCCTTTCTGTCTGGTTTCAACCTGGACCGTAGCAAATTCCTTAGTGCTACAGCACGCTCGTTGGACCTGGGCCTTGCAGGGTTATCACCAAACCTTTTGCCTTCCTACACATAAGGGACCCCTAAGGTAGGTCCTAGATAGTCCTATGGACAGGGTGCTGTATAAGTAAAAGATAGGGCGTGTACCTTATGTGTTTGGCATGTCTTGGTAGTGACAAACAACCTATTTCATTTTTCACTGCTGTGAGGCCTACTCCTCTCAAAGGCTAGTCGTGGGAATTACCTTATATACGTTTAAGTGGTAATTCCTTAGCAGAAAGGAGTGGCGTTGCCATGTGTGTTATGTTTAGAATGGTAGTGATAAATCCTCCTTACTGGTGTGGCTGGATTTAACATTACTATTTCAGAAATGCCACTTTTAGAAGAACCATTTCTCTGTGCTTATGACTTTATGTGCTTTGGAGCCGGTCTCCAATACACGTCTGGGCAACAGCGACCCTTTGTGTGTTCTCTCTAGACAGCCACAACACTGCAAGGGCTGGGTGTGACTGGATACATCTGCATTCATCTGCATACTGATAGTCTTCCTGGGCTGGAAGAGGGAGAAGCTGCTTACACTTAACATTTGTATAGGTTGTGTCCTGCCCTCATACAAAGGATTGATATACCCCCTACTAATCGTCTGGAGCCAGGGCTGGGAAGTAAATGATTGTTGTGCACTTCTGAGGGTTTCTCTGAAGTCACCCCTTTATCAAAGACATTTTTGGGTACAAGTACTGGGGCTCTGACCCTATGTTTTTAGACACTGCGTGAGACTTGTAACCAGACAGTGCTGGCTTTATAATCTTCACATTAGATTAAAGCTTGTAAAGTGCTTGGTTACTCCAACAGGGTGTCCCTGCTCTAAGACATCCCAGTCCTTACAGAGAAGCCCTATTAAAATACCCTAGTCCTTACAGAGAAGCCCTATCCCAAAACCGAGATTACCACCAGCACCCTGAAGGTGACTGAAAGAACCATGTCTGAAGTTTTCTACGGAACAGCACTTCCTCAGCTCCAATGGCAGTTGGTTCCAGGCTTCAGCTGCTAAAAAGCTAAAGTATCTGCCTCCCAAACGAACCTTTTGAATTTTTGGCACTACCAATATAGCGGTGCCCGCTGACCTAAGATTCCAGACCGGTCTGTCTGTAAGGGGTGAGTAAGGTGCTTCCAACATGCACTGATAATTTAAAACTTGTCGTTTTGCCACACATGAGCCTTCCTTTGTTTTGCCATTTGAACTTTTTGATTGCACCTCTTGCACTGATTATATAATTCATGTTATTTTGTAACCCAAGAGCCTTCCTTTGTCTGCATAATTTCTAAAGTATTTAGTATTGCAGGTTGTTTTAGTCTCATGTTTTTTGCACAATATAGAAAGTTATTTTTATATACCCCTGTGTGGAGTCTCTTTTGTGCGGGTTATTAATTGTATTTCTGTCAGTGTGTTGCACAAACGCTTTACACATCGCCTCTGATCAGCCTGCCTGCTTGGCACCACCAGAGGGTGAGCACTGGTTATCTTTGGTGTGTAAATGACTTGCCCTGACTAGAGTGGTGGGTCTTGCCTGGCTTAGGTGCTTACCCCAGCCAACCAGAAACCCCATTTCTAACAGCCCTCCTCTTCCAGATTGATGATACCCCCTGCAGACAGCACACAGACTTCACCAGTGTGAGAGTAGAGCACTGCTTACTGCAAAAGCATGGTCAGTGTAGTGTCGGTATGCAGGGTTACAGAACTAATCTTGTGACCATAGAACCTTAGTAGGCAGGGACTGAGTCATCCTACCACCGTAGTACCCATGAGCTCGGGACGACTAGCTATAGTGTCTCACTTGTCCTCCTACTCACTCACAGAGGAACAAGTGATTAGACCCCTAGAACAACATTCCCGACCCTCTCGAGAATCCCGTTGACAGGACACACCCTTTCGCTCTCACACTAGTATTTGTCCACAAAAAGTTCTTACAGACATACAAAAGTTATAAATATTTATTTCTGATGGATACATCTGCCAGTGGATTCCTCACCTTGTGAATATCCCCTGCGCCAGCATTCCACGGAACTTTTCTTTCCCAGCACTCCACGTCGACGTGGGCGACGTCATAATACATCGGCTCCGCTCGCGACTCCGTATGACGTCACCGGAGCCATAAGAGGCCCACGTCGGCGTGATAACGTCGGTTCCCTTTTACCCACGCCGTCTACGCGCAACGGTTTTTTCCAGTGCTCCTGCTACTTTGTAGCTATACGGTGTTTCTGTTGAAACTTTTGTAATGTCTGCGACAAGGAAGTCGGGCTTTAAGCCCTGTAGGGAATGTGGTGGGCATATGTCCATGACAGATCCTCATGAGGACTGTTTGTGGTGCCTTTCCTCGGACCACGATGTGGAGGACTGCGAATGCTGCAGGAAGATGAACCCTAAAGCATTAAAAGAACGAAAGGCCAAGTTGTTCATGGCAAAGATCGGTAAGGAGAAGCGGGGGAGAAAGAAAGAAAAATCGAGGGCGGAGTCGTCGACTTCGAGGTCGTCGAAGTCCAGAAGACACCATAAGAAGCGTAAACACTCTTCACGACGCCGATCCTCGAAGAGCAGGAAGTCGAGGTCGACTTCACCTCGGCGTCATCGGAGTAAGGGCATCTCACCTTCTCCTTCTCTCTCTAAGACTCTGGGAGGATCACCTTCCCCGAAGCGGGCTCCAGAGGGTTCGCCGGTGCAGTCTCCGACGCAGTCCCTGGCGCCGTCTCGGGCGTCGTCTCCGGATCCGGTGGAGGTTTCGGATCAAGAAGGGCCGACTCCGGTGATGGATGAGTCTGTGGCTCCGGTGGATGACACTACGGCGCCGCAGCCGGATACTCCACAGAGGGATGCAGGTTCGGCACCTTATCCCCAATTTCCGGCTCCAGGTACTGACACTGCTCAGTTTTTAAATGCCATGTATGGTATTTTTAATAGGGCAGCCTACCCGTCCGGAGCACCAACTGGTCCCGTGGGTCCGATGGCTTATGCGTTAGGGGTGCCGCAGAATTCTGCTCAGGCCCCTTTCATGCCCTTCATGCCGATGGCGCCTTTGTGGCAGTTTCCGGCGCCGTCTGTGGATCGACACGACTTCGGATGGACCGACCTACTTCGGAGCCTTCTTCGACGCCGCTGCCATCTTCATCGGCGCCGCATATGGCGCCGCCGACGCAGTCTATGGTGCCGCCGACTCCAACTCCTCTGGCTCCGCCGACGCCGCGTACAACGTCGTCGACGCCGGCTCCCCGGATTCGATCTAGAAGGGAGGCCCAAAGATTGTTGGATGAAGACAGATACAGAGAGGAGGCAGAGGAAGGCGAGGTTGATACATCCTCGGATGATTTTGAGGGCATACAGGTGGCTAGTGGCCTGGACACCACACCAGAATGGGAGCACACGTCTGCAAGATCTTCACCTCCTCAAGAGCTGGCTCCCTACCATACGGTTATCAAAAAGGCTGCAGAGCTATTAGATATGCAGTTACCATCGGTGGAGTATAAGTCTAACTTGTTGACTGAAGTTCTGCACTCCCCTACTTCCACTTTAGAGCCTTTGTTGCCCTTTAATGAGGCCATCTTGGAGCCTGTGTTGGAGGTGTGGCGGAAACCACTTTCTTCTCCGGCGGTTTCCAGGCAGGTGGCAAGAAGGTATAGGGAGGCGCCTGGTGATCCGGAATTTTTATCGGTGCACCCGTCTCCGGAGAGTCTAGTCGTGCAGGCATCTTGCTCCAAGCATGCTTCGGGGGCTTTCCCACAGTCTCCCGCAGACAGAGTCTAAGAAGGTGGAGCAGGCTGCTAAAAAGACTTTTTCATCAGGTAGCATGGCCTTGAAATCTTCTAATGCCACATGTTTACTGGGGAGGTATGTGCATGCATTGATGGATTCAATGAAGACTTTGGCCCCTAAGCTGCCGGAGGGCGATAAGGCGTCCTTCTTAGAAGTGGTTTCTGACACGCAGGCTGCTGCCAGACAAGTCATCCAGTCAGGCTTAGATACAGCAGATTCGGTGGCTAGAATTATGGGCTCGTCCATTGCTGCAAGAAGACAGGCATGGCTTCGGTCCTCTGGATTCTCTGCAGATGTGCAAGCCACTTTGGTGGATCTGCCATTCGATGGACAGAAGCTGTTTGGGGAGAAAGCGGATTCTGCACTTCAAAGGTTTAAAGATAGCAGACTAACAGCGAAGTCTTTGGGCCTGCAAGCTCCGGCAAGGGGTTCTGCTTTTAGGAGGTTTAGGGGCTTTGGAAGATCGTCGTTTCGCTCCTACCGACAGCCTCAGCAGCAGCAGCAGCAACAGCAGAATCCCCTCTATAAATCATATAGAGGGAGACAAAGGGGTCGGAGACGTTCTGGCCGTAACCCCTCTTCTTGGTCCTCTTCCTCTGCTCCCAATGAGGCTTCAGGGAAGCAGCCCTAGATCCCCCATCCCGGATCATGTAAGACCTGTGGGGGGTCGGGTGTCCTACTTTCTACGGGGTTGGAAATCTGTTAAAACAGACCTTTGGGTTTTGAACCTCGTGGAGACTGGGTACGCCCTTCCCTTTCGGGAGTTTCCTCCCCCTTACCCTCCTTGCCAAGGTTATTGCTCGGAAGACCATCTGCTTCTCCTGCAGGAAGAGGTTCTAGCCTTGCTTCAGAATGGTGCGATAGAGGCGGTTCCGGAGCAGGAAAGGGGTCATGGGTGCTACTCCCGGTATTTTCTGATCCCCAAGAAGGACGGCAGATTGCGTCCGATTCTGGACCTCAGAGTCTTGAACTTCTACCTAAAACAAGAGAAATTCAAGATGCTGACCCTTGCGCAGGTTCTTCAAGCGTTGCAGCAAGGAGACTGGATGGTGTCAATCGACTTGCAGGACGCGTACTTCCACGTTCCAATCACACAGGAAGTATCTCCGTTTTACGGTTGGGTCGCAACACTACCAGTTTGTGGTCCTCCCGTTTGGTCTTACTACCGCACCTCGAGTCTTCACAAAGGTGATTGCAGTGGTGGCTGCTCATCTCAGGAGGTCAGGGATTCCGGTTTTCCCCTACCTGGACGACTGGCGTCCCCAGAGATGGTGCAGCATCATCTGCAGGTAACATCTCAGCTGTTATTCAAATTGGGTTTTTCAATCAATGTGCCCAAATCTCACCTGGTGCCCTCTCAACGCAACCTGTTCATAGGGGCGGTACTGGACACTACTGTGTCGAGCATTCCCTCCTCCTCAAAGGATTCTCGACATTCAGGAAATGGTCCCTTTATTCCACAATGGAGCGGTTGTTCCAGTTCTGAAGGTCCTTCGCCTGCTCGGTCTGTTCGCCTCCTGCATTCTGTTGGTCAACCATGCACGCTGGCACATGAGGGCGCTCCAGTGGTGCCTCCGCAGGCAGTGGTATCAGCACAACGGGGATCTCAGGGAGTCGATCAGGATCTCCAGAGAAGCTGCAGCGGATCTATCTTGGAGGAGCGTGGAGGGCAATCTGTCTCAAGGAAAGCCCTTTCATCTACCTCCATCTGTGGCCACAGTGATAACGGATGCATCCACTTTAGCGTGGGGTGCGCATCTGGGGATCTGGAGATCAAGGGTCTTTGGTCTCCTGAGGAAAGGTTGCTTCACATCAACCTTCTGGAATTGCGGGCGATTTGTTTGGCACTCAAGGCCTTCCTCCCTTCCCTTCGCGGTCAGTCTGTTCAAGTCCTGACGGACAACACGACCGCGATGTGGTATGTCAACAAACAAGGAGGAGTGGGGTCGCATTGTCTCTGCAGAGAGGCTCTGCGTCTATGGCCCTGGGCTCAGGACCATCAGATTTGTCTCATGGCAAATCATCTGGCCGGGGTGCTGAACGTACGTGCGGACAGTCTCAGTCGGCAGTTCTCCGCCGACCACGAGTGGAGGCTCCATCCGGAGGTGGTTCGTCACATCTTTCGGACGTGGGGGACACCTCGGGTGGACCTATTCGCCACCCGCGAGAACGCGCACTGCCCGTCATTTTGCAGTCTCCAGTTTCCGATGCAGGGGGCGTTGGGGGACGCGTTTCAGTTGAGTTGGGGCTCACGACTCCTTTACGCGTTTCCTCCCATACCCTTGATTCCTCGGGTTCTGAGGAAGATTCGCCAAGACCGGGCCCAAGTCATATTGGTCGCCCCGGATTGGCCAAGGAGGGTGTGGTATACAGATCTTCTCCACCTCTCCTTGTGCCCTCTGCTCCGTCTCCCTCTGAGGGCAGACCTCCTCTCGCAGTCGGAGGGGCAGGTTCTACACCCCCACCTCCAGAGCTTACACCTTCATGCCTGGAGATTGAACGGGGCAACCTGAATTCTTTCTCTCTCCTGCCTGATGTGGTGGATGTTATTTTATCGGCCAGGCGACACTCCACCAAGTCCATTTACTCCTACAGGTGGTCTAAATTTGTTAAATGGTGTGGAGAGAGATCCATTGACCTTTTAAAAGCCCATCTTTCTGATGTGCTACAGTTTGCTCTTTCCTTGGCTCAGCAGGGCTGTGCTGTGGCCACGGTCAAGGGCTATCTTTCGGCTTTATCCGCCTTTCTATGCCTTCCAGATCAACCGTCGCTATTTAAGTCTCCGGTTGTTCTGAGGTTTATCAAGGGCCTTACAAACATATTTCCTCCTTCTCCTTTTGTAATGCCTCAGTGGGACCTTAATCTTATTTTAACCGTTCTTATGGGGTCTCCTTTTGAGCCTCTACATAGCTGTCCGTTGAGGCTGTTGTCCTTTAAGGTGGTTTTTCTTGTAGCCATAACCTCGGCAAGGAGGGTAAGTGAGCTTCAAGCTCTTAGTTCTAAACCCCCTTTTCTTACTTTACATGCTGAAAGGATGGTTCTTAGGACCAGGGCTGCCTTCCTGCCAAAAGTTGTTACTCCTTTCCATTTGGGCCAGTCTATTACCCTTCCTGTTTTCTATCCACCCCCTCATCCTTCCAAAGAGAAGGAAAGACTCCATCGCCTTGACCTGAAGAGGGCTGTGAGTTTCTATCTGGACAGGACTAAAGACTTTCGTCTTGATGATCAACTCTTCGTTGGCTACGTTGGTCATTCGAAGGGTAGAGTGGTGCACAAGCGCACCTTATCAAGATGGATCATCCTTGCCATCAAGATCTGCTACGCCCTGGCTGGTAAGACTCCTCCTGAGGGTATTCGTGCTCACTCTACTAGAGCTAAGTCTTCAACATCTGCTCTGGCCCGGGGTGTTCCTGTGGCAGATATTTGTAAAGCCGCGACTTGGGCCTCCCTCCATACTTTCGCAAAGCATTATTGCTTGGACTCCGAGATGAGGAGGGAGGGCCACTTCGCGCGCTCTGTCTTACAAGACTTTCTGGTATAGGAAGGTGGACACCCTCCTCTGGGAGTGGGGACTGCTGTGGGAATCTATTCACAAGGTGAGGAATCCACTGGCAGATGTATCCATCAGAAGAACAAGTTACTTACCTTCGGTAACGCTTTTTCTGGTGGATACAGTATCTGCCTGTGGATTCCTCACTGGCCCACCCGCCTCCCCGTTGTCCACCTTCGTATGCCATAGGATAAGTCTTGTTTGTGATGCTTGTACATTTGTTGGAAAAAATGGGTGGAACTGACGTCATCACGCCGACGTGGGCCTCTTATGGCTCCGGTGACGTCATACGGAGTCGCGAGCGGAGCCGATGTATTATGACGTCGCCCACGTCGACGTGGAGTGCTGGGAAAGAAAAGTTCCGTGGAATGCTGGCGCAGGGGATATTCACAAGGTGAGGAATCCACAGGCAGATACTGTATCCACCAGAAAAAGCGTTACCGAAGGTAAGTAACTTGTTCTTCATCTACCGTGCTCTTGTATGCAGTATACGTGCCACAATAAGTAAGAAGATGCCTAGAACTAATACGGTCAGCATAGTATGTAACCCATAAATCATAAAAGGAGCTGTCATGATATAAAACCAGGTAGACTAAACCCCCCCTCCCCTTCTACAGAGGCAAGGTGATTATATATCAAAGATCTGTGTTTGCAGTGGACCCTGCACTCTAGCATGCACAGTTGAAAGTTCTGCATCTCAGGTGTAGTTATCTCTTCTCTGAAAAATCTCTCTCCAAGTGTGTGTTCTGCATATCTGCGCATACCTATATGATAATGAGTATGTGTTCCCAAACAGCTGCATTTGTGTGTTTTGTCTAGGTACTATAACCTGACCAGAACAGAATAATAAAGGGCATGGTTGTCTGACCTTGTCTACTGTGTTCAGACTAAACCCCAGGAAAGAACAGAACGCAAAAACGACAGATTCTGTGTGAAAGTACAGCGTGGCACAAGCAAAATTCATTTATATAGTAACGTGCCCAAAGCAGAGTGCAGCCTGCAACCTGCTCAGGCTAAGATCGGGAAAATGAAAATGGGCCTGCATGGCACACATGACACCCTCCCCTTGGTCAGGATGGTAACACAAGAGTGACAACAGAATTCAGGAGATAAGCCAATCCAAAGCCTTGAAAAAGTAGGTCAGTCATTGGTTCATAGAAAAGAGCCATATGAACAAAAATAAAATTAACAGTGTAATCAGTTACAGCATGTTGTCGGGGCCCACAATGTGGGGTGCCAGTTGAAATGCCATGGATTCAAATAAGAAATCTGAACCTTCTGAGGTAAAAATATCAGCCGTCCAATTGAGCAAGTCTAAGGAACAAACATGCGCCTCCATGCCAGTTGTGGACAAGACAATCTGAGGGCAATCTGTGTTGATTTTGATGAAACTAAGATCCAGAAGACGCTGTGCCATTGCACAGGGATCATCTCTGGCCAATGGGCATAGCGCAGGGTTATGAAGAAGTAGCATGCCCAAGGAACAGGCCACATAATGGGCCACTAAGGGACTCATCAACAGTTTAAAATCCAAGGCAGCGTGTGATGGTATAGCCAGACAGACGTCCAGGGCCCATTGGAAGGGGCACCGGATGCTTTGTAACACAGGTTGCAAGCAGGTGAAGTAGGCTTAGCGGAACGTTAAACAAAACTCTGCATCTAGAGCGTCCTGGGGCACCGGTCCAAAGAGCTGTATATTTCGCTCATGGTACAGCTGCAGCAATGCATGGACTGGAAGGGCCACAAAAGGAGCATCCATTGTGGAACAGCACTGTAATGCAGTAAATTGAGTAGAGCAGCAGCGGGACCACACCAAACACGCTGGAATTTTTTTTTTATAAAAGCTCGGATTACTCCAAAAATATTTTGAAAAGATGTTACGAGGCCGGAACCCACACGTTTAAAAAAGTGTGCTAGGCCTGTGGTATCAGAAGCATTAAATATTTGATGTATTATTTCACCATAATGTAGAGGGAGATGTGTGTTGAACAATGACTGTATTTCACTGGATGTTCCCGCCACCTGCAATTCGAAGATTTCGCGAGCTGAAGTGAGAGCCTCTTCTTGTTGACACAATATCGATTTGAGTTGGCTTAGCTTATTGAAATCTGTTTTCAAAGTTGGAATGGAAGGCCATAATGAACTGCTGTGCGGAAGGGGAAACAGTACGTTGCTGCAGTAAAGTGACTAACGGCGGAAAACTAACCCCACATACGGTATTCCCGCCCGCACACCGCAACAGTCCTGATTATGAAGGACAACAGAACTTCCATTCGAAAGTAATGTGATAGTGGGAACAATTGCGGGAACAGGAGTTCCTTTTAATAAACAAGCCAAATTACGGGCAGACACATTCTAGGTGCCATTAATTTTTTTATGTTGACAGACCAGAAAATGACCGGCAGAGGATTTGCATTCCTCCCCTGTAAGGAAAACGTCTATCTCGCCCCATTGATAATGATACATAAATGGCAGGGACCACAACAGTGAATTGAAAAGTTGAGATGGGCAACAAAATAACCCCATGTATTAACCAGACTGCTGAAGTTGTTTCCGCAATGGTGTAGGGAAGTTGTCCATGTGTAACATGGTGTAACTAGCATCCTTCATAGCCATTGATTGACGTTTATTTGTTCAATTAAATGGTGAGAACAAAACTGTAGAATTGAGTAAATACCAAGGAACCCGCCCATTTTAAATGTTTGGAGTGTCCAACTAAATTCCATATTTGATCTAAGTTGAGTCTGCAAAAAGAACTATTGATGGACAGAATGCAGAACAATGTCATACATTCACCCCAGTACAGAGATCTGGGCCTAAATCCATAGTTTTTTTGCTCAACATGCCATTCCAGTTTGGACCCAGCCATATGCAAATCAGTCTTGACCCTGTGCCCAATGGGAACCGTCCAGCCCGAACTGCCAGGTCAGGTCTTCCTTGGACTGGAAACAAGCATCCTAGGACTGGTTTTGGGGTTTCACCCCTCTTCAGCCAGGATAGCTTGATTCCAGTGGCATGGAGAGCACGGGACTCACGTCTGAGCATACCCGTTCTACTCGGGGTGACAAATGGAAAACGAACTATTTATGGACAGAATGCAGAACAATGTCATACATTCACCCCAGTACAGAGATCTGGGCCTAAATCCATCGTTTTTTTGCTCACCATGCCATTCCAGTTTGGACCCAGCCATATGCAAATCAGTCTTGACCCTGTGCCCAATGGGCACAGTCCAGCCCGAACTGTCAGGCCAGGTCCTCCCTGGACTGGAAACAAGCATCCTAGGATGGTTTCGGGGTTTCACCCCTCTTCAGCCAGGATAGCTTGATTCCAGTGGCATGGAGAGCACGGGACTCACATCTTAGCATACCTGTTCCACTCGGGGTGACAAATGCAAAAAGAACTATTGATGGACAGAATGCAGAACAGTGTCATACATTCACCCCAGTACAGAGATCTGGGCCTAAAGAGCTAAAGAATGATGATGGATTAAACCCAGATCAGTTGACTGGGGGTGAGTGTTTGATTTGCTCAAACGCTCCGTCCATCATCCCCTTTGGTATCGCTCTAAGTTGAGTCTGATCCTGATACAATGTAGACACATCACTTTTGCACAATATCAATGACGGACGATTCAATATTATCTAAACAGTTAATACGAGATGACAAAGTATTAATAATGTTGTCTACTACAGCAAGCACTTTATCCAAATTATTTTGATAAATCTGGCGTAAACGTACTACAGCTTCCATTTGCGACAATTTCCAAATTTCATTATAGGCAACTTAAGCAAATATTTTAGAACGGACCCAAAAGGAAGTCAGTCAAATTCATGTCTTTGGTTAGGAGAGAAAGATGTTGTTTCACTGCAGACAATGTGAGGTATTCTAACCATTGTTGGCATAATTTACCCATAAAGTAAGTAGTAACAGTTTTAGCATGTGTGGATTGTGAATATCAGCGGTAGGTGATGTGAACCCAGATGTGGAGTTTAAAAAACGAGCATGACTAACATTAGTGTTCACTGTCCATACTAACCACCCACTCTTGAGCTATAACTGAGGAATAAAATGTATAGTTTTGTAGCATACTATTTAATTGGCCTTCAGTATAATTTGTGTAGGATTGCTGTAGAAAGCTTGCTCTGTACATACTATACCAAAGTGAGGTATAGTGTGCACAGACTCTGGTGGGACCACAAAGGAAGGCAGAGGTAAAGTTAAATAGCACCTTACTCTCTATTTGTGGTAGAGTGGTCGAGCAGTAAGGCAGTATCAGAGGACAGTGTTAAGCATTTGTTGTACACACTCAGTCAGCAAATGAATTCACACACTCCGACTGAACTTCAGACCAATTGTTTTTGTATAAAAATATTCTTTTAGTTATTTTATTTTCTAGAACCAAGCAAGCCTGGCACAGGTAAGCAATAAATACTTTACAGTAGTAATGCAGTTTGTAAACAATTTGAATTGTAATTGTATATGCACTTTGTTTTGACATACAGTATGGTTGCAGAGAAATGCAATACTTTGTAAATAAAGTACATAGACTTGAATGGGCTTTCTTATAAAATACCAGGTAAGTTACTATTGGATTACCGTTCTTACTCAGAGTAGTATACCTGGATACTACTCTGGGACATTTCCTGTAAACAGGTAAGTAAAATCATTTTTGTTAAATAGTACAATAGTACAATTTTAAAGAATTTCTTTAGGTTTTCAAACTCCACACTTTATCCTATGGAGGAAAATAGTGTTATTGGTTTTGAGGTAAGTATTTGGTAGTGGGAGTTGAGGTTCTGGGGGTAGACTCGGGGGTCCCCCAAGGTCAAGGATGCACTCCAGTTACACCCTCAGCAGCACAAGGGCGGCCGGGTGCAGAGTGCTGTGGCCCAATTTTATCCAATAGGAAATAGGGGGCCTCTGGTTGGTGGCTGCTGGCATACAGGCCACTGGATTGTGGGAGCAAAGCTCCTGGACTTTAGCTCAGGGCAAATGGGGGAACAAAGTAGCACCAAAGGTGCACCCTCAGAGGCACTAAGTTGGCCGGGTGCAGGGTGCTGGTTCGACGTCGGGCGCCCTGTTTTCAATGGGGGAGCCTCTGGTTTGCAAAGGCACTGCAGGCTTGGAGACAAATGTCTTCTGGGTGCGACCACCACTTCGGTAAGTTGGGAAGTTAGTGGTTGGTTAGGTACCGTCGGTTTGGGCACCCAAGGCTGTGGGGCGTCTGGTGCAGGGGTGCCTTTTGGGGTCGGCTCTTCATACCAGCTCCTGGTCGCGTTTGGGTGGACCTTCTGGATTTACGCTGCAGGCGTCAGCTGGAGGCTTGAGGCAGGTTAGGGGTCGCCGGATCTCGGGTCAGGATCGCCGGGGTGACCTCCTCGTGGTGTTTGCCCATTCAAGCTCAGGCCGTGGACGGTGGGTGCAGAGTGGGGCGGATCTGCGGTGTCCAGCCAGAGGTTGCAGATGAACAAATCCAATGTTCACGGAAGACAAAGTGTTCTTAAAGGCAGTCGGGTCCTCCAGCGTTTTCGAGGTTGCTGGCTGCAGGACATGCCGGGAATTCGCAGGAGCAGATTTGAGGGGGAGACAGGCCGGTAGGGCTAGGGCCAAGTCAGTGAGCGTCTTCCTCTTGTTAGCTGCTGCACAGCTGTTCGGTCCTTCTTCTTCTTCTTCTTGTAGTTTCTTCTTGTCTGAGGAAGGAAGGTTCAGGGGTGCCCCTAAATACTAGATGTAGGGGTAGGTAAAATGCAGGGACCAATGGGTCCGTTCCCTGGGGTGGGTACACCCCCTATTTTGCCACCCTCCAGTGGGAGGGGGCGTGAGCCTGTCCCTGGTTGGCTGAGTCCCCCCCATCTGCAAGATGGCGGGGACTGGGAGTTGTGCTTCACCTCACCTCCCCCACCCGGAGGGTGGAGTTGGCAGAGTTGGGCACACCTCTCTTCCTCACTTGTTTTTCCCGTCTGTTCTCCCGCTCAAAGTGTGGGTCAGAACCAGTGGGGACCAGTTGCTGAAAGCAGCAAGTGGCCTGGGGAAGCTCACAAAGCAAAGGGGATGTGCATTATTTCATGCCCCAGAGAGCAGCAGGCTCTCGACCCAGGGGTCCAGAAACATGTCTGGTGGTGGCAGCTGAAAGCAGCCACTTAGCCTGGACACTAGTGTTGGGTTAGTTTTCAGGGGGCATCTCTAAGATGCCCTCTGTGTGCATTTTTCATTAAATCCCTCACTGGCATCATTGTGGGTTTATGTGCTGAGACGTTTGATACCAAACTTCTCAGTTTTCAGTGTAGCCATTATGGTGCTGTGGAGTTCGTAATGACAAACTCCCAGCACCATCAACTCTTAATGGTAGCACTGCGCTTATAATGTCTAAGAATTGACTTAATACACTGTAGGGGTAGAAGGGCGCAGGCACCTGTACCCTCACCACTGGTATAGTGCACCCAGCTAGAGGGGTGACTGATCTATGCCAGGGCAGTTTGTTGTAGGCATGGCATACAGATGTGTGCCTTGTCGACTCTTCACTTTGTTCTGCACCAAAACATGTAGCCTGCAAGTGTGTGTGTGTGTGTGTGTGTGTGTGTGTGTGTGTGTGTGTGTGTGTGGTTGTATGTGTGTATAAGGATGTGTGTGTGTATAAGGATGTGTGTGTGGTTGTATGTGTGTATAAGGATGTGTGTGTGTGCGTGTATAAGGGTGTGTGTGTGCGTGTATAAGGGTGTGTGTGTGCGTCAATAAGGGTGTGTGTGTATAAGGGTGTGTGTGTGTGTGTGTGTATAAGGGTGTGTGTGTGTGTGTATAAGGGTGTGTGTGTGTATAAGGGTGTGTGTGTGTATAAGGGTGTGTGTGTATAAGGGGGTGTGTGTGTGTGTATAAGGGGGTGTGTGTGTGTATATAAGGGTGTGTGTGTGTGTGTATATAAGGGTGTGTGTGTATATAAGGGTGCGTGTGTGTATATAAGTGTGTGTGTGTGTGTGTGTGTATAAGGGTGTGTGTGTATATAAGGGTGTGTGTATGTCAATAAGAGTGTGTGTGTGTATAAGTGTGTGTGTGTATAAGTGTGTGTGTGTGTGTATAAGTGTGTGTGTGTATAAGTGTGTGTGTGTATAAGTGTGTGTGTGTATAAGTGTGTGTGTGTGTGTGTATAAGTGTGTGTGTGTATAAGTGTGTGTGTCTGTGTGTTTAAGTGTGTGTGTGTATAAGTGTGTGTGTGTGTGTGTGTATAAGTGTGTGTGTGTGTGTATAAGTGTGTGTATAAGGGTGTGTGTGTGTATAAGTGTGTGTATAAGGGTGTGTGTGTGTATAGGGGTGTGTGTGTGTAGGGGTGTGGGTGTGTGCGTTTGTGTAGGGGTGTGGGTGTGTGCGTGTATAAGTGTGGGTGTGTGTATATAAGGGTGTGTGTGTATATAAGGGTGTGTGTGTGTATAAGGGTGTGTGTAGGGACGTGTGTGTATAAGGGTATGGGTGTGTGTGTGTAAGGGTGTGGGGGTGTGTGTGTGTGTGTGTAAGGGTGTGTGTGTGTGTGTGTAAGTGGGTTTGTGTTACTATCCTTGTGGGGACTTGGGTGTGATAACACACTCACGCTGTGGGGACTTGATTGCACTGTGGGGACCTGAACCCAGGTCCCCACAAGGCAATGTCCTTTAAATTATAAAAAATGGCTTCAGGAACATCTGTGCCAATTTTTACAACTTTTTAAAAAATTGTCTTGTGGGGACCTGTGTTTCCTAAAGTGTGTTTATATTTTTGCTCTGCTCTGCCCCTGTAGACAGGAGGCGGTACTGCAGCCTTAAACACACTTTGCATTTAAACACACTTTGTTCACCAGCAACACACGTTAGCAGCACAAAGCACAGCTATTTCAAAGGAAAAGCTGCAAAACCCTGTGTTAAAAAATATTTTTCATGCAAAGTAACCTTTTCCCTATTTAATAAAGTAAACTTTATTTACAGAAAACATTGAATTTAGACTATTTGAGATGAAAAATTGTTAGTGGTTTTATAAACATTGCTAAAAGCAGTTTGGGTCAGCTTTGAATCCCAGATTACTTCACTATTGCAGTTTGATCCTTATCTGCAATTAAAGAATGATGGTGCATTAAACCGTGAACCAATGTAAAATGATCCGATATTTTTTTTTGCAAATTTGATTACATATTAATATGCACTTTGGAATACGCTCTTAAAATGATGGCTAGATGAGTGAGTGGCTAGAGTTGCATTGTGCTAATAGGTACATTCTCTACAGCCCCCGAACCATAGTAATGTTATGCCCACAGCATGGGGACGTTTAATTTTAACAGAAAAAAGCATGTTCTTTGAATATATTTTCTAATAATGTCACTATTGTTCTAATATTGCCATAAGATGTAATTACATTTAAATCCTTTGAATTGCTCAATTTCTAAACTATTCCCAAAGCTTTACAAAGTAAAGCAGCTTAATTCCCAGAGATGGGTGACGAATAGTCCTATAACAAGCATTGGCAAAGCCAACAGGTGTCACCTACAAAGGAGCTACTGGCTTTGTCAGAGTTTTTTGCCATGTTGTACAGCACTATGCCTGCTCTGCAGCATGGATGAAATTGAAATTCAAATTTTCAAAAAGCACTATGATGCAGCCCAAGGGAACCACATCATGACAGTTATTTTTATGGTTGGTGGGAGGGTGGGGGCCAGTGAGGAGTCAACACTAACAACGGAGGGGGTAGGGAAAAGAACAATCACTGACGCAGCCACTACTGATCACAGTAGCAGTTGTCAGAGACTCCTTGGCCTCATAATATTATAAAATGCAGATTGATATATATCAAGCTTAGTGAAGTAGGTGAAGAGACACAGGGTCGTACTTCACCATAATTAGTGGCTATTTTTTATAAAGCCAAAACAGAGTAGGTAGACAGGAGACCAAATCCCTATCTTGCTCATGGTGCCCTTGCTACTGCATTGGAACCCACACCCATTACAGTTTGGACTTAGTGCTCCAGCTAAGGTGCAAAGTTCTGCTGTAAAATGGGCCATGTTGGTGTCCACTTCAATTTGCCCTTCCGGTGTATTTAAATATAGTTTGCCTTCCCAGACCACACTAGGTTAACTACAACATACTGCAGTAGCATAGGCTGTGCTCAACCACCTGCCTTATGAGTGAGATGGCTTTCAAGCCGGAAGTGTGGAGAGTATGTGGCATTATGCTAGAGCTGCAAACTTGGAACTCAATTCTTGACGTTGGCTTAAAATCCTGTGATTCTGGTCAAATCACTTAATCTCCCCATGCCTAAAGAAATTGTACGTGACTTAACTGGTGCTCATGTTAAGTGCTTCAAAGTGGAGTGACACAAGCACACCACTAGTGGGAATGAGGCATTTACAGAAGTACGTAAGAAGTGGCTTCTGTTGCTTCATCATGAGGACTTTTGTGTGGTTCAAGTCTATTAATGCTACCATGGGCAAGGATGAGATAGACTACTTCTCAGATCTCGAGATCAGTCATGAGGTAGCTGCAGCCTGTCCCACATCAGTGCTAGTCCTGCTGAGAAGATGAACTGCCCATGTGTTCTTGTTCCTTCCTCTTTCATTCAATTGGAAAAGTTAATATCTGCCTTGAGAAAAAACTCAGGCAGGGCTTCAGGGCAATGACCCTCGCACATAACAAATGGGCCATTAACAAGTGAATAGGCCGGTGCACCTAAACCTCCTGAAGTTGGTTCCACTCCCACAGTGGGAGATGGGCCTTGGTGGTAAGAGCACACCTTTCGGAAGAGAAGAGGCATGGGCTGTGCCTGATGACCTTGAAAGCAACTAGGCAGGGAATAAAGCATCCAAAACAGAGTGCCTCACTGATTAAAAACATTTGCTCATGGCATAACATACATCATTAGCAAAATGCCTGGAGCACATAATTGTTGTACACAGCTGAACTCTTTTAGCTACTCAGAGCCCTTATTATGACTATAAACTTATTCTGTATTAAAATTACCCAATCCTGGAGAGCCTAAAACTCCACCCAAGATAAGAAGGGCTTTCACCACAGACATTGAGTACATAAAGCATGGACAAGAATATCACACTTAGGGAGCTGAAATTTCTAGCTTAGAAGTGAAATATTTCTTTGGCATAATATATTGTCTATGATCATATTGGTCAGCAGTTGGGAGCAGAGATTGTGGGATTTCCTTAGCTGCAGACTATTAAGAGTGTTTATTAGTTTTGGAGGCCTACCTTTAGCAAGAAATCTATCATACGTATATTGGAATTTGAAGCATGATTGTTGATGTAATTAGACTGTCATTTAAGGAGAGCAGTACTTTTTAAAATGAGGCACTACGCTTAATATTTTGACTAAGCCTAGAAAAGTATTGGTATACATAAAGAAAAACAAATAGCATGGATATGTGTGCAGGCACAAAAAGTAAATGTGTGTCTGTTTTGGAATGTAATTGCACTACAGGTTATGGTATGTTATGTTAAAATGTTTCTAAAACGCTCAAATACCCAAGGGTGTCTTGGTGCTAGTTGGGACTATCAGTAAGGTGAGAGCAGGGGAAAGCTAGAGGTTAAAAAGCCAGGTTTTTATTAGTTTCCTAAAAACTCAATAATGTGGGAGTTGCTTTAATATGTATAGGCAGACTGTTCCAGATGGCTTGGGCTTCAGAGGAAAAGCAACTGACTCCCCATTGGAGTCTCTTAAAGCTGGGACAAGGGACAGTCAGGGAGTTTTTTTATTGTAGGTCTCTATTAGGTTTATACCAGGAGAATGACTGTTTGAGGTAGCTGGGACCTAGATCATGCAAGGATTTATAGGTAAGGTATAGTGCCTTAAATGTAATGCGGTTATTCACTGAGAGCCTTTGAAGTTCCTTAATGAAGGCTGGAACCGGATGGAATTTGGGAAAATCAAAAATAAGCCTGGCCGCCGCATTCTGCACGCTTTGGAGTTTCTTCACGTATTGTTTTTGGAGCTTAAGAAAAAGTCTGTAACAATAATCCAGCTTTGTCAGTATTAATAAGGAAATTAATGTTTTACTGGAAGTGGGGGGAACATACAGCAGAATCTTCCTGATGATTCTCAAAGTGTTAAAGCAGGATGAGACAACGGAACTAATACGCTTATTACAAAAAGTTTTTGGATTTTTGGACTGGGGTTGGGAGAGTTCCCAACTCCACTGACCAGCATGCTGGGCTTCAAAACTGAGGATTATTACCAAAGAGTAACACCTCAGTTTTCTCTGAGTTTAGTTTGAGGCAATGCTTTCCCATCCAGTCACTAACAGCTCTCATACAATTGTGAAACTGAGAGATAGTGACTTCTGTCTTATTGGAGGCCGACACCACAAATTGAGTATAGTCTGCATAAGATGTGGGGGGAAATCTAAAAGATCCAATCAGGGAGGCCAATTCTGAAACATAAACATTGAAGAGCAGAGGGCTTAGGTAGGATCTCTGCGGGACCCCACACGGAAGAGAGAAGGAGCTGGATGAAAATTTCTCCAAGATGACTGAATTACTTCTGTCTATTAGGAATGATTGGAGTAGGGCAAGAGCTTCATCAGCAATGCCCAATTTTTTTGAGGCGGCCAACAAGGGTGACGATTGACCCTATTGAAAGCCGCAGACAGGTCAAGGAGAAGAAGTGCTGCGGAGTCTCCTTTGTCCAAGATAGTTCTTAATTCATCTGTGGTTTTTATTAATGTCGTCTCAGTACTATGTTCGGCCCTGAAGCCGAATTGGGAAGGATCCTACAGGTCCTACAGCTCATACATAACCTAGCATGGAAATATTTTAAGTTAGTGGCTAAGCTGTAGACATTAAAAATACAGCCATGCTTTACTCACATTTTGACCATGTACTCGTGTGGCATTGAGGGGGATTCAATCAACGTTGCCACATAGCATGCTTTTTATGCCAAACGTTGATGCGGGTGCAGCACCAAATTCTCGGCTCTGTGCTGCACCAACCCACTAGCAGGTTTGGGAACAGTGCAAAGACAACTGAAATACACACAAAGCCAGATCTCCTTAACTAACGTGTCCTGACTTTGCATGAAGTTATACCACCAAATGAAACCAGGCACAAACAGTGGGTAAATGGAAAAGCCTATGATATTTCCTTACACATGTGTAATTTCTGCAAAAATATCCACTTGACCCAACTTACCCTTAGCCTCTTGACATTGTGCTGAAGGTTGTACTGGAGGGCTTCATTGCATATAAATCTCACACAAGACCCTACTAGCTTGCCTTAGCCCTGTCGTGCAATGATTAGAATCACACAAAACAGACATTGGCATTCGATTCTTTGAAAATATGGTGCTGTAATATTTTTACTGTTAATCCAAGGGAGTGCAATGGAATATTACAAATATTTATATAGCACTGCCCCAAGTTTAGTTTATCTAGATCACAGGGTGACAGCACAGCTCCATGTTTCTGAACAAGTGAGTAGCCAGAAAATGAACATACCCCCCCACTTTGAACTAAAGCTCTGATGGCACCAAGTAAGTTAGCCAAACCGGCCCTAGAAGAGTTACTTTCTCTTCCATCCAAGCATCTATTCATTGATTCTTTTACCCTTCCACCAATCTGTTGATATCCACTATTTCACCTTTACATTGTAACACCCATCCATTCTTTCATCTGTCTTTCAGTCTTCTCATTACAGTCATCCATCAAGCCATCCATCGATCCAGTCTGCCATCCATCCATCCACATTGCCATCCATTCACTTTAAAATGCATCCATCGATCCACTCTGTCATCCATCTCTCCATTCTGCCATCCATCCATTCACTCTTCCATTTATCCTCTCTACCGTCCACCCATCCACTGTGCTGTTCATCTACCCACTTAGCCATCCATCCAGCCATCCATCATCCATATATTCATCCACACACCCTGCCAACCATTCAGCCACCCCATCTCTGTCATTCATTCATTCATTCATCCAACCTTCCATTCATTCACTCATTTCATCCACTCATCGAGCCATCCATCTATCACTTTAATCTGTCATCCTTTCACCTGCCCATCCACCTATCCATTCATTCACTCACCCATTCAGCAATCCCTTTACTCTGCTACCCTTTCACCTGTCCATTCACCTATCTATCCATCGCTTTACTCTGCCATCCATCCATGTCTTACCTCTGCCATCAGCAACATGCCTTCTTACGTATTTCTGTGTGGTGCAATTTGTTTACTCACTCAGTACACATTTGTAGTTGTAATTTAAACACACTGAAATGATCAGTCAGTCCTACTGACTCATCAGATACTAGGACTGTATTATCCTGTATTTTAATTGTATTCATATAGTGTTTGCTGCTCCTGACGAGGCACTGAAGAGCCCTTTGGTTGATGGTACACTACTCTGGAACCGAAGGTCAGTGCTAGGTCCAGTGATATTGGTTATTAGTGTACCCCTCTAGGAGCAGAATAAGTCCAAGACCGCAGTCTTGTCAATGGCAGGCCTAGGAATTTGTGTTCATGCTAGATCAGCATGAGGCTGTGGCCAAAATAAAAAAAACAGGATTCTAGACACTGTGCAGGTGGGACGGCGGGGGACATGACTGTACACCATGCATAGGACATTCTCGTCACAATAACATCAAAATACAGAGATTTGGCTGCACAGAGATATCACTAAGGTATATCCATTCAATGTTACACTTTATCCCAGGACTGCTATGACCATTTACTAAAGATACCTATTATTGCCTTTAGACAACAATCACATCTTGTAGAACTCAGTGCCCTGCAAAAGAGGCGAGGAACAATAGTGGAGTCCAGTGTCACTGTTTTCTCTGTTACCCCATTTCTCATTCACCTTGACTAATATTAGCCCACATATTCTTGGGTATGTAGTTACTGGTGGTGGCAGTAAGAGATGGAAAAGAGCGTGGCTTCCATAGAATCTTGAGTACGTGCAAAGTTAGTTCTCTCTGAGACAAACACAGAGAGCAGAAAAATTGGTGGATGGATTGGCTGAATCAATCTCAGCCACTTGCAACTATTCTGGGCTACATCCACTCCATGTTATTTTAGCTTGTCTGTGTCATTACAGGCAAGAACCAACCACATGCATGTCAGTCTTGGCCCACTCTATAAGGAGTGTTCTACACCAGGTTCCCAAACTGGTTTCTCTTTGCATGGGAACACCATCAACCTTAATTTGGTTTCAGCTTTGCTGGGCCTTTTTAGTTGGCTGCAGCTTGAGTTTTGCAGCAAAGTGAGTTCAAGATCCATGTCTGTACTTCCCACTTAAGAGGCCTCACTGAGAAAGAGGTCCAGAATGATTACCAGTGGCTGAGAATATTGTAAGTATTCCACCCATTACTTTTGTTTATTCACAGGCAGTGCTTTCAGTTTTACATATTAATTTCTGGAATTGTTTTATTAATCTTCAGCATTCTCAATAATGGGAAACTAATAAACAACACCAGCTTTAAAATCAAACATGTTTCTAAGGACACAACTATATTTGAAAGAATCCTCAAATGCTGTCTGCACCTCATCCAGACCTAGATGTTGAGCGCCTTCGTGATGCTTAACCCCATCAAAACAGTATACCCGCTATTCACCAAGAATATCAAGTAATAACTATTACAAACCTGGCTCAGTGACTTGAATGTGGACAGATTCTAACCTGAACTACCATCCAGTGCCAAGCAACTTGGATGCACTGTGGAAAGCGACCACATCCTCAAGAAGCATGTAGCCAAGAAACCAAGATGGTTTGAAAAAATATATCTCTACTAAATTGAAACCACTACATTCTGAAAAAAAGCTGTGTCAAAGACTGAGGTATCACAACAGGCCACGCTGCACTTTGGTATGGCAAGCTCATCATCTCCAATGGCTTTCAACCCACCCTCAGCAAGGAGTCCTTCAGACTGGAGATGAAGAAATGCAAAACAAAAAGGAAACAGGTTTCCTTTAAGGCAACTAGATTCTAGAACATCACCTTGTCTGTTAGGATTGCCCCAACCCTTCTCCAGTTTAGGAAAATAATTGAAGACACACTTGTATAAAGAACACCACATCATGAGACAGTAACATGAAATCAAGCACCTCTCCATTTACACGTCTTTGCCTTGGACCATGTACAGCGTCCTGCTACTCTTCAGCTAGGTTGGCACTATATAAACATTACATACATAAATACGTAAATGCGTACACACACATTTTTCATGTATCACCTTATATAAAAATGCAACTGTGAAAAATGATTCTTGCAGGAGTCATTAACAATGGTGAAGTGGATAGGGTACACGTCATATTGTAATGAGTCTTTCTGAAATGCTGTGTGGTGTCAGTCGGAAGATTCAGGATTTGTGGCCCTTGGGCAATTTCATCCGCAGGTCCGAAGAGAAAAGACCACTGTATTTCTTAGCTTTAGCAAGGGATACCAAGTGAGGACATCCAGGGATCCAGCAAATAGGAACTATTGTTGATTAGCTTGTGGGTTGGAGGGCTGGGTTGCTATGATAGCCAATAGGAATTTGGTGTGCTTCCTTATGCAGCTGACTGTGTTAGGAAGAGGGCTCCTTTTCTTGATTGCCCATCTGGATATAGGGCAGATGGATCACATTACCATGCCATAGAAGGATGTCTAGGGTTCTCTGTGGAAGGGCTTAACATACTGGGATACCCCCAGTGCTGAATTTGTAAAAGAATGAGCGTTGGTGCCTGTCAGACCTGTCAACCTTAGAGTGGTCTACCCCCAGCCTTTTTGCCTGCTTGCCTCTACTTTTAGGTGATTCTTTTTGTTGGCCTTAGGGCTCGGAGCACCTTACCGCTTCTGACTAGTGCTAAAGTGTATGTGCTTCTCCCCTAAAAGATAGTTACATTTGGCATACCCACATTTGGGATTTCTAATGTATCTGTAAGTCCCTAATAGTGTGCATTACCTAGTCAGTAATCCATAGTATTACGTGGTTGTGATTGTACTCTTCATTACAAGCGGTGTATGTGATCAAACATTATTTCAATCCACAGGAATTAAATGTCATAACCCCGATGCATTTCGGGTCCAACCCTTCTTCAGGGGGTAATCCCTAAAAAGAAAATGAAGGTACTAAGTATACCTTGAGCAGAATGCGCACAAACTATTAACTGAAATTCAAATGAATGTGTGTCATGCTGAAAAACCTCCACCGAAAATAATCAAAATGTACACTCTCCGTGTATAAAGACATCCGGTCTAAAGTTTATGTTTATGTTTATGTTTGTTGAATTTATATAGCGCTAATCACCCAAGGTCTCTAAGCGCTAATATTTAGACAACTGACAAACAAGGTAACACTCTGAACACGGCCCCATCCCGTAAGCCTACACAAAGGCCTCAGAGAATAGCATAGTCTTCAGCCTCCTGCGAAATGAGAGTAGATGAGTGTCCTTTCGGAGCACCTCAGGGAGTTTGTTTCACAGCTGCGGGACACAGACAGAAAAGGCACGACCCCCGAGTGTCGATAAGTTGAAACGGGGGCAGGTAAGGAGACTGGCCTGCGAAGAACTGAGGTGGCGACCGGGAATGTAGGGCTTCAGACGGTCTTTGATATAGGTAGGGGCTTCACCGAATAGGGACTTATGAGCGATGCACAAGCCCTTGAAGCATATCCTTTGTTTAATGGGGAGCCAATGTAACTGCCGCAGCAAAGGGGTAGCATGTGTTTTTCGTGGCAGCTTAAAAATCAATCTAGCTGCGTCGTTCATGACCACCTGGAGTTTCTTCAGAAGTGATCCAGGAAGCCCAATATAGACTGTATTTCCATAATCAAGCCGAGACAGTACCGAGGCAGTTACCACCGTTTGCATGGTAGTGAATGATAAGAGGGCTGATAGTTTCCGTAGCTGACGCAGTAGTCCGACACAGCTTCCCACCACAGCAGAAACCTGGTTCTTCATTGTCACTCCGGAATCCAATATAATCCCTAGGCTCTTCACGGTAGGTACTGGAGTGGGGGCAGGGCCCAACTCTAGAGGCCAGAACAAATCAGACCAAGGAGAGGAGTCTGGGAAGAGTACCAAGACTTCAGTTTTGTCAGGATTTACTTTTAACGAGTTCAGAGTCATCCAGTTCATGGTGTACCTAAGGACGTTCTGAACATTCCGTTGTGAATCACAGGAGTGGTTAATGCGAACTATTAGCTGAGTATCGTCCGCATAATTGAATACCTGACAGTCTAGCCCAGCCAGGGCCTCGATCAAGGGTTGGAGATAGATATTGAAAAGCAGGGGGGACAACGCCGAACCCTGCGGGACCCCCCAAGGCAGAGAGCCCTGTTTGGACATAAGAGCCCCTAGCTGGACCTTCTGCTGGCGATCTTCCAGAAAGGAAGAAAACCATTGGAGAGCCGTACCTGTAACTCCCAGCCGCTGCATACGGGAAAGTAGTCGCCCATGATTCACCGTATCAAAGGCGGCTGAGAGATCAAGCAGGATCAGAGCAGAGTGAGCCTTTCTATCGGCTGCAAGCCGCAGGTCATCCAGAACTGAAAGCATGACCAGCTCGGTGCTGTTATGCGCACGGAACCCTGCTTGCCGATGATGCAGTAGGTTGTGCTGCTCGGTATACAATGTCAGGGCTCTGAGCACGTGCTGTTCAAGGACTTTAGCCAAAAACGGAAGTTGAGAAATAGGGCGAAAGTTCTTCAGATTTTTTGCGTCAGCGCCTGCTTTCTTCAGCAATGGGAGTACTATGGCTTCCTTAAACTTCCGGGGAACCAGTCCGGAACTAAGGGATAGGTTTAGAACGGCCAGGACCTCGGTCTCAACCAGAGGGAAAAGCGTTTTAAACACTTTAGGGGGGCAGAAGTCCTCCGGGGACCCTGATTTCACCTTAGACATTATACGGGCAAGGGCCCCTGGTTCAAGCAGCGGGAGCTGATTGAAAGAGGTCTTTGGTAGATCAAAGGGCCCCTCCACCACTGGTAATGGGCACGGAGCGACACATGTGTTTTTAATTGCCAACATAATATCTTCAACTTTAGTTAAGAAATAGTTCTGGATTTTATCACAGTCGGCTTGAATGGAAGTAGGTTTCTGTTCAGGCAACCTACACAGTTCTTTGAGAATAGTAAAGATCTCTTTTTGCTTATTACTAGCCTTACAAATCCTGTCTTCATAAAAAGCTGATTTAGTTTTGATAAGGGAATCCTTATAGTGGGCTAATTTGGATTTAAAGTTCTCCTTATCACCTGGGGCTAGTGATTTCCTCCAAAGTCGTTCCGCCCGACGGACGACCTGTTTTTCTCCTTTAAGCTCACAGGTGTACCATGGGACTCTAGCAGTTTTGTACAGAGACTTGGTCCTCTGGATGGGGATGACTGCATCTATGGCTGTCGTCAGCCAGGTGGAAAACTCAGCCAAAGCCAAATCTGGGTCTGTGGACCCCGGCCTGAGTGCAGACATCAACCTCAGGGCGTCTTCTAGGGTAGTAGGGTCTAAAGCCTTCCAGTTCCGAAACGATTTCCACCCTACTGGCGCTCGCTTAGGGTGGTGCTCAAGAGGGAGCAGAAGGCTGACCAATAAATGATCAGACCAGCTGCAGGGAGTACAGTCGGCCCGCAGATCGGCCACCGACGTAGTCCAAATCAAATCTAAAATGATTGATAAGAACTCGGAAAACGGTGTTAATAATGGAAAAACATTCGGCGATAGTTGGAGTGAGTAGCAGGTCATGCAAAAAGTACGGAAAACGCTATCTATCTACAGTGGGTGATGCTGTTAATATGGAAAACTAAAACCAAAATGTGCGAAAGATCCGATTAAGATGTAGGAAAAAGTAAATAAAAAACGCTGTGCGTTTAAACTGTAATCTGAATAAAGATGCGTTAACGCAACACCGTACGTGTGAAGTAAACCAGTGTGAAACATGCATATGAGTTGAACGAAGAAACAAGAAATATCGTGATAAAAACGGGTACCTGTAGAAAAAGCTCATAAACGAGCGTGCAACATTCAAATCCTTCACGCTGGAATCGCCGGTCAGCGCGCGTCATTCCGGTGTTAATTAGTGTAAAAACCGGAAGTGAACCGCAGTTAGTAATAAACAGTGACGATAGATGCGGCAAGCGTGTGAGAGAAAAGGAAAGACTTGAGTCTTTCGCTATGCTGTGAGGACAAATGTATGAAAAGAATAATGGGAAAGAAATAAGAAAAGACAAGAATAAGAAAAAATTATAATACAATACATCCTCTCAATTAAGAATAAAACGTGTATCCAAAAAATGCAATTAATCTGAAACATGATATATTGACCTATGACTAATGAATCTTAAAAATGCGGTGCCAGAAAAAAGAAAACCAATGTAGAGATGAAATATTATGAAACCACAATGAAAAATAATGTAGGTGAAAAAATTATATGCAGTGCAATCAAATGGAAGTATTAAGCATTTTTGAGATTATAACACCACTAGGTGTTTAAAGAGTCTTATAAGTAACAGCTAAATTCAAGGCGTTCGTTGAGACCTTTCGGATGTAACGAGTTCAATTTGTGGATCCAATATAGTTCACGCTGTAGCAGAAATTGTTTGTTGTCCCTGCCTTCAATCATATATTGCTCTTGTGCTCAGTTAAACATGTTTTTCTTTTTCTTTATTTTTTCCCTACATAGGGTAATCCGCAGGGGCACTTGAGTAAATATACTACGTTATTTGTCCCTGATGGGTGTCCCTTGAGTAGGATGCGTAAGAGTTGTGCCTTTTATAATGTTGTTACAACTACCACAGTTGTGACACGGGAGGGTAACCGTGTACACTTGGTCGATTTTATCTGTTTTCATCTGTAAAACCTGTTGTAAGTTCTTGGTGCGTTGATAGGCAAAAATGGGTAACTGATGAAATATGCCTTTAAAATCAGTTTCCAACTGCAGTAGCGGCCAATATTTGCAAATAGTGCTTTTGATTTTTTTTACTTCTTGTGGAGTATTTAGATACAAATACCATGCGTTCATCATCCTTTTTTGAACGAGTGTTCGTTTGAGTAACTCCATTCTATTTTTTAATTCTGCTCTTTCCTCTGCTTGTTTAAGGATTGCCTCTGGGTATTGTCTCTGTCTGAATTCCATGATGATTTTGCTTTTGTTCTCTAAATATAGATCCTGGGTAGACGAAATTCGTTTTGCTCTGAGTAGTTGTGAATAAGGCAAGTGTTTTTTAGGCCCATTTGTTGAAATTTTGAAAAATGTAAAAAATTGTTTCTGTCTGTTGGTTTAGAAAACACGGTACAAGTCAACTCATTGTTTTGTAAAGTAATTTCAACATCCAAAAAATATTTTTTTTTCTTTGTCCAAGATATGAGTAAAATGAATACGGTCATCAATGGTGTTGATGGTGCTGATGGCTTGTAATAGATCAATTTCTTGGTTTTTCCAGATTAGGAAAATATTGTCAATGTATCGGTGGTAAGTAACCAGATTGTAATGCCGGATTGGATTTGATAGAATGTAATCCAGCTCAAATCGGTGCATAAAAAGATTTGCATACGCAGGCGCTGCGCAATTGCCCATAGATGTTCCTGAGAGTTGGGTATAGAACTGATCTTGCCAAGAGAAATAGCTGTTGTACAGCGTAAAATGCATTAGTTCAAGTAGGAAAACTTTCAAATCTTTTTTGTGTCAGCATCAATTAAAAAGGATTCCATGGCTTGTAAACTCAAGTCATGTGGGATTGAGGTGTACAAGGAGTTTACGTCAATTGTACACAACAGTACATCGTTATATTCATGAATGTCAATATCATTAAGTTTGTTAATGAAGTCAGTAGTGTCTTGAAGATAGGTTGTCATCTTTTGAACACAAGGTTGTAAGTGTCGGTCGATGTATTTACCGATGGGCTCATGGATAGAATTTCTTGTGCTTACATTCGGTCTGAATGGTGGTTTGTCTGACTTTTTGTGGATCTTTGGGATCATATACAAGTACGGTGTACTTGGGTTCTCCTTGATTAAATATTTCTTATCGCGGTCAGTGATTATTCCCCAATGTAATGCTTTATCGATGATGGTTTTGAGAACAATGGTGAATTCTTGGGTGGGATTTGAATTGAGTTCCATACAAATGGTTTTATCCGAAACATGGGCTTGTATATTTTCAAGATAAAAATCAGTATCAAGGATGACTAATGCGCCACCTTTATCAGCTTTGCAAAACTTAATTTTCTCATTGTTAGCAAGACGTCTTATGGCAATGCGTTCTTGAGCTGTAAAATTGGGTTTCTTAATCACTTTAGTTCTGTACGCTTCATGAAGTTCTCTCTGTACCACAGTTTCAAACGAATCAAGGACTGTGTGGCTTATTGGTGCTAGAAATTAGCTTTTGGGTTTTAGATCCATGAGCGTACCTTTTTCTCCTGTTTATGGGTCAACAATGTTTCGTAAGAAATGCTTGAGATGTAATGATCTCATGAATTTAAACAAACTAATCTGAGATTCGAGCTCGTTAGAATCGTACGATGCTACAAAAAATGTCCCTTTTTGTAAAGTTTGCATCTTAAATGTGGATAGTTCAACTTGAGAGATATTAATAACTAAACTCTCTGGCTTCTGGTGGATTTTGCTATGGGTAGATCTGTTTCTGTTGTATCTTGACCGCCTGGTTCTGCGGGCGTGCCTCGGCCTCTTCCTAAAAAAGGAGCTGTGGTTGAGTTTCCTGCTTGTGAAGTGGAAGGTCTGCTGTCTCTTTCAGAGATGGTACTTCTGGGTGGCTGTTCCTTTTGATATGTTTTGGACTGAGAGTCATAAGATGATGAAGTTTCTTCTGTTGATCTGTTACCAAAAGGTCTTCGATGTCTTAGAGAGGCATAAGCCTCAGCCCAACTGTAAACCTCTCCTAATTTATAGTTGGCGCTGTCTCTTTTAAATTTTCTTAACTTTCTTTCATTAATTTCTGTAGTGTATTTTTCTAATTGGAAATTGATATCTTCAAGAGTTTTTTTCATTCGTCGGCTGATAATTTTTCACTTAATTCTTGTTTGACTTGTCCCACTTCTTTTTCAAGTTCTTCGAGTGCTCTTGATAATTCCTCTATTATTAACAATATTAAATCAAGTGAGCACTTGTTTAGAATACCAAACCAACGTTCTGTGAAATGTACATAGGTGTCTGAGTACCCATCTACATTCTTGTGGCTCATCCCGGGCAGGATGGGAGGGAGGGAGGAGCTGACACTAATACCTGAATAGCAGAGTCCTGTCCCCACACAAAGGACCGATTACCCATTACAGATATTCTGGAGCCAGAGCTGGGAAGAAAGGACTTCTGTGCTTTTCAAATGCTCTTCTTAAATTCACCCCCACTTCAAATGCAAAACTGGGTGTAAGTACTTGAACATCATTATCTTTACATACTATCTTTGGAAGACTTGAACATCTCTAAAATTGCACACTATTTATGTGCAGATTTGAACATGCCTATAATCCTATACTATTTCTGTTTGACTATGAACATTATTACTTTCACACACTATCTGTGTGGGGACTTAAAGAATATATTTAAAGACTATCACTGTTGGGCAGGGGTCTTTAAACTGGGGGCATGCCCCCCAGGGGCCTCAAGTGATTCTGGGGAGGCACCAGGTTCTGGCCAAAAAAGCATTATGCTGATAGCAGTGCTTTTTTTAACTTGAAAAAAAGGTATTCTTCAACACCCCCCCACTTCTAATAATCACACTGTGGCTACTTGTACACATTAGCAAGGCCTGCCGGCACCAGAACAGTATGTTTGGCAATCATGTATTTGATTGCATTTGTAAAACAGTAAAATAACGTATCTGCAAGGTTTAAACAATATACTAGACATATTTAAACATTGCCAATGTATTAGAATAGTTGTTAACAATTCTGAGGGGGCCCGATGGCTTTTTTTTTTTCCAATGGGGGCCCGGCATTGAAATGTTTGAAGACCACTGCTGAAGGAACTTGAACACTATTATCTCTGCACACTATCTTTGTGGGGGCTTGAACACCCTAATGAACACACACTATCTTTGTGGCAGCTTGAACATACCAGTAACCACACAATATCACTGCGGGGACTAGAAAATCCCTGTAACCACGCACTATCTCTGTGGTGACTTGCACATGTTAGTAACACCACATTATTTATTGGGAGATTTCAACATTATACACACACACACTATCTTTGTGGGGACTTGAAAAAGATTAATTAATCATACAATCTGTGTGAGTTCTTGAACAGTCCTATAATCACACACTATTTGTGTGGCGCTTAAACGTCATAATCTTCACACACAATCGTTGTGGTAACTTGAACATGATTACCTTCACACATAATCTCTGTGAGATCTTAAACATTCCTATAATCACACATGATCTCTGTGGGGACCTGAACATCATTTACTTAACACACAATCTTTTTAAGACTTGTACATTCCTATAAACACACACTATGTATGTGCAGGTTTGAACATGCCTATAATACCTGTTTGAATGTGAACAATCGTACCTTCACATGCTATCAGTGTAAGGACATGAAGATTATCTTTAAACACTATCACTGTAGGGACTTGAACACTACTATAGTTGCACACTAGCTCTGTGGGGACTTGAATATAATAATAAACACACATTTTCTTTGTGGCTGCTTGAACATCCCAGTAACCACATACTATCTCTGTGGGGACTTGAACATACCAATAACCACACACTTTCTATGGGGAGATTTGACCATTATATTGACACGCTATCTTTCTGGGGACTTGATTATGATCAACTTCACACACAATCTGTGGGAGTTCTTGAACATTCCCATAATCACACAGGGTCTGATTCACAAAGATACACTTTTGTGAAGGTTTATGACATTTTGCAATTCACAAAGCAATTTTACAATTAGTATCTTACGACAACCTATCTTTTAATGTGCAGAGTCTCTGCCACTAGTTCAGAGGCTCTGCAGTCGTAAAGATACTACTCATAAAATGCCTTTGTTAATTGCAAAAAATTGTAAACTTGCATAAAAGTTTAATTTTACCTTTCTGAATCAGGACCACAGTATCTCTGTGAAACTAAAACAGCATTTTAGTCACACACTATCGTTGTGGAGACTTGAACATGATAATCAACCACTATCGTTGAACTTTCCTGAAATCGCTCTATATCTTTGGGGACTTAAACTTTTCTTATCTACACACACTATCTTTGTGGAGACTTGAACATCATCTTCATGCACTATATTTGTGGGAACTTGATTATAATTACCTTCTCACACCATCTCTGTGAAGTCTTGATCGTACCTATAAACACACACAATCTTTGGAAAACTTGAACATCCCTATAATCACACACCATGTATATGCAGATTTGAACATGCCTATAATCATATACTATCTCTGTTTAAATGTGAACATCATTACCTTCACACACTATCTGAGTGGGGGGTTAAAGATTATATTTAAACTCTACCACTGTAGGGACTTAGGGCCTGATTTAGATTTTGGCAGACAGGTTACTTGGTCACAACAGTGACAGATATCCCGTCCACGAAATATAAATCCCACAATATTCTTAGGGACTTATATTTTGGCAGACAGGATATCTGTCACTGTTGTGACAGAGTAACCCTTCTTCCGAAATCTAAATCAGGCACTTGAACACTACTATCTTTGCACACTATCTTTTTGGGGACTTGAATATAATACTAAAAACACACTATCTTTGTGGTGGCTCAAACATCCCAGTAACCACACGCTATCACTGCGGGGACTTGAGCATCCCTGTAACCCCACACTATCTTTGTGGGGACTTGAACATGTTAATCACACAATTTTTATTCGGAGATTTGAACATTATATTCACACACTATCTTTGTGGGGAATTGAATAAGATTAATTTGACACACAATCTGTGTGAGTTCGTAAACAGTCCTATAATCACACACAATCTGTGTGGGTACTTGAACATCATTTACTTCACTTCGCTCTATCTCTATGGGGACTTGAACATCATTATCTACACACACAATCTGTATAGAGACCTGAACATCGTCTGCATGCACTGTATTTGTGGGAACTTGATCATCATTACCTTCCCATACTATCTATGTGAGGTCTTGATCATACTCTAATCTCATACTATCTCTGTGGGGACATGAACATTGAACATGCCAAGAATCACAATCTATCTCTATTTGAACGTGAACATCCTTACTTCCACACACTATCTCTGTGGGGACTCAAACAAAATACACATTTTTTGTGGGGAGATTTAAACATTATCTTCACACACTATTGTTGTGGTGACTTAAACATGATTACCTTCACACGCACTCTATGTGAGATCTTAAACACTCCTATAATCACACGCTATCTCTGTGGGGACCTGAACATCATTTACTTCACATGAAATCTTTTTAAGACATGAATATCCCTATATTCACACTCTATGTATGTGCAGGGTAGAACATGCCTATCACACCTGTTTAAATGTGAATGTTCTTACCTTCACATGCTACCTAAGGAGTTATCAAGCTCTGCAAAATGGGTTAACTCAGTCCGATCAAGGTGTTGTGGGTGCATAGCCCTCAAATGTTGCAACGTGTCAGTGGAACTCATGGTATATTCCTTGATGTTGCTGCTCCTGCGTAACTCTTTTTTGGATCTCACAAATCAGCAAAGATAAATAATAATTTTTAACGCCTGTTGTTTTTCTGTTGTTGTTGTGGTTCATTGATGTTGTTATTGTTTATTATGTTAATTTGTTTTTTAAATAAAATGTTTGAAGTTATTGCTGATTTATTTCCTTAATTGCTTAAAAAGATTTGAAAATTAATATAGTCTTCTAATGTTGACTTAAAGTGGAAGTTCATTCTTCAAGAACTGTAACTGTTCTCCTGCTTGTATATGTATGTTTAAGATAGTATAGAGGGATTAGTCATTCTTCCCACTGTAGAATAAATATTTTTATATAAGAGACAGATTTTGGTACAGAGGCGAATGCATTCTCATAGTATACTATGCACTGCTGTCGTCTGGTGGAGACTGCAGTTCTTTTGCACATCTTAGAATATATGCTTGTCATCTGGAGAGAAGTTTCAGCACAGAGTTATGTCTTTGTGGTCACCGTACTATACATGGCTGTCCCCATAAGCAGTTGTCTGAGGAAGAGGTGAGTGTGTTCTTACATTCAAATGTGCACACTGGTTGTGCAAGACACAGTTGTCAACAGAGAGGATACTCCATTTTGCCCTCTACTACTGACATTCATATCATGAAGAGAGGTATGAGCAGAGATAGCAGTCTGTACCCACATCGTATTTTGCACATGTGTTACTCTGGGGATGGGGAGATGTCTCAGCTGAGAGGGCAGTGTGTTTTCACATCATAGTCTCTATAATTGGTATGCAAGATATACTTATGAGTATGAGAGTTAATTTCAACTTCATACTTTACTTGTACTTCTTTCATAACGGTGAGACATGTGGCCACAAAGGTAAGCCACTTTTCACACCCTAACTTGCACAAGCCCTCAACCAAACATAAAATGGTAATAACTAAAAGTTATTACCATTTTAAGTTTCTTCTTCTCGCACTACGGGAAAGCAGTGGGGCGATGCTTCTCCACCCTAGTGAAGGAGCTTGCCCTGCACTCTACACATAAGTAATCTACATGCAAGGTCTCAGTGGAGAGGGCAATGTCTCCCCATAGTCTAGTAGTGGGGATTGAAAGAGGTAAATATTTTAATAAAGAAAAATGTAAATTCTTCCTCTAAAGTATTTTTACAATCATGCAAGAGTCTCACCGATCATACGAAAAAAAAGGGGTAGAGAAAATGTGGTGCATATAAATTATACCTTTAACAAAAGGATATTTTCAGTGAAAAAGAAAACTACATTACAAAAGTATGTTCTTGCAAGAGGCTCGAGTGCGTGAAGCAGCTAACACTACCCCTCGGAATGGATGTGGAGGACTGTGCACCTGGCTCTCACGAGAGGCCCACAACAGTCAAGCATGCTATGTATGGGAGCCTCGGCTCTCACGAGTGTCTCGCAAGTCATCAAGAAGGAAAGAAAGTGGGTACACGGTACAAACAACTTACATAATGAAAGTATAAGGTAGCTCTGAAAAAGAGCTTTTCCAAGTAATATTTTCAACAACTGTATTTTTTGCGTTTTTTAACATAAGGTTTTTTTTTTTTAAAGAATATAACAAAAACAAGAAACTGGGAGTGAAAAAGTCATCTCCTTCAAAACAAAGAGGAGAAAAATATCGAATTTTTTTTTTTACATTAAAAAAAGGAAAACTGCCTAGGTGGGCTTTTATGATCCTGGACAAGCTTGTCCCGTCCACCACTGCTCGTCTCAGAAGAAGAATTAATCTTCTGGCATAAACCGCAAAAAAGGACTTGGTTGAGTGGTTGTTTTCTGTTGCATGGTGAACACCTGGTCGGGCACACTGTTACCAGGTTGGAAAGATGCGGAAGCCCCTGTGGTGTTAACAAGCTCTGCTGCAACAGCTAACATCAACCCGAGCAAGACGTTCGGGGTGCATAACTCTCAAATTTCGCCACATCCCAGTGGTACTCTTGAAATATTGCTTGTTCCGGTTGCCCCTGCAGAACACTTTTTTTCCTATGTTACAAATTACGTATTTGCAGACACTTTTTTCCCACCAGGCCTCATCTAAAAAAATTGCAAGACCAAGGTCTTCTTGGCTAGCTGAAGTGTCTGACTTGCAGGAACAGGTGTAGGTTTCTCTTCTAAATCAGGTGATGACATTCTGATCACAGAAAATGAGCAAAGTAAGAGAGAATGTCCTTCCTCTACCGGGCATCTCGCAGGTGTATCATGAGAGGGCCTCGAGATCATAAAATGCAGAAAATGTTACTATCTCGAATGCACCAATACATCAACTTTTTTTGCACTTTAAAAACAACAATTTTCATGTCTTACTTTCTTCAAAATTACAAACGTACGCTTCTACGAACTTAATTCCAAATGTAGGATCTCGCTAGCATAACACGAGAGCCAGACAGAAAATACAGCTCCCTGGTAGTGTATGCGGAGGATTGTGTCTTCAGCTCCCGTGATCGGCTTGCGAGAGCTGAAAGTTTGTAAACAAAATAATAAATACAATATACATACTGTACTGACTTTATTATCAAACAATAGCATTCAATAATAACTGACCAGGTGAAAAAGACCTCTGCACAACAGATTATAACAAAATGTATAACTCAGCGATCTTGCGAACCTCCTGTGAACGCGATCACACACCTTAAAAATAGATGTACCTAGTGAAACCATATAGTTTACAGTACAGGAAAAACTGATCAGTGTCTTTTTGAACTATAAATATGACGTTTATGTAAAGATACATACAAAGAATGTAAATATGAGATTTCAATTACAATAAACCTTAGAAATGCACTGAAAAATCCAAAGGTTAAAGCAACGTTAAAGTTAGGTGAATTTCTCACCGACAACGTTAATGTTTTGAACTAAAAGAAAAACACAGAAACTCAACAGTTATAGTTAGCAGCACTAACTATAACTTTGACACACCGCATCAAGGTATCTAGGATAACCTTCGTCTACATTGCTTTTATAGTGTAGGTGGAACAACCTGCCACTACACATAAGAGTCTCCTCCACATTTCTTGAGCTCCATAAAAAGCCTAAGACCTGGCTTTTTGAGTTGTCTCACTAAGCTCTGGGTTTGGGTAGGATCACATCTACTTAGCATCAGAATATCCTTGAAGGTGATGGTGTGCTCTACAAATCTACATGTGTTACAGAAAACAAATGATGGACGGAATGCTGACAATGCTAACATTCTCCCCCAGTCAAAAGATCTGGGTTAAATCCATCATTCTTGGACTCAGCCATATGCAAATCAGTCTTGACCCTGTGACCCATGGGAACAGTCCAGACCAAACTGCTAGGCCAGGTCCTCCCTGGACTGGAAACAAGCATCCTGGGACCGGTTTCAGGGTATGTCACCCTTCTTCAGCCAGGCTAGCTTGAATCCAGTGGCGCAGTGAGCAAGGGACCCACGTCTGGGTATACCCATCCCACTTAGGGCGAAAAGTGTTACAGCAAACAAATGATGGACGGAATGCTGACAATGCAAACATTCTCCCCCAGTCAAAAGATCTGGGTTAAATCCATCGTTCTTTTGCCCACTACGCCACCCCAGTTTGGACCCAGCCATATGCAAATCAGCCTTGACCCTGTGACCCATGGGAACAGTCCAGACCGAATTGCCAGGCCAGGTCCTCCCTGGACCGGAAACAAGCATCCTGGGACCGGTTTCAGGGTATGTTACCCTTCTTCAGCCAGGTTAGCTTGAATCCAGTGGCGCAGTTTTTGTATTTGTCACCCCGAGTGGGAAGGGCATGCCCAGACGTGGGTCCCGTGCTCTCCATGCCACTGGAATCAAGCTATCCTTGCTGAAGAGGGGTGAAACCCCGAAACTGGTCCTAGGATGCTTGTTTCCAGTCCAGGGAGGACCTCGCTTGGCAGTTCGGGCTGGACTGTACCCATGAGGCACAGGGTCAAAACTGATTTGCATATGGCTGGGGTCAAACTGGCACGGCATGGTGAGCAAAATAAACTATGGATTTAGGCCCAGATCTCTGTTCTGGGGTGAATGTATTGCATTTGTCACCCCGAGTGGGAAGGGTTTGCCCAGACGTGGGTCCTGTGCTCTCCATGCCACTGGAATCAAGCTATCCTGGCTGTAGAGGGGTGAAACCCCGAAACCGGTCCTAGGATGCTTGTTTCCAGTCCAGGGAGGACCTGGCTTGGCAGTTCGGGCTGGACTGTACCCATGAGGCACAGGGTCAAGACTGATTTGCATATGGCTGGGTTCAAACTGGAACGGCATGGTGAGCAAAAAACTATGGATTTAGGCCCAGATCTCTGTACTGGGGTGAATGTATGACATTGTTCTGCATTCTGTTCATCAACTGTTGTTTTTGCATTCTACAAATCTACATGACATATAAACACTAGGATACAATGCAGTATTGTACAATCCTCTGACCTATACTTTAATCATACTTAGGACCTGTACCCTTGGCTGTACCATAGTACTGTTTATTCTTGCTATCTAGTACATCCTCTTCTTCTGATACCCTTCAGAGCTGTTACTCAAGAACAATTATACATGTACCTCTAGTGCTGCCACCACTACCTATACTTTAGTACCACAGAATATTCTCTACAACCTATAGCCCCAATTATTGTCTTGTATTTCCACCATAGTGCCTGCATCTCTGTCTATAAACCAGTATCTCTAAGCCGGCCTCTGCCGATACCTAGACCCTACTACCCGTACCCCTAACTTTACTTAAAGTATTGCTCCTCGTGCTATTACATGGGCTAGTCCTTTTTATTTGTATCTTGGTACTTCTACCTCTATATTTATTCACGTATCGATACCCTTCCCTCTACCCTACAACCTCTATCATACCTACACCCTAGAATCTCTACCCATGACTATAACTTAGCTCTACTCGCAAGTATCTCTCTCACTGCCTAAACTGTACTATATCAACTCCAGCCTTTACATCTAAACCTGCTGTAACCCTAGTGTATTTAACCCTGCCTCTACCCTGCTATTAACACCTCTCTCCTAGAATGTTAACCCCTACACACATCATATTTACCTCTCCCCCAGCTTCGTTCTAGTATATATGTCCATGTCTATGCCTATAGCCCTCTGTTCACGCTAGAGTCTCTACTCATGCCTAATACTTAGTAGTTTTAAAATAGCTTACACCCTATATTACACCTACCATTTCTACACCCCCTCCATTACTTGTGTCCCTTTTCACAGTTTTTTTCATCAAAGTCTCTCAAATATTTTGAGGATTAGGGTTACCTCATTGCAACAATATGGACATTTGCCAGTCTATGGTTCTTGGGCATGTATTCTCCATTTTTGTTTTTGCTCTGAAACATTGTAAATGCTAGTGTATGCTTACTGTAGCAGGCTTGATCTCCATGCATCACAGGAATATCATTGACTGGTGTGCTTAGGCCTTGACACCTGCCTCATTCCCACTCATTCAGGAAAAGTGATATTGTCTTCTAGTGCCTCAGTTTTCTTCCCCGTCTATTTGGGTGAACATGGGAATAGCAGGAGTACCCTTTTTAAGTTCAATATGTACTGCCATGCAATTTTCCCGCTTGTTCTGCAACCTCTCTGCTCGTCTCCAAATCTGAGCGATTTTAAGGCATTGGCAAAGTGGTCTAAATTAAAATTGCCAACTCCTACTCATAATATACATGTTCAATTTTTATAGGGAACTTAACATCAATAATATTGTCTAAGACAGAATTACATTATGCATTTTCCCAGACACATGTTATTTTTTTTAAATGTTTATTTGGGAAAGAGAGGAAATTAAATGTGGCGTATTGAATTCACTGCAAGCAGATAGTTTAAACACTAAATGTCATCCATCCTACAATATACCTTATATTCCCTAAACAAGGAAATGTTTTCAAGTACCTCCAAAATGTCTATCAGCAAGATTGCTATTGAGCGAGTAGAAACCGAAAAGCAGCATTCAGTGCTGAACTTCAGGATGGCCACTGGCAGAAGTGCAAATGCGCGATTGTGCATCTCAAAAGGTCAATTAGCATGACAAGAGGCTCGTCCCTGAAAACCCCGTAGACTGTGAAAGACAGGAAACGCTTCCTGAAGGGGGGATGGGCCCTGTTACAATGAAGCACACCTTGATAAACTTCATCAACAGAGAAGGAGCATGGCATACGACTTGTTTGCCCTGAGAACAGCAAGCATGGGGCCCAGCGCCCAAACAGAGACGCTCAGTGATTATCACCTCAACCTGAACTACAAACTATGGTTAGAAAAAAAATTAAACAACATTAGCAAGCGCCATACAAAATTAAACCCATGTGCCTGTTAAATATTGTATTTTAAGTAAAACCATTCCCGGGCTGCACATGACTCGTCAGAGTTTGCGCTCGGTGTAAAGAATTCATATGAGAAACGTTTGAAGGAGGAATATTAGGAGGTATTTGCAGTCCTTTTTATATTTTTAACAAGCTATTTTTCTCCAGGTAAATAATGATTAGTTATGTGGGAGAACAAATGCATACAAATAAACTACCCTTTCATTTCGGAAAAACATTGCTCTAACTAAATAAAAGCGTGGAGAAAATAAAATGAGTGACATACAAAGGCAAATGGAAAAGAAACAGAGAAAACGAATGGAGACAAAGAGAAAAAGAGAATCATAGAAAAAAGTAAATGGAGAGGAAGTGATATGACGAGGAGAGAGTAGGAAGACCAAGAGAATCAGGGCTATTACAGAGGGTAGATGAAAGTGCACACAGTGAAAAACAGGACCAGCTGAGAGAGCTAGGTATGCGCAAAATTGAAATTTAAAAAACGTTGCATCTATAGGAAACGTAGGGAGATCAGTGCTGGCACGCAAATAGCTGTTCATAAATGTGGGAAAAGCAAGAGCTTCTGAAGCAAAATCAGATACAGGGACTAACGAGGGGAGAGGGGCAGACAGAGAGAATGCAGGAAGGGCAGGAACTGCTGTAGAAAGAGGAGCAGTTAAGAAAAACACCTGGAGAGCAGCGCTATTTCGCAAGGGTCTGTCCCTTGTCCGATATCAGAAGAAATTCCAGTCCTAACTTTTTTTTCACTGTGATAAATGTGGTCTTAAGGCCGGCTTTTAGGGTGGTGCAACCGGTGCAGCTGCACCTGACGCTGACCTTAGGGAGTGCTGATTTTAGAATTAACTTATGGGTTTTTAAAGCACCTGCCGCAGAGTTCCTTGTGTGCCCAGACATTTTCAATTAACAATACAAATATCAAGATATCTTTGGTGAATAATGTTCCTGCTGGAGAGAGATTGGAGATTTCTCTAGTGGCAGTTTTGACTTATCAACAAGTAGCACAGAGGGTTATTATGCAAGCGGCAAAGAACGTTTGCCATGCAGATCACTCAACTGTCTTTTATGTGAATAGCTCAGTGGGTCACTGCTTTTGTCACAGAGATCCATTTGTTTCTTGTAGTTCAGAAGTTATAATCCTAACATAGCACAGTGACCTACGAACCGTTGCATGCAAAGTGCACAGTATATGTTAGAATGTTATCAGCGTTTTCCTCAGTCTTCCGTTATCCTAATGTTCTTAAAAACGGGTTTGTTCAGATAGAAATACATTCTTATTAGTAAAGCCAACCCCAAGCCCTTTGGTACATTTTAAATTCTAAGTTTTTGCTTCTCTACGCCAAACACTCTTAAAGTATACTGCCTATTAGTTTGGATGACATGTGATTCGTACACCTTTTAATCCTCATTGCCTTTTGTAACATTTTCTCTAGACTGATTTTCACATGCATCATTCATAGTCCCAGTATAATGTGTGTGTGATGTAAAGTGCCCTGAAACCCTACTCTAGTATGAGTAGTGCTATAAAAATAATAAAATGTATGTGAAAAAGGGGCTATGGAGATGTGAGGGGCACTGTTGAGGGAGGTAGTAAGGGAGTCTCTGGAGAATGAAGTCATGGGCGAGGGATGCCAAAAAAGGTTTTCGCATCAGGCACTACCAGCAAGAAAGCCAGCCCTGTGTGGTCCAGTGTTTGTAATCTGTCCTTTCCCCTGCACTAGCGCACAATGGGCACCAAGGTGCAAGGATGTCTGCGTTGCATGCAGGATTGTTTTTGTGCAGGAAGGGTTACCTTCCTGCAGATAAACAATTCAGAGAAGCATTTACCTCTTTCTATGTGTCCTGCAAAATGCAGCACACATAGAAAGAGAAAGTATTGAGGAGAAATAAAGATATGTCTCCTCCTTACTCTTCTCCTAAGAAGGAGTATCTTTTTGCCACATTCCCAGGCCTACCAGTGATAATAAAGCTGCGAATGTGTTAAAAACTATGGAAGTTGCATGGGAACACCCATGCAATGCTCGTGGAATTCCTTTCCAAGGTAGAGTAACGCCATGCAGCAATTTGTGCTGTGTTGCATTACTCCTGATTTATCAAGCCACACAAGGCCAGGCAAAGTGACATTGTGAGGCTTGATAAATCGCATTTTAGGGTTTGAGTCACAGATCCACCATGTTGTGTGGTGTAAACATGATGCAAACCCTTGACAAAGGGCCCTTACTGTACAGAAACAGAAGTAGAAAGATGAGCACTGGCACATGGTAACCAAAGGTGCACCAGCACAGTGGAGAGAGGATGACAGCGTCATATCTTAACTTTGATTGTTGTGCTGCATGGAAAGTATTTATAGTGGACACTCATGCACTCCAAGTGCTTTACCTAGTAATAGAAGAATCTCTCAGATTCTGGAAGGCCAAGCTTAACCATAACTTCCTTAAAGATCCTAACTGCTTCATTTTTGCACATATCTTCTATTTTCTAAATCCTTTCTATCTCTATCCAAAGATTTGTCCCTCTTTGAGTAGTGGGTGAAATCTGAGTAGTGGTCAATGGAAGTAAATGGCAAGGTAAAGTTCCGTTTTCAAACACCCTTTGTCCAATGTCATCAAGGTGATCTTACTAATCAGTGAAAAGTATGGTTCCAGCTACAATACCTCTTCTGAAGCCACAGAATTACCCAGAGGAGCTTCCTGCAATAGCTTGATGGATATGGACCATTGCTAATTGGATATGTTTTTTCTCCCCATTTAATAAGAATACCTATTTATGTAGCTTGACAATAGCAATGGCTTTTGGGATGAGCCATATCTTCTGTAGCTAAGTACACATATAGAAAGTTGTGCACTAGCCTGGGCTTATCCCACATCCAGGTTAATTAGTATGTCTTTTTGGAATTGTTCAAGCAGTACAGGGAACACTGGCAATCATATTGTCTGGAAAGGGTACAAAATCATAGGTACTGCTCTTATTTCATTAGAGTTGCCCTAATCAATTTGAGCGGAGTCATGTCAGGTTTGCAAATCGCTTTGTATATCTTAGTGGTTTGGAAGGTAGTTTGTAGGATCATTTGGTCAATTGTGGGTGTAACCTGAATACCAAACTATATGATAGATTTAGAGGCCCATTGAAGGGTGAGTAATTCACCAAGCCTAGCTTCGTGGTTAAGGGCTCCCACTCTATGAAGAGATTCAGATTTTTAAATATTTATTTTGCATTCCTCAGCCAAACTTTAACGGTCCAGTTGTTGCATCAAGGGAAAGAGAGATTTGATCAGGTCATACAGAGACTCCGAAATGTCATCTACATACATTGGACAATTTGAAGCTGTCTTGGCTAATATTTATTCCTGTAATATCAGAATTAGTGTGTTTTTATTTGGCTTATGGTTGGAAGGCCATACTAAATAAGAAGCAACAGCTGGTAGCCTTGGCTAGTACCCCATGAATAAAAATGGGCAGAAGAATCTGCAGTTAGATAGATTATAACTTTTGATACATGGTAACTGATCGACCCTCCCAAAGTGCACATTCCAGAAAGCATCAGTTTAAGAATCCAAGAAGAGCATCAGGGCATTTTTACATCTGCGGTGTATGTTTTCAACTAGGCGCTATATCTTATATATATAGTCGCCACTTTTGAAAATGTTAACGATATACTAGTTCTAAAAGTAGATGTCTGCTATGGTGTTATGTTCAAAGCAGAAAAGCTAATGTGGAAAAGCCATAGTAGAAATTTGAGTGTTTAAAGCTTCCAAGAAACCCATATATTGTTAATCATGCAAAGTATAATGGAAGATCGTTCCAGGCATTGGCTGCAAATAAGCTGAACCAGTGAAAGAACAAACGGTAGGAGGAACCAATGAGAAGACGATCGCACAACACTGCTCGCAGTATAATAGAGAAAGTGCTGGAGGTACGGGCCTGTTTGATCAAAGGCACAGTGAACAAGACAAATATTTAAATTTTAAATGCAAAGGAACAAAGTAAGGAGTGAGATGAAAAATAACGAAGATTGCAGCTTTCTGAATATGAAAAAAGACAAGTCAATAGAGTCAAAGATTAACCTAGGTATATAAAATTACAATAGTCAAGGTTTGATAGACATCCACTTGTGCAGCCGACAGAGGTAAAAACAGGGTGCTTTAACACAGCAGATGAATATGGTAGAACCAGTTTAAGGAAAGTTTATTACTCTACCAGATGAAGGAGAGAGAACTATGAAAGACAACACCTACATTTTGAACAGTGGTCACTGGACAAGGAGCTGGAGCAAGGTCTGCAGGCCACCATTTTGACTTCCAAATATGTTGTGAATTGCCAATAATAAGGTTTTACGCCTTGCCAGTATTGATTTTAAGATATTAGGATTGTATCCAGTGAACTATTACAGTAAGGCAAGATACGAAGTTTGTTTGAGATGTTATACCTAAATCAAGATGAACCAAATTGTGTATCATCGGCATAAGTCAGCTAGGTATTGATACAAGAGCAAATTAATTTGGCAAGTGGGGCCATATAAATGATAAACAAGACAAGGCTTAGAGCAGAGCCTTGTGGGACTTCATATGCGATTGGCAATCATAAGGATTTAAATAGTGGAGAGGCTAATGTATGCTCATGAAAGTCTGCTGAAGAAAGGTGGGTAAATAAAATCTGATGTGTCAAACACTGCATTTAGATCCAACATGATCAAAGTAACAGTGTCATTTTGACAATGAGCCTCAGATCATTAAGACAGAAACTAGTATTGATTCAGTAGTATGTTTAGCTCTGAATCCAGACTGATTCAGATCCAGCAGGTTATAGACTTCTAAAAAATTAGAGAGCTGACTATTGATCTCTCTTTCTAAGATTTTGATGGGAAAAGGAAGATGAGTAATTACTAAAAGCTGCGAGATCAGGTGAAGGGTTTCTTAACAAAGGGGCAATGTGGGCTTATTACAAATAAAAGGGACTGTTTGAACTGCCAATAGACAGATTGTAAAGATTTTGGAATATGGGACAAACCACATTGGGAATTTTTTGAAACACGTGCCAGGCAGGGATCCAGATTTAACCCAGCAGATATGATAGTGATATGATTCTAAATGATTTCGATACCTAAAAAGTGCCACACTGTGTGTATTAAGTTTGCATGTGGTGTACTTCACCTTGGAGGTTGGTCAGTGTAGTGGTTTGACGATTATGTAATCTCGATAGGTCAGTTATGTGTGTAGCAAATAATTTGCTTGGATATACTTGAGATGCACACTCTGAGCGACTCTATTTTGATAGAACATTGCATTCCCATCCCCTACATTGGATATCTCTCTATGTATTTTCATTGACTATGTAGTGTGGTGAGTTTCATTAATATCAACTTATCACCTAAACAAAGCAATTTGCAATTGAAAGATGGCCTGTTAATCTTTGTAAAAGGCCTGCCATTGTGTGCCAACATGTGTCGCAGCATTTTAAAAAACCTTTGAATCGTATCAGCTACAAACGTTTTTTTGATTACATATGCAAATTTTGCAGTAGACGATGGATTATGTGGCAAGTGCTGAATATATATAACAATGTGGAAAAGGCTGTAGCCGTAGAATCATCTAGTTCTACTGACCCTGGTTAGGCCTCATCCCACCCAATTCCTTCTGATATTGCACCAAGATTGTTCCAGCGCAAATAGGATGGGGTGACACAGTGTCCACTGTCCAGTATCACACTCCACCTGTCACCTATGAGATATGCCTATGACAGTTTAGAACCATTTTACTGGCTCTGTATGCAACAGACAGATCCAGGCATATATAATGAGGCCGACTATGATGTATAGAGGCATACAATAGCCATATTACTATAGAGCCACAAATTATGAGGCCTCCTACGCACAAGTGGTACACCCTGTAAATACAGCATGATCTATTCTCAGGACGTACTAGGTACCGTATTCCTCTTTGCACACCTCTGAATGTTGGGGGATAATGCACTAACAACGCATTATGCTGTATTCCATGTTCCGCTCATAATGCACATGCGCTATTTAACTGCACTAAGTTTGACTTGGCAAAAATTAATGAACATTTGAAATATACTCTGATGCCGCAAGCAGCCTGTTGCTGTGAGGAGAGGTTTCAACAATAACCAGTGGAAATGGTGCATCAGTGATAAAGTTCACTAAAATGTAGTTTAAAATATTGAAGAAATGTTTGCCCGTTCTCCAATACTACATGGAAAGGTCTATATCAAGGTCTAAATTGTGTAGTAAATCTCTGCAGCGCGAATGCTGCTTCTTTTTCACAGGTAACAGATTGTTTTCAGAGGTAAAATGAAGTGCATATACCTAGCAAGTACAATTTGCATTCAACTTTCAACAAGCACAACGCATTTAGATGGGTCTAAAAAGAGGGGCACAGATTTACTCACATTTTATGTTTGGCTGGTGTCACGTTTTTTGACGCAACCCTGATGCAAAATGTATGTTGGGATTTACTAAGACATGTAAAAGCCCAATTTACGTGGCTTTGCATGGTTCAGTTAAATAAAAGCAATGAAAGGTAGTGCATAGCACTGTCTTGTATTCCTGTGCGTTGGGGAGCCGTTCCATGGGTGGACCATAGGCATTTTCGTTCATATGCTCATGGACTTTGAGGCCAACTCCGGGGCATATTAACAAGGGCATTATCTCTGCTTTTTTGGCTTTAAAAGCCAAATAAGCAGAGATCATCTTTTCGCCCTATTTACAAGAGGGTGATAACATGCATTAGCGCATGTTAGCACCCTTTTACCCGACGCCTCCTTTTGCATCTCTAATGAGATGCAACGTGGGCGTCCCTGGACAGTACAACCTTGCAAATATCGCTGATGTGCACATTGCGATATTTACAAGGCTGCCCCAGCATTTAAGCAGACGTTAGTTTTTGGAGAAAACCGCTGTTTTCGCAAAAAACTAACGTCTGCTAAAATGCAGACTTACCTTTCCCTAACATTGGGGGTGGATTATGCTGATACGACCACAGGGTCGTATCAGCAAGGTTATTGCTGTTTTGCAGGGAACATTGCTGAAAAACCAGCGATGTTCCTTGCAAAACGGCGATTTCCCCGCTATAGCAGGAATTTTTATTGCCCTGGAGAAACGAGTTGTTAATAACGCGCTACCAGGGCGATAAATTCCAGAGATAGACGGCGATAAATAAAAAAGCTCTAAGCGCGCTATGCATTTATTTATCGCCGTCCTTGTAAATATGCCCCTCCGATACTAAAGTCTGTAAACGTGGTTTTCTCCATAAAGGTGCGCCAACCCAAAGCTGGTGTAAGGAGGAGAATTATTGTTATTTCTTCTCGCTATTACCTCTTTGCGTATGTCCCACATTCTAACAATAGCCAGTAAGAATAGTTTTTGTGAACAAAATCTATTTGGACCACATTGCGCAAGCATGCCTGTGTTGGTGCTATGCTGCCACAAGGGCACCAGTGCAAGGAGAGAGCAGAAGTGTACCATATCTTTGTATATAGGGTGTCATTATTCGCTCTCTCTTTCTCACAACGCACTGCAGCAAGTTCTCTTGCAGCATTGCTTTGCATGATAGTTTAGAAGATCCAAGCCTAAGGGTGTGCAAAACTGTTTCAAGTCATAAACTGACATTTTTGGAAAATGAAGAAAAATTAGTGTTAGAACACAAAATGAAAACCTGTCATTCAGCACTATGGGTCAGATGTAGGGGTGGGCGGAATTTGCGAAAGCGACTTTCGCAAATTATCGCGAAAATGTTAAAAATCTCCGCAAACAAGCGGAAATATCACGAAGATGCGGAAGTTTTTTTCCCGCCCGTTCGCAATATTTTCTGCATAGTTGCGGGTCGCTAACTTACCCCTGCGGTTGCTCGCGGGCGCGGCCATCTTGTTTTCAGTTGTCTCGCAGTGCATGGTCGCGAGAAGAAAGACGTGATCGCGCGACGCATGACGTCACTGCGGACGCGAACTGTCGCGAGACAGCGCAAATGGCTAAAACAATACAACATCTCATGGAGAACGCGACCGGATCGGGAAAACTTGTCGGCGAACGCGGGGATTCAGGTAAGGCGATCGCGCGCGCGCGAGAATGTATTATTTTACAGCGCGAGCAAGAACCAAATTATCGCAATGCTGCGGAATGCGAAAATTTTGACATTTCCGCGCTCTCCGCGGAACGCGGAAATGCCAAATTATCGCAAATTCCGCGAACGGAACGGAAATTTTGCCCAGGCCTAGTCAGATGTATGAAATTCTTACTTTACATTTCCTAAATAGCGATTCCAATGGAATTGCTATTTAGGAAATTAAAATTGTTAAGTACAAAATTTGCAAATTCCTAATAGCAATTCCTACAGAGTAGGAATCTCTATTAGGAAATCGCAAATAGTAAATTCTATTGCATTCCCACCTATGGGCAAAATAGAAAATAGTTTGCATTTCCTAAATTGCAATTTTCGAATTAGAAATCACAATTTAGGAAATACAAACACAAGGGTGCCTCTGGGCTTGAGGACCCCTGGAGGCAACCCAAAATTAGTAGTGCATATGTAAGTGCACATATGCCCTAAGGGCACAAGTGGGCTTCATGTAACATTAAAAAATGCATTTTGAATGCATTTTTTAATTTTGCAAATGGTTACTATCGCATTTGAGTCAATGGCAATGGCATTTCCTAAATGCTTAATTCGCATTTAGGAAAGGCTTTGTACATGTGCTTAGGGAATCGCAAATAGGTAATCCCTATTTACGTTTCGTAAATCGCGGTCACAATTTGTGAATTCTACCAGGTAGAAATTGCAAATTGCGACTGGTCTTTGGCCTTTTTAAATATGAAAAGGCTATTTTACATTTCTGAATGGGCAGAAATTGCGATTTGGCCTGTTAAAAAATGCAAAAAGCTTTTGTACATCTGTACCCTATATTCCAGCTAAAACAACATCCTCATGATGCAAGGATGAATTTTACGCTAAAAAAAGCATGAAAAACACAATTGATACGAGCAACAACTGCTCATGTTATGGTTATTCATGTTGGTCCTGCACTGCTGTGCTATAATTTTGCTGTAGACTATTTACATAACATGACATAATGGTATATATTATGGAATTTCGTAAATTCCCGTAATTACACAAATGACACCAGTGTAATTTAAATTTCATCTGGGCCTACTGAAATCTATGGCTGCTTGCTTTCTCACTTTCCTTCAAAAAGCGCAGATATGAAACTAATGTACTGTGGTCAAGTTGAACATAAAGTGCAGGCTGCCGAAAAAGTAAATAGGCATGTGTAACAAATTATATGCAGCTTTTTATTCAGCAATAAAACATAGAACACTTTTGCTAGCAAAGTTTCAAAACTACCAAAGGTTAGCCTATGTTTTATTTTGTGGTTAAAACGTCGTTGCTTAGAAAAATGCCATACATGCAGTATGTGTGTTAAATATTTTTAACTGCCCCCTTCAAAAAACACTGCTGCTGTGAAAATGTGATGTAAACATCAATTGTGCAAGAAACCTTTTAATTAAAAATAAAAGATGAAACAAAACACAAATGTGACTCAGTTACAGGAGGAACCTGGAATATTTACCTGGGCATGAATTTATTTCTACATTTAACATTGATTTTCATCACATCTTTTTGGTTCGTTTTAGCTGGCAAGCAATGCTTTAGTAAAAGCCCCAATACAAAACAAGTATTCCCTTGACTTGTTTAGGTGCATTTAGCTTGCACAAGTTTCTTCCAGTTTTAGACAACTATCAGGAGTTAAGTTTTTGGAAAGATTCACGCCTATTTAAAGTCCAATTAGACCAATTAACAGATGATGGGTGGAGACTAGGCCTGGGCGAAAATTTCGTTCCGTTTGCGGAAATTGCGAAAATTTGACATTTTCGCGTTCCGCGGAGAGCGCGAAAATGTCAAAATTTCCGCTTTCCGCAGCTTGGCGATAATTTGTTTCTTGCTCGCGCTGTAAAATAATACATTCTCGCGCGCGCGCGATCGCCTTACCTGAATCCCTGCGTTCGCCGACAAGTTTTCTTGATCCGGTCGCGTTCTCCATGAGATGTTGGATTGTTTTTAGCCATTTGCGCTGTCTCGCGACAGTTCGCGCCCGCAGTGACGTCATGCGTCGCTCGATCACGTCTTTCTTCTCACGATCATGCACCGCGAGACAACTCAAAACAAGATGGCCGCGCCCGCGAGCAACCACATGGGTAAGTTGGCGACCCGCAACCATGCAGAAAATCTTGCGAACATGCGGGAAAAAAAATTCCGCATCTTCGCGATATTTCCGCTTGTTTGCGATAATTTTAAACATTTTCACGATAATTTGCGAAAGTGGATTTCGCAAATTCCGCCCACCCCTAGTGGAGACAGTGCAGAGTGGAAACGCCCAGGAGTCTGCACCTTTGAACTCTTCCAGACACTTATGTTGTCTGTAGCATTTCTGATCTAGCACTTGGTCATTCATTTGCTTCTCAAAGACAAGCAGCAGGTGACTGACTGCGGCAGGGAAGGTCGCATATCATAGTGCCGAGTAAACTTGAACTGTGAGGATCATTCCAGAGTGCCTCTTTTTTTCTTAGTGGTCTCCTCAGTCCACCTATATTTCCTGTGATACTTTTTAGCTATAGATTTAAATTGTTCAAACCTATGTATTTAAATAAATATTGGTGTTCTTTTTTAAGCCAATCATTGACATTACTATAAATGCTTTTCACCAGAGTATAACATGCAGGGTTGAGTAGAATGTTATCACAGGGAAAATTCCAAAGGCAAAATATATATATAGACTGAGTTTAGTCGTAAACAGTCAATTTCTTATTTTATTCTTGAAATATATCATATCTTAATGTTTTGTTACAGATTACATAAGTTTTTAGACTTTTACCAAATCTTTCAGCAGAACGTTGTCAAATCTTCCTACACACTTTTGCACATTTTCCCACATATTTGGACATCCTCTTCTGATTCGTAGTAAGGCACTGTGTACAGTTTCTGAAGATAGACTGCATTTTCCATGAAAATGTAGTATTCGAAGATGAAATCAAACTAGATTTTAAAAATATTTATAACCTCTACAAACTCAATGCCAGGCTTTGTCACATGACAAATAGTAGGAATTCCTAAGTAACATTTTGACTTGGCTACACAATCATAAAATTCCAGTGGTCCTGCAACAGCAAAAACAAATACAAACCCGTTTTGACATCTGAAGCACTTCCCTCTGAGTTATATATGGTTAAAGCATAATTTGTATCATATGTAGGGTCAACCCTGATACTCTGAATCATGTTACTTCTTAACTGTTCCAAAAAGAGGACCTGATTCACAAACACAATGCCATTTCAACCTGTAATTTTAACTAGATGTGATTGACTTTTTTTTGCATGTAAACAAATGCTCATGATTAAATAACATAATGTTACAGTTCTATCAAGGCATTGTGGACAGTGACAAATATGGCAGCTGTTGTTTTTGGATGATCTGGCAACTCATGGCAGGATACAGTGGCAGGAGACTGAAAGTAATACCATCTGGCCCTGAGTCACAACACAATGCATTATCAATGGCGGTACAGAGAGCCCCCCTCCAACAGAGCAGGATGTGAGTGAGATGGCCACCTAAGGTTCATAGAGTGGAGATAACCCGAGGGAATCAGGCTGCTCCAGAGATTCACAAGGGCCAGGTATTGGAAGATTGACAGCCGCAGCTTGGTTTCCTGTGAGCAGTTGGCTGAATCATAGCCAGAATGATCTTGAAGAGCCAGCTGTGCTATGATATGCAAGAACCTGAGAGGGCACAACTATAGTCTCGGAGAGAGGCTGTAGATGAGGTGGTAAAGGTACTTGGATTGACATGCCACTGGTGGTTAGGAAAATTTGAGAACATGTCTTGAGGTCTACAAATTGAATGGAATGGGACAATACTCACACCCCAAATGCCAGTGCACTTGTTGCGTACATTAAGGGGAGCACATTATGGCTGAAGCATAAGATTTTCGGGAGGCAACCAGTAGAGGTGAAGTCAATTCATCAATCAGGATTTGTAAAGCACAGCTTATCACCCAACAGGGTATACAGGTGCTTGCAGGTCACAGAGGTTCAATCAAACAGTCAGACATTGGGAACACTTTGGAATTCCGGAAGTGAGGTAATGGTGCAGAGTTGTGTAGGGAGGCTGTTCCAGGTCTTTGCTACAATGTGAGAGAAGGTGTGTCCTCCACTTCTGCTTCGATAGATGCAGGGAGTGGGCAAGTGAGGGGAGGCAGAGTGAAGTTTTCTTGACAGTTGGTCGAAGTTCAGGTGGTGGTTAATATAGGAAGGTCCTTGGTTGTGGAGAGCCTTGTGTGTATGTGTCAGCAGCTTGAATTGGCATCTCTGCTGTACAGGGAGTCAATTGAGCCACTTGAGGTGGGGTGTGATAAGGGTTCACGTTGGGGAAGGTCGAGGACACACAACCTCGGTTTGGACTTGAACATCATTAGCTTTTCACTTTTTTTGTATAGGGGTTTAAGCTTTGTCTCTACACACTATATCAGTGGAGACTTAAATACAATCATCTTCCAACACTGTGTCTGTGGGGACTTGAACATCACTACAATAACACAGTAACTCCTTGGGTACATGAGCATCACTACAATAACACTATCTTTGTGGGGACTTGAACATCACTATAATAACACACTATCTCTGTGGGGTCCTGAACAACACTATATTAACACACTGTCTCTGTGGGGACTTGAACATCACTATAATAACACACCATCTCTGTGGGGACTTGAACATCACTATAATAACACACTATCTTTGTGGGGACTTGAACATCTCTATAATAACACACCATCTCTTTGAGGACCTGAGAATTCCAGTAACGACACACAACCTCTGTATGGACGTGACCATCATTAGCTTCACACTCTTTATAATGGGATTTAAGCTTTAAATCTATACACTATTTTAATGGGGACATAAACACTAACATCTTCACACACTATCTCTGTAGAGACTTAAACATCATTATAATAACACACTATCTTTGTGGGGACCTGAACATCACTGTAATAACATACAATCTCTGTGGGGACTTGAGCATTCTTATAACTACACAGAAGCTCTGTTTGGACTTAAATATCTTAGCTTCACATTCACTGTATGGGAATTTAAGGTTTGTCTTTACACACTATTGCAGTGGGGACTTGAACACAATCATCTTCATGCACTAACTCTAATGACTTGAACATCCCAATTATCTAACACAATATCTGTGCAGATATGGACATGATTACATTCACACACTCTCGCTGTGAAGATTACTATAACCATATGATATTTCTATGGTGACATGAATAAAATTATATTCACATTCTACCTTAGTGGGAACTTTCATCATGGCTGAAGACACCATCTCTATACAGACCCTAGTGTTACTGTGATCACAGCCACCTCTATTGATATTATCACACACTATCTCAATGCAGTGATGACATACCACCTCTGTAGGCATCATCTGACACTAACCCTATGCACACATTAACATTATATGCATTCCTAGGGAGGTTTTGTCCATTAGCTTTTTATGTAAAAATGTAAGCCGATAATCAAGCTCAGGGTTCCACTTGATCATATTCCTTGGTTCCATATGTTAATTTCATTATGTTTTAGGTCCCTTATCTCTTAAGTTTTTATGCACTAATAAATAGGTTAAATACAATTTTAAGTGCCTTTAGGTAAACATGATTTATTTTCGGACAAATTAACATGTTTCTGTCTTTTGTGTATACCCCTAGTATATATGCAGCTATTCATATATTAATATATTGTAATGTTGTTTGTGTCTATTGTTGATAAAATTAACATTTCAGCCATGTGCCTTTGAATTCATCCAATTACAAATAGTATTATAGACTAGGTCCTCACAAGGATGGTAGCACGTGTTCAAGTCCCCACAAGGATGGTTCTGTGCGCACGATTAAATAACAATATATTTGCAAATTTGAAGCAGGATCCTGTATTATGAATTTTTTCTTAACATTTTTCTGTTATTGGTATATTTTTAAAACATTGGGAAAGGCTAGTCCCCACAAGGCAGGTATCCACATATAGTCCCCACAAGGATGGTAACACGTGTATGCGTGTGTGTGTGTGTATAAGTGTGTGTGTGTGTATAAGTGTGTGTGTGTGTATAAGGGTGTGTGTGTGTGTGTGTGTAAGGGTGTGTGTGTGTGTATAAGGGTGTGTGTGTGTATAAGGGGGGTGTGTGTATAAGGGGGGTGTGTGTATAAGGGGGGGTGTGTGTGTGTGTATAAGGGTGTGTGTGTGTGTGTATATAAGGGTGTGTGTTTGTATAAGGGTGTGTGTGTATAAGTGTGTGTGTGTATAAGGGTGTGTGTGTGTATAAGTGTGTGTGTATAGGGGTGTGGGTGTGTGCGTTTGTGTAGGGGTGTGGGTGTGTGCGTGTATAAGGGTGGGTGTGTGTATATAAGGGTGTGTGTGTGTATAAGGGTGTGTGTAGGGACGTGTGTGTATAAGGGTGGGCGTGTGTGTGTAAGGGTGTGGGTGTGTGTGTGTGTGTAAGGGTGTGTGTGTGTGTGTGTGTGTATAAGGGTGTGTGTATAAGGGTGTGTGTGTGTGTATAAGGGTGTGTGTGTATAAGGGTGTGTGTGTGTATAAGGGGGTGTGTGTGTGTATATAAGGGTGTGTGTGTGTGTATAAGGGTGTGTGTGTGTGTGTGTGTATAAGGGTGTGTGTGTGTATAAGGGTGTGTGTGTATAAGGGTGTGTGTGTGTGTGTATAAGGGTGTGTGTGTGTGTATAAGGGTGTGTGTGTATAAGGGTGTGTATAAGGGTGTGTGTATGTCAATAAGGGTGTGTGTGTATGTATAAGTGTGTGTGAATGTATAAGTGTGTGTATAAGTGTGTGTGTGTGTGTGTATAAGTGTGTGTGTGTATATAAGTGTGTGTATAAGTGTGTGTGTGTGTGTTTAGGGGGTGTGTGTGTGTGTAGGGGTGTGGGTGTGTGCGTGTGTGTAGGGGTGTGGGTGTGTGCGTGTATAAGGGTGTGTGTGTGTGCGTGTATAAGGGTGTGTGTGTGTATAAGGGTGTGTGTAGGGACGTGTGTGTATAAGGGTGTGTGTGTGTGTGTGTGTGTGTGTGTGTGTGTGTGTGTGTGTAAGGGTGTGGGTGTGAGGGTGTGTGTGTGTGTAAGGGTGCAAGACCTCTAAGGATGGCACAATAAGTACTGCAGCCCTTAAAGGCCTTCCCTGGTCACGGTACCCTGGGTACCCGTGGTATCATTTACCAGGGGCTGACATGTGGCTAGAGATGCCAATTGGGTTTAGGCTTCAATGCAATTTTAAGGAAAGAACCATAGGCCCTGGGTACCTGATTAGCAGGAGCCCAGAGCACACTCAGTCAAAGCACATCAGCAATTCAGCAACAAGTGGGAGCAACCATGCAGAAAGAGGGCACTTTCTCACAATTGCCAATCAAGAGACAAGTGATTGAATAATAGGAGTATTCAGTTCTTTAATTTTAGCCAATCCTAGACAAGTAGTCTGTTAGTGTAATTTATAAAAATGATTTGTGTAGGTATAAGACATGCTCAGAATAGAGACAGTGCCCCAAACTGATTTCAAGTCAATATTGTCATTCCAATAATCTAGCCTTTCAAGGCCAGTTCCTCAGTAAAGGACGCTGTATAGATTAGCTTGGTTTGAGTAAGCTTGTATTTCTTTGAAGTAGTAGGAACCAATTTAAGATAGTATGATTTCGGGTCTGAAGCATTGTAACTGTTGGAATATGTGTACTTTATCTTTTGTGCTTTTGAACTACCCTGAGGTGTAGTTGGGCTGTGCTCCCATTGAGTAAAATTATATTGGGTACTCTGTCAATTTGTTCTATGCAAAAAATGGTGTCAATGTTGGTAACAGAATAATTTGGCATAGTTAGCAGAATTGAAATCCAAATCCTCAGATTCTAAGACAGCGTAATATTGCAATTCAGAAAACATCGAATTCACAGTATCAACATCTCAATCATCCGATTGCAACCCAGGAACTATAACATAACCCATTGAAACTTGGAACACACATGGTATCTGCAGGGTCTCTGTAGGACCGAATATATCGAATGGTACTTTATCCCATACAGTTCCATCAGTGACAGAGACAGCTGAAATGTTAACAAGGGACTAGCCTCATTTTGTTTTATGCGAGGAAGAATGTTGGGCCAACACCCCATCGATCAGTTTGGGAGCAGAACGTTCTGGGAGGTAATGGCAGTTGATTAAAAGGAAAAAACATTAATATATCCAATCTACATGAACAAAAATACCATTGAAAACACGATCCAGATATGTATATATCCACGGCGGACCAAGATAAGTGTGTTTTAACCAGGAGATGAAAACACAAGTCCTTGCTGGTGGTGGATGCAAAACAGAAGACAACGAAGAACTATCTGAAGAGAAGTTATCTTGATCAATGTAGTAACCAGGAGTACTCAGCTGGAATAGAGGAGGTTGTGATTCTGGATTGAGACTTGATGCTTGAATGACCGAAGTGGCCTCAACTGGAGTATCAGAATAAATCCATTTATGGATTGTGAAGAAAGTGTAACGGGTACCAGGTCAAAAGAGTCGATCTCCTCCTCTGGCAGCCGGGGAGAATCAGCAAAGATGGTGCTCACTGGCTGTAAAGCAACAGTCTGTGATGGATCACCTCTAGGCATACTAATTGAGATCGGTCATATGGTGTAACTAGATGTGTTCAATGGAAATTAAGCGATTTTTCTCTGTATCTGGGAAGTGGTGGTAAAATCACAGTTCAGGTGCCCTGAAGATCAATCACTGAAAAAGGAGCATGGTAGGAGGAACCAAATTCTTTCTGGATCGCCACGTTTTCACAAACCAGATCACCAACTTTAGGAAGCCAACCAGAAACAGGAATCTGAGCAGCTGCATCTGATGGGAGAGTCGTAGGTAAATGAATGTTAGCAAGAGCATTATAACATTTTTGTAGATCCTGTAAGACAGTACAGTGGTTATCTATGTCAAAGATTGCAGCTGCCGCCAAATCTAGACCATCAAGGTCTGTAACATACATATTGATGCCAAAGAGCATTTCATATAGGGTCTGCCTACCCAGAGATCTTTTAGGGAAGTTAAGTGCTCGTTGAACCACTTTCAGATGAGTTAACCAGCTATGACCCATACCTAATAACCTCACTGTTAAAGACTGCTTTTATTCATGGTTCATGCGCTCCAGAACAGAATTGACCTCGGACCTATATGGAGACGAGAAATGCCCCAGAACCCCCATGGACATATTTGAATCACGGTACGCCTTGGAGGCGAAAGCCGGACCCTGGTCTGAATGGAAAGCTCCGCAGGCATATGTCCCGACAAAGGCCTGCAAATCTTTAACAGTCCGAGCATCAGCAGTTCGCTGTTGCCAGACCCAGAGGAACCTAGAGCAAGAATCTACTGCAACCAAAATACATTTGAATGCATTATCTGAAACAAGAGGACCACAATGATCAAGATAAATACAGCCAAACGGTTGATTAGAAATTTAAAGGTGTCTGTGGTGGACGCGATACAGTAGTAGGCTTAATTTTTTGACAAACATCACAACAAAGGACATACTGGAGAGTCTGCTAGTACAAACCCCGCCACCAATAACGTCGTTGTAAGAGTGAAACAGTGGCAGCTACTCCTGCATGTGCAGAACTAATACCTTCATGAGAGGCCACTATTAGAGTGTCTGCGGTAGAGGTTGGATATCCGATGACCACCAACCCCAGGAATGGTTGCAAACTGAACTTTGTCAGCAGTTAATTGATAAGTGTATTTAGAAGGAAATCATTGTGGAAAAGCAGTACCACCCCGTGATGGGGCGATGGCAGCCAGAATATCATAAGATAGGGTTGCTGTAATGCATCTTGGGTTAGGTGCACTGTGCTGGTTGCACATGAACATGTGTGCGGGCTGTGTGAGAGACTACTGTAATGTGCAGCCCGGTTATTGTGCACAGGTAGTCTGTTGCAGATGGGACTCTGCAAGGATAGATATTTACATGGGGTAGATCTGGGGGTAAACCGTATAATATTAGCGGGTAGGTGCTCATAGGTAAGGTAAGTAGACATTTCTGGATTATCTGCAGTGTTACTGTATTACACACGTAGGAAATCAGCTGTAAATTGCAGTTTTTCTCCACTCAATCCAGTGAAGTGTCACTCTGGTGTTGGCCATGCTCGCTGACTTTGAATGCGCATGTTCCTAGAATATCCATGTACATCTTATGGGTCATCCTGAATTGTCATTTTTGTGGGCCAGTGCAAAATCCGATTTCAGGCATTTTGTCACTCTGCTGGGCCAAGTTAATTACTCTGCTCCCCAGCAGAGGGAGCAAAGGCCTCCCCACACAAAAGGAGCAAGGGAAGGGAGATCTGTAGCTGGTCATTAGCTGTCATTTTGTACCGTGGTTAGGGCAGCCCAGGTACACTGAACAAAGGAGGAATTGCAGACATTTGGAGCCAACGCAAGAGAGGGATCCTCTTTGAAGTTTTGGTAGGAAAGTCACTCGCAATGATATTGGTAGATGTAGAGTTGAGGCCCATAGAGGAGATGTGAACAGGGGACACTTGAAGGCACCGTCTTTAATTGTCCCAGCATGCTGTGCATGAGAATTAGGATGGGGGGGAGAGGTGATATGGCATCCTGGGATTGGCTAGGGATACTTGGCATCTAGAACTTTCCGCCCACACTTTTAAATCCCGGCACAATTGAGAGACGGGGAGTTAGACCCTGGATTTAGCGGCAGCACCATGGACAGCTGGAAGGACAATCTCCCTAATGGACGAAGGACTCTTTCTGCATCTGACTGAGTTCTATCCCGGGCCAGTGATACTGGCCCCCTTTTAACCGCCGAGTACCAGTTGGGGAAAAAAGTTGGACTTCTGTGTAGGAAGCTGGCACTTTATATAGTGGACCAAAACAAGGTATAATATGTAAAGAGTCCAGCAACAGTTATTGGTTTACAGAGGCAAAAAAGATTACACCAAATGCTCTTTTTTTGTTGGAGTGTGGGCAAGCAGTTTAGGCTTATCAAAGGATATTGTTTTTTGTGTGGAATATTTTTATTATGGATTTTAAGAATAACCTCACATGGACTAATGCCATAAGGATTTAGACATTCTTGTAAGCAACTTGTACAGAACACTCCATTGTATACCCCCCAACTCCCCCTCCCTATCCCTCCCTAAACTCTGACAAGACCTAGCAGTAGCATGATAATGAAAGAGCACATCCAAGCACGTACAAATCAAGCAAGGGACCAGACCCAGCGGCAGTCTCCTCACCCCCGCACCACCACCACCACCACCACCACCATCCTCAGTCAGCAGTTTCCTCGTTCAGTATCTCCTTGAGGGAGTAGTAAGAAATCCATTTACCTCACACCTTCCAGAACTTTTGTGGACAACCTGTGTTGGAGTATGTGACTTTCTCAGCCATCATATACATATCCATTCCTCTTTTCCACTCCTGCTTTGTGGGGCAGTCCTTCGATCCTCAATAACTAGGCACGTCTCACTTTGCGACCACTAAGCAAAAACTACAGAACAGTAGCTGGGCCCGGGGCAGGTCAACATCGTTGGAAATGCCCAAAATAAGGAATTTGAGGTCAAAAGGAAGGGATATTGCGAATATGGCATTACATTCCCCAGTGATGGACCCCCAGTATTCCTGTTTGCAGGGAAAACTCCCAATTGAGTTGCAAAAGGAACCCTCAACAGCACTGCATCTCGGGCATTTCGGCTCAGGTACCCTCCCCATTATGTGGAGACGATGTCTATCATAGTAGGCTTGATGTAGCATCTAAGACTGAACAAGCCTGAGACGTGCCTTAATGGCGACCTCCCTAGGGTGAATCATGACCGCCTCCCAGTCAATGTCTTCCACATCAGCCATCCATCTCTCCTATAGGCCTTTCAGTTTATCTGGCTTGTTGTTAAGGGTTTTATAAGTGGGTCCGCAAACTGACCTTTGAATATTCTTCCATCTCGGAGACGTCCAGACCCATGTGTAGTGTGTTAAAACTCCTAACTTGGACTAAATGTGGCCCCAACGGTCTCACGACGGCACGCTCAGCAGACTCCTGGCTTACTGTTCTCACTGGAGTCTAGTATATGTACGTATCTGTGGCTCACCCAGGTGTTATGAGTGCTAATTTTCAATTTTTAACATGGAATGTACGTGGCCTTAATAACCCTAAAAAAATACGCACCGTGCTAGCGGCCCTAGACAGACTCAATGTGCAAGTGGCCATGCTTCAGGAGACTCCTCTTACTACCCTTTCTAAATGGAAGATGGGGTCCTGGTGGGCTGGGGTGTGTATTATGTCATCTTACTCATCGTATTCCCGGGGGGTGATGATACTCGTTAAGCAGGGGGTTCCATTTCAGGTTCATAGCTCGGAGACTGACAATCAGGGTCGGCTGGCCATTGTGCATGGAACGCTTGGGAGTACGAGTGCTATTAGTGAATGAATGTATATGGTCCGAATGTGCATGATCACCCATTTTTTGCTGATGTGTGGCGTCGTATATCTGCTTTTCCTGCTGCTGAGATAGTCTTGGGGGGGGGGGGGGGTTGTACTTTAATACTTGTTTGGATGCTAAGACAGACAGGTTGGGGGTGGGGGCAGTGCGGCATAGACAAACCACCACGGCACTGCTGAGCATTCTGGGGGCTGGGAATCTGCATATTTGGCGCATGAGGCACCCAGAGGCCCGGGAAAGCACGTTTATCTCCACGGTGCATGGAACGTGGTCCCGGCTGGACTACTGGTTATTGGAGGCTGCTTGCACCTGGGTACTAGATGTACAACACCTAGCAAAAACACTGTCTGACCACTCCCCCCGTCCTTCTCGAACTAAAGGTCCCTGGCTATGAAAGACCTCCGTTTTCGTGGCGGTTGCAACCATCTTCCCTGACGGATCCGGTTTTTAAACATACGGTGGGGAGGCTATTCAAAACATTTTCAGGGACAATGAAGGGTCGGTAGATAGTCAGAGGGCTCTTTGGGAAGCCTTTAAGGTTACAATTCAGGAGGTCTGTATTGGTGCGCACGCGTGGGTTCTTAAAGATCTGTGTCGCAGAATCCATAAGTTAGCCGGTGAAATAGCCGCTCTGCAACAGGCCTATGCCCGCAACCCAGACCCGGAGACGCTATCTAAAATCCTCGATTTGGTAACAGAGCACAATGAGACGGTGTATCAGGAGGTGGCACACGGATCCCGGTGATGCTCTGCTCGTTACTATGGGGAAGGGCACTTTCTCACATGCCCCCCATCTTTCTTGCATGGTATGCCCCCACTTTTTGCTGAATTGCTGAATGTACTTTGACTGAGTGAGCCCTGGACTCCTGCCAATCAGGTGCCCAGGGCCTATGTTCCTTCCCTAAAAACCTCAAACCCAAATTGGCAAACCCTGGACACATGTCAGCCCCTGGTAAATGGTACCCTAGGTACCCAGGGCCGTGTGACCAGGAAAGGCCACTAATTGTGCCACCCTTAGAGGCCCTGTACCCTAACACACACACACTGCCCTGGCAGGCTGAGTGTCTGAGTACAAGACAAAACAAAGAGTCGACATGGCACACATCCCTGTGTGCCATGCCCACCACATAAACTGCCCTGGTATACATCAGCCACCCCTCTAGCTAAGTGCCCTATGCCAGTGGTGTGGGCACAGGAGCATGAGCCCTGTGCCCCTACAGTACCCAGGTCCATTCCTAGGGCACTGTAAGTGCAGTGCTGCCATTTAAGAGTACATGGTGCTGAGAGCTTGTCACGAACTCCACAGCACCATAATGGCAACACTGAAGACTGAGAAGTTTGGTATCAAACTTCTCAGCACATTGAACCCGCACTGATGCCAGTGTGGGATTTAATGTACCAAGCACCCCAGAGGGCATCTTAGAGATGCCCCCTGAAACCTAACCTACAATCCACGTATGGTCTGGGAGGCTGCCTAGGTTGCCACATCGCAGACATGTTGCTGGACCCCTGGGTAGGAGAGCCCCCGCTCTCCTGGGCTGCAACAATGCACATCCTGGGCGAGGTGCTAGGTCTCCTCCAGGATGAACAGGGGGAAGCTTCAAAGGCATGCCGCCTCTGTGAGCTTCCCCAGGCCACTTGCTGCCCCCACTCTGGCAGGAAGCCTGGCTGGAAACCCCAAATAAGGACAGGGGAGGTGCCAGCCTGCCAACCCCACCCCTCAGGTGGGTGAGGCGAGGTGAAGCACATCTCCGGGCGCTCGCCATCGTGAAGATGGGAGGCCCTGCCCAATCAGGACTAGGCTACTGCCCCCCCCCTCCCACAGAGTGGCAGGATAGGGGGTGTACCCACCCCAGGACAGGGACCCATTGGTCCCTGTCCTTTACCTACCTGTAACGCCCCTAAATCTAGTGTTTAGGGGCACCCTGAACCTTCCTTCCTTAGATTCCAGATTCCGAAGAGCAAGAAGAAAGAAGACCTGCCGTGCAGCTGCTAAGAAGAGGAAGACACCAACTGCTTTGGCCCCAGCCCTTCCGGCCAGTCGACCCTCGAACCTGCTCCTGCTACATCCCGACACCTCTTGTGGCCAGCAACCTCACACACCCCGGAGGATCTGGCTACCTTTTGGCTCTAAGCCCCTGGGATTCCCATGAGCAGAGGCTCTGCTCAAAACCAGCTTCTCTCCCCTGGCATCAGCCAGGAACCGCGAACCCTGCACACTCTGCACCCAGCCGCCCGAGTGGCCCTGGCAGTGTAACCTCTGCACCGATCTACTTCCCCATTTGCCCTGAGCAAGTGACCAGGAGCCCAGCTCCCACAGCCGCGTGGCCTGCTAGTCAGCAGCCACCAACCAAGGCCCCCCTGCCTCCCATAGGATATCATTGGGCCTAACTCACTCTGCACCCGGCTGCCCCTGTGCCGCTGAGGGTGTAACAACTGTACCTACCTAACCCTGAGAGACCCCGGAGTCTGTGACCTGAACCTTAACTCTGCCAGGCGAGTACTTACCCAAAAGCCGATGACCCAATGTTCCTCCATAGGGTAACATTGAAATTTCTTCTAAGTGTGGAGTGTCTAAAACTTAAAATATTCACCAAAAATCAACCGAGTAACGAAAACGAAAATACTCACCTGCGAAAGATCCGTGTGCTGGATCTTGGTGCCCAGCACTGACCCTGAAAAATATTCACAACCGTACTTACCAGCAACCCAATTTTCTTCCATAGGGAATCATGGACTGTTTTCTATGAAATTTCTTCTGAGTGTCAACTTTTAAAATAGCAAAATATTGCCTAAAAATCACCACAGAAACTAAGTCGACTTTTATCACTTGTTTCTAAGAACTGTCCCAGGACTGAATCTAGGATCTAGTCCTGGAGTTGCAAAAGTAGTCTATTGCAAATAACTTAAAACTTCTATTGAGCTCAATGCATTATTGTGTTTGAAATTGTGTTGTCTATTACAACAACCTGTAACCAGTATTTACAAAAGTCAATTGCATATTGCAAAAGTATTTACCTAAAGCATCTCATTCTGAGAAAGTATATTTTAATACCTATTGTTGGTTCTAAAATAAAATAAACATATTTTTTATATAAATCATTGGCTCAGAGTTCAGTTATTGAGTGTGTGAGACCAATTGCTGACTGAGTGTGTACAACAAATGCTTTACACTGTCCTCTGATACTGCCTTACTGCTCGACCAAGCTACCACTTTAGAGAGTAAGGTTATATCTAACTTTAGCCTCTGCCAAACCTCTGGGGACTGTGGACTCTGTACTTATTTGGGAACAGTGTAGACAGAGCCACTTTCTCACAGGGCGCCCAAGCCGCTCTTTGGCACAGAAGCTGGCTGCCTCGCGATGCCAGGCCTACATAACCGAACTGCTGGATGGGGAGGGAGTGCCGCACTTCGGCAACACTGAGATTAGCAAAGTGGTGCTGGACTATTATACGGACTTATATGGGGACCGTGAACCCCCAGCTGCAGAGGACATCCATACCTACTTGGATGATGTGGCACTTGGTTGGTTGCCGCCAAACTATCGTGAGTATCTCACGCAACCCTTTGACGAGGAGGATGTCAAGTTGGCTATCAGGGCTCTCCTGACCTGCAAGGCAGCGGGGCTCGATGAGCTCCCTAGTGAATTTTATATGGCATATGCTGATGCCCTTGCACCGCACCTGTAAAGGTATTTGCTGAAGCATATGACTCGGGAGACCTACCCCCCTCCCTCAAGGAGGCTTTACCAGTTATGCTTCTGAAACCAGATAAGACGGTGAATGCCTGCGACTCATACAGGCCCCTTTCTATTATAAACATTGATGCCCAAATTCTGGCCGACATGATCGCGACCAGACTCCAGCCGCTACTTCCCAAATTGGTCCTCCCAGACCAGTCTGGATTTGTGCCCTCTAGGTCCACCATGCACAGTCTCCGCACAATCTTCTCCACTCTCCATTATTTCGAGCAGGACTTCCAGGCGGTAGCCGTGCTTCTGGACGCGGCTAAGGCCTTTGACTCGCTCCAATGGGAGTTCATGTTTACTGTTCTGTTGCGAATGGTCCTGCCACCGTTCTTTTTAAAATGGATACACCTCTTATACACTGTACCGGTGGCACGGATTCGGATGAACGGGTGGATCACAGAACCATTTTTTATTAAACGAGGCACGCGGCAGGGTTGCCCCCTCTCACCAATGTTATTTGCTATGGCACTCAAACCTCTGGCGTGCAGGCTACGTCAATTGCATGCCCAGGCGGCGCTGCGGTTCCGACAGAGGCCATTGGTGCTGTTGCTATACGCCGACGACCTGTTGCTTTATGTCCGGGAACCCGCCACCTATTTATCTGCATTCTTACGTGAATGTCAAATTTGAGAGGTACTCTGGATTGGGTATTTATTGGGCCAAGTCCACCGTGTTTCCGTCGATGGCGAGGACCACGGAGGTTGAGCTAGACTATCCCTTGAAATGGTCGGTCGATCCAGTGAAGTGTCTCGGTGTATGATTGCACAGGGGACCCAGAGGTCGTGATCACGGCTAATTATGGTCGGGCTGTGGATAAGATCACAGATCAGGCTACATGTTGGGCTAAACTCCTCATTTCACTCGCGGACCGCATAGCGGTTATTAAAATGTCTTTTTTGCCTAAACTCCTTTATCTATTTATTAATATCCCTATCCTTCTGAACAAAACACTGTTTGCTACGTTGCAGTTGTCTCTTCTATCATTTGTCTGGGGGGGGCAGAAAGCCCCGTTATAGTTGGAGTGTACTGACTCTACCCTTGACCGCGGCGGGTTTGAGGCTCTGGACATGCGCCTATATTACTTATGCGACTAGGCGCAGTTCGTGCCCTTTTGGTATTTCCCACAGAAGTTTCAACCGCACACTGCGATTGAGGCGGACTCTGTACTACCGATACCTCTGAAAGCGGCTGCGCTGATAGGCGGGGGAGGTGGCCCGCGCACTGAAATGAGCCCAGTTCATTGTACGGCCTGGGCATGGAAAAAACTCTTGCACACAGAGCGCATTTGGATTACTTGTATGCACCAAAATTACCGCTTGCCGCCCATCCCGATATCTCGGCCGCTAGGTAACCTGCAGCCTTGCAGGCATTAAGTGCGGTGGGGATTACTTACATTGGAGACCTATACGAATCTGGTCATTTCCGGACCTTTTCTGACCTGCAGGCGGGTCGAGACACCGGATTCATGGTGGGGTTTACCTATGTGCATGTGCGGCAGGCGATTCGGGAATTATACCCTGAGTTCCCTAATGAACCGCGAACACTACTGGCCTTACGGGTGGTGAAAAACGCAGCGGCCTAATTACCAAGCTGTATAATGCGTATCTTCGTGAACAAGAAATTACGGCGTCTCCCTCTTTTAATAAATGGACTGGCCTACTATCCTCTGAGCTGACCTTGGAAGCCTGGAAGTTTTGTTGTGCCCTAACGGGGCACCTGACAGCAAACTGCAACCTCCGCATAATACATTTCAAGTATTTACACCAGCTTTACTATACACCGACTCAGTTATGTAGGTATGGCTTGCGTGGCAGCACATGTTGTGTGCGTTGCAGCCAGGCTGACGCAGATTTTATGCACTTTGCTTGGTCGTGTGCTGGCATCTCCAAATTCTGGGTACAGGTCACGCATGTGTTGGCGGAGGTCATTTCGGAACCTGTGGAATGTGTGCCGGAAGTGTCTGCTGGGCTGGGTACAGAAGCTTCAACCCTGTAACAGGCGTCTAGTAGCCATATGCACCCTTTTTGCTAAGAGAACGGTGGCACAATGCTGGGGCGCAAAGGCTGTGCCCTCGGTTAAGAGGTGGATCCGCAAGTTACTTTATTGCAGGGCCCAATTGGAAATATTTGGGGAAGAGCTGCCTGAAGCATCCCAACCTAGGGACTTTTGGGCCCCACTTTCTGGGTATCTCCTTACAAATCCGGACTTGTCATAATTCCCTGTAGAGTTGTGCACTGACAATGGGCCGGGAGGACTGGACTTGCTCCCTGGGGCTCTAGCGCGCCACAATATACTACCACCAGAAGCCACAACTGTATATAAAGTGCCGGGTGGCGGGGCTGTGAGGCGGGGTGTTGTTCTTTCATGGGAGGTTGATGTGAAATGTAAAAATTGGCTTGTACTAGATATATTGGCTCAGGAGAATTGCTCAGCCTACCTGTGTGTGGGCCTGTGTATTTTTTCTGCTCTGACAAGCTGTTAAACAGATTTTTTTAAAAAAAGGGTTTTATAAGTGGAGGAAATCGCGCCTTTACCCAAGTCTTCTATAAGTAGCCTCCCCTATAATGGTGCAAAATCCAGGATAGCCTCCCCTGGGAGCCCCTCCGTACCCCAAGCATGCTATATCTTTGCATATTCAAGGAATATTATTTTGCATGTCATGATTACGCTGAAGGGACAACCGCATTATACCTCCCTGCTGCATGAGACCCCCAACTTGGATATCCCGATCAAGTCCCAGCATCGAAAGCCTTTCAGTTTGCTGAATTCCATATACTTTGTGGCCTTAGTCCATGCCACAATCCCCGCCAGAGTCGCTGGGACGTTCTGGTCTAAAGGTAGAATGGTGTTGGGGGTCGGGGGAGGGGGACGGCATAAATCCAATCATTCACATTGATGAGATGAGATGCCCAGTAGTAGGTCCGTATATCTGGCAAAGCTATGCCCCCGTTGTATTGGTTTTGCTGAAAGGTCAGCATGGCCACTATAAGGTTTTTCCCTTGCCACAGCAGGGTCCATAGATCTCTTCCTAACATAAAGCGTGTCTCCCGCGGAATCAGGTAATATGAAGGATGTATAATAACTTGGGCAGGGACACCATTTTAATCAGCGGCCCTCCTGAGTAGTGTGAGGGGTAGACCTTGCCATTTCTCCATTTCACAACGGCAGGTATTTATGACCCTACCCAGGTTACACTTTTGAAACATAATTCTTTCTGTAGTGTCAGAAAAATCCCCAGGTATTTACAACCCAAAGTTGTGTGTGGGAGTCGGTGGTTGGCAGAGGGAACGAAAATATTCAACTGTGGAAGATGGAGTATGGATTTCTGCCAGTTGACCTTGTAGCAGCAGTGATCCCCACATTCCTCGAGCAGATTAAAAAGCAAGGGGAGGAATGGGTGGGCTCAGTGATTATATAGGAGGACATCATCCGCATACAGCAAGATCTTCTCCTCAAAAGTAGTTTTGCCTGAAATACTTAATCCCTGAATCTCGGGGTTGTCACAGATTTTTCATGCCAGTCATTCTATGGTAAGGGCGAATAAAAGTGGGGGGAGGGGGTCATCCTTGCCTCTTGCCCCTCTCTATCCGAAACTCGGGGGACTTCATACCATTGACCCTAACCTGGGGTCAATGGTCGTGGGGCCTCGTAGAGTAGCCGAACCCCTTTTCTGTACCGAGGATCAAGCCCAAATCTGGCCAATGTGAGTTCTAAGAAAGGCCAGTGTACCATGTCAAATGCTTTCTCAGCATCCGGCGCTAGCAGGACGTGCAGGACTGGTCGATCTTTAATTGCGTTCAACCAATTATGTACATGTGAGAAAGTGCCCTCTTTCTATATGGTTGACCCCACTTTTTGCTGAATTGCTGATGTACTTTGCCTGAGTGTGCCCTGGGCTCCTGCTAACCAGGTACCCAGGGCCTATGTTCTTTCCCTAAAACTGCATTGAAACCTAAACCCAATTGTCATCTCTGGCCACAGGTCAGCCCCTGGTAAATGGTACCATAGGTACCCAGGGCACTGTGACCAGGGGAGACCTCTAAGGGCTGCAGCACTTATTGTGCCACCCTTAGCGTCCCTGTACCTTTATACACACACACACACACACTGCTTTTTCAGGCTGTGTGTCGTGGTGCAGAACAAAGTGAAGAGTCGACACCTGATGGTGTACAATAACTGCTTCACATTACCCTCTGATAAAGCCTTACTGCTCGCCCACACTATCACAAATAGAGAGTAAGGTATTGTCTACGTTTACCTCTGCCTATCTTTGGAGTTCCACTGGACTCTGTGCACACTAAACCTTACTTTGGTATAGTGTATACAGAGCCAGCTTCCTACAACTGTATTACAACTATTTAACATTGGCACTTGCCCAGATATTCACTGGTGGGTAATCTATTGTCAACAGAAACTTTGGCCTTTCTTACAGATGTTTCAAACAGGCTTGGGCTTTAAGCTACAACCTACTTTGAAGCATACCACTTCAACACACATCAGGTGCACTCAGCCTTTACGTTGTGTAACGTGGAGTAATACTTGCACCCCAGACTGGAGTGATTTGTAAATGATTCACCATTAACTTTCAACATGCCTAGTCACATTTGCTCCAGGGCTTCACCTATTTTTGTGCAATGGACTCGCACATGTACAGTCAGTAACTCTGTGCTGTTATCACTTATCAATGATGTCATTATTGATGTCATTTAACATGCCATGAGACGTGTAGTATGTGAGGTCATAAGAAGTGCATGATATGGGTGCATTTTATAGTTGGCAACATACTATAATTGGTGTATTTAATTTTTTGGGGGGTAAGTTTAAATGCTACTTGAATCTCATTTCAGCACACAACTCTAACCTTACTTTAATCTTTGGTGTTTTTCTTTTTTAACATAAATTCAGATCTTATAACCATGCGTTACTATCATGTCACTTTAACCTTAGTTTTTTTCCCCAGGGAATTTGCATTTATAGCCCTCTTTAACAAAAGGGTATGCAGTTCCTAATAATAACATAGTGTGTGTTAGAATCACTAGGTCCCAGGGTGATGGTGTGAACACGGTATAGTTAAGCGGAGTAAAGGGTACTCCTACTGGAAATGAAGACCCTCACACACCCAACAAGCGGGTGTCTTGCTTCATCACCGGGTCTTTGCTCCTTATCGGGCCGGCGGTGCAATGCCCGATCAGGCACCCCAAGGGGGCCTTCCTATCGGAGATCTTTATTTCCAAACGCCGGTGAGTGAGGTGTGTGGGGAAACAGTTAGTTGATATAACTAGTGTAGGTGCAAGTGGAGTGAAAGGTAAGTGTACTAAAACAGGGTAGGTGATCCACTTCAAACTGATTTAATAAAGTATGGTCACCACCCTGATTAAAAACAATCTGCACATCTCTCACCATTAGGTGTATGAGTGATATGTGCTACAACAATAATAAAAAAGGTCAACATGTTTCTTGCCTGGATATTAATTAAATGGCAATTCTTCAGGACCAATGAATACGGCTACCTGCACCTTTTTGGTGGTGGCCACAACCTCTAAGAGGTGTCAATGGTAGCCACACGTACAGCACCCTAAAAACGTGTGGTGCCGTGTAAATCAAGAACACACAACCTGTGAAGAAAAACACACAATTATTGAAAAAACATTGTTATTGTACATCAGTTCAAGGCATCTGATTCAATTAAAGTTAAAGTTACGTATTATGTCAAACCAGAAACCGTGGCATGCGTCGAATGTGAGCATGTATTAAAAGGACTTTATCGAGGCAAACAGCAGATTCTTATAGGAGGACTTAATCTATATTTCTTAGAAGGCATGGTACTCTTGGTTATATACAGAACTCACCCCATTGGGCTGTGGAGACAATGTGGTCAGGGTAGGAGCACACTAATTGTTAGTGTCCTAAAGAGGAAAAGTAAAAAACAAACAACAAGTGCGTCAGGAAAATCCGTGTCAAATGTACTCAAAATATGATGGACAACCCATATGGTAATTATTCTCATGGGGAACAACAGCGTATAAAGTTGTTTGATGCAGATAAAGATACTTGTAAAACAAACTCCCCGGAGCACTCTGGTAGATGCTTGCTACAGTTATGGCATATACTTTGAAAATGTTGAAACAGTGCCCGCTCAGTGCTGATAGCGCGGGTGCAATCCCTGTCAGTGCTCCTTATATCGCATCCCCCATGTATGGGACTCGAAACGTGGCAGCGCTGGTCTTCGCGTGTTGCCAGAAGGCGTACAGGGGTTGTGGCAGTCAGTTAATCAAAAGACTTGCACACGCAGTTGGTGATAGGAAAATAAGGATGGATTCAACCCAGCGCGAGGCACGGAAGCGCTGGGGAGACCGCCGTGAGCAGAGTTAGTACATACTGCCTACGAACAGTGTCGCCTCTAAAGCGTGGTGAACACTCGGCTAAATGAGCCGCATACCAACACTCTCGGGCATGCCGAAATTGACGACAAAAACGAATAATATGTACTCACGGTTCCGTTGGACTCACGTTACCGTAAACCTATGACCCCGCCAGCTGCTCGAGTCTGGTGAAGTTCCCATGGGGAGGCTCCCAATTAAGCGAGCCGTGCAGCGTGTTACGTGACTACGTCTCGGGCGGTAACCAGTGAAGGGGGCGTGGCTACGTCTTGGAAACTAGACCTCCACCCGTTATTCCTGTACAAAAAAGTCCGAGATGCCGGAAGTGATAAAAAAGGGATTTAGTTGCAAGAAAGACTCCCCCTCTGACGCGAGAAAGACACGTGAGGGCGGGGACCCCATAGACCAATACGATGGTCCCCTCAACGATTGTCACAGAGTGTTTACTAATGTAATGGAGTTAATGTGAGCATTGGGATGACGCGTGCTCACAACAGCCAAACAATGCACCCGATCGTGAGATTAAATGATATCTACCTCAACGCTGTGGTGTTCAGTAAATATACCGCGCACCATAATCTGATGGAGCGCGGAGCGCAATAGGCACACAGTCCTGGCAACCCTAATATTCGGGAATGGGCTCGTGAGTCCTAAATATAAATTTTTTTTAAAAAAATAACAATAATTATTATGTGACCACTGACTGACTTAGAAAGTCAAGACCAACCGAAATCAATGGCATGTTCAGCAAAGGATGTCGAAAATTATAATAATTGCCTAAAAAAATGCATTCCTGTGCAGAGAAAAGGCTCATCAAGTATAGATATAAGTAAAGTTACATATACAAGATAAAACCACATTTCCAAGAGGAAGTTAGTCTAAGTCAAGTTAGACTACTCCACGGAATGTCCTCATTCAGGCCAGTTGTGTCAGCTGTCAATCTCAGGACCCAACGCTGTTCAAGTCTGAAGAGGGCATTTTTTGACATGTGGGGGTGTGATTCCAGAACCACCCATTTGAAAGAAGTGGGTGCATGACGTACCAAGTTGTAGTGGGTCGTCATTTTAGTATTAGTCTTAGCGCATCTGAAATTACTCTTGTGTTCCAGCATACGTGTCTTAACTGTGCGTGTGGTCATACCTATGTATGGTAAGCCACATGGGCACGTCATCAGATAAATGCAATTTGTTGAGTTACAATTGGTATGTTTATTGATCTGCCATGTCACGTCATTAGGGAGTGCCAGTTCTTTACTGATTTGTGTCTGAGGACACATCGAGCACATCCCACAAGGGTAATGACCCTTAACTGGGGGTAGGTTCCATAGTAGTCTCTGAGACCCAGTAGCTGGTTTCTTAGGTCTAGTGTGTATTAAAAGGTCCTTAAGGTTGCTCGTGCGTTTAAACGCAAATCTGGGGACTTCCAAATCTAGATCTCCAGTGTTGAGAATACCCCAGTGTTTTTTAATGATCGCCTTAATCCTGTTCGAATCAGGGGTGAAGGTGGTGACACAGGTTAAGGATTGATCAGGTTCTTTAGTGTTAACTTCTAACAGACTCTCTCTGTTGTTATTTCTCGCTCGTTTGCGAGCACGAGACACAACCTGTGAGGGGTAGTCGCGCTTGATTAAGTCATGCATAAGCGTTAAGGACTCTTTCTGATAATCAGCCACAGAACTGCAGTTCCTTCTGATTCGCAGAAACTGACCAAAAGGTAAATTTTCTCTTAACGCTTTGGGATGGTAGCTGCTGAATAAGAGAAGGCTGTTCCTGTCTGTGGGCTTACGATACAGACTCGTGGAGATTGTCCCCCCTTCCAGGTGGACAAGTAGATCCAAGAAAGGTACTTCTGTATCAGAAATGGTATGGGTGAATCTCAAATAGGGATTAAGGGTGTTGATCCACGTACAGAATTCTGTGCAATTCGTGTAGTTTCCCTTCCACAGAACCAGGATGTCGTCGATGAACCTTTTCCAGAGCAGTACATTCGCAGAGTAGGGGTTGGAGGGATGATGTATCACCCTACTCTCGAAGGCTGACATGTACATGCATGCCAGACTCGGCGCGAATGTACTGCCCATGGAAGTGCCCTGGGTTTGATGGTACAATTGTGTGTTGTACTCGAAAAAATTCTGTGTCAAAGCCAGGCTAGCACATTCCATGATGAATGATACTGGTGTATTGGAGCTGATCTCACTGCTGCTTAATGCATCCTCGATAACTTGGAGGGTTGCTTGTTGGGGTATGTTGGTATACAACGCCTCGACATCTAGTGTCAGCAAGAGATTGATTTCCTGTGGGTATTGGAACCCTTCCAGAAGACGAAGAATATCAGAAGTATCCTGGATATAGGAGGGGGTTGCTTTAACCAGGGGCTGGATAAAGTGGTCAACAAATTGTGATAATGGTTCCAAAATAGAACCTCTACCGGAAACAATCGGACGTCCTGGAACAGGGGATATTCCCTTATGAATTTTAGGCAGACAGTAAAAGAAGGGGATCACTGGTTCTTTAGCTATAAGAAAATTAGCTTCTTTTTTAGTAATCCACCCTTCTAACTCAGCCGTGGAGACCATAGAGCCTATGGTACGAGTAAGGCGCGGAGTGGGGTCTTCTTGGATGGGTGTGTAATATCTAGTATTGGTAAGTTGCCTGCGGCATTCAATGTCGTAGTCAACTGCAGACATGATAACCGTCGCCCCACCCTTGTCAGCTTGTTTTATGACGATGGTGTTATCGTTTGCCAGGTCTCTTATGGCTGCCTTCTCACTCGTGGCTAAGTTCTGAAAAGGAATGGGACCAGTATCTGTATTGAGATCCTTCAAGACTGCCTTTTCAAAGGTCAGTACTTCTGGTGGGACCATGCTCCTTGTGGGCGTGAAGGTAGAAGGCCTATGAAGGCCAGAATCTTCGTGATTGGGTGGTGGATGATCTTGAAAAAATGCCTTTAACCTGATTTTGCGGAAAAGGTTCTGGATCTCACACGTGTCACGGAATCTATCTGTTTTGGGTGTGGGGACAAACCCTAACCCTTTCAGGAGCACACTTACTTCCACTGGGGTAAGTGGTCTAGAGGACAGATTAAGCATCAGTCTCTCTTGTCCCTGGTCTGGCTCCTGGTTTCCACTGTCCTCGGTGGTTGTTCCTGCCATTGGACTCTTTTTTGTTGTCGCCCTCTTCTGCGCCCTCTTCCTCTGCCCCAGCCTCTGTCTAAAAAAGGTTGATCATCCCGGGGTTGGAAAAAGGGCGGAGGGGGGCCTTGGTGGTACATCGGATATTGCCAGAAGGGGGGTGGTCCCTGAAAAGGAGGCATATTGTATGCTGGGTAGCCTGATTGTTGGTAAGGTCTGGTCTTCCTGTTGTTGTTATTCCAACTACCTGTACTGGAGTCACTGTTGGTTGAGGAACCTCGTCTAGATGGTCCTGAGTTTTCATCTGATGAGTAACTCGTGACTGTGGACGTATAGTCTGCCTTCAAGTAGGGATATACCTTTTCTTGCGAAAACTTCTTGATGTCTTTTTGAAGTTTAGTTATTTTCTGCTTCATCAGATATTCCCTATTTTCAGCCAGTTCGGCGTTGATCTCAGCTAATTTGGTCTTGTATGTGGTCGTTTGAATAATGACTTTAATAGCTCCCTCTGCTGTTTGAATCTTAATTAATAAAGCATCTGCTATTCTTTTTGCTGTATTAATGATAAGAATAAGCCAGTCCCTGGTGCATTTCCATGCTACCAGGGACCACTCCTTCTTAAACAATGCATCTTCCAAAAACAGGCGAGGAAAATTGTTTACAATGAGTCCATTAGGAGCTATATTTGCCCTTAAATATTCCGTCATCATGGCTCCATGGAGTGTTACTTTGAGCCACTCATGTTTGAGGTTAGACAGTGAAGTCCAATCTTCTGTATGGCTCCCAGAGGCAGCACTGCCATCGGCAGCCAACAGTGATGGTGTTCTAAGAATAGCTGCTGCTGCTTCATCATCGAAGCTGAGCCCTTGAAAGTCCTCCATCTACAAACCGCGAGATGGGGTCCAAAAGGACCAATAATATTAAAAAAGAAGACAAGGACACTATTGAGTTCTGCCTACTGATAAAATGGTCCAAACAGATAAATTCAGCTGCTTGGTATCCTAAATTTCCCACGGGACGAACCCGTGCAATGACTCTCAAACAAAAAAAGGGAAAGGCGGGGCTTTTGCAATAATAACCTAACTAAATGATACTGCAGGTCCAGCATACATGCCCAACAATCAATCTTTAACAAAAGGGTATGCAGTTCCTAATAATAACATAGTGTGTGTTAGAATCACTAGGTCCCAGGGTGATGGTGTGAACACGGTATAGTTAAGCGGAGTAAAGGGTACTCCTACTGGAAATGAAGACCCTCACACACCCAACAAGCGGGTGTCTTGCTTCATCACCGGGTCTTTGCTCCTTATCGGGCCGGCGGTGCAATGCCCGATCAGGCACCCCAAGGGGGCCTTCCTATCGGAGATCTTTATTTCCAAACGCCGGTGAGTGAGGTGTGTGGGGAAACAGTTAGTTGATATAACTAGTGTAGGTGCAAGTGGAGTGAAAGGTAAGTGTACTAAAACAGGGTAGGTGATCCACTTCAAACTGATTTAATAAAGTATGGTCACCACCCTGATTAAAAACAATCTGCACATCTCTCACCATTAGGTGTATGAGTGATATGTGCTACAACAATAATAAAAAAGGTCAACATGTTTCTTGCCTGGATATTAATTAAATGGCAATTCTTCAGGACCAATGAATACGGCTACCTGCACCTTTTTGGTGGTGGCCACAACCTCTAAGAGGTGTCAATGGTAGCCACACGTACAGCACCCTAAAAACGTGTGGTGCCGTGTAAATCAAGAACACACAACCTGTGAAGAAAAACACACAATTATTGAAAAAACATTGTTATTGTACATCAGTTCAAGGCATCTGATTCAATTAAAGTTAAAGTTACGTATTATGTCAAACCAGAAACCGTGGCATGCGTCGAATGTGAGCATGTATTAAAAGGACTTTGTCGAGGCAAACAGCAGATTCTTATAGGAGGACTTAATCTATATTTCTTAGAAGGCATGGTACTCTTGGTTATATACAGAACTCACCCCATTGGGCTGTGGAGACAATGTGGTCAGGGTAGGAGCACACTAATTGTTAGTGTCCTAAAGAGGAAAAGTAAAAAACAAACAACAAGTGCGTCAGGAAAATCCGTGTCAAATGTACTCAAAATATGATGGACAACCCATATGGTAATTATTCTCATGGGGAACAACAGCGTATAAAGTTGTTTGATGCAGATAAAGATACTTGTAAAACAAACTCCCCGGAGCACTCTGGTAGATGCTTGCTACAGTTATGGCATATACTTTGAAAATGTTGAAACAGTGCCCGCTCAGTGCTGATAGCGCGGGTGCAATCCCTGTCAGTGCTCCTTATATCGCATCCCCCATGTATGGGACTCGAAACGTGGCAGCGCTGGTCTTCGCGTGTTGCCAGAAGGCGTACAGGGGTTGTGGCAGTCAGTTAATCAAAAGACTTGCACACGCAGTTGGTGATAGGAAAATAAGGATGGATTCAACCCAGCGCGAGGCACGGAAGCGCTGGGGAGACCGCCGTGAGCAGAGTTAGTACATACTGCCTACGAACAGTGTCGCCTCTAAAGCGTGGTGAACACTCGGCTAAATGAGCCGCATACCAACACTCTCGGGCATGCCGAAATTGACGACAAAAACGAATAATATGTACTCACGGTTCCGTTGGACTCACGTTACCGTAAACCTATGACCCCGCCAGCTGCTCGAGTCTGGTGAAGTTCCCATGGGGAGGCTCCCAATTAAGCGAGCCGTGCAGCGTGTTACGTGACTACGTCTCGGGCGGTAACCAGTGAAGGGGGCGTGGCTACGTCTTGGAAACTAGACCTCCACCCGTTATTCCTGTACAAAAAAGTCCGAGATGCCGGAAGTGATAAAAAAGGGATTTAGTTGCAAGAAAGACTCCCCCTCTGACGCGAGAAAGACACGTGAGGGCGGGGACCCCATAGACCAATACGATGGTCCCCTCAACGATTGTCACAGAGTGTTTACTAATGTAATGGAGTTAATGTGAGCATTGGGATGACGCGTGCTCACAACAGCCAAACAATGCACCCGATCGTGAGATTAAATGATATCTACCTCAACGCTGTGGTGTTCAGTAAATATACCGCGCACCATAATCTGATGGAGCGCGGAGCGCAATAGGCACACAGTCCTGGCAACCCTAATATTCGGGAATGGGCTCGTGAGTCCTAAATATAAATTTTTTTTTAAAAAATAACAATAATTATTATGTGACCACTGACTGACTTAGAAAGTCAAGACCAACCGAAATCAATGGCATGTTCAGCAAAGGATGTCGAAAATTATAATAATTGCCTAAAAAAATGCATTCCTGTGCAGAGAAAAGGCTCATCAAGTATAGATATAAGTAAAGTTACATATACAAGATAAAACCACATTTCCAAGAGGAAGTTAGTCTAAGTCAAGTTAGACTACTCCACGGAATGTCCTCATTCAGGCCAGTTGTGTCAGCTGTCAATCTCAGGACCCAACGCTGTTCAAGTCTGAAGAGGGCATTTTTTGACATGTGGGGGTGTGATTCCAGAACCACCCATTTGAAAGAAGTGGGTGCATGACGTACCAAGTTGTAGTGGGTCGTCATTTTAGTATTAGTCTTAGCGCATCTGAAATTACTCTTGTGTTCCAGCATACGTGTCTTAACTGTGCGTGTGGTCATACCTATGTATGGTAAGCCACATGGGCACGTCATCAGATAAATGCAATTTGTTGAGTTACAATTGGTATGTTTATTGATCTGCCATGTCACGTCATTAGGGAGTGCCAGTTCTTTACTGATTTGTGTCTGAGGACACATCGAGCACATCCCACAAGGGTAATGACCCTTAACTGGGGGTAGGTTCCATAGTAGTCTCTGAGACCCAGTAGCTGGTTTCTTAGGTCTAGTGTGTATTAAAAGGTCCTTAAGGTTGCTCGTGCGTTTAAACGCAAATCTGGGGACTTCCAAATCTAGATCTCCAGTGTTGAGAATACCCCAGTGTTTTTTAATGATCGCCTTAATCCTGTTCGAATCAGGGGTGAAGGTGGTGACACAGGTTAAGGATTGATCAGGTTCTTTAGTGTTAACTTCTAACAGACTCTCTCTGTTGTTATTTCTCGCTCGTTTGCGAGCACGAGACACAACCTGTGAGGGGTAGTCGCGCTTGATTAAGTCATGCATAAGCGTTAAGGACTCTTTCTGATAATCAGCCACAGAACTGCAGTTCCTTCTGATTCGCAGAAACTGACCAAAAGGTAAATTTTCTCTTAACGCTTTGGGATGGTAGCTGCTGAATAAGAGAAGGCTGTTCCTGTCTGTGGGCTTACGATACAGACTCGTGGAGATTGTCCCCCCTTCCAGGTGGACAAGTAGATCCAAGAAAGGTACTTCTGTATCAGAAATGGTATGGGTGAATCTCAAATAGGGATTAAGGGTGTTGATCCACGTACAGAATTCTGTGCAATTCGTGTAGTTTCCCTTCCACAGAACCAGGATGTCGTCGATGAACCTTTTCCAGAGCAGTACATTCGCAGAGTAGGGGTTGGAGGGATGATGTATCACCCTACTCTCGAAGGCTGACATGTACATGCATGCCAGACTCGGCGCGAATGTACTGCCCATGGAAGTGCCCTGGGTTTGATGGTACAATTGTGTGTTGTACTCGAAAAAATTCTGTGTCAAAGCCAGGCTAGCACATTCCATGATGAATGATACTGGTGTATTGGAGCTGATCTCACTGCTGCTTAATGCATCCTCGATAACTTGGAGGGTTGCTTGTTGGGGTATGTTGGTATACAACGCCTCGACATCTAGTGTCAGCAAGAGATTGATTTCCTGTGGGTATTGGAACCCTTCCAGAAGACGAAGAATATCAGAAGTATCCTGGATATAGGAGGGGGTTGCTTTAACCAGGGGCTGGATAAAGTGGTCAACAAATTGTGATAATGGTTCCAAAATAGAACCTATACCGGAAACAATCGGACGTCCTGGAACAGGGGATATTCCCTTATGAATTTTAGGCAGACAGTAAAAGAAGGGGATCACTGGTTCTTTAGCTATAAGAAAATTAGCTTCTTTTTTAGTAATCCACCCTTCTAACTCAGCCGTGGAGACCATAGAGCCTATGGTACGAGTAAGGCGCGGAGTGGGGTCTTCTTGGATGGGTGTGTAATATCTAGTATTGGTAAGTTGCCTGCGGCATTCAATGTCGTAGTCAACTGCAGACATGATAACCGTCGCCCCACCCTTGTCAGCTTGTTTTATGACGATGGTGTTATCGTTTGCCAGGTCTCTTATGGCTGCCTTCTCACTCGTGGCTAAGTTCTGAAAAGGAATGGGACCAGTATCTGTATTGAGATCCTTCAAGACTGCCTTTTCAAAGGTCAGTACTTCTGGTGGGACCATGCTCCTTGTGGGCGTGAAGGTAGAAGGCCTATGAAGGCCAGAATCTTCGTGATTGGGTGGTGGATGATCTTGAAAAAATGCCTTTAACCTGATTTTGCGGAAAAGGTTCTGGATCTCACACGTGTCACGGAATCTATCTGTTTTGGGTGTGGGGACAAACCCTAACCCTTTCTGGAGCACACTTACTTCCACTGGGGTAAGTGGTCTAGAGGACAGATTAAGCATCAGTCTCTCTTGTCCCTGGTCTGGCTCCTGGTTTCCACTGTCCTCGGTGGTTGTTCCTGCCATTGGACTCTTTTTTGTTGTCGCCCTCTTCTGCGCCCTCTTCCTCTGCCCCAGCCTCTGTCTAAAAAAGGTTGATCATCCCGGGGTTGGAAAAAGGGCGGAGGGGGGCCTTGGTGGTACATCGGATATTGCCAGAAGGGGGGTGGTCCCTGAAAAGGAGGCATATTGTATGCTGGGTAGCCTGATTGTTGGTAAGGTCTGGTCTTCCTGTTGTTGTTATTCCAACTACCTGTACTGGAGTCACTGTTGGTTGAGGAACCTCGTCTAGATGGTCCTGAGTTTTCATCTGATGAGTAACTCGTGACTGTGGACGTATAGTCTGCCTTCAAGTAGGGATATACCTTTTCTTGCGAAAACTTCTTGATGTCTTTTTGAAGTTTAGTTATTTTCTGCTTCATCAGATATTCCCTATTTTCAGCCAGTTCGGCGTTGATCTCAGCTAATTTGGTCTTGTATGTGGTCGTTTGAATAATGACTTTAATAGCTCCCTCTGCTGTTTGAATCTTAATTAATAAAGCATCTGCTATTCTTTTTGCTGTATTAATGATAAGAATAAGCCAGTCCCTGGTGCATTTCCATGCTACCAGGGACCACTCCTTCTTAAACAATGCATCTTCCAAAAACAGGCGAGAAATTGTTTACAATGAGTCCATTAGGAGCTATATTTGCCCTTAAATATTCCGTCATCATGGCTCCATGGAGTGTTACTTTGAGCCACTCATGTTTGAGGTTAGACAGTGAAGTCCAATCTTCTGTATGGCTCCCAGAGGCAGCACTGCCATCGGCAGCCAACAGTGATGGTGTTCTAAGAATAGCTGCTGCTGCTTCATCATCGAAGCTGAGCCCTTGAAAGTCCTCCATCTACAAACCGCGAGATGGGGTCCAAAAGGACCAATAATATTAAAAAAGAAGACAAGGACACTATTGAGTTCTGCCTACTGATAAAATGGTCCAAACAGATAAATTCAGCTGCTTGGTATCCTAAATTTCCCACGGGACGAACCCGTGCAATGACTCTCAAACAAAAAAAGGGAAAGGCGGGGCTTTTGCAATAATAACCTAACTAAATGATACTGCAGGTCCAGCATACATGCCCAACAATCAATCTTTAACAAAAGGGTATGCAGTTCCTAATAATAACATAGTGTGTGTTAGAATCACTAGGTCCCAGGGTGATGGTGTGAACACGGTATAGTTAAGCGGAGTATAGCCCTCTCTCAGGCTGGACAGTTACGTGCATACGACTTTAATGAGGTTTTCCCAGGAAGAGAACTGTGTGGAATTGGGGTGTATTATATGGTGTGGCTGTGCGACCTCGCCATGAAATGCACTTACTAACCCCATAGGCCTATAGGTTTCGTCTTTTAAACCCTCTGGTCAACCCAGTGTAGCTGTGGCACTGAACAGTATTGCTTACACAGAGGATCTAGTGTAAAGCATTTAAACTGTACCAAAACAATTGAAGATGAAATTGATATGGCGCTCAAGAAATCCGATACCAGTTTCTAAAACTAGACTACATTTTTGTAAGAATTTAGAAACTAGTACGAAAAAGATAAAACAGAGGGTTTCGTAGATATGGATTTTACAAAAGTATTAATAAACTAAAGTATTTTCACTAAACCGCAAACGAGCCTTGGCAGTTTTGAATGTGACACTTGAAAATCTTATTGAGTAAGTGGCAATGAATGGACTTGGGATGACCAACTCTAGCAGGGAGGTAGTCCGGGGGACCAGACAGGTCCTTAGAAACAGTTACCTCAACAGAAGGAGCATTTTCCAAGCACTTTATCCATGTTGCAATGGATTGGTAGGGAGTGGTCCTGATCCAAGGAATGAATGATGCTGAAGATACTCAAGGATGCTGTGGATGCGATGCAGTCGATGGGGGACTTCCTGAGGGCATTCCTTTGTCCATGAAGATGGTGAGGGGGTCCTGGTTGAAGGGTCGATGTCCCACAAAGTCCTCTCCAGTCTGGCTGAAGTCCGGTCTCCACTGGACTACCAGTTGCCTGGTGTTGCGGACACAGTCCAAACTTTCCTGGGCCGATAACTTGACTTTTTAGGGTCCCAGTAGCTCTCTGACAGCACTTCTGGGCTTATCGAATTTGTGTGCAATTCTGTGCATCGGGTCTTTGTCCTTGGTACTATACGGCGGCGGTTGTAGTGGTTTTGAAGACTTTTGGGTACCAACTTGCCCCAGCAGGCTTCTTCAGCCGTTGTCCCTGTCGTGCAGACAGGAGGCCAGTCAGCTGGCACTTGGAGTCTCTTGGCTTTGCTGGGCTCCGAAAACAGCTTCTCCTTTGAGCAGGACACAGCAAGCGCAGTCCCTTCCAACTATAGCTACCAGCTGCAGCAGGTGCAGTCCTCTTCCGTGCAGCCTCTTTGCTGGTCCCCTGGTACAACAGGGCATTCTTTCAGTTGGTAGAGATCTGAGGTCTGGGTACCAGTAGAGGACCTTTTTTTTCTCAGAAAATGTCCTCGGGCAGGTTGTGGATGGTAGCCAATGAGCTATGGGGTTTCCTCTCAACTGGTGACCCCTTCCTGTGGAGTGTGGCATCTGGCTATCCCAGTTTGCACCATTCTGCCCAATCCCACAATGGCAAGACCCCTCTCTCTTGGTGTTCAGACCTCCCTAGCCCATCCCTGGAGTGTGGCTACCTCAGGGCTACATGTGCCTGGGGAAACCGGTTAGGCAACTGGTCAGCCCTCCCCCTCCCACCCTTTGCTCCCCGTGCCAGTCTGTCTGCCTAAGCAATGGGGCAGCTCTCTTCCCTAGTATGACACATCTGCCCTTCGAAGGCTGCTTCTCCTTTGAAGCCTGTCTTTTGGAGCTCACACCTACATGACGTCATGCGGGAGGGAGATAACACCTTCCTGACCTGCAATTTCTCATTGTTGCCCTTCCTGAGATTCACTTGCACATCTTTCCAGGAGGGCAAAAGCTGTCTTGCTGAACAGATTCCATGTGTCCCCGAAAAACAAGGCAGCAGTGGCAGCTTTGTGAAAGCTGCACTCTGCAACAAGTTACATTAATTTCGAATTGTTATACTGGTCTGGCTTAATGTAATAAGTTGTTTGATAGCTTAGAGTGCCCACTTTAGTCACACCGTTTAGGAGTTGGCACTTCTGAGGGGTCAACGTGTAATCGTGTACTCATCAATTAGGCGACCAAGTCGTTCCATAGCAAAAATAGTAGCTCACGTGTTTACTGTCAGTATGTGAAAAATACATGTCCTGCCTGTGACATATGTTGCACCCTGTCTTGAAACTCAGTATGCCTGCCAGAGGGGAAACTTGCACAGGTGTACAGGCAGACTGGAGGACTCGTTTGACTTAAGGTACCTCCAGGATTGCACAACCAGTGCTGGAAGGCTTTGGGTACCCCATTTACATACATTCCCTGGGCACCACATACTAGAGATTTGCAGGATATTTAAGCATTTCCAATTTGGTATTGTGAATTTGCCATACACTTTAGGGTCTGGGCACTGGTGCTGGTTAGCAGGCCTCAGTGCATTCTCAGAGTTGAAAAACCTCAGCAACAGTCGAAAAACTTAGGGGTGACCATACGGAAAGAGGAATTTCTTTACAAGAACTTTCATTACAGATAATTAGGTTTTCCTTAGGCTTATGTAAATTGCATATATTTTCTTGTTAGTGATTTTTCCAACAAATGCATTCAAGATTCCTTCTCAAGCTATTTAATTCCAGAATGAAACAGGAAATGATGCTTTTTTGTGTATTAACTTGATTTTTTGGAGACACGTGCAGTCTCCTGCAGAACTTCCCTTTGTATATTGCCACTATTTAGAATCAACTGAGGAGCTTGATCTTCAGTATTACTTATAGGACACATAGCTTTAGACAAGGAGTGTGTTTGTCAGCCTGCCACACAAATGGAATAGGATAATGGCCCAATGAAGGCAGCCTTATGAGACTTTCAGTAGTGTAGAGTGGGACTATTGGTGAAAATTATGTTCGAGGCATGTGGGCTGCTGAATTCATATCTGTGCATAGATCGCCGCCTAGTGTTGGGTCCGGATGTTTGCACGTTGTTGTCCTGGAAGAGTCTTCGAAGTATCCTGAGATAGGTGACTCCTCCCCTGGACCACAGTGCGCATGGGCATCCTCTCCATCCTCAGATTGTTTTTTTCCGCCACTGGGTTCGGATGTGCTTATCTTGACTCTAGTTAGGAAAATTTAGTTTTCAGGCCAAAAGGCCTCTAGTTTTCGTCGGTACTGTTCCCGATCGGTATCGACAGTTTACAGGCTAGTTTAGCGATTTTAACAACTTTTCGGATCCATTAAATCCGACCATCGACCGAACTTCGACGATGGAATCGAGGACCCCATTCAAGCGGTGTCCTGTTTGCCACGCCAAATACCCACATATCGACGTCCACCCGGTGTGTAACAAATGCCTCTCACCGGATCATGACGAATCGAAGCATGGCCTGTGCCCGATTCAGATCCAAGAAGACTCTCCGGAATCGACGAGCCGCGCGACTGGAAGCGCAGCAAGCGGCACCGGCCCCGACCAACATCTTCAGCACCGAGGACGAAGATGTCGAAAGCGTGGAAAATATACCCTCCAGCCCTGCTTCCGAACACGGTTCCAGATCGGAAGACGTAGATGAAGAGTTTTTTCACAGGGAAGAAGCCGACGATGAGGTAGGAGACTACGATGAGGCCTTAGGGGCCGAAGAAGGTAGCTCTGGTGAGGAGCAGGGCCTACCCGTCCAAATGGAGGATATCCCAGTGCGTCAGTCGACGGCTCCGGTCGAGGGATCGCCTTCGGGCCTTACCCAAGACCAATCCCGCAGTTCTTCGGCCCCGCCCTCTGGCCCGGCCACAGACATACAGCGAGAGCCATTATTACCTAAAAAGACTGGTTTCCCTTCCACGAAACCGAAACCAATCGTCGCACCGGTTCAACAGAAACCGAAAGTGAAACTGACACTGGTCGGCTCGAGGCCCACCACACCTTCGACGCCAGCCAAACCCGTCGGCTCCGACCGCACCAAAAGGGACTTTGGTACCGATCTCGCTGCAGCCGATGTCGGCGCCGACCCGAAAAGAAAAGCCATCGGTACCGCCAAAGCGCCTCGGCCCCCGGCACCGAAGCAATCGGCACCGGCCACCAAGGTGAAAATGGCCACTGCATCGCTATCCACCTCGAAAGCAGCGACTACGGTCCATTCATCGACGCCGTCGACGGCTACTACCTCTCCTCGGCTCGATGACCCGGTGACTTCGAAGAAGTCCACACCTGCCTCTACGGAACCACTCGGCGCCAAAGAACCGTCGGCGTTCCAGGTGCGACAAGTGGCAGCGTCCTTGCAACGCATCAGGGAAAAGGCAGCCCTCCAGACCTCGTCGGGCTCCGAACCGAAAAAGGCACAGAAGGCACCTTCGGCACCGGCCAATATCACCTTTGGTTTGCCACCATCCACGGCGCCGAAAATGTTCGAGATCAGAACACGTGTTACCCAGACAAGGTCCCCATCTACTGAACACTCTCCTACTGGGACATCACCGTCCCACTTCATCCACGCCGACACCGGCAGGCTCATGCTCCGAAAGCGGAAGATCACTTCCGGGCAGGCTTTGGACTCTTATAGGATCCCGCTAAAGCAAAAAATTCTGGCGGAATCGGAACCAGTTCTCTACGAACAAATCCACACCTCTTACACAGATCCACAGTTGTTCTCCCCGACGCACTCCGACACAGATGCAGTGGAGGACTACATGGGTGACGACACCACCTACCCTGGTGACATGGACCCTGAGGGCCAGCAAGACCCTGATCAAGTCTGGGATGACCCTGTAGACCCAGGTGCCGCTCTGGGTACACAGGACACGCAACTTTATGGCGCAAAAACGTCCCCCACAGAGGACACTGCTGCATTCAACGCCCTCATCGAACGTGCCGCAGCCAATCATGGAGTGCAACTCCATTCAGACACTATCGAGGACGATTTCTTGGTGGACACTTTCCCATCCTCCGAGAGGACTGTAAAGACTCTGCCCATGTTGAAAGGTGTCCTCAAGCCAGCAAAGGACATTTTCAAAGAAACCACCAGGGCACGGGTAATAAACCCCAGGATCGAAAAGTACAAACCCGCACCTCGGGACCCCACGTACATTAGAAGCCAGTTGCCTCTGGACTCCATCGTAGTTGCCAATGCTCGCAAACGGGCACACTCGCAGACGACTGGTGATGCTCCTCCCCCGGACAAAGAGTCCAAGGTCCTAGAGACCTCCGGCAAAAGGATTGCAGCCCAGGCAGCAAACATATGGCGCATTGCCAATACACAGGCGCTCCTAGCTCGCTACGACCGCTCACCCTATGACACGTTAGAGACCCTACTCCAACACCTACCAGACGAGTACAAAGAGGCAGCGGAGCTCCTCATCAGGGAGGGACAACTTCTCACAAACGCATCCATCAAGTGTGCACTGGATGCCGCAGACACTGCTGCAAGGGCAATAAACACCAGCGTCATGCTACGACGCCACGCCTGGTTACGAATCTCCGGATTCAAACCTGAGGTCCAAAATAACATCCTCAATCAGCCGGTCAACCCCGACTACTTATTCGGACTGGAGGTTGACACCACCTTAGAAAAGATAAAAAAAGACACGGACACTGCGAAGTCAATGGGGGCTCTGCAAACGCAGACATTTCGTAGTGGCTCCTTTCGTCGCCCCGGAAATAGAGGTGCAGGTAGAGGACAGGGGGCACAGCAAACCTACAATAAAGGGGGCACACAGAGTTCCTACGATAAAAACACCCGAGGTGGATATCGTGGCTCCAGCACCAAAGGCAGAGGACGTGGTTACGGCAATACCAGGTCCTCCCCCAAGAACAAACAGTGACGCCCTCTCCCTTCCCCCCCGACCACATAACACCTGTCGGGGGAAGGCTCCAGCGGTTCCTGTCCACGTGGAATACCATCACCACGGACAGGTGGGTCAAAGATGTTATCCAACACGGTTACTGTCTCGAATTAACCTCCACTCCACCCACCATACCGCCAAAGCACCGTCCTATGTCCTCAGAGCACTTAGCGTTATTACAGCAGGAAGTGCTGCAAAAAGGCACAATAGAGGTCGTGCCCGTCCACCAACAGGGAACAGGGGTGTACTCTCTGTACTTCTTAATAACAAAAAAGGACGGGTCACTCAGACCTATCCTAGACCTGAGACCCCTCAACCGTTACATTCTCTCAGAGCATTTTCACATGCTCACCCTACAGCAGGTTCTCCCGCTCCTCAGACAGGGAGACTTCCTAGCCACGCTAGACCTCAAAGATGCGTATTTCCACATACCCATACACCCGTCACACAGAAAATATCTCAGGTTCACTATTCAGGGGCAGCACTACCAATTCAAAGTCCTTCCCTTCGGCGTCACAACAGCACCCAGAGTTTTCACAAAGTGCCTAGCTACTGTGGCTGCACATCTACGGAGGCAACACAGTCACGTCTACCCTTACCTGGACGACTGGCTTGTTCAAGCAAAGTCAGCCCAGCAATGTGCCAGCCACATGTCCCACACCATTCACCTTCTTCACAGTCTGGGATTCTCACTAAATTACCCAAAATCACATCTCCAACCCGTACACGTACAACAGTACCTAGGTGCGACCATAGACACTCTGGCAGCCACAGCTCAGCCAAATTTAGTGAGGATCAACAGCATGCAAATGCTGATTTCTAAGTTCAAACCCCAACACTCCCTTCCTGCGCGAGTGTTCATGCAGTTGATAGGCATGATGGCCTCCTGCATTTTCATAGTCCCGCACGCGAGACTACATATGCGCCCGCTTCAGGAGTGCTTGGCACGTCAATGGAATCAGGCTCACGGGCAATTAAAAGACCTAGTGTTGGTGAGCGGTCGGGCATACAACTCTCTGCATTGGTGGAATCCACAAAACCTTTGCAAGGGCCGACCGTTCCACGAGCCTGTTCCACAAATAATACTGACAGCGGACGCGTCTCTCCAGGGATGGGGAGCTCATGTACTCCATTACACAGTGCAGGGACTATGGACAATACAACAAAAGAAGATGCACATCAACGTTCTGGAACTGATGGCAATCTTCCTAGCCATGAAGGCATTCAAAGTACACTTGTGCAACAAAGTCGTGTTGATCCGGACGGACAACATGACTGCCATGTACTACATACAGAAGCAGGGAGGAACGCACTCTCCACAGTTGTCTCATCTGGCTCAGAGCATGTGGAAGTGGGCCATTCAGAGGAACATATTCCTCATGGCGGAACACCTCCCAGGCAAGGACAACCAGATGGCGGATCTGCTCAGCAGACACAGCCACCAAATGCACGAGTGGGAGCTACACCCGTCAGTACTCCAACCGTACTTCCAACAGTGGGGTCATCCAGAGATAGACCTATTCGCCACAAGCGAAAACGCAAGATGCCAAAACTTTGCCGCCAGGTTCCCACATCCACAGTCGCAGGGCAATGCGATATGGATGAACTGGTCCGGCAGATTTGCGTACGCTTTTCCCCCAGCGCCGTTGATACCGCTGGTGGCACGCAAACTGCGACAACACTCACTGACACTCATCCTGGTCGCTCCAACATGGGCACGCCAGCCATGGTACACCACCTTTCTGGAACTTTCCGTGGTGCCGCATCAAAGGCTGCGGATCACACCCGCGCATTTGACGCAGAACCATGGAGAAATTCAGCACCCAGATCCGCAACAGCTGAACCTGGCGATCTGGCTCCTGAAGTCCTAGAGTTTGGCTACCTAAACCTGCCACCTGACTGTATGGACATCATTAAGGAAGCTAGGAGACCCACTACCAGAGCTTGCTATGCAGCCAAATGGAAGAGGTTTGTCATTTATTGCAATAACAATGACATTAACCCGCTAGATGCATCCATTCAAAACATAATCTGTTACCTCTTACACCTATACCGATGCAATCTGGCATACAACTCAATACGTATCCATTTAACCGCAATAGCAGCCTAGCTCCAAAACAGGCAGCACCTCTCTTTATTCAGAGTGCCTGCCATCAAAGCCTTCTTGGAGGGACTTAAACGAGTAATTCCCCCAAGACACCCACCAGCGCCAGTGTGGAACCTCAACTTGGTCCTCACCCGACTGATGGGTCCACCCTTCGAACCTCTCCACTCATATGAGATTCAATTCCTCACCTGGAAAGTGGCTTTTCTAGTAGCAATCACTTCGTTGAGAAGAGTTAGTGAACTCCAAGCACTAACCATTCAAGAGCCATTCATACAGGTTCACGCCAACAGGGTCGTACTACGTACCAACCCCAAATGCATGCCTAAAGTAATACCGCAGTTCCACATAAATCAAACGATTGAACTGCCTGTTTTCTTTCAGAATCCACAAAATGTCGCTGAAAGAATGCTCCATACACTAGACGTCAAAAGAGCCCTCATGTACTATATAGACAGAACCAAAAGCTTTAGGAAGACAAAACAACTTTTCGTTGCCTTTTCCCCACAACACAAAGGCAACGCCATCTCCAAAGCAGGTATAGCCAGATGGATCGTTAAATGTATTCAAATTTGCTATCAAAAGGCTAAACACACATTAACGATTCCCCCACGAGCCCACTCAACACGTAACATGGCTTTCCTGGGAAACATTCCTTTACATGATATATGTAGAGCAGCCACATGGTCCACTATACATACATTTACCAAACACTATTGTGTAGATGTACACTCAAAACAGCAGGCAGCTGTAGGACAGGCTGTTCTCAAAAATCTTTTTCAGACCGCTGCAGCTGGCACTGGTAGCCGCCGCTAATTGGAGGTACTGCTATGTATTCTATGCACAGATATGAATTCAGCAGCCCACATGCCTCGAACTGAATATGCTACTTACCAGTATGCATCTGTTCTTGGCATGTAGGGCTGCTGACATTCATATCGCCCACCCTCCTCCCCGGCGCCTGTAGCAGCTGCAGCTCTCAGAATTACTATATAGCATGGTCATCACTTTCTGTATCTACTCCATCACTGCCACAATGGCGAAAAACAATCTGAGGATGGAGAGGATGCCCATGCGCACTGTGGTCCAGGGGAGGAGTCACCTATCTCGTGATACTTCGAAGACTCTTCCAGGACAACAACGTGCAAACATCCGGACCCAACACTAGGCGGCGATCTATGCACAGATATGAATGTCAGCAGCCCTACATGCCAAGAACAGATGCATACTGGTAAGTAGCATATTCAATCCAGTACTATTAATGTATTTATATCTAAAAGTGCTTATGTAGTCATTAAAGAAATCAACGATGGAGCACTAGAATTACAGGTAAACACTTTGCTTGTATTATTTTGACATAAAGTTAAGTTTTAATAATCGGTTTCTGAAATTTTACTCCAATTCAATTCTAATGAAGCCCTGTTTTATTCAATAAAAAATGTTTATGCAATTTTCACAGTGCAATAATTTTCTCTTCCCAGAGGTGTAACAACAGTTTGTCTTAATTGTGACTTCCTGATGGGTGATTCCGGAATGGATACTATGGCTAAACACATGAGCGAAAACACTCATTCATGCCAAATTGTTGAGAACGGTAAGGGATGTTTCAAACATGTATTATTGATAGTTTTTTCAACACTCATTCTTTAGATCTTTTTCTAATATTGGATCTTAGAAAATCTTGTTCCTTTTGCTGTTGATACATTCTCAGTTCTCTCACTCTTGGTGAAACGAATACTGTGTATACTTTTAGTGACCCTATCTGCTACCTAGAATTCAGAACTAAAATAATGAAGACACCCTACTAAAAGGGAGCCTATACAGTCCTCGTTGTAAGACCCCCATTAACAGCCAGGAAGGTCCCATATATATCTATTTAAGTGAAATTTTGGCAGATGATCCTTATTCACAAATTGGAAATCATCTGGATGGAGTTATGTTTTTTAAAAATTTCATTGGGAGTGTCTGAGCAGTTAGTTTGTCTCACTAGCTTGTGTAGGCGTTCTAAACTCTACGTTCAGTGCCTGCAAAGCATGTGTAAAGCCTTATTGATGTAAAAAAATGAACCTTAAAATAACTCCTAAATCTGACTCTGCAGGGCTATAGGGATTGATGTCATATAACCCATTTACACTGATCAACCAGTTGTGACTGTAACAATCCGAAAACACTGAACAAGCAGTGGCAACTGCTGTTGTTCCATTGAAACTACTGTATGTACTGCAATCATTTCACCATTGTTTCTTTTGTAGACTGATATTGCCAGTCTTTTCAGTGGTGTGATATTCCTCCCTCAATCTGATCAAATCATGAACACATTTCCCTCTTGCTAGTCAGTCTGTTTAATGGCAATCTAAGAGATCCTTTGCACATTGGAATGGAACATGATCTGCCCCCTCCCGCTTTCCTCATCAACAAGTATCTAGAAGAATCTCAAGGCTTGCAGGATCGGTTCGTCAGGCACTGCCACACTGAGCATCTACTTGGAGTCAGAAATACCCTGAAAAGGGTTCGGACCTATTACATTTAGTGCTGTCACGACACCTGAACAGCTTCCAGTTAAAGTTATTGTTTCACATTTATTGAACGTCCACTATAGATATTTCCATAATCTACAGCAGTCAAAAATGCCTAACTTCAAATTTAAATAGAATAAACACTAGTTGATGCCGGAAGTTTTTATAATACCGTGGTCCAACGTGTGCTTCTCTCATTGTCCTGGTTCCATAGGTTGTCATCAGACTATGAACACTTGAAGTGGAAGACTTTCTGCTCTTAATTTTCGCTCAATGCTTTACAGCTTTTAAGTGTTCTGTCACTTCAATTGTTGCTCTACCTGTTGCGTTTGGTAGTCAGTGGTCTTCAATTATCATCTGTAATGGTTCATCTATTTGCAATAGCAAAGTACTGGAAGAGAGCAACAGACCTTTTACTGTGCACGACCATGATTTCATAGACTTTCTATAGGGCTTGACACAATTATTTTCTCCTATTTGGCAAACCGCTCCAGCTTGAGAAATACAGTATTCTCCAGCATTAGATTGTTCATAGATTCACATGCTTGACGCTTTCCCTGTTATCGAGGTGGGAGACCCATGGTAACTTTACAGTGGCAGTATGAAATTATCATAAGCCTGATATGCCTAAACCAGTGTAACATGAGTAGCACAATCACCTTATTGAAAAGGTCTTGAGGTACAACAAATAAGGGAAGTGGTCTGAACCTCACCCTTCCCAAAGGCCATATCACCTCAGATTTTTTACTGCATTTTGTGTGGATAGTGAGTGCTAGAGCTTCGCGCTTTCTTCAGAGAAGTCATTTTTCCACTTCAGACACTTCAACTTAAACCATCCCTTAGGTTTTATGTGTTGCATTCTTCCACTATAACCTGTGGATTAGATATATTTGTACATGGAAATATCTTCAAAAATAATATGCTTCAAAGACAATGAGACTTGTGGCAAGACGAGTCTTGACTAATGAGCCTCGCATAATGTGCTTTTATTTCCTTTATCCAAATTTGTAAATAATAAGCAGAAACAATTGCAGGAAAAGGTCTACCAAAGCCCTTCGTGACTGTACGGAAAGACTACAGACATGGCTACTAAACTCTACCGCTGCTGATATCCCCTTGCATAGGGATGAATCTGTCCTAAGTGCAAGAAACGGAAGCGAACAAGCTTAATCTGGAGACTTTCAAAGAAAGCATAATTGAAGGATGAATTGGCCTCCACCACTCATAAAAGCTCTGAGAAAGACTTTGGACTCATCTGTCACCCACAATCTTCTTGAGTAAAAATGGCTAAGTTTACATTGACACTCTCTTGTTGACTAAACCAAAACCCTTTATAACTTAGTCTTTGCAACTGACTAACAAACATTCAGCTGACTGGTCTCCTGTCTACAGTAATCCAGTAAATGACAGCTTCTCCAATAACCACCTCCCAGGGATGAAGGGTGCTAAATGATTAAAGGGATACCCAACATCTGTGGTATTGCTAAAGCTGCCTACTATTATGTTGAAGATGGAGCCAGTGGAGTAGTCTGATACAAATGATCCAAGTGGTGCATCGTCCAAGCCAAGCGAAAATCAAATGCCAAGACATAGAGGAGCAGGGTTGCTCATCCCAACTTAAGCTGGTTCACCTGTCACAGATCTTTCCATGTTTGTGGGAAGAGAAATGGTCAAGTGATAGTGTTCATTATGACAGACAGTGTGACACTTACAAGATATCACCATACCCCACCCATGATGCAAGTGACAATAGATCCGCTTAAAAATATTCATAATATGCCAAATGTTTTTGCTAGTTTCCCTACAGAGCCATCTGTTTGGTTAGATCCTTAGCAAACCCTTGAGAGGACCCCTCCTCCACCACAGGACTAGAACCTCAATAACCATATGATACGGATTGCCAATGCCATAAGTGTGAACTTGCCCAGACCTGCCACCACGTCCAAAATGAAAGCATGCATTAGATGACGACCAGTACTCGGCAACTTTAAGATTCACTTCATGCAAAAGTGAGTTGTGTATGACTGCAGTGTTCTGGTGGTGTAACGAGAAGCAGTCATGCCTTTCCCCACTCTCTTATCTCCCCACTACCACCACCAGTGATTCCTACTGATAACCAGACAACACTGCCAGATTTTATGTGCTTTTATGAAAATGCCTTCAGAAGATTTGATATTCTGGCAACAAGAAAGGAAACTGATTGCATCCTATATTATTTTATGGAGCCAGTCAGAAAATGACTCAAAATATTTCCACTTGTATAGCTCATAAAAATTTCACTCCTATGTCATCTCAGTCAAGTAAACATTAAGCTAATACAGATGCTGGCAACAGCAGCTGCAATCATCCGAGACTGGACAAAAAAGTGTCCAGACAACACCCCAACAGGTCTTGTCGACCATCGCAAGTCTGAATTATTAATGCTGTAGGTGGCCCAGAAACGTTCAAGTAATCCAGGCTCACCCTGTATAGCTCCCCTAGACAGGGAAGGAAGAAGAATGGCGACCTTAGGGAAATGGGTGTCTTCTATGGCAGTCACATAAAAGTAACTAAGACCATGACTATCTTGGGTAGGAACAAGAAAGAAATGTGGTAAAATCTAACCCCTTCTCTTGAGGTTTTGCCAGAAGATAAAAAGCATGTGTAGGTTGTTCTTCATAAAGCGTGCATGGCATCTGCAGCGATCCTCAATTGATGTGGCTAATCTTGATTTCCTCTAGTTAGCGGGTACTGTAGTATTAGTGGCTCTGCCATTGCTCACAATGGCAGAGTCGGGCTAGCAGTGCACAACTGCTCTGCTAGTCTCCAGTGGCAAGCTGGGGGACTTGTTTTTACTTGGGGGATCTCTAGAGAAGGCACAACCAGTGCTGCAGGCCCCAGGCTACCCCTCTAACAGGCATGCCCTGGGTACCATTTACTGGGACTTAGAGGTAAGTTAGCCATTTCCAATTTGGTATGCCAATTCAACATACAGTTCAAGGGCTGGGCACTGGCACTGAAGTCTAGTTAGCAGACCTCAGGGCACTCTGAGTCTCACTCTTGGTGAAACTAATACTGTGTGTACTTTTAGTGACCCTACCTGTTACCTAGCATTCAGAACTAAAATAATGAAGACACCCTAATAAAAGGGATGTTATACAGTCATCGTTGTAAGACCCCCATTAACAGTCAAGAAGGACCCACATATCTTCATGTTCGAGGCATATGAGCTGCAGATTACACACTGTGCATAGATCGCCATCTGGTGTTGGGCCTGGATGTTTGCACTTGTTTTTGTCTTGGAAAGTCTTTGAAAGTCACGAGGTATGTGACTCCTCCTTTGGATCATAGTGCGAATGGGCATCGGCTCCATCCTCAGATTGTTTTTTCCCGCTATCGGGCTCGGAAGTGTTCTCGCGTTCCAGTTCAGAACCGTTAACGGTTTTCTCTTTCGACGCGCAATCCTTCCCATCTCGACGGTATTGTTTTCGAACGCGTTTCCAGCCACACGCGACCCTTCAACTTCGAAGTCTTCCATTCCGGTCGTCGACAAAGACCTTCAGGCCTACCCGGGCCTCATCTCCGGCTCATGGAAAGGACGCCATTTAAAAAGTGTCCTCTGTGGGTCGAAGTTTCCCCACACTGACCTACATGAGGTGTGCAACCTCTGCCTTTCACCAGAGCACGAGGCCATAGACTGTCCAGCTTGTGCCTCCTTCCGCTCCAAAAAGACCATCCGGGACCGACTAGCTCGAAGAACAATGGCGCGCTCGTCATCTTCGATCCCAGCTGACCTCTTTCAAGAGGACGTCTATGTTCCAGAGCAGGGTCGAGTCGAGGACATCATCAGTGCCTCCGAAGCAGATGATTCCGACGTCGGAGACCTCACTCCAGCTCAAAGGGCCCTGATTACAGACGTCGCTCCCCCCTTTCGACACCATCAAAAAAGGCTTCGGTACCACCTCCACCTTCGGGCCCAGGTGCACACCGAGACACTGCTTCCCATGGCCCGCCTAGTAAGCCATCTGGCACCGAAGAAAAAGGCATCATCGACCTCATCCATGCCGACCGCTGCTCCCACATCGAAGCACTCTGCGTCGAAGGCTAGCACCAGTTCCTCGGCACCAAAAACACCCTCGGAACAGACTAAAAAGCACCCACCGAAAGGCCCCGATACTTCCAAGCCAAAGACCTCGGAACCGAAAAAACAACAACGGTTCCAACTGATAAAGACACTTCAAAACTACACAGTTCCACGCCTAGAACCGCTACCGAGTCGACGCCCCAAAAACTTACGGCACCGAAGCCCTTGGCTCCGAAGGATCTGTCTCCCACAAATGAACTGTTTCATCCAGATCCTACCCAAAAGACTTTAATGAAAGATCCTACGACTGGTTATTTAATGCTCAGCATCAAGAAAAGACCACTAAAATGCCTGCGCCCGCACCACCACCAAAGAAGAGTCTTTGCTACCTCTCCATTGCGGATTCCTCCTCTTCCTCCCCAGAGGACAATATCGGATTCAACCAGCTCCTTCAAAGAGCTTCCCAATACCACGGGGTGACCCTCCATACAGACCCAGTAGAGGAGGATTTTCTTATGGATACCTCACAAAGGTCCACCTCAACACTGCCCAGGTTTAAAGGGGTCATTAAGCACGCATCAGAGATCTTTAAAGACCCCGTCAGGGCTCGGGTCATCAACCCAAGAATAGAAAAGAAATATAAAGCTGACCCAGTATACATTAAGGGCCCGCACCACTAGACTCCCTAGTAGTCTCTAATGCCAGGAAGAGAGCGAATTCCCAAACGTCAGGTGACACACCACCACCAGACAAGGAATCAAAACTCCTAGACGCCTCTGGCAAACACACAGCGTCACAGGCAGCAAATATTTGGCGCATTGCTAACACCCAAGCGCTCCTAGCCAGGTATGACAGGGCATATTATGATGAGCTTGAGTCCATAATGCAGCACCTCCCTGACAAATACAAAAACAGGGCCAGTGACCTAATCCAAGAGGGTAAGACCATCACTAACACCTTCATCCGCTGTGCCCTAGATGCAGCAGATACTGCCTCAAGGGCAATCAACACCAGTGTCCTTTTGCGCAGGCATGCCTGGTTACATATATCAGGTTTTAAACCCGAAGTACAGAGTAATATACTCAATCAGCCTTTTGATGAGCAACACCTATTTGGGCCCAATGTAGACGTATCCCTCGATAAAATGAAGAAGGATACAGACCCCGCCAAATCTATGGGAGCCTTGCAATCGCAAGCTACCAGACGGTCCTTTCATCGCTCATCCTTTAGAGTACCCATCGAGGCTACTCCTCTGATAGCCCCTCCACCTCTTACAAAGCTCCCGCACAATCCACCTTTACTAGAGGTTACCAAAGTGGTGGTTACAGGGGGAAAAACAGCAAAGACAGAGGCAGAAACAACTACTCTCGCTCTGCCTCCACACCTACCCCATGACTTCCCTCCACTACCCCCCGACTATTCCACTCCAGTCGGGGGAAGACTCCACCAATTTCTCCCTGCCTTGATAAACATCACTTCAGACAGGTGGGTCCAAGAAATCATTCAATCAGGCTACTGTCTCAAACTAACATCTACCCCCCCCAAACATACCACCCAAACACCGTCCGAAAAAGGACGGATCTCTAAGGCCTATTTTAGACCCTCTGACCCCTAAACCTATACATACATTCAGACCACTTCCACATGGTCACACTCCTAGAGGGTCCTCCCTCTGCTTTCCCTGGGCGACTTCCTTGCTACTCTAGACCTCAATGACGCCTATTTCCACATTCACAGCACTCACAGAAAATATCTCAGATTCGTAGTGGACGGTCAGCACTATCAATTCAAAGTGCTCCCATTTGGAGTCACCACAGCACCAAGAGTGTTTACCAAGTGTCTAGCAGTGGTGGCAGCACACCTAAGAAGACAACACATACATGTCTTCCCATATCTAGACGACTGGCTTATAAAAGCCAAATCGTACAATCGGTGTGTACAACACACTCGCGCCACTATTCAACAACTTCACAACCTGGGGTTCACAATAAATCACGCCAAGTCCCAGCTGCAACCGTCTCACACGCAACAATACCTCGGTGCCACAATAGACACCTCGAGTGCTCGCCTACCCCAGTCCCGCCCGTTTAGAGAGCATCCAAACTCTTCTCACCAGATTCCAACCGCAACACACTCTTCCAGCTCGAGTGTTCATGCAGCTCATAGGGATGATGGCCTCTTGCATATTCATAGTGCCTCTTGCAAGACTCCAGATGCGTCCTCTCCAAGAGTGCTTAGAACGCCAATGGAACCAGGCTCAAGGTCAGCTAACAGATCTGGTGTTGGTAGACGGTCGTACCCATTGCTCTGTGCAGTGGTGGAACACCAAAAAGGGCGACCGTTCCTCAAGCCAGTTCCTCAAATAGTCATGACAGCGGACGCATCGCTCTCCGGCTGGGGAGCTCACCTACTACATCACACCATGCAGGGCAGGTGGACACCTCAACAAAAGTTACTCCACATCAACCACCTGGAGTTACTAGCCATATTCCTAGCCTTAAAAGCATTTCAAAAACAAATATCAGGCCAGACTGTCTTAGTCCGCACCGACAACATGACAGCCATGTGTTGTATCCAAAAACAAGGCGGGACACACTCTGCGACTCTCTCAGCTCGCACAGAGCATATGGAGGTGGGCTATATCTCAGAACATTTTTCTCCTAGCCCAACATGTCCCAAGGGTCCAAAACACAATAGCCGATCTCTTGAGCCGTCAAACACAACAAATCCACGAGTGGGAACTTCATCTACAAGTTCTTCAACCGTATTTAGGTCTCGCGACCTGCGTTGTACTAGGAATCGCACACGCTTGTGCGTGTGCGTTTCCTTTTCAGCTCCCCCATTGGCCTTTGCGTGCGTCTTATTCTAAAAGACTGCACGCAATTGGCCCGAGGCGCGCGCATAACTCCTCCCATGGCCTATTGGTGTCTGTTACGTGCACCAAGCACATAATAGACACCAATAGGCCGTGGGAGGAGCTATGATCGTGCCCAGACACAGGCGCGACGCGCGCGCCACTTGTTTTTCTTTAATTTTGGTATAAGCGCGGCACCTGCGCTTTACTTTTAATGTTATAAGTAGAGCGCGGGTGCCGTGATTATACCTAAAGGAATAGATATTTTTTTTTATTTCTTTACTTGTGGTATAATCGCGGCACCCGCGCTTTACTTATAAGGTAAAGCATTTGCAATGCAATAAGTCTCGCATTACTGAAAGTTTGAGCTATTGGCTTTGCAAATAATTATGCAACACCAATAACTCAAACTTTTAGTAATGCGAGACCTATTGCATTGCAAATGCTTGTTTCACATGTGGGGGCAACCACAGATAGACCTCTTTGCCACCCAACAAAACGCCAAATGCCCAAACTTCGCCGCCAGGTATCCTCACCCATTGTGTAAAGGCGATGCGATATGGATGAATTGGTCCGGTAGATTTGCGTACGCTTTTCCGCCTCTCCCACTCATTCCGCTGGTGGTGCGCAAACTACAGCAACACTCCTTAACGCTCATCCTAGTTGTTCCAACTTGGGCCAGGCAGCCATGGTACACCACACTGCTGGAGCTCTCAGTAGTTCCGCACCAAAAACGACACCTCTCTCCACGCCTCTTAACCCAGAACCATGGAGAAATCCAACACTCGGACCCAGCTCAGCTCAACCTAGCGATCTGGCTCCTGAAGACCTAGAATTCGGTTACCTTAACCTTCCTCCTGACTTTATGAACGTCATCAAAGAAGCTAGACGGCCTACCACTAGAGCATGTTATGCAGCCAAGTGGAAAAGATTTGTCATATACTGCCATAACAACAACACTAATTCCCTAGATGTGTCTATCCAACACATCATAGGCTACTTACTACACCTCCAAAGATGCAACCTAGCCTATACGTCTATCAGACTGCATCTTGCTGCCATTGCAGCATATCTACAAAATAGACAGCATCTCTCACTTTTCAGAGTACCTGCCATAAAGGCCTTTATGGAAGGACTCAAGAGAATAATTCCCCCCAGAGTACCACCTTCCCCTGTGTGGAATTTAAACATCGTTCTCACAAGACTAATGGGGCCTCCATTTGAACCTCTACATAAATGTGAGCTACAATTCTTAACATGGAAAACAGCTTTCCTCGTAGCCATTACTTCTCTCCGAAGAGTTATTGAACTACAAGCACTAACCATTCAAGAACCCTTTCTCCAGATGCATCTTAATAAAGTTGTTCTCCGAACTAATCCTAAATTCCTCCCTAAAGTCATTTCTCCCTTCCACCTCAATCAATCTGTAGAGCTACCAGTATTCTTCTCGCAGCCACAAACAGTTGCAGAAAGAGCTCTTCACACCTTAGATGTCAAGAGCACTACTATACTGCATAAGAACAAAACCCTTTCGTAAGACCAAACAACTATTTGTGTCTTTCTCACCACCACACAAAGGCAACCCCATATCAAAATCTGGGATAGCTAGGTGGATTGTCAAATGCATACAGATTTGTTACCACAAAGCAAAACGTACATTATCTGTTCCTCCTAAAGCCCTCTCTACACGAAAGATAGGGGCTTCAATGGCATTTTTAGGAAACATTCCTTTAGATCAGAGGTCTTCAAACTTTTTTATTTTTACTGTGAGCCCCCCCCCCAAGCAAAGTTTTGAGGTCAGGCCCCCCTCCAAAACTTTATGACAAGGATTGGGGGAGCGGGAGGGACATGGCTGCGTGCAGGGAGCGGGGCTTATGAGATGATTTCAGGAATACTTATTCTGTAGCTTCTGAACTGCACCAAATATGAGACAAATGCCTCAAACAAAAACAGATATCCCAAACAAACTGCTCCCCATAATTGGGGTGTTGTGAGCCCCTCACACTCTTTGACCCCAATGCAACTATACCTGCTGCACTAATAACTGCAGTCCTGCCTTTTTTACCTCTTCCCCTCCGTGATGGATCATCACCTCTGTCCTAATGCTTGAAAGGACAATAAGCACTGATGCCCCTTTTTTAAAGGCAGACAGTCATAATTGTGATGCAGTTGGCCCCCCAAATCCCTGGGCCCCAGTCCTGCTGCATCTGCTCCTTTATGATAACCAGCAGTGGCCACTTACACACTTGGCAGCAGTACCAGCTTCACTAAAGAATGTACCTTTTTAAAAAACAAAAACACTTATATTGTCCCCTTCTTTGGAGTATCTCGCTGAAGAAGCGGTCTCTTGCCATTTGTAAACATAACAATGAGTCTGCATAAAGAGCTCCCTATTCTGGGCCTTCTCTTTGACAATATCTATGAATCTCGCTCCTTTCCTCCGTCTCCTAGACCATTACTGTGGGGCCCCCAGGGATTGAGAGGATTAGGGCTCTGCATCTGAATGCAACCCTGCTGGCCTTCTACCTGCTACACCATGGACTCAGCTTTCACACAAAAACTGCCCCTGAATGGTTAATACTGACTTTGAGATGCCTCTGCCTGAAATTGAAGTGTGGGTGGTAGTGCAGAAAGTTAAAAAAGAAACCATGGAATTTTGAGTTTCTGCAGCAGCGTTTTCCACATAATTATCAGTGTACTGCATTTGCTACATAATCTGCAGATTTCAACAACAAAAAACTTGATTCTAGCTCAAACGGAACAAAAGTTACTTAAAGCGTGACAAAGTGTTCCGGAGCAGTAGTAGGCCCTTTGCAAAGATTGACTGGTAATCTTGTAGTTGCTTACTGCTGTATTTGGGTGCTACACTGGTACTAATGAGGTGAAATATTTCCCCTGACAGTGTTACCGTGAGTTAAAATGACAAAATAATTAAGTAATGCTAACCAGAAAATATGGCATTGTACCGCATAATTTACCTTTTCTTGCTGCATAATTTAGTCAAACCTTCCGCATAATGTTGTCCTCTTCTGCTGAATAATTCCAGTGGATCTGCTTCAAGCTTTATGGTGGCAAAGATCTATTCTTTTAAGATGTAATGTAAAGGAGTTATCAGCTGGGATCTGGACTAGTGGAGACACTTAAAAAAATGTCTGCATTTGATACATTTTGATTACTTATTACTAAAAAGTATGTTTTGTAAGAACTTGTTTTATCTCAATCACTGTATCATGTTGCAGCAGCCTAGCTTAGAGTATGTAAATACTGTTTTAAAATAATGACTTGCATATTCACAGTGCTTTCTGCCACAGGCTGGGACCTCATAGCACTATAAACAGGGCAATTGGAATTATGCGGCAGGAGAAGACCAAATTATGCAGCATGGTTGACTAAATTCTGCAGCAAGCAAAGGCAAATTATGCTGCATATTTTGTGATAGCATTACTGCACTATTTTGATATTTTTACACATGTTAACATTGTCCTGGCCTTTATTGCCCCTCATAAGTACCACATTTACACCCACATATAGCAATAAGCTACAGAAAGGTGACCAGTCAACCTTTAGAAAGGGCCTTCCACTGTGAGGTAACATGTGTTGCTGCATTTTTCAATCTGCAAATTATACAGCAGACGATGGATTTTGTGGCAAATGTGGGAAAACCATAACTATGCGCTGTGAGTGCAGGGTGAGTGTGTAAGTGAAGGGTGAGAATAAGGAGTCAGTTGTCTGAATGCAGGATGAATTCCCAGACACTTTAAGTTAATCAGCATGTTATTGACGGGGCGTAGGGTTTCAGATATAAGTTAAACTATTGCTACTATGGAATTAAATCAGGAAATCGAGGGTGAAGGAAATAAATAATGTACTGATCCTGCAACAAACTTCCAGTCTTATGATTAGGGTTGCCAGCTCATTATTTTGAAGTTGCAGACGGTACAAAAATAAACAGTCACCTAAAGCCCTATTTTCAGCACTTATCTGTGCGTATTTCGAAAAGCAAATATAAAGCACTTTTAAATGTTTTCTAGGGCTGTCTGAATGTTTCATGACTGAAAATAAAAGGAACAGACGAAGTTAAATTACAAATGAATACATACTTTTTATTTAAGACCCTTCTTAGTGTCAAAGCAAGGTCTTTGCAGGCTCTTTAAACATACATGGCTGGCATTTCTTCTATTGGCAGCACTTTTTTTATATTCCTTTTCATGAAATGCATTTTCACACTATAGCAGTATATTTAAAATACAAATGTAAGGAGGAATAGGCAGAGTTGGGGCCCAGGGGGTACTGGAAAAAGAAAAAAACCAGCCTCCGTAACCAGTTTCCAAAGGTATGCAAATGGTCTTTAAAGACCTGTGAAAACCGGGGCTGCTGTAGTCTTAATAAGACTCCAGACACTGCCCAGCCGAGCCCCAAGCAGCACATCCACTGACCTCTGGCCCCACGGCACTCTGAGGGCTTCGGAGTAAATTAAGACAGCCTGGAAATGCAGCTAATAAACATTGCTGCACTTCCAGGCGCCTTCATTTACATGTGCTTGCAGAGGCCTTTGCGCCCCCCTTGGAACCCATCGACGCCCCCCCCCAGTGGGGCGCACACCACAGTTTGAAGACCTGTGCTTTAGATGATATCTGCAGATCAGCTACATGGTCTACAACGCACACATTCACAAAACACTATTGTGTCGATGTGCAAACTAAACAACAGGCTAGTGTGGGCCAGATTGTACTCAAAATACTATGTTCGAGGCATATGAGCTGCAGATTATACACTGTGCATAGATCGCCATCTGGTGTTGGGCCCGGATGTTTGCAGTTTGTTTTTCCTCTTGGAAAGTGTTTGGAAGTCACGAGGTTGGTGACTCCTCCTTTGGTTCGTATTGCGAATGGGCTTCGGCTCCATCCTCAAATTGGTTTTTTCCGCCATCGGGCTCGGATGTAATACTTCGCGCTCCGGTTCCGAACTTTTCCAGTTCAACGATCGACGCAAAAATCCTCGCTCATCGAGATCCTTCAGATAATAAATCATCTTAATCACCTTCTCTTCGGCACTTCTTCGATCCCGGTCGTCGACGGCGGCCTTCGGGCCTATTCCGGCTCCGGTCTCGGCTGATGGAAAGAACTCCCTTCAAGAAGTGCCCTCGATGTGGGTCCAAGTTTCCCCACACTGATCTTCATGAGGTGTGCAACCTCTGCCTCTCCCCTGAACACGAGGCCAGAGACTGTCCCGCCTACAAGTTTTTTTGCTCTAAAAAGACTATTCGAGATCGACGGGCTAGACGCAACATGGCGCACTCCTTGACCTCCGCTCCAGTCGACATCTTCTGGGACGACGTCGAAGCTCCGGGACAGCAGAACATCGAAGAAGAGGACGACTAACTTGTCAGTGCTTCGGAGGCCGACGACTCAGACGTGGAGGACATCACCCCGGCGCAGAGGGTCGTGAGTACAATACCCCCTCCCACACCCACGCCGATACCCAAAAAGGCTTCGGTCACACCTTCGCCTTCGGGCCTAGGCAAGACCAAGGCTACTGCTTCTCACACCCCACCTGCGGGCCCGGTAAAGAAGCCTGTTAAGCCTTCCGGCAGCTCGGGCTCGAGCCAGCCGACCAGCGGTACCGAAAAACACCTTTTGGCACCGAAGAAAAGATTTGCCTCCACCTCCACACCGAACCCAGCACCAAAGCCTTCGGTGTCAACCTGCCCTTCCGGTGCCGACCAAACATCACAAGGCCCTCGGCACCGACACTCCCGTGCCGAAGCCAACGACCAAAAAATCGGAGGTCCCAAAGAAGCACGGCTTAGACAAACCTAAACAGCCGTCGGCCCTGAAAACTTTGGCGCCGACCGAACAACCAGTGTCGCAAGAACTTTTTACGCGGGATCCTCTGCAAAAGACACTCACCAAGGATCCAAAAACTGGACATTTGACATTGTCTTCAAAAAAGAGACACTTGGACAAACCAGCTCCACCTCCACCTCCACCTGCAAAGAGGAAAGACACTGCTACCTCCCCTTTCAGAGTGCCTTCCCCACCTCCTCCACCCTTCCCACCTTCATCCTCTCCACCCATGCCGCATTGTTCCCCAACCTTGTCTCCTGTCCCAGATGATTTAGGAGACCCTTATTATGATCCAGCAGATGTGCCACAAGACCCCACCCCTACTGGATCTCCAGACCCATGGGACGACTATAACAATCCGGACATCCCAGATGTCCCACAGGATGACCTTTACCAATCTAGGCCATCTCCACCTGAAGATTCGTTAGGCTTTCACCACCTACTACAAAGGGCGGCACACTACCACGGGGTGGAGTTACATACTGAACCAGTGGAGGAAGATTTTCTCCTAGACACCTTCGATAATGCACATAGGTCTACTGCCATCCTACCTATGTTAAAGGGAGAAATCAAACATGCACCAGAGGTTTTTAAAGACCCAGTAAGGGCCAGGGTCCTAAACCCCCGTATAGAGAAAAAATACAAAGCTGCCCCGCCAGACCCTTCATACATTAAAGGCCTTGCACCATTGGATTCCCTAGTGGTATCTACAGCTAGGAAGCGCTCAAATTCTCAGGCGTCAGTCGAAGCACCACCACCTGACAAAGAGTCCAAGCTCCTAGATGCGTCAGGGAAGCGCACTGCGTCACAAGCCGCCAATATATGGCGTATCGCCAACACGCAAGCGCTATTGGCTAGATACGACAGGGCGCATTATGATGAGTTGGAGACCATCATGCACCATCTCCCTGAAAAATACAGGAATAGGGCTAATGAATTGATCCAAGAGGGAAAAACAATAACTAATACCTCTATACGCTGTGCCCTAGTGCAGCAGATACAGCCTCCAGGGCCATAAACACCAGTGTCCTTCTCAGTCGCCATGCCTGGCTCAGAGTTTCAGGTTTTAAACCTGAGGTACAAGCCTCTATATTGAACCACCCATTCGACCAAGATCATCTATTTGGCCCAAAAGTTGATGAAGCCCTCGAAAAAATGAAAAAAGATACTGACACGGCGAAATCCATGAGAACCCTACAGTCACACACTCCTAGGCGCTCTTTTCGCCGCTCTTCCTTTCGGGGCACGGGCAGGGGCTACTCCTCGGATAGGGCATCCATGTCATACAAATCCCCTCCTCAATCTACCTTCACAAAGGGTTATCAAAGAGGCGGATACAGAGGCAATAATAATAAGGGCAGAGGCAAGACAAATACCGCCCGCTCTGCCACACCGCCTACCCAATGACTTTCCCACGCTCCCTCCAGACCATTCCACTCCTGTCGGGGGCAGAATACAACATTTCATGCACGTCTGGGAGACAATCACCTCAGACAGATGGGTGACCCAAATTATTCATTCAGGGTATTGCCTAGAATTAACATCTACCCCCCCAAACATTCCACCCAGGCAACGCCCTATGTCTCAAGAACATGCTACGTTATTAAAACAGGAGGTAATCTCCCTCCTGCAAAAACAAGCCATAGAACAGGTCCCCATAAATCAACAAAATTTAGGGGTCTACTCCCTGTACTTTCTGATTCCAAAGAGAGATGAGACTCTACGACCTATCCTAGATCTCAGACCTCTAAATACTTACATACATTCAGACCATTTTCACATGGTAACCCTTCAACAGGTTCTTCCACTCCTCTCCCAGAACGATTTTCTCACTACTCTGGACTTGAAAGACGCATACTTTCACATCCCAGTACACCAGGCTCACAGAAAGTACCTCAGATTTGTGGTGGATGGGCAACACTACCAGTTCAAGGTGCTCCCGTTCGGGGTAACAACAGCACCAAGGGTATTCACCAAGTGCCTAGCAGTAGTGGCTGCACACCTCAGGAGACAGCACATTCACGTCTTCCCATACTTGGACGATTGGCTAATAAAAGCCACGTCCTACGAACAATGTGTGCAGCACACCGCCGCTACAATCCAACTGCTTCACCAACTAGGTTTCACAGTGAACCATCAAAAGTCCCACCTGGTACCATCACACACAAAACAATACCTCGGTGCTGCCATAGACACCTCAAAAGCCATAGACTATCCCAATCCTTCCAGGATTGCAAACATACAGGCTCTGCGTCAGAAATTCACATTTCAACACTCTCCCAGCAAGAGTGTTTATGCAACTGATAGGGATGATGGCCTCTTGCATTTTCATAGTGCCCCATGCAAGACTCCAGATGCGTCCACTCCAAGAGTGCTTAGCACGCCAGTGGAACCAGGCCCAGGGGCAACTGACAGATCTGGTGTTGGTAGACGGTCGCACCCATCGCTCTCTGCAGTGGTGGAACACCACAAACCTTTCCAGAGGTCGACCGTTCCTGGACCCGGTTCCACAAATAATCCTGACAACAGACGCATCGCTCTCCGGCTGGGGAGCTCATCTGTTACATCTCACAGTACAGGGCACATGGACGTCGCAACAGAAGTTACTCCACATCAATCATTTGGAGTTACTAGCAATCTTCCTAGCCCTAAAATCCTTCCAGACGCAGATTTCAGGCAAGGCAGTCCTCATTCGCACAGACAACATGACTGCCATGTTCTACATTCAAAAACAGGGGGGCACACACTCTCCACAGCTCTCTCAATTAGCACAGAGCATATGGAGATGGGCAATTCCACAGAAAATCTTTCTCCTGGCCTAACATTTCCCAGGAGTCCAAAACACTGTGGCAGATCTGCTCAACAGACAAACGCAACAAATTCACGAATGGGAACTTCACCCACAGGTTCTTCACCCGTTCTTTCAGAAGTGGGGGCATCCACACATAGACCTGTTCGCCACCCACGAAAACAAAAAATGCCCAAGCTTCGCCGCCAGATATCCACACCCATTGTCCAAAGGCAATGCGATATGGATGAACTGGTCAAACAAATTTGCATACGCTTTTCCACCTCTCCCACTAATTCCATTAGTGGTGCGAAAGCTACAACAGCATTCCCTAACACTGATCCTAGTAGCTCCAACATGGGCCAGACAACCGTGGTACACCACACTGCTGGAACTCTCGGTAGTACCACACGAAAAGCTACACCTCTCACCATGCCTCCTAACCCAGAACCATGGAGAGATCAGGCACCCTGACCCAGCTCAGCTCAACCTTGCGATCTGGCTCCTGAGGTCCTAGAATTCGGATACCTTAACCTTCCCCCTGATTGCATGAATATTATCAGGGAAGCTAGACGCCCTACTACTAGGGCATGCTATGCTGCAAAGTGGAAAAGATTTGTTGTTTACTGCCACAACAACACAATCAATCCTCTAAATGCGTCCATACAGCACATCATATGTTACTTGCTCCATATACAAAGGTGTAACCTAGCATATACATCCATTCGGTTACACCTCGCAGCAATTGCTGCCTACTTACAGAACAGGCAGCACCTATCACTTTTCAGGGTGCCTGCCATCAAAGCTTTTATGGAAGGCCTCAAAAGAGTAATTCCACCCAGAGTACCACCCTCACCTGTCTGGAACTTGAATATAGTTCTCACAAGGCTAATGGGACCCCCTTTCGAACCATTACTTAAATGTGAGCTGCAATTTCTCACATGGAAAACAGCATTCCTAGTGGCCATCACTTCCCTTAGAAGGGTTAGTGAAATACAAGCACTCACCATACAGGAACCTTTTCTTCAAATGCATCAGAACAAGGTTGTACTCCGCACCAACCCAAAATTTCTACTCAAAGTCATTTCTCCCTTCCATCTAAACCAGTCGGTAGAATTACCAGTCTTTTTCTCACAACCTCAAATAGTTGCGGAAAGGGCTTTACACACACTGGATGTTAAGAGGGCCTTACTTTACTACATCCAAAGAACACAACCTTTCAGGAAAACCAAACAACTATTTGTCTCTTTCTCTCCACCACAGAAAGGCAACCCTATTTCTAAATCAGGGATAGCTAGGTGGATTGTAAAATGCATACAGATTTGCTACCACAAAGCAAAACGAACGCTATCTGTTCCCCCCTAAAGCCCACTCTACAAGGAAGATAGGGGCTTCTATGGCTTTCCTAGGTAACATACCACTAGATGACATCTGCAAAGCAGCGACATGGTCAACACCGCACACTTTCACAAAACATTACTGTGTAGATGTGCAAACCAAGCAACGAGCTAGTGTGGGCCAGGCTGTACTAAAAACACTCTACCAAACAACTGCAACGGTCTATGCACAGTGTATAATCTGCAACTCATATGCCTCGAACGGAATATGCTACTTACCAGTATGCATCTGTTCTTGGCATGTAGAGCCGCAGATCTATACACGCCCACCCGCCTCCCCGGCTACCTGTATCCGTTCCAGTCTATCCTATTTAGATACAACACACATGGGTTTCTTTACTGTTATTACTACGCTCCATCTTTCCCTGCTGGCGAAAAACAATCTGAGGATGGAGCCGAAGCCCATGCGCAATTCGAACCAAAGGAGGAGTCACCAACCTCGTGACTTCCAAAGACTTTCCAAGAGGAAAAACAAACTGCAAACATCCGGGCCCAATACCAGATGGCGATCTATGCACAGTGTATAGATCTGCAGCTCTACATGCCAAGAACATATGCATACTGGTAAGTAGCATATTCCTTCAAACTACTGAAACAGATACTGGTGGTCACCGCTAGGAGTGGATACTGCTTTACAATCTATGCACATTGTGTAATCTGCAGCTCATATGCCTCGAACGGAATATGCTACTTACCAGTATGCATCTGTTCTTGGCATGTAGAGCTGCAGATTTACACACGCCCACCCGCCTCCCCGGCTACCTGTATCTGTTCCAGTATTATCTTAATTAGATACTCCACACATGGGCATCTTTCCTGTTTCTTACTAAGCTCCATCATTTCCCTGCTGGCGAAAAACAATCTGAGGATGGAGCCGATGCCCATGCGCACTATGAGCCAAAGGAGGAGTCACATACCTTGTGACTTCGAAAGACTTTCCAAGACAAAAACAAGTGCAAACATCCGGGCCCAACACCAGATGGCGATCTATGCACAGTGTGTGGATCTGCAGCTCTACATGCCAAGACAGATGCATACTGGTAAGTAGCATATTCCTTAGGTGACATTTTGTCAGAAGATGCATATTCACAAATTAGAAATAATGTGGATGGAATTATCTGTTTTTTCAGTTCATTAGGAGTGTCTGAGCAGTTAATTTTGTCTCACTAGCTTGTGCAGGTGTTCTAAACTCTACATTCAGTGCCTGCAAATTATGTGTAAAGCCTTAATGATGCTACCAAAATGACCCCTTAAAATAACATCTCAATCTAACACTGCAGGGCTGTCTGGCTTGATGTCCTATAACCCGTTTTATACTGCTTGACCACTTGTGACTGTAGCAGTCAGAAAAATCTGAACAAGCAGTAGCAACTGCTGCTGGTCTATTGGAACTACTGCATGCATTGCAATCATTTCACCCTTGTTTCTTTTGTAGACTGATATTTCCAGTCTTTTCAGTGTTTTGATATTTCTCCCTCAATCTGATCTGCATCAGCCGAATAACTTGTGCGTGACATACGAAAAGAGGCGTTTACTTACAGCAAGATGCAGCAGTGTTCACCATAAGGTATGAGATCAGAACGACCGACTCACTGGGCAGATCAGTTTCATAGTTTGTTGCTTTGCGGCGCCACACCTGGCCGAGAACAACTAGCTTTCCAGTGGATGTATAGGCTTCTCTCATGGACATATCCTTTGATGGCTCTTAACTTTTGGGAGGGAAGGCAGATTCAATGCTGGAGCTCTTAAAGAACAGAGCTATGGCAGGTCCTTGGGCTCATCTATGGCCCCTTGCAAACTTCAGTCTACATTTGTGGTCATGGATGGGGTCCCCAGCTGTGTCTATTCTCTCTCACCATGTGCCACTGGCTTCCCATCCTTTTCATGGTTGAGGGCACGGGTCCCATAGACAATGTGGGACAGGCGGCTAGCGGTTGGTTCAGTCCAACCCCCATATCTCCCCCTGGCAGCCACCTCCAAGGCTCTTTAGTTTACCCTCCGACCATCCTGTGCACCCAGTAGGAGTCATAATGCCATCACCTGCCCCACTGGGAGATGTGTAGAATCCAGCGATCTGATGTCACTCACTGCCAGAGGAGCTACTTCCTTCTCTTTGTGACAACCCCGCCACCCATGCCAGCCATTTATGATCAGCTGACAGGGCATCATCTGTCCTTACCCCGTCGATAAGTGCAGGCTCTCCTCACCGAGAGAGCCATCGAGAAGGTGCCTGCATCAGAAGTAGGTCATGGTTGTTATTCCCACTACCCTCCTGTGATAAAGAAGGAAGGGAGGACTTTGTTCTATCCTAAACCTGCACCTTCTCAACCACCCCTCGAAAATGGAGAAGTTGAAAATGCTCACGCTCACCCAAGTTCCCTCTGCCCTGGGAGACTGGGTGGTAGCGTTGGTCCTGAAGAATGCATATTTCCACATCTTTGTCCTGCTTGCCCACAGAAGTTACCTGCGGTTCAAGGTGGGCTAAAAGCACTTTAAGTTTGCTGTGTTCCTGTTTGGCCTTACCATCTCCCCTCGGGTGTACACAAAAGGAATGGGGGTGGTTGTAACTAATATGCGGAGGTTGAGGGTTCCAGTCTTCCCCTACCTTGAAGACTGGCTTTTGAAGGCAGGCTTGTTCCAGGCAGTCGTTTCCCACCTTCAGAATACGGTGTAACTCTTGCACTCGCTGGGGTTCACTATCTACATACCAAAGTCACACCTGACTCCATCTCAGATGCTCCCTTTCATCGGAGCTGCTCTGGACACAATGCGGTTTCAGACCTATCCTCCCGAGCGGCGAGTCCAGGATATTCAGGCTATGATTCCAATGTTTGAGCCTCTATCCTGGATTTCAGTGAGACTGTTGAGCCTTACAGCCTCCTGCATCCTACTCATGCCCATATGTGGGCTCTGTAATAGGACCTGAAGGCTCAGTAGGCGCAGCATCAGGGAAATCTCTCCGACATGGTCCAGATCTTGAAGGGAACTCCAAGAGATCTGCACTGGTGATTAACAAACCGCGATTGGGTCAGTCATGGACCCATCTCCCTTCTACAACCAGATCTGACTGTAGTGACAGATGAGCCTCTCCTGGACTGGGGTTGCAATCTGGGAGAGGTGGAGATAAGAGAACTCTGGTCTCCGGCAGAGTCCGAGCTCCACGTTAACATGTTGGAGCTTTGGGCGATTTGCTTGGTGTTGAAAGCTTTGATTACTTCGACCAGAGGAAGACTCGTGCAGGTGCTAATGGACAACGCCACCACCATGTAGTACTCCCAACAAACTGGGCAGGGTGAGGTGGTGCTGCCTCTTGACATGGCTGGAATGTCAGGACATTTCCCTGGTGGTGCAACACCTAGTGGGCTCTTTGAACGCATTAGTCGACAAACTCAGCCGAAGATGCCTAGCGGATCACGAATGGTATCTCCATGCGGAGGTGGTTCAAGGTCTTTCAAACAATGAGAAGAGCTTTGGTTAGATCTGTTTACCACTGCTGAGAACGCTCAAAATCAGCAGTTTTGCATGCTGGAATTTCCAGGGTCACTCTTGCTTGGAAATGCTTTTCGTCTCGAGTGGAGCTGTTGCTTACTCTACGTCTTTCTGCCAATACCACTCATGTCCACAGTTCTCAAGAAGATCAGGATGCGACCAGGCCCAAGTAATCCTTGTGACTCTGGATAGGGCATGAGTCTGGTATACTACGCCGTTGAGCATGACTATTGGTCCTCCAGCCAGTGTCCCTCTTCGACAGGATCTTCTGTCACTGCAACAAGGGAGAACCTGCTCCCAAATTTGCGCACACTCCACCTTTCAGCATGGAGATTGAGTGGCGACATTTGACAGCTTTCAACCCTCCTCCCAAAGTCTGTGATGTTATTCTGGTAGCCAGGCATCCCTCTACCAAGTGATGTGCCTGCTGGTGGGATAAGTTTGTGTCATGGTGTGCTCCCCGCAATGTTGACCCCCCTTTCTGCACTTTTATTCAAGATTCTCTTGTTTGCTTTATCTTTGGCCAAGCAGGGCTCTGCCCTGGGTACAGTTAAAGGTTATCTCTGTCACCTCAGCTTTTTCTGCCGGTGCCATACCAACCGTTTCGTAGTCACCATTTGTAGCTAGGTTCCTTAAAGGCCTGCAGCATATGTTTTCCTCCTATCCCATTCTGCATACCTCAGTGGGACCTCAACCTAGTTCTCCCCTTCCTCGTGTGCACCATTTGAGCCTCTTCACAATTTCCCTCTAAGGTATTGACCATCAAGACAAACTGTTCGAGGCATATGAGCTGCAGATCACACACTGAGCATAGATCGCCATCTGGTGTTGGACCTGGATGTTTGCACTTTGTTGTCGTATTGGAATAAGTCTTTGGAAGTCGCGAGATAGGTGACTCCTCCTTTGGACAATAGTGCGCATAGGCATCAACTCCATCTTCAGATTGGTTTTTTCCGCCATCGGGCTCGAATGTGTTTGTCGCGCTCCAGTTCGGTGTTGTTACCGTTTTGTGGAAATATGGATTTTTCTGGTCAGTTATGTCTCCTATCTTGGACCCCAACGGTTCTATTCGCATGTTACAAGTACATGTATGTTCCCTCCAGTTCCAGTTATGAAGACGCAAATACATGTGCGTCCACCGTTAACATGTCCTTTTTCAGACCTGCCATGAATGGGCCGGATATTCCATTCCTAAGTACGAAAGGCCACCGCCTTTATATGGTTCACTTATGCCATTTTACAGTCCAGGCAAGTAGGCCCTGATTCTGTCATCAAGCTTTTCTGCTTTCTGCCTCTGAAAGCTCCAGTCTGAGCCTGCATCTGTGACCATGAACTTTGTCTCATCCTCTGCGCGGCTCACAGTGCCTGACATCAGCTTGCTGCCTGCCAAGAACTGTATTTCACCTTCGAAATTATCTGCTCCGTTCCCTATCCAATGCATTCCTGTCTAGTGGTTTAAGTAAACATTCTGCCAGCTACCGAGCAGAGGCCCGGCTTCTCTGTCTTTATACAAGTAATTCATAGCCCTATTACCATGGAAGACTTCTGCCCTCGCATCTAGTGTAGACACTTAGACGCTTGTACACGCACTAACAGTCAGTATAGTCAGTATAGAATAAGATTCTACTCTAAAAAACCTCTCTTTTGGATAACATAGTTCTTTAAACATAGGATGTTAGATATGATTTGGGATTAGGTTGACTTGACCCTCCAGACATCTGTCGCCACATGTAGAGCTAAATGTCAAGTCCCCTTCACCCCCTAGTCGCACGTCAATCACACGTCATGCTGCTGTGCGCGCATTTCTGCCAAGTATTTCTGCTGACATTGCGAAATTCTTTCATGGGACCACCCTATTATGACATCACATCTGATGACGTACTTTAGCCACACCCAGTTACACCTACTTTTGCTACGTATGTATGTTTTATCTTCCTTATCAATTGTTACGCCTCTCGCATTTGCTTCACTGTAATGCCTATTGTATAAAAGTGATTAATTATCAATAATGTATGTACTTCACTTCCTGAACCTCCGTGGTGATGGAACCTGGAGTCCACGATTTCGAAATCGTCCATTGGAATAAAGCCCGTTCCTAACCTCTAATACCACGGATTCTGCCTCTTATTTATTGAGCTATTTTTTATTATGTTCTGTATCAAATTAAGTCCCGGTAATTAAATTATTTACCACAGTTCTACCTTTTGACGTGCAATCTTTCACCCATTCTTCGGTATCGTTTCGATCGTGTTTCCCATTCGATGCGCATCTCTACAAACTTTAATTCTTCGATTCCGGTCGTCAACGCAGGCCTTCGGGCCTAGCTGCACCATTTGGCCTTTGGCTCATGGAAAGGACTCCTTTCAAAAAGTGTCCCCAATGTGGATCCAAGTTTCCACACGCCGATCTTCACGAGGTGTGTAACCGCTGCCTTTCGCCCGAGCACGAAGACTGTCAAGCTTGTGCCTTTTTTCTGCTACAAGAAGACAATACTGGATCGTCGAGCGCAAAGAAACATGGCTCGATCATCAACATCGATACCGGACAATATCTTCCAAGAAGGCATCAATGTACCGGAGCAGATCGAAGAGGACAACATTAGTGCCTCCGAAGCCGACGACTCTGACATCGAAGACATCACTCCAGGGCAGCGGGTCGTAAGTACTGACGTCTCCCGCCTCGCCCCCACCCATTCACAAAAAGGCTTCGGTAACACCTTCACCTTCGGGCCTAGGTGCACACTGGGACAAAACTTCCCACGCCCCTTCCTTCGGGCTCGGCAAAGAAGTCAATACATAAGCCTTCAGGCCACTCTGGATCAAGCCAGCCTACCATCGGTGCCGAAACCCCATCCCCGGCAAGAAGAAACCACTATCTTCGTCCACACCGACGCCTGGTTACACATCGGCATCGAAATCCACAGGTACTGAATTTCGGCTCCGAAAAAATCATCGGAACCAAGCAAACAACCGGTTCCAAAGACCACTGGCGCTCAGTCTTCGGATCCCAAAAAATCATCGGAACCAAAGAAACAACCGGTTCCAAAAACCCCAACGGAACCCAGGAAAACTCCCGATTCCAAACCTAAGGAGCATAAAACAACTCCAAAACTTGTGCCACACAAACAATCGGACCCGAAAAAATCTGCACCGAAACACACTCCAGAGGAGGAGCTTTTTCAGCCTGATCCAACCCAAAAAACTCTCGAAATAGACCTAAAGACAGGTCAACTTATACTTAGTCCTTCCAAGGAAAGGAAAATTGACAAACCTGTACCAGCTCCACGCCCTTTAAAGAAGAGAGACATTGCCACTTCTCCTTTAAGAATTCCTTCTCCACCTCCTCCACACCACATCTCTCCTATCCCATCTCCAGTACCCTCACAATCTCCTCCACCTCAGGATGATGACACCTCTGGGGAGGAAGGGGATGATGAACCTTTAGGGTAACCTAGTCATCCTAATACCCCAGACGACCCATGGGACGATTATGGCACACCAGATTTTCCTAATACACTACAAGATGATATCTACCCATCTAGACCATCCCTTGCAGAGGACACTATAGGATTCACCCAGCTCATACACAGAGCTGCAGAATCCCACGGTGTGAATTTGCACACAGACCCTGTCGAAGATTATTTCCTCATGGACACTTTTGCACCATCTCAAAGGTCCACTTCCATTCTCCCAATGTTAAAAGGGGTAATCAAACACACTCCTGAAGTTTTTAAGGATCCTGTAAGGGCTCGAGTCATTAACCCCAGGTTGGAAAAGAAATAAAAGTCTGTCCCAGCTGACCCGGTTTACATTAAAGGGCAGCTTCCCTTGGATTTCGTGGTAGTCTCCAACGCCAGGAAAAGGGCTAACTCCCAAACCTCAGGCGATGCTCCACCTCCTGATAAGGAGTCAAAGCATCTGGTAAATTAAAAGCGTCCCAAGCAGCCAACATATGGAGAATTGCCAACACACAGGCTTTGCTGACTAGGTACAATAGGGCACACTATGACGAGCTATAGACCCTACTACAACATCTTCCAGATTAATATAAAACAAGGGCCAATGATCTCGTCCAGGAAGGCAAACTCAAAACCAATACCTCCATTCAGTGTGTTCTGGATGCTGCAGACACAGCCTCCCGAGCTATTAATGCCAGTGTCCTTTTCCGCAGACATGCGTGTCTGCGCATTTCGGGATTCAAACCCGAGGTTCAAACTACCATACTAAACCAACGGTTTGACCAGGAACACTTATTTGGGCCTAGTGTAGATTAATCTTTGGAGAAGATGAAAAAAGATACCTCCAAATCAATGGGAGCTTTGCAATCGCAAGCTCCCAGAAGTTCCTTTTGTCGCTCCTCTTATGGGGGCGCCTCTAGAGGTTTTACCACTGATAACCCCTCCACTTCCCACAAAAGTCTCACCCAGACCTCATCTACCAGAGGCTATTACAGAGGAGGCTACAAAGTCAATAACAACAAGGGTAGAGGCAAAACTACCAATACTCGCACCGCCTCCACCCTCAAACAATGACTTCCCTCCACTCCCCCCGGACCACTCTTCTCCGGTCGGGGGAAGATTGCTACAGTTCCTACCTGTCTGGAACACCATTTCCACGGACAGGTGGGTGAGACAAATCATCCAATCCGGTTTTTGCTTAGAACTCAGTTCAACTCCCCCAAACATACCACCCAAACAGCGTCTAATGTCAACAGAGCATTTAGCGCTTCTAAAAAAAGAGGTGCTTTCCCTCCTACAAAAACATGCAAGAGAACCAGTTCCCCTGCATCACCAAAACACAAGGGTTTACTCCCTGTACTTTCTCATTCCAAAGGACGGAACCGTGAGACCCATCTTGGACCTCAGACCATTAAACCTCTACATACAATCAGACCATTTTCATATGATCACTCTTCAATAGGTCCTTCCTCTACTCAAACAAGGCAATTTCCTTGCCACCTTATCTCAAGGACACCTACTTCAACATTCCCATTCACCCTGCTCACAGGAAATATATTTGATTTGTAGTGGACGGTCAACATTGCCAGTTCACGGTTCTCCCATTCGGAGTCACCACAGCACCCAGTCTTCACAAAATGTCTGGCAGTGGTAGCAGCCCACTTAAGAAGACAACAAATTCACATCTTCCCATATTTGGACGATTGGCTCATAAAAGCCAAGTCGCATACTCCGTGTGTAAATCACACACACACCACAATTCAACTACTTCACGACTTAGGGTTTACCATAAACCTCACAAAGTCTCACCTCCAACCGTCCCACATCCAACCATATCTAGGTGCCACAATAAACACCTCAAAAGGCCTTGCATATCCTAGTCCAGCCAGGATAGCAAGCATGCAAGCCCTTATAACAAAATTCCAGCCGCAACACTCACTTCCAGCTCGAGTGTTCATGCAACTAATAGGGATGATGGCCTCTTGTATATTCATAGTACCTCATGCAAGACTCCAGATGCGCCCCTTCCAGGAATGCTTAGCAGGTCAGTGGAACCAAGCTCAAGGTCAGCTAACAGATCTGGTGTTGGTGGACGGCTGCACACATCGCTTTCTGCAGTGGTGGAATACCCAAAACCTTTCCAAAGGGCGACTGTTCTTAAAGCCGGTTCCACAGATTGTGCTAACAGCAGACGCATCGCTCACCGGCTGGGTAGCTCATCTACTGCATCACACCATACAGGGCACATGGACACCTCAGCAAAAGATATTCCACATCAGCCATTTGGAGTTACTAGCAATCTTTCTGGCATTAAAATCATTCCAGAAACAGATATCGGGCAAAGCTGTCTTAGTCCACACGGACAATATGACAGCAATGTACTATTTACAAAAACAAGGGGGGCGTACTCTCTGCAGCTCTCTCAACTAGCACAGAGCATATGGAGGTGGGCTATTCCTCAAAGCATAATCCTTTTAGCCCAACATCTTCCAGGAATTCAGAATCACATGGCAGATCTGTTAACTCGTCAAACACAACAGATTCATGAGTGGGAACCTCATCCACAAGTTCCTCAACCGTTTTTCCAAATGTGGGGGCAGCCAGACATAGATCTCTTCACCAAACATTAGAACACAAAATGCCCAAGCTTCGCCGCCAGATATCCACACCCATTGTCCAAAGGCAATGCGATATGGATGAATTGGTGAGGCAAATTTGCGTACGCTTTTCTGCCTCTCCCACTCATTCCATTAGTGGTGTGCAATCTGCAACAACAGTCACTAACACTGATCCTAGTTTTTCCAACATGGGCCAGACAACCAGGGTACACAACATTGCTGGAACTATCAGTAGTCCCACACCAAAAACTACACCTCTCCCCACAGCTCTTAACACAGAACCATGGAGAGATCAGACATCCAGATCCAGCACAGCTCAACCTAGCGATCCGGCTCCTGAAGTTCTAGAATTTGGTTACCTCAATCATCCACCTGATTGTAAGAATGTTAATCAAAGAGGCTAGGCGCCAACACCACTAGAGCCTGCTATGCAGCCAAGTGGAAAAGATTTGTTATATACTGTAACAACAACACCATCAATCCTCTAGATGCGTCCATTCAACACATCATGTTACCTGCTGCATCTTCAAAGATGTAATCTAGCATACACATTAATTAGATTACACCTCGCTGCCATAGCAGCTTACCTACAAAATAGACATTTGTCATTGTTCAAGGTACCTGCCATTAAAGCAATTATGGAAGAATAATTCCTCCCAGGGTACCACTCTCCCCCCGTGTGGAATCTAAACATCGTCCTCACTAGATTAATGGGTCCTCCATTCGAACCTCTACCTAAATGCGAGCTACAATTTCTTACATGGAAAGTCGCTTTCCTTGTGGCCATTGCAATCTATGCACAGTGTGTGATCTGCAGCTCATATGCCTCGAATGGAAAATGCTACTTACCAGTATGCATCTATTCTTGGCATGTAGAGCTGCAGATTCACACACGCCCACCCACCTCCCCGGCTATATTTATCTGTTACAGTATTATCTTCATTAGATACAACCTACATCAACATCTATTTCTCACAAAACTCCATCATTTCCCTTCTTTTGCGAAAAAACTATCTGAAGATGGAGTCGATGCCCATGCGCATTATTGTCCAAAGGAGGAGTCGCCTATCTCGTGACTTCTAAAGACTTATTCCAAAACAACAACAAAGTGCAAACATCCGGGCCCAACACCAGATGGTGATCTATGCACAGTGTGTGAATCTGCAGCTCTACATGCCAAGAACAGATGCATACTGGTAAGTAGCATTTTCCTTTTAGTGGCCATAACTTCGGCCAGGAGGGCCAGAAAATTGAAGGCATATACCACCTTCAACCCAGAAAAGCTGGTTCTGCAGAGAATTGCGTCCTTCCATCCGAAGGTTGGGACTCCCTTTTATGTAGGCCAGAGCATCACCCTGCTTACCTTCTTTGCTTCACCTCATCCCTCCAAAGAGGAGGATAGACTCCACTGCCTGGACCCAAAAGAGCATTGTTCTGCCTTGATCCCACAAAAGAATTGCATGTTGATGATCAACTCCTCATGGAATACATAGAAGCTAAAAAAGGGAAGGAAGCGCATAAACTGATCATCTCAAGATGGATTCAATCAATCATGGCATTTGTAAAAGCGCACTACATACCCGCGAGGGTCTCAAGGCGCTAAAGGCTGCTACTGTTCGAAGAGCCAGATCTTGAGAAGTCTTCTGAAGGTCAGAAGGTCTTCGGTCTGCCGCAGGCAGATGGGGAGGGTGTTCCATGTCTTGGCGGTGAGGTGGAAGAATGATATGCTGCCAGCGGTCACTCTTCGGATGCGGAGGACGGCGGCGAGGGCGAGGTCTGCGGAGCTGGCGGGTGGGGGTGTAGAGCTGAGTCGGCTGTTGAGGTACGTTGGTTCGGTGTTGTGGAGGGCCTTGTGTGCGTGGGTGAGGAGTTTAAAGGTTATCCTCTTGTTGACAGGAAGCCAGCATAGGTCTCAGGTGGGGTGTGATGTGGCTGCGGCGAGGGATGTCGAGGATCAGGCGTGAGGAGGCGTTCTGGATGCGTTGAAGCCGTTTCAGGAGTTTGGCCGGGGCTCCTGCGTAGAGTGCGTTTCCGTAGTCCAGTCTACTGCTGACGAGGGCCTGGGTGACCGCCCTTCTTGTTTCGGTGGGGAGCCACTTGAAGATCCTGCGAAGCATGCAGAGGGTGTTGAAGCAGGAGGAGGAGACGGCGTTGACCTGCTTCGTCATGGAGAGGGTAGAGTCTAGGATAACCCCCAGGTTGTGTGGGTGGTGGGGGTGTTCCTAGTGCAGTCGGCCACCAGGAGTCGTCCCAGGACGAGTGTTTGGATCCGAGGATGAGGACCTCAGTCTTGTCCGAATTCAGCTTCAGTCGGCTGTTCCTCATCCAGTCGGCGACGGCCTTCATTCCTTCGTGGAGGTTGGTTTTGGCGGTGTGGGGGTCCTTGGTGAGGGAGAGGATCAGCTGGGTGTCGTCGGCATAGGAGATGATGTTGAGGTCGTGCGAAGTGGGCGAGTGGTGTCATGTAGACGTTGAACAACGTTGGGCTGAGGGATGAGCCTTGGGGTACGCCGCAGATGAACTCAGTGGCTTCGGAGCGGAAGGAGGGGAGGCGGACGCTCTGTGTTCTGCCGGAGAGGAAGGAGGAGGTCCAGTCCAGGGCTTTCTCTTGGATTCCGGTGTTATAGAAGCGTGTTCGTAGTGTGCGGTGGCAGACCGTGTCGAAGGCGGCAGACAGGTCCAGGAGGATGAGGGCCGCAGTTTCTCCGTTGTCTAGCAGGGATTGTTCTAAGCATTAAGATCTGCCACGCATTGGCCAAGAGGCAACCCCTGAGGCTGCGACCACTGAGTTAATGCATGGCGTCCCGATCATGGACATCTGTCAGGCTTCAACATGTGCTTCACTGCACACGTCACTGAATGGACAGTCGGGTCCCTCATGGCGGGCACTTCACCCATTCGGTCCTGCAGTACTTTATTTGACTTCACAGCCCCACCTCCAGGGAGGTATTGCTTGGGTATATATTCTAAGGTAAGGAATCTGCGGCTAGTGGCCTTTATCAGTTAACAAGTTACTTCCCTTCGGTAATGTCTCATCTGTTGGAGAGAATATCTAGCTGCAGATTCCTTACTGATCCTCCCCACTCTACGAACCAATTACGGTGTAAGGGGCACCCTTTTCAGGGTCCTGGCTTGTCATACCAGTGGTCAGTTCTCATCGCTACTCCGGGCTCCTGGCTTGGAAAGTCTCAAAAAGGATGTCAGCGCACCGCGGTGGTGCCTATATAAGTACTGCGCATGTCACTTTGGTGTAGCCGATCAATGAAAACTTACTGGTGCACATGGGTACTGCTTGAAAATCTTCTGGATCCAGTCCGCAGCTTTGGGATATTCTAAGATAAGGAATCTGCAGCTAGATAGTCTCTACCAGCTTGGGCGTTACGGAAGGTAAGTAACTAGTTCTTTTGAGCATACATTGGAGTTTTGTCAGCACCCTGAGCAAATGCCCAAGTTGGAGCACGTGTTCTGATGGATACATCTGGCAGTGGATTCCTCACCTTGTGAATATCCCCTGCGCCAGCAATATTTGGAAACTTTTGTAGCAGTCCACGCCGATGAGGTTGAAGACGATGTCACAGAGACACGGCTCCGCTCGCGACTCCGCTGACGTCACCGGCTCCATAAGAAGACCTCGTCGGCGTGATGACGTCCGTTCCCTTTTTTCCGCGCCGTCTACGCCAACGGATTTCGGGAATCTCTCTATAGCTATACTGGTTACTTTGTTTTCTGCTGGTTTCTCTTTGTCTTCTTCTGCAGAAATGTCGACTAAGAAGTAAGGATTTAAACCCTGTCGTGAATGTGGGAAACATGTCCATAACGGATCCACATGACGACTGCGTGTGGTGCCTGTCATCGAACCATGATGTCGAAGGATGGTCTTGCTGCCACAAGATGAGTTTCAAGGCTCTTAAGGAGAGGGAATCAAAGCTCTTCATCGCGAAGATGAAGAAAGAGAAAAGAGGCCGGAGAAAATCGAGGTCGGTGTCGAAGTCGACTTCGGGGCATGCTTCCAAATCCAGGAAGCACAAGAAGAGGAGGAGGCATTCATCTCGACGTAACTCGGATAGGGATGCGGCTCTGAGATCGGCATCGCCCTCCTGACGCCGTAAGGAGTTTGTGTCTCCCTCGCCCATTCCGGATTCACCTATTGGCCTGTCGTCACCTGTGGCTTCGCCAGAACATGCTCCGGCTTCGTCCCCAGTCCCGTGTGAGGAGCCTCCGGCCCCGAGTGAGCCTTTGGCTCCGCTGATTCCACCGTCGGCGCCGGTCGGTCCGAGTTCGGTGATGCCTGAGCAATATCCTGCGTTTCCAGGGCCAGGTCGGGACCCTACGCATTATCTTAATGCAATGTACGGAGTATTCTCCAGAGCCATGTACCCCTATGGTGCACCTTTGGGTCCTATGGGTCCTATGGCCTTCAGTTTGGGAGTTCCCCAAGCCTATCCTCCGACTCCCTTCATGCCATTTTTTCCGGCGACGCTGTCTTGGCATCTACCGGCGCCGAGGACATCGACGCCGCTCCCTTCTTCACCGGCGCCGACTCAACCTCGTTCGACGCCGGCTGTCCTTTTGGATCCACGTTCGACGCCGGCTCCGGCGCCGTCGGATTCGGTCACGGCTCTGCCGACTCTGGTTGTGAGAATCAGGTCTAGGAGGGAGGCTCAGAGAGTGCTGGATGAGCAAAGATACTTGATGGAGGAGGTAGAGGAAGGGGAACTCATGGAATCGGACGATGTTTTTGAGGAGTTGAAGGAGGCTAGTGGCCTGGATTTATCGCCTGAATGGGAGATTACTCCTCCTTCTGATGCTCCTTCAAAGGATGTGGCACCATACCATGCTGTTATAAGAAAAGCAGCTGAACTTTTAGATCTGCAGTTGCCTTCTGCAGACTTCAAACCTAACATCTTAACGGAAGTTCTGCACTCTCCCTCTACTGTTTCTGGGCCTTTACTCCCTTTTAACAACGCCATCATAGAGCCAGTGATGGAGGTGTGGTGTAAGCCCTTTTCTGCTCCGGCAGTTTCTAAAGTCATTGCCAGGAGGTATAGGGCAGCTCCAGGGGACCATCCGTCTCCTGAGAGTCTGGTGGTTCAGGCTGCATGTTCAAGAAAATCCTCAGGTTCGTTTCCCCAGGTCTCGAGTGACAGGGAAGCTAAAAAACTGGATCAGTCGGCCAAGAAGGTCTTTTCTTCAGCCAGCATGGACCTTAAATCAACAAATGCCACCTGTCTCTTGGGACGTTATATACATGCTCTTATGGACTCAGCAAAGCAGCTAGCCCCAAAACTATCAGAGGAGGATAGGGTTGGTTTTAATGAGGTCCTTTCGGATGCCCAGGCAGCGGCGCGTCAGGTGATCCAGAGTGGATTGGACACAGCTGACTCGGTAGCAAGAGTCATGGGATCCTCTGTTGCTACTAGGAGTGCGTGGCTTAAGTCATCGGAATTTTCCCCTAATGTCCAGTCAACGCTCTTGGACTTGCCTTTTGATGGCTCTAGTCTTTTTGGCAAGAAAGCGGATGCTGCGCTGGAAAGATTTAAGGAGAGTAAGGCCACGTCTAAATCTTTGGGCCTTCACTCAGTCAAGAGGTTCATTCAAGAGGTACAGGAGCTTTGGAAGCTCTACTTTTCGTACATACAGACAGCAGCAGAACAGCAGCAGCAAAGCACTCTGTATAAGGGTTACAGAGGCAGAATCAGGGGTCGCACTCGTGTCCAACAGCTCTCCTCCTCCTCCTCCTCCTCCTCCTCCTCCTCCTCCTCCTCCTCCTCCTCCTCCTCCTCCTCCTCCTCCTCCTCCTCCTCCTCCTCCTCCTCCTCCTCCTCCTCCTCCTCCTCCTCCTCCTCCTCCTCCTCCTCCTCCTCCTCCTCCTCCTCCTCAGCCCCTCCCACCACTGCAAAGCAGCCCTAGATCCACCATTCTGGATCATGTTGATCCTGTGGGGGCCGGCTTGCCCATTTTCTACAAGATTGGGAATCGGTTACTACAGACCTTTGGGTTCTAGATCTTGTAGAAAATGGGTACGCCCTTCCCTTTCGGGAATTCCCTCCAAATTACCCTCCTTGTCAAGGGGCTTGCTCAGAGATCCACCGTCTTCTCCTACAGGAGGAAGTCCTGGTGTTACTAAAAAAAAAAAGGTGCGATAGAGGTGGTTCCAGAGCAGGAGAGGGTTCAGGGATGCTACTCCCGGTATTTCCTGATTCCGAAATAGGACGGCAGATTGCGTCCGATATTGGACCTCAGGATCTTGAATCTTTATCTGAAGCAAGAGAAGTTCAAGATGCTCACCCTTGCGCAGGTTCTTCAAGCGCTGAATCAGGAGGACTGGATGGTGTCGATCGACTTGCAGGATGCGTATTTTCACATCCCCATCCTGAAGTGGCACAGGAAGTATCTCTGGTTTACGGTAGGGTTGCAACATTATCAGTTTGTGGTCCTTCAGTTTGGTCTTACTACTGCACCTCTAGTCTTCACAAAGGTGATGGCAGTGGTGGCAGCCCATCTCAGAAGGTCGGGGGATCTCGGTTTTCCCCTATCTGGACAACTGGCTGATCAAAGCGGAGTTGCCAGAGAAGGTGCTTCATCATCTGCAGATTACAACTCAGTTGTTGTTCAAATTGGGTTTCTCGATAAACGTGCCCAAGTCTCACCTGGTGCCCTCTCAGTGCAACCTGTTCATAGGGGCGGTACTGGACACTACTGTGTGTCGGACATTCCCACCTCCACAAAGGATTCACGGCATACAGGAAATGATTCCTTCGTTTTACGATTGAGGGGTCGTTCCAGTTGTGAAGGTCCTTCGTCTGCTCGATCTGTTTGCTTCCTGCATTCTGTTGGTCAACCACGCACGCTGGCACATGAGGGCACTCCAGTTGTGTCTCCGCTGGCAGTGGTATCAACACAAAGGAGATCTCAGGGAGTCTGTGAGGATCTCCAGAGAAGCTGCAGCGGATCTGTCTTGGTGGAGCGTGGAGGGCAATCTGTCTCAAGGAAAGCCCTTTCATCTACCGCCATCTGTGGCCACAGTGATAACGGATGCGTCCACTTTAGGGTGGGGTGCGCATCTGGGGGATCTGGAGATCAAGGGTCTTTGGTCTCCAGAGGAAAGGTTGCTTCACATCAACCTTCTGGAATAGCGGGCGATACGTTTGGCACTCAAGGCCTTCCTCCCTTCCCTTCGTGGTCAGTTGGTTCAAGTCCTGACGGACAACACTACCGCGATGTGGTATGTCAACAAGCAGGGAGGAGTGGGGTCTCTTTGTCTCTGCAGAGAGGCTCTGTGTCTCTGGTCCTGGGCTTGGGATCATCGGATTTGTCTGATGGCAAATCATCTGGCCGGGGTTCTGAACGTACATGCAGACGGTCTCAGTCGGCAGTTTTCTGCCGAGCACGAGTGGAGGCTTCATCCGGAGGTGGTTCGTCACGTCTTTCGGATGTGGGGAACTCCTCGGGTGGACCTGTTTGCCACTCTCGAATGCTCACTGTCCGTCATTCTGCAGTCTCAGTATCCGATGCAGGGAGCGTTGGGGGACGCGTTTCAGTTGAGTTGGGGCTCACAACTCCTTTACACGTTTCCTCCCATACCCTTGATTCCTCTGGTTCTGAGGAAGATTCGCCAAGACCGGGCCCAAGTCATATTGAACGCCCCAGATTGGCCAAAAAGGGTGTGGTATACAGATCTTCTCCACCTCTCCTCGTGCCCTCCGCTCGGTCTCCCTCTCAGGGCAGACCTCCTCTCGCAGTCGGAGGGGCAGGTTCTACACTCCCACCTCCAGAGTTGACACCTTCATGCCTGGCGATTGAACGGGGCAACCTGAATTCTTTTTCTCTCCCACCAGATGTTGTAGATGTAATTTTGTCTGCTAGACGTCATTCCACCAAATCTATCTATTCCTATAGGTGGTCTAAATGTGTGCTCTGGTGTGGGGAGAAGTCAATTGATCCTTTGAGGGCTCGTTTCTCTGACATTCTGCAGTTTGCCCTTTCTCTGGCTCAGAAAGGTTTTGCTGTAGCCACTGTAAAGGGTTACTTATCGGCTTTGTCGGCATTCCTTTGCTTGCCGGAATCAGCCATCCTTGTTTAAATCGCCTATTGTTTTACGATTACTAAAGGGCCTTACAAACAAGTTTCCTCCTACTTCTTTTATTGTGCCTCAATGGGACTTAAATCTTGTCCTAACTTATCTGATGGGTTCTCCCTTCGAGCCCTTACACAAGTGTCCCTTGAGACTGTTGTCTTTCAAGACTGTTTTTCTCATTGCGATCACCTCGGCAAGGAGGGTAAGTGAGCTTCAAGCTCTGAGTTCAAAACCCCCGTTCTTGACCATTCATGCTGAAAGAATGGTACTACGGACCATGGCTGCTTTTCTACCTAAGGTGGTAACTCCTTTCCATCTGGGGCAATCCATTACCCTCCCTACCTTCTATCCTCCCCCCTCACCCTTCCAAGGAGTAGGAGCGGCTTCACCGCTTGGACCCTAAGAGGGCGGTGAGCTTCTACCTTGACAGGACAAAAGACTTTCGAGTTGATGACCAGCTCTTCGTGGGCTTAGTTGGCTGCAGGAAAGGCAGAGCGGTGCACAAGCGCACCCTTTCCAGATGGATTGTCTTGTGCATCAAGATATGGTACTCTTTGGCTGGTAAGGAACCTCCAGAGGGTTTAAGGGCTCATTCTACTAGAGCTAAGTCTTCCACTTCTGCTTTGTCTAGAGGTGTTCCTGTGGAGGACATTTGTAGGGTGGCAACTTGGGCCTCCCTCCACACTTTGTACTGCTTGGATTCCGAGGTGAGGAGGGACGGACACTTTGCTCGTTCCATCCTTCAGGACTTTCTGGTATAGAAGGGTGGACACACTTCTCCGGGAGTGGGACTGCTGTGGGAATCTTTTCACAAGGTGAGGAATCCACTGGCAGATGTATCCATCAGAAGAACAAGTTACTTACCTTCGGTACCGCTTTTTCTGGTGGATAAAGTATCTGCCTGTGGATTCCTCACTGACCCACCTGCCTCCCTGTTGTCCACCCTTGTATACCTACAATTCTAATGATGTTTCAAAATGTATTTGTTACTGTCAAAGGCATTGTGTTATTTCTTTTGCCTTCCTATTTATTCTTCACACTGTGTGTTGCATTGTATATTATGTACTGTGTATACTGTGTATATATTGCTGTCAGTCTGTCCGTGTGCCTCGAAGGCACGGAAAAAAGGGCGTAACTGACGTCATCACGCCGACGAGGTCTTCTTATGGAGCCGGTGACGTCAGCGGAGTCGCGAGCGGAGCCGTGTCTCTGTGACGTAGTCTTAGACCTCATCGGTGTGGACTGCTACAAAAGGTTCCGAATGTTGCTGGCGCAGGGGATATTCACAGGGTGAGGAATCCACAGGCAGATACTGTATCTACCAGAAAAAGCGTTACCGAAGGTAAGTAACTTGTTCTTCAGGTCTCGCTATGGAAAATCATAAGAGTCCCAAAAAGTAATCACTTTGTAGGCTACTCCAGTTAGACTTACGCCACCTCAGTGTCTTAGTGAGAAAGCAGTCACTATGCTTGACCACCTTGCAGGAGGTGTTGCAAGCAGTTGATGGAAATGTTTTTTCCATCTGTAAGTCTCCAAGATGACTACTTCCACTTACTCCTCCATTAAATCTTTTGATTGATAATTTTAAAGATTTAAAGTAGTGCATCTTGGGTCTTCATATATACTAATACCGTGATGATTTGATTTAATTGTTACATTTATAGAGCGTGGGCTAATACTCCGAAAGGAGCATCCTGGCGCTAGTCAGAGGAAGGTAGAGATGGAGCCGCGGGGAACCTATATGAGGGATAGGCAGAATTTGTCTGAGGATCCGAAGATCCCAGTTTTCAGTGCCTTCCTAAACTGCGTCTCTATTTTCAACAGCCTCAGGTGTGTTGGCAAGAGGTTCCAGGCTTTAGTTCCTATTGCTGCTACTGTTTTTCCTCCCTTGATTTTGTACCTAAAGCAGGGGGGTTTGAGGAGGTTTATTTATGAGGATCTGAGAGTCCTGATCGTGGTATATGGGGTGAATCTGGCTGAGAGGTACGTTGGGCCTAAGTTTAGTGAAGCTCTGAAAGTGATTAGGAGTATCTTAAATAGGATTCTCTTATGCAGTGGAAGCCAATGGACGCTTTTAAGTGCTGCGGAGGACCTATATAATTTCAGGACTAAGTGGGCTGCCGCGTGTTGTACCACTTGTAGTCTTTTTAGTGTTTGTTTGTTTAGGAGGTTGTTGCAGAAGTCATGGTGCGAGAGGATTAGTGCCACCGTAACTGTCTTCCTTGCAGTAAAGGAGATGAAGTCAAATAATTTTTTTAATGACTTGATAAGGTTGAAGCAGTAATGACTGGTTCGTCAAGGATGCTGCAACAGATGCTACAAAATATCATTAATAACTTGTGGAGGATTATTTGAGAAGCAATGACTGACTGTGAACAATGTCAAAAATCATCCCTAATAATATTCTGCTTTATTATTTATTTCCTTGGTTAGGCATGGTGATTCCCTTCATAGGAATGGTAAACAAACCTAATTTCCCTAACAAGCCAGAACGAAAAAAAAAAAATATTGAAATGTCAGTGGGTATTCTAAAGCGACTGCTGGGCACAGTTTTGCGTTGTATAGGTGTGCTGGCTGAATATTTGCCCAATAAAGGAATTACTAGACTTGTAGGTGGATATCTGGCTCTTATTAAAACATAATTTAGGTCACATCAAGAAAAAGATGCTGCCACATGGGGGGCTTCTTCCAATGAAAAGCCTCTTGTAGCTTCCATCTTACCCCATCTTGGTTATGACCATGGATGAGTCAGTTCAAAGATGGGAATCTCCTCTTAAGAAGCAAACCTGCACATCCGATGCATAATAATTGCACATGATTGAGCATTATCGGGAAAGGCCTAGAATCTTACTTACCTCCCAGAGTATCTTGTTTGGTGTTAATTGGCTTGGACACAAAATCAATATTTAATATCCACAAGCAGAGAAGCTTGGTGTCTGGGCAATACGACTCCAGATCTTGTCAGAGGCAGAGTGCTTTCCCAGAGCAGAGAGGGATAAAGTGGATTTCCTCAGCTGCACAATTCACGATTGCTACTAATGGGAAATCACTGTCTATCTTTTGACGTGTGATGCACGGGAAAAAGCAAAATTCAACTTGTCTGTCGTGACCCAACAGGAAACACCTGTAATACGGAAGCAGGTAGCCAGAGGCGAGAGCATAGGGGAATGCATTTTTCATTGCATGGTCAGGTGCATGTGTGTATGCTTTTCCTTCTCTCCTATTAATGCCAAGGGTCATCACAAAGCTGAAAAGAGTCCTATCCAGATGATTTGATTGCTCTGACTCAGCCCATATAGTACTGGTCCGTGGAACTGCTACCCACTCCACTGGGTCACAGACAAGCCTTCTCTCCAGGCCACATTCAATTCCTGCATAACAATCCAGTATCTTTGCAACTATCAGCCTTGCTTCTGTATTAAATTATTATTCCCATTTAGAAGTTTAGGTTGACTTTAGAGAGATTCTTAATCAGACTAGAGTTCTGCTTTTAAACCAGACATATACAGCTAAATGAAAAATGTTTTGCATGTGGTGGTCATCCTCTCTCAGTACATGCCACAGCTAGTTGGTACAAGCATGAGGCAAGGTGTAAAGTGCTCCTGTCCGCCATATCAAGGTGTATTCATTCTCCGAACCACCCTTTTGTATGGTTTGACAAGGTAATTATAGAATAGATAAAAGGCCTTTTTTTTATCCTTCCGTTCCTTAAGCAATCCAACAGTAAAATGGGAGCTCAACACAGTGTTTTCCCAACTAATGAGGAATCCTTTTGAGTTGATGCATAGTGCTAGGCTCAAATACATCGTCTTGAAAACAATGTTGTGACTGAAATCCAACCATGTTTAGTTAAGACACCCTATTTGAAAATGACGAAAGAGACACTTGCCTGTAGTAGTGGGAACCACAGTACTACTTGCTCCTGCCCTTGCTGGACTCTAAAGGATGAAACGGGCAAAAGAGCTAGCTCCCACAAAGCACCCAGGAGAGGTATCCCTTATGCATTAAGCAGACCGTGTCCTTTGGGCTCCTCAGTGGCTTTCAGCTGCCTTTTGCACAGTGCCTAAGTTAGAACAGCCCCCTGGTTGTGGCATAAAGAGTAACTTTTTATTGAAGCATTGTTTGAAATCTAAACTTTGCTCAAACCTTGTTTTACAAATAAAAATGATCAAATAGTTTTCATGTGGATTCTTAGCTCAACTTCTCAATCATGCCACTATGAACACCAAGGTGAAAAGCATCTCATTTCTCAGTTACCCATAAACATCTATGGTGTGTGCAGGTTTTAAACCCACCCACTTTTGTGACTAGGTTTATTGTATTTTAAACCAAGAAATAAACCTGATCCGAGGAAGCAGGTTCCATCTCCCGGCTTTTTCATTGCCAAGTCACGAGGAAGCAGGTTCCATCTCCAGGCTGTTTCATTGCCAAGTCACAACATAGGAAATCACAGCGGGCGTGGCCAAGCCAGCCAAGATGGCGGACGCACCTTTCTAGGTCTCCGCTCGGCAGCCCGCGCTAAATAACTGCCCATATGTTATAAATGCCCGCAATCCCCTGAAAACACGCACCGGAGCTGGCGCGGACCACAGGAGTCCCCTGCTGAACCGTGAAATGCGGACCAGAGGGAAAATCAGCCTTGAGGAGAGATCGGCTCGGCGGCCGCGGGCCGTAATCAAAATGGCGGCATCCACCGCTCCTATCTGTCAACCGCGAAATAGACTGAGAAGGCACGACCCGGTGATCGACACTAGGACTGCTACAACTTTGTGGAAGGGCCGGACAAGTAAGCCTCTTGGAGTGCCCAACCAGCGCCACTGACAACAGGTGAGAACCTGCCGCGTGAAAGGCGCGACCCCGGGAGCAGCACAAAGAGGCGAGATCCCACCGCACCTCGGTGCCCGCTCTGAAAGGCTCTCGCCCCCAGTGGATGGTGCCCTGTCCTGAGCCCTAGACTGCCTGGAAGAGGGGAGCTCTTTCCCTCCTCCCTCTCACCCCCCCACCCCCCCGCACGACGCTAGGACTCTAGGCACGAGGAGGGGGGACTCACAGGGACACGCAGCGCGCCTCCGGGGACGTTGCGGAGCTGCCGGCGCTAATACCCCAGCGAGACGGGGCTCTGTCGGAGGCCCTCACCGGCATCATTGGATCCTTCCCCCCACCCCCTCCAAACGATACCCGCAACGAGGGGGAGGCGAACACAGCACCTGACCTGATGAACTCCTACCCGAAACGAGGAATGCTCCGCCCGGGCCTCTGGGCTACCCAGACAAGGTGAACTCCTCCCCCCCCCCCCCCCCCTCTGCACGGCGCTGAGACTCAAGACGCGCGGAGGGGGGACCCACAGGGACAAACTGCTCGCCTCCAACCGGGGACACTGTGAAATTAACAGCACCGAAGCGCCAATGTGATGAGGACACCCCAAGATGCCATTGTTGAATACCGGGAAAGACGGGCGCCATTAGATCCGATCCCCCTCTTCCCACACTCCTAACGACGCACACAGGACCAGATAGGACCGAGGAAGTTTGTGAAACACGAGGGGGACATATGGCCAGGGCACGGAGGACCCCCACAGCAGACCACAGACGGTACCAGACACCCCCAGGTGCACGGAGCAGGGCCCGCTAACACCAAGAGTTGGAGGAAGGTGCCGAGTGGGGCACTCACCGAAGTGGGAATCCACAGAATACCACATAGCAAGGCCCCATTCCAACTCAGGAGTGCGAAGATGGAGGACCGCGAAGTAACGATGGACCGCGGAGAGCAGCGGGGAGTGGGTCCCACCATCAATGTCATCAGGGCGATACTGCCATGTAATATCCTCCTACCACCCCCTCAAAGTCATTGGGGTCCACCAAAGACCCGAAACTATTGGTGACCTCTCAACCGCCCAGCACTGGATAACAAAGCCACGGCCAGTAATTGTCACGGCCATAGATGGTGCCGATACTAATGTGACTCCACACCACAAGAAGAACACCATCCCCACACGCGAAGAGTGATACTGCAGATCTCGCTGCCAGCTCGCAGCAAACCCTGAAGATACCTCATAAACAAGGCCTGCTGAAACGTAATTGCACACACCCAGAGCAGCATGGGTCGGCAACGGATCACCGGGGCAACTTCGACACCATCAATAGTGAGACAGCCCTCTCCAGACCCCAAAACAGCACAACCGATAGGGGAGCCTCCCAGCACGGACTCCATGTCAACTAAACTGGATCAAGTCCTATCGGCAATCGAACACTCCCGAGTGACCATGGAGAGTTAGCTACGGACCTCAACTTACTGCGAGGTGATCATAGAAAACTAGCAGATAAAGTCAAACGGGGGGAGAGAACACTCCAAACGGTGGAACCTCAGATCCAATCACACCAAGGAGCTATTAAAGCACTACAAACTAGAGTGAAGGCCCTGGAAAACAAAGCAGATGATCTGGAAGGGCGCTCCCGTCGGAGCAACATTCCATCCTGAACCTACCGGAGTGGGCAGAGGGATCCAATCCGATATGTGGAAACATGGATTAAAACATTCACGAGGGAGAAAGATTTGACTCAGTACTTTTGAGTGGAGAGGGCGCATCGAGTCTCGGTCCGCAAACCACCTCCGGCATCATCACCCCAACCGTTCTTGTTGAAATTGCTCCATTACCAAGACAGAGACACTGTGCTCCGAGCAGCAAGACAGGCGGGACCACTCAGAGTAGAGGACAAACAAGTCCTGTTGTTCACGGATTACTCCCAAGCCGTCCAACGACAACAAGACTCGTTCTTAACATTAAAATGCACCCTACGCCAAAAGAACATACAATACGCACTATTATTTCCAGCCCGCCTCAAGATCATATTTGATGGGATCTCACACTTCTTTACAGACCCCACAGAAGCGAGCACCTGGGTGGAGCAATACTTAGGGGAACTTAATGGATGCAGAAACACACAGACTCAGTGGCCATCTGGCCGGCGGCGACAACACAAGCGGATCACTCTTACGCAACTGAGCCAAAGATCGGATCCTATTACCAAAAGCTCCCCCGATCTCGAACAAATCATAGCGGAACGCAGAACAGCAGTAGCAGTGACGCGACTGACTGGGGAGAGTTCAGAAGGATATAGAGGCCCGCACCTGTTCATGTCTAAAGAAGTCAGTGACGCACAAACCTCTCGAGACTGCTCGGTCACACCTCCGATGGTGGCCCCTCAGACGGCGGACACATTGATATGATGTCCAGGTCAATGACTGAGAGAGATGGTCCATCATAATACTCCTAAAAGTACAACACACTGACTATCTGGAGAGGGTGCTGTCAGATCACGATGCCCACATATTGACCCTTAGATGGAAACCGCCCCATACCCACCTGGAAACTACCATGAGAGTACCTCACAGACCAGGTATTCAGTCACGATCACGGGGAATATATCCAAGAACACTTTACGTTAAACGCGGGCACGGCATCATCTCGACTGATCGAATGGGACACATTCGATGTGGTAGCTAAGGATCATTGCATACAACAAATAGTAGGGGTACGCAGGATACTGGAAAAAACACTGCAGAAGCGGAACAAACATTAGCGGCTCTAACGAAAAAAGCTGACGCGGGTGAGGCCACCCCAAATCAAATATCCAGCGCTAAAACAACCCACGCGGAAACGCTGAGAGACCTTCGCAAATATAGTTTTAGGGTTCATGCTTCCAAAGTACACCGGAAAGGCAATATGGTAGGAACACTACTAGCTTGGCTTGCCTGGCAAGACTCAACTGCGAAACCAATTACCGAGCTCGCTGATGAAGCTGGCATTCTCTGACACTCACAACTGGATATTCTGCGCATCTTCCATGATTATTATTCTGACATTTACTGAGGCCCAGAGCAACGTAACCATCAAACGATTATCAGATTCCTGCGCCCATTGCACCTGCCCCAAGTCCCTCCCGCAGACAAAAAAGCACTGGAGGGGGAAGATCAAGTCCACAGATCTTTCCCAGTCTATCAGAGCATTGGCACGTAACATAGCGCCAGGAGTGGACGGCTTTCCAATTGAATATTATGGCACTTTCGCAATCCGGTTGATACCCCCACATGGTGACCATGTACAATGACGCATTAGACGAAGGCGAACTTCCAGGCTCCCTTAGGAAATCGGTCATAATTACATTCCCAAAACCACACAGGAACCCCACGCTCTCCTCCTCATACAGGCCAATTACTCTCCTAAACGCAGACTGTAAGATACTGGGCAGATTGCTGGCAGATCGATATACCCAAATCCTGACACCATAGATCCATCCAGACCAATGTGGATTTATTCCGCGACGTAACACCTCGCAGAACCTACGCAGGTTATTTCATATCCAAGATAGGACAAGAGCGCAGTTTCCCAACGCAGCATGCCTGATACTAGACCTTGAAAAGGCCTTCGACACGCTGCTATGGCCATACTTATTTGCGGTCCTCCGCAAAAGCAATATAGGACCTACATTGACAGCCTACACGAAGCTCATCTATACAGGCCTCACCTGACGAGTCAGAATAGGTAAATACATCTTTCCCTCGTTCGTCGTAGAAATGGGAACCAGACAGGGTTGTCTACTATCTCCCTTTCTATTCGCCCTAGTGGTGGAACCCCTAGCAATAAGCCTGCAACGAGAGGGTGAGACCTGGGGTATCTGACACGGTGCATTGTGTGTCCCTATACCCGAATGATCTTTTAATTTATGTCCGTGATGCTACCCAAGACTTAACACCTATCTGGTCGGCACTAAGGGAATTCGGGGAGGCCTCCGTCCTTAACGTTAACTGGGGAAAATCCACTCTGTATCCACCGAGTCCTCACATGGCCCCTTTTGAAATTCAGATCGGACCTCGGACACTTGCCTGGAGCGCCGAGGTGCCCAGATACCTTAGGGTGAGATTGTATTACTCCCCGGAGGACCTGTATGATGGGAACCACCGTAGGGCGTTAGCGGAGATACGATCGGCAGAGGCGTTCTGGAAAACATTTCCCCTAGCCCCCATCGGACGAGTAGCTCTTGCAAAAATGATTATGAGAATTAGATACCCTGCTCACGGAACTGATCGGGAGGTGCGGGGGGGAGTCGACACAGGGTGGCATTGACTACACTGTATTTGCCCACGAATCAAGGGGGATTGGGAGCGCCATCTTTTGAGGCATACTTTCTAGCAGCCCAACTGTAGTGGTTGTCACACTCGACACAGTCACATCGGGGAAACCACTACAGAGGAGGGCCATATATCACTCCAAGCAATCCATAGAATGCTGCTACCGGGCACCAGGCCCTTGCGCTCTCGACCTCTCCAGCTATCCATAGCTCGCACATTATGATGAGAATCCATCGCATGTCCAAAGGCAGACCCTCGTACTCACCCCTACTTCCTTTGGTGGGTTTCCCCAGAGAGAAGAAATACTACACTGCTGGCGCTCTCCAGGTCTGGACCGACCTTGCGGTCACAGAGATGGAGTCCCTGTTTGAGGAGGGCCAACTTAAGACATTTGCCCAGATGGCCGACCACTATGGCCTCCCGCCAGGCCAGTTCTTAACACATAGGCAACTTATAGATAGCAGCCGTCGATACTGGGATCTAAACGAGGGAGAGACTCTGTAGCACCCAGTGATACATACCATTTTACACATGGGAGCGGGCTGACGCCTGAACACGTGGCTTTACAGGGCTATCCGGGAACTGATACTCACCCCATTACAGTCATTGCGTCAGACGTGAGAAACGGAAATGGGAAGAGTGTTTAACGACGAAGAATGGGACACCACTTTAGAATACCCCAAAAAGGTCTCCAGGAAAACGCGTTTCAGGAACATTCAATTCAATGTCCTTCACAGAGCATACCTCACGCTGCACCGCCTCCACCGTTTTTATCCCGCCACTCACTTTGCATGCCCCCGATGCCTAAGCCCAGAGGCAGACTTTAAACGCATGTTCTGGGACTGCCCTACCATTCAAGACTACTGGGAAAGCGTTCAACAGACACTCAGGCGCATGACCAATAGTACGACTATGACCACATGGGAAGCTTGCGCCCTCGGGATCTTCCGCAGGCGGAAGACCGAAAAATTGCAGAACCGCTTTGCATCCCTCGCCATTCTTTTAGCAAAAAGGGGAATAGCCATGCGTTGGCGAGCCCCTATGGGACCCCGGGTAGCAGCATAGGTGGGCGCCATGAAATAATGGGGTAGTGCGGAGGAGGAGGTGCTGAGGGAAGAGCAAGTCAAGGGCATCCGTAAGCACCCCATTTCTTTAGAATGGACACCGTTATTACACACATTCACACATGAAACGACTACGGTGGAAGTACCAACAGACTCCCAATCTCAGACCCCGCCTTTGTCCCCTGCAGGGTCGGTAGCAACAGTCCCTCGACAAACCCCACCAGTCTAGATACAATGCTCCGCTAAAGTCATGCCAGGAGCTCTACTCTCATACACGGTGATAGCCAGTCATGAAGGCTCTAACCCCCCCATAAACGTACCATCACACAATACGCACCAACACAACATGCGAAGATGACGACACTGTCTGCATTATCGATATTTTTGACACCCGGTCCGATAGCTCCCCAATGTCACCCCTAGTTGTACCTCCATAGTTAACAGTTTGCTATTTTACGTCAGCAGTTGCAATCCCGATGTTAGCTGGGAACACATTCACACAAGATTGGACACAATGACACTGGGAAAGAACCTATGAGTACAACATTGATACATACTCATCGGGAATGAGCCCAGCCAGAGTTTCAGAAACTTTCACTGAGCGGTACAAACCAGAAGGAGGGTTCCCTTCAGAAACAGTTTTCAATGTATACAATCCATAACGGCTGTAAGGCAGTAAAAATATGTATGTAACTACTTGCAATCATTCAGCTCCCAACTGCAGTTATGTGTCAATGCATGATAATGATGTAAGCTGTTGATTTGTGATAAGTAATGTAAAAATCCCGATAAACAAATTAAAAAAAAAAAAACAGAGAATCACACTTTGTTTCTCATTGTTGTGAATTGATTATGGTAAATATCTGCATTATGAAAAGCCTGTTCAATATAGTGAACAGCTATAGTACCTGTATATGGCAGGACAGTTGCCCTTGAAGGCTAGCATATGTACATCTCACAGTTTGGTACTCTGGTCACAAACTTCAGGTATATTTTTCTGTTTAGCCAGAATGGATCCAGGAAGAGAACTGTTCTTTCCCTCTTTTTTTCTACTGTTGCCTATTGTGATTTTTGGAACGTTTTCATATTAATTATGCTTGTATTGTATAAAATAATGGAACTGGGATCCTGTTAGATTAATTGTAGTAAGCTATGTTCAATTGCTACCTTTATGATTGGAATTAAACAATCTTAACCCTATACACACAATATAAGCCAATTTACTATTGTATCTAGATTTTAAAACTGCGCATTTTTCAACTAACCAACCTTTTGGCTTTTTGTGTCCCACCTATTTATTTATTTATTACATCCAAGGCTACAAGATCTCACATTATAACTAGAGTTAAATGTGAATCCTTTCAGTCGATGCGAGTATCATGCCACTATCCACACCAATTATTTATACAAATTGATGCTAGACATTACTTTCATATGTTTTTGTTTTTCCAACCAACATGGTTCACTACTCCTCCACCATATGTTAAGTCATTGTTAAGTGGACCAACTGTAGGGCAGATTACCAACCATGCTTTTGGAATTAGATATTCATGTATTGTTCACTGTACCCTAATTTTGCAGATTGTGTCAATTTCTCTTTTTTCCAACCTTACCTGTGACTTCAGTAAGCATATCAGTATCCCAAATGGCCTTTGTGGATCAAATCTCTCCTCATCTCTATTCCAGCATCCACCATTAGTATCCATCTTTATGGCTAATCTTGATCTTTAATGTATCTGTTAAACTACACGCCCATTTTTTTATTTTATTTATTTTTTACCTGCATGCCACTCTGTTTGTAACCAGGTGGAATGATTTTTCTCTTTCTGTTTGCCAGTTCAATGTGACCCGAACTGTTATCTCTTGGTCTACTTTACATCACTTCTATCTGAAAGAAGCACGTTAGTGATAGATTCCTTACCTTAGAATTACCCCCTGGCATCAGACTGGATCCAGAAAGCTTTCGTCAGCAGTACCCGTGCGCGTCGGAAGGTGGCGGCATGCGGCTCTGCGTCCGTTGTAGGCGTCGTGATAGCCGGGAGGAGGTCACTGCAGCTACTTAGACACTGCCCTCGCGCGCTGTCCGTTTTTTTTTCTTCTGTGCCAGCAAGCGCAGATCCGGAGAGAGCGGTACCCCCAGTCAATTTGTGACTCAGCTTTTTTTGGGGGATTATTTGTCTCTGTTCTTTTGAATCTTTGATTCAAGACTAACCTCCTGACAGAAGTGCTTCGGCTGGCGGCTTCTGCAGCAGAGCCGCTGCTGCCCTTTAATGGTGAGCTTTCAGACGTTCTTTTGGGCACCTGGTCCAGGCCCAACACAGGGGCTTGACGCCATCGCCCGGCTCTGGGCGACACCATTTTCCTCTCCCAACACCCTACCCCTGAGACCTTGGTTGTCCAAGCCTCTGCGTCCCTGAGCGCATTCCCTTCCGCACCTCCGGAGAGGGAACCCAAGAAACTGGAGCAGTTTGGGATGAAGATTTTCTCTTCCGCCAGTTCAGGGTTGCGATCTGTGAACACTGCATGCCTCTTGGGCCGTTACTCACCCTCAGTGTCAGGAGGAGGCCCGGGCGGTGCCGCCAAGTTCACAATTCGTTGTGGCCTTGACACCGCCGACTCGCTAGGCAGAGCGATTTACACGACAGTAGCGCTACGCCGTCACGCCTGGCTGAGTACTACTGGCTTTTTGGGGGATGTCCAGGACACTGATGGACATGCCTTTTGATGGCACTCGCCTTTTTGGGGACAAGGCAGTGTGTTGGAGCGCTTTAAGGACTCACGGGCTATGGCTATGTCCTTGGGCCTTTCAGCCACGCGCACTCCTTCTTCTTTTAACTCCGTTCGTGGCCAAGGAAGGGGCACCCAAACCCGTTCGTATCCGAGCCACAAGCCTGCGCAGCAACAGTCTCAGCGCAGCAGTGGACGCGGGACCCGCCGAGGTGGGTCACGGGGCCAGCGGGCGGGTCAGTCACCACCTTCCCTGCCATCACTGCCTCCAAACCTTCCTAGTCCGTTGTTTCTCGCCCACCACACACCAGTGGGCGGCAGAATTCGCCATCACCTCCCCCACTGGCGCACCATCACTTCGGACAGGTGGGTTTTACAGATAGTCTGAAGGGCTTACTCCCTCCCCTTCGAGACTACCCCTCCAGCCATTTCTTTAATCAAAAAGGAACCCGGAGCCTAGGAGGTCCTGCACAACGCTCCTAGAAGATATGCAAGTCAAAAGAATGTGCAGTTCCTAACAGTGGGGAGGGGAGAACAGGTCTCTTATGGATTGCCCTCACACACCCAGAAGGGTGTCATGCTTCAACATTGGGCTGTGCTTCTCGTCGGGCCGGCGCTGCAATGCACCTTTGGGGGTGAGTTACTTTTCTGCTCTCTTATGATTACGCCACGGTCACCAGCACAAGTTAAGATTTTAAAATAATGGGTCACACGCCTATGCCCTGGCACTTGATTATCGCAAATTGTTCGTGCATCAGCATACTGTTACACTTGACTATGCGCCCACACTGTTTGGCATTCTGCGAGTGGAGTGCCATATACCCACATTTAAACGGTCTCCATGACTAGGTAAAGATTTTAAAGTAATGCGTCACTCACTGATGCCCTGTCACATGTTTAAGAGTTGATTATTGTTTGTACGACTTGTTGTGCATCAGCTTACCGTTGCACTTGACTATGCGCTCACACTGTTGGGCGTGTTGCGAATGAATTGCCGTAAACCCACATGTAATCGCCACTGAACGCATGCAACATAACGCTGGCACTACAACTTTTTGGGTGTCACAAGATAATGCGATGTTACATCCGATCCTTTGTTGCTAAGCGCGTATCTTTATTACGCAATGTGATGTACACTGAGTCTAGTTTCATTTTTAATCCGCACTCACCAACAGTATGTCATCCTTCCCTTTTGGCATTGTTTGACCATGCATGGAAGTCACTGTACTATTGGGGGGTACTATTGTTTTCCAGATGGGTTCTGGAATTTTTAATTTTGCATATCTTACAGGTCTCAACAATCCGGGCCTCGCCTGGATCTTCTCAAAACAATGCTGGTGAGATTGACAGTACTCAGCATTGGCCTTGTAGTAGTGTTAGAGTTTCAGAGCATTCACTCTTGTAGACATTGGTCCTGAAGAATTGCCGAGTGACCCGTTAGGGGCAGAAGGCAAGAAACATGTTGACCACACTCATACACTAGACCCTGTGGGATCATTGTTATTCCAAATAGGGCTCACACATTTTAATTAGGTTAGCACACCCAGTAAATAAAATTAGTTCACTGAGGGCAGTACTAAACCTATTTTAAGCCACCATTCACACTCACACACTACCTTGACCACTCACCCTCATGCACCTTACGGCTATCTCTAAAAGATCTCTGGAAAAGAGCCCCTTTGCGGGAGTCCGTCAGGCATTGCAGCGCCGGCCCGACGAGGAGCACAGCCCAATGATGAAGCTCAACACCCTTCTGGGTGTGTGAGGGCAATCCATAAGAGACCTGTTCTCCCCTCCCCACTGTTGGGAACTGCACATTCTTTTGACTTGCGTACCCCTCCAGTCATGCCACCTCAGTACCACCGGATGTCGGGGGATCACTTGGCACTTCTCCAGCAGGAAGTTGCGGCCCTCTTGGCCAAGGGGGCCATCGAGCACGTTCCGACGCCAGAAGTAGGTCGTGGTTGTTACTCCCACTACTCCTTGGTTCCAAAGAAGGACAAGGGCCTGCGTCCCATCTTAGACCTTCGGAACGTCGATCGCTTCCTCCGGAAGGAGAAGTTCAAGATGCTCACACTTGCTCATGTCTTGTCTGCCCTCGACCCGCAAGACTGGATGGTAGCGTTGGACCTGCAGGACGCTTATTTTCATATCCCCGTCCTGCCGGCCCACCGTCGTTACCTGCGGTTCACAGTAGGCCATGAGCACTTTCAGTTCACCGTGCTTCCTTTTGGTCTTACCAACGCCCCTTCGGTGTTCACGAAAGTGTTGACGGTGGTCTCAGCTCATCTGCGCAGATCAGGGGTTTCAGTCTTCCCCTATCTCGACGACTGGTTGTTGAAGGCGGGCTCGCCCCAGGCAGTCGTCTCCCACCTCCAGACTACAGCCGACCTTCTGCATTTGCTGGGGTTCTCCATCAACGTGCCAAAGTCGCACCTGATTCCCTCTCAGAAACTCCTCTTTATCGGAGCAGTTCTGGACACAGTGCATTTTCGGGTTTATCCTCCCGAACAGCAAGTCCGAGACATTTGGGCTATGATTCCGATCTTTCAGCCCATGTCCTGGGTTTCGGTCGGTATTGCCTTGAGGCTGCTGGGCCTCGTAGCCTCCTGCATCCTGCAGACCAATCATGCCAGATGGCATATACAGGCTCTGCAGTGAGACCTGAAGTTCCAGTGGGCGCAGCATCAAGGGGACCTGTCCGAGTACGTCTAGATCTCAGAGGGCCCTCTGCAGTGGTGGCTCACGAACCAGCATTGGGTCAGCGACAGATCACTCTCCCTTCCCCAACCTGAGCACACTGTGGTGACGGATGCATCCCTCCTGGGATGGGTCGGCCACATGGGAGAGGCGTAGATCAGAGGCCTCTGGTCTCCAGTGGAGTCCAGGCTCCATATCAACCTTCTGGAGCTCCGGGCGATCCAACTTGCACTGAAGGCATTCCTTCCCTCTGTCAAGGGGAGAGTAGTGCAGGTGTTCACAGACAACACCACTGCCATGTGGTACTGCAACAAGCAAGGTGGGGTGGGGTCGTGGACCCTATGTCAGGAAGCTCTGCGTCTGTGGACATGGCTGGAACGTCAAGGCATTTCCTTGGTGGTTCAACACTTGGCAGGTTCTTTGAATGCTAGGGCGGACGAAATCAGCCGCAGGTGCATGTTGGATCACGAATGGGGTCTTCACTCGGAGGTGGGACAAGGTCTCTTTCAACAGTGGGGGGGGCCTTGGTTAGATCTATTCGCCACTGAAGAGACCGCGCAATGTCAGCAGTTCTGCGCGTTGGAGTTTCCAAGGCGGCACTTGCTCAGCGACGCTTTTCGTCACAAGTGGAGTTGCAGTCTATTGTACGCCTTTCCGCCTATACCACTTCTATGCGCCTATACCACTTCTATCCAGAGTGCTGAAGAAGATATGCACGACCAGGCCAAAGTCATTCTTTTGGCCCCGGACTGGGCTCGAAGAGTTGGGTATCCCGAGCTACTCAATATGAGCGTGGATCCCCTGATCAGACTGCCTCTTCAGGAGGATCTTCTGTCGCAGCAGCAGGGGACAGTCCTCCACCCGAACCTGTCCCTCCCGCCTCCACCTCCATGCGTCCAGATTGAGCGGCGACAGTTGATTTAATTTGATTTGCATTTTGCAGTCTGTGATATAATTTTGGCAGCCAAATGCCCTCCCTAAATCGGTATACGCCTGCAGGTTGAACAAATTTGTGGCATGGTGCACAGCAAAGGCTGTGGATCCCCTTTCTGCCCCTCTTTCAGAAGTCCTTTTGTTCTTTCTTTGGCCCGGCAGGGCTCTGCTCTGGGCACTATTAAGGGCTATCTTTCTGCAATTTCGGCCTTTCTCAGGCTCCCTGATCAGCCCTCTCTTTTCAAGTCCCCTGTCGTAAATAGATTTCTCAAAGGCATTACTCACCTTTTCCCTCCTATTCCGTTGTGATGCCACGATGGGACTTGAATCTGGTTATTACTTATTTGATGTGCGCTCCTTTTGAGCCGCTTCACAACTGTCCTCTTCGTTTACTAACTTTGAAGACTGCTTTCCTGGTTGCCATCACCTCCGCTAGGCGCGTGAGTGAGCTCCAGGCTCTTTCCTGTAAACCCCCTTTTCTGTCTGTTCACCCGGACAAGGTTGTGCTTCTCACTCGTCCTTCCTTCTTGCAAAAGATTGTTACTCCCTTCCACATTGGGCAAACTATCACCTTGCCCACTTTCTTTCTGCCTCCGCACCCTTCCAGAGAGGAAGAGAGGCTTTACCGTCTGGACCCAAAATGTGCGCTCTCATTTTACCTGAATCTCACACAACAATTCTGGGTGGATGGCCAGCTCTTTGTTGGCTACGTAGGCGCCAAGAAAGGCCAGGCTGTACACAAGAGGACTACCTCCCGCTGGGTTGTCTTGTGTATAAAAGCCTGTTATTCTCTGGCTAAAAAGGAACCTCCGGTGGGGTTGCGCGCCCATTCTACCAGGGCGACAGCACTACTACTGCATTGGGATGTGGTTCCCCCTGCAAGACATGTCAGGCAGCCACATGGGCCTCCCTGCACACTTTTACTAAACATTATTGCCTTGACAGCCAAGTCCGGAGAGACGGCTTCTTTGGCCGTTCTGTTCTCCGTGACTTTCTGGTGTGATCTTGGTTCGCAGACCCTCCACCGGGACTGGTATTGCTGGGGTATCTACTCTAAGGTAGGGATTCTATCACTAACGTGTTTTTTCAGATGAACATTAGTTAGTGATAGATTCCTTACCGCCCCACCCATCCTCCCCGTTCTGCGAACTTATTTCTAGGGTTAAGGTCATCCCTTTCAGGGTCCTAGTTTCAATGTATCTTGCATGGCTCTGAATTCCTGGTGCGGAAAGTCGTGTACAGAACTGACGTCCGCGCGCAAGGGCGGCATCTAAGGAATCTATCACTAACTAATGTATCTTACAGATATATCATTACCAAAGGTAAGTAACTTGTTCTTTACAGCCTTGAAATTGCCATAGTTACGAATCTAGTTTGCTGTATTAGATGCTTTTTTAAATAAACGGTGAAACTTCACATCTCATACAATTTGTCAGACACTGAATATCACATTCCTGTTACTTGGTTGTGCTATTAAACTGTTTATCTCTAATATACTGCATTCTCCTACTGGCTGGAAGAAGACATAGATATTGGTGCTATGTACAATAAACAGGATTATCTTTATAATTCAACAAAAGACATTTTGAGTTACTTTCCGTACTATCAACATACTTGGAGTGCTCCAGACAAACATTTTATTTTTTTGGGAGAGCCCAGTCATTAAGGACTTCGTAGAGGCAACTAAAGTCTTTCCACCTGTTAAGAGATCATCCCCTCCCCAGGTACTCATTCTAGTCCTTTACAAACTCTGTTCCTCCATTTTAGTCAATCTGTTAAGCTTTCCAACAAAATATGTGAAGGGAATTTTCTTTTTGTGGTAGCCATCGCTTTCACATTAGCAGTTGGTGCCTTCCAAACACAATACTCCCAGGAACTTTGTTTTGTGTTACCTAAAAATAAGATGGTCATGAAGGCCTGTAGCAAATGAGTTCCGCTCATTTAATCCTTCTTGATGTTTCGCTTTTGACGACCCATTTTTTTAACTTTCACTGTGAGCGAGTCTCTCTACCGGAGTGTCACCTACTGTAAATTCAGTATAAATGGAATGAAAGAGCTAGCCACTAGTGTCCGCCTTTTAAGGTACAGTTATTCTGCTGCTCCAGTAGAGTAAGAGGTATCGGGTCGGTTACACAGCACCACACGTGTGAGACTACCGCCTTGTGCAGCCTGGTATCTGCCCACAGGTAGCCTGAAGCAAAGGGGATACCTCGGGGCTTCCTGCTAACCTGGGGTAGGCCTTCAAATGTGAGTGGGCATTCATAGTGTACGTCTGTACTGCATACCACAGGTCTGTGGTGCTTAATTAATCTGCACCAAAGTAGTTTTGCACCACTTATGTCTACTAGGTCCAGTGAGGTGTCAACCTTAAAGTAAACGTGCATCCAGAGTCTAGATCCACAGTCCCTTTCTTCAAAACTACACAACATACTGCACTTTAAGAATAGTCCTATTTCCCAGGCACAGCAATAATCTGATTTCAGGCCCTTTCTCGGGCCAAAATAATTACTCTGCTGGCCGCCAGGAGGATCAAAGGCCTCCTCACACCATACAGCCATTAACAGCAATTGACCCTGTTCGAATGGGAACAGTCCAGCTCGATTCTCACTTGGGTCAAGACCGATTAGCCATTGGCTGGATCCAGACTGATGTGGCATGGTGTGCAAAATAACAAAGGACTTTGATGCAGCCAGTGTAGTTACCAGTGGCTGAGATTAATTCAAGCATTCCAACCATCACTTTTTTATATTCTTCAGTGTGGTGCTTTAGTGGGATGGGTATGCCCAGAAATAAGGCCTGTGCTTCTGAAACCAAGCTAAACCGGACTGTTGATCTCTTTAAGGGGCAAAGCCAATCTTGTGTTTCTTGTGTGCCAGATCAGGGAAGACCTGGCCTGACAGTTCAGGCTGGACTGTTACCTTTGGAGTGGGCTCAATACTTATTTGTATTTGGCAGGGTCCAAACTGAAGTGGCATGGTGTGCTAAATAACTGGGCTGGGATGAAGCTCAAGTAAATGCCAATGGCTGGGATTAATTCAAGCATTCCAGCCATCACTTTTTTGTATACTTCAGTCTACACAACATACAGTTAATAATTTGGGCTGCCACGTCCATCATGTGAGTACACTCCCTGAGCAAATTATATGGCTACTGTTCTCAGTACATGTTACTACGACAAAGGACACCTCTCACATCCTGTGAGAAACTATACATAAGGCACGATCCTCTGTACACTTGGAGAAAGCAAGAATCGCGTGTATCCAGGGAGCTGTTGGTCCAAAGACATCTGACATTCACCCCAGCTATGACTTCGCATTGTCCATGGGCTGTGCAAACAAAAGGCTTTACCAAGATTTTTTCAAGTATGCTCAGTGACATGACCTTTATGGTGTTGCAATTTTCCTTTTTATATAGCCTGTTATTGCCACTGTTTTGTTTGTTTTTATAGTTGCTAATTTGTGTATTTTTTGGCATTAGGGTAAGACTTTGATTTTACTTTTGTCAGTGCTTTTTAGCATTAAAAGGCCCGATGGATGGATCGGGGATATGTGTGTTTTTAAAGAAGTGATCCCTAAACACAAATCATGAAAACCCAGAGAAAGCACATAGGAAAATCCATGCAGTAAAATCCACACAATGCAAGGGTTGGAATGGAAACCATGAAGGTTTATTTTTCAAATTAAGTATCAATACATTAGGCAAAAAGGCTATAGTTAGCCAATCAATTCAAAGTTTGCAAAATGCAAATGAGTAAAATATCATAGGAGCAAAAACTGAGCCCTAATTTAATCAATAGTGAGCAATGAATATGTTCTAGCACAAGGCAAATGAAAATCAAGGAGTGTTTCACATAAGGACTGCTCAGTAAGCGCAGGACAGAAGAAACAAAAAAAAGTGCAGACTGATAAACTAACTTGTAGTCTGTTCTCGAAGGCGGTCAGGAAAGAACCAGGCTCACTTACCAAATGGGAAGTTTTTACACACTTTTTGACAAACAAATTGGACAGTCACTGTGGTACGATAAAGAAAGTACCATCAGGTTATCTAATAGTAAAACAGAAAACCTTTCAGATGGTATAATCGAAGTCTATTCATTAGTGATGCATTATGTTTTACAATAGAAAAAAAGCACATAAAAAAATGTACACATCCATTTGGCCTAAGTGGCCTTTCAATTGTCTACAGTTATAAATCTGTCATCTTCAGGAACAGCCGTTCGAGCAAGACCATAAAAATGACTGAAGTTCAAGCATTTAATGAAACCCGTAGGTTAGAATTGAAGCTTCTTGGTGCATAGGCAGGGAGTGGAAAGCAAGTTTGTGTTAGGCACTGCGCCTCACACACATTTGAAATGTTCAGTTTTGAAAACACCAGTAGACCAAGGCCTACTAATGCCAAGCTTAACATTTTTAATATGCTAAGCAAAGTTAAAACATAGCATTTGCGGCTCTCTTGTATTAGTTAAAAGCACAGATTTATTAATTGTAGAATATGCTTCCACATTGTTTTAAATAGAAATTCTAAGAGTATATCATTAGTACATATGTTTGAGTGTGCTTATTCATTGTGAAAGAGGATTTGGGACCTACTAACAAATTCTCCTGTGAGTTTCTCAGTACTGTTTCTCACCCCAAAAACACCATCTCCATTTAGTGTGCAATAGGTGTGTGAGGTTATAGTTCAGTAGGTTATTTGGCTCAGTATTGCTACATTTACTAAGCCCTTGCACCCAAATTGGTCTAAGGGAATCCAGCTCAGACAGTATTTCGGATGATCAAATTAAGCACAGCAGTGGTCTTTATTTTAGGTTAAGGCGCCACATAGAATAGTCACACACATTAATATTTGAGACTCTTTAAATGACGGTGCTGAAAGGTGAGAAGAACCACGCTACTCCTCAAAAAAAGGGGGCCTTAGCCCTCTACAAATAGAAAACACTCCTTAGCACACGTGATAATTTCAAAATGACAATATATATAGCGCGTTTCCACAGATGCTCAGCAAAAGAATACAAAAAGGATTTGTCTTCCTTCTTCTTAGTTGTTCTCTTTATTTTATGCAAGTCTTTTCAGTTATTCTTAACAGCCAACACGTGTTTCGTCGCTACAGGGGCATGTTGTCCCGCGACTTTCTCAAGCCTGTGTTTATATAAAGAAATATAAAAGACCAGTATATGTATTGGGACAGTATACAAACTTTTAGACAATGACATTTCTTAATCTTAAAGTAGTGGGATAGTCACCATGTTGGTGTAGCTCATGCTTCAAAAGTGAAGAAAATTAATATTACTAAAGTTAAGAACCAAAAGCATAGAAACACAGAATGTACCTCTGTGGAAACAGTAGGTCTATGAACCTAATAGCGATGGAGAGAGCAAAATTAGGTGCGTTTAAAATGATTTGTCTAGTTCCTGAGTTTCTCCAGAGAAAAAGAAAAATAAACCTGATGTTGTTAGCGATATCGTGTGAGGTGAATCATTCAAGGTGTTTGAGGGGTCTGGTAAAAGTGATCTTATGCGTGCATTGACTAGGTGAAACACTCGTGATGTGCATCAGTGCAATTAGCGTGATAAATATATTGATGAATTTGTAACTACCTATATCTTGTGTGGATACTGTATCTGAAAATCATAAGCAATATATATGTGAGGTCAATTAAGCTGTTCACAGTTCACTCTATTGTAATTTTCGAAATTAATATTAAGCTCTTGAAGAAACCTACTTAGTAAGCGGTGATCATTCCAAACCGCAAATGGTTTCAGGTGTGGTGGCGTCTTAAATATCGGAAGTGTTTATCCGGTTCTTGTTCCTTCAGGTTTAAACCTCTTAGTGCTGTAAAATTATGAAAACTCTAATTAAAATTTTGTCAACCGGCGTCTTTTCTAAATTTTATCAAAATATAAGCTGGCAATAAACTAGCCAAAATTAGTTTGAAAAAGGGGTTGAAAAGACAAACACTGGGTAGATGTGTATCTCAAATGGGCTATAACGATATGAGTGATAAGCAAAAATCTTCCAAAATTGTAACTTTAAACCATGCGTGGTGTCCCATAAGTAACAGGTATGGTTTCCCAGACATTACATGGATCTACATAGGGAGGCCACAGTCAGAAAGTTCTGCTTTAGGATCGACTGCAATATAATGAGAATCGGTATCTTGATCCCAATTATTTTCATTACTAAACCATAAGTGTCGAGAATAAAACTGCTCCGTTTGTGATTACAATATTGTGCCCCCTAGACACTTCTGTTCGAAATGTCAGGCTTCTGCCTTTGTGCATTCATTAAAAAGGGTTAAATATATCTTCAACGAGTCACGAGTCATGATCCCCGCTTTGCAAATTCACGTAGCTTACCTTATTCCACTAACGAGGAAGTCCTCCGTGACGCCAGCCTGTAGTTGCAATGCCGAGTGTGCTCGTGTGATGGGTTCCCCACATTAGTATCAGTTTCTGTTTTATTGTACTGACTCTAATGGATGGAGAGACACGTTAGTTTTCGTTCACCCACGAATATTTCACCCTGCACTACAAACCCAATAACTCAATTTCTCAACTATATAAATACTAGAATGACTAGACTGAGGGTCCGAATATTCTTGAGCCCATCAATTCAACTACAATTATCTTTATTGAATTTACCTAAGACTATTCTACATCAATCATACAACAAGACTGATTTCAGACCATTCATGGTTTCTATCTTTTTAGTTCTTGCTTATCACAACTTTTAAGTGGAAGCATAATAATTATATTGCTAAAGGCATGTAATTTGTCCAACCTAACATTAGTACATGTTCTTTTCCTCACATCATAAGATGGCCGCCGAATTAGAACAGTCTGTTTAGTCCTTCCTCTCTACTTACACCCTGAGAGTTAGAACTAAATTCACGTACAACGTGAATACACAGGTAATTTTTCCGGCTTTAAAACTAGTGTGGGGAACCCATCGCACGAGCGCACTCGGCATCACAACTACAGGCTGGCGTCACGGAGGACTTCCTCGTTAGTGGAATAAGGTAAGCTACGTGAATTTGCAAAGCGGGGATCACGACTCGTGACTCGTTAAAGATATATTTAACCCTTTTTAATGCACACACAAAGGCAGAAGCCTGACATTTCGAACAGAAGTGTCTAGGGGGCACAATATTGTAATCACAAACAGAGCAGTTTTATTCTCGACACTTATGGTTTAGTAATGACAATAATTGGGATCAAGATACCGATTCTCATTATATTGCAGTCGATCCTAAAGCAGAACTTTCTGACTGTGGCCTCCCTATGTAGATCCATGTAAAGTCTGGGAAACCATACCTGTTACTTATGGGACACCACGCATGGTTTAAAGTTACAATTTTGGAAGATTTTTGCTTATCACTCATATCGTTATAGCCGATTTGAGATACACATCTACCCAGTGTTTGCCTTTTCAACCCCTTTTTCAAACTAATTTTGGCTAGTTTATTGCCAGCTTATATTTTGATAACATTTATAAAAGACGCCGGTTGACAAAATTTTAATTAGAGTTTTCATAATTTTACAGCACTAAGAGGTTTAAACCTGAAGGAACAAGAACCGGATAAACACTTCCGATATTTAAGACGCCACCACACCTGAAACCATTTGCGGTTTGGAATTATCACCGCTTACTAAGTAGGTTTCTTCAAGAGCTTAATATTAATGTCGAAAATTCAAATAGAGCGAACTGTGAACAGCTTAATTGACCTCACATATATATTGCTTATGATTTTCAGATACAGTAGCCACACAAGATATAGGTAGTTACAAATTCATCAATCAATTTATCACGCTAATTGCACTGATGCACATCACGAGTGTTTCACCTAGTCAATGCACGCATAAGATCACTTTTACCAGACCCCTCAAACACCTTGAATGATTCACCTCACACGATATCGCTAACCACATTAGGTTTATTTCTCTCTTTTTCTCTGGAGAAACTCAGGAACTAGACAAATCATTTTAAACGCACCTAATTTTGCTCTCTCCATCGCTATTAGGTTCATAGACCTACTGTTTCCACAGAGGTACATTCTGTGTTTCTATGCTTTTGGTTCTTAACTTTAGTGATATTAATTTTCTTCACTTTTGAAGCATGAGCTACACCAACACGGTGACTATCCCACTACTTTAAGATTAAGAAATGTCATTGTCTAAAAGTTTGTTTATTGTCCCAATACATATACTGGTCTTTTATATTTCTTTATATAAACACAGCCTTGAGAAAGTCGCGGGACAACATCCCCCTGTAGCGACGAAACACGTATTGGCTGTTAAGAATAACTGAGAAGACTTGCATAAAATAAAGAGAACAACTAAGAAGAAGGAAGACAAATCATTTTTGTTTTCTTTTGCTGAGCATCTATGGAAACGCGCTATATATATTGTCATTTTGAAATTATCACGTGTGCTAAGGAGTGTTTAGTATTTCGGAAGAATCCAGATAACGTACTATTTGTGTTCTTAGAATCTTGTCGGGGATTGCCTCTGGCTTGCAAAATTTTCAAGGAGCAGGAGAATCTTCTCCTTGATAAATGGCATGGAATTGATGTGAAAACTTGTTTGCCCTCTGCCTATAAAGGCTGCCCTTTAGTACGTGACTGTGGTTCGTGAAAGTTTATTTTCTATTGATTTAGATTAATTTAGTGTAGTTTTAAAATATAGTTATTTTCATGTGTTAGAGGAAAAGCAGCATTTTTAAATTTAACTTTTCTCATGAAAAGTGTAACATATATATGTGTTGGTTTGAGATCATGTCTAGCACTAATCAGTGTTTATTATAATGATGATGTGATGGTAAACGTAATGGGGCAACCCAGTGTCCCTCAGAACCTGGGTATATGCACTTTAAAGGAAAAATTGGTTCTGTCGGGGTGTCAATTTCTTAGAACAGGTAGCATTAGCTTACTGAGTGTGACTGTGGTGAGCAGTGACATGTGGTGAATGGTGGTAAAATACTATATACAAAAACAATTGTAAACAATTTGGAGAGGGGGAAGAATTCATAAATGTCCATATTATTTAGCACATATGCTTAATGATCTAATGGCGAATAGGACTATGGTCTTAAGCTTTGAGCATGTCTATGTCCATACAAAGCTAACGACCACAGTCCTATTCGCCATTGGATCATTAAGCATATGTGCTAAATAATAATGACATTTATGAAATCTTTTTTTCCCCCCTCTCCAAATTGTTTTTGTATATAGTATTTTACCACCATTCACCACATGTCACTGCTCACCACAGTCCCGTACTTCACATTGCAATTGAAATTGTAAATTGTGACAGCCTTTATAATTTTTTGATTTTCTCTTAAAACTTTATTGACTCAATAATTCAGGTGTGTGTTATACTCTATTCATTTTTCTTTGCAAATCATTCATTTTGTTATCAGTAAGCTATTGCTACCTGTTCGAAGTAATTGACACCCCGACAGAACCAATTTTTCCTTTCAAGTATTATAATGAGTCCTGTGCAGGAGAGCAGGATTACAGGTAAGTAATCTTTGCTTTCTTCTAAAGTTCTGATTTTGCCTAGTTTTTCTCTCTTCTGCTGTGTTAAGCTGGTTAATGAATTCTAGTTTATGATTAGCAGTGAGAATTTCATGATGCAGAAATACTAATTCTCCATCAGGAACATTTTATCTAAATTCATCAACATCCCACCTACTTCCCAAGGACCAGGACTAAACCTTTTTTGACCTCAGTCGATTCCTTAGGCAACTACTGTCCAAAAACAAAGTTCCTGACTGCCTCATGAAAGAAGCCCCAACTCCAATGATTAAAAGATAACAAGTTTTAATAACCAGTGTAAACGCAGTTCATGCAAAAGAAAGGACTGATGGCAACTGCTGTGCTTAGAAACCTAATCACAAACAAACCCATAGGAGCAATTACCAGATTGAGCACTCCAATTCCGTAAGCTGTTTCAACCAACAACAAAAAAAGTGCGAGCCTATGCAACATGACAGAATTTCATGTGAGAAAACAACACCCTGCTTTTTGTGACTGGACAGTAAAACTTTCAGAATACTTGGTTATAACGCCTGACTTAAGTATAAAACCTATGTATAGACTTTCTCAGTTGTTTTTGGTAACATTCATTAGGGCTGTTTTGCTTTAATTGCCTTTACTTAATTCAGACGTTTCCTCCTATGGGCATGTTTTCCTTTCTATATAAATGTGAAAAATTATTATGTTTATATATATATATATTTTTAAGTGTTCGGGGACGTTGCATGTGTAGGCAAATATTGTCCTATTTTATAACTGCAGAGAGAGTATCAATGATGGTTTATTTGAATTATAAGTAACTAACTATTCCTTCGTTGTAAATTATCCAGTGCTGAAGTTTAGTTAACTTTAAATACAGGTCACCATCTGAAGGTGATTGCTTAAAGCTTGTGAATCAATAAAACATAGCAATACTAAGGAACATTCATGATTAAACTAATGTAATTTCGCCCATTTAGAAACTATGTCAACCTGCATATTATAATTTATTTTGAAATGTATTAAACAAGTAAAATTATACGTTTCCATTATTTTCATAAGCCTTGCTCTCTTCTCTAGATGCTGGACAAGGATTACAAAAGTAAGTGCAACTCTACTAATGATAATTTGATAGTTAATAATGGCTATGTAAGTATGTATAGTGTTAGATATTTAGATATGTGTTCTATTGTGTATATCCAGTGTCCCGCATATGGACTCTTGGGATGATGCCGCAAGGGCACTACATCTGCTTTTACCTATGCTTAAAAAAGCATAAGGAAAGAAAGGAGCTTTAATTTGGGTTCATGCATGTTCACAGGACTGACCCTTTGTATCTGTTTGGTCACCATTGGACATCTATTGCGCAGTATGTGCAGTTTACACCGCATTTTTTACTATTTCTCTTGGGCACAGAGATAGGGAATACCTATTGCCCGAAGCCCGGGACATGTTGGTTACTTTGTGGCATTTAAATTGTAATTTCTCTTATAATAAGGCAATAATTTAAAATAAATGTGCAGTGCTGTGGAGACTAGCAATCTGGATAATTACTGTGAAGTAGCCTTTGTGAGGAGCTCACATCTTTTCATGACATGATTTGGAGAGAGACTCTGTAAAGAAAAAAAAAGGTATAAAAGCTTTTTCTTTGAACTGACACTTTCTTTACAGTGCTGAATTAGAAGGATCAGTAATTTGCAAACTTGCACTGAAACCAGAAAGGAAAAACCGTTAAAAACAGCAGGATACCATCTAAAAGTCTTTTCTGTAGTTCCCAAGAACACAGAGCTTCTGTGAAACTTGACCCTTCTATTTTTCCCAGATTTCCCTTTTTGTAGTTGCATTTATATACAAAATTATAAACATAAAACATCATACATATATACAGCACTTCATACACTTACATGGGCTACGAAGTGCTATATAAAAAATAAAAATTTCAACAGTAGTCACCACTCTAGTTCTTGGCAAGATTGACTATGGAAACGACCTTTTTATCGACATCTGAAAAAAGTCTCTGCAAAAACTTCAAATGCTGCAAAACGCTGCGGCTCGACTCCTAACCGGAATCACCAAACAGAAGTCAGCAGCCCACGCTCTGCTTAAATTGCATTGGCTCCCTATAGCCAGACGTTTCTATTTTAAAACTCTTTGCATTACTTTTAAAGCACTGCACAATATTGGACCGAGCTATTGTCGCTCGAAATTTGACTGGTACTCTCCATAGAGAAAGATCAGATCTTCAGATGCGATGCTACAAACACCTCCAAGAACAAAGTGTGCAACTAGGGGTGGCAGGAGCTTTTTTGCTGAGAGCCACCTAGCTATGGAATGGCCTGCCAGGTAATATAAGAAAGTGTTCAGATTTCTTGGCATTTCAGAAATTATTAAAGACCTGGCTATTCACACAATAGGTGCTTTAGTCAATCTCTCCCACCACTGAGCCCCCCCTCCCCCCCCTTTTAGTTTCTGAACGATTAGGCAGCAGCAGCGCTAAGACTCCTCCAGGCATTCGAGCACCTTACAAAATTAAATCAGATCAACTGGCCATTTCTCCCTCTCAGCTGGGAAGTCATAGCGACTGCCTTGGGTCATTTACCAATCCAGGCAGCATCCTGTACCATTATGGAGGCTGAGTTTGCTTGAGGGTAGGCTGCGGATGTATGCTTTTCCTGGCAGAAGTATTCAGAGAATGTCTGCACATTCATAGTATGTTTGTGTGTCAGTGTGCAGGCTATGTGTGAGTCAGCCGAATGTGTGCCTGTAAGATGTCCCCCTCTGCAATGTTTGGGAGTATGGCACTTCTCTGTCGAGTGTGTGTGTGTGTGTGTGTGTGTGTGTGTGTGTGTGTACCCGCAGTGTGCACAGTGGATCTGTTTATCTGCAGTATGCATGTCATTCTCTGCAAGGTCTCTATAGGGTGTGTGTCTCGGCAGACTGTACAGGTGTCTGTATGCATGTATCTGTTTTTTGGGAAGACCTTGTATGTAGAGGTGAAGCCTGTGTTACAACACAGTTGTCAGGGTACTGTGCTATATAGCTTTATGAAAAAAAGGTATGATATTAGGACAACCAATAGCAGATGATCATGATTCATATTTGCTTCCCATCACCATATTTAATTTGGAAAGCTAAACGTAAAACCTAATGCTTGTCACAATCTAAAAGTATTCAACATACTGTCGTAGGAGTCTAAAGCACCAGAGGATTTCAATCCAACTCTTTCAGTGGGTGCAATGATCAGATTCCCCCTTCTCCTGAAAATGACTGCCATTCAAGCTAGGCTGTGAAATCCTGATTTCCTATGTGCAGAGTGAACTTGAAAATCTGTGAAGATTGCAGCTGGTCAGGCAGAAATACAACACAGCAGGTGGACTTTTAAGCTATAACCAATTAAAGGATGTTTCTGTGACACCTTCAAGAAGCAGGGGGCAGCAATTTAAAAAGAAAAGAAAAAAAGATACCAAAGCTAAAAATTCAAGCATTAGTAAAGCCAATAGATCTCACCTATACAAGATCTGTTGGCTTTGGTAATATGTTTTCACCATGTTGTACAGCAGTGCAGCTTCTGTGCAACATGGAGAAAAAACATTGACAAAGCCAATAGCTCTCAAGCTTTGGAAAATCATAAAAACGTTAATAAACCTGCAGGGCTACTGATTTAAATAATGTACTCAAAATAATTGTAGTGCTCTTGACTTATAAACTGGTTTCAAATAATGTGATCCTGGGAAAATATTTTAATTCACTGAGCTGCCTTTTTCTTCATTATCACATATGAGAGCACCTTCAAATATGCTGGTTCAGCATGTCTTCTATACAAAAAACTCTTTTGATTAATTTAATAGACTAAACTTTTGCTCTATATATATAATACAAATCTAGCCACATATAGCATAGACAAGATCCCCAATGTGGCCCTTAATTCATTAACAGCATTGTAATCTGGGCAGGGACAGGCATGTTCCTCAAGCATGTTTAATCACTTTTAATAAATGCATAACTAAAGCATGAAGTGATCGCACACTGTAGTTTGCAATCAGCAGATTTGACATTGAAATGGCTGCAAAATTTCCCACTGATATGCGGTTTTAGTGATAAAACTATGTAGTGTACAATGTTTAAAAATCGTGTTTCTGTAAATATTTCTCATTTGCACATTACCAAGTAAAATGTTCTGATTTGTTTTTCTCCTATTTAAATCTGTTGGTGTCAATTTTCTTAATTACAAAAATTTGCTTATATATTTAGAAATATTTGTACTATTAATTTATAAGCTATTTAAATGTTAGAAAAAAAACTGACATCTTACAGCCTTTTGTTTTACAATAATTGTCAGATAGCTCATTTGACAAAAACCAATAAATGTAGTAAGAGAAAAGATAAATATAATCTATTTTACAAGCCGCAGTTAATAAAAAGGCAGATAGACATTTGGGGCCTCATGTAGGTAAATAAATTTTACCGGTTCATAAATACCGAGCCGTACCGAATCGGTAAATTAGAACCGGTAAGTTATATGTAGGTAAAAATTCGGTAACAGTTACCGATTCGGTAACATTCGGTAAATACGAATCGGAAGTCACCGAATCGGTAAATACCGAGGTGGTATCCACCGAATCGGTAAATACCGAGGTGGTATCCACCGAATCGGTAAATACCGAGGTGGTATTTAGCTAATCGGAAAATACCGAGGACACTACCACCTTCCCTTAACTAAGTAGCCAATATCACAATCATGTCATCATAGAAGGTCTCTCAGGCTTGAATAGGGGACCCCATACCTCAAAGATCAGCTTAGTGAAATCACATCACAGGAGCATCAGGAGTCTCCTCGCAGGAAGGCTCGTCTTCGGTCTGAATAATAAACATGACGTCTGAGATATGAAAAGCACCAACTGTCAGGTATGTGCAGCTGCGCGTGTGCCATGGCTAAATCGTGGGTCGAACAACATAGAGTGGAAAACATGCATTGTGTAAAATTCCAGACTGTGTGTCACAGCATGTACAGACCAAGGTCGCTGCGCAGAGCTTGGGATGGGAACAACAGAATGCACTCGTCTGAAGGAAGTCTCGAGTCAGCAGTTTATTCAAGAAAGAACATGTAAACGCAGTGTCGTGTGCAAAGACACAAACATGGCTACATAACATTCAACGTGGTAATGCCAACTGAACAATGCATGTACGTATTCAGGGAGAACTCACTACACGCCCCCTTGAGCGAAGCAATATGCAATAGGCAAGAAAAGAGAGAACGCAGAGTTCAGTTTCGTCAGAGCAGAACAGGGCGTAACCAATGCAGCGCCAAAGTCCTACAGTCCAATTAATTGCAGCATACAATTCCAAAAACACAATGCAAGTATAGTAAAAAACTCAAGCAGACCATCAGGAAGAGAAAAACGAGAACTAAAAGAAATAAATGTTGCGCCAGGGTGCTGTCCAGTAGCACAGGCGCAATGGACTACAATCCAGTTAATCCATGAATGTATAGGCAGCATATGTGGCCACGGCTTCCAACAAGCAATCGTTTTCAGGGCCACTGAAAGTCTCAGCCATCCAATTGAGTAAAGAAAAGGAACATACGTGTTCTCCAACCAACGGAGCCTCTAGCACAATCAGAGGGCACCCGGAATGTTCCTCCAAATAGCTCATGGACAAGAAGTCGTAGGCTGCCGCTGAGATGTCCCAATTACCCAGGATACCATGCGCCGCTCCACACGCCATGATCCGGACACCAGAACAGGACAACTCGTGAGACACTAAGGGCCTCATCAGTCGATCGAAATCCGGCACCGGAGACACCATGTTGGTCAAGCACAAATCCACAGGCCATTCAAAGGGACAATCCAGGCAGTGCAATACAGGTTGTACGCAGGTGAAGTAGGAATACCTGAAGGATAATCCATAAGCCAGGCTCAAAGTCGCCAATGGCAAAGTACAATAGAAGTCAAGCATCCTATCACGAAGAAGATGCAGACGGGACAGGTGCTCGTGTGGCACAGAAGGAGCAGCCATTCCGTAGTATGAAAAGTAAAAGCAGCACACCTGCCACCAGCGCCAGAAGCAGCGGAACACCTCCAAAGATGCTCGAGAACAGTGAATGAACAAATGCCGGAATTACACCACAAATTGTTTGGAAAGAGGTCACGAGACCCGAGCCCCACATGTTAGAAAAAATTGAGCCAGGCCGGTCGTGGACGAGGCATTGATAATACTTTGGATCAAAGAGCCGAAATGCAGGGGGAGGTCAGTATTCAGAGGCGCCTGTTCCTCAGTGCGCGTAGTAGCAACGTGAAGGACAAATATTTTAACGAGAGGAAGTCAAAGGCACCTCTTTGTGGGACAATGGCGCTCTATTCTGCTCAACTTGTTGGACTCTGCTTTCAAGGTTGGAATCGAAGGCCAGATGGAAACATCCCGCCGCCCATGCGGGGGTGGAAAAAGAACAGTATTGCAGCAGACAACTTCATGCGAGACAGTTATGTACGGGATTACCACTCACATCCCGCAGCAAACTTCATCAATCATTATTAAATGAATACCGTTTGCAAGCACAGTGACAGAAGGTGTAATCACAGGCACTGGGATACCTCGTAGGACGCACGCCAAAATCGGGACTTGTACATTGCATGCGCCGTGTACTTGCATGTGCCTATTGTCTCATGTATGAATCCTAGAAGTGAGAGTGCTAGAGCTAATGTCTATATCGGCTTAGGCCTTCTCCATGTTTGCTTGGTCAATAGCTCTCAGTCTGGAAGCCGCCTCACTGTGCGACAACTTGCAGACCTCGTTGTAAATAGCATACGCGCACCTTTTGGTTCTGCCATCCACGGGACCATTCACAATATCATTCCATTCGGTATGCACATTGATGGAGTGGGTGGACTTCCTGATCCTGTAGATGTGCTCTGTGTCAGCTGGTGGACAGAGTGGGATGTGTGTCCCATCAATGCAGCCAATATAATGGGGGAAGAAATTCCTGAAGGAACGGGACAGGCAACTCTGGGATGCACCACCCACCGCAGCTGTCACCACCTGAGAAATGCCGGATGCCAGCAGATGTGGGCTGCAGAGCACCTGCACATGTGGGGGTATGGCGTGCGCCCTTCTCATTGGCTGGTCCAGGAGTGGGTGCGGGTCCCTGATTGAGTCCATGATGGTTTCGGGGTGTAGCCTGTACCTCTCATGTATCTCTGCATCAGTCAGCTGGAATAGTGTGATGGGCTGTCTGTGGATGCGTTCCTTCCGTCGCCAAACCCTCAGTCCAGCTGCCTGTAGACGTAGGCGCATTGCAATGACGTACATAGCTGCCAGGGTGTCCACGCTGTTGCATTTTGGGATTGCTTAGCTGCACTGTTGTTGGTTACCACCTGCTTTCAATCCGTGTTAATTACCGACTCTTATTTACCGATTTTCTTGGATTTCTTAATTACCGAGTGCTCCTACATGTCATTTTAACTTTTTACCACTTCATATTTACCACTTCATGTTTACCGATTCGTTAATTCTGTATTCGGTGAATATGAATCGGTATTTACCGCCTCATATTTACCGAACAGTGGTTTTTGGTCTCCTACATCTCACTTGTCTGAATACCGGTCGGTAACGGAATATTTACCGAAATTGGGCCGTTACCGACCGGTATTTCGCTACCTACATGAGGCCCTTGACCTCTTAACTTGAACAGATAGCAAATGTGTCAAGGTACAAACAATTTAAAGGCCTCTTTATTGCTCGTTCCCTTTCTGAATAAACCAAACACCTGTTCCTTTCCAGATTATGTTCACTCGCCAGAACGGACCAGCAGGTGCTAAAAATAGCTTGACCTGATAAAATCTGACTCAGTATCGTGAGTGGGCGAGTAGATTTTTCGAGGCCTGCATATTCTATAGGCAAGACTTATTGCCTTTGCAAATGCTTGTTTTTAATGTTGTGGCTAGGAACAGTGCTTGCTGTGGGCTTCTTTTTCCCCCCTCCTCTGCCCCTACTCCTCCTCTCAGAGGATTGGAAACAGGAGAGGGAGATGCAGAATATGGGGTGCTGAATTAGCTGCCTCATCTATATTTTTTGCTGGGAACACATCTCCCATTACCAGGACCCGTTCACGGTGTTCAAGGCATGGAGAGCGGTCAAGATAGATGTATTGAATGGGAGAGCATGTGGCGTCGTTGCCAGGAATGCTGAAGCAATCAGGTTACGAGTCTCTCCGTCGGCTTAACGTCTTGTGATTCTGGTTAAATCACTTCATGTGTACGTGTAAGTTTTCACTATACAAGTCTGCAACAAATTTAAAAAAAGAGCTCCGTGTTTATTTGAAAAATCAGTGCTTGAACGACAACTTGACCGATGACCGGGTAAAGAGCTACAGTACTTGTGAGCGAGTTCACACTATACAAGCCTGCAAAAAGCTGGCAACAACGGGGGAGCGAGAAGGGGCAAGAATCAGTAAAGAAAAATAGTACCTCAATCACGTCTGGAGCAGCGGACGGTAACAGATTAACTTAAATCAATCTGTTCTTGATCCCTGCTCCACAGAAATCATCGTAAATGACATTTCGGCTTATCAGCCAATTAAGGAGGCTACAAAGAATAAGAAGAATGTGAAGCCAACAAATGGTAAAGCAATGGGCGGGCTCCAAGCCCTTTTTGTATACAACAGTGTCTCGCAAGCGAGACACTAGCACATGCTCTTACAGACCCAACCCTAATAACTAATTTAGTTTGAAACTGCTTTGGCTGGCTAGGAAAGCCTTTCCTACATCAAGAGATCGTGAAAGAAGGATAAAATCAGATTTCAAGCATCACAGTTGTCTACATGAAGAAAAAAGCCAAACAGTGGAAGACAAGCAAACGTTAAAAACATAAACCAAGCAGCTCGCCTAGTGAAAAATAAAAAAAACCTGATATGGAGGCAGGGAAATGAGTCAAAAGTAGGGGTCTAAACACACAGAACTACATTTTAGGATTAGAAAGAGGTTTAAAAGTTCATGCTCTACAGTTATTATTATTTGGGATCTTGTAAAGCGCGAACTGTCGCCAATTACAGGCATCCTGGCGCTGACAGAGTCTGAGGAAGAAAGAAGACCACAGAAGACGAAAGGCTAGCCAGGGAACAGCCACGTTTTTACCTTTTTTCTAAAAGGCAAAAGTTCATCAGTGTGTCTGATCTCATTGGGAAGGGTGTTCCAGAGTCTAGCAGCGGAGACCTCAAAAGATCTGCCTCCGGATCTGACTTTCTTGAAACTGGGAATGACCACCAGTTTGGCATCCGAAGATCGGAGAAGTCTAGTAGGGACGTACCACGTAAATTTAGATTGAAGAGGGACAGGGCCAGAGCCATGGAGGGCCCTAAACACAATACAGAGGGCCTTAAATTGCACTCTCTTAAATTCTCTTAAACTCAGTTAAATGCACGCTCAAGTATGATATGCGATGAGAAAGAGACTAAAAGTATAACATCGCCAATTCTGATATGAAAGTAAGAACACAGTGAACTATTTCACTTCCCCAGTCAAATACGGGTATCATATTTTTCAAACCTCAGTTTAGTACAGTGTTTGCTTTATTAGATGCATAAGTGAAATTAACAATGAAAAAAATAAGATACTTCTAATTGGCATTTAAAGGTCAGTCCTTATAGCGTGTTTATACACTACAGGGGATCTTTAATAGTTGTACTGAACTCCACAGAGGAGGAACTCCTCAATACTTCTAGTATGAGACAAATAGTCATGTTTTCAGTTGCATTCTGAAGGAGAAATGATTGGTGAAGATACAGCTGAAGAGAAAGACTTTCACTGGAATGCTGTCAAGATAGTAAATGCTTAAAATCCCATCCTTTGCAGCACCAAATGTAAACCTTGGTGAGCTGAGTGCAAGACAAGACAGGTGATACAACTTCCAAGTTTTTAAAGAGATTTATGCACATTCAACAGTACAATGAAATAAATGTAAATGGCAACAGCAAAACAATGAAGTTTGTCTAGAATATGCTTTGCTGGTTCAAATTTATGAGCGCCTACCAGTTTCAGTTGCAGAGTTCTGAAGCACCTGAAAAGCTAACCATTTTCAAGGCCAAGATGTAGTCCATTACTGTGATCCATTTGCAAACCAACAACAGCAGTAACTGAAGAATGCCTGTCCTCAAAATGGAGACCCAAATTAATCTTGCTAACCGCTTTAGATGAAATAAACCGGTTAAGGAGAGTGCAGAGATCTGAGATACCAGAGGCTGATCTGCATCGTCTTCATACTTAAATTCTTAACTGATTTTACAGGCTTAACTCCCTCACTCTTTTGGCCACAATTCGAGTCAAAGATGTCCACACAAGTAACAACCATCATTACTTCAGTTCTAAAGGGATTCAACCTAAGCCAATGGCTAGCTTTCCAACACTAATCTTCACCAAAAACTGTCTAAGGAGGTCTGCTGAGGGCCTCACAATAAAGGTGCAAATAGAAACCACATAAAGGGATGAGGTGTTCTTGAGTTTCTATATAGGAGATAAACAGGCTTGGTGACAGAGCAAAATACAGCGAAACATCACAACTCAAGGGACGTATCTAGCTGATAAAAAGGTATGCATAACATTTGAACTCACTCAGCCAAGAGAAAATGCAACCACTTAAAAGTAGTGTCTCCACTTGCGATTTTTTGGGAGATCGTGGCAAACAGTGGCATTTTGGATAGTTTCAAAAGCCCTTAACTGATCTAGAAGAAATAGTGCCCAAAAATGACTATTAGATGAAGGCCAACCAAAATCAATACAAGAACATTTTCAATGCTGTATTTGAGAGAACAAAAATAAGCTAAACGTAGTTTAGCTCCCTATTGTGATTGAAAACAGAATGTAATAATCTTTGCTCTCATATGCAAAAGTGAAATGGATAGAACAGGAGAAGGCTCGGATCAATCAAGACCATATTCCTTTCAATGATGGTACTACCAGAGTAGAACTGCAACTTGTAGAAACTGTCCAGCGCTCTTTGAAGAGGTCACGAATCACAAGAGAAAAAAGCGTGCTTGGCATAGATTGAGCAGTGAACTTAATTTGAGGCTTAACAGCGCAACCTTAAACAGTCCTGTGGGATAAAATTTGAGAATGGGCAGATAGTTCTTGCCCAGAATAGGATTTCTAATAATTATTTGAAAACGCTCTTAATTCTGTGTCTGCTAAACTCATTTTCATCCATTGTAAAAGCTTAACTTATTTCGAAGAAAATGCCATCACAATGTTCACGCTCTTATGACCTACTGGATGCTCAGTTTTCAAACTTCCTTGCATATTTAATTTTTTTTGTGACATATTTCTTTTAAAACTTATATTCAGTAATATATTTTCTTCCCCCTCTCCTTCCATTCTGTTTAAACTATAATATAACTGTCCATCATGCTATATAGACCACCTCTCCCTCGAAATGTAGTTTCTGAGCAGCTAAATAACACTTTATGTTGGTAAAGAGGTGTAGAGAGGGGAGGTCGGGAGAGGGCGCAGAATCGGGAAAGAAGCAACATTAGTCAACAACCGTTTTGCATACCGTTCACATTTTCCCCATGCTTTTCCAGGTCAGGAAGAGGTCTACAGGAAGTCAAAGGCATTTTATGACAACCTTTTACATTCAGAAGAACAGTTTTGTGGGATATTTTTTGTTCGTTTTATCTGTTTTGAAAAACATTTAAGTTCCACTCGGGTGCTGCCAGCATGTGGTCTAATCGTGGCCTCTCGCAACCCCGCTCAGCTTCTGTCCTTCAGCGACACGCCATCTCTGTACACGTGGGTTTAGTTCTTGTTCTGCTTATAGAAAATTTTAACAGAGTCGGACCCGTGTTGTTTTTTCCAGTTTTCACCGTGTTGCTGTCAAGCTGCTGGAAAGCACGGTGTTGTACGAAGTTGGCTGACATTGCTCCTTCACTGCAGGATAAAAATAGGGGTGCTCCATCGCTTCTGTGGCCGTTAACCTTAGTTGATGGTCATATCCCAGCAGTTTATCCAGCATATCCAGGGCTTCTGGTCTCACTAAATGTCTGTTCTCAGCGTTTCTGGGAGTGCTGTCCCAAGATGTCATTGAAGTGTGGATCCTGTTGCATATGGTATTTCTTTAAGTACCCGTACAACTCATCTGTACCAAGAACCTTGGCGATCCGAACTAGCTGGTCATAGTTGGCTTAACCATGGAAGAAAGGTTCCTTTCGGAATTTCATACTGGCAAGCATACACCCCAGACTCCACATGTCCAAGCTGTAGTCATACATCTGGTAGTCTACAAGAAGCTCCGGCCCTTTGAAGTACCTGGATGCCACACGAACATTGTACTCTTGCGCAGGATGGTAAAATTCTGCCAAGTCCCAATCTATAAGCCGCAGCTTTTTCTGTTGATCGATCATAACGTTGAGGTTTGACATCTCGGTGCATTATTCCCATACTGTGACAGTAATCCAGAGCTTTGAGCAGCTCAAACATGTAAAACCTGATATCAAAATCTGCCAGGATCTGGTACAGTTGCTTAAAATCTGTGTTGATGAATTTAAACACCAGAGATGGAGTCTTGGACACAGGGTCCTTGACCATATCTACTAGCTTGATGATGGTCCCCCCTCGTAGGTTTTCCAGAATCTTCACCTCCCTCTTTATCTTCTTTTTCTTCACTGGCTTCAGAATTTTCACGACCACCCTTCCATTGTTTGTGGTCTGAATGGCCTCAAACACTTCACTGTACTTCCCCCGGCCGAGGTGCCTCACCAACTGGTAGTCATCCTGGTTTCCCCAGCTCGGAACGTGCGTCTCATAATCCCAGTAATCGCTGCTCCTCAGACTGTTCACCTCGGCGTAGACCCGGGCCCTGCTCCCCGCGGCGAGGCTGGGCATGGCGGGGGGCTGCTTCACGCAGTGGCAAGAGGAAGCAAGAGCGCTGTGGTCGGCGGCCCAGTAGCGGCGCGGGGAGCAGCAAGAGGCAGCGAAGGGCCGGGCAGGGAGGGAGAGGGGCGCCGGGGGCTTCAGGCGGTGCTGTGGAGCGCATCTTGCTTTTTGAAGTGATCAAAGTACAGCATCTGAAGTTAAATATTCAAGAGCTTTTAGTGTTAAGTCTCTCTACTTGATCAGTGATTAATAGTATGTGAGAAAGTGCCATCTTTCTTGCATGGTATGCCCCCACTTTTTGCTGAATTGCTGAATGTACTTTGACTGAGTGTTCCCTGGGCTCCTGCCAATCAGGTGCCCAGGGCCTATGTTCCTCCCCTAAAAACTATGCTGAAACCTAAAACCCAATTTGGCAAACATGTCAACCCCTGGTAAATGGTACCCAGGGCCTTGTGACCAGGGAAGGCCGCTAAGGGCTGCAGCACTTACTGTGCCACCCTTAGAGGCCCTTTACCCTGACACAAACACACTGCCCTTGCAGGCTGAGTGTCTGGGTATAGAACAAAACAGAGTTGACATGGCACACATCCCTGTGTGCCATGCCCACAACATACACTGCCCTGGCTTACATCAGCCACCCCTCTAGCTGGGTGCCCTATGCCAGTGGTGTGGGTACAGGAGCATGAGCCCTGTGCCCCTACAGTACCCAGGTCCATTCCTGGGTACTGTAAGTGCAGTGCTTCCATTTAAGAGTATATGGTGCTGGGAGATCGTCATCACAAACTCCACAGCACCATGATGGTTCAACTGAAGACTGAGAAGTTTAGTATCAAACTTCTCGGCACATTAAACCCGCACTGATGCCAGTGCAGGGTTTGATGTACAATGCATGACAGAGGGCATCTTAGAGATGCCCCCTGAGCCTAACCTACAATCCACGTCTGGTCTGAGGGGCTGCCTAGGCTGCCACACAGCAGACATGTTGCTGGACCCCTGGGTGGAGAGCCATCCGCTCTCCTTGGCCTGCAACAATACACATCCTGGGCGAGGTGCTAGGTCTCCTTCCCTCAAGATGGGCATGGGAAGCTTCAAAGGCATGCCGCCTTTGTTAGCTTCTCCAGGCCACTTGCTGTACTCAGCAACTGGCCCCTACCGGTTCTAAACCCCCACTCTGGCGGGAAGACTGGCCGGAAACCCCAAGGAAGGACAGGGGGTGGGCGAACCTCTGCCAACCTCACCCCTCAGGTGGGGGTCGAGGTGAAGCACATCTCCGGGCTCTCGCCATCTTGAAGATGGGGAGCCCTGCCGAATCAGGACAAGGCCACTGCCCCCTCCCACAGGAGAGTGGCAGGATAGGGGGTGTACCCACTCCAGGGCAGGGACCCAGTAGTCCCTGCCCTTTACCTACCTGTAACGCCCCTAAATTTAGTATTTAGGGGCACCCTGAACCTTCCTTCCGTAGATTCCAGATTCCGAAACAGCAAAGAAGATCAAGAAGAAAGAACCCCTGCCGTGCAGCTGCTAATAAGAGGAATACACCAACAGCTTTGGACCCAGCCCTACTGGCCTGTCGACTCTCGAACCTCCTCCTGCTAAATCCCGGCATCTCCTGTGGTCAGCAACCTCACAAGCCCCGGGGGACCTGGCTACCTTGTGACTCTGAGCATCTGGAATTCACACGAGCAGTGGCACTGCTCAAAGCAAGTAACTGACCCCTGGCACCAGCCAGTAACCGCGAACCCTGCACCCTCTGCACCTGCCAAGCCTGGCCGGTGCTGGAGTGGACAAAAACCCAGAGTATGTCCCCCCGGTGACTGTGACCCCGAATCCGACACCCAAGGACCCACCTCTATGCTCCTGACGACGCCTGCAGCCTCAGAACCAGGGACCCCCCCCCCACCGCGATCAACAGATGGTAAGATTTCCCGACATCAAAAGGCACCCCGGCGCCCTGCGGCCCCCTGTGCCCAACTCATGGGTACCTACCTATCCTCCAACTAACCAACTTACCTCTCGAAGTGGTGGTCGCACCTGAAGAATCTCCGTCCCCGAGCTTGCAGCCTTTGTTCGTCCTTGAGCTTTTCCATTGCAAACCATTGAGCGCCCGAAGGCTCAAAAGCACCCTGCACCCAGCTGCCCGAGTGGCCCTGGCAGTGTAACTTCTACTCCTACCTACTTCCCCATTTGCCCTGAGCAAGTGACCAGGAGCCCAGCTCCCACAGCTGCGTGGCCTGCCAGTCAACAGCCACCAACCAAGGGCCCCCTGCCTTCTTTAGGATAACATTGGGCCTAACTCACTCTGCACCCGGCTGCCACTGTGCTGCTGAAGGTGTAACAACTGTACTTACCTGACCCTGGGAGACCCCTAAGTCTATGCCCAGCACCTTAACTCTACCAGTCAAGTACTTACCCAAAAGCCGATAACTCAGTTTTCTTCCATAGGGTAGCATTGGCTGGTTTCAATATTCTCAGAAGCGTGGCTACGTTACACCTTGCGCAAAGCCAATATTTAGGTAATAGTATAAACAGAATTCTCTCAAAAGTGCTCTAGGAAACGAAAATAAACAGAGTATCGACCCCCGAGCAAAACACCATTTAGCATTCACAATTAAACCATATCAGGTCAGTTCAATAAATTGTCCATATTCAGGGGGTACTCAAATGAATTTTCTTATTTTTATTTTCATATTTTCCTTTATCTTTGTCAGAAGTGTACAAAAATTTCGCAATAAATAGGTTGGTATAGATGACATCGCCAAATGTAGCCAGTAGCCGACACGTGTTTCGTCTCGGGGAGATTCACCCGCTGACTTCCTCAGGGCAAGCACAAAATCTCTGGAAGCTATTTCACCACATTCCAGGTAAAACCTGTGTGTAGTCCCATATAGTATGGGTCTAAAAAGCATATAAACTGTACGTATTCTTCAGCATTCTGATGACTTCCATAAAAATATGTCAATCGGACTTGTAATATGGTTCCAGAAAAGTATAGATAAAATGAAATCCGGAAGAGGAGTGTACTCCCGCTATCATCATGGGTTCTGGCGTCCGTACTTACCCAAAAGCCGATAACTCACTTTTCTTCCATAGGGTAACATTGGCTGGTTTCACTCAAATTCTTCCAAGTGTGGAGTTTCTAAACTTTAAAATATTCACCTAAAATCAACCGAGTAACGAAAACGGAAATACTCACCTGCTATTAGGAGAGATCCCAGTGCTGGATCGTGGTGCCCAGCATGGACCCTGAAAAGTAATTACAAACCCTACTTACCGCTAACTCAGTTTTCTTCCATAGGAAGACTGTTGGAAACAGCCCACTCCCACACTAGAAAGGGTGGTGGTGGACTCCCCGAACACACTGTGGTAGCTTGGCTCGAGTGGTCAGGAATCAGGCTCCGTGCTAAGCATACAACATACCCAAACAATAACCATGCGTGCATCCGTTCCAAAAACGACTCTACACCGTAAAAATTATGAAAATATTCTTCTTTATCTTTTTCTCTCAGTTGCTGATTGGAAAAATAAATAAGACAATCACAATATACAAATTTAAATAGTGCAGGTCAAATAAATACTGTCTGGAGATTCAATAAATAGGGATGATCATAAATACAAGGGACATAAATATAAGTGCAGGTAATACAGGCAATTAAATATTCTGAGGCAATAAATACTGAACCAATAAATATTGTACACCAACAAGTCCTGTAGACCAATAAATATAGTGAAGCAATAAATAGGTAAAAACTCAATAAATACAGTGCCCCCAATAAATAATTAAAAGTATACAGCAACACTCATGTAATCAGATCACTTTTCAATTCTTAAGGGCTGATTTGGCCCAGGCACAGCTTGTAGGGTTGTGGAAGGCTTGAGGGGTTCTACTCCCTGGCTGGGACAAGGCTGAGGCCTAAACTGAGGTAGATCAAGGGGGGAATACCAGTGCCCTGGCTTTCTCTCTCCACACAACCTCTCTAGGTTAGTCCCAATTCACCCCTGGCACAGTCAGGTTGGTTCCAGCACCTCCCTAGCCCCTTAGAGCAGTCTCTCAGGTCTCCACAGGGCCTTAGGCGCCCTCTACTCCACTTACTGCCCTTTTTCTGATGTTCCGACGCCGCTGGAGTCGTGTCGACGCCGTGAGGCGGTTCCGGTTCGGTCTCGGCGGCCTCGGCACAATGTCAGTTCTTGACGACGCCGGCAGGCGGTTCCGGTCCGATGTCGGCGGCCTCGATTCGATCTCTACCTCAGATTCGACGGCGTCGGGCAGTCTCTACTCGATGTCGACCTCGGGCGGCTCCGGTCCGATGGCGCTCTCGGCTTCGATGACGTCGGCCGGCCTGGCCTCGATGTCGACTTCCGGCGACTCCGGGGTGCGATCCTCACCCCCGACCTCCGGTGCTCCTCCTCTCAGGTTCCGGGCGACTCCGGAGTGCGATCCTCACTCCCGACCTCCGGTACACTTCACCTCGGTCTCCGACGACTCCGGAGGGCGGACTTCACTCCTCCGATGACGCCGCTCACTCGACCTCGGTTAACTTCCTCCTCGACCTCTGGTATTCCTCACGACCTCCGTCGGCGCCCTCTCACGACCTCAGGCGGCTCCGGGTACGACGTCTGCTTCTTCAGTCAGCGCCGCTTCTCCACCTCGGGCTCCAGGTCTTAGGCTACTCGACGCCGGACTCCAGGGAAACCAGTTTCCAGGTCAGGATCTTGCTGCTTTCTGCTTCTAAGGCCTGTTCCTGCTGTCCAGGTCCTTAGGATGAGTTTTTCTGGCTTCTTCCCACACAGGGCTACAGGCTGGGATCCATCAGTAGGGACAAGTATCAAGGGTGGGTTTATGGACCCCACTCCAGGCACAAGTTTCCACCCCTGCTGCTTCACTCCTTCCTCCTTCACTGTTGTGCTGCTCTCTCTTCACCAGTCAGGTGCCAACTGCCAGCTCCAACTGCCAACTCTCTGTCTTAGCTTCCCAACATTCTAAACCGCCTCCAACTGTCACAGGGTTCTGGAATGTTCTGGAAGGTGCTGGTAGGTTCCAGTGGATGCTGGTGATGTCACAGGTGGACACCATTTTGTGCTTCAGGCCCTCAGACAGAAGTTTCAGGGGTAGGTAAAATGGCTCCCTGAATCTGCAGCAACACGAAAAATGAAAACAAATGAGGGAAAAAGGGCCAAGTCCTACACAACCCCCTTCCAGCCAAAAGCCAGGGTAGACCGATCAATGCCTTGATGGACTTCCCTGCTTGGGGCGAGAAAAGGTGGACGCAGGCCCGCAACGGCAGGAGCACCCGCAAGTTCTCCTCCGCTCTGGAACCCAATGGTTCCCTAACGAACCTCCCTGGACCAACAAAACCACCCCACTGGGGCTCCCTAGCTAGTTGTGGCCAGGACCGGCCCCTGGGCCGTCCAGATGTCTCTGGCCCGGGTGATCTCGTGGAGTGGGGGGCAGTAGCCCCAGGCCTGTAGTGCCCGTTGACCACTCCGGTCCTCCTCCTTGCAGTCCTAAACTGCCTCTGGTCCTTCCTCCTGGGGTTCACACCCTTAGGCTGACCAGCCTTCAGGGGCGAGGCTCTCCTCCCCCTAACTCTCCTTCTGGGGTTCCCCACCCTACCCTGCGAGGCACCCTCAGACCAACACTTCCTCCTCAGTCTAGGGCCTTGACCCCTCAACTGATCCTTCAACCTAGGGTTTAAACCCTTAGGCTGAGTCGGTGCCCGAGGCGAGACCTTCCTCCCTCTGCACCCCCTTCCAGATTTCAGCACCCTCCTAACGGGAAAAGTACCCCTGGAAGTCAATTTCGGGGGGACCCGGTTAACAGAGGCCCCACCCGCCAGGTCAGGCAACCCCTGAGCCTGGCATCCCAGCCCAGGACCTAAACCCTGAAACTGGGCTAACCCCAGAACCTCAGGCGCGCTGGTTACAGTTGCCCTGGGTCCTCCTGACACTAGGGGCTCCCCTGCACTGGAGGGCACATCGGGACAGCCTAGGCTCCCAACCTGGGGCTCCCTTGCGGAACTCTCCAGGCCCTGAGACTTCGGTTGGGGCACCTCGGGACACCTCCCCGTCTCACGCCTTCCTACAGATAGGTCGTGAGGCCCTACAACCCTCTCTCCCTGGGACCTAGCTGGGCTATCTGCCACTTCTCTCACCTCGCTGGGTTGAGAGATCCCTGCACTACCCCCTTCAGGTTCCCACCCCAATGCCTCCTCAGACACCCTGGTGATGTCATCCTGGGGTAAATAAACTTCTAGCTCCTGTGGAGCTTCCGGTATGCTGCCACCAGTGTCCTCGCTGGACACACTCATCTGGAGGGCACGCAGCTCCAACTCCCTCATCTGAAGCTCGTGCGCCATCCTTCTCTCCTCCATCTCTTTCTCCAGCCTTGCTAAGTCCCATGTGAGCTGTCTTTTCTCCCTCCGGTCTGTTAACTCCACTTTAGACAAGCCACCGCTAGAGGCACTGCTGCCCTTCCTGGAAATGGTTCTGGGCCCTGCTGACAGGTTCCCCACCTCAGGTTGGTACATTTCAGCCCCCTCGGGGTCAGGCTCTCCATCCCTGTCTTCCTCCTCAGCCTTGCTTTCTCGGCGTGCCTCCCCCCAAGCCCTTAAGCTGGTTTGGAGTGCACCCTTCTTTGCTCCTGGGGGACAGTACACCCCCTCCCGCTGGCAAAACTCCCTGAGTTGGGCCACAGTGTACGTTTCTAGATTTTCTAGTACAAACTCCATCTCGCCCACTCAGGTTAGAGGACAGGTTTTGTGCAGTAACAATGCAGGGGGGTACCTTTAATAATACCTCCTCCCACCACCAGAGTAAATTTGGAAAAAACAAAAACCCACAATTAGGAAGGCCGCTCTTGAGAAAACTCCCGGTGTAGGCCTATGGACTACCCACAGTTATTGTTGAGTATGCGTAGGCACAGCTCTATCCCACCACTGAACACCAATTTATGTTGGAAACAGCCCACTCCCACACTAGAAAGGGTGGTGGTGGACTCCCCGAACACACTGTGGTAGCTTGGCTCGAGTGGTCAGGAATCAGGCTCCGTGCTAAGCATACAACATACCCAAACAATAACCATGCGTGCATCCGTTCCAAAAACGACTCTACACCGTAAAAATTATGAAAATATTCTTCTTTATCTTTTTCTCTCAGTTGCTGATTGGAAAAATAAATAAGACAATCACAATATACAAATTTAAATAGTGCAGGTCAAATAAATACTGTCTGGAGATTCAATAAATAGGGATGATCATAAATACAAGGGACATAAATATAAGTGCAGGTAATACAGGCAATTAAATATTCTGAGGCAATAAATACTGAACCAATAAATATTGTACACCAACAAGTCCTGTAGACCAATAAATATAGTGAAGCAATAAATAGGTAAAAACTCAATAAATACAGTGCCCCCAATAAATAATTAAAAGTATACAGCAACACTCATGTAATCAGATCACTTTTCAATTCTTAAGGGCTGATTTGGCCCAGGCACAGCTTGTAGGGTTGTGGAAGGCTTGAGGGGTTCTACTCCCTGGCTGGGACAAGGCTGAGGCCTAAACTGAGGTAGATCAAGGGGGGAATACCAGTGCCCTGGCTTTCTCTCTCCACACAACCTCTCTAGGTTAGTCCCAATTCACCCCTGGCACAGTCAGGTTGGTTCCAGCACCTCCCTAGCCCCTTAGAGCAGTCTCTCAGGTCTCCACAGGGCCTTAGGCGCCCTCTACTCCACTTACTGCCCTTTTTCTGATGTTCCGACGCCGCTGGAGTCGTGTCGACGCCGTGAGGCGGTTCCGGTTCGGTCTCGGCGGCCTCGGCACAATGTCAGTTCTTGACGACGCCGGCAGGCGGTTCCGGTCCGATGTCGGCGGCCTCGATTCGATCTCTACCTCAGATTCGACGGCGTCGGGCAGTCTCTACTCGATGTCGACCTCGGGCGGCTCCGGTCCGATGGCGCTCTCGGCTTCGATGACGTCGGCCGGCCTGGCCTCGATGTCGACTTCCGGCGACTCCGGGGTGCGATCCTCACCCCCGACCTCCGGTGCTCCTCCTCTCAGGTTCCGGGCGACTCCGGAGTGCGATCCTCACTCCCGACCTCCGGTACACTTCACCTCGGTCTCCGACGACTCCGGAGGGCGGACTTCACTCCTCCGATGACGCCGCTCACTCGACCTCGGTTAACTTCCTCCTCGACCTCTGGTATTCCTCACGACCTCCGTCGGCGCCCTCTCACGACCTCAGGCGGCTCCGGGTACGACGTCTGCTTCTTCAGTCAGCGCCGCTTCTCCACCTCGGGCTCCAGGTCTTAGGCTACTCGACGCCGGACTCCAGGGAAACCAGTTTCCAGGTCAGGATCTTGCTGCTTTCTGCTTCTAAGGCCTGTTCCTGCTGTCCAGGTCCTTAGGATGAGTTTTTCTGGCTTCTTCCCACACAGGGCTACAGGCTGGGATCCATCAGTAGGGACAAGTATCAAGGGTGGGTTTATGGACCCCACTCCAGGCACAAGTTTCCACCCCTGCTGCTTCACTCCTTCCTCCTTCACTGTTGTGCTGCTCTCTCTTCACCAGTCAGGTGCCAACTGCCAGCTCCAACTGCCAACTCTCTGTCTTAGCTTCCCAACATTCTAAACCGCCTCCAACTGTCACAGGGTTCTGGAATGTTCTGGAAGGTGCTGGTAGGTTCCAGTGGATGCTGGTGATGTCACAGGTGGACACCATTTTGTGCTTCAGGCCCTCAGACAGAAGTTTCAGGGGTAGGTAAAATGGCTCCCTGAATCTGCAGCAACACGAAAAATGAAAACAAATGAGGGAAAAAGGGCCAAGTCCTACAAAGACATTGACTGTTTTTCTGTGAAGTTTCTTGTGTCGATTTTTGCAAACTCTAAATATTCTTTAAAAATCGTACCAACTGTGAAAACGTAATTACTTACCTGTTTTAGATAGATGTCCCAGTACTGAGCCTAGGAGCCCGGCACTGGATTACAAAAGTAACAAGAACATTCTTTACCGGTTACTTGAACTTTCTCCCATAGGAAACCATTGACTGTTTTTCTGTGAAATTTCTTTTGTCGATTTTGCAAACTTCTAAATATTCGTTAAAAATCGCCTGTATAACCTAAACGCATTCTATCAACTTCTTACAGGTGGTATACTAGTGCTGGATCCAGGATCCAACACTGAGCCCGAAAAAGTAACCATAACCCCACTTACCTGCTAAGTGAATTTCCTCCCATAGGATAACATTGGTAATTTGATTAGAAAAAGTTTCTAATTGTCAACTTTTAAAATAGAAAAATATTGCTTAAAAATCACAACGGTAACTAAAACGTATTTACTCACTTGTTTCCAAGAACTGTCCCAGGACTGAATCTAGGATCCAGTCCTGGAGTTAGAAAAGTAATCCTGAAAGTAATCAATTGCATATAACTTAAAATTCTCATTGATCTCAATGTATTATTGTGTTTGAAATTGTGTTGCCTATTGCAACAAACTGTAACTATTGCATTCAAAGTCAATTGCCTTTTGCAAAGTATTTAACTAAAGCATCTCATTCTGAGAAAGTATATTTTGATACCTATTGTTGGTTCTAAAATAAAACAACCATATATTTTTATATACAAACCATTGGCCTAGAGTTCAGTTCTTGAGTGTGTGAGACCATTTGCTGACTGAGTGTGTACAACAAATGCTTTACACTGTCCTCTGATACTGCCTTACTGCTCGACCAAGCTACCACTTTAGAGAGTACGGTTATATCTAACTTTAGCCCCTGCCAAACTTCTGGGGGCTGCGGACTACACCTATTTGGGATCAGTATATACAGAGCCACTTTCTTAAACAGTACCAACATTGTTTCCAGTGTAAAATGAGGTTTTATTTTTGCATTGTTGCAAATCAGTTTGGGCAGCTTCATTCATAGGAAATGAAGTTGGCCTGGTGTATGCTGTGCACTAGTTAAAGTGGGCACATTGTACCAGTCCAAACAACCCTTAATTATGATTAGGTTAAAGACCACCTTTATAGAAAGCTATCCTTGTGATAGCTATGGAGAACAGCCTTCAGGCTAAGTCTCGAAGGAATGTAAAAAACTTGTTTTCCCAGATTAGAACCCCGTGAGTGACCAAATGAAAGGAGAACCACACAAGATATATATAAAATATATGTATTTATTACTAAATACTCTCTACTAACCTCTTTATGAGATTAGAGAACAAAGCACACAATATGAAATCACTAGAACGACAATAAATGGCGCAATACACAGTGAGCAACAGGGGGGGAGACCAAACCATATACTAAGAAAGTGGTATAACAATCACGACTTGACTAGACACATTGCCTAAGCACGTAGAATCGCTGGACCCCAAGGAACCACCCAAGGTAGTGACACAGGCGACCCACGGAGAACGGGTGCAGTGTGAGAACACAGGTGCGAGCTCCGTACAACTATGGGAAAGTCGCCGTTGGAATTTTAAAGATTAAGGACACTTAGTAGAGGACTTCAAGCAAACCCTTTGGAACATAGAAGGTTCTAAGGCCAGCACCCTTGAGAGTACTGAGATACCCGTGTTACCTGTCCCAGAGGAGGAGAGTGCATAGGGGTCAAGTGATGACGGAAACCTTTGTCGTTTTCAATGGCGTCATGCGAAAGAGTGCTGCTGCCGGGAAGATGAAAAGTGTCTGGTGGAATCCAAGCCTGGATCCGAGGTGAGAAGAACCTGAAAGCAGAGGGGACAGAGTCTGGGTCACTTCACAGTGACCAGGGGCACAATAGACGAGGTGAAGCTTGAATCCGCAGCCACGGGGAACTCTCCAAGCTATTGAAAGTCAGGGCATGTCTGGAGCAACCAGGAAAGCCCACGTAAAGTCAGTTACCCTCACAGGACCCACAGGACAACGGACCAGGGATCACGAAGGGACCTCGAGCTGAATCACGAAATACCAGCCCAAGGAACACTCGTGGAGTGTGGGCCGGAAATCTTCGGTGGAAATACTGCTCGGGGTCAGGACTACAAGTAGCCCAAAGCACAGCCTCGGGGATCGCCAAAAAGCTAATGCTGCAGCAAAAGAATGCGGTGCACAGGGGTTCGGGTTGCACAGTCTCCACGAGGGATACGGACCTCAGAATTGCTGAGAGCGCAGATCAACCTCAGAGACCTCGGTAACCCACCTTCTGTGTTGCAGAAATCTTCGGAGTCCTCAGGAGCTCAGGGGATGCAAACCGGTCAGATGTGTTTTAGGTGCCTGCTTTGCAGAGGAGTAACTCCTTTACTCCAAAGGAGATTCTTCAGTCATCCAGCGTCGTGCAGATCATCGAAGTACTTGGTTTCTATAGCAGAGTTTAGTCCTGTAGTCAGGGGTTCTTACTTTATACCCAAGGAAGGGGTGGGACAAACTATGGGAGGGTCAGGACAGAGGGGTGGCTACACCCATGTCCTTTGTCCAGTTTCGCGCCACAGCAGGAGCAAATGGCTCCTGCAACCGGTTTGAGCTGGACTATGCACAGGGACACCAAATGTGCCCCCAATGCAGACATCAAAGCACTCTCGGAGTGCACCCACTCAGCCCCAATACACTAAAGCCTGTCTGGGAGGTGGTCACACCTCCCTGTGATTGGAAACCTATTTTCAAGGCTTACCCTGCTTGGCTCAGCAGCAGGAGGGCAGACTCGTGTCTCTGGCTAGCACCATCAATTTTGTCATACCCAGGTCGAGAAAGCTGGTACCAAGTGTACCAGTGTGTCGCATATGTCCCTTTAGGAGGGTGGAATCATACCTCCCCTGCCAGTTACTGGCAAGGAGGTATGATTCCAAGGTGTTTGACACCAAACATGACCTGTTTCTATGCAGCCGTTTTAAAGTTAGCATTTATCGCGAGGTTATAATGCACTTAAATATATATGGTTGGCTGCATCACAAACAACTCCGGAAAATAGGTTCCGAAGGCTGCAGAGGGGCTGTGCACATGCAGGTGCACCCTCTCACATAAAACCCAGCACCCTGCCTTCAGGATTGATGAGGCCTGCCAAAGGGGTTACTGGTTTATATGTGCAGTGATATAGAATAGATATAGTGAACCTATATCTAAGTAAGGGGTGCATGCACCACCTTACACAGGCTGCTGTAGCAGACCTGTGGTGTCATTTTGAATGGTCTCTCAGGGGTGGCATAATACATGCTGCAGCCCCTGGGAGGCCTCTGAGGTACCTATGCCCTGGGTACATAGTATACCATATACTAGGGACTTATAAGGGTACCCCAGAATTCAATCTGGAGTGTACATAAAGTACATGCAATCAATTTAGAGGAGAAAGCAGCTAGACGGGCCTCCTGGATAGCAGGATCCCAGTCAATCTAAGTCGAAACCAGTGAAACATCAGCAAAAAGTGGGGATAACTATAAGAAGCAGATCCTTCTCTCCTACAGTAATTAAGAACATTTTAATGTTGGTGTCTCAGCCTCTTTAATTGATTTACTGAGCAGGTGGGAACACAACTGAAAGAGAGTTAGTTGTAGATCCCTTACCTTAGAATTTCCCCCAGGCGTCAGACTGGATCGGAGATTTTTCTTAGCAGTACCCCTGCGCCTCGGTAGGTGGCATTGGTCGACTCCGTGGTCATGGTCACCAGGATGATGTTGCGGTGCCTACTTAGACACTACCCCTACATACTGATGTCAGTTCTTTCTTTTCCGCACCAGCCTAGCACAGATCCGGATAGAGCTACCCCTTAGCCATTTTTTGGCTAGCCTTTTTGCAACATTTTGACGACTTCTTTTCGAGTCTGTTGACTCCTAGTGTGCAAGGGGTGTCCCAACATCAAACCGGTTTCAAGCCTTGTGGGTCCTGTCACAAGATGAGGTCGGTGACGGACCCTCACCTTGCGTGCTTGTGTTGTCTGGAGCACAACCACAACCCGGAGTTGTGCTTCGACTGCTGGGCCATGCATCCAAAGACTTTGGAAGAGCGGTCCTGAAAGTTGTTGGAGGCCCGGCGGTCGGATCTGTGTCGTTCCTTTTCTCATTCGAGAGGAAGGTCTCGAGGCAGTTAGTGGAGCCCCCACTCCACATCGCACTCCAAGTCGTCTAGGTCACTGGGTAAGTCCAAACACAAGAAGGTGAAGAAGCACAAGGGCTCTTCACCTTCTCCTGGTGGGTTGGCTGATGCAACGCAGGATTCGGAGCATTGTTGTTCCAATGTTCCGTCTCGGTACCTGATTCAGGAACGACTCTGCACCTCTGGAGCGTCCCCTGCCCAACTCCGACAATTTTACGAGGCCTTACACCTTGTCTTTGGGCAGTGCAACTCCGCTGGCGCTCCTTCAGGTCCCGCAGGTCAGGGGGTCCTAGGTCTTTGATGCAGGCGGCTCCGGCCCTGGCGCAGGGGGACCCTGCGTATCCTGCCCTGGATCCGGATAGACGCCGGTTGAACTCACTTGACCTACCCTGGTGCCCATCCCAACTACGACCCCGGTGACGTTCGTACCCCTGACCGACGCCGGCCCCATCCTCATCCCAGAGTTGAACCCGGAGCTGGACCGACATCGGAACAGAAGCTGGAGGGTACTTTTGTTCCCCTGTTCATCCCTGTTGTTCCCTATCGACCAGGGGGTGGTGATGAGGACTGGGAGGGGTCACTGGACCCTTTAACTGACCAGCTGGAAGAACCAGACTGGCGAGAGGACCTAGGTGACGCTAGTGGTCTGGACACTTCTCCAGACACTGGCTTGCTTTCTCCTCCTACAGTGGCTACGGAGGAGGGAGCGTCCTATGCTGTAGTGGTGAGAAGGATGGCCAAGGTCTGACGGAGGTGCTTCAACCTCCTGCGTCCACTTCCGAACTCCTATTGTTGTTTAACAAAGCCCTCACTGACGTCCTCCTGGGCACCTGGTCCAAGCCCAGCACAGGGGCTCCTGTGGGGAGGATGATTGCCTGACGCCACTGCCCGGCCCGGACAACCCATGTGTTCTTAATTGTCTTGTCGGTAGCCCTTAGATGCTATGCCTAGTTGAGGACATCTGGCTTTTTGGGGGATGGCCATGTCCGGGCCAGTTTAGCCACCGGGTCACACAAGCTGTCCAGCCTCCGCGCAGTCACAGACATGGCACCTCGCTGGTCTGGGAGTCAGCGTGCGGGCCAGTCCACCCTTAGCCCCCCTGCCGCAGCTTCCAAACCTTCCTAGTCTGACATTTTAGAACCATCCACCTCCAGTGGGAGACTGGATTCGCCATCACCTCCTCCACTGGCAATGCATCACGTCGGACAGGTGGGTTTTGCAAATGTCTGAAGGGCCTACTCCCTCCCCTTTGAGACTACCCCTCCCTACTTGCTGTCATCTTTCGATCGCATGTCGGAGGATCATTTGGCAGTTCTCCGCCACAAAGTCTCAGCTCTCTTGGCCAAGGGAGCTATCGAGAGGGTCCCTGCGCCAGAAGTAGGTCGTGGTTGCTATTCCGCTACTTTCTTGTGCCCAAGAAGGACAAAGGAATGTGTCCTATTCTAGATCCCCGGGCCTTCAACCGCTTCCCCCGGAAGGGGAAATTCAAAATGCTCCTGTTGGCTCTGGGTCCTGTCTACCCTTGACCCCGTTGAACGGTGGCGTTGGCCTTGCAGGACGCCTATTTCCATATTCCGGTCTTGCCAGCCCACAGACGCTATCTGCGGTTTTCGGTGTGCCACGAGCACTTTCAGTTCACCGTGCTCCTCTTTGGCCTTACCAGTGCCCCTAGGGTGTTCACGAAGGTGATGGCGGTGGCCGTAGCTCAACAGCACAAATCATGGGTTCCAGTCTTCCCCTATCTCGACGACTGGCTGTTGAAGGCGGTCTCGCCCCAGACTGTCGTCTCCCACCTCCAGACTACAGCGGACCTCCTGCATTCGCTGGGGTTCATTATCGACGTGCCAAACTCACACCGGACTCCCTCTCAGACCATCCCTTTCATTGGAGCTGTTCTGGACACAGTGCAGTTTCGGGCCCCTATCCAGCGAGTCACGGATATTCGGGCTATGATACCGATGTTTCAGCCTCTATCACGGATTTCGGTGAGAATGACTCTCAGGCAGCTGAGCCTCATGCATCCTGCTGGTGGATCATGCCAGATGGATTATGCAGGCTCTGCAGTGGGACCTGAGATTCCAGTGGGCGCAGCATCAGGAGAATCTTTCCGACTACGTTCAGATCTCAGAGGGAACTGCACAACAGTTGCAGTGGTGGATAATGAACCAAGCTTGGGTCAGAGGCAGATCCCTCTACCTTCCCCACCCAGATCTAACCGTGGTGAATGATGTGTTACTCCTGGGATGGGGCGGCCATCTAGGAGAGGCAGAGAACAGAGGAGTCTGGTCTCCGGCAGAGTCCGGGCTCCATATCGATCTCCTGGCGATCTAACTGACACTGAAGGCATTCCTTCCCTCCCTCAAAGGGAGAGTGGCACAGATGTTCACAGACCACACTAAAGACATGTGGTACTGCAACAAACAGGGCGGGGTGGGGTCCAGCCCTTTGCCTCTGGACATTGCTGGAACATCAGGACATGACCCTGGTGGTTCCAACACCTGGCGGGAGAGCCTTGGTTAGATCTGTTCGCCACCAGAGAGAATGCGCAGTCAGCAATTTTGCGCCTGGCTCGGATGAGTGAATACTATCTCTCCCATCATGCCATTTTTTGTTCTCATCCTCTCTCTGGTGTGCGCCTCGGCCCCACGATGTTGGGAGAAGCCTTGACTAACTCCAAGCCCACTGTTCTAGTCCATATAGGTACCCCAATATAGACTCGGGTAATATTGTAACCTTTCCCCCTATACTCTCCCATACATTACACACACAACGGTTCCTGGGGACTGACCTTTTACCTAGATACAACACTGCACACAGAATGCAGGATTTTCCCTGGTAAAAGCCTCATACATTATGCGGGAGTATTCTTGGAAACTCAGCAGGACTACCATCTCCTGTATAATAAATATGTATAAAGTTCATTCCCCACGTCATCCTAAATCCGATAAGTGGCACAGTGAGGTAGAACCCCCGGGGAGACCTTTGAGTATTACAACATCACATCATGCTGAGACAAGTAGAGGAGATCAGGATTTCCCTGCCGACACACAATGACGCGAGACGCTGAGGATCCTGCATGCAGATACTCCAGCTCGCGGTGGTCTAACATCCATGCGGGGTGTCCAACTAGAGACCAAGACAGGGTCCCACAGTCTCTCACTTCGGATAATGGGGTTGACTTTATCCTAGCGGGATTTTTGGGTTGACGCCTACATGCATGCTAGGTACACTTAGGTACATCTAGTTAAGGTAGCATCGTAGGAATACGCATTTTTATTGTCATGTATTTTATACACTTGCCTGTATTCATGTTAATAGCAAGATGGTAGAAATCTACCATCCTTTTACTTTCTTAGTGCTTCTAATCATTTATATTGGTTACTGTCTAATGGTTGTTTCAGCAATCCTATTTTACACCAGAATAACGACTGTTCAATAAATGCTTATTGAAAAACATTGATACTGTTTATTCTGTGTATCTCTGAGACTAAGTGAGCACAGGTGACTGAGCGAAAAGTAGTACACTGTTTCCACGGTCCTGAGGGATCAGGGTGGTCATTTTTGGTACACAGGCCAACATCCCCGATGTGGGTGTATAGAATCAGTCTGACACCAATCCTACAGTGTATGTTGTCTAATGCAGATCCTATATAGGTTTTATAGGAACTACACCACACGGCATCCCTCTGTGTCAGTGAGGCCCTCCAAATCCGTGATCGATCCCTTATTCTGTTGCACAGCCATTCGGGGTTCCCACCTGTGACACCAGTATTGGATCCGCCGGCGCGGTCATTGGCGTCAACTGAACTGATCTCCCCTACTTGGTCTCTCTTCCCCAATGCCAAGGTGTCTCCTCTTTTTGGAGGAACAGTTCTTTTCTCGCTACCTTCCACTGCTTTCAGAGGAGCCCCCTGCTATTTTCCCCTTGGGGCACAGGTATTTTGTGGAGGTCGGGAAGGACATACATGACATATCTCAGCCTCAGTTTTATTGGGTGTCTAACCTTGGTAAGGCTAGTGGCCTTGATTCTTCCCCATCATAGGGCTTGTTTTCTCACTTCAATGGGTAGCTCTGCTTTTGCGGAGAGTTGCCATGATTCTGGGGCTGCAGCTTCCTTCCGTGGAGCTGGCTATTGATCCTCTACTTGGGGTGCTTCATCTGGGCCAGATGGGGACTGAGCCTGTACTCCCCTTAAGTGAAGCCATGTAGGAAGCTGGCTTTGTATATACTATATCAAAGTGAGGTATAGTGTGCGCAGAGTCCACTGGAACCGAAAAGGTAGGCAGAGGTAAAGTTAGATAGCAAAGTTAGATAGCACCTTACTCTCCATTTGTGGTAGTGTGGTCGAGCAGTAAGGCTTTATCAGAGGACAGTGTTAAGCATTTGTCGTTGTACACACTCAATCAGCAAATGATTTCACACACTCAAATACTGAACTTCAGACCAATTGTTTTTCTATGAAAATATTCTTTTAGTTATTTAATTTCCTAGAACTAAGCAAGCCTGGCACAGGTAAGTGATCAGTACTTTCCAGTAAATATACAGATTGTAACATTTTGGATTGCAATTGTAAATGTACTTTGATTTGATTACAGTAGTGTTACTGATGATGCATTGCTTTTCAGAATACAGTACATATACTTTGTATAGGGTTTCAAGTACAGTTGCGTTACTTTTGAGATTACTTTCCTTACACAGTATAGTTTACCTGGATACTACACTGGAATATTTCCTGTAAACATGCAAGTAAAATCGTTTTTGTTAGTAGATTTAAAGAATTTCTTTAGGTTTTCAAACTTTTCCAAGAAAAACAGTCAATGTTATCCTATGGAGGAAAATAGTGTTATCGGCTTTAGGGTAAGTATTCGGTAGTGGGAGTTGAGGTTCTGGAGGTTGACTCAGGGGTCCCCCAGGGTCAGAGATGCACTCTCTTTACACCCTCAGAGGCACTAGGGCGGCCGGGTGCAGAGTGCTGAGGCCAGTGGGGTTAGGGGGCCATCGGTTGGAGGCTGCTTACGAGCAGGCGGTTGTGGGAGCAAAGCTCCTGGACTTTAGCTAAGGGCAAATGGGGAAACAAAGTAGCACCAAAGGTGCACCCTCAGCGGCACGAGGGTGGCCGGGTGCAGGGTGCTGTTTCGACTTCGGACGCCCTGTTTGTAATGGGGAACATCCGGTTTGCAAAGGCACTGCAGGCTTAGGGACGAAGGTCTTCTGGGTTCGAGCACCACTTCGAGAGGTAAGTTGGGATGTTGGGGTTTGGTTAGGCACCGTTGGTTTGGCCACCCAAGGCCGTAAGGCATCTGCTGCGGGGGGCCTTTTAGGGTCGGATCTTCTTACCAGCTCCTGGTCGTGGTTGGGGGGGACCTTCCGGATTTAGGCTGCAGGCGTCGGCTTGAGGCAGGTCATGGGTCGCCAGATCTCGGGTCGCCAGATCTCGGGTCAGGATCACCGGGGGACCTCCTCGTGGTGGTTGCCCACTCGGGCAGTGGACGGCGGGTGCAGAGTGGTGCGGGTTCGCAGTGTCCGGCCGGAGCCAGAGGTTAGAGATGAAAAAATCCTGTGTTCACATGAGACAAGTCTTTGTGGTTGAAGGCAGGCAGGTCCTCCGGGATTTTTGAGGTTGTTGGCTGTAGGACACACCGGGATTTTGAAGGTGCAGGTTTGAGGTGGAGACAGGCCGGTAGGGTTGGGGCCAAGTCAGTGGACGTCCCTTCCCTGAGGTGAGTACACCTTCTATTATGCCACCCTCCAGTTGGAGGGGACATAAGCCTTATCTGGTTCGGTGGGTTCCCCCATCTGCAAGATGACAGAGACTGAGAGTTGTGCTTCACCTCGCCTCCCCCACCTGAAGGGTGGAGTTGGCAGAGGTGGGCACACCTCTATAACTCACTTGTTTTTCCTGCCGGTTCTCCCGTCCAAAGTGGGGGTCAGAACCAGTGAGGACCAGTTGCTGAAAGCAGCAAGTGGCGTGGGGAAGCAAACAAAGGCGGCAAGCCTTTGAAGCTTCCCCTTCGTGTACCCTGCCCATCCTGGTGGAGGCGGCTTGGCACCTTGTCCCAGGATGTGCTGTGTTTCTGGCCCCAGAGAGCAGCATGCTCTCGACCCATGTGTCCAGAAACAATGTCTGGTGGTGGCAGCTGAAAGCAGCCACTGAAAGCAGATCGTTTTTCAGGGGGCATCTCTAAGATGCCCTCTGTGTGCATTTTTCATTAAATTTACACACTGGGTTTGAGGTGCTAAGAAGTTTGATACCAAACTTCTCAGTGCAGCCATTATGGTGCTGTGGAGTTCGTAATGACAAACTCCCAGCACCATATAGTCTTAATGGCAGCACTGCACTTACAATGTCTAAGAATGGACTTAGACACTGTAGGGGTACAGGGCTCATGCTCCTGTACACTCACCACTGGTATAGGGCACCCAGCTCGAGGGGTGACTGATCTAGGCCAGGGCAGTGGCTTGTAGGCAGGCACACAGGGATGTGTGCCATGTCGACTCTTCACTTTGTTCTGTACCAAGACACACAGCCTGCAAGGGCAGTGTGTGAGTGTAATGGTACAGGGCCTCTAAGGGTGGCACAATAAGTGCTGCAGCCCTTAGAGGTCCTCCTTGGTCACAGTGCCCTGGGTACCTGTGGTACGATTTACCAGGCGCTGACCTGTGGCCAGAGATGCCAATTGGGTACAGTTTTGGGGAAGGAACATAGGCCCTGGGAACCTGATTGGCATGGACCCAGAGCACATCAAGTCAAAGTGCATCATTAGTCTGGCAAAAAGTGGGGGGGGGTTACTGCAACAGAAATCCAGCTTCTCACAAGCCATCTTTGAATTTCCGAAGGGCACTTGGGCTAAACCTGTTTCAAGGGCTTCCGTGGAACAGGCTGTAGCTCATAGACCCCATACTACCCCTGGAGACCCGCTCTGCCTTTTCAGACGACATACTCCATGCAGCTTTGTCGTTTAGGCCGCTACAGCCTCCCACGTCTTCAGCAACGTGCCTGACGTCCCTCCTGACAGGGAATCTAAAAGTGTAGATGCTCTTAGTCGATATCTCTTTTCTGCCACTAGCTCTGGGTTGCGGTCTGTTAATACCACTTGTGTTTTGGGTTGTTTTTCATACATGTGGAATTCGGTCTTGCGCCTATTCCCCTCCATCCCTGATGACACCTGGGACACTTTTACTCAGATGGTCCAGGATGGCTATCATGCGGCTATATTGCTGATTCCATATGGCATGGTTACCAGAGATTCTGTAGGACGAGCCATGGCTCTCACTGTAGCTCTTGGCCAGCGTGCCCCTTTGGCTTCTCTGAGTCTGTTCAGTCTGCCTTAGTGGACATGCGTTTCGATGGCCAATAGCTCTTTGGCTCTCAAGATGACTCCGCTTTACTCTGTTTTCGGGATAGCCTGAGTGGAGCAAAATCTTAATCCACTACTTGCTTACCATCCTCCTCTTTCCCCCGTACTCAGTCTGGCCGGGGATGGTCTCCTTGATTGCTTTTCTATGTGAGCCATTATAGGGCGGTGCTGTTGGTTTTTTGCTTTCACGTGTCGCGTCAGAGTGGCATCCGGTGTTGAGTCTTTCTCTACACTGACCAAGGGGTTCTTCCTTCCTCTCTATCTGACGCACTGGTAGGGGCATGGTTCTTGGCTTCAGGTGCATTCACTGGCCCAGACTTAAAAGTTGTTCCCTATTTTCCCTCTTCAGACACTAGCCTTCTTGTGTTGGATCTAGCTATGCATGGGGAAAAAGAGCTTCTGTCACTTCTCCTCTTTTCTTTCTCTTGTGTACCTTACGGACGTGATGTGCCGGTATCTTGGCATGGGTGGCCCAATATGCCGATCCCTTCTCTCCAATGTCTTTTTATAGTCTGCTTTAATCTACTTCTGCCATGCACAAAGCTACTGTTACTTTTTGCCCTTGTTGATATTGTGGTGTTGGAGACATTTACACCATACCTTGGATGCCAACCCCAGTGTTTGTACTGGCCGTCTGTTCTTTAGATATGCCTTCTTTTATATATTCACATGCTTGAATCTTTCCATGTCGTCATGGTGCGAGTCCCACGGTAACAGTAAAACATCCGTACTACAGCTTTAAACTTAATTCCCATTGAAATTCAATAGCATTTAGCAACCTATTATCATTGTTTTAATACATCCAGACTTCAGTTAATCAGTGCATAGACCATAGAGTATCCATCCTCTGCAGGGCCACCTTACCTCATATTTCGTACCGCGTTTTGTGTGTTAGGGAGTCTCCCTGAGCTCTGCTCAGTCAGTGTTTCTACTGCTACCCTTTAGAACTTCCAGCTTGCAGTTCATCTCTTCATCTGAGGTACAGTTCTGGAGTGTGTGTGCGCCTGTCTTTTTCTACAAAATGTTTGAGTCTAAAAGGGGTTGTTTACGCCCTGCAAGACTTGTGAAAGTCAAGACTTTATTCTGAGGACTCCCATAAAGAGTGTCTTTATTACCTCTATCCAGACCAAAAGCCAAGAGAATGAAAATACTGCAGTACATTTTCTACAAAATCCCCTAAATGACCGTGAGGGTAGGCTGCTTCTCTGGCTGCAAAAGAAGAAGGCTGCTAAGGACTCAGACGGTGAGAAGCCCTCTCAGAAAAGAAAGAAAGAACCTTCTTTTTCACATAGAGAAACTTAGAGATCTAGATCTCAGAGTAAAGAACTACCTGAGAAAAAGAGGGCAAAAAAAAAAAAACAGCCTGTTCCCTCTACCACACAGCAATTAGCTGTCTCAGCACCACCATCTGTGCCTCACACTCTCTAGAGATTCTTCATCAAAGAAAATCCGCCCATCGACTGTAAATGAAACACTCAATCTACGACCTTTGTCTCCATAGGATGAGGCGCACCATGGACGGTCTCGTCTGTGACTTCTACTACGTTGACGGTCAAGATGGCGATAATGGCTAAGTCGTCGAAGGTGGAAGTGGCGATGTCGCCAACGTTAAGATCGTTTCCGTCAATGAGGACCTCACCATCGACGGTCAAGCTCGTCACTACACCGTTGGCAAGCATTTCTCTTTAGGCACCACAATCAGTGTTAGAATTGGCGATAGCATCTGCAGTGTCGTCGATGAGCACATCAAAAGCTCGGTCGATGAGGGTAAAAAGACATTGCTCTTCCAAGGGCAATTCCATCTCTTCATCAGGACTTCTCCATTGCATCCTACTAGTTTCTTGGATTTTCAAAAATCAGAGGATGATTATCCGTATGCTCCTGCATACAGCCCTCCGCAGCTCAGAGTCAAGTGCATGATTCAGAGTAGGATGAGGCACTAGATGACCCTTCAAACTATCTAGAGGGTGAATACTCCTTCTCTAATGCATTGCGTCCCTGCGCTCAACACTTGGATGCATTTCAGGAACACTATCCGAATGAAATTGAGCAGCAACATACTCAGGAACCTTCCATCAGCATTCCTATTTCGTTGTTAACAGATCTACGTATGATGCTTAGTGATAATTATAAACATCCCTGAGGCCGATTCCACTCAACAGCCACTACCTGGACAGGGCATATCTACCGTCATTCCTGTGCTGCAGGCCACACCTACACTATCAAACCAGAAATATACCACCACCTTTGGTAATACCTATTAATATGCAAGACAGTAACAACCAGCAGCTAGAAAAACGGGACGATTAGGTGGTGCCCATGCCGCCCTAGTCTATTCCCCCTATGGGCAATTCTCCACCTGCAGATGTTGGTGGTTTTCACGACCTCCAGAGCGTGCGTCAGAGTACTTTGATCTCTCTCTGCCTGCCAAGCAGACAAAGTGTTTTCTATATGATTTTAAGGCTAGTACACAGCACACCACCCGAACCATTCCCATTGTGGATTACCTAGGGCAAGAAGGCCTGAAATAATGAAGACGCCAGCCTCCATTCCTGCTGTTGTCCCGAAACTGAACAAAAAAAACAGGGCGCCAGAAGAATCTCCTGCATGCCTTATTGGTCCTCCTCGGCCTGAATCCGTTATCATGCAGGCCACTCAAAGAAGATCCCTAAATCCTTCCTCGCCATGTGAAGCTCCACCAGACAACGAGGGACACCGGCTCAAAAATATTGGCAAAAGGTTCTCCGCGCTGGCAGCAACTGCCATTAGAGCTTCTAGCGCCATGGCTATCCTCGTGAGATATGACCGACAAATGTGGTCCCACATCTCCTCTTTGTTGGAAGATCTTCCCAAGGACAAGAAGGAGGCGAATTACGTTTTATCAGAAGGTGAGAGCCTCTTCTGTTATTATTGATGTGGCACTGGAATTTTCATCTACAGCGCTCAGGCAGATGGCAGTGGCGGCGGTGTTGAGACGACCGGGATGGCTCAAGGCTACAACGCTCTGCCCAGAAGTTCAGGCTAAGGTGCTGGATATGCCTTTCAACAGCGAATACCTAGTTAGCAAGCACGTGGATTGTGCGAGACAACACAGCCACGGCCAAATCACTGACAAATTTACAGCAAATGAAGTTTTTTTCCTTTCGAGGAAGAAGTAGAGGTCAGTATCTCTCTCAACCTCAACTCCAGCAGTGTTTTAAATGATACTAGCAACAGGGGTTTCGATTGCAGTATTCCACACAAGCCTTTCGGCAAGCCTTGACGCCAGCCTATCCCAGAGCTTCAGCACGTCAACGCCCAGCGTCAAAAGGATGATCTCCTGATTCTAACAAGACAATGAGTATTTATAGGTCCTTGTCACAGCAGTCCCACTCAATTTGGCCCCGCTTGCTCCAAATTCTTCAGTCAAAGGAAGATCATTTCTTTTGCCAAACGGGTGTTAGACGCATTCCACCATGGTTACACTCTGGAATTTGTTAAACAGCCTCCGGATTTCACTCCATGGAAGACTTCACATCATCTTGCAATTCTCCAAAAATGAATCTTATTACTCCACAAGCAATCGAGGAGGTGCCACGCAGTCCGCACAGTCTGGGTTTATACTCTTATTTCTCTTTAATCAAGAAGAAGACTGGAAAATTGAGGCAAGTGATGGATCTTTCATCAAAAGTCAACCCTTCAGGATGTTGTCGCTCCACGAGATTTTGTTTGTAATGGATGCAGGAAATTATATGGCTTCCCTCGATCTTCTTGATGTTTACTATCACATCCCCATACATTCAAAGCACTGATGTTTTCTCAGGTTTGAGGTGGCAGAGTGCCATTACCAGTTCACGGTGCTTCCCTTTGGGCTAAAGACAATGCCCGGAGTCTTCAGCAACTGCTTGGCGCCAGTGGCGGCCTTCCTACGACGATCCGGTCACCAGGTATTACCTTACCTGGATGACTGGTTGGTCAAAACCCCATCCTTCCAAGTAACCAGAATATCTACGGAAGCCTATCTTCAGCTTTTTAGCTCCCTAGGTCTCACTCAACAGGGAGTAGTTCTCTCTCATCCCTTCCAGATCGCTAGTGTTCCTAGGAGCAACCCTGGATACCACGATTTCAAAGGCTTTTCCCATAAAAGAAAGAGTTTAACCCTGCAGAAGATTATGCAGTTCCTGTCATGAAAAAAGTGTGTTTCAGTAAGGAGCTACAAATCAGTGCTAGGGATGATGTCATCCTGCATCCCATTGATCACACACTGCTGCTTACGGATGAGACCTCTCCAGGAGCATCTTTGCCCAGTGGATTCAATCTTGAGGCTCCTTCTATATCGTTGCAATTACATCAGAAATGACCTCAGTGATGTCCCGGTGGATGGTCAAAGACAACCTTTCTCAAAGCCTATCCTTCCTCTCGTCAGAACCAAGAATGGTAATGACATCGGACGCTTCCATGGAGGGGTGGGGAGCCCACCTACAAGATTTGCAGATCCACAGAAAGTGGTCGGCTCAGAAAGCGTTGTCACATAAATCTATTGAAAGTGAAGGCAGTTTTTCTGCCAAGGATCATGGGGTCGTCAGTTCTCGTCTGCATGGACAACACCATCACCACCGCCATGTTTACCCACAGGAACAAGGTGGGACGAGGTCTCATGTCCTCTCAGTCCTAGTACAACAGATCTGGGAATGGCTAAAAGGTAAAGGTATCAATGCAAGTACAACATGTACCAGGAGTAGAAAACGAATGGGCATACTCTCTCAGTAGAGATACCAAACAATGTTACGAGTGGGAGCTAAACGTGACACAGCTACCGAAGATATTTCAGTGTTGGGGATTCCAACCCTCGATCTATTCGCTACATAACTCAACAGAAAATGCAGGTTCTACGCCAGCAGATTTCCTCCCCAGGCCTCTGGGGAACACCTTCCACTTCTCCTGAGGGGAATGAACGTTTGCTTACGAATTCCCTCCATTTCATCCCATTCCAAGAGTTCTGCAGAAACTCAATCAGGAGCCCTGTTTCATCATCCTCATCGCCCCGGCATGAGCAAGGTAATACTGGTGCGCTGAGCTGTATCGCCTATCAGTCTTCTTCAATCCTGTTCCGACCAATAGAGGATCTCCTTTCGATGAACCAGGGCCAAGTGGTTCATCCACAAATTCACACAGTTCATTGTCAGCTTGGCTCCTCACTAAATGGTGTTCGGAAAGTTAATTGTTCCTGACGAAAGTCAATCGATACTTTGGAAAGCCCAAGCTCCCCCTACGCTCAAATGCTACTCGGCTAAATGGAAAAGATTCTGTTTATGATGTGTCGTGTAATCTTGTTATCCTCTCCTCACCTCCTGAAGACATTTTACCCTATTTATTATCTCGCCAAGTCTGGCCTTCCTCATTCGTCCATTAGGGTACACCTGGCTGCAATATCCAGATTCATAAAAAGATTATGAAAGGTCTCTTCAAAGTCTACCCACCAAGAAGGCTTCATCCAGTACTCTGGCAGCTAAACCTTGTCTTAGCTTATGTAGTCTCCCTTTGACCAATACACAAATGCGACTTAAAATAACTTTACTGGAAAGTGGCTTTTCTATTGGCCATCAAACCTGCTAGACGCATAAGTGAGATCCAAGTATTTACCGCAACAGAGCCTTACCTGCAGTTTATCAAAACAGAGTGGGCCTTCGCACCAATCCTTCTTTTATTCCTAACGTGCCTTCCACATTTCTCTAAATGAACCGGTGATCCTGCCTTCTTTTTTTCCACGCTGCATCTTTTCTTGCCTAAAGAGCCCTCCATTCGCTGGACATTTAACATTGTTTAAAACTCTATTTGCAAAAAAGAAAGACTTTCCGCAATTCAACTTAGTTGCTTATCACCTTCTTTAGCCCCAGGAAGGGTCACACCTTGACATGAGCTTCTATTGCTCGCTGAGCCTACTCTACTAATACCTTTTGCCACGAGAAGGCTGGACGTCCACTTGCTGCCAATGTCGCAGCTCGTTCCACTTGGAAGATAGCAGCATCCTGGACGATTTGCCGGAGTGTCGTTACACAACATCTGCAGGGCAGCAACATGGACGAACGCCCATACCTAAAGAAAGCATTACTGTCTGGACACATGGCAGAAGGCAGATATAGCAGTCGGACAAGCTGCCCTGCGACGTTTGTTTGCATAAGTTATGCACCTACTAATGTCTATTTCTTTCCTTATTGTATTATTTAAGGTTGTTGTGTTTTGGTTACCTGCATCTTAATGAATAACAGCTACGCTATATGCCTGTTTTTCTGCGATTACAGTATCTGGTTTACATTGTTGCTTTCAACTTTGGGTCGCATGGTGGGATGGTTCTCCTTACACGCCGCCATTGTCAATTGGGAACTACTTACTATTCTGGTTCAAGCATGTGAATCTATAAAAGATACAATACTGGAAAAAAAACAAGTTTCTTACCTGTACACTGTGGTTCTCCAGTATTGATATCTTTTATAGATTCACATACGGTCCATCCTCCTCCTTTTTCAGGTTCACCTTTCCGTACCTCTATTGTTCTATTTGCACTCGTGCTTGAAATCTGAGGTATGGTGGACCTGCAGGGAATAGATACTCTATTGTCTATGGTCTGTTTGGCTGATATTTGGATGTTTTAAAACCATGATAATAGATTGCTAAATGCTATGGAATTTCAATGGTAATTTAGTTTGAAGCTTTAGTACTGCTGTTTTACTGTTTCCGTGGGACTCCCACCATGACAACAGGGAAGATTCAAACATGTGAATCTATATAACATGTCAATAGTAGAGAACCACAGTGTAGAGGTAAGTAACTTGTTTTTTTTTTCTTTTCATCTTCTTTTTGAACATGTATTCCTTGCCCTCTCACTCTGGGTTCTTTTGTGCGAAGGTTGGTGATCCCGGAGGATTCTTTTCAGGGGTGTTATTCCCTCTGCTCGCAAGCACAGATACTGTTACATCTCCTTGGGTGGTTCGCTCTCCCTCTCCTTATTAGTATACCAATAATGTTTTTGGGTGACATCAGGACCCTTACTGATGTCACATGGCTTGTTTTCAGGGCACAGTTCAACCCGTGCATTTCCTTATCTTCCTAGCCCATGTTCTTGTTAGGCTGTAGGATCCTTGGTTTGGACCTTCATTTGTGGCATTAGTCTTTCCATGCGATTTTCTCCGTCTTGCCTGCTGCTTCGGCCAGGTCCGTTCCCTATCTGTTATTTTTCCCTCAGACTGGGACTAGCTATCTGCATAGGCCTCCCTATGTTTACCTTGTTCAACGTGACCCTTTTAAAGTTCTCCATAGTGGTCTCCTTTTTCTATTCTAGCGAGATTGTTTTTCTTTCACTGGTCTCTCGGCCCCAGTCAGTGGTGGTGTTTTCTGCTGCTTTTCTTTTTATACGAGGTCATGTGGTTGATTGACAGCTTGCTGCTGTTCCACCTTGGCCCATGCCGACATGGTGGCTGTTTATTTGTGCCCTGCTTGGACAACTCTTGTTATACAGTTTATCATGAGAGAGACCGAAAAAGCAGCGGGTGCCAACTTGAGGCCGAACCAATGGCCTAGAATGAATTTTCAAACGATAGAGTACGCTGCACTCAGAAATACATTACTTATTCCTTTATTTTTCTCAGAGCACAGCTACTTCACCTATGTGTTTCGGCCTCACTGGGCCTTTTTCACGGTGGTTAAGCATTTTTTCTGCACACTTGTATACCACTCCCACTTCCGCCTATTATTGGGGATCGTAGGAATTGAAGTTTAAAAAAAAAATTTTTTTTTACATTGTTTACCAATTCACCTGTTTTTCCTACGTTTGGTAACTTAAATGAAACATAGTCCAATGATATATATAATAAATACAGTAAATAATTTGCTTTATTGGCAACTTAAACTGTGAACTTGATACTCCCATTAGACGACCTAGGTTTCTATTATTGCTATGTGTTAGCAGTAATACATATGTGTACATTGTCGATATTTATTGCTCTAGTACCATAATCAGTGTGTTTGTCCTGATTAGTATCTACAATGTAATGTTTATTCCCTTTGTATTTCATGATTAGTATATAAATGTATACTTTGCAGTTCATCAATTGTTCCGGTGCTGATCAATGAGCTCGTAGACGTACATGCATTTCCTCATCATTGTTCAGACCCATCAGGGTCTTGGTTGTCAATCTTATAATATATAACGTTGCTCTACTTGTCGCAGCATCCTTTTTCTGTCCCCTCCACGTTCATTTTGGGGGATTGTGTCCATTCAAAGAAATGCATAATTTTCCAGTCATTGTTTTTACATTGAGCCATATATTTTGCAGTGGCATTTACAGGTCTGTTTCACCGCTCTTATGTTATAAAATTATTTTCTTTAACATACAAGTTGTACTGCCGATATATTGTATTCCACATATGAATTGGATTACATAGATTACAAATTTAGCATTGCTTGTGATTTTGTCTTATTTTGAGAATTTGGCATCTTTATCAGTTATGTTTTTGGTGTTAATACCAATTTTGCATGCTTTGCTGTTACATATTGTAAATCCGTGGTGTTCTTCTAGCCAGTTCTTTCTCTGCTTGTCTTGTAAATTACTTTGTACCAACTGATTCTTCAGTGATTTGGTCTTTCTATAAATTACCAATGGTCGCAATCCTGTCGGGTTCGGACGTGTATTGCTGCGCTCCCTTTCGAAACTATCCTTCGCGTTCCCCTCGGTGTGCAATCCACTCTTCCCATGTTAGTATTGTTTTCAAACGTGTTACTACTTCTCCGCGCATCGTATCCGTCGAGGTAAACCTCAGTTTCGATCGGAAACCTACGGGAAAGCAGTCAGTCCACCTCGCTGTCGCTGGAACGGACTTCATTCAAATTCTGTCCTCCTTGCCACTGGAGTATCCACGCACCGACTCAGACGAAGTGTGCATCTTGTGCTTGTCTCCGAAGCACAACGAACAAGACTGCGTGCGACGCTTGTAAATCTTTCTGATCGAAGAAAACGCTCCATGATCGTTGGGCTCGACGTCGCGAAATGCAGACTCAAACCGTTGAATACATGCCAGACATCTTCGGTGAGGGATCCAAGCTCGAATTAGATGTGCAAGGGGCCTGGGAGCAAAAAAAAGAACTTGCCTCTTCCGGAATCGGACACCGAGATGGAAAAAGACTTGCCACAAGGTCAATGTCCCGGGAGTACCAAACACCCCTTGCCTCCAAATCAGCCCAAACAAATGGCCTCGGTTCCACCTCCAACTTCAAGGGTGGAACCGGAGAAGATGTTTGACGCCCCACCTTCCGGCTCGGCACTGAAACACGTCACTAAGCCTTCCGGCTCGGGATAGGGTTGGCCAAAGTCAGGCACCAAGCCGAAACCTTCAGGCCTGAAGCCGAAAACCGCTTCGGAGCCGAAATCACTGACACCGAAATAATAAGACTGCTTCGGAACTGAAATCTTCCGCAGTGAAAAGTCTCCCCATCCTGGCACCGAAGTCCTCGGTGCCGAAACCGAAAAATGTTCTTCCCAAGCCGCAGGATCCGAATTTGGACGTCCCACCACCGAAATCTGACCCAAAACAAAAGGAACTTTATATAAATCCACATGCAGGGCACGTCCTTTCTAAACTGCCTCAGAAACGCAAGAGACACATTCATCATATTCCTTTGAAGAAGAAGATTGTAGGTGCTAACCCCTCCCCTCCATCACAACGTTCCCCTGCACCACCATTGGAGCATTTACTCATTACACCAACTAACTGTCCACCACCTGATGATGATGATGATGATGAGGGAGACGGGGGTGGGGGGGTGGAGGGGGAGGGGACATTTTACCAATAGATCCTAGGAAGAACTACAACACTGATTCACCCACATATAACGACCCAGATCTTTACCCTGCAAAGCCTTCCTCTCCTGACGATAATGTGGGATATCTAGAATTACTAGCTAGAGCAGCAGAATATCATGGAGTATTGTTACACAAGGCATCTCTGGAGGAAGATTTCTAATTTGAAACACACAGTAACACACCAAGGGCTAGCCACACTCTACCCATGCTCAAAGGTGTGATGAGAAATGCCGATGATATTTTTAAAGACCCTGTGCGTGCTCGTATTCTCACACACAGAATAGGCAAAAAAATATAAAGCCTGCTCCCTCAGATCCAGGTTTTATTAAAGGGCAGTTGCCACTAGACTCTTTGGTTGTTTCTAATGCCTGTAAACGGGCCCCCCTCCAAACAGAGTCAAAACTGTTAGACGCCTCTGGTAGCTGCTCAAGCAGCAAATCATTTGTGCATTGCTAACACCCAAGTCCTACTAGCAAGGTATGATAGAACACACTGGGAGGAAATGGAGCAACTGCTCCAATATTTTCCAGATGAGCACAAAGCAAAAGCTTGAGATTTAGTGCAGGAAGGAAAGCATTTCTAATTCATCAATTAGATGTACTTTAGATGTTGTGGACACCGCAGCTAAAGAGATCAACACCAGTGTATTATTAAGGAGGCATGCATGGTAAAGGATTTTAGGTTTCAAACCTGAAGTCCCATCAGTCCATTTTAAATACTCATTTCGACAGGGAGCATCTCTTCGGTCCCGAAGTAGATAAATCATTAGAATAGATGTAAAAAGATACAGAAGTAGCCAAGTCCATGGGAGCTCTGCAGTCCCCTTCTAATTTTCGTCGCTCTTTCTATCGTGGAGGGTCAAAAACTATGTCCTCAGATAATACTACCAACTCGTACAAAATCAACAATGAATCTTCCTCTACAAGAGGTTTCTTTAGAGGATGGTACAGAGGTAACAACGGTAAAGGTAGGGGCAAAGGTTCGACACCACATAATTCCCCCTCCCCTAACAAGCAGTGACTTGACTACACTTACCCCCTGATAATTTAACACCTGTCGGGGCACATATTCTACAATTTCTCCCCATTTGGTGATCTATCACCACAGACAAATGGGTGTTAGGAATTATCCAATATGGTTATTGCCTGGAGCTTACCGACAATCCTCCAAACATTTCCCCACGCTCTCAAAAAATGTCACCAGAACATTTACACCTACCCAAACAAAGTCTAGTCTTTTGCTAAAAGAAGCCATAGAGCCTGTATTGTTACAATATCAAGGGTCCTGCGTGTACTCCCTATATTTTCTAATTCCCATAAAGGATGGCTCCTTCAGACCTATTCTGGACCTCAGAGAGCTAAACCACTGCATACTATCAGAACATTTCCACATTGTGACACTTCAACAAGTGCTCCCCCCTTCTTCAACAGAGCGACTTTGTCTACTCAAGACTTAAAGGACACATATTTCCACATTCCAATTCATCCCGCTCATTGAAAATACTTCAGATTCATGATAGCGTATCACCATTACCAATTCAAAGTACTACCGTTTGGAGTTGCCACTGCTCCCAGGCCATTTACCAAATGCCTTGCAGTAGTCGCAGCCCATCTGAGAAGTCAGAACATCCACGTCTTCCCATACCTGGTCGACTGGCTCCTCAAAGCCAGCACTTACCAAATGTGTCTCCAACACACTCAAGCCGCTATTCACTTACTTCACCAACTAGGATTTACAGTGAACGCATTGAAGTCTCACCTACAGCCTTCCAACTCACAAACCTATCTGGGAGTCAAAATAAATTCTCAACAAGCTTTTGCCTCTCCCTATACAGCCAGAATTAACAGCATTCAGTCCCTTCTCACTCAGTTTCAACCCAACCAATCATACCCAGCAAGAGTGTTCATGCAATTGCTAGGGATGATAGTGTCTTGCATTGTAATTGTTCCCCATGCGAGACTTTACATGCGTCCCCTTCAAGAATGCTTAGCAAGTCAGTGGAACCTGTCTCAGGGTCAGTTGACCGATCTAGTGTTGGTAGATGGCCGCACCCATCGCTTTTTGCAGTTTTGGAACCCACAAGATGTATCCAAAGGGCGGCCCTTTCTGGACCCTGTTCCACAAACAGTGCTAACAGCAGACTCATCGGTCACTGGTTGGGGCTCTCACCTACAGAACTACACAATCTAAGGGTTATGGAGTCTGAAGTACAAGAGTCTCCTTATAAATCACCTAGAGCTACTAGCAGTGTTTCTAGCGCTAAGAGCTTTTCAAAATCACCTCATAGGCAAAGCAGTCCTAGTCCGCACAGACATGACAGCGATGTACTATATACAGAAACAAGGCGTGACACTCTCTCCAGCACAAGCCATTTGGGAATGAGCTATACACCACAAAATGTATCTCCTAGCAGAACATCTTCCAGGAGTAAACGATAAGATTGCAGACCTTCTCAGCAGACAGAGACAGCAAATCCACAAGTGGTAACTTTATACCCAGATTCTCCTCCCCTACTTTCAGGAATGGGGATTTCATCACATAGACCTGTTCTCCACAGGAGAAAACGCAAAGTGCCCAAGCTTCCCCTCCAGGTTCCCACATCTGTTCTCCAAAAGCAATGCCCCACGGATGAACTGGTCAGGGATATTTGCTTACGCTTTTCTGCCTCTCCCACTCATTCCCTTAGTAGTTCGCAAGCTCAGACAAACATCCCTCAAATTGATTCTCATAGCTCCCACATGGGTACGTCAGCCTTGGTTCATCACTCTGCTGGAGCTCTCAGTAGTTCCACACCAAAAGCTCCATCTCAATTCCAGTCTCCTCACTCAGAGCCATGGATAAATCAGCAACCAAATCCCAGAGAACTCAACCTAGTGATTTGGCTCCTGAAGTCATAGTTTGGTTATTTACAATTACCACCAGACTGTCTGAATATCCTAAAAGAGGCTCTTCATTTATCCTAGATACAGGGGACTTCCTGCGTAAAGTGTATGATGTTCCTTGGGAGGCAGATTTTCTTTTAATGACCACCGATGCCACTACCCTATATACCAGTATATGTCACAAGGATGGCATTAATGCCACTAAACTCATTTTGGGTAGCCGTCCAGCAAAATTCTGGCACCACACACAAATGTTACTCAAGAGGATTACCATCTGCCTTGAGAATAATTGTTTTCTGTTTAATGGTGAGCTCTATCAAGTGTGCGGGACAGCGATGGGCACCTGCTTCGCCCCCAGCTATGCTAATTTACATATGGGCTGGTGGGAGGAGCAGGTGGTCCAGACGTTGTGGCATACAAGTGGCAGAACAATGTCGGTATGTCGACGTTCTTTTGGTCATTTGGAGGGGCACTGAAAAGAGTGCTAAGGAGTTTATTTAAAAAACTCCAATCTAATGATTTGAATTTGAAACTGACTAGTGACATTAATGCATCTGAGGTTAATTTTCTGGACCTAACAGTGTATGTGCGTAATGGTAAATTGCAGACCAAGTTGTATCAAAAGTCTGCAGATGGGAACACGTTACTACATGCAACGAGCTTCCTTTCAGGTAAATTGGTAAAGAGTATCCCCTATGGGGAATACCTCAGGCCATGCGTAATTGCAGCAGTAGGCAAGATTTAGAGGCGGAATTATCATGCCTCAGATCACGTTTTTTGGCAAGAGGATATTCTGAGACTTACCTTGATGAGGCGATCTGCAAGGCAAAATGTAAAACCAGAGAAGAAATACTCTTTAACACTAAGAGCAAGAAAGAGAAAGCATTACAAGAGAGGAGCAACCAGTGTAGACTAATCACTACATACAACAGACAGGAAGGTGAGCTTAGAAATATCATTTACAAGCACTGGCACATCATCCGTAATGATCCAATTTTGGGTAAACTTGTATAAACTAGACCTTAGTTCACCTTCAGAAAAGCTCGATCCCTTCAACAAGCATTGGTCAGCAGTATACTACAGAGTAAAATTGTGAAAAAACCACCTGTATCGTGGTTGAGTAGAAGGGATGGTTTTATCAGATGCATGAAGTGTAAGGCTTGCCCGTTTGGAAGAAATGCTGTCAGTTTCCCATTGGGTTTTGGACAAAATATTCAACAAAAAATCAAGGGCCAGTTCTCATGCAAAACGGAGTATGCTGTCTACGTGCTTCAATGCCCTTGTGGGTTGAAGTACGTAGGCAGCACTATCCTTCCTGTTCATAAAAGGGTGCTACAACACCTACGTGCCATTAAGAATGGGGATAAATCTTACCCCGTGGCGCGACATTTTGAGCAGTACCATACCAAAAATGCTGAAGGTCTTTTTTGCTTTGTAATCGATGCTGTCCCTTTGAGTATAAGGGGTGGTGATCGTGAGAAAAGATTACAAAAACTTGAATCCAGTTACATCATTAAACTCAATACCAATATTCCAGAAGGTCTTAACATGGAAGAAGACCTACACACACATTTATAGGTTCCTCCTGTATCTCTGCTGTTTTTAACTTTTTAGTATAACACGAGCACTTTTTTAACAGATGTTTGAGTATGTAAGAAGTGTACCGTTTAGGTGGAACATGTTTGCTTGCAGTCTTTTGGAACAGTTATGATCCATATGAATTTGGATTAGCCCACTTGGGCAGAATTGTGGTTATTGTTATATTAACATTATCAGAAAGTCAACTGATTGATGTTTAATGATTTTACCCATTGCATCAGATATTTGACTAAATTTTACTGCGTGTATAGAACTGAATTGGCACAGTAAATTTAGGTTGTAAGTTAGATCACTAAGGTCAGAATTCCAGTTAAGCGTGGTGCGCGCAAAGTGTATTATTTATTGTAAATGATACGAGTGATGCAAATTAGCATTTGAAGCTGTAATTGTATACTGTATCTGTGCAGTGGGTTTTCATGAATTTAGAAAATAATGCTAAAAACAACCCGCATTATTGTAAATTTTGTATGCACTGCACTTACGTGTTAAACTACCAGTCTGTTTTTTTACTCTATCATTGTAGTTCATCACGTGACAGGTTCACACACACAGTTAAAAATGCGAAGAAAACTTTATTGACTTGCTAGTGAATAGGACAGGCGAAATACGTCGACCATTATCAGCTGGCATTCAAATTCTGCGCACAGACACGGCGTCGACCTTTTCTGTTTCGAAAGTGTGGTGAATTAATTTGGACCGTGACTGGGAGATCTATTTCGTCAACGCGCCCTTTGATTTGGAGGCAGCGGGCTATCCCAATAGAGTGTGGAGCATATATAATATCTATCGATGCGAAGTTCACCGCCCAGGCCTCGTGTGTGTGTGTGTGTGTGTGTGTGTGTGTGTGTGTGTGTGTGTGTGTGTGTATATATATATATGTATATATATATATTTATATATATTATCTACTGGCGGTTGCCAGTAGATAGTTATAGTTAGGACCGTGTTCCCATAGGAAATCTGAAAATTCTATTTTGAATAACTTTGGCGCCAATTGATGAATCCTCGCGAATTTTTCAAAATAGGTGTGGCGCTCCGCTCCTACCCTGAAAGTCTTGGGGGGGATTCGTTAAGCGGGGGCTGAGAAAAAAGGGGGGTCCCAAAATGCGTTTTCCCCATGCATTTTTCCATAGGACCTTTAGTCCAAGGTACAGCCCGAACGGCTGAACAGAATTAATTGATATTTGGCATAGAGGTAGTCCTCAGCTCAGGGATGTGCCTTTTGGATATCTGGAGTCAATCTGTTCAGTAGTTCCTGAGAAAATTGCAGTTAAAAGTACATATATATCTATAAGCGTGCACCGTAAGCTTACCGTACGCGCACGATGCCGTGCGCGAGCGTAATTCTGATTGGTTGTTACATGACAGTAAACATTCCCCTCGGTCGAAATCAGGAAGTGTCGGCCGCCATTTTGTGTGTCTCACACTAAAAAACAAAGGTGGAGAACGTGAAAAGGGGGAAAGGTAGAGAGTTGGAGAACCCCTAGCCTTTGTCAGGGGGTCCAAGAAGGACTCAGAAGTGTGAAAAATACATTTTAATTTTTTTAAAAGAATTTGCGGGGTAAGCGTACCGTGCGCGTACGGTAAGCGTACGGCGGTAAAAAAGACTTAAAAATCAAAAATAAATGTTTAAATGTTGGTTGGCTCTAAAATGAGCCGTTGTGTTTGAGTGTTTTTTTTGGGTACCTACAAGTAAGTACCGATGCAGAGTCTAAAGTTCAAGAGGAAGACTCTGTTCCCTTCATCATTGAAATGTACACCGTCTCCTCTATAAATGTCTTGCATGTTGTAACGCAAGTTGTTGTGGTATATAGAACCCATACCATAGTCTCTGAGGAAAGCAGAAACAGACTTATTGAATTGCTTTCTCGCTTTGTCAATATGTGGACAAAATTGGTTGGACCAGTTCCACTTTTGCCTTTGGCATATATTAGAATATACAAAGGCAGTTTGTGGAAAAAGTGACATTAATTGCACAAAGGTGTCCTTAATGAGCATTTCCAGACCTACCCCAGTTAAAGTGCCTAGGTCATTTCCACCACAGTGCACAATAATAAGGTCAGGCTGTGGGAGATGTAGAAAGGTTTTCACCAAAGGCATTAATTGGTGCCACTTTAACCCTCTCTGACCAATCCATTTAATGTCTACATTTGGCAAAGCAGGATCTTTCACAATACCTCTTTTTTCTGCAAACTTTTCACTCCAGAAGACAGCTGTGACCTACAATCCACACTGTGAGCATCTTCCAAGGAGATCTGGATGCACTCAGAAGGTGTGTTTCAGTAGAATGGTAATATGTAAAGAAAGAAAGATGTAAAATGGAGGATAACATACTTTTTTTTTGTACAAAAAAATAACTGATTGGTTGATTCAAACCATTTTACGGTTAAAACTAGGCTGTATGTTTAGATTTTTACAAGCATGTTTTGTATTGGTGCAGAAAAATGTGTACCCACAGAACATTAATTTGGATTTGCTGTTAGGTTTGAAAAGTCAAGCACTCTTGCTCTTTGGATTAGAAACATTGTGTGCTGAACTTCTGACCTCTCTGCTCACACCAGTGTTCCATGACCTGTTGCTATGGTAGCAGGCAGAAGTCAAGTTGGGGGAAGGGATCATTTGGAAAGGGTTGAAATTACCAACCAATAGAAATGTGTGATTCCATTTGAAAAAATGAGGGAAACACTGTGATTTGGAGTTAACATGTATATGTGTGGAAAAAGAGAAGGAAACTTTGCCATTAACTGGTTCTGGTGAGAGGAGAGAGGTGTACAGCTCAGAGATTCTGGCTCTGATAATCTGCTGTTTAAGTGCCGCATTGCTTTCTGAATTAACTACTTTTAAAGGTGAGTTATGAATTTGAGAGGGAATGTATGTGGTGCATTTTGATATAAATAATAGAAATGTGATTGGTCTTTTAAAGATGTTTTTCACATTTTGTATTGTGGGAGATATTTAATTGTCTTGAACTTGTAAGATATTATTGAGAATGTCTTCAGCATAAGTTAAGGTGTACTGGTATTACCCAGAAATAATGTTTTCTGCCTAGAATCACACTATGAGTCTGTGTGCACACAGGAATTGTTGTCGGAGAATTAATTTGTGTTGCTCTTGGTATGTTAGCCTTGCACTTGCAGGAAATGGGCAGTTTGTTTTCTTGAACTATGATGGTTAGCATTCAGCAGAAATCACTTTCTCTCAAATGAGGCAAATGCAAACACATTTGAAAATAGCATGGTACATTTTCTTAGCACTTTAAAAGTTGTGTTTTACATTTGATGTTAAGGAAGATATTTAAGTGCCTTGAACATGTCAGATATTATGGAGTATGTCTTCACCATAAGTTAAGGTGTACTGGTATCACCCAGGAATACTGTTTTCTGCCTACAATCACACTGAGTCTGTGTGCACAAAGGAATTGTTGTCAGAGAATTAATTTGTGTTGGTCTGGTTCTGTAAGAATGGCATTCATAGGAAAGGCGCAGCTTGTTTTTTAGAACTGTGATGGTTTGTATTCAGCATAAACACAGCTGTTTGTGCAAGTGCTGTTTTCGGTTTCTGAAAAATATAATGAAAATGTGTCAGCCTTACTACACATGTAGTGGTACATACATGTCTCCAATGTTTATGCATTTGCGCAAGCGTCCATGCAGATCTCTTTTGCACCTGACAGTAGACAGTCTCTAGAAGGACAATTTTAGCAGAGAGCAAGCTGTTTCTCATGTACAGTCATGCTTACTATTCAGCGCTGTGTGGTGTTTCACATAGCAGTGAGTAATGCTAATACATTGAACATCACCAAGGCTCATTTCCTTTACCAAAGTGTAGTACGTCATTCAGGTTGCACATGTCCATGTTCTCAAAAAGCTGTTTGGGCAAGTGCTGTTTTCTGTTTCTGAAACAAATAATGAAAATGTGTCAGACTGTTAGAGTAATTATCACTTGCTCTACCACAGTATTAAGTGTGCTTTTAAATAGCAAATCAGATTTCGTTTTCTGCCTAGAATCACACCATGAGTCTGTGCGCACACAGGAATTGTTCTCAGAGATTCAATTCGTCTAACTCTGCTTCTTTTAGAATTACATTCGTAGGAAAGGGGAAGCTTTAATATGTGTTGGTTCAATTGTGTTTTTCACTTGTAGGAAAGGGGTAGATAGTATTATAAGATTTGAAAAGCACAATAAAAAATATAGCAATAAATTTAAATTACATAAAGGTATTTTTATTTTAGTTTCTTTCAGATATTGCTGACCGTGAAATAAATTAAAGATGCCTAGAAAATCAAGGAAGAGAAAAGAACAGAAAAAACATTTATATTTGAAGACAACTGGAGGACTCAAATTAGTTGAAGATGCTCATGTTGGAAAAAGGAAAAAGTCTTCTGGTAAGCAAACTAAGGATTTTTAAAAAAATATCTTCAAAAAAAGAACAAATTTGAAAAATGTCCCTGCCACAAATAGAGTTTCAAGTAGAAAACAACTGGACAAAAGTGAGAAATTACAAAATGCTAATGTCGAATTAGAAGCATTAAAGATTGACTTAAAAAGAAAAACAGCATTTAAAGACATTCGTAGAAAAATGTTTCAGAGAAGAGTGATGTCAAATTTGCTAAAGGATGTGAAAAAATATAAGAAGAAAGTTAAATTTTATAAGCGAAAAAGAGATGTTGAAAGAATTGTAGCTAAGGCTTTAGATTTAAAAAGAGAACTATTCATTTTAATTTTGAACAGGATCCGTACATTAGATAAAATGGTTAATGTAATGAAGTCCCAAAGCAAAACCAAAAGAGTAGTGAAAAGAAATAACTTTTGTAAAGTGTTTTTAGGAGAATGGATGCATAGTTCAAGTACTGAACCATTTTTTAATAAAGAGAGTTAACTTCAAAGTAATAGTTTGCTGCATGCAGTTGACACCAGTGGCCGAGCTTATGAAGTGAAAGATGGTTGTATAATGGAAAAGGAGAAAATGGTTCCAAGAAATGAGGAAGAAGTGTTAGCTGATGAGCTTATGGGGAGACGTCCTAAGGCCCCAGTGTACACTTGGAATTGTAGTAGTATTTGTACTGTACGACAGGAATCTATTGATAAATTACATCAGTTTTTAAGAGAATATAGTAAAAAGAGTGTTAAACAGAAGATTAAGGTGCTTCAACGACTAGATCCATGCAGAGTGAGAGAGAATACTGGTTTGCAAGGACATTCTCTGGCTTGTCTTTCTAGGAAAGTTTGCCAAAGTGTTTTTCACCATTTTAGGATGCTGGCAGTTCATCATACTGAAATGAGAAAGTTTGTGAGAAGATTGTATTCTGCTAAAAGTCCATCACTAAAATTAAATGAGTTGAATAGGGCTTTGTTCCGTGGATCTGTATCAGATGTAGAGAAGGTTACTGATGAAATTCAGTTTTGTTACTTTGGTCCGGAACAAGAAGGTGCAGATAATGATACAGTTATTGAAGAAAATGGGAAAGAGAATGTAGAACCCACTGTTAGTACAAATTTTGAAGATCAAATGACAAAATTTACTATCGTCTCTAATGAAAGACCAAATATTACTTGTATTTGTTGCCGGAGAAGCCATTATAACCTCTTCAGCGCTGCGCGGATTCCCGCGCAGTGCTGAAAGATCTGAGCGCGGGCGGGGCCATGACGGAACGGTTCCGTCATAAGCACAGCCCAACCGGCGTGCATGACGGAACCGTTCCGTCATCGGCATCGAAGAGGTTAAAAATCAAACCAGGTATGTTGATCTCTATAAAAAAAGTGAAAAAGAAAATAATACTAAGTGGTTGGATTTTGCTACATATTTATTTATAGAAAATTGTTTTGATTTGGGTGAATATCACCGTATTTGTAAATACTGTTATAACAAGTTAGAAGAAAATAAAATGCCAGCAAGAGCTGTACATAATAATTTAGAATTGGTTGAAATTCCTGCAGAACTTAGTGATTTAAATACGTATGAGTCTATACTCATACAATGTGTCCATCCGTTCCAGACTATAGTTCGTATGGAGCCAAAAACAGGCAAATTACCTCCTTCGGATTTACAAAGAGGTTTAAAAGGGAGAGTTGTCTATTTGCCATTGGATTTGAAAAAAAATATGGAAACTATTGATGCAGATACATTGGAAAATGAACCATTAGTTATTTTGGTTAATGGAGTACCAACAAAGAACAAGAAAATTTGTCAGGGGCTGGTAGATGTACGAAAAGTACAAAGAGCAAATGTATATTTGAAGAAAAAAAAAAATGGTATGAAACAATTTATATGGATGAAGAGGAAGAAGTTTTACCACCAGACTCAGGAATACAAGCTGGGCAAATTGAAAAAGTGGATAAGTCAAAAGAAGAAGAAATTTATGAACATTTCAGCATACATCCTCTTCATTCAAAAGAAGTTATGGCAAACACTATTGATCTATTTCAGATGAAGAAAGCACAAGGAACTCCCGTGAGTGTATGGGAGGAGAGCTTGTAAGCTCGTTATTTTCCCCAGCTATTTCCTACAGGAAAAGGTGGACGATATGATGAACGTCCTGTCGTAAATTGGCTGCGATTAAATTAGCGTTAGCAGAATACATCAGGTATTTAGAGGCTATCCTGTACATTTTGTGGAATCCATTTTGTATTTCTGGCAGCCATTTTGTCTTCCCTTGTGCTCGGTTTAAAGGACTGGCTATACTTAGACTCTGCTACCCTGCACATGCGCAGGAATATCTAACTGTCCATGCATCTGTTTTTATTCTGTAACTATCAGGTTGTTTCTACCAGAGTCAGCAACTGCTAGCTCCTCCTTTACTGTTGACGGTGCATTTCTGTATGACCATCTATGTATGTAACTCTTCTCATGTATGCTTGCACCGCCCTTTTCCTGAGCCCCTGTGTGAGTATAAAAGACCATGGTTCTTCTACTCTGTGTGCTACCTTCATTCAGCACCACAGGGTACTGGGTGAATGTGGTTCCACCTCATGAGGTTTAATAAACTATGTATTTTCTATTTCAGTTTCTGTGCCAACTTCTTTCTAATAGTCTGAGGACTCTGTGCAGAGAAGGGCGAACCCCTTGCACTGGTAGGCCTAGCTGAGGCCTATTTTCTACAATTGGCGCCTCAACTTGGGGCTCATCGGTGACTCGGATGCTCAAAGGATTGGTCGCGACGAAGGATTGGAATCTCGCTCTGGACGTGATCACTGCCCGATAAGACCAGAGTCTTGGCATCCACGGCGACTTTTCCTTTCTTTCTGATCTGACCATCCAGGTGGCACCGGTCCTCGACTGAGATCTCTTCTGTTGATTCACTGTGCAGTGACCATTTGGTCGATTTTGGAACTTGGCAGGATGAATCTGGACACCAAGTGATTGGTAAGTGTCTGCGGCGCTTGCTGTTGGTTTTGATGCCTGTGATTGGTAAGGTAGTTTAGTAACACTTACTGTGGCTTTGAGTATGGTATATTTTGTGTTGGCCAACTTGGTTTGTTTTGACATATGTGACTTGCAATTCACATAGGCAGGTAATGAGGAGAATTTTCTCTAACTGAATTGATTTGAACGGCACATCGTACCTTAAGTGCTACTTTGATTATAATATTGCATATTCTGCACTATTTTTGGCATGCCTGTCTTTAGCACACTTCAAAGGATGTGGTGCTTTTGGAATGGTACCAAAATGAGACTTGATGAAGCACAACTGGTCCCCACCCCCGGAGGGGACGCCTAATAGGGATATGTATATTAAGTATGGTCTTTCTTCTATAATGTACAGCGCATTATGGAATAAAAATACTTGTAAGTGGTGACTAGTACCCCGAGGAACTAAATATGTACATAAAAGGATCCTGGTCTGTGCACTTAGTAACATTCATAAGTGATGAGATGCAGAGCGTTTTTTTGGTGTTCTGCCAGCCAAATCTGGTGAATATGACTTGCAACTAGTATTTACAAATGGTTTGGTTTAAGTACAGTCTGTGGGCTGTCTTTTGTTTCTGTCTTAAGTGTTGATCTGTGGGTTAAATGTGTGTTTACATGTTATGGTGTGGTAAATTGTGTTTTGGATATTGCTAGCACTGGAAAAAGCGTGTGATTGAATGACTGTGAATATGTGAAAGACTTCTGAGAAGTGAAATTGTTAAGGAGTAAATTTAATTTGGTCTCATCACCATCAATAAGTCGCAAAAGGAAATTGAGAGGGGTGTAGCTAGAGAAAGAGCAACCCCTGTGATTTGATGACACCCTTAATGTACAAAAGTATTAATGAAGAGTAATTAGGGACCGGTTAAAAGTTTAGCTTGAAAAAAATTGTGGGTATTTCGAATTTGCAAATTGTTCCTATGCAGCTTTGTGTTCTTGGTGGTTCAGTGAGCCAATGTGCTGGGTCCACAGGGTTGTAGGTTCTAATTTAAGCTGAACCTGCTAATCTGAGATTTGAACTTAAACTTATGACCCTTGAAAAGAAATTGTATATTAAAATAAATTTTTCCATAGGGCAAATTATTGCAGTTTAGATAAAATTAGGAAGACTTTTTGTCTTTGACAGCTTCAGGGCTGTGCAAGGCAGATTTTGACCTTGCCGCCTGTAAGCTGGGGGGCTAGAAATAGGAGAGTGAACCAGGAGGTGAAATCACTGCTTAGAAAGCTTCACTGACATGAAAATGTGTAATGCTTGCAGCAGGACAGCCTTGGAGAAAGGTGGGGGCCAGGAGCACTCGCTGTGGCCCGGTTCTGCGCTGAGGGGCTATTTTTAGCTTCTCGGATGAGACAAGGCAGCTGAGGAACGAAACTCAAGGAGCCTTCCTCGGCCCTATTTTGTGCAAAGACCAGTTAGACTTTCCATAGAAAACTGTTTTTTTTTTTTTTTTTTTTTTTAACTGTTGGAATAATCCTAGACAAAAAGTAAAATGATGCTCTTGCTTGAAATTTTAAGGGCTATATGCCTATTAAAAAACGATTTTCCAATTGAGAATTAATTTTCTCAGTGGAAATTGTGGCGCAAAGCTAACATGGACTGTCAGATAAGAGTTTTACCTTTAGAAAGTTAAAATTAAGATGACCTGTGTAAAGAGAAAAACGAAATTGTGTGTTTTACAATAGACTAAATTCAGATACAAAATGTCACAGCATTTATCTTTTGTATAGGGTATTCAAAGGCATTCACATTATACAGAACGACAGAGTTGTGTTGGCTTGCAAGGTTGACTTTAAAGGCGTGTGAATTCGACGCCTTTACGTGTCAAACAGCTGTGTCAGCAAGACTATTTCTATTCTCTGCGGACTCCGGCCACAGAGAACAGCTTAAGTCAAACACGTTGTAAAATGCGGCATTTCAGACTGCTGTTTTAAAAGTTAGAAATATAGTTTCATGATTTTTGATAAACAGATCAGATTGACAGTAGGGATTTCTTTTCTTAATGCCTTTTTTTAAAATAAGGATAAGAGTGGTTTTTGATGTTAAATAATAATGACTGTCCTTCATTTAAAAGTGGCGCAGACTTAAGATGTTTCAAGATAAGCTTCTGTGCTTAGGGCTAAGAATTAATGTGTTTCAATATGATAGGCAAAGGGATGCAGCTTGCTTTTCATATGTGGACTCATCAAAATGATTAGATTTATTTAAAAAAAAATATATATATATATACATATATTTTTATTATTTTGTGATTTCAAATAGGTGCATTAAATTCGTTTTTCAATATTTATAATGCCTAATAATGATACTGTGACCTCCTGGCATCCAAATTGCATTTAAGCCGTGCTATACAGCAATAGGGGGTCAATTACATGTGAAAATGTCACTTTATCCAGGCGTACAAAACTCATTTTTATAAGGGCATACATTATACATTTCTGATGGTACATCTATGGGATATGTAGAGGACATTCTGGGGATGACTATTATGCAAAAACATTGTAGGATATTAATTTTTAAGTGCCCTAAAAATCAAAGTCGAAATTGAGTAAAAATTCACTATTTAAATGAGATTTCTCCAGTCAGAGCAGCTTTTAAACTGCCTTAGACTCAAGTAAATGCACATATGTACGCATAAAACTTCATAGCTGACATTTATATTGCTCAAGCACTCAGCACCCTGATTTTCAATATACCTATGTACAAAAACTGGCAGAAGTTATTAAGCTTACCTCTGAAATTGCTGGTAGACACACAGAGTGTGTTTTGTTGCTCTGCCTTCGGTCTCTAGGGTCACTTTGACTTGGGAGCACCGCATGACAACCTTGCATACAAGCTGGAACAGCTGCTTCGGTTAAAGGCCGAACTCCTACATTTAGAAGCCTGGCAGGGCTCGGCTTCACATGAGCTTTGACATTTCGACATTTGAAAGACGAAATGGCAGGGGAAGAAAGAGGTTTTTGCTTACCTTTTATTTGGTAAAAGCAAGTTTTTGTGTGCACTCAATGAACATAGTATATGTGACCTCTCTTTAAAAGACAATGGCTCTGCCATATATATATATAGTATAAATGTTTTTAGGGTTGAATTCAGGAAGCAATGGGATTCAGTTTGAATTCATGCGGCCTCCTGTTGCTATACTACATTTGCTGAGGGAATATGTTCTTTAGCTAAGTTTACTGCGCTATTTAGCTCCTCAGAGTTTGTTTATGCCCAGTTGCTACAAATTGGGGCTAATAGTGTTGACAGAATGAAACCTGTTACAGGTTTCTTACTGTCAAAACTGGGGAGAGGAGGCTAGCTCCTCTACAAATTAAGGGTAGGCAAATTTGTGTTCTCTCTCTTTTTCTTAATTTTTTTCGAGCCTGTCTAAACTTTCTGTGAAATAACCATGAGACATTTAATTGGCTATTCAGTAATACTGTTTTAAACATTATTAGCATTAATAAAACGAATAAATATATTTTGCTATGTTACTACCCGTCTTCTCTGATGGAATTATGAGAGGATGAGTAGTCTAGATTGCTGCTTCCTTATTTGATCTTTAAGGGGAACTAGCTGTGGGTAGTTTTTGTTTGAAAATTCTCAGGTGACAACACCACTATTGTTTGTTATTCTCATGCTACATACAGTTTTGCAAGGGCATTGCTAGTTTTATTAGCTAGTCTGTGTAAATAAACTGACAGTCCTTACTAGAACTGATGTTGCATAGTTTGGATTGTGAAAAAGTAGAATGCAGGGAAGAGGTCTATGCGATCATTGAGGAAAATATGTGATTACCCCATTAGACAATGCCACCATATGTGACGACATCCATTTAGATAGAATTCTCGTGTAGTTATCTACCCTTAGATGATGAAGGCTCTCACACGGAAACCCAATTGAAAAGCTTAGGGGCACTGTTTTGCCTACTGCCTTTATATTTGTATTGCTTTTTGAGAATGACAGTGTATTCTAGACCAAAATTGTCCCATGGCGTGTGGCCACTCCTTTGAAGATTGCAGGCCACCTGTTTGCAGTCTCCTTGTTATACAATGAACTGTTTAAAGCATCGCACTTGCTTCATCAGAAGGCGTTCAACATCAGGAAAGAAGGAGGAGCTGGTTTTGCCATAGAACCAGATTTTCAGTACAAAAGAGCGCCTGTCATGTGCTGGCAACCTCTGACAGTGTGCAGTCCCTTGAGCCCCTTGGCATGAGTTTTTGGCCACACACACACACCCCTTTTTCCTTTGCTCCAATGGAAGTGCAGTGCACCGGCGGATCCAAGATTGACACAAAGCACTACATTCTGGTGCCCATGAAAGAGCAGCCTGAGCGTCCTCTGACACTGAATGATGAGTGTTGGAGCCTGAGAATGGTCCCGGGTCTGCACGAGATGACCTGTGCCCTTGATCAATGGAGAGCACACTACCTGTAGTGCCTGCCGCAAAGGAGAGATACTGGTGCACTGCCTTGAGACATTGAGACTTTCGAGTGAGCTGTGGGTGTTTGCCAGGAGGGCACTCCAACTAAGCAGTACTTTTCTCATGAAGAGGCCTGAATCGAGAGGCCTATGCGAAAGAAAACAACAAAAGAAGATTTGATGGACAATAGAAGCCTGCCAGAGAGGCTTTTTGAACGGACTCTGGGCATAGTTGATTTCACAAAAGGTTTCCGTGTGATTGTATAGACTAGGTGTTAGGAGACGGATTGTTTTGCTGCCATTGTTTTAAAGTACTATTCTGTTTAGTAAAAGCAGAACAAAGTCCATTCTCTGTGGAAAGAGTACCCCATTGATCGTCCCATTTTTGAGGAGGAACAACCCTTTGCAGCTCTTCGTCCTAATTCTCATGGTCCTGTGTAGTTCTCCTGGTCCTCTGGATCCAGGATCATTTTTTGTAAATAATATGTCTGACTGCTTTAATGTTTGTATTGGGTATAATGATAGATACTCTAGCCCTCATAAAGGAAACACTGGAAAAGTCTAGCGAAAATGTTTTTGAAGTTGAAATTGATGGTAACTGAAATGCATAGGAGCCTTGAAAATATTTTTACTGGATGGTTCTAGGATTTGCTTAGGACTAGAAAGCTAATAATTCTGTTTCTGATAATAGTAATTACTCTCTCCTGCTATCTGTATGACCCAATTCTCTGTTCCCTTTGTACTTCTGTTTATACCTCATACATACCCGCTTAACAATATTTAGAATGAGAAATGCCCACCTAGCAATGAATTAGGAAATTTATGGGGGAAAAAATAAATTATTAAAAATTAATATGCATATTTTTCATTTTTCCTACTGGATTATGGGAGATGTCTTCAGCTAACGCTAAAAGGGTCGTCTGTCGTAAATTGGCTGCGATTAAATTAGCGTTAGCAGAATCCATCTGGTATTTAGAGGCTATCCTGTACATTTTGTGGAATCCATTTTGTATTTCTGGCAGCCATTTTGTCTTCCCTTGTGCTCTGTTTAAAGGACTGGCTATACTAAGACTCTGCTACCCTGCACATATGCAGGAATATCTAACTGTCCATGCATCTGTTTTTAGTCTGTAACCATCAGGTTGTTTCTACCAGAGTCAGCAACTGCTAGCTCCTCCTTTACTGTTGACGGTGCATTTCTGTATGACCATCTATGTATGTAACTCTTCTCATGTATGCTTGCACCGCCCTTTTCCTGAGCCCCTGTGTGGGTATAAAAGACCATGGTTCTTCTACTCTGTGTGCTACCTTCATTCAGCACCACAGGGTGCTGGGTGAATGTGGTTCCACCTCATGAGGTTTAATAAACTATGTATTTTCTATTTCAGTTTCTGTGCCAACTTCTTTCTAATAGTCTGAGGACTCTGTGCAGAGAAGGGCGAACCCCTTGCACTGGTAGGCCTAGCTGAGGCCTATTTTCTACAGTCCAGTACAGATTCCTGCTTCTGAGTATCGGACTACAAGATTATATGCAGAAGATCCCAGATTTCGTCAAAGTATTCCTTATTTGTTCCATCTTTAATTTGAATGTGACTTGTCAGCGCTATCTTATGCAGTAAATCACATTTTGAAAACTGGAGTACATCTACGTAATGTGACTGCAAAGGATTTTATGAACAAAGTGCAACAGCGAGATGATCATTTGGAATCTCAATTGATTAATCTAATGGCTTGTCAGCGTGGGACCAATGAATATTGGTACCGACGCCATGGAGAATTGAAGTGTATGTTACGGAATTTAGGAACTCCAACATGGTTTGTCACCCTAAGCTGTGCTGAGTACGCTTGGGATGATCTTCTGGATTTTCTTCGAGAGGCAAATTCAAATATTGAAAACATCCAATACAAGACAGCAGGAGAATTGTGCTCATTGGATCCGGTTAATGTTTTTAGATATTTCAATCATAGATTTGAGGCTATGATGTCCTTCATCTGCAATAAAAAAAATCCACCTCTTGGAGAAGTTGTGGATTTCTTTTGGAGAAAAGAGTACCAAGCAAGAGGTGCTCCTCATATTCATATGCTGTTGTGGATCAAGGATGCCCCAAAATTTGGAACAGATTCTGATGATGCAGTTTTAAGTTTCATCGGAGGATATGCAACATGTGCTATACCTAAAAGCACAGAAGAGAAACACTTAAAAGAGCAAGTTTTACGTTTCCAAAGTCATCGCTGTGGAAAATACTGTCGACGAAAGTACAAGAGTAAAGAAAAATTCTACACAAAATGTCGATTTGGATTTCCACGACCTGTTCTTTCAAAAGGAAGAGTTAACAGTTTTATGTCAGCTGTGCGACATACTATTACAAGAAAATCGCCTAAAAATACCTACAACCTAAGAAGAAAAGAAGAGTCAAAATATATAAATGACTACAACCCAGTCATTTTATCTATGTGGAATACTAACATGGATATACAGTATGTAGCTGACAATTCTATTGCTGTTGCTCGGTATGTCACTTCTTACATCACTAAATCTGAGAAAACGGAATTGAAAGAAATGTGGGAAGAGATTTCTCACGAGAAGACTGTCAGTAAAAAGCTATGCAGTTTCAGTTTAAAGATGTTATCGCATCGAGAAATTGGATCCTACGAATGCTCAGATAGGTTATCATCTGCGAGTCTTTACTCCAAATCCAGAAGAATAATTTGGGTAAGTTTAGGCCTTGCAGGAATGCGAAATCGGGTACTGAAATCTGTTGGAGAGATTGAATATTTGGCAGAGAATGACCCGGAAAGTACAGATATTTTGAAATCAAACATGTTGGACACATATTACCCAAAAAGAAGTTGTCATCGTGAGAACATGTGTCTCTATGAAGTGCTGCAGAACTATATTTTTTCACGGAAAGCCACAGAAGACATCAACAATGGAAAATATAAAGTCATTGGTGAGGAAGGATGTTTGGTGAAGCAAACAAAAGGAAGTTTGATTAATCACAGGAAGCTGAGTTGTGACACTCCCAACAAAAAGGAATTTTACTACTTAGCACTTTTACAGCTGTTTAAACCATGGCGTTCAGAGGATGAATTACTTCGAGATTGTCAGAGCTATGAAGATTCCTTTAATGCATGTAAAGGAACGATTGGATGCAGTACTTTCACAAATTATGTGCAAATGTTAAATGAAGAAATTGAACAGGAAGCTACAATTGCAGCTGAAGTAGCTAGAGACAGTTCTCAAGACAGCCAAAGTTCGGGGACGCTCAGTCAAGATCCTTTAGGACAACTAATCGTAGAAGATGAAGCTGCAATAGCAATGACTGAAGTGGAAAAAGCTATGAATCAAGCTCAGGAAGATTTAACAGACTTACCAAATTTGGAACAGCAACTGAATGAAGAACAAAAACAAATTTATGAAGAAGTCACAAAAAAAATAGATCATGGATTACTACATGAAAAGAAAGAGTGTTCTTGTGCATCATTTGAACCAATCAGGATGTATGTGAGTGGACAAGCTGGAACTGGGAAACGTTTCTTAATTAAAGTCATCCGAAGCTACCTACAGCAAAAAACAGATTCAACTTTGTCTTGTGTTGTAACTGCTCCAACTGGGTTAGCAGCATATAACATAAAAGGAATTACCTTACATCGCTTGCTAATGTTACCAGTGGAGCATGAGAACAAAATAGAATATTACAAGCTAACAGGAGAAGCATGCTTCGAAGTTTCAAGAGTGTTGAAGAAGATGCAAGTCCTCATAATTGATGAGGTAAGCATGGTATCAAACCTAATGCTTGCCTTTGTGCATTTAAGAATGCGGCAAATTCTGAAGAGAGACTATGACGTTTTATTTGGAGGAAAACATGTTATAGTTTTTGGAGATCTTCTGCAGCTCACTCCAGTTAAAGGACAACCAGTGTTTAATACTGTGACACATTAAGACACGAAGAAGTCATTAGGAAGTATTGGTAATGCGAATATTTGGTCGTTCTTTGAGTACAAAGAACTCACTACCAATATGAGGCAAGCAAACGATGAAGATTATGCAAGTATTCTGAAAGATATCAGAATTGGACTACTCACAGAAGTTGGCAGAGAAGCATTACAGAGTCGGTTGCTACATAATTTATTTCCAAATGAAGAAATAGTTGCAGAGAAAATATACCAGAACATTGCAAAAAAAATACTGTAATCTGCTTAATGCCAACACTTTGTGAATGCTCGATATTCAATGAGCAACTTTTGAAATTGGAAAAGGAAGAGATTAAGAAAATGGAAGCAGTAGACAAAATTCAGCATGAAGGTATTACTATTACATTAACAGGAAAATTGAAAAATAAATTGGATTCTCTAGAGAAGAACATTTCGAAAACAGCTGGATTAGAAAAAAAATCTTTGTTTGTATGAACTGTCGAGTATTTTTAAGAAGAAATTTGGATGTAGAAAAAGGTTTAGTGAATGGAGCTATGGGTAAAGTAGTGGGTTTTGTGAATTACCAGAAAAAAGATGGAATTGAATTTTTAAAAATAAAATTTGATCAGATTGAAGAGGTTAAAGACATTTGTCGTTGTTCAGTTCGTTTCATGCTTGTGAAAGACTTATATGTACGTAGGAAGCAGTTTTCATTTTCTCTAGCATATGCTGTAACTATTCACAAATCTCAAGGATTAACTGTAGATAGTGCTTTTGTAAACATTGGTTCAACTGTGTTCAAAGAAGGTATGGCATATGTTGCTTTATCACGAGTGAAAACAATATCTGGTCTATTCATGATAGACTTTGATGACTCAAAAGTTAGTGCTGATGCAAATTGTGTAAAGGAGTATAATAGGTTAAGAAGAACCTATGCTCCTCATTTAGGTCAGTATCCTGTGTTTGAAAAACGTGTTGTTTGTCGGAAAAGGAGATTTGAGAATATCTGTAATGAGGATGTACAGAAGAGAAAAAAAAAGGAGAGTGATGTTGTGGAAATGTGGATTTTCCTGATCAGTTATGTCCCCTATCTTGGACCCCAACGGTTCTATATACATGTTACAAGTACATGTATGTCCCCTCCAGTTCCAGTTTCTAAGACGCAAACATATGTGTGTCTATCGTCAACATGTTCTCTGTCAGATCCGCCATCAATGGGCTGGATATTCGATTCCTAGGTATGACAGGCCACCGACTTTATATGGCTAAGTTACTCCATTTTTACAGTTCAGGCGAGTAGGCCCGATTCTGTCCTCAAAGCCTTTCCCTGCTCTCTGTCTCTGACAGCTTCAGCTTGAGCTCGCATCTGTATCCATGAACTTTGTCCTACTCCCTGTGCAGCTAACGGTGCCTGCCTCGGCCAGTTTTCGCCTGTCTGCCAAGAAGTTGTATTTCACCTTCGAATTATCTATTTTGCTCTCCAGCCGATGCATTCCTGTCCAGTGATTTAGGTAAACATTTCCTTTAGCTCACAAGCAAAGGACTCAGCCTTTCCGTCCTCCTGCAAGTGATTCATAGCCCTGTTGCCATGGAAAGTTTTCTATCCCTCGCATCTCATATAGACACTTAGACGCTTGTACACGTACACAGTCAGTATAGAATAGATTCTGTCCGAGAGTCTCTTCCTTGTGGATAACATAGTTCTTTAAACATAGGATGTTAGATATGATTTGGGATTAGGTTGACTTGACCCCCAGACTTCTCGTCTCCACATGTAGAGCTAAATGTCAAGTCCCCTTCACCCCCTAGTTGCACGTCAATTACACGTCATGCTGCCGCGCGCGCATCTATGCCAAGTATTATCTTATAGATCCACCTATGTCTGATAATTCTAACCAATCATGTTTCTTTTATTCCTTATTACGCCTAGTTTCGATTATGTCACTGTTTTGTCGCTTTTCTTATCAAATGTTACGCCTTCTACATTCGTTTCATTGTAATGTACTTATTATAAAAATACATGTCTGTTAATAAATTATTGTACTTCACTTCCTGAACCCTCGTGGTGACGGAACCTGAAGGCCGCGACTCGAGTCGGCCATTTTGAATGGAATAAAGCCCATTAGAAAACCTCTTATACCACGGATTCTGCCTCTTGTTATTTTGAGCTATTTACTTTATTTTAAGATTCCGTATGAAATTCAGTCCGGTATTTTATTTACCACATAATGGCGCCCGAACAGGGACACTTTCTCATCTCACGCGCCGGCGGTGCGTTGCAGGCCCGGTCTCCTGCCACAGCTGGACGGACCATAAACGCGTACCAGCAGGATTTCCTGTAAGCTCCCTCCGGTCAAGCGGGGGCGACTGAGGCTGCGATCAACCCAGACGAGGCGGTGAGAAGTGCGAAGTATCCCGACCAGAACCTAGCTGAGAGAGCAAGATCCGAGGTATACAGAGGCCCACCAGGTTTTCCGAAATCCCGACGTCCAGAGGGTCCGATGTCCGCAGTTATCGAGTCCTGTCCATTCTCTGAGGCCTTCCGTTTCAAGGAGCTACTCGGTGAGTACCATCGCCGGGGAGGCGTGTTGACGCGCACATAGGTTGTGCCGGTCAAGACGGATTTGGGTACACAAATCCGGTCTGCACTGTTTAGCAGTGTATATGTACTGTTTAGCAGTATATCAAGTATTCCGAAGTATTCAGTTATTGTCAAGAATTCAGCGTGGTGATTAGTTAGGCAGACTGTCATCATTGTCGATCATTGTTATAATGTTTAATGTTTAATGTTTAAAGTATTCAGAAATGTCTTGCATATTGTGGTATGAATGACTGTTCATTGTTCGCTGTTCATTTATGGTGTTTTTCGTATTAAGAAAATTCAAGAGTAAGTATCAGATCAGTTGTCAATATGCCGCTCTTCTCGAAGTTAAGACAGATTACTACCAGAAAAGGGGTGCTTGAAGAAGCAGTTCCTATTCCTCCTAGGGACACCCCAGGGCATTTTATGTACCATAAACATGGCTTAGATGCCATATTGTTTCTTGATCTATGGGTAGATTATACCAAAGGATTACCGGAAAGTCAAAGGTGGCCCATAGCGGGAACCTGGGATGCAGAGTGCATCATGAAAGTGGAGGAAGAGTTATGGAAAAGAAAGGTCAGACAGTCACAGAAAGACGCTGTTGAGTTATGGCGTAAAGAATCTCATAGACGAACAGAAAAAGCACGTAGACAAGAAGAGAGGAGTAAAGAAAGTTCAAATAAAGTTCAAGAAAATCTATTAATTGAGGAAGGTATCCGAGTGAAATCAGAACAAGTGAATAGACAAAGAAATGCTCTTATGAATGGTATGTATCCCCTTCTAGCCGAAGGACTACCTAAGGCTGTTACAGAGATGCCAAAAGACTTGCCACCCCCATTATTTCCAATTAAGGTACATCCAAAGGGGCATCCCAGAACCGCAGAAGATGTTTTTCTTTCCTCATATCTAGACGATGCAGCTCCCGAGTATGCTAACGCCACACCACATAGACCGTCTGGCGGAGGGGTTCAACGTCAGGATCAGGTATCTGTCCCCGTGCAACAGCAAGTCCCGATACAAGCTTCGGCAAGCACATCTGTTTCCGCATCTGTCTCCGCAGTCGATCCTATAGGGGTATCGACACCCATAGTTGCTGTGTCACGTTCAACGAATCCATTCACACCCGACGCCCCAGATGGGGCCACGGGAGGTGCTAGCAGTACCTTTACACCACCCAGAATAAATAAACTTGTTTTTCAAGAGTCAGCGCATTCACGTACACCTAAATTCGTAAGTGAACGTACGCTTAAGGAACTCCTTGTAAATTGTAGATATGACCCAGTGGTTGGTAAAGAGGACGAAATGGTCCTGGCATCATTACGTATCAGGCGAGCCGCAGAGTATTTAGCAAGGTTACCAGGGATGACTACGCATCTAGATAACATATATCATTTTGTTCAAACAGGACGAGATCCAGGATGTATTAACAGAGCTATGGAATTCCAGAAAGTAGAGATACAGGGGGAACTGTTACGTTTCCTCATAAACTGTGTAATCAGAAATCAAGATCGTCCGGGGGTAGACCCGAATGCAATGCTTATTCTTACAAGATGGAGTCAGAATATATCAGAAGGGAGACACGATAAGCAAAATTGTATAATAGCCATGTGCCGAAAAATACGTAAAGAAATAGAGCGTATTCATGAAGAGAGATTGGGAACAGACGAGTTTGAGCAAGATGAAGTGTCCGAATCAGGGAATTCCGCAAGACAGTCAGAGACCATAGCCTATGTAGGCAAAGGAAGATACTGTGAAAATACTAGATGTTTTTCTGATCCCATACACTCTGTATGTCCAAATAATAGCAGAACGTATCCGACGCCTGTAATAAATCTGAAATCTCCTGAACATTCGTTTCAAGCCGCAGATAAAATACTACGAGAACGAAGAGGTTACCACCTCCTCGATTCCATGGATGAGCAAGAATTAGCCAGATCAGCCGTTCACTGGATTGACAGTCCTGAAAAATACGGTGATGAGACCGTAGCACACACGTTTTTTAACCTCAGTACAGATGAACAACGTTTAGCTGGAATATATATGATTCAGCAACTCCTCATATTATATAAGAGCCAACATGCTGACCCTGGTCCTTTACCTGATATATTAACGGAACTACTCACGAACAGATGGAGAGGTTCTAGTAACAAGCTAATTAAAGAGATATTAGTGTCACGTAAGCAGTATGTCCTTTTTGTAAGTCCGGATTCTCTCTCGCTGCCCCACAGAGAAAGAGCGCCGTACTATATGGATAGACAAAATCCCCTACGAGAAGTGCACCCAATAAAAGGCGAAGACAATGAGTTTCACCGTGTATTTGTTTACACTCCCATATCAAAAATGGAATTATTAGAAATGAAAAAAGTAGTACCTAGTCATGACAAAGACCCAGCGGGTTTCCACCGAGAAATTAAAGACATGTTACTGATGGGAGAGTACACCTTTCCTGATATTATGACGATATTAAAGGTGCTTTTGCCTGCTGGCATATATGAAAAACTGAAAGAAAAAGAGTGGGAAGTGGGAGACCAAAAGATAGACTGGACAGCATTAGCAGAGGAAGAAAGGGGCCGAGCTGCAGGTTCAGGGCTCGGGGATAAAGTTAAACTATTACCAGGTTTACTAGTACAGGTACTACCACGTTTATTAACTACAAAAAAGGAAGATTGGGGTGCAATCACAGCCTGTAAACAAAAGCAAGATGAAGACACAAGCGATTATTATGCTCGATTTGAAAAATGTTTTGGTATAAATAGTGGTATAAAAGCAAGTAGTGACTCATATCCACATTTATTTGTGACAAAATTAGTGGAAAATGCATTGCCTCCAGTGAAGAATAGAATATTGAAATTCGAGAGTACCTGGCAAAGTAACACTCCGTCGCAAATGCTACAAATGTTACAGTATCATCACAATAGAATTAGGGATGAACAAGAACACGAGCATAGACGCATGAAGGATACAAAAATGAAAATGCTAGTTTCTCAGACAGTACCAGCAGATGGTCACAAAAAGGGTGTGACACATTCTGGTGATTCTGCAGTTCCTGTAAAAGGAACCTGCAATTACTGTAAACAACTAGGCCATTATGTACATGATTGTCCAGTCCTGAAACGTAATATAGCTACAGGTATTGCAAAGGAGAGACCACGATTAGTTAGACAAGATCAGAATGAACAAGGAGCTATGCAGCATGGACAGTCCATGCCAGTTCAGCAACAGTCCATGCCAGCCTCACAGCAACCCATACAGTTTGTGCCAGCTGCACCACCGTTGCCTGCTACTGCCACACAAACCACAACACGACAAATGTATCAGACTGCACAGTATGAATACCCTGAGTATCAGCGTTACGCATGAACCAGCCTAGAGAGGGAAGTTGACTTACCGCTTATCGAGATTCCTGTAGATCAAGAAGGACCTTATGTACATAGTGAATTATTAGGTCAAGATAGAAAATTCTTACTCGATACAGGGGCAAGTCGAACAACCATAAAACGTAGTGAAGTTCCAGGGGCACCCCTCTCAGGCTCTCAAAATGTTTCCCTTGGTTTTTCAGGAAAACCTATTGTTAATGAAGTATCACAGCCTCTACCACTTACGATAGGACCTTTGACACGAACTACAGATTTATTGCTTACTAAATCATGCCCAGAAAATCTGTTAGGAATTAAGACTCTGAAAGCACTAGGAGCCATAATATGTTGTTCTCCGGAAGGAGTAAGGTTGTTTTTACGTGATTTTAAAGGTCACTATGTGTCCAGAGACATGGATCCCCGACTACAGACTTTACCAGTACATCTATGGGCACAAGGCCCTACGGATGTTGGCTGCATGAACATTACACCCTATCGAGTTACATTGAAAGCAGGAGTGGTACTACCACGAATGCGACAATACAAGTTACCGCATGATGCTGTAGTGGCTTTGCTGAAAATCATTGATGAGCTAATTGCCCAGGGAGTAGTTGTAGAAACAGACTCCAATGTATGTAATTCACCGATAATTCCGATTCTTAAACGAACTGATCCTACTGCTCCGCCAGTATACCGATTGGTTATTGATTTGCGTGAACTAAACAAGTGTATTGTACCACAATTCCCTGTGGTCCCTGATATATCATCATTGTTGACAGCAATTGATTCCGAAGCAACATTCTTTACTGTAATTGATCTCAAGAATGCCTTTTTCAGCGTCCCAATAGATCCGGAAAGCCAATACTTGTTCGGATTCAGTTTAAATGGGCGCAGCTTTAAATTCTCACGCGCTCCTCAAGGATTTACAGAAAGCCCCAGCATCTACAGCCAAGCACTGAAACGAGAACTTGACAGTATCCACATGCCAGTCAATACTGCACTGCTTCAATATGTCGATGATCTGCTGATCACCGCGAGAAGCGAGCCAGAATGTGAAAAAGCTTCTCTGACAGTTTTACATTTCCTAGCCGACAAGGGGCACAAGGTGTCCCCTTCTAAGCTGCAATTCTGTGTTCAGCGAGTTATTTATCTTGGTCACTCGCTGTCCAAGGAGGGAAGGCAGCTTACACCAGATCGCATCCAGTTAATTGCTAACATGTCAATACCCCGGACACAAAAGGAGGTGCGAGCTTTCATAGGCCTCACTTCATATTGTAGGCAGTGGATCCCTCAGTACGCATTTCTAGCAAAACCACTCATTCAGTTAACCACACAGGAGGCAGCCACATCGACTGTTCTCCCTTGGACTCAGGAACATACACAAGCTTTTGAAAGCCTAAAGAAAGCTTTATGTCAAGCACCTGTTTTAGCAACACCATGTTATAACAAACATTTTACACTCTTTGTTACAGAACGCGAAGGTACTGCCTTGTCGGTACTCACTCAGGATCAAGCAGGATCACGCAAGCCATGTGCTTATTTTTCCAGTACATTAGATCCCGTAGCTCAGGCTTTGCCTGCATGCCTGAAATCAGTGGCAGCGACAGCTTTAGCAATCAGACAAAGCGATGCCATAGTATTAGGACACCCATTGACAGTTCAAGTACCACATGCAGTAGAGGTTCTTGTGAACCGAACACAAACACAACACTTGACCATAGCAAGACTTACCGGTTATGAACTGACATTGTTTCAACCACACATAGAGATCCGACGGTGTAATACATTGAATCCTGCTACACTATTACCTGTAATTGGAACAGACCCACTAGCTCATGATTGTGTTGAAATCATTGAAATAAAGACGAAACCTAGACAAGACTTGACAGACGTTCCATTGTTAGATCCAGACCTGACGTTGTATGTAGACGGATCATGCATGAGAGCAAGTACAGGAGATTTAGTGGCCGCGTATGCAGTCACAACAGACACTGAAGTTATTGAGACACATTGTATAGATACTCTGTCAGCCCAAGCAGCAGAACTTATTGCTCTAACGCAAGCCTGTATTCAAGCCACAAATAAGAAAGTTAATGTATACACTGACTCACGTTATGCATTCGGAGTTGTACACGACTTCGGCGTGCTGTGGCGAGAGAGAGGTTATCTAACGTCCCATGGTGCCCACATTCAGCACGGGCCCCTCATTCATGCTTTGTTAGACGCAATACATCTACCCACTGCTATATCGATTATGAAATGTAAAGCACACACGAAGGTTACTGATACCATTTCTCAAGGCAATGATTTAGCTGACAGAACAGCTAAACAGACTGCTCAGAATCGCACATTAGACATGACAAAGCCAATAGTTCAGACACCAACACAGTGTATGACAATTAAGGATCCCACACTTGACGTAATTGACATACAGACACATGCCACAGCAGAAGAAATAAAGAAGTGGACTGAACTAGGAGGGATCCAGACAGATCAAGGATGGATGACGAAGGAGAAATCTGTATGGTTTCTCCCTGATTCCATGGTTCAAGCCATTATAGCTACAGTTCACAGTCCAGCACATTTAGGAGAGAAGGCTATGCTAGACAGCATTCAGCACATTTGGTTCAACAAACATTTACGAGCAGCAGCTAAACAAAAAGTTCGTACCTGTATGATATGTTGTCAGTTTAATCCAGGAAAGAGTGTTCCCGTAGAGCAGGGTGGATTTCAGCCTCCTGACCATCCTTTTGAAATCCTCCAGATGGATTATATTCAGATGGAACGTTGTCGAGGATTCAAATATGTCCTCGTAGTTGTCTGCGCTCTCTCCCGTTGGACAGAGGCGTATCCCGTATCAGATTACACTGCCCCGACTACTGCCAAGCAGCTAGTTCGAGAATTCTTCCCACGGTACGGTTTACCACGTGTTGTATATTCAGATAACGGTCAGCCTTTCTCATCCGAATTAATGAAACATGTCTCACTCTTGTTGGGATATCAGTGGAAATTCCACTGTGTCCGACACCCCGAGGCAGCAGGTCTCGTAGAAAGACATAACCAGACACTGAAAATCAGACTGTCCAAAATATGTAGAGAGAAAGGTGTCGACTGGATAGTAGCATTACCAGTTGCACTCTTTTACATGAGAATGGTAGCACACTCTAGAACAGGGCTATCCCCGTATGAGGTGATCTTTGGTAGACCACCGAATATGTGGGGGACGCCTATACCACGCAAAATAACTGACATTGACTGTAACATGCTGACAGATTACTTGGCTTCCTTGATGTCTGCACTACAATCTTCTCGTTCACAGGTAGCTGCAGCCTTTCCCGACAACACTGAGGCGAAACCCCATGACGTTGTTCCGGGTAATCTTGTCTTTGTGAGAAATTTCGACAGGAAAAGTCAACTGGAGCCCAGGTGGAAAGCACCCAAGTTGGTCCTGTTGACCACAAGAACAGCCGTGAAGATCGAGGGACGCAAAGGGTGGATTCATTCAAGTCACGTCAAAAAATTTCATGGACTACCTTCAGATATAGACACTGTGCCCTGCACTCCCTCACAGACTGATTCAAAACTTCCTTTTGTTGAACAGAATGACTCTCAGTACTATAAATTAAAGCTTAGGCCCAAACAGTCGAGCAATTTGATTGTTTAAGTCCTCTCCAAGGTGAAGCGGTTGAATTGTCTCCGACATGTATCCCTTGGACCTGAGTAGAGAAAATACCCGAGAAATGTTGAAACGACAGGCGTATTGTAAATCACTGCGTAGCTACTGTATGAGGACATTATTAATTTTGTTTTTATTGAGTATTTTAGTAATTATTACGAGTGTGATTTTGCACATATATCATCCTATCTCTAGACATGTTTATAATGTTGCTGCAGAACATTCTTTTAGTGACCTACCGCCACATGAATTATCTTATAGACTTGCGCTGCGCAATAACACCTTCATTAGTATGTTACATCATTCCCATCAGACTAGTAATGCCACCAATTGTTGGGTGTGTGGCCGACTTCCTCCCTATCAGAATAACAAAGGAGTTCTGCCTTTCTTTCCACATCCATTCACACACAATGGCTCCTGTGGAGCATGGTTTAGTTTATTAAATTCCATAGACCCAGACACAGCAGTTTATCAACAACATTGGATATGGGGAAATCTGAATCTAGTTTTATTCAAAGTCTGTCACCCTAATAAGGAGGGTCACCCCAGTAGAACAGGAACTGATTTAGAAAATGAAGTGTATAAATTAGGTAATTTTACGCCTAATCTTATGATTTTGAATGTCAAATCCGAAGTTGAACTAATTCTGCCCACTATGTCAGTATTTCCAGTTAAGGGTGAATTATGTGTAAGAAAAGTTGGTTCCATACATATGGGCCATAGCCAATGCGTTACTACAGTAGAATATAGTGATCAAGGTAAATCTTCATTTAGAGCTTCTCGCCATTCTTACTTCATATGTGGTCAGACGGCATATATGCGTCTGCCTCTAGATTGGGATGGTACCTGTTACATAGCATTCCTTTTGCCACCTGTTTTCCTAGCTCCCCCTGATTATTATCGAAATGTTCATTTAGTACACAATAGAGAGCAAAGAGATCTCCCAGTTGTCGATTATACTGAGACAGCATGGGACAAGTATGTAGATTTCAATAAAGGTATCTTTCCCTATATAGGTACAATATCAAATAGTAAGCTGATACGCAGACTCACCAAGACTCTTGAAGCTGTAGTAAACGAGACTATAGCCGCCCTAGGCAATCTGACAGAGGAACAATCAGTGATGAGAATTGTTGTTCTCCAGAATCGTCTTGTCCTTGACGTCATCCTGGCCGATAGGGGCGGAGCTTGCAGGGTCATCGGATCCAGCTGCTGCATATTCATACCAGAAAATTCGCCATCTGTATATAAAGCTATAACACGCCTTCATAAGATTGTAAGCCAGATACACGAGAATCCAGGCACTTGGACGTGGTCCGGGTGGTTTTGGAGTGTGATATCAGCCTGGGGATGGAGAGTTCTATCCTTCCTAGGTATTGGCCTTCTTATGCTCTTCAGTTGTTGTTTATGCCTACAATGTGGACCAGCGATTTGTGGTCTGTGTGCCACATCATGCATTCCATATCACAGTTCTCGTTCAAAATACCGGAAGAAGAAGGAAGAAGAAATGATGCTCCATGAGCAAATCGATGGAATGATGAAGATTGATATCTCTTGAAGGGCAAGTAGGGGACAAGGAGGGAATGTGGAAATGTGGATTTTCCTGATCAGTTATGTCCCCTATCTTGGACCCCAACGGTTCTATATACATGTTACAAGTACATGTATGTCCCCTCCAGTTCCAGTTTCTAAGACGCAAACATATGTGTGTCTATCGTCAACATGTTCTCTGTCAGATCCGCCATCAATGGGCTGGATATTCGATTCCTAGGTATGACAGGCCACCGACTTTATATGGCTAAGTTACTCCATTTTTACAGTTCAGGCGAGTAGGCCCGATTCTGTCCTCAAAGCCTTTCCCTGCTCTCTGTCTCTGACAGCTTCAGCTTGAGCTCGCATCTGTATCCATGAACTTTGTCCTACTCCCTGTGCAGCTAACGGTGCCTGCCTCGGCCAGTTTTCGCCTGTCTGCCAAGAAGTTGTATTTCACCTTCGAATTATCTATTTTGCTCTCCAGCCGATGCATTCCTGTCCAGTGATTTAGGTAAACATTTCCTTTAGCTCACAAGCAAAGGACTCAGCCTTTCCGTCCTCCTGCAAGTGATTCATAGCCCTGTTGCCATGGAAAGTTTTCTATCCCTCGCATCTCATATAGACACTTAGACGCTTGTACACGTACACAGTCAGTATAGAATAGATTCTGTCCGAGAGTCTCTTCCTTGTGGATAACATAGTTCTTTAAACATAGGATGTTAGATATGATTTGGGATTAGGTTGACTTGACCCCCAGACTTCTCGTCTCCACATGTAGAGCTAAATGTCAAGTCCCCTTCACCCCCTAGTTGCACGTCAATTACACGTCATGCTGCCGCGCGCGCATCTATGCCAAGTATTATCTTATAGATCCACCTATGTCTGATAATTCTAACCAATCATGTTTCTTTTATTCCTTATTACGCCTAGTTTCGATTATGTCACTGTTTTGTCGCTTTTCTTATCAAATGTTACGCCTTCTACATTCGTTTCATTGTAATGTACTTATTATAAAAATACATGTCTGTTAATAAATTATTGTACTTCACTTCCTGAACCCTCGTGGTGACGGAACCTGAAGGCCGCGACTCGAGTCGGCCATTTTGAATGGAATAAAGCCCATTAGAAAACCTCTTATACCACGGATTCTGCCTCTTGTTATTTTGAGCTATTTACTTTATTTTAAGATTCCGTATGAAATTCAGTCCGGTATTTTATTTACCACAATGTGATTGCAAGCAAAAAGAAAAAAGATAATGCTGAAGAGGTTGTTGGTTGTCATTTTGAAAATAGCTCTGGTGTCAACTGCTATGCTAATGTAGTGCTGAATGTTGTATTTTATATTGAAAGTTTGCAAGAGCAGATAATACTAAATCATGAAAAAAGATTCTGTTCTCTGCTGAGTTTTCTTTTTGAGAAGCTGAGTAATGATAAAACTAATATAGAAAGTACTTCTGATGTTAGAAAACTTTTAGATGTATGTTCAGGAAGTACAGAGTTTACTGAAAATGTCCAGCAAGATGCACAGGAATTCTTAATGTATATGCTTATGGTACTGGAAGATGAAGGGGTAGAAGTAGAAAATATATTTGGTGTCTCTTATAAATGGTAACATAGTTGTGAAAACTGTTTCCAGACATGCAGCTCTAATGTTGATTCAGAAAGGTTCATATATTTAACATTACCAGAGAGTCAATCAGTCACTTTTAGTAAATTAGTTAAAGATGCCAATCACAGCATGGAATGTTCTAATTGTAAATCAGACATGTTTTCAACGTTATTTTTAAAGAAATATGGACAGTATGTAATTTTAATGATGCAACGTTGTAGAGCTGATGCAACAAAATTGGACACTTCTATAAAGAAGTTTGTAGGACAACAATTATCAATATCAGGAAAAACTTTTGTTGCAGTTGCAATAATTTTCCATGATGGACCTTCGATAACCTCCGGTCATTACACAGTTTATCTGAAATGTGAAAAAGGCTGGACACTGTGTAATGATTCTAAATTGATTTTCAAGCAACGTTTGCCTGCAGATTTACCAAATTCCTATTTATTTTTCCTAAAACCAATATTTTAGATACAAATTGCAACATCTGAACAAATCATTTTTTGCAATTTTATTGGATTATCTTTGGATATTTCATCAAAAAAGAATTTTAAAATTACCATTTGGCCTCATGGAAAGGTAATAATTTTTCTTGTGGACTTCTTTGACAGATATTATTTGGGTGTATAAGCTTAAGCTACAAGATTTACAGACGTTATTTATTGGAAAAAGGTTATTGTTGTTAGATGATATTTTTATTATATAAATTATATTTCTATCAAGGTATGTTTTACTGAGAAGAGATTCAGGGCTTTTTTTAAACAATCTTTCAGATTGTAAATTTTTTTGCCCGCTGTTAAGTGATGAATGCAATTGGTTTCACAATTTGCAGTGAAATTCAATATATTCTGAAAACAGCAAAAAAAGGGCAAAACATGTCTTTGTTAAATATGAAAATATGTGTACTGTATTGTAAAATGTATTATTAAATATTAATACTTTTTTTCTTGTTACATATTGTGAAATAAATTTGAGGAAAATTAATCCTTTTTTCTACTAATTAAAAAAAACCAGTTAATGAAAATTTAGTTGGTCAGGTGATTTCGAAATATCTTTATTTATCACACATTTACTTTCGTAGTCGCTTGTTTTTACTTCTCCTCACTCTGCTGTTGTCATTTCCCTTGTGTTCCCTCAAGTACATTGAAGGGTGAAATAAAAACATTTTTTTTTTTTTTTTTAAATGGTACGCGCACGGCAACAATTTTTTAAAAAAATAAAGTGATAAAAGAACTAAAAAAAATTGTGAGCTAGGGTGGCTCTTAAAAGAGCCCTTGTGTTAATACAGGGACAGAGGAAAGAAAGAATGGGAATATTAGAAGGTACCGCACTTGTGTTGCGCAATCTTATTGTCTATAAGAGGAATACTAGACTCCCCATAAGCAATAAGAGCATAGCAAGTGTTGCACCTTATCTGTACTCTCTGAAACCGAGGGTAGATGTCCAGAGGAGCAGAAGAGGGTGATGCTCCCACCGCAGAGAAAGGGCTCGGCTGAGCTGCCGAAGATGTACTCGGCTGAGCTTCTGCGGATGTGCTCGGGTGACTTACTGGAGAGGTTTCTTCAGTATGTCGAGCAAAAGTCCTGGGATGTACATCCCTAATGTGTCTAACCATAGTGTGATTACCAAAGGAATACTTCTTCCTTGGATCACCTCTAGATAAGACACGCTCACAAAGTGAGCAGGTGACTAATGGAGCATTTACCTTTTTCTGCCCCTCTGGAAATGTAAAATATTCCCAAACAAAAGAATTCTTTTGTTTCCTCCTTCTCTGTCTAATGATGGTGCTGCCCTGCTCACTCTCAGAAGAGGACTGCTGCTCTGCCATTGTATCCCAAAGACAATTCAGCTCCTTCTCCTAGGTAATCACAAGCAGTAATGAGGGGAATGGGTGCGGTGTAGGAAGATTCTGGAACTGAAAGTAGTTTAAACCAATCAAAAGTGTTGTTTCTTGATAACATGACCAACCGTACGCGCACGTTAAGCTTACCGAGCGCGTACGGTAAAAGTACGCATGCGCGTACGGAAGACGCGCGCATGCGTATTAGAGGTACGCTTACGCGTAACGTGCGTGCCCGCGTGCGCGTATGAAGCATGCGCTCACGCGTCGCGCAGGAAGTACGGACGCGTCCGTAAATTGCGTAAGCATGCGCACAAGGAGTATAAATATTACGTACGCTCACCGTACATAAAGCGAACCGTGCGCTTACGGTAAGCTTATCGTGCGCGCACGGTAAAAAATTATTTTAAAAAAAGATAAAGGTTTGTTAAAGATATTAACTATGTTATAGAACTATATCTAACCATTTATTTAAAAAAGGTGAATCTTTCTATATTGCAGAATGCAGTAAATCCATGAATATATACATAGGTAGCATAGTGTTTAAAGGAAAAAAGAAAAAGAAAAAAAAAAGGATGTAAAAAACCTTGCAAATTCACTGAAAAAACCATAGGATTCACACACGTTATAGTTAGGAATTAGCATTTAAAAAACCTTGCAAATTCACTGAAAAAACCATAGGTTTCACACATGTTCTAGTTAGGAATTAGCATTTAAAAAACCTTGCAAATTCACTGAAAAAACCATAGGTTTCACACATGTTATAGTTAGCTGGACATTTCACTCGTACAAAACCATTGAAATTCCCCCGTTATACTTAGTTCAGCTAACTATAACTCGCGCGCCCGCAATCCACTGCTGATGACGTCACATATTACATCACTCATGACATGGTCCGTGACATCACTCATGACATCACTGATGACATCACTGATGACGCAATCCATGTGAAAAATTACCATATCTTCTCTCACCCTTATATAACCTTTGATATACCAACTCAAAATTACAGAGTTCCATTCTCAAATCCATACATAATGCAATACCAATAACTGCATACCCACATATTAACTTTTAGGTCTTCATACACCTCCACATACTCACCTGTACAGTCACTCATAGTTACTCACTCTATAAAAAAGTATCGTATGAATTTATACACGCACCTATATAGACACTCACACACTACCAATCATCCATAGAGGTACTCTCACACCTAGTCATTCATGCAAATAATCACACTGCCATTTACTCATCTATGCAGTTATACACACTCAAGTTCCCTTACTCACAAAAATAGTATCACATGCTTATGCTCTATTAGAATCATTGACACAAGCACACACTCATCCATACAGTCACTGTCACAATCACACACACTCACATCTAGCCACTTCTGTACTCTTACACACATATATACTGCCTTTCACATATGTAGTTAGTCACAAATGTACCACTGAGATATACATTCAATCCATAACACAGCCATATATACACTCACTCAACCATACAGTCCATCACAGATGCTCTTTTAAAAACATCCACTCATAGAATCACCCACTCACTCATCTATGCACAGAGTCACTCACACCCTACCCACACAAACACTCAGGAACTCATTCAGATACTCAGACAAGCAATCAATAACTCATATATACACTTATATAGCTATTCACAAAACCATGCCGCCACTTATACACCAACACACAGACACATACAAACATTTATACAGTTTAGTCACTAGTGTGAAGTAAGATGCAGTTAAACGACTCACTTATAGAGTCAGTTACGCAACACAGAAAATCATCCCTTTACACACTTGTACACCCACTCATTCTTTAACAGGCCTTTCCCTATATATAAAAGATATTGAAAATTTTAAGAAAATCACACATTCACTGGATGACGTCATCAGTGATGTCATCAGTGATGTCATTTGAGATGTCATCAGTGATGTCATTTGTGATGTGACTGACCATGTCATGAGTGATGTAATATGTGACGTCATCAGCAGTGGATTGCGGGCGCGCGAGTTATAGTTAGCTGAACTAACTATAACGGGGGAATTTCAATGGTTTTGTACGAGTGAAATGTCCAGCTAACTATAACATGTGTGAAACCTATGGTTTTTTCAGTGAGATATATATATATATATATATATATATATATATATATATATATATATATACCAATCCCGATAAATGCGTAGAGGCTGTCAATATAGGGCGGTCCTCGCACAGGGTATCGGCACCCTGAAATATAAGTACCCAGTTCTCCAAATACGTAAAAACGCCAGGACACCTTGGATTTGCAGTGAAATAATACTGACTGCACCAGCAACGCGTTTCAGCTTTCGCCTTGGTCACGCTGTGACCAAGGCGAAAGCTGAAACGCGTTGCTGGTGCAGTCAGTATTATTTCACTGCAAATCCAAGGTGTCCTGGCGTTCTTTTACATATTTGGAGAACTGTGTACTTATATATATTCACTGAAAAAACCATAGGTTTCAGCCACGTTATAGTTAGGAATTAGCATTTAAAAAACCTGAGAAATTCACTGAAAAACCATAGGTTTCAGGGGCGTTATAGTTACCGGGACTTTTAACTCGTACAAAACCATTGAAATTCCCCCGTTATAGTTAGTTATAGTTAGTTCAGCTAACTATAACTCGCGCGCCCGCAATGCACTGCTGATGACGTCACATATTACATCACTCATGACATGGTCAGTGACATCACTCATGACATCACTGATGACATCTCAAATGACATCACTGATGACATCACTGATGACATCATCCAGTGAATGTGTGTTTTTCTGGAAATTACATATGTTTTATATATATATATCTCAAGGTCGATGGAAGAATAAATGGGTATATAAGTGTCTAAATGGATGATTTGTTTTTGAAAAATTGATTGTATAACTGACTGATTAAGTGTATCTTAGTGAATACATGGCTTAGTGAGTAATGTTTAAATATGTAAATATCTGTCTCTCACTTTGTGTATAAGTGGCTGCATGGGTTGGTGAGTAGCTACACGAGTGTCTATATAGGTTATTAGTTGGTTTTTTGAGTATCAGTATGAGTTTCTGAGTGTCTGTATGGTTCGGTGGGGGATATTACGTAGTGCATAGGTGCATGAATGAGTGACTCACTGTTTGTATGTGTTGAAGACCGCATGTGTGCAGGACTGTATGGGTGGATGAGTGTGTGCATGGGTGTGTTAGTGAGTAAATGACTGTCTCAATAGTGTCTTTATGAGTAACTACATATGTTTTAAACTAGTATATGTGACTATTGGTGTATATAAGTGAGTATATGTGAGAGTGAGAGATTGAAAGAGTTCCTGTATGAATAAGTATGTGTTTCTATAAGTGATTGTTTAAAAGACTAAGTATGTGTAAGTTTCCCTAGAAGTAAGTGTGGTGGTGTGTGTATAACTGTATATGCAAGTAAATGGATGTTTGATTCTTTATTAGCATGAGTGACTGTGTGTGTGAGTAACTCTATGGATGAGTGGCGTTGTGTAACAGGATGTATAGGTGTATGAGTACATATGATGAGTGAGTACATGTATGAGTGACTGTATAGGACTGTTGGTGAATGAGTGAATGTGTATGTGGATCTTAGAATTACTGAATAGGTTGTTGTAACTGATATTGGTATGTCCATTGTTTTGAAAATTTTCGTTTCTATTTTTGAATGTGTGTATCAAAGGTTATATTAGGGGGAGAGGAGGTCTGCCACTTTATCACAAGGATGATGTCATCAGTGATGTCATTTGAGATGTCATGAGTGATGTCACTGACCATGTCATGAGTGATGTAATATGTGATGTCATCAGCAGTGCATTGCGGGCGCGCGAGTTATAGTTAGCTGAACTAACTATAACGGGGGAATTTCAATGGTTTTGTACGAGTGAAAAGTCCAGCTAACTATAACGCCCCTGAAACCTATGGTTTTTTCTGTGAATTTCAAAGGTTTTTTTAAATGCTAATTTCTAACTATGCCTACAGAGATAGGACATGTGAAGAAAGAAGAAAAAACGCAGAGAATCAAAAAAAGAAATGCAGAAAGAAGCAACAGAAGTCCTCATACACGAAGAAAAGTGCAGGAAGAAGGATAACATGCAGAGAGAACAAACAGAAGAGCAGAAAGAAGCCTTGTTGCAAAATCATCCTGTACCCTCAACTTTTTCAGACGGATACGGGTGGTAACTGAGTCCGACTAACCAGTCCTAGAGCCAGTGCTATGTTAAAAGACACTCGGAATACATGAAAACACCTACATACACTAGGGAACACTATGCGTTGCGGTCCCCTGTGATTAGCATGACCTCCTCTGTAAGCCCCTAGTATATAATAGGGCTGGGGATTAAAACTACCTCTTAAAACGCGCCACAGGGCGTGTTTGCACACGTCACCTCAGGCCCCGTCCCCTCATTTCCCTACTGTGTATACACGCCCTATGGCCGTTTTAAGTTGGGAGATTAAGTCCCCTTGAATCCTGAGGGTCCCTAGGGTCCAACTAGACCACTAGGTACCTCCAGTAAGCGCCACAGAGCTGCGTTGCAGAGAGGTGTAAAAAGGGGCGTGGCCTCAGAACACCTGTCTGTAACGCAGCTCCCTGGCGCATACTGGAGATACCTGTTGGGCTAGTTGGCCCTCAGGGATCCTCAGTATTGAAGGGTAATTAATTCCCCAACTTACAACTGGCCAGGGGGCGCGTTTGCAGAGTGCTGCAAGGAGGGGAACGTGGCCTCCGGCGCGATGCCGGTCTTTTATATATTTAATTTTTTTAAGAAGGAGGGCTGTGTTGCCCCCCTTCTTTTTCTAATTTACTGGCCCTGGGGACCCCATCCCCCAGGGCCTGCACCCTAATTTTTTTTGTTGAAAAAAATAAATTTGGCCCTCCCAAGGACTTAATCGGCCCCGGGGAACCCAATCCCCGGGTCATGGCCTTTTTTTTATTTTAATTCTTTAGGAGGGGGCTGCGTTGCCCCCATCCTCAGGCCACTTATGGCCCAAGGGGGCCCCATGGCCTGGGGCAGGACTTTGTTTTTTATTTAAAAAAAATATATATTTATAGAAACACCTAGGACATGCTGGACAAACCGTATGTACCTATCACCATGACGATTTGCGTGATATTCATTAAAGGGCGTGTATGCATAGAATGAATCCACATGGAATGTATTTACACGGCAAGTGAAGCTCTGACGTGTCTGACGCCCTACCGTGCCTAATCCCGGCGCCCCCGCCGGTGGGTACTCTCCAAGTAGACACCCTTGTCGTTTATTTATACAAACATGGGTAGCTATTGACGGGCACATTTAATATACACGCACACCAAGCCATTCAAAGGGGATTCGACAAAAATTCGACCAAACTATGCAAGAAACCCCCCTCACGGTTAATAAAACACACATCCACCGCCGGATGTGTAATACTTTTTATTTTACTCTCTGGAAAGGAGACGAACCTCACTTGAGAGTCACAGCGTGCTCCTAGCTGAGCCCAATGCTGTGTTACACCCACCAGTGCCCGCCGAGTGCCTCACACTTCTGTGTTGTATTCCACCAGCTAGTGCGTATGCTATGACACTCTCTAGCCCATGTGCACTGTAACACCACCCCGTGAATATGTCATGCCACACTTGCCTTCGCACAGGTTATATTGCCCCCTCTAACGTGCCTTCCTCGATGCCTATGTTATAACGCACAGCGCTATGCCATACATATTACAATCTGGGATCCATATGTTTGTCACAGTGCATATGCAACGTTACACTCCCCAGCACATATTTTATATTACAACTTTAGAGACTAGTTAGGATACACAACACTGCCCTGTGCATATTACACTCCAAAGCGCATATCGCATACCACGCGCTAGTGCCTGTGCTATCTCGCGCTCTCCAATGAATCTGTCATTGCGCACAATGTATTGCATATTATATTTCACGCCCCGGTTCATCTTGTATCACACTTTTTGGTGCATAGTTTATACCATATACTATATCTAGTTTTCATTTTCAATCGTGCTCTCAGAACTATGTTCTATACAACACTGCGTCCACCTACCCTTTTCACGGGGATTACATTTTGCGATGGGGGGGTGGAGGGTCAGGGGGTGTTTCTGCCAAGTGAGCCCGGAGTCAGTCACAAACGTCCTCTTCTTCCTGAATAAAAGAGAGATTATGCTGCATACTTGTTCATATTTTAAGTAGTTCGCACAGATACACATTTTAAAAACAATACAGTTCCTAATACCCACCTTCTCTGAACAGTTAGCTTGCTGCCCCATCCACCTCCTCCCTATCCTCTGTTGTCTGAATCCATGGACTAGCCTCCTCCCTCCTGCCATGCATAGTCTGATGTGCTGCCACTGCCCTCTGTTTAGCATGATGTACCAGTCCACTCCTCCTGCCCTCCATTGCCCAATTCTATGGCCCATCATTGACCTCCTGCTTAGCCTCTGTGCTTAGCTTGCTGCCCCTATTCTCCTTCCCCCTGCCTTCCGATGTCTTTGTGCATGCCCCTGCTCCATCCTTTTTGCCCACCATGTTCCATGGACCTGCCACTCCTATCTACTCTGAGTGTACTGTTGAGCTGCCACTCCCCTCCCACCTGCCTAGCATTGTCAGATGACTAGAACCTGTCCCTGCCACCTCCACCCTGCCTGTCCACATGCCATGCCCCTATCCCCTTCCTCCTGTCCTCCATGGTCCATTTTACTGCCACACCCTTCTGCCCTCCCTGGTCTGTTGTGCTGCAACTGCTCCTCCTGCCTGCTCCTCGCGGTCTGTTGTGAGGCCCCTTCCCCTGAACTCTCTTGTCTGTTCCCAGGTCCTGACCCTCCCTTCTATCCTCCATGGTCCTTTGTGCATGCCCCTGCACCCTCCTTCTTGCCCATCATAGCCATTGTGCTGCCACTAACCTTCCCGCTTGCCATGTATGGTCTTCTGTGCTGCCATGGCCCCTCCCACCTTCCCTGTGTGGTCAGCTAGCTGCTCCTGACCCCCTCCCACCTTCCCTCCATGGTCTGTGTATGCCATTATAGTCTCATTGTTGCTCTCCATGGTGTGTCTTGTTTCTAGTGCCCATCCTGCCTGACCTCCATGGTCATCTTGCTGCTCCTGCCCTGCCCCCTTGCTCCCAGCCCTCTGTTTCCATGTGCAGACCCCTATTCCCTCCCTCCTGGCTTGTCTGTTCCATTGTAATGCCCCTGATCCGTCCCTCCTGCCCTTTATGGTCTGTTATGCTGCAGCTTTCTCTCCTGTCTGTCCATTATGGTCAGCTAGCTACCATTGCCTCTTTCTCCTCTGTTCTCTGTTGTCCATGTGCATGGTTCTGTCCCCTCCCTATTGCTTTCTATGGATTGTTGTGCTGCACTCCCGTCCCGCATGCGCTGTGTGGTGTATTGTGCTGCTGCAAACCCTGATGCCTGCCCTGTAGGGTCAGTTTGGTGCACCTCTCCATGTCCCTCCTGTCATCTGTTATCCGAGTCCATGTCCCTACCCCAATTCCTCCTGCCTACCGTGATCCAATGTACCATACTTGCGAACATTTTGAACTTGGTAAGAGGGAGATTTAGAAAAAAAACTGGGGTATTGACTTTCTCCTTTGAGTTACATTGAAAAAGAGGAGATTGTAGACAGGAGACAGATCAAATAAAGCCCATTTGAGCTTAGAAACATTGGACGTTTCCTGGCTGAAACGGGTCTGTTGGCATATATGGTTGTACTACCACTGCCTCTTCCTTCTGCCCACAATGGTCTATTATATTGCCACAGCCTCTCTTGCCAGTCCTGTATTGTTGGTTTGTTGCCCCTGCCCCGCTTTCCACTGCCCTCCATAGTCTGTTTTGCTGCCACTGCCCTTCCTGCCTGCCCAGTGTGGTCAAATTGTTGCATCTGCACTCTCCTACCTGCCTTCAATTTTCAGAGTCCGTGCCCCTAGCCTCTGCCTCAACAGTGTCCCAATGAACAACTAGATTGCTAACATTCTATATTTATTACAAAAGTGTGGAACGCCTGACGTCATCTTGATGTAATCAAAACTGTAATACCTAGAGTATTTCCTTAAGAAATTACATATATGAGAGGGTCTTATTTGCATCAAAATTATGGTTAGTGCTCTAAAAAACTAAAATAAGGACATTGATTAAATGTTGCTCCTAGGGGAGAGGATGTGGTGCTACTTCCAGAGCTGCAGATTTTGCAACTGGGGAACCAGGTTGGAGTTTCTGCTTCAGCTCAACATTCTGTGATTCTGGTCAAATCACTTAATCTCCCCATGTCTACAACCAAAATGAATTTGATCTTGTGTGATGTAACCAATGCTCATGTAAAGCACTCCAATACCTGATAAGTCTGCACTATATAAAACTGCAAATACACAAAAAATAAGTGTTTTGCACACTTCTGTCATTGGGCTACATCTGGGCTACATCTGGGTGATATTTGTGCTGCATTTAGGCTCTTTTGTGTCTGGTGGCCATCTTGGGAGATTTATTTGTTATGAAGTTTCCTAATTTCCTCATTTACTGCAGTCTCCTCAGTGGGAATACTTTAAGTTTTTTATTTTGGTTCCATCAAGAAGGCATTCAGATGTGTCACACATTTGCCATCAATTCTGAATGTTAGCACTCTAGTTGCTCATTAGATCATTGTAGTAAAACTACTGCTCACCAGGGAAGTCTGCTGCTGATATTGAAAGTGAATGTTTCAGTCTGTATGTCAGAAATTTTTTATGAAATAGAAGAGGGTTTGAGAAGTCAAAATGTGCCCTAATTTTTCTTTCTGCAGAACTAATAATAATTTCTATGGCAAAATGAACCCCCTCATTTTGTTCCTTTGTAAATTAAATGTTTTAAGTGTTACCACTTTATTCCAATCAAGATGGCTTCAGGTGTGCCATACTTTTGTCATAAGTAAGACTGTTAGCGCTCTAGTTGTTCGTTAGAACACTCTGGGACATTCTGTCATTGGGCTATACTTGGGCTACATCTGGGTGATATTTGGGCTACATTTGGGCTCTTTTGTCTCTGGTGGCCATTTTGGGAGACTTATTTGTTATGAAGTTTCCTAATTTCCTCATTTACTACAGTCTCCTCAGTAGGAAATACTTTCAATTTTTTTACTTTGATTCCATCAAGAAGGCATTCAGATGTGTCACACATTAGCCATAAATTCAGAATGTTAGCACTCTAGTTGCTTATTAGATCACTGTAGTAAAGCTACTGCTCACCAGGGAAGTCTGCTGCTGGTATTGAAAGTGCATGTTTCTGTCTGCATGTTAGAATTTTTTAATAAAATAGAATAGGATTTGAGAAGTCACTCAAAATGTGCCCTAATTTTTCTATCTGCAGCACTAATCATAATTACGATGGCAAAATGAACCCCCTCATTTTGTTTCTTTTAAAATTAAATGTTTTAAGAGTTACCACTTTATTCCAACCAAGATGGCTTCAGGTGTGCCATATGTTTGTCATAAGTAGGACTGTTAGCGCTCTAGTTGTTCTTTAGAACACTCTGGGAAGCTGCAGTAGAACACAAAGGAATCAACTGACAGTCTCTGCCCTTGTTGGATGTACATGTTTTACTGAGAATGTCAGACTTCATTCTCACTTGACTGAGAAAGATAATGTGATTTTACAGAAAACATGCTCTCAGTTTAGCTTATAGATCACCTTCCAAACCTCTGTGGGAAAAGCATGAGAAAATAGTTTTCTCTCAAACATGATTCATGATATCACAGCAGAAGGCTTTTTCACATGGTAAAATCACCTTAGAACACACCACAATTCCTAAAATGAGTATGGTACCATCATCAAATGATTTATAATGTAACTAAAGTCTTCAAACCTTCTATTAACTGCAATGCTTTTTAATGAGGTGTTATCATGTATATTGGTCCCAAGATGGCTGCCAACACTTCTTGGATGAAGTGCTGACAGCCAATCAGATCTCACGATGAGATGTGTGGTTAGGCTCCGCCCAGATATATATGTGATTTTACTTTTCAGGGGTGTGGAATTTTCAAAATAATCTACTTGTCCATGGGACAAAATGCCACTGAGATCTACATGTCCTGTAAAATCCACTTGTCCCACCTACTCCCGTCCACACATCAAACATAAGTAGAATTCATTGCTCTTTATTTTGAGGTTGACAGGCTAAGAGGGGCCCAGTTGTAGCCCTCACTCCCTCTTCCAGCTGACAGAGCGAGGGGGTGGGGGAAGGTTCAGCACACCACTGAGTTACAGATAAGAAGGTGAGGAACAAACAGCTTCAACCTTTTGAAATGGAAATAGAGCCATTGCGCTGCCTGTTCTCGCCTGGGTCAAGTTTCGCCTTTTCTGTTGCTGTGTGCAGATATTGTGGAAATACCCGTGGGCGGTGAGGCTTGCAGAAATGCAGTCCCTAATGCAGACCCCCTGTGCGGTTCTCTCACCTTGGGGCACAATAAAGGAGGGAAAGAATGTCTTGCTTTTAAAGGGGTATCCATGCTCTGAGCGGATGGCCTGTGCACACAGCCACTTGCACGGTTAGGTTGTGCGCACGCACTTAAAAAATGCAGGACATTCATTTTCTTCACCCGATGGATCAATGTGAATTTTAATATGGCCTGAATACGCTTGCATAAGACTTTGAGTGCTAATAAAAGAATGGCATTTTTTTGCGGTTTTATAGAGCGCGAATTCGATCTGAAGGTATTGGAGCGCTTTACATGAGCGCCAGTTACATTTACTCAAGGACTGTCACATTCATTTATTTTTCTTATTAAGTAGCACTATTAAATTGGCGCCACTGCACTGTAAATCAAATGTGTTATGCAGAGGGGACATTTGGTTGTAGAGTCCGAAAATGCGCCTTCTAATCCAAGCTCTCGTCCCCGCTTTACCAACGTGGTATAATCTGGACAACCTCTTTACCTATTAATTATCCAGTGTCCTTTTACAGTTAAAGTTAGCATTTAAGCAATCCTGGCAGCTCAAGAAAGAAACTGCAGCGCTGCGGCAGCTTAAATGAAATGCCTACAACGGACTTAATTATACACACTAAAATACTAGGCACCGGCCAATTGAGCATTTTCTCTCACAAATGGGAAAGATATCGCCCATTTGTGAGGGAAATTGCCCAGTATGGCAATTCTGTGTCACACATCTGGTGTGAAAGGGGGTCCCCGGGGGTTCTAATCAGCTCTCTGCATAGCAATGGAAACGTGCGAAGTTGGCAGGACTTGCAGCACGGCTACAATAGCAACGGTTGGTCACATCTGTTGGTACTTCAGGTGTGGAATTAACTGAATTCTGGGGCTCCCGGAGCTAGGGCACTGACGCCGAACAGCATGGGCAACAAAGACACTCTTTCCTGACATGTTATCAACAGCACAGCACAAAACGGGAGGGGGGGAAGGGAAGTTGAAATGAAAGTGCTGCTAACAGCTATATATTAATATTCAAAACCCTACAAACTGAGGCAGCGTAGTGCTGGGAGGATTTGGTAAAAGGTCACAAGCCATAATAAACACGCAGTGACTGGGCCCCAATAATAGGAACTCAGTGGGTTCATGGTCAAGCCAGGCTTGAAACCCGATAATCTTTGAAGTGCAGGCGCGCAACACCCATTGGACTCACATGGCTTCAGCCCCCCCCCCCCCCCCCCCGGCGCGTGTGGCAGCCCGGGATGAGACAGCTTCCCGGGCAGTCACACAGCCGCACCCGAGCAATTCACAGGTCTTTAAAAGACCATTTCCATGTTAATGAGGCCTGTTGCTGTTGTTTCACCTCTTCTACGAGCCCCTGCAGCTCCATTCTGCCTATTGCTCACCCCTTCTAAGAGCCCCTGCAGCTCCACTCTGCCTATTGCTTAAAGTTTCAGCCCCCCCGAAATTTTTTCTTAGCCCCCCCCCCCGAAATTTGGCTCTAGTTGCGCCTCTGTTGAAGTGCAATATCCACCAGGTGGAAGAGGGGGTTGGGGGGACAGGGGGTAGGGCTGCAGCCTCAAAGCACACAGATGGAACTTTCCTACCTGAACCGATAAGACAGGAGCAGCAGCGTGAAGAGCTGTAGGCTGGAAAGGCCGATCCGACTTCCCACCTTACCGTGGTTGATGCAAATGCCGCGTAAACCGGATACTTTGGCGGGCTTCTCTGGAAGTGGAAACCAGTGATGTTTACAGTGGTCTCTGCTAGCGCTTCGGCCACAGCCCCTCCAAAACCCCACAGTCGGCTCTCGCTCACTTAACCCCGAAGCAATGAGGATCGGAAGCCGGTGGCAGCAGTGATCTCCGGGTGCCCATGGGACAGGAGGACTAGGTAGAGGCGGCGGCAGGGTCCTGCAACACAACGGGGGCCTCGTGTAAACAAGTGGGGGCAGAATGTCAATTTATTTGCGGATCCCCCGGTACTGCGGCACTGCTTTACTGTGCCCTCTGCTTCAGCGCCCCCACGTTTTATGCTCCGTCTCACGCTCCAATAGCAGGGATGAGAGCCCGCGCTTTCTGGAACCACAAGGTTACACACGGTCTCTCACAGCAGGCACACCGGTTCTATTCTAATTATGGAGCGATCTGCAAGCTGAGCAAAATATAACCCTTTTGAACACTCTACGAGTGCTATGGCGGGCATTATGCTAGTGCGCCTTATTTTACCTCGCGGCGGCCACAAACTCCTACTTGCAGAGACTGAGTGACGTTTCACTCCCTCAGCCAATCACTGTCTAGAGCCCAGTTATGGGCTGCCAGCCAATCGGAAGCCTCCAAAGGCTCCCGGCACGCTTCTCTGATTGGCTGTGAGCCCCATAGTGCTCACAGCCTGTTTCATTTACGTGATTTAATGTCCACTTGTCCGTCGGACGAAATAGACATTAAATCTTCTTGCCCACCGATAAAAACAACTTGGTTCGGGCGTCGGGCGATATGATTCCCCCACCCCTGACTTTTGATTCTCTCGAACTACTGAACGGATTTACACCATTTGAGCAAAAGGCACGAGTCTGAACTGAGGACTACCTCTTTGCCAAATTTGGTGTAATTCCGTTCGGCACTTCGGGCAGTAGCTGCGTCATCAGGTCCTATGGGGAAAACGTGTTTTGGGACCTCCCTTTTTTCTCGGCCCCCGCTTGACGAATCACCGTGAAATTTTCAGGATAGGAGCGGACCGGAACTGGCCAAAAGTTTGGAAAATTTCGCAAAGATTCATCAATCGACGCCAACGTTATTCCAAATAGAATGTTGCGGATTTCCTATGGAAAATAGGTCCTAACTATAACTACCTACTGGCGACTGCCAGTAGGTTATATATATATATATATATCAGGAAACAGCTGCTCAGTTATATATATATATATATATATATATATATATATATATATATATCTCTGTGGGGGTCCAACAATTTGAGCCGCACTCAAAACCACAGACGTTTTTTCCCCCCCCATAAAAGCTTTTATTGGTGCGAGCTGAAACACACTCCTGTACTTTACAAGCAGTTAGCCGCCACCTGACGCGTTTCGATATTTCCTCTTCTTCAAAGGCAGTTAAAAAGGAACATGAGGCTGCAGCGTCCTAAATAGCGCTATTGTGCGCCCTGACTGGGCCGCTCGAAATGAGGTAACAGATTGCATTCTGGATTAGCAGTCTTTTACTTTCCTTAGATGGATGTCTTTTTGTGATCCCTGCTGAAATAGAGCTCGCAATGAGCCCCAGAGTGTCTTCCAACTCCAATCCATAAGTCTGTGTTCCACTCTGAGTCCCGTAACATCGGGCTCTGTGGCCCCCTGCTTCTGGGGTGGTGCTGGCTCGATGGCTGGACAGCCACCTAATAATTATAGCTCCGTAGGGGTCCTACAATTTGAGCCGCACTCAAAACCACAGACGCTTTTTTCCCCATAAAAGCATTTATTGGAGCGAGCTGAAACGCACTCCAGTCCTTCACAAGCAGTTAGCCGCCACCTGACGCGTTTCGAGATTTCCTCTTCTTCAAAGGCACTTAAAAAGGAACATGAGGCTGCAGCGTCCTAAATAGCGCTATTGTGCGCCCTGACTGGGCCGCTCGAAATGAGGTAACAGATTGCATTCTGGATTAGCAGTCTTTTACTTTCCTTAGATGGATGTCTTTTTGTGATCCCTGCTGAAATAGAGCTCGCAATGAGCCCCAGAGTGTCTTCCAACTCCAATCCATAAGTCTGTGTTCCACTCTGAGTCCCGTAACATCGGGCTCTGTGGCCCCCTGCTTCTGGGGTGGTGCTGGCTCGATGGCTGGACAGCCACCTAATAATTATAGCTCCGTAGGGGTCCTACAATTTGAGCCGCACTCAAAACCACAGACGCTTTTTTCCCCATAAAAGCATTTATTGGAGCGAGCTGAAACGCACTCCAGTCCTTCACAAGCAGTTAGCCGCCACCTGACGCGTTTCGAGATTTCCTCTTCTTCAAAGGCAGTCGCGGTTAAAAAGGAACATGCGGCTGCATATATATATGTGTGTGTGTATATATATATATATATATATATATGTGTGTGTGTGTGTGTGTGTGTGTGTGTGTGTGTGTATGTATGTGTGTATATATATATATATATATATATATATATTATTATTTTTTTCTTATCTTTTTATAACTTCCTTGCTTGGTATCTCTATAGTGAGTGATCTTTTGCCTCTGATTCGGATGAGTGTGTTTCTGCTTAATTTGTTGCACTCTTCCTCGCCCCCTGGGAAGGCATGCACATGTTGTTGCTTGGGCCTCTCCTCTGTTGTCCCTGATGAATTTATATTGAACAGTCCCATAGAGCTCCTATCCCTCTTGAGTTGTCACTCTGACCACGTGTGGTCTGTTGCCTCAATTGATGTTATTGGCCACAGTCTTTTCTCATACTATTAGTTGGTACTGTATGCATTTCTTTCTTCTATGGCTAGGAGTTTTGACTCCATAGTTTTAGCTACTGTCCTTGGCCTTCCGGTTTAGTTTTCTTGTACAGGTGTTTCAATGGACTGGTCTTTCCAAATCATCTTTACTCTTCTTCTCATGTTTTTGCCCAAGTTGCGGATTTAGTTCAGTGCAGGCTTCTCCCTAATGTTTCAGGTGAGATGTCTCTCTATCACCTCCCTTCCTGGCAACTGGTCGCTCTTTTCCTTCTTATTTCAGAAAGGTTAGCCTGATGGTAGATCTTTTTTGCTGTCCAGTTTGCAGACCCTCCTCCGGGGATGGTATTGCTTGGGTATCTCATTCTAAGGTAAGGAATCTGCGACTTGACGGCTGTTATCAAGTGAATAAGTTACTTACCTCCGTTAACGCCTTATCTGGTAGAAACAAGATCTAGCTGCAGATTCCTTACTGACCCACCCATCCTCCCTGCTCTGCGACCTGATCCTCTCTCTTTCTTAAAAAAAATAAGTTATAACACATATTTAACACTAAAAAAAATATATGATTCTTTCTCAAAAAGAGGATACTTTTTGGACACACTGTTTCCATTGCAGTTTCTATATGTGGCTTTGTGTTCTAGTGCGGAAAGTTGTCACGGAAGAAACTGGCGTCAGCGTGTTGGGGGAGGGCTGATATGGACTTTGTTGACGTCACATCCGGTGGTCGACGTTGTTAGGTAGTCGCTCTAAGCCATCAACCAATGCACAGAGGTATTGCTGTAGAAAAGTTTCCATATCCAGTCTGGCGCCTTGGCATAATTCTCAGGTAAGGAATCTGCAGATAGGTCTTGTCTCTACCAGATAAGGCATTACCGAAGGTAAGTAACTTATTCTTCCTTGCCTTAGAATATCCCTGGGCTGGATCTGGAACATTTTTAAGCAGTACGTCTGCATGCCGGTAGGTGGCATTGTTCAGCTCCGAGTCAGTGGTGCCCTTGCCGAAAGTGACATGTGCAGTACTTGCATAAGCACCACTGCAGTATGCCGGTATAATCCATTCCTTTCCATGCCGAATAATGCTGATCCGGTCAGAGCTGGTTGCAAAATATTGCATGTTTTTGCAACTTTTTGTCTACTTTTTTTTTTCTTTTTTTTTTTAGTTCTATTCTTGTGTGAGGAATGTCACCCTAGAACCGGGCTAGTTTCTAGCCTTATGGAGCCTGTCACAGGCAGATGTCTGACCCCCCACTTGGTGTGTTTGGGGTGCTTAGAGCGTGACCACAACTTCAAGATCTGTGAGCACTGCCACGCACCCAAAGATGCTGATGGAGCTATCTCTCAAGCTTCTTGCCACCTGGCATCCGACGAGACTGCAACGCTCAAGAGTTTGGTTGCGTGGAAAGTCCCGGGATTGTTTGTGGAGCAGCACCATGCAATTGCTATCACACTCCAAGTCATCAGGAAAATTGGTTAAGTTCCACAAGCACAAAAAATCCATATAGTCAGCGAGGTCTTTGACTTATCCGTGCCTGTCAAAATTGTCCGATGCGGCACGGGAGCGTTTGCATTCTAGGCCTTCCACTTCGGTAGAGCTTGAGTCAGTGTCTGGTCTGCGCTTCCATGACTTTCCAGGAGCCAGAGTGACCCCCAATCCAGCTCAAATAATTTTTTAGGCCATGCATCTCATTTTTGGGTGGCCCAACCCCTCTGGAGCGCCTTTGGGTCCCATGGGTGCATGATGGGCCCCTACTTGATTCCAGCCGACAGGTTTGCACTTGGCTTCAGTCGGGCCCCATGGATCCCTTGCTAGATCCAGAGCGAAGCAGTTAGCGAGATCAAGACATTCCTCAATGCCTGCCCCATTGCTGCCAACACCACACAGCTGCACCATCCCCATTCTCATTCCCTACTCCACCTCAGAGCCATGCTCTCTGGAACAGAGCTAGTGCCTTTTGCTCTGTAGAGTAATGGGAGGGGTGAGGACCCTTGTGGTTACTTGTATCCCTTAGATGAGGAGGACAATTGGTGTGAGCAACTGGTGGAGGCATTGAGATCGATTTTGCCTGACACTGATTTGTTCTCTCCTCCTACCGCGTCTACGGAAAAAGGAGCCTCTTTAGCTATGGTGGTGCGCAGGGCGGAAGAGGTATTGGATCTTAACCTGCCCTCTGTAATGCTCAGGAAAAACGCCTTCACAGAGGTGCTTCAGCTGGGAGTCACCAGCTCCGAACCCTTACTCCCATTTAAAGAAGCTGTTACTTCTTCTGTGCTATTTGGGGCCTGGTCATAGGACATTGCCCGCTGCCATCGCCTTGCTCTCGGGGATCAGTTTCTTCACCTCGTACCCCGCCCCAGAGAGATTGGTGATCCAAGCTTCCACTTCTAGTATCAACCCCAGTGCGTTTCGTACCACTTCATAGGATGGGGAATCCAAAAGGCTGGATACCTTTGGAAAGAGGATTATTCTTTTCGCCAGACTTGTACTGTGGTCGGTCAACACCACTTGCCTTTTGGGACAATATTCCCTTCCCATCGTGGATTTAGTTTCGCAAGTGCTGCCCATTTTCCCAGAGGAGGCCTGTTTCATACGCTCCCAAGCAAGGCTGACATGTGAGACGAAGCAAAAGTCACCATACGATGTGAAATTGACCCGACTGACTCGCTGAGCAGAGCGATTTCATCGTTGAGGTCCTGCGGCACCATGCCTGGCTGAGATTGACTGGTTTTTCAGGGGATGATCAAGCCTCGCTTATAGACATGTCCTTTGATGTGATGACTTTAGTCTTTTTGGAGAGAAGCCAGACTTGGCGCTGGAGTGCTTTAAGGACAGCAGAGCTATGGCCAGGTCCTTGGGCTTGTCTGTGGCCTCTCTTCACCCCGTTTGCCTTCCACACCTTTCGTGGCCACGGGCCTCCAACCTCTTCCATACCCTCCGAGTAACGACGGCCAACAAACTACTCAGCCTTCTGTGGCTGAAGATGTGCGTCCCATAAACTATGTGGGACAGGCAGCCAGACGCCGGGTCAGTTTAACCCTGGCAGCTGCAGCCTCCAGACCCCTTTAGTTTGCCCTGTGACCATCATGGGCATCCAGTGGAAGGCATGATATGCCATCACCGCCCCACTGGCAGTCAGTAAAGGGGCTACTCCCTCCCCTTTGTGACTACCCTACCATCCCGTCACCCACTTACGACCGGCTGACCGAGTACCACCTCTCCGTGCTCAGTCAGGAAGTGCTTGCGCTCTTGGTCAAAGGAGACACTGAGTAGGTGCCAGCATCAGAAATAGGTAATGGTTGCTATTCCCACTACTTTCTGGTGCTCAGAAAGGACAGCTGTCTTTATTCTATCCTAGACCTGTGCCTTCTCAATTTCTTCCTGAAAAAGGAGAAAGTAAAAGTGCTTGCGCAATTTGTCTGCTCTGGACCCGGAGGACTGCATGATGGAATTGGATTTGCAGGAAACATTTCCACATCCTTATACTTCCAGTCCGCAGATGTTATCTGCGTTTCACATTGGGCCAAGAGCACTTTGAGTTTACCGTCCTCTCCTTCGGCCTTACCAGCTCAAACCCATGCCCCCCAAGGTGATGGCGTTGCTTGCAGCTAACCTGCGGAGATTGGCAGTTCCAGTCTGTCTTTCCCTAGCTTGACGATTAGCTGTTGAAGGAGGGCTACCCCAGGCTGTTGTCTACCACCTTTGAGAATTCAGCTAACCTGCACTTGCTGGAGTTCACTATCAACGTGCCAGAGGCACAGCTGAGTCCCTCTCCGATGCTCCCTATCATTTGAGCTGTTCTGGACACAGTGCAGTTTGGGCTTATCCTCCCCAGTGGTGAGTCCAGGATAATCAGGCTATGAAACCGATGCTTCAGCCTCTGGCCTGGATTTCTTTGGAAAATACTCTGAGGAAACTGTGAAAGTTCTGCAGTGGTGGCTAACAAACCATGATTGGGTCAGTGAAAGTCCCCCCACCTCCCATCTTCCTCCTCCCTCACCTCCCCATTTTCCTCCCCCCTCACCTCCCCATTTTCCTCCCCCCTCACCTCCCCATTTTCCTCCCCCCCTCAGCCAACCCCTCCACCCCCCCAACCAGAGCAGACTGTGGTGCTAGATGCATCGATTCTGGGGTGGGACGGCCATCTGGGAGAGGTGTAGATCAGAGGACTCTGGTCACATGCAATCATTGTAGCATTGAAAGCCTTTTTTCCTTTGAGCTAGAGAAGGTTGGTAGAGTTGTTGAAGGACCACACCACCTCCATGTGTTATTGCAACAAACAGGTAGATGTGCCGTTGTGGACACTTTTATGAGGAGGTTCTGTGTCTCTTTTAATATGGCTGGAGCTCCAGGGCATTTCCCTGGTGGATCAACACCTGGCGGGCTCAGCCGATTATGCCTAGTAGATCACGAATGCCGTTTCCATCTGGAGGTGGTGCAAGGTCTCTTTAGAGAGTGTTTAGAGCCTTGGTCGGATTTGCTTGCCATCCCCGAGTACACACAGTTGTGTGCGCCTAAGGCAGCTCTCGTTCATATGCTTTTCACCTCGAGTGGAGCTCCAGCCTCCTGTACGGCAGAGTTCTTCAAAGATCAAGAACGACCAGGTCCAAGTTACTCTTGTGGCTCCGACTGTGTACAGAGAGTCTGGTATCCCAAGCTGTTCAGCAGGACAATCTTTCCTCTGAACAGGTTGCCCCTTTGAAAGAATTTTCTGTTGCATGGGAGAGTTCTGCACGCCAACCTGCGCACCGTTCACCTCCATATGTGGAGATTAGGCGGCGCAGTTGACAGCTTTTGACTTTCCCCTCGAAGCCTGTGATGTTGTTCTCCATAATCAAAGGAGAGTGAGCTCTGCTGGTTCTCCGCGATCTGGGTATCTTCAGTGTTGAATCGAAACCCTCAACCAACCTCTATCACTGGTGGTGTAAGTGATCACTACTGTGGTGTCTTGTTGGACGGCATCATCATGGGGTTTCTCACCTAGGTGAGTACAGCTGCTTTCTGCTGGAAAGTACTGGTGGGATCCGTGTGATGGTGCGTAAAATTACCTCATGTATCTAAAGACTTTTTAATATAGGTAAAGTATACAGGGAGAAGTTTAAAAAGTGAAGTTGTGATGTTGTATGGACGTCTTCATGGGCACCAGAGGCCGAAACATGTTGACTGCTCACATGTGATGTTAAGAACAATTACCATGTCAGTACAGCATCACAACTTCATTTTTTAACCTTACTCATGTATACTTCACCCATATTAAAAGGTCAGTTTTTGGATACAAGAGGTAATTTTACGCACGACCACACGGACCAGACCAGTACTTTACCTCTGAAGGAGGTGGTACTCACCTAGGGAAGCGAGTGCTTAGGTGGGAAACCCAATGATGGCGCCACCCAACAGTACACCATAGTGGTGATCCCTTACACCACCAGTGCAAGAGGTTGGTTGATATTTTTGAGCGTTGCCGTTTTACCTAGACCTTATGAAAGACTTCCGTGTGGAGGATCAACTCCTCGTGGTGTTCATGACAGCTAAGAAGAGTAAGCCTGTACAGAAACGGGCTATCTGTAGATGGCAAGTGTTCTGCATCAAGATCTGCTACATCCTGGCTAAGGAGCAACCCGCTGAGGGTTTGCTTATTGATTCGGCCAGAACTAAGGCTGCAACCACTATTTTTTTATTTTTTTATTTTTTTTTTGAAAACATTTATTGACATTTCAATCAATTACACATATGGGCCTACAACCCCCGGGGCCGGCCGCTAAACAATCAGAATAACAGAAAGCAGGTCTATCACAGTCAGTACCTCGGGGAGCAGAATCTCGACGCTAGCATTCTCTCAGTCTCTGAACAGCCCAAGTAGGAGACCAGGATAATAAAGGTTTACATTTTATAATAGAAAAGGATGGAAGGATCAGGTGCCAAACAGTTTCCCAGCAGCGAAAAATGGCAGGCAGAACGATGAACGTAAACAATACACAGCAGTCTATCTAAGCAATGGCGCTGAAACAGGAAGTTCAGGATGTAGAGGAATGACACGGCCATTTGCGCCTGCAACCCCCTGCCCCAAGACCCAGGAAACTCCACGGAAATTATGGCACTCCGGAAACAGCAGTGATTAACAACAAAGGAGTACTACCATGCTGATCCCAGAAAAAGACAAAGAAGAATAAGAGAAGAAAAGGAGGCCATAGAAAAAGGAGATGAAAGACTAGAGGATCCCCCCCCCCAACCCCCCACCCTGCACCTCTGCAGATGAGTACGCCCCCCCCCCCCCAGCAGTGTGCCTGTCGCCCCGGAACCAGACCCGAAATATAGAAGAAACAGAGAAAAGAAGTGGGAAAAGAGCCCCCACCAGACGGGGGGGTAGAGAGAGTATTAATAAACTGGAGGAGGGCCTGCAAAACACGCCCCCGGCTTCTCCCTCCCGCACCACACGGTTTCCCATAAAGCACACAATAAAGAACACAAAATCGACCCTGTCAAAGAGGAGTAAGGAGCATTACGCACTTGGTACACTAACAGTTATGCCGTGAGAGCACACAACTCCCGAGCCCGCCCGCCTAGTAGGTGACCACCTCGGAAGGGTCAGCATCATCCTTGGCCACTCTTTGCAAACCCACCCATGCATACCCCTCGTCCCAGTGCCATGTCCAATGTTACCAGGAAGAGAAGTGTCCAATAAAACTCAGGAAGCGACACACACAGGTAGGGTAGAGGGCTCTGAAGATCGACACAGTCAGCTCTAGGGAGGATCGTCTTTCCCGATGCCGAGCCAGGATTTACACTGCACACCAGGCCCAGGAAGGCGGAATCAGCCAGGGCGGGCGACCGTTGCTTGGACGTTGCCTGGGTCGTCGGAGACCGCGCACGGGGCAAGGCCACCACCCCCCACTCAGGTCCGAAACCTCCGGGACAGACCAAATCCACAGCCAGCTGATCGCACGTTAATATACTGTCCGGAGAGTCCAGGCGTGCACTATTCACAGGGGCGGCCACGACACTGTCCCCCCGTGCGCGGCGTGAGAAGTCCCAGTGTACCTGGGGATAGGCAGGCGGCAACTGTTCCGACGCTGATGTCACTCCATCGAGCTTGCTCCCCAACACCCAGGCTCCGTGAATCAGGGTGGAGTGAAGGGCACCGAGAGCCTCGAGAAGGTCACCGTACCCCAGTATAGCTCCCGGCGCTCGCTCCGCTACGCTCCTCAGTCGCACCCTCCCTATCCTGCTGCAACCCGGTGTACAGGATGGTGGACTCAGGCATACCAAAATGGCCGCTGGGTAGGTCCATCCCAGATCGGGGCCGGGGCTCAGACACAAGCGCCTCGGGTTCCATGGCACTGGTAACTGGGTTCCGAGGGCAGGCAAACAATGTGTCCGGTGTGTGGTCACGGGCCACGGTCGTCCCCACCACGGACCAGCGCCCGCGAAAATCCGGGAGCAGCCCGCAAGAATCGGTACAAGTCACGGGCGGCGTCCGGGCAGCTCACCGGCGAAGGCTGAAGCAATCACCGGAGAGTCTTGGAGTTGCCACCACGGGCACGCACTCGTTCAGCTACGCTTAGTGGTAGGAGCGACCACGGCGAAGCGCAGTCCGACATTCGCACCACTCCGGCAGTCCGACCACACCCAGTCACCAAAGGCCGTTGTTGTTGCACTGCCGCCCGGCCACGGCGTTCACTCGAGGTCCCGGCTCCGGGGCTGCACAGGCCGCAAACTTCAGACGGACATTTCTCCGGCGGTACCGCTGCCAGAAACTTCGGGGTCACACGGCCGGTTGCCGCTCGCGTTCACCAACACGGGTAGATGGCGCAGGCTAAGGATCTCGTGCAGGATATCTGTGCGGGGTGCGGAGGTTCACGGAGCCGGGAGCCTACGCTGCCGTCCCGGTCGCCATCTTGGCTCCTCCTCCGCTGCAACCACTATTGTAGCCTACGGAGTTTCTGTCCTGAAGATCGGTCAGGCAGCAACATGGGCATTTTTGCACATGTTATCCAACACTACTGTTTGGCAGCCCGGTCTGTTCTGATGGGCACTTCGCTTGTTTGGTCCTACAGGATGTTGAGGCTTAGAATTGGCTTTGCAGGCCCACCTCTGGGGAAGGCTTTACTTGGGTATCTGTTCTAAGGTAGGAAATCTGAGACTAGACATCTCAATCAGATGAACAAGTTACTTACCTGCAGTAACACCTTGTCTGGTAGAGACACTAGCTGCAGATTCCTTACCAATCCTCCCATCTTACCCGCTCTGCGAGCCCATTGTAATATCAGGCACGCCCTTCTCATGTCCTTAGGTTTTTCTACACCAGTGGTCAGTTTTCATCTAGCTCCGTGCTCTTGGCATGGAAAGTTGCAAAAGTACAACAGGTCTGTGGGCCAGGGTTGCTCCTATATAGGTACCGCACATGTCACTTCTGGTGCGGATGACAGCAATGTGGAACAGAACGATGCCACCTACCAGCCAGCCAGAATACCACTCAAAAATCTTCTGGATCCAGTCTGACACCAGGGGTTATTCTAAGCTAAGGAATCTGCAGCTAGATCGTCTCTCCCAGATAAGGCGTTACTGAATGTAAGTAACTTGTGAGTTTTAAACTTGTAAAGACAGGCTCTACAATTTTTCTGCTTAGTGTATAGAACTCCATTGATTTAAGCTTGCAGCAGGCAATGTTGGTTAAAAAAGCAGGGAATTCAACACTAAAAAATGTCCCCGCAGACCATTAAATAGGCCCACAAACAGCTACAGAATGGGCCCACACACTGAACTGTTAGACCAGCTCATCAGGCACTGCCTGATTGCCTTTTAGGCCAGTCCAACTCTGCCTGCTTCTGCAAACTCTGTATTGTGTCTGAGTATCTCTGGCTGTACTGTTCCATCAGCAGCTCTTTCCTTCTGGTCTTTTCAGTAGGCCCTCTATTTTTGAGTTTGGGAGTCTGGTAAGTCTTCAGGCTAAATGGGTAGAAAATAGAGGATGTCTCAGTAGGCTCTGGCATTTGAAGCCTTGTATTGACCATTCACCCAAGCCACAAATATGTTCTTCCCGTTAGTCCATCCTGACAATCTGGGAAGTGTACATTTGGCTACAAGCAGTTCAGTATCTACCAAAACAAACCTGAGCAGGGGCACACACCGAGCTGGTACTGGCCCTGATATCTACCTCAACCTACACCTTGTGTGGAAATTGAGTGCCAACAACTTAGAAGGTTTGATCTGTCTGCAGAATTGTAGATGTAATCTTGCAGCTAGACCCCCCATCTGGCAAAATATATTTATGCTTTTCATTGGTTGAATTTAGAGGACTGGTGTGGGGTCTGTCAAGATGGCACTCTTCAGGCTAAACAGTCTGATATTTTGATGTTTGTTTTATCTCTGGCAGTAGGCACTGTAGCAGGGTATGTATCCGCCCTTTCAACCTTTCTCTGTTTTCCTGCCCAACCCTTATTCAAGTCACCGGTTGTGATCGGTTTCTTAAACAGACTCACATATATGCTACGTTGTGCCTCTGATCACTTTTCTGTGGGATCTTCTTTTGTCTTAATGCTCTTGATTTATACGCCTTATGCACAGTTTGTCTGAGATTGTGGTCAGTTAAAGCAGTATTCCTCATTGCAAATACTTATGCATCTGTCAGTGAGCTACAGTTGCTGGCAGTTCAGCCTCCGTATACCAGTACTTTTCAGGATAATGTGGTTCTGCATCGTGTGTTTCCCTTCTGCAGAAAGTGGTGTTGCCCTTATGCCTAAGACAACCCTTTTGACGAAGACGGTTACGAACACTTTAGTACCCTTGATGCCCTTTAACAAAGCTGTGACAGATACATTGATGGCGACTGTGATCTGGCATTTCTGACACAGCACCTGACTCTTATGAGCTTGATGGTTCAAGCTTCCGCAAGCAAGATCAATCCCAGTGCATTCTTCATTGCTTCTTCTGATTCATTTGGGTAAAATCATCTTGTTTGCTGGTTTTGGCTTTGACATCCCTCAGTGTTGGGTCTTCTGGGATGTAATATGTATGTCACCTTGGATATTGCCGTCAAGAGCTTGCCATCCGTTCATCAGGAATTTCGAAAATGCTTTTGAGCAACTATATATGCAAGTCACCCCTACAGCAGACCTTATAGCCCTATGTCAGGGTTCATTATATCACATGTGACCACATAGCTCTATGAGCGGATATGCATCTATGTTGTCTAGTTTAATTGCTATGAGGTATAAGTGAGATGGGAAGCCAATTGTTATATATTTATTCGGCACTGGTCATTACAAGTTCCTCAGCTACATGATAGCTTCACTGAAACCTATGTTGTTTGGAAATCCATACTGATAAGAGTAGTGTTTTTTTTAAAAACATACACACAGAGCGCACCTTAGAAGTGCCCCCTGAATACCTAACACCCTCTAAGTGTGCTAGCTGACTGGTATCGTCCAGTATGCCACCACAGACGAGTTACTGACCCCCTGGAGGTGAGAGCCCGGCTCTCAGAGGTCTGAAACCATGCCTGCTCTGGCAGGAGGTGTTTACACCTCCACCAGCAGGATGGCTAGTGAATCTGCATACCAATGCCAGAGATTTAAAAGCCTCTTTTTCCTTTGATCTGCGTCCCCGGCTTCGCCCAGACATGGGAAATGCCACCCCCTGCCTTGCGGCCCATCTTGGCACCAGGATTGGCGGGAAATTATCTATGCAAGGAAATGTTGTGCTCTGCCAGGCCAGTCACACCCCTAAGTTGGTCTGCCTTATGTGCTTCATGAAAGAAGGGTTCAGCTGTTTTGATTTTGGGGGAATTAGGAATTATGTGACAGTATTATGCCCACTCCCCAGACGATGTGTTCATATAGGGGGTGTAGTGACCCCCAAGGGGGAGCAGCCCATTGGCTACAACCCTTCACTCCCCTTAATGTCCCTTAATTGAGTATATAGGTGGCCCTCTGACACCAGTAACTCATATTCTTCCGACTGAAGATAGAGGACAAAAAAAAGAGTCAAAGCGAGAACTGCATACTTCTGGTGGACTTTGGTGCCAAATCTGGCCTGCTTGCCTGCTCCTGTCTCGACTGTTGTTACAGCCCGACTTTTCCTGCAGTTGTTCATCCTCCCAAGAGCCTCGGAGGGCCTCCAGAACTTGGCCAAGCCGTCAGCATTTTCCTTGCAGTGGAGGAGCTACTTGCCTGCAGGCACTAACAGCAACGTCCGGTTCACCATTCGTCTGACTACCTTGTACACCGACGCAGAAGCTGCTCAGTAGGAGGTCACCGTGCTCCAAGAGGTCAGATCCGTCTCCCCACCAAGTCAGAAGAGCCAGGATTTACCAGAGCCACCCTGCATCAATACCTAGGGTACCGGACCGCTTGCAGCTACCAAAGCTTATTTGAGTCCAATATGGAATCCAACTCCACAGAGACCGACCAGCTGACGAGCGACATCAGCACCGCAGTGGCCAACCTGATTGGTGTGCAATTACTTCAGACTAGTAGGTGCTGTAGGTTGTGCAACATGGTTATGTCCTACCTTTTACATCTGTTACCCCTCCTAATCCACCTGTTTTTCTTCAGATATCTGAGGATAATGCCTCCATTCTTGCCATTGAAGTTCAGTCACTGATGGCCAAAGAGACTATAGAGTCCCTGAGACACAGAAGGGTGTTAACACTGTATTTGTTGGTGCCAAAAAGACAGAGGCAGCAGCTAATATTAGACTTTAGGACTTTGAACACCTTGTTTCGGTAAGCCACATTCAAAATGCTGACTCTGATCCTCTCCGCCCTGGATCGGTGGACCTGGAGGGTGTCCTTGGACTAGCAGGACTGTGCACGTCCTGCAGGCCCACCAATTCGTCCTTAGGTTCTTTATGGGGGTAGAACACTTACAGTTTACCACCTTGCTCTTCGGTCTCACCTCAGCCACTGAGTGTTTGAGGTTGTCACTGGGGTTGGGGTCCATCTCCACAGTTCAGGGATGCATGCATTCCTGTACCTCAACGACTGGCTCTTGAAGACAAGCTCACTGCAGTTAGTCGCAGACTACCTACAGACTATTGTATCCCTGCTGTCAAGCCTGTGATTCTCTCTCAGTGAGCTGAAATTCAGTGTCCAAAGCAGAGCATTTCCTACATATTGTCCATCCTGGGCACATTGGCTTTAAAGACCCCTTTCAAACACTTCAGAAAGTGAAGTTACTGTAGTGTTTTGAGCTTGATCCTGGGTTCCAGGGCAGATGACTGAGACTTATTGGCCTATTAGGTTCATGCATTATGCTTGTGGGCATATATGAGCTGTGCAGTGGAGCCTATGCCAGTAATGACCCCACCACTTTGGGTTGCCTCTTGGACAACATTTGTATTTCGGAAGAGGCAGCCTGGGACCTTCACTGGTTACTGACAGAAGCCAACATGAGCTGTTGCATGCTGTTCTCCCTACCGCACCCACATCTTAAATTAGAGACATAAATTTAGTTTGGGACTGGGCGGTTACTTGGAGGAGATGCAAACAAGGGACCTTGCTCATCCGTGGAGCAGAGACACCCAGTGCTTAATTTGAGCAGGTGGTTGCCGGTGGACCCCACTGACACTCATTTTTGGGGACCAGCACTTTTCCTCATCAGTTATTTACTGACCACAAAGGGGCAGGAAGGAGGAAGAGAAAAAGCCTGGAAAAACATGCCCGAAAGTTAAAAAGACAAGAGTGAGATAAAGGGGCAGGGTGTAACTGGTAGTGGATTGGAGGTCCGCAGTGGGTTCCAAATTTTGCAGCCTTTGTATCCAGTGTGAAGGCATTGAAACCCCTGGACTTCTAACCAGAACTTTGAGTAGTTGCCCTCAGTCCTTTATAAATTAAACTCTGACATTATTCTACGTTTCTGGAGCTTGGTTGCTGAATTTCAGGGTGCTGATCAACCTAGTAGGTCTCATTTGGCAGACCAGGAATGGCGTCTGCATCCAGAGGCGTCCCAAGGCTTCTTTGTGCAGTGGGGCGTGCCAGGGGAACATTTTTTCACCACTGCTGTGAGCACTAGCACAACTGCTGTGTGCTGAGAGATGCAATCTGCCTACAGCGTACTCCAGTCTTCTGCATGCCACCTGTGCTGCGTGTCTGCCCTGAGTTCTGAAGAACAACAGGAGGGCCAAAACACAGCTCATCTTGATAGCCCTAGATATGGTATTCTGTCTTGCTGAGTCTGAGGTTTTGCACTTTCCTCCCTTCGGCAGGAATTTGTCTCCCAACAGCAGCTGGATTTTGCACCTGAATGCCCTCAGCCTACATCTACATGGGCAGCAACTGAGTGGGACTGGGTGTGACCTCCCTGCAGGAGTGGCAATGATTTCCTGGTGGTTTGGCGCCTGTCTACCAATGGTCTTTATTCTGATTTGTTGGACAAAGTTCATAGAGCTTGGACCATTAGGTGGACCCTCTTCAGGCCAAGTAATCTATTTCTGTGTTTGTCCCTGGTCTGGCAAGGCTTTGGTTTGGGCACGCCTCTTGCTTCTGTGGCAGCCCTTTGAGCCTTTTTGCCTTTATTGCGAGAGTTAATATTCTATCTTGTGCATAAGAAATGTAGGGACATGACCACTAGTCTTCAACCAAAATTCCCTCCTCTTCCCCCCAGCCTTTACAAAGGACACAAATCCTCCCACCTCATCAGTGACCTCAGCAGTCTGTTCACTCAGACCACACAGACTATGCAAGGGAAACCCTGTGATAAGCAGAACCTATATTTATAGCCTCAAATAGCTGGGGATGGGGGATGATACCTTGGAGGATCATCACGTCAAACTACAGGATGATTCTGACTGAGGCGCTTATGCGGTTATGACCTATAGGCCCCCTCACTCCTCAGATGACACCATGGTGTACCACGATGTTATCCTAAGGACAGCAAAGTATTTTCTTGTGGAGATCCTGTCAAGACCGAGTGCTCAGATCAGTACTTCCCAAATCGTAAAAGCTACAAAACAATTCAAGAACCCAGTCAAGGTATGAATCGTCACCAAAGGGTCCGAAAAAACACAATAAAAAAGCCCAGAAAAGAAGAGCAATAAGATTGCGAGTGGCTGTGATGGCAGCCTCCAACTGTAGAATGGCCAGCTCAGTAGGACTGGTCTCTCACTAAAATATATGCCACTGGAAGGGGAAAAAGCAGTTGGTTAGGCACCTGCCGGAGACATATCACAAAACTGGACAAGAACTTTTGACAGATGGCATAAGTAATTCCCGTTGGTAACACACAGTGTGCTCTGGATTCCTGCGATGCTTCCTCCAGGGAGATAAGCATTGTCGCCGCACTCTACCACGATGCACGCCTTATGGTGTCTGGATTCAAGCCAGAGGTATAGAAGCACCTCATTAATGTTGCATTCAACAGGGAACATCTCTTTGGTCCTCATGTGGACAACATGTTTGAGTAGATTAAGGACATAAATACTGCTAAAGCCATGGGTACTCTGCAGACCCAAACACCCAAATCTGTCTTTCGCAAGCAGGAGGGGGAACCAAGACTACAGTCCATCTCCAGATGAATAGTAGCAACATCAATCTTTTTTGGAAGTCCAGGCATCTAGAGCCTATTAAAGATCTGGCTACCTGGGAAACTGCACAGGCAAGGGTAGTGGTGGCTTCAGCACAGTCACTTATACCTCCAAACAGTGCCTCGCCAATCATTCGCTCTGATCACTCCACACCTCTTGGGGGCAAAATAAGGTTATTTCTTCCACAATAGGAGGAAATGACTTTCGATAAGAGGCTCCTCTCAGTTGTTTGACATGGGTGGTGGCTAGAGTTCTTCACCTCACCACCACACATACCACCTTGTCGTCACACAGCGAGTCAAGACTATTGCTGAGGAAGTGAAGACACTCCTCAATAAGTGTATCAATGAGCAAGTACCCCCTCGCTAGTGGACCAGAGTCTAACCCATGTACTTCCTCATTACCCAAAAGAACACAAATCTGAGGTCTAGCTAAGACATAAGGCCATTGAAGTGGTGCATCCTGTTGAATCACTTCTCAATTAACACCATTTAGTTCTCATTTCATGATATTTAGAAAAAAGGGAGGGGCACCCTTTAAAACAGGAACCTGGGTAAAATAGATTTAAGGACACAAATGGTCCAGATGGGTGAAATGTAGCCCTTGACTTCTTTGGCAATAGTTTCTTATAGAGTCCTTCTTTATGAACAAGTAAGGATTATTCATACCTGTAATGCATTTTATTTAGTTTCAACAAATTATTTCAATATCAAGTAACATCCAAAATTCGAATCACGGTGCTCTTATCTTTCGAGGTCGCAGTGAAAAGTGATAACGTGAATAAATAGTGCACTGGTGTTATATACAATACTATATACATGTGACTGAAAAGGATAGTATGTTGTTAATAAAGACACTTGTCTTAGGAGTATCACAGAAGATTAAAGGAAGCAGCAGAAGAATTATGACTGTAGTCCTATAACCCTAATGAGTGTTCAACTCCGTGAGTACATCATTCATTCAGCTAGTACTGAAAGTATATTAGCAGGGAGGAAAGTATCTGATTGAGATGGGTCAAGGAATGAGGATAAATAGACTTCTCCATGTGCTCCACAACAAGATCCCCACCATCTACCAGAACTTCGAACCCCAGCCCTAGCATTCAGACTTCCTCCACGCATTCACTGAATCCAACACTAACCTCTGACTTAGCACATTAGATCAGCTCACCTCCCAGGACACCACAACCGTCATAAACTCCATTCACTTTGGAGCCCCTACGTACCCCTGCCTGCACCACATTTTAAACACCAGAAGACCTAGGATCAGCAGCGAGCTCACCACCCTCTTTAACTCCTCACTAACCACGGCCACCTTTCCAGAAGACTGGAAACATGCAGAAGACTAACCGGAAGACGAGACTGAGCAGTCTTGCATCGGATCTATAGTTACGGTCCACCCGTAGGACGGACTTACACGTCCTCCTACTTGTCACACAATACGGAGCATTTGGGGAGAGCGACGGACCTGTCCTCCCCAACATGTCTCGTGGCATTTCCACGTACCACTCGTAAGAATTTAACCCGTTTCATAGACCGGGTTGGAATTATCACCGGTCCAGCGACATCTCTCACAGCCGTGTTTTCCTCTCCTACAGCCCTGAAGAATCGCGGGATAACTCCCGAGTGACGAAACGCGTGTCGGCTGGATTTACTTTCTGTATCTATTTGAGGTCACGTGATATAATCTTCAACTTGAAAGACATTCCTGATGTTGACCTTCATAATTTTGTACAAGCAATAATCTTAAATGATGGTTCTTACACTGAAATTGACATTTAAAAGAAACGTGTGCGCAGGACTTGGTTATAACATGCAGAAGACAAACCACAACTCATGAAACCATCTGCTGACACCGGTAAACTCAACCTCCCACTCCTAGCTCCCTTTCACCACCAAAGTGTGCACCAACCACAGCACTGAGACTGCCTTGGTGGGAGCCACTAATGACATCAGAGCCTTTCTCGACCGAGGAGAAACAGCAGTTATGATTCTTCTCGACCTCTCCGCAGCCTTCTACACCATATCCCACCACACTCTGATCAAATGGCTGTATCACATTGGTATCCAACGAGACGCTCTCAAGTAGATCACCTTCTTCCTCATTGGAAGAATACAGAATATCCGCCTACTACCGTTCACCTCCGAACCTAAGGACAACTGCTGTGTTACTCAAGGCTCTTCCCTCAGCCCCACTCTCTTCAACACCTACAAGACCCCCTTGGCCAACATAATCAGATGCCACAGATTAAACCTCATATCCTATTCAGACGACACCCAGTTCATTCTCGCACTCTCCGAAGACCCCACCACCATGAGAACAAGCTTCCACAGGTACATGACGAGCGTCGCTGACTGGATGAATGACACTGCCTGAAGCTCAACACAGACAAAATGGAAATGCTAGTCTTCAGCAACAATACCATCTCTTGGAATGACTCCCTGTAGCCCTCACCCAAATCAACTGACCACACCAGAAGCCTCATTATACTGCACAGCGAATTGACCATGAAGTCCCAGATCTATGCAGTCTCCAGCCTGCTTTCTTGCACTTCGCGTGTTACGAGAAAAATCTTCAAATGGCTCCTCCTGAATACCAGATGTACCCTCACTCAGGACCTAGTCGTAGGACTCTATGCTGAGACTCCAGACCTTACAGAACTCCGCTGCCAGGCTTATCCTCGATCTGCCCAGATGGACCCACAGCGCTCCTCACTTCAGGAAACTCCACTGGTTCCTTATACTGAAGAGGTGCCAATTCAAGCGGGTGATCCACGCTTACAAAGCACTGCACAACCAAGGACCAACCTACACCAACCACCACCTGAACTTCCACCAACCCACCCACGTCCCTCTCACTCTTCCCCCCCTCCCCCCCCCCCCATACATCGAAGGAAAAGCAGAAGACGCCCCTTCTCCTACCTCGTGGTGAAAACTTGAAATAACCTGCACCTCTGTTCTGGAATTCCGGAAGGCACACAAGACCTGGCAGTTCAACTGAGACGTTGAAGCCTCACGACCCTCCAGCGCCTGTATACCATCTTGGGTTATTAGTCGCTCTATACAAATTGACTGGTTGATTGATTAATTGGTCACTGCTACCAGTGCTTTATTACTGGACAACACTACCAGTTTAAAGTTCACCAATTTGTCAGCCCGAAGAGTATTTACCAAGCACTTGGCGGTGGTGGCAGGACCCCAGTGTGGAATGCTATGCCCATATTTCCATCCTTGGATAACTGTCTGATAAAGGGAAGCAGCCATCAACAATGCCTAGCACACACTTAACAGACAAGTGTCTCTGTTGTACACAGAGTTCACCATCAGTGTGAACAAGTTGCATGTCACACCTTTCCAATTCCAGCGTTACAAAGGTTGTTACCTCTTTTTCAGACATTAGGTCCCCTCACTGGATGAAAATTAAACTATTAGGGATGAAGTCTTCCTGCATAGCAATTGTGCCTCATGCAATAATGCACATGTCCACTGCAGGAGTGTTTAGCAGGGGAATGGTCAGTGAGAAGATCTAGTCTTGATGGAGCCCAGTATTCAGCAATCCCTAAAACGGTGGAACAAACATGTTCATAGGTAGGCAATTGCTCGACCCTTATGTATGTCTCCCTCCTGGGCTGCAGAGCACACCTCATCCACAGAACGGTTCAGGGTACATGGATGTAGGTACAGCAGGGTTGCCAGATATACTCCTTAGAATTGGCAGCAATCCACTTGGCTCTCAGGGCATTTTACAACCAGATTTGAGGCAATGCAATCCTCATAAAGATTGTCAACATAGTTGCCATGTTTTAAATTTGAAAACAAGGTAGGACCCGTTTGGTCCAGCTGTCGGTGCTAGCTCGGAAATGTTGGCATTGGGATATTAAGTCACATTCATTTGTAAGCGGAACATCTGCTTGCAGTGGACAACAACTTTGCTGATCTGTTCAGCTGGACACATCAAGAGATTAATCCCCAAGTTCTTCAGAAGTACTTCCAAATATGGGGCATTTCACCAGTAGGTCTGTGTACCACCATCAAATGCCAAAGCTTTTCCTCCAGGTACCCACAGTCCATGGATTAAAGTACCAGGGATGAATTGTTTAGAGGTCTTTACCTGTACTGTTCCTCTCCATCAACTGATCACCTACATAATGAGAAAAATTAGGCAAACCTCCATGACCCTCAATTTTGTCGACCCAACTTGTGTGCGACAAACAAATTGATGCTTCTGGAAATGTTAATGCATCCACACTATAAACTATCACTGAGACCCCACCTCCTGACAGCATCAGGGGTAAATCAGACATCCAAACCTCATGGAGATGAACCTATCCATCTGGCTCGAGAGGTTTGAGAATTTGATTACTTCAAACTTCCAGAGGAGTGTATGCAAATCCTGGGTAAATCATGCAAACCAACCACATGACCCTGTCAAAAGAAAAAATTCTATTACTGCTTAGGAAAACATGCAGCTTCTTAAAGTCTCAGTTGAAGATATCTGCTACTTTCTGCATCTTCAAAAGGCATGATTAGAATACACTTCTATTTCTTTATTTAGCTGAAAGGGTGGCTTACGAACAAAACCCAAAATACTTCTCCCTGTTTAAATTTCAAGGTCAAGGCTGGCAGGGAGAGACTTAAGAGCCGTTCCTCCAGGAACTAGCTCAGTCTGGAACATCAGTGTATTATTAACCAGCTTTATTGGGCCTCCTTTTGAGCCACTACTCTCTTGTGAAATGCGATCTGGCTTAAAAGTTGGCCTTTGTTGTAGTCATTACCTCACTAATTAGAATTAATGATCTGCAGACATTAACAGTAGAGGTACCTTTCATTAAGGTGCACAGCTATAGAGTGGTTTTACTAACAAACCCGATGTTTCCACAAAAGGTGGTTCCCCTTTTTATGCATTTCTTCCTAGAGACTTTGGCTTAAAGGACATTACAGACACTAGAGATCAAAGGGGCATTAGGATATTACGTTGACAGGATGAAATCCATCCGTCAAACTAATTATAAAAGGTGGCATAGCCAGATGGATCGTCAAACAGTACATGCAGTGCCAAGGGTTTGTTCCACTCATAAGAAGAAAGCTACTATGCTGTGAACCTGCGAAAAGCTGCTACAGTGTCAATAACTCACACTTTCGCGAAGCATTATTGTGTGGATATTTTGGGCCTGTCAATAGACTTTGGATAGAAAAACTGTTTAAAGTAGTTTGTGTCAAACATGTTTATCACGTGCTTGCTATCCACCGCTTTCAGATTGATGCTTCTACCTGCAGATTCCACCCATTGTGAATATCCCCAGGCACCAGATTGGATCCATATATTTTTCTCAGCTATTGCCTTGTACACGCACCTGTAGGTTGCATTGTGCGGCTACTCTTCAGGTTAGTCCTACCCAGAAGTGACGCCAGGCTACCTATAACCGTAACCTCTGCGAGTCAACGTCTGTTCCTTTATTTCCATGCCTTTCAGATGCAAATTCACAATGACCTGGTGATGCACAATACCCCGGTCAAGAAGATTGACATGGCAGGCAAGAGGGTCGCTGCATAATCTACCACACACTGTAGGATTGGAAATTCGATCGGCTAGCTCTGTCGATATTTCCACTTGGACGAGGTGGAGTCAACATCTCTTAGACCAGTACCAACATTGGGGGCAGTAAGCTAGCCTCAGAAGCCAAGATTATATCTAACACCTCTGTCCGTTGCTCCCTTGACACCAGTAATACTGTGGCTAGGGGTATTAATTCCACAGTCCTCATTCGGCACCACACTTGGCTTCATGTCTTTGGAATTAAGCCAGAGGGTTCGGCGGCTTCTTTTAAACCTTCTGTGCGACGGCGAACATCTCTTTTGACCCTTCACTTGCCTGTAGCAGTCAACATGTGGTTACAGGGTCACCAATGCCAGGAGCTGTGGTAATGGGGATTCGACGAAAGGGTCTCTTCCCCCATCCTCCCCCCAACACCACCACACCACCCCCCAAAAAAGCAGTGACTCTTGCTCGACCCCTAGAAAACACAGTATCAGCCAAGGGAGGTTGCATGGGGCCACTCCCAGTGGAAAGGAATCACCTCCAACGAATAGATCTCTCCATTATACGGCAGGTATACTGTTTAGAGCTCACTGCATGCCCACCTAACATCCTACCGCTCAGACTTACCCTCTCCACAAAACATCAGCGCCTCGGTCAAGAGGAGTTTCAGGTAATTTTCAAAGGAGCAGTTGAATATGTGCTGCTAAACCACTGCGCACAGGGGTGTATTCCTCCCAATTCCTCATACCCAAGAAAGACGGGACACTCTGGCCTATACTTGACCTCAGACATCTCAATGAGGACATTCTGACTGATCAAGAGTGTGAATAAGCAACAGTGTCTCTCCCACACTCAGACCTAAAAAGACCTTCTGCACTATTTAAGCTTCACCACCCGTAGTCACATCCCACCCTCAACTCCTCCAATTCTAGCTCTTCCTGGGTGCAGTTCTCAACACAGTCACCGGTAAAGCTTTTGCCAGTCAGGCGCTGGTCCAAGCTTTCCAACTGTTACTTCCTCTTTTTCAGCCATATCGCCACTTAAAGATCAGAACAGGGGTGAGTATTCTTGTCGTGATGGCCTCTTGTATTACCATAGTCTCCCATGCTTGATTACACCAGCATCCTCTGCGAGAATGCCTGGCGGCACAGTGGTCGCATACAGAGACTCAATGGAACAATCAAGTGTTGATTTGGGCCAACACCCGTCGCTCTCTCCACAGTGGTGGAACAGGTACAACCTGTTGTAGGATGTCGGCTACTAAACCCAGTTCGGCAGGTGACCATCACAATGGACTTTTCCTTGTGGGCTGGAGGGCACATTTGCAGCATTCGACCGTCCAGCGCTTGCGGGTGTCCCACCAACAAGGCATTCACATCAGTTACTTGGAGATGCTGGCTATCGAGCTTCCTTTATTAAGTCCAACATAAGGTAGTCCTCATCAAGACAGGCAGTATGACAGCCTTGTATTACCATCAGAAACAGGGAGGCACACACTCCGCAGCTGTCAGTGTTGTCAGAAACAATTTGGAGTTGAGTGCTCCACCACAGGATACTTCTGCTAGCTGAGTACCTCCCGGGAGCGGACAAAGGCTATACAGACATGTTCAGCAGGATGCATAACCAGTCCACAAGTGGGAACTCCACCCTCAAGTTCTTCTCCAGTACTTCTGGCACTGAGGCTTCCCAGACTTGGATCTCTTCAAAACGTCCCAAAACGCCAACTGCCAAAACTTTGCCTTCAGGTTTCCACACCCTCCGTCCATGTGCAATGCACTGTGGATGAATTGGTCAGAGGTATTTGTCTACTCTTTTCTGCCTCTTCCACTTCTTCAGTACATGGTTTGGAAGCTTCAGCAAAAATCTCTAACCCTTCTCCTGGTGACCCCCACATGGGTCAGACAACCCTGGTTCGCAATCCTTCTCGACTTGTCAGTCGTCCCTCATGGCAAAATACCTAACCGGCCAGAACCATGGTGCCATCAGGCATCCAAACTTGAGGCAGCTCAGTCTTGCCATATAGCTCCTGAAATACTAAAGTTTGGTTACCTTGATCTCACTGCAGAATGTATGTCAAAGATGCGTGGATACCCACCATGAGTGCATGCTATGCAGCCAAGGGGAAAAGGTTTGTCTTCTAAAACAGATCCACTAAAACAAGGAGTCCAAGCTGTAGTTTGCTACCTCCTCCACCCTCAAAGATCAGGTTTGGCATATGGCAGCTCTTAGTCTTTTTCACGAAACCTCCCAAAGGTTCCGCCCTATCTAAAGGGCACATAGTCAGATGGTGTAGGAGAGCAGGGTCTGCTATCCTATGGTCACCCCAAATTTTTGCTTTTTGCTTCACTGGTTTTTGACATATTGAGGCTGTGGGCCTGCTAATCAGACCCCCAGCCTGCTGTTCTCTCTACTAAATTGACACTACGCACTCTAGGTGCATAACCAATTGGAACTAGATCACCCTGTGAGCCCCCTGTACCAGTGTACACTAGGTACCCAGGGCATTGGTGTATCTAAGGCCTACCAGGGGCTGAAGCATGTATTGTGCCACCCCTGGGCTGGCCTAACAATTTGACACAACTGGCTGATCACTCAGCTGGGGTAAGTTGGTGTAACCACCTCTTACTTAGGTGTAGTATACCTATACCTAACCTTAAATGGGACACATGTTAACCTATAAGTCACTCCTGTGACAGGCCTTAACAATCCTGAAGGCAGAGTGCTTGGTTCCATGTGAGATGGTGCTTTGGCATGAGCTGAGCCTGTCTGCAGTGGTCGGAACAACTTCCTTCTACCGTTTCCAGATATCGTCATACCATATACTCTTAAGGGCATTATGAACCTCGCGGTTAAATGCTATCTTTGGTTTGGCTTTACCAAAACATGTCGAGCAAGGTGTCATACGAATTGGAATACTAACCCCTCGCCAATTCTGGGGACGGGGTTAGCATTCCACCCTTCTAGAGGGACACGACATGTACAGCACCTGAAACCCGGGTAAAATCAGACATAGCCTCAGCTCCACAAAATGGACGCTGCCACCACAGACACAAGTCTGCCCTCCTGCTGCTGGGAGTCCTTCCAGCTTGGGAGACATGGACAAAGGGTTTCCTGCCAGGGGAGGTGCGTGCACCACCCCAGACAGGATTTTGTGTATTGGTCAGGTAGGGCTTGAATAGATTCAGACATGCCTGAGGCTCACAAGGAGCCTCGGTGCATATGCCAGTTCAACCGGTCCTGGGGCACACCAGCCCCAGACCTGGGGCGAGCTGGACAAAGGATTGGGGGTGTAACCACCCCCCTTCCTGGTCCCACCCTTAGGGAGGGACCTAGCAGGTAGACCGGCCCCTAGAATCCGCTTAAAGGTAGGAGCTGTGTCTTAAGACTTCAGACATCCTGGAATCAACTTACTACAAAGAAGAAGACGGGAACTTCGACGCTCTGCTGCACAGAGGACAGAAGGAAATCTCCCCTATGGTCAGGGAGTGACCATCTTGCTAACGCAAGCACCAACCAGCTACTCGACGTCTGCTTTGCCGTCGCCTCCTGCCGGAGCCAGAGCCCGACAAGACCTGGACCTCCAGACCTCTCACAGCCCGATCCACAGTCCCTGCAAAGAAGGAACCCGTGGAGGCACCGAGACACGTGGAGCCAGCCATCTTGGAAGACCCACGACAAGCTGCAAGCGCAACAACAGAGGCTCCCTCCAAGTTGTGCTTTGGGTCCTGAGAAGCCCAACATCTCAGCCCTCCAGCATCTCCACGATCTGCGTGGGGCCCCTCTGCACCTCGACGCGCCTGCCCGGTCCCTGGCCCGTTGGCTAGTGGCCATTTTGGCGACCTACTTTGAAAACTACAACGCTGGTCTGGTTGCTCCAGACTGGCCCCTGCTGCCCTCCGAAGGAGCAGCCCCTCTGACCTTGCTGGTCAGAACCACAAGCTTTCTTCGATTCCTACGACCCCTGCTTTTGCCAAGGCTTGTTTGCTTCCTTCGAGTCGCCGACACCGCCGACAGCGAGAGCCTGCGTGGGACAGCTCGTGAACCGACTCCTGGACGTCGTCGACCTTCAGGGACCACGTGGCTGCAGAGACAAGCTACACCTCTTCGCCTGTTTGCACCCGACATCGCCTGGTACCTACCTGGTGCCACGCCGGTCACTGGCTAGTGACTGTGAACACTGTCCCCTCTGCTTACAGGTCTTCTACAACTCCGATCCACCCTTGGGTCCACCGCATCTCTTCTGGACCGACCGCCTGCAGCATCTTTGTCATCAGGCTCCATTGAACAGATAACGAAACCCGACGCACTTCGAGACCTATGCACCCGCTTCCTGTGGGTGAGGTAAAGCTGGCACTCCGGTGCACAAGTGTAGAGAAACATCTCTAGTGTCTGTGTTTTAAGTCTTAAGTTCGTAGTCCATCCAGAAGACCCTTTTAGCAGTAACTTTTGAACTTTTACGCACCCATTGAAAACCTATGGGAGCCCGCATGTAACTTTCCTCACTGCACACGCGACCCGTGGACCTCCTGGTCACTAACTGAAGTTAGCTCCTTGTAGGCCCAGCGATTCTAGAGGCCCTAGGCCTTTTCCCTTTCCTATTCGTGGTACTTATACCACAATTTTAGTATATGGTTCGAGCGGCCACCAGGGCCTATCCATATAAAGTGCAACTTCTGTATATTGTAATACTTTCTTGTTTAACGATTTGTGCTCCTGTGCTCATAAAGAGTCTAGGGGATACTTTGAGTAATAAATACATATATATTTTGAATATATATCTGTGTGGTGTCCTTTCATTGGTATAAAGGGGGGTTACATATGGTAAAACAGCTTGCTTTACATGCCAAAATGAGTTTAGCCTGAAAGACTGCTTAGCAGTCGCTACCACTAGGGCAGCAGGTCAGAAAAGGTTGACTTACAACCACACCATAAGGGTTGCTTGGCATGGTACAAGGTGGTCACTTTAATTAGTGAACAGCATATACCAGGCCCACTTCTCACAGATGGCTTGTCAAGTGTATTTATACATGCTACACTAAAGCCAAAAGACTACTGTCTGACCACATTTTGCCTGCAAAAAGGGTGCTTTTATGGCCTTTCTTCGCAACATCCATACAGCTGACATAGGTAAAGCAGCTACTTGGCCCTCTCCACCAACATTCACCAAACACTATTGTGTGGATATCTTAGCACACCAACAAGTACAGGTTGGCCAAACTGGGCTACAGACTCTTTTTCAGTCTTCTGCACATTACCATAGGAGGAGTCACTATACCTAGTGGTTCGAAATACTTCTTTGAAGAAAAACAAGCCCAATACTGTATGGCAGGAGTATGCAGAACATGTGAGTCTACAGCTCTACATGCCATGAATAGATGCTTACGGGGGAAGTAACATTATTTTTGGGCTTCGAAGAGGCCAGTGGCCTGGACACATCCCCTGATAATGGCCTCAACACTCTGTGGGGCTCATCCACTGAGGAATCTACTTCCATTGTCATGCTGCTCAGTAGCGCGACAGAGGTCCTAACCCCCAGCTACCTCCAGTAGAGGTCAAAACACGTCTTCATAAGTCCTGCAATCGGAGCATATCTTCTTAGAGCCTCTCTTCCGTTTTAATGAACCCTCACGTACAGCGTCAATAGGCACATTGCTAGGAGACGTAGACCAGATCCGGGGGACCCATCTTTCCTCCACCAGCATCCCACTCCTGTAATTCGCATGGGACATGCTTCAACTAGGAGGTTGAAATCTAAATCCTTCCCAACTATACATACAGACACTTCATATACTTGGATGCCTTTGGGAAAAAAAATTCTTCTGCCAGCCTCTCCCTCAGATCGGTGAACTCAATTTGCTGCCTGGAGTGCTACTCGCACTTGTGGGACATTGCAAAAGATATCTTGCCTGTGGGCCCTGATTACCTCTGAGCTAATCTGCAGCAGACCCTTCAAGATGGCCAAGACACAGCAAAATGTCATTTGGTCAGGCCTGAACTCTACCTGCTTTTTGGGTAGGGCAGTTGGGTCCAGCGTGGTTCTGCAGTGCCATTCGGTGATCTGATCCATGAGCCTCTGCATGTGATTTCAAAGCATCACTCTTGAACATGCCATTCAGGGGCACCCATTTCTTTGGAGACATGGCAGAGTCAGCCATGGAGCACTTTAAGGAGAGAAACTGCAGCCCGCTTATTCTTCCTTTAAGAGCTGCTGTAGCTGGTTCCCCAACAAGATTTCCTTTTTGGAGGCTTCAGAAGAGGCATCCAATAAAGGCAGCACCAAAATCTGCCTCATCAACAACAGACCTCTCAACCATTTCATGATGAAGATCGGGGATCCAGCCAAGAGCGTCCATGTCCTTTATTGCAATGCACTACTCAATCCACGTCTCACCCACTGCTGCAAAGCCCCTTTAGTTTGCTCTCAGTGGCACATAATCACCCATTTGAAGGAAGGATGAGTTAATTCCTCCTCTGGTGGAAAAGCATCACATCAAACCGATAGGTGCTTCAAATTGCCCAGAATGGTTAAGCCATACACTTCTATCCACCCCTCCAAACATGCCACCTACATCACACAAGCTACTGGAATAACACTTGCCCATTCTATGGTTGGAAGTTCAGACTCTTGGACAACCTAGCAACAGAAAGGGTGCTAGCTTTAGAAATCGCCACTGGTTGCTACTCCTGTTACTTTCTGATGCCAAAAAAGGATGTAAGACTGCTGTATATTAGAAATCCGCCCTTTGAATGTTTCCTCAAAATGGACATGTTCAAGATGCTCACTCTAGCACAATTTCTGCTCTGGCTCCATACTAATGGTTGGTATTATTGAGTTTACAGAATGCCTATCTTCAGATCCCCATCCTTTAAACCCAGGGGTATTCTCTTTAGTTTCAAGCAGGCCACAAATGCTTATTTTTTCTTGCTCTTTTTTTTACCTCACCAGCACCCCTCTGGTGTTTGCAAAAGTGATGATGGTGGTTTCTGCGCGTCTTCGGAGGTTGTGAATACCAGTCGTCCCATACCGCAAAGACTGGTTGCTGAAAGCAGGCTTACCTCAATCAGTAGTGATCCACTTTCAGGCAAGGCCAGCCTGTTAGCATCACTGGATTTCTCCATCAGTGTGCTGAAGTAACATCTTAGTTCTTGTTAGAGGCACCCATTCATTAGAGCTATCCTGGATATGGTAGTCTTCTGTGCCTTGCCTCTGCCTCAACAAGAGTCCATGACATTATGGATATGATTCGGATTTGTCAACATTTGACCTGGGTCTCAGTGAGAGTGGCTCTGGTACTTCGTGGCCTCCTGCTGGTGGACCACACAGTGTGGCACATGCAGTCTTTTCAGTGGGATCTGAAGTCTCAGTCGGCTTAGCAGCAGAAAACCTGCCAGATTCCATCCCGATATTGGAGGAGACTGTGAATGACCTCCAGTGTTGTCTGCTAGACCCCAGTTGGAATGGTGGCAGACCCCCTACCTACCCCACACACAGCCAAAAGTTGTGATGGATGCATTGTTGCTAGGTTGAGGCAGGCCATATGAGAGAGGTAGAGCTTAGAGGACTCTGGGCTCCATCTGAAACCTGTCTCTACAGTTGTCTGTTGGCGTTGTGGGCATTAAGTCTTCTTTCTGACCATTAAAGGGGAACGGGTGCAGGTCCTCATGGACAACACCTTTGCCATATTGTTCTACAACAAGTAGGGCACAGTGGGGTTGTTGGTCCTGTGTCAGGAGGCTCCACACCTTTGAAAATGCCTAAGTTGTTAGTGCATTTCGTTGACCACTCAACATCTGGCATGATCTTTAAACACCAGTGCAGAATTAACTCAGCCGACGTTGCCTAGCAGATCATCTTATTGGCTCTGGATTGGCCCAGGAGAGTGTGGTACCCAAAACCTTTAACTTTGACCCGAGATAGTGAATGTATTCCTAGCAGCCAGGCATCCTTCCACCAAAACAGCTTATGCTGAATGCTGGGAGAGGTTCATAGCCCAGTTGTCTGATGCCCTTCTTTTTTCTTATTCTTAGCATAGCAAGGCCTTCCTCTGGCTAGTGGTAGTCTGATCAGCCATCTCGGTTTAAATTACCTGTTGTCCTGTTGACCCTTGTCCCTGCTTCATGCCCCCTCGCCCGTTTTTCCCGCTCTCCAGTCCCCCACTCCCCGCCGCTGCTCCCCTGCGGCCCCGCCCCCTTTTTCTTCTGTACACCCATTCGCCGCCCTGCTCCCGCCTCCCAGCTGCTCCTCCCTCCCACTTGGCCATTTATGGCGGAGTCCACGTAGTGGTGAGCTGTGACCCTTGTCCCTGCTTCAGGGCCGGTCGCTCCACACACTGCGTGACTCCCCGTGAGTGTGCCAGCCCTCACCGCTGCTGCCTCGAGTTCGCCGCTACCTGCAGCTGAGCTTGTGTTCCCTCCCGAGACGGTTTCCTCCCGTGTTCTTGCCGCCGCCCCGCTAAGTATTGTGATTTTGCTACGTATTGTACTCTGTACTGTGGTCTTGGTTGTTGTATTTTGCCTGTCTCTGTGCCCGCTGTCTGCCCGTCTTTAGCCCAGCCCCCACGCCCGTTTTCCCCGCTCTCCTGTCCCCCACTCCCCGCCGCTGCTCCCCTGCTGCCCCGCCCCCTTTTTCTTCTGTACACCCATTCGCCGCCCCGCTCCCGCCTCCCAGCTGCTCCTCCCTTCCACTTCGCCATTTATGGCGGAGTCCACGGGCACGCGCAGCGAGCACGCGCAGCGGGCGCGCCGATTGCGCTCCGAAGGCGCGCCAAAGGTAAGCCCGTCTACGCCCGTCCGCGCCTGGGCCACGCCCAGCGCCAGGACCCCTGGCGCCCGTGGATGCCAGCCCACACGACGGACTTACGACACCGCCACCCTCTACGCACTCAACACCGGACGGGACCCCGCCTGCTACCGAGCCACCCCGAAACGCGCCCACGGACCCTTCACCTGCCAAACCTGCAAGTTCTCCTGCCTCCGGACCTGCACCGCACCCGCCAAGCCGAACTCCAGCAACAACCACCTCAAGTGCATCCTGCTCAACACCCGCTCCGTCCACAGACACACCGTCGAACTCTGGAACCTCCTTGACACAACATCACCAGAAGTCACCTTCCTCACGGAAACCTGGATGAACGCCTCCTCCGCGCCGGACATCGCCATAGCCATCCCGGATGGATACAAGATCACCCGGAGGGACCGCATCAACTAGACCAGAGGAGGCATCGCCATCGTACACAAGACCACCATCCACAGCACGACCAACTCCGACGACACCCTCACAGCCGCCGAGCACCTCCACTTCCAGATAGACACCGACCCAAAGACCACCCTCAGAGGCACCCTCCTCTAAAGACCCCCGGGACCACGCACACAATTCAGCGAAGACATCGCAGACTTCATCAGCCCGCACGCCCTCCCCTCCGCTGACTACATCCTCCTAGGGGACCTCAACTTCCACCTGGAGAACAACAACGACAACAACACCACCACCCTGCTGGACAACCTTGCCAACCTCGGACTCAAGCAACTGGTCAACACCCCCACCCACTACGCCGGCCACACGCTTGACCCCGTCTTCTCTTCCAGCAAACACGTCTACTTCAGTCACTCCACCGAACTCCACTGGACGACCCACAGCTGCGTCCACTTCAGCTTCAGAAGAACAACGACCCACCACCACCCGCAACAGGTTCCTCGCTGGAGCAAGATCACCACCGAGCAGCTCACCACCTCCCTCAGCCAGAACCCACCCGCCAGCACAACGGACCCCAACGAAGCAGCCAGCAACCTCACACAGTGGCTGACCGCCTGCGCCGACGACCTTGCACCACTGAAGAAACATCCCAGCAGACCCGGCAACAAGAAGGCCCCCTGGTTCACTGACGAACTCAAGGACTCCAAGAAGAACTGCCGCACCCTCGAGAAGGCCTGGCGCCACAACCAGACCACAGACTACATGACCGCCCTCAAGCACGCCACCCGCAAGCACCACCAGCTGATCCGCACCACCAAGAAGACAGCATTTAAAGAAAGACTGGACAACAACGCCCAGAACAGCAAGGAGCTCTTCAGCATCGTCAAAGAGCTCTCCAACCCCAGCGCCGGAAACGACATCACTCCTTCACAAGACCTCTGCGACTCACTCGCCTCGTTCTTCCACCGCAAGATCACCGACATACACAACAGCTTCGGCGCACCAACCACGCACCCAACCGCCGAACCAACGCCCCCCACCACCACCCTCTGTGCCTGGACCCCGGTCAGCACCGAAGACACCACCCGCACGATGAACACCATCCACTCCGGATCTCCAACTGACCCCTGCCCCCACCACGTCTTCAACAAGGCCGACTCCATCATCGCACCCCAACTTCGGGACATCATCAACACCTCCTTCCACACCGCCACCTTCCCGGAGAGCTGGAAGCACGCCGAGCTCAGCGCCCTCCTGAAGAAACCAACAGCGGACCCCACCGACCTCAAAAACTTCCGCCCCATCTCGCTCCTCCCCTTTCCTGCCAAAGTCATCGAGAAGACCGTCAACAGACAGCTCGCCGCCTTCCTCGAGACGAACGGATCCCTCGACCCCTCGCAGTCCGGTTTTCGAGCAAACCACAGCACCGAGACCGCACTGATCGCAGCCACCGATGACATCACATCCCTGCTCGACCACTGCGAAACAGCGGCCATCATCCTCCTGGACCTCTCTGCAGTGTTCGACACTGTCTGCCACTACACCTTAGTACAGTGCCTCAGCAACATCGGGATCCAAGAGAAGGCACTGAAGTGGATCATCTCGTTCCTCGCCGGAAGAACCCAGAGAGTCCGCCTCCCCCCGTTCAGATCCGACGCCACCGAAGTCCTCTGCGGCGTACCACAAGGATCATCACTCAGCCCGACCCTCTTCAACATCTACATGAGCCCCCTCGCAGCCATCGCACGCCAACACAACCTCAACATCATCTCCTATGCTGACGACACCCAGCTGATCCTCTCCCTCACCAACGACCCCGCCTCCGCCAAAACCAGCCTCCAGGAAGGGATGAAAGACGTCGCCGAATGGATGAAGAACAGCCGCCTGAAACTGAACTCAGACAAGACGGAAGTCATCATCCTGGGATCATCGCCCTCCGCCTGGGACGACTCCTGGTGGCCCCCTGCCCTGGGCACCACTCCCGAGCCAACGGACCACGCACGCAACCAGGGCTTCATCCTGGACTCCTCCCTCTCGATGACCAGACAAGTCAACGCCGTTTCATCATCATGCTTCAACACCCTGCGCATGCTCCGTAAGATCTTCCGATGGATCCCCACCGAAACCAGGAGGACGGTCACCCAGGCACTCGTCACCAGCCGACTGGACTACGGGAACACCCTCTACGCCGGAACCACAGCCAAACTTCAGAAAAAACTCCCAACGCATCCAGAACGCCTCCGCACAACTCGTCCTGGACATCCCTCGACACAGCCACATCTCCGGCCACCTGAGAGACCTGCACTGGCTCCCCGTCAGCAAGAGGATCACGTTCAGGCTCCTCACCCACGCACACAAGGCTCTCCACGACCTGGGCCCCATGTACCTCAACAACCGCCTGACCTTCTACACGCCCACCCGCCAGCTACGATCGACCAGCCTCGCCCTCGCCGCCGTACCACGCATCCGCAGAGCCACCGCCGGAGAAAGATCCTTCTCGTACCTGGCAGTCAAGACGTGGAACTCCCTCCGCACCCACCTTCGGCTGACCCAGGACCATCTCTCCTTCAGGAAGCAACTCAAGACCTGGCTCTTCGAGCAGTAGCGGACCCCTCTCCCCCAGTGCCTTGAGACCCTCCGGGTGAGTAGCGCGCTATACAAATGCTATGATTGATTGATTGATTGTTGTGATGCGTTTTTTAAAAGTGCCACATGTTGCTGCCGAAACATTTTGTGATGCCTCAGTGGGATCCGAATTTGGTTCTCACATTTCTGATGTAATCCCTATTGATCACAAGAAAAAGAGATAGGGACCCAGACACCAAAGGAGAAGGGTACCAAAAACGACCTTAGTCACAAAAGAGCCCCCTTTGGGTAGACCACCATGCATATAAACACACTTACGCTAGGAATCCTATGCCAATGCACTCAAAGGTATTTAAAATCCTGAAAACTGAGTTCCTCATTGCTATTAAGTCAGTTCTTTGCATGTGTAATCTACAATCTCTGTCCGGTAGCCATGTATCATGTTTTTTCTGGACAAATTAGTGCAAAGGGCTTGCCTAGCGGTCTTACCAAAAGTTGTGATGCCTTTTCATGTTGCACAGTTTATCACTGCTGCTGTTCTTTGATTGACCGCAAACATTCAAGGAGGAAGAAAGACTCTTGCTTGGACCCAAAGAGAGTTTTAAACCTCTATATCCATCACATCAAGAGCTGTCAGGTGGACGATCAACGCATCTCTGGGACAAAGAAGAGAATAACGGTGTATAAACAGACTATTAGTTGGACTGTGCATTTTATAAAGATCTGCTATAGATTAGCCCAGAAACAGCCTCTGGAAGGTCTGTAGGTGCATTTGAACAGGTCCTGGGCTGCCACCACCACACTGTAACTTGCTGTTAGGAGTTCTTGTGTTGGACATCTGTCAGGCTGCTGCATGGATATCCATTCACATGTTCATGAGGCACTATTGTCTGGATACCTTGGATGGTATGAGGGCAGGACTACTTGGTCTAAGCCAGTCCACAGACCCACCACCTGGGAAGGTACTGCTTTGATATCGATTACCACGGTACCTTTGATAATGCTCTTTCTGATGGATACTCTTATCTGACTGCAGATTCTTCACCAACCCTCCTTGCTCCCTGTTCGATGGTATAGGTTTTATTTTCTACATCTAAAAAGGTTCCTTTTAGAGATCTGCACACTGTCAAATTGGATTAATAAGGGCTCTACACCAGACGTTGACACAATGAAGTGCCGGTTATAGTTGGCCGTGACATAAATTCCATAGCCAGATGAAACTGATGCGGCGTCGCACAACGCCACGTAAAGGAGTCTATGAGAAAAATCTCCAGATTCTGTCTTCTGTGGGTATTCACAAGGTGAGGAAACAGAGCAATACCGAAGAGAAGTAACTTATTTTTCAGGAGCTACAGGTTTATAGTCTATGCAGAGCATGTGTATCTACAGCACCACATGCTACAAATGGAAAAAGATACACTGTAACCATCTGTAGCATGTAGTGCTGTAGGTTTAAACACAGTCCCTTATCCCCAGAATTGTGACCAATGATTCAGACTATTTTCACATTTTCCGTTGGTTCTCGCATTGTACAATAAATATGGTCTGCCCAGCTACTCAACTATCCATATTACTCACCCGCTGGGGTAAATTCAATGTTATGGTAGACTCTTTGTGCCAGTGCTTTGTGGGCTCAGGTAGGTTTCCCAAGGTTTAAGTTCCAAGACTTCTTCAGAGAAGAAAGACTTGAAAATATTCACGCCAACACTAGATAACAGTCTGCATCACTATAAACTGTTGGGTACAGAGTGAGTAACACTTTCCTTACTGTTGCAGATTAATGTTACTTGCATTCACTAATGTTCATGTATCTTGCACATTCATTGTGCGTGTATTACATCTTCCCCTTTAGATATCTATGTTTGGTAACTCTTTTTTTAAGCATGTGTAAGACATTCATTATGTTGACAACTACAAGTAACTCATTGCTCCCCACTAGTTACTTAAAAGAAATAGGAGTGCAAATATAGCTGCGTTTGAGTACTTTATTGTTGGAAACCTATTTTATAATATAACCATTCAATGCATAGTTAAGTTATTTTACTATGGATCTGGAGTAATCTTTTCTTATTCTGCAATAGGCCTAAGACTGAGGCTTCAATTGAAAAGAAACTACTGAATGTTGAGGTAAGAGGTAATGTGATTGCATGTACCAGGTTTGAAAATATGTTGATAGGAGCGTGTTGTGGCCACTGTTAGACAGTATGAGACTCCACACCACCACACATCCACCTTGATAATATTTTACAAATGAATGTTGCCGGTTTATTTCGAAGCTGATAGCTAGTTCAGGGCATGGAGTGTTTGTGATTGCATACACCCACACTGTGATAAGCATTGGAAAATGTAGATGTGTTATTTGTGCATATATATACTTGGATCAAGCATGGTCTCCAGCATTGCCTGAACCAAGCTTGATTGCTACCGTGTCCTGTCTAAGGCCAGTGTCAATAGAGTAACTGCTTCAGTTCCACCACTTGTGCTAAGAGATTTTGCCATGCAAGTACCCTTTTTGGGTCATGATATTTTGTCATAGGAACAGGTTTACTCAATTTGTGCAAATAGGCATTTCTAATGGATACATCCACCTGTGGATTGCTCATTTTTGTATATCCCATTGCGCCAGCATTCCACTGAAACTTTTCTTTACAGCTCTCTCATGTTGAGGAGGATGTCATAATGCCACGGCTCCGCACATGACTCCGCGTGAAGACATCGGAGCCATAAGAAGCCCTCGTCGGCATGATGACGGCAGTTCACTTTTTTCCGCACCTTCGATGCGAAACAATTTTTTCTAGGCTCTCTATAGTACTATGAATTCTTGTGACATTTTTGCCTCAAAATAGCTAGGTTGTTGCATGTGAAGAATATTGCCTCAGAGGAAGTCTGTATTCAAGCCTTGCAGGGAATGTAAGTCAAATGTTGATCACAGTCCCTTACAACGACTGTCTTAAGTTCGGAACACAACGTCAACGCCTGTTATTGCCAAAGAGAGGGAGGGAAAGCTTTTTATGGCCAAGGCGAGAAAGGAAAAGACAAGATGTCAGGTCTCTTTCTTGGTCGAAGTCGCCGTCTCCCCACTCTTCCAAGTCGTCCTAGAGAAAGCATAAGAAGTAACATTATGGTTCCCGACGCCGTTCTTCGAGAGAACTCGCCAAAGTCATGTGTCCCAGAGTTTCAAAGACTCATGAAGGCAGAGATAAGACTCCATCTCCGGAGGTTGCTCCGGTGTCACCCTTGCGTTCTAGGTCCTTGACTCCACCTGGACACCCTGATTCGGAGACTGTTCGTGATGCAGTTTTGCCACCACCTATGCCTACTAGACAGGAGCAGAAGTACCTGGTGTTTTTGACTCCGGGGTCTGACCCGTCGAGTTTACTGAATGCTATGTATAGCATTTTCAGTAGAACGTTGGCTCCTTCTGATGCACCTGCGGGCCTCATGGGTCCACTATTACTCCTTGGGTGCTTTTCTGGCATACTATTAGCAGACGCCGTTCCTGTCATTTATTATGATGGCCCAGGTTTCCTGGTCTCCTCCAGCACCGAGAAGAGCTACGCCATTACCAATGCAAGAGGTTTGCCAAGAGTCTCCAGCGCTGGTTGAATCTCCAGCGTCAATTGGATCCGTGCCAACATAATGCCGCTTCACTCTGGTGTAGCTGACTTCTACTGATCAGGTGGTTGAGTATCCTGCACAGTTGGCGATGCGAGTATTGCATTCAGTGATGTTATGGTCAAGTATAGGTCTCGGAGAGAGGCCCAGAAGCTTACTGAGGAGGAGCAGTATTTTTATGAGCAGAATCCGGATGTGGAAGAGGGTGAAATCGTATCTTTAGATCCGGAGTTTGCAGGCCTTGATGTAGCGATTTATTTGGATACCTCCCCAGAATGTGAGTTGCTGTCTGCAAAAGGAATCCACTGTCTGAAGTCGCAGCATATCACTGATTAAAAAGGCTGCCAAGATGATGGAGCTACCTTTTGCCTTCTACCGAATTTAAAAGTAATTTTCTTCTTCATCCTCTACAGAGTCCTTGCTGTTTTTCAATGAAGTTCTCACTGAGCCGATTCTTCAAATATTGGACATCTGCAGCTGTGTCTAGGTCTGTTGCAAGAAGGTATAAGCCTGCTCCTGGTGATCCGCCATTCGTGTCTTATTCTACTTCTTAGAGTTTGGTGGTACAAACTTCCTGTTCCTCAAAGCTAACGCTGAGATGATAATTTTCAATGCTTCCTGCAGAATGGCAGTCCAAGAGAATGGAACAGTGTGCAAAAAGTGTTTTCTTCTTGTAGCATGTGCTTGAGGTCGACTAATGCAACTAGTTTGTTAGGGCGATACATCCATGCGTTAATAGAATCAGCCAAGGCAGTGGTCCCTAAGTTGTCTGACAATGTTCAGGGACATTTTTCAGAGTTACAGAACGATAGTCAAGTGACTGCCCATCAAGTCATTCAGTTGGGTTTGGATACCAGTGATTATGTCGCCAGGGCGATGGGATCTTCAGTCACCACAAGGAGACACGCTTGGTTAAGGAGGGGCTGGGGGGGGGGGAAAGGCTTCTTGCAGGATGTGCAAGCAACTTCAATGGACTTGCTATTCGATGGTTCATGGCTTTTTGGCGCCAAGGCGGATTCTGCCCTGGAGAGGTTCAAGGACCGCAAAGCAGCGACGAGATCTTTGGGCCTTCAGTCACAGCCTAAAGATTATAGGCAGTGTAGGAGACTGGCTTAGTATATAGTGCACACTTATTTAAGTGAAGCACCTTGCACTGATCCAGACAACCCTTATGGTGATTTTAGTGGTCTTAGACAAACTTATAAAGCTTTCTAAGTGATAGCTGTGGAGAGCAGCCTTCAGGCTTATCCAGAATGAGTGTTAAGCATCTTGATTTACCAGATATAATCATGTAGTGTAGGTTAAACCATAAAGGTATATATCCTACCGTGAGATATCAACACATACACAACAATACTTAAATTGCAAGAGGTAAGCACAATACACAGTGGTGTCCAGGGGAAGACCAAACCATATACTAAAAAAGTGGAATGCGAACTGCGTCCGAAGTCAGGACTTGGACCAGGAGACTCGTGAAAGCTGGCGACCCCAGGAGCCCCACAGAGGCTGTGTGCAGAGTGGAAACACAGCTGCGTACTCATAGAAATCAACGGGGAAGTCGCGGTTGCAGTTTTGAAGGACCCTTCCCAGTGACCCTTGAAGAATCCAAGTGGAAGACAGGAGGTTGGGGAGTCACTCCACCTGTGGATACCCCAGGAACCAGGATACCTACACCAGGGAAGCCGATGCATAGGCGAGAAGTGACATCTGAAACCGCCGCAGACTACAATGGAGGACTTCAGGAAGATGCCGCTGCAGGAGAAGGTGAAAGTGTCCGGTGGAACCCAAAGTTGGATTCAAGATAAGTACCTGCAAGCGAGGGGACAGAGTCTATGCCACCCAGGAGTGACCAGGAGGCACGGAAGACGAATGCCCACTGATGTCTGGTGTTGCAGGTGAGCTGACTGTGACCTTGGAGCTGCAGCTGTGCAGACAAAGCGACACACTGGAGCCATTCACGAGCTGTCCCACTTCGGATGTCAAGAGTTGAGGGTTCGATGTCTGTCGGGAGTATCAACAAGCCATGGCAACTGCAACCAACATAGAAAGCAAAAAAGGTGCAGTCTCGGAACTAGCAAGGTCCAGGTGACTCACCACAAGCAGGGGAGTCAGAGCAGGCCCCGAGCAATCACAGGAGCCCGCTGAATTCAAAGAAGACCCTCTATGACCCACAGGCCAGAGGCACTGGAGTCGCAAGAGGACCTCGAGCAGCTTATCGAAGATGCAGGCCCACAATGCAAGTGATGCGGTGAGGACGAAAATCTTGGTTACAGCAGATGCTTGAGGTTGAGGCTACTTGGACCCCAAAGATCTTGGTGGAAGGAAGCCAATAAGCCTTTGCAACAGCAAGTTGACGCGGAGCACAGGGGATCAGTTCCTGCGGCTCCGACGAGGGATACTGGCCTCAAACTTGGTCAGAGGACAGGGCAGACGTTGAGGGATGTCAAGAACCACCACTTGTGTTGCTGAGCCTTTCGGAGTCCATGGGAGCCCAGGATCAGCAGACTAGTCCGCTTCATTGTGGTGCCTGCAGATGCAGGTAAGTGGCTACTTCACTTCAAGGGAGATTCCTTCGGGTGTCTTGGATGTCCACAGGCATTGGAAGGTTCCTGTATGGAGCACGGGCATGGACGTTGCAGCAGACGAGCAGAGCGACTAGACCCGGAGCAGCAGGAGTCTTCCCAGTTGCAGTCTCGATACCCAGAGCCAAATCCAGCGAAGTCCAGAGTGCCCAGACGGTTGAAGAAGTGGTGTCTTGATATGAATCTTGTCCCACGACGAATCAAGGGACCCACCTACAGGGAAGCCCTTAAGTACCCTATGGAAAGCATTGGAACAATTCAGGGTTCCCTCCCGGGGAGGGGTCGGACAGTGGGGAGAATACTCCCCTGTCCTTTGTCCAGTTTTGCGCCAGAGCGGTAGCCAACGGCTCCCTGAACTGGTTTGAACTGGACTATGCAAGGAGGGCAACAAATGTGCCCCTCAAGCAAACTTAGTGGCACTGGCAAGCGCTCCTACCCAGCTCCAATACACTAAACCCTGTCTGAGAGGTGGTCACACCTCCCTGTGACAGGATACCTATTGTTCTGCCTTCCCCTGCTTGAGCTTGGCAGAGCAGCAGGAGGGCAGAATCGTTTCTCTGATCGGCAGCAGCCATATTGTGCTGTACGGGTCTAGAAGACTGGTACCGGGAGTACTGAGGGCCTCCCAGAGGAGCTTTACAGTGCAGGGGATCATACCTCCCACACCATTTCCGGTGTGGGTGTATGATTCCAACATGTTTGATACCAAGCATGACAGGGTTTGTTACAGCCAGTTTAGAGATGGTAATTGCGTAATGGAACATGGCCACTCTATGCATCATAATGGCTGATGCACTTACAACCTGGGAGAATGGACAGCGAAGGTTGTAGGTGTGTCCTGCTCATGCAGGGGCACCCTCACACTTAGAACAAGCACCCTGCCTTAAGGAATGAAAGGCCTGCTTTAGGGTTGACTTCTAGGTTTTAAGTACAGTGACCTTGGATATAGGGAAACCTATATGTGTCATAAGTGGTGCTAGCACCAGCTTACACAGGCTGCAATCGCAGGCCTGCAGTTACAGTTGGTGTGGTCTCCCATGGGTGGCATAATACAAGCTTCAGCCCATGGGGGGGCCCCTTGTGTACCTATGCCTTGGGAACCTTAGTACCATATACTAGGGACTTAGAAGTGTACACCAGTAGCCAATTAGGAGGGTACCGGAGTACCATGGCCAATATAGGGGAAAAAGCACAGAGACTGGGGTCCTGATTATCAGGATCTCAGTCAGTCTAGTCAGAAACCGCATAGCACTAGGCAAAAAGAGGGGGTAATCATAAAAGCAGGTCCTACTTTCCTACACAGGCTTTGTGTAAAAACTCCCTTCACGACTTTTTATGCAGACAAATTGATATTGATAACCAGGGCTGGTTTCCCGCCAAAGGTGGTTAATCTCTTCCACTTTGGCCAGTCTATCACCCTTTGTACTTTCTATCCTCCCCCTCTAGGTTCTTGAAAAGAATTTTAACCACGAGCGGGGTAGCATGAAATAGATACAGAAACTACATCATCACATTCATTTTTAGCATGTTACACCTCCCAATTAGTGAAATTGATAGCTGGTGCCATAGTCTAATCTGCAAGATATATTTGGAGAGAAAGGTCTCATGATTAAGCTTAGAAATTGAGTGCATATTATTTTATATAACATCTAAATGTGTAGCATGGGTAGTAACCCTTGAATCAGGTATTTAATTTGGTTGATTTAATATAATTTGTGTTTTGTTTGTTTAATTTATAACCAGGAACCTTTCTGAAGTCTGCCTCTTGCTCGTTATGCAGTATATGTGAGATTGCATTGCCAGAATATATAGCGATATCTGATAGACTTCTAGCTTCAGATACCTTACCTTTGAATTTCCCAGGTATTGGGCTGCATCCAGAAACTTTAACTGAGCAATACCCCTTGCGCGCACCGTCAGGTGGCTCCATTCGGCTCCGCGTTAAGTTTGCGTCGGTTATGCTGTTGCAGTACCTATTTAGGCGCCACCCAGGTGCGTGGACGTCAGTTCTTTTCTTTCGGCACCAGTTGAGTGCCGATCTGGGAAGAGTTACCCCTCCGTCGCTTTTTGACACGTTTTTTTTCGATGTTTTGTAGAATTCTGTATATTTCCATCGTGTGCGAGGATGTCTTCGAGGAAGACAGTATTTAAGCCGTGCAGGGCCTGTCCCTGCACGATGTCGAACACCGATCCGCCACCTCGTCTGCCTATGATGTCTCGAGCGTGACCATGATCCAAAGTTGTGCTTGGACTGTCTGCCATGGCTCCTAAAACCTTGAGGGAGCGGGCTTTGAAGCTCCTTGCGGCCCTGCAGTTGACACAGTCAAGCGAGACTCTGCGGAGGTCCTGGTCCCGATCGAAGAGGAGGTTGCGGAAGCACTCCTGAAGCCCAAAGTCCTCTTTGTCTCACTCGAGGTAATCCGGACACTTGAGGAAGAGGTGCAAGAAGTTGTCGTCCAAGAGTACTTCGTCTTCACCTCGAATGTCGTCCGTTGATTAAGGATGTAAGGAGCACTGACGCTCTAGGCACAATTCTGTGGAGCTGGAGCCAGGGTCGACTTCGCGCTCCCCCTTCCGAGTTTTATGAGGCTATGTGCTATGTATTTGAACGGACCGACCCTCTGTGGTGAGCCTTCGGGCCCGCCGGATTCAACGCAGTCTGCTTCGGCCACGGCGCCTGTGGGGCCTCAGGGATCCGATCCAGGATCTGGGTCGACGCTGTTCGTGCCACCGCGACCTTCTCAGGCGTCGGACTCTAAGTCGGTGCCTGCAGTGCCAACCCCATCCCTGACGACACGGAGCTTAATGCCGATTCTGATGTTGATTGAACCCAGAGGTTCTATGTTGTCAGCTGAGCACTTAGTGGACGTGCTAGGCTCGGGAGAGGAATAGGAGGGGTCTGTGGACCCTACAGAGCAGTTAAACTGGTATGGGGAACTTGGGGAAGCCAGTGGACTGGATACTTCTCCAGATAATGCTCTCTCCACTGACTGTGGCTACAGAGGAGGGGGCATCTTATGCCATGGTGGTTAAGAGGGCAGCTGAGGTCCTTGGACTGGAGCTGCTCTCAGTGGAGGTCAGGACTAAACTCGTGACCGAAGTGGTGCAGCCTGAGGCTTCCACCTCAGAACCCCTTTTGCCCTTTAATGAAGCACTTACTGATGTCCTTCGAGGCACGTGGTCCATGACTAGCAAAGGGGGTCCTGTGAATAAGACTATTGCATGCCGCCGTCCCCCAGTTCCGGGTGAACCCAAAGTTCTTAAGCCAACACCCCACCCAGAAAGTTTGGTGGCGCAGGCCTCTACGTCCCTGGGCACGTTCCCTTCCACTCCTACGGGTAGGGAATTCAAGAGGCTTGATCCGCTGGGGAAGAAAATGCTTTCTTCTTTCAGCCTGGCATTTCAGTCGGTGAATACCGCGAGATTATTGGGCCGTTTCTCCCACTCCCTTTGGGAGACAGTTGCGCTCATGCCTTCACAAGTCCCGAAAGAGGCCCTGGCTGTGCTCTTTTAATCTGTTAGAGAAGCAGTGGCGTCTCTCCCATTGGGGCGTGGGGGCGTTGCCACACTGTTTTCTCCCGGTGCGAGAAGGCAGAAATATAAATGGTAATAACTACCATCGTATGTTGCTGCCTTCTCGCACCGCGAGAAAGCAGAAGTGCCTGTTTGGGGGTGGGCGGTCCTGCTCGAGGGCAGGGGGGGGAGTGGCTTGCCCACTGTTGTACATACTGACTGTTTGGTCGGCCCCAGGGCTATTGGCACTATTCAGCGTCCGTGGAACTGAAGATGTATGCAAATGACGCTGGAGAAAAGTTTATGTTCGAGGTATATGAGCTGCAGATTACACACTTTTGCATTGATCGCCATCTGGTGTTGGGCCCGGATGTTTGCAGTTTGTTTTTCCTCTTGGAAAGTCTTTGGAAGTCATGAGGTCGGTGACTCCTCCCTTGGTTCGTATTGCGCATGGGCTTCGGCTCCATCCTCAGATTGTTTTTTTCCGCCATCGGGCTCGGATGTAATACTTCGTGCTCCGGTTCCGAACATTTCCAGTTCGACGATCGAAGCGGAATCCTCGCTCATCGCGGTATTGTTCAGATCCTTATCTCCTCAATCACCTTCTCTTCGACACATCTTCGATTCCAGTCGTCGACGGCGGCCTTCAGGCCTATCCAAGCTCCGGTCCCGGCAGATGGAAAGAACTCCATTCAAGAAGTGCCCTCGATGTGGGTCCAAATTCCCCCAAACCGATCTTCATGAGGTGTGCAACCTCTGCCTCTCCCCTGAACACGAGGCTCGAGACTGTCCTTCCTGCAAGTCTTTCAGATCGAAAGACTATTCGAGATCGAAGGGCCAGACGAAACTTGGCGCACTCCTCGACCTCCGTTCCAGTCGACATCTTCGGGGACGACGTCGAAGCTCCGGGACAGCAGCACACCGAAGAGGACCTTGTCAGTGCTTCCGAAGCCGATGACTCGGATGTGGAGGACATCACTCCGGCGCAGAGGGTCGTGAGTACTATACCCCCTCCCACACCCGTGCCGACACCCAAAAAGGCTTCGGTCACGCCTTCGCCTCCGGGCCTAGGCAAGACCAAAGACATTGCTTCAAACACCCCACCTTCGGGCCCGGTGAAGAAGCCTAATAAGCCTTCCGGCGGCTCGGGTTCGAGCCAGCCTGGCAGCGGTGCCGAGAAACACACTTCGGCACCGAAAAAGAGACCGGCCTCTACCTCGACACCGAGCTCCACACCAAAGCCCTCGCTGTCGAAACCCATCCTTTCGGTACCGACCAAGCACCATAAGACCCTTGGCACCGACACTCCCGTGCCGAAGCCTACCTCGGCGCCGACCAAGAAATCGGAGGTTCCGAAAAAGCACGGCACGGACAAGCCTAAAAAGTCATCGGCCCCCGAAACCCTCAGCGCCGACGGAACAAACATTGTCTCAGGAACTGTTTACACCGGATCCCTTGCAAAAGACACTTACCAAGGATCCAAAAACTGGACATTTGGCACTCTTCTAAAAAGAGACATTTGGACAAACCGGCTCCGCCTCCACCTCCAAAGAGTAAAGACTCTGCTACCTCCCCTTTCAGAATGCCTTCCCCACCTCTCCACCCTCTCCACCTCCGCCTTCTCCACCCCTGCCTCATCGCTCCCCGACCCCATCTCCAGACCATGATGATCAGGGGGACCCATATTACGATCCAGGGGATGTGCCACAAGACCCCACACCTACAGGATCCCCAGACCCATGGAAAAATTATAATTATCCAGACATTCCAGATGTCCCTCAAGATGACCTTTATCCATCCAGGCCATCTCCACCAGAAGACTCATTAGGTTTTCACCACCTACTTCAGAGGGTGGCACATTATCACGGGCTAGAGCTACACACTGACCCAGTAGAGGAAGATTTCCTCCTCGACACCTTTGATAACGCACATAGGTCTACCTCCATACTACCTATGCTCAAGGGGGTAATAAAACATGCGCCAGAGGTTTTTAAAGACCCAGTCAGGGCTAGGGTCATTAACCCACGCATAGAGAAAAAGCATAAAGCTGCCCCCACAGATCCTGCCTATATCAAAGGGCCAGCGCCACTAGATTCCCTAGTGGTCTCCACTGCACGGAAGAGGTCAAACTCCCAGGCGTCTGGCGAAGCAACACCACCTGACAAAGAGTCAAAGCTACTGGACGCATCAGGAAAGCGCACTGCGTCACAGGCAGCCAATATATGGCGTATCGCCAACACTCAAGCGCTTTTGGCCAGATACGACAGAGCGCATTATGATGAACTAGAAACCATCATGCACCATCTCCCAGAAAAATAGAAAAATAGGGCCAATGAATTAAATCAAGAGGGTAAGACGATAACTAACACCTCTATACCCTGTGCCTTAGACGCAGCAGACACAGCCTCTAGGGCCCTTAACACTAGCGTCCTCCTCCGTCGCCATGCTTGGCTGAGAGTTTCAGGCTTTAAACCTGAGGTACAGGCCTCCATATTAAATCATCCATTTGATCAAGAACATCTATTCGGCCCAAAGGTAGATGAGGCCCTCGAGAAGATGAAGGACACCGATACGGCGAAATCTATGGGAGCCCTGCAGTCACACCCTCCTAGGCGCTCCTTTCGCCGCTCTTCCTTTCTGGGTACGGCCAGAGGCTACTCCTCAGATAGCGCGTCCACTTCCTACAAATCCCCTGCTCGATCCACCTTCACAAGGGGTTATCAAAGAGGCGGCTATAGGGGCAATAACAATAAAGGCAGAGGCAAAACAAATACCGCCCACTCTGCTACACCGCCTACCCAATGACTTCCCCCTGCTCCCTCCAGACCATCCCACTCCGGTCGGGGGCAGGCTACAAAATTTCCTTCACGTCTAGGAGACCATCACCTCAGACAGATGGGTGACCCAAATTATTCGTTCAGGGTACTGCCTAGAACTCACATCTACCTCCCCCCCCCCCCCCCCCCGCCCCCAACATTCCACCCAGGCAACGCCCAATGTCACAAGAACATTCCACGTTACTAAATCCGGCCTCTAAACACATACATACATTCGGACCATTTTCACATGGTAACACTTCAGCAGGTACTTCCGCTCCTCTCCCAGAACGACTTTCTCACCACACTGGACTTGAAAGATGCATACTTTCATATTCCGGTACACCATGCTCACAGAAAGTACCTCAGATTTGTAGTGGACGGGCAACACTACCAGTTCAAGGTGCTCCCATTCAGGGTCACAACAGCACCAAGGGTATTCACCAAGTGCCTAGCAGTAGTGGCGGCACACCTCAGAAGACAGCACATTCATGTCTTCCCATATTTGGACGACTGGCTAATAAAAGCCACGTCCTACAACCAATGTGTACATCACACCGCCACTACAATCCAACGACTTCACCAGCTAGGTTTCACGGTGAACCACCAAAAGTCCCAGCTAATACCATCCCACACAAAGCAATACCTCGGTGCCACCATAGACACCTCAAAAGCCATAGCCTACCCCAATCCTGCCAGGATTGCAAGCATTGGGGCTTTGCCTCAAAGATTCATACCTCAACACTCTTCCAGCAAGAGTGTTTATGCAACTAATAGGGATGATGGCCTCTTGCATTTTCATAGTGCCTCATGCAAGACTCCAGATGCGTCCACTCCAACAGTGCTTAGCGCGCAAATGGAACCAGGCCCAGAGGCAACTGACAAATCTGGTGTTGGTAGACGGTCGCACCCATCGCTCTCTGCAGTGGTGAAACACCACAAATCTTTCCAGAGGTCGATCGTTCCTGGACCCGGTTCCACAAATAATCCTAACAGACGCATCGCTCTCCGGCTGGGTAGCACATTTATTATACCTCACAGTGCAGGGCACATGGACGCCGCAACAAAAGTTACTCCACATCAACCATCTGGAGTTACTGGCAATCTTTCTGCAATCTTTATCCCTAAAATCCTTTCAGACACAGATTTTAGGCAAGGCCGTCCTTATTCGCACAGAAAACATGACGTCCATGTACTACATTCAAAAACAAGGCGGCACACACTCTCCACAGCTCTCTCAACTAGCACAGAGCATATGGAGATGGGCAATTCCACAGAAAATCTTTCTCCTAGCCCAACATGTCCCAGGAGTCCAAAACACCATGGCAGATCTGCTCAGCAGACAGACGCAACAGATCCACGAGTGGGAACTTCACCCGCAGGTTCTTTACCCGTTCTTTCAGATGTGGGGGCATCCACAGATAGACCTCTTCGCCACCCACGAAAACAAAAAATGCCCAAGCTTCGCCGCCAGATACCCACACCCATTGTCCAAAGGCAATGCGATATGGATGAACTGGTCAGGCAAATTTGCATACGCCTTTCCACCTCTCCCACTAATTCCATTAGTGGTGCGAAAGCTACAACAGCACTCCCTCACACTGATTCTAGTAGCTCCAGACAACCGTGGTACACTACTCTGCTAGAACTCTCGGTAGTGCCACACCAAAAGTTACACCTCTCACCATGCCTCCTAACCCAGAACCATGGAGAGATCAGACACCCAGCTCAGCTCAACCTTGCGATCTGGCTCCTCAGATCCTAGAATTCGGATACCTTAATCTTCCCCCTGACTGTATGAATGTCATCAGAGAAGCTAGACGCCCTACTACTAGAGCCTGCTGCGCTGCAAAGTGGAAAAGATTTGTTGTTTATTGCCATAACAACACAATCAACCCTCTAGACGTATCTATACAGCACATCATATGCTACTTACTCCATCTACAAAGGTGTAACCTAGCATATACATCCATTCGGCTACACCTCGCAGCAATTGCCGCTTACCTACAAAACAGACAGCACCTTTCACTTTTCAGAGTGCCTGCCATTAAAGCCTTCATGGAAGGCCTCAAACCAATAATTCCCCCCAGAGTACCACCCTCACCTGTGTGGAACTTAAATATAGTTCTCACAAGGCTGATGGGACCACCTTTCGAACCTTTGCATAAATGCGAACTGCAAATTCTCACATGGAAAACAGCTTTTCTTGTAGCCATCACTTCCCTTAGAAGGGTCAGTGAGATACAAGCACTTACTATACAAGAACCTTTTCTCCAAATGCACCAGAACAAGGTTGTCCTCCGTACCAACCCAAAATTCCTACCCAAAGACATTTCCCCCTTTCATCATAACCAATCGGTAGAATTACCGGGTTTTTTCTCGCAACCTCAAACTGTTGCAGAAAGGGCTCTACACACGCTAGATGTTAAAAGGGCCTTACTTTACTATATCCAGAGAACACAACCTTTCAGAAAGACCAAACAACTGTTTGTCTCTTTCTCTCCAACACATAAAGGCAACCCCATCTCTAAATCAGGGATAGCTAGGTGGATTGTAAAATGCATACAGATTTGCTACCACAAGGCAAAACGCACGCTATATGTTCCCCCTAAAGCCCACTCTACACGAAAGATAGGGGCTTCTATGGCTTTTCTAGGGAACATCCCATTAGATTATATCTGCAAAGTAGCTACATGGTCAACACCGCACACTTTCACTAAACATTACTGTGTAGATGTGCAAACCAAGCAACAAGCTAGTGTGGGCCAGGCTGTACTAAAAACACTATTTCAAACCACTGCAACAGATACCGGTGGTCGCCGCTAGGGTTGGGAACTGCTATATAGTCTATGCAAAAGTGTGTAATCTGCAGCTCATATGCCTCGAACGGAATATGCTACTTACCAGTATGCATCTGTTCTTGGCATGTAGAGCTGCAGATCTACACACGCCCACCCGCCTCCCCGGCTACCTGTATCTGTTCCAGTCTATCTTATTTAGCTACAATACACATGGGTTTCTTTACTGTTACTACTACGCTCCATCTTTCCCTGTTGGCGAAAAACAATCTGAGGATGGAGCCGAAGCCCATGCGCAATACGAACCAAGGGAGGAGTCACCGACCTCGTGACTTCCAAAGACTTTCCAAGAGGAAAAACAAACTGCAAACATCCGGGCCCAACACCAGATGGCGATCTATGCAAAAGTGTGTAGATCTGCAGCTCTACATGCCAAGAACAGATGCATACTGGTAAGTAGCATATTCCTTTTTGTGTGTGTTAACTTTGTGTTATTTAGGTTGTCAGTGATTTGTGCAGCAGTGACGTTAGCATGTTGAGCTAAGAAATATGAAGTATTGTGATTATGAAAATTATGCTAGGTAATAAAAAAACAGTCTCCGGTTATATTTATGGAAACATAATTTTACTTTACCTCCATATTTATAGTATCCTAAAGTTATGTTACTGACCATAGGTGAACGCAGAGATTAACTTTCATAGAATTAAAAGACAATATATGGATTTAAAGCACACCAGTGTAATGATTAATTGGGGAATTTGGAAAACATAGGTATTGTGTTCATACCCTAATGGGTTTATTGTACATACTCTAATATGATACCAAAGTGTAGCATTTTGTTGTTTTGTTCCACTGATTCTTATTCTCTACTTTGTGTGTATTATAGTACTGCATTCACGTAGCTCTCTTTGACTGTGTTTACTTCCTGGGAGTCCACTTTTAGAGCTGTTTTCCTGTGCTTGCCAAACTCTGCTTTGCACGTTTACCCTTTATTGTCCTCAGGCTTTTATTCTTAGAATTGCACACATTATGGTGTGCGTCACTTGTTATATTAGACACTTGACAGTTTTTGGTCGTGGCTGTAGCCCTCTAGTTAATCACTGGAGTCTGTGGGCACCCTTCAATGACTGATAACATGAAGACGTTTGATCTTGCACACTTGTTACAGTTTGGCACTGTAGAGAAGGGAGAGATGCTGCAAAATTCACCATCGGGTGTGGCCTTGATTTGACAGATTCGCTGGGCAGATCGATTTCCACAACAGTGGCCTTTAGGCGCCACGCCTGGCTTAGGACAACTGGCTTCTCGGGGGATGTCCAGGCAAATCTGATGGACATGCTCTGGGGGAAAAGGCAGATTCGGCCCTAGTGAGGTTCAAGGACTCTCGAGCTACGGCCAGATCCTTGGGCCTCTCTACTGCTCCTCGTGGCCAGTCTTCCTTTCGCAGCGACGGAAGGAGTTCCCAGTCGCGTCAGCACTATACCAGCCACCAACCTGCGTAGGTTTCCCAAACTGTGCGGGGACGAGGGCGCAATTCATTTCGACCTTGGAATGGAAGTCAGAAATCGTCGGCCACCCTGCCCCCGGCAACCGCAGCCTCCCAGCACTCCTAGTCTGACCCTACAAGACCACCCCACTCCAGTTGTTGGGAGAAACATCTTCATCTCCCCTGGTGTAGGTCCATAGCATCGGACAAATGGGTCTTGCAGATCATTCAGTAGTTTGTACATAAAGTCTAATTCATCATTGCTAGCTATGGTAATAAATCGTGCCTATCGTGGGGTTAATACTCAATAACAGCTTTGCAGGTCCACACAACTCAAATAGGTATCCCTGTAAAGAGTCGTATATGTCCGTGGTGCGGGAGGGGGGAGGTAAGAGTTGATCGTAAATGAGTGATTGGTCCTGGCAATATATTAAATCTTGCAGCCATTTCTTAAGCTTAGGGACTCGCCCCTTCCCCATCTGCAGGCCACCCTTTGTTTAGCCAGTAGTAACCCCAGGGAGACATACTTTCGGATCAAGGGCAGTAGCTCCTCAGTGTAACCCGGCAATGCTGTAAGTGGGGTAACAGGAATTACATATCCAGTCATCTGCTCCAGTGCTTTGAACACCATTGCCCAGTATGCTATAACCGGCACACACTTTCACGCCAAGTGTAGGATGTCCGCCCCCATCCCTCACATCTATTGCATTTGTCATCGGCTCATAAGTGAAAGCGATGGAGTCTAGCAGGGGTGCAGTACAGCCTATGCAAAAATGGTAAATGTACGATTCGCAGCATATTACTTGCTGATATCTGTTCTGTCTGTTGGCAGCAGTATCGCCATTGACCCTTTTCGAGTGGTGTATCCAATTCCCGATCCCAATGCAGTTGCGAGCCTCGATCTATCTCATTGCTCTCAGCCTGAGTAGTATGTTAGAGTAGCGAGATCACATGTGTCGGGCTGCCGCTTTGGAGTAGCCTATGCAAAGGACGCAGCACCGGGGATTCACTGGGAAGACTTTCTTAACGTCTTGTCTCGCCGCACATATAGGAACCCCTCCGGGGTAGGCTGCGCTCCCTGAAAGAACGCCTCCTCGTCTCAAAATATACCCTGCTCATATATGTCTCTACCCCCACCTCACTTTCTGAAGCAACTGGCGACACCCAGTTCTGTGCGTTACCGGAAGGTCTGGCTGCCAAGAAATGGCCAGCAATGGGGAGTGCAGCATGGGCGCTTGTAGTAGTTTAGCCAAACCCCACCAAGCTGCCGAGGTACAAGCAACTGTTGATGTTCTGGGGCGAGTGGGAGCCCCGAAGAAAGCAGACATCGGGACTGGATCTATGTAGCCCTGTTCAGTGGCCAAGTGGGGCATATATGGTGGGGGTTTAAACTTGTATGTTGCGAAATGTACCTGGGCATATAGGAAATAAAGCTCCATATACGGAGCCTCAAATCCGCCTCTAGAAAAGGCCTGGGTCCGCACTTCGCAGAGCAGTCTAGGTTGCTTCCCTCCCCAGGTCAGGCGGATCAACTGGGTTTTCAAGATTTTGAAAAAGTGTCTGCCCAGGTAAAATGGGATGTTAATAAAGAGATAAAGAAGTCTTGGCAATATTACCATTTTAATTAATGAGATGCAGCCTGCCAGAGAGATAGTCCTGGAGATCCATCTCGTTATGGAGTCCGTAAACGCGTCCATTCTATTTTATCTCTTGACTACTATCCCCAGGTATTTAACCTGTGAATCACACCAGGCCAGAGGGTAGTCTGTGATGAATTTCTGGGTCGTTGCGGTAAGACTGAAAATTTGGGATTTCTCCCAGTTGATCTGTATTCCGGAGCATACACCGAAAGTAATGAGTTCTCGCAGGAACGGATTGAGTCTGAACTTGGGGTTCTGAAGGTATAGTGTGATGCCGGCTGCATAGAAGAAGATTAATAAGTACCGTGTATGGAATCCGAGTGGGTATTCCCGGTGATACTGCGCTCGTGGCTGGCTATATAGCAATTTAATTCAGGCTAGAAACCCAGATAGGAATCCCATACGACGCAAGACACCAGGAGATAGTCCCATTCAAAGGAATCAAATGCCTTAGTGGCGCCTAGAAAAATTGCCACTGCAGAGAGATCATGGTCAATGTCTTGTATTACCGCAAAGAGGGTTTCAAGATTGTGATATGGTTTATCAAGGACAGAGTTTTTTAGGACTCGCATCTATTTCCCTGTTTCACCAGTTTCAAAATTGAGATGATTAGGGCTTCCAGCATAGACGGCGGAAGGATGCCGCACTCCCGGGCCTCTTCATATAGGCCTTTCAGAATAGGGATTAAGTAATCTACTTTTGTTTTGTAGAAGTCGGCTGGGAGGCCAACCGGACCCGGGGATCTTCAATATCCGCAAAGAAGAACTCTTTTTGAGAATCCCCCAGCCACCCCAGTGCCACGTACTCCATACATTGGTCGATATCTGGGGGTTCCTCGCGCTGTGTAGTATATAATGTTATATAAAAGGTGTGAACTGCTTGTAGTAATGTCTGGTGTGTCTCTACATACGTTCCCATCCACGGTGGTGATCTCTACGACCGTGATAGAGAATCTGGGTTTGCGAAGTAGTTCAGCGAGTGCTCTCCCAGCTCGCTCTCCGTATCTACGGGCCTGGCAATATTTCCCTCGGAACAGACATTCATGTGCTGCTCTTTCTGGATATTCAGACAGTATATGTCTAAGTGTTGCTAGGAGCCTCTTCTAGCTCCCTTTCTATCCCTCTGATGTCTGTCTCCAGGTTATGAAGGGTGGTGCGAATGTATCAGTAGTATACTTCCTCACTTTGCTATGCACATACCTCGCATGGTGACCTTGGAAGCCTCCCATACTGTTGCCATAGTGACACAGACCCAGCATTTAGTTGGAAAAAGTCCTGTGTATCCTGCCCCAACTCATGTCGAAACGCAGCATCTAGAAGGGCGAGGGGGGAGAGTCGACAAGACAAGTGAGGAGACGGGACGTCAGGAGGCGCCGATTTCATCACGACCGGGGAGTGATCTGAATGAGTGCGGGCAAAATGAACAGTCTCTCTCAACCAAGGGCTAAGCCCTCGAGAGATAAGCCAGTAGTCCAGTCGTGACCATGATGAGTGGACTGCTGAGTGGTACCTTCCCTCAGCACATGAGGGATGTAGAGATCTCCAGGCATCTAGCAAGTGGTTTGACTCTTATTTTTCTGACCTGCCGCTGGGCTTTTGTGTAGTGGTGGGACTGCAGATGCGACCTATTCTGCTGCGAGCCCATGGTAATGGTTAGGTCTCCTCCCCATTTGATGTGCGTAGAGCCTATATTCATGACCTTTCCCCATAGATTGTTAAACAATTCCGGATCATCGCTTTTAGGTCCGTAAGAGCAGACCTGTGTTAGGGATAGTGAAGTTAGCCTGCCCCACATGATATTGTATCATCCCAAAGTGTCCTGCATGGACCCCTTGGCTACATAAGGGACGCCCTTCTCAATAAGTATCGCCGTGCCCCTGGAGTAGGTGGAATATGCTGCGAAGCTGCTGTGGGCTGCCCAACGAGAAGCAAAAGTGATTGGGAGTGAAGGATTCAGGTGTGTCTCCTGGAGCATAGCAATGTGTATGTTGTGCCTGTCTAAATAAACCAGGATGTGCCTGCGTTTATGGGGATTACCTAGACCTCGGACGTTCCATTTTAGGAAGATATACTCTCATCTAGCATGGTTGTTCATCATCTATAGGTAGCAGTCTGTGATAGAGCTTGGCCGGTCGATATATATATATATATATATATATATATATATATATATATATATATCATGTGAACAAGGCTCTTCGAGCTGAAACGCATCATGGCGACAAAAAGAGTGAAATAAATCACTAGAGCACTCACGTTGGGTCTGTCTATTTGTTCGGTGTGGACTGCTACCGGATTTTACGTATCCTGCCATTTATTAGTGCCAGACCATAGCATAGATTTCGTAGCAACATGAAAAACAATCAATTTCCCCTTCCTTCCTCTCACCCACAGCGGTAGCCCAAACCTGTAGGAGTCTTTACCCCACTCTGTCCCAACAAACCATGAAGAAATAGAGATAAAGTTAAAAGTATCTGCGTCTGCCGTATTGTAGCATGTATCGAGGTTTTGCTGAAGGCACTCGCTTTGAACGCATCTTACGGCCTGTCTTGGGTACCACAGAGCGAGGAAAAAGGAAGGAGAGAGGAAGCAAGAAAGCATAGAACACAGAGGAAAGAGTGCAATCCAGCAGAGAGAATGTTCTTGCATTAGGAGTTTCCTTCTGGGGTCTGACAGCATGGACCCCCCCTTACCTAAGCAAGGGTGTCTGGGAACCTTTGGATGTGGTTCTAATAGGCCAGTTTATTAACCAGGTAGATTGAGGATCATCCTGGTCAATCGCTTATTTGCTGTGTCCCAGTAGCTCCTTCTACTCTGGAAAACAGTCGCTGCATCGTGGGTCACTTAATCTTCGTAGTCCAGTTCATGAGTCAAGTCTGTTATGCAGTTCAGATCAAGCCATGTGAGGTCAGCTGCGAGTGCTCTCAACCCAGTTCAGACATAGGTGAGGGAGAGCGGGTGGCAGCCTGGGGCCTTTGTTTTTGGAGGGTATCCACTAGGCATCTTCTTCAAGAATTCTGTTGCCTGTTGCAGGGTGGTGAAGAAATGCGGTCTTCCCTGGTGTGTGATTCTTAATTGAGCGTGGTAGAGCATAGCATACGCCATATTCGCTTGCTGCAGCTTCTTTTTACCAGTAGAATTTTTTTGCGTGCCCCTTAAACTGTCAGGGTAAAGACTAGGTAGATGGAAAGGGTCAGTCCCTCAAAAGTGAACTGGCGTTGCTCCCTGGCTAGGCGGAGCGCAGTATTCCGGTCTCTGTAATTTAGCCGGGCAATGATAGTCCTGGGGGTGGCCGCGCCGCCAGCACCCTATGCGCTCTTTCCACCACAAGTTGTGGTGAGAATGCTCCTGTCCCAAAGACAGTGGTTAGCTGCCGCTCCACGAAGTCTTCCATCCACCCAGTGTTTGTGGATTCAGAGACGCCGATGATGCGTATATTATGTCGTGATTGCGCCTCTAGGTCTTCGTTTTTGTCCGCAATCACTTTCAGTAGGCTTTTCATATTCAGTAGTTTTTCCCGGCTGCCCTCCGATGTATCTTTCAGCACAGATATCCGTTGCTCAGCATCCTCGAGCCGCCCGTCGTGTTTTACAATTTTCTGGGCCATCACATCTATACGGCTACACATTGAGTCCATTTTCGTTTCGATGGTCGAGAGGCTGTGCTCTAGTGTTGTGAGCACTGTTTTGAGATCATCTGCCAGAACTTGGCTATATTCATTGGAGCCTTCCCCCATGGTTGAGTCAGTGACGCTATTTTGCACATGGGGAGGTTTTCGGACTTCAAACTGTAGCTTGGCTTGTCTTCCTTCGGTCCTGCCCATGACCATTTAGTAGTGACCTCGATATTCTAGTGTTGTACTTAGTGTTCACGTCAACCTCTAAGCCGGGCATCGTAGTCGGTCCACCCTGCTTTCTGGGCTTCAAGGAGGGGTCAGAATTAGCTGCCGCTGTTCTGCTGCCAGCTACCATCTTTCCCTCTTTAGAGGCAGTCCATGTCCGCCTGCTTTCTAGGGTTAGCCAGTGCGCTGCAGCTCACGTCCTGGCAGGCTGTCAGACGTCTTATCCAATTTCAGTGAAATGGATAGTGTTGTTGGCTCGAAGGTTAACCCCTGCTCTCTAGCAGCGAAGTCACCTGGCGCTTATGTTTGAAAATGTCACCAAGGTCTCAGATCGCCACCATGTGATTGTCAAAAGCTCTTACATCCAGCGTGTCAGCCGATGGCTTCAATGCCCATTTGCCACCTGTTTATTTCTTGCTTTATTCCCCACTTGGGTTTCAGTGGTAGTGTACTACAGGCCGTCCGGCCACAGATTCGACTCGTCCTCCCTGCACTGGCAGGACACCTCGTACAGAGCAGCAGAAAGTCAGGAGGCGCTCCGTCCCCCACGTGCCGGCAGTCTCGCAGGTCGGGGACTGTGGCCGTGCCTGCTCGGCAGTTAGGAGCGGCCCTCCCAATCTACCCTTCGCTGTGGCGCCTCTCACCTTCGGTCTTCCGCGGCTGCTCCCCAGGCATCTGGGAGTTTGGTCTCCCTCCTCGGCGTCTGCCAGTTTGCCCTCCTACCGGCAGCCGCCGCTCCTGCGAAGTCATCCTCACTTACTGCGGCCTCAGCGATCAAAAGGCAGCTGAGAGGCAGCAGCATGGGAGGTATCCAGGAGCAGCAATCTCTGGGTAAGTCACCCACCACAGCAAGCCCCACAATCTGTACGGCCTGCTTCTCAGGCGAGCGCCATCTTTATAGGTAATAAACCGCAGCGCAGCCTCAGGGCGTCTCATCATATCATCGGTGACATAAGGAGCCTCTCAAGATCACCCTCGGTTGTGCAATCCATTGCCTCTCAGTGTTTGTGATCAATGCTGCCCGCTGGGACAGGATTATTGCTGATTTATGTCCCGGGCTGCTGGAGCCTCACACCAGTGCTGCCATCTTGCATGCGCCCTTGCTCCAGGAAGAAGTTACAGTTCTCTTGGCCAAGGGAGCTATAGAAAGGGTCCTGGTTTCAGAAGTAGGCTGCGGCTGTTATTCCCGCTACTTTCTGATTCCGAAGAAGAACAAAGGGCTGAGGCCCATTTTAGAGCTTCGGCCGGTCAATCTCTTCCTCAAGAAGGAGAAATTCAGGATGCTCCCTTTGGCTAAGGTCTTGAATGCCCTAGACCAAGGAGACTGGATGGTAGTGTTGGACCTGCAGGATTCGTATTACCACATCCCCGTTCTGCCCGGCCAACGGCTTTACCTGTGGTTGAAAGTAGGCCACAAGCACTTTCAGTTTACTGTGCTCCCCTTCGGCCTCACCAGCGCCCCTCGGGTATTAACCAATGGCGGTGGTTGCAGTTCATCTGTGCAGGTTAGGGGTATCAGTCTTCCCTCTACCCCGACGACTAGCTGTTGAAGGCGTCCTCACCCCAGGCAGTCGTCGCCCACCTTCAGACTACGGCGAACCTCCTGCATTCACTGGCGTTCTCTATAAACGTGCCAAAGTCACACCTGACTCCTTCTCAGACGCGCCCTTTCATCGGAGCTGTTCTGGACACAGTGCAGTTTCGGGTCTATCCTTCTGAGCAGCGAGTCCAGGATATTCGGGCTATGATACCATATTTCTGCCTCTATCCTGGATTTAAGTCAGACTGACTCTGAGGCTGTTGGGCCTCATGGCCTTCTGCATCCTGTTAGGATGCCAGGTGCCGTATGTGGGCTCTCCAGTGGGACCTGAATTTCCAGTGGGCACAGCATTGGGGAAATCTCACCAATGTGGTTCAGATCTTGAAGGGGACTGCAAAAGATCTGCTGTGGTGGTTGAAGAACTGTGATTAAGTCAACGGAAGACACATCTCCCTTCCCCAACCAAATTTAGTGACCGATGCATCACTTCTGGGATGGAGCCGCCATCTGGGGGAGGTGGCGATCAGGAGGCACTGGTCTCCGGCGGAGTCAGGCTCCACATAAATTTGTTGGAGCGCCGAGCAATTCGTTTGGCATTAAAAGGCATTTCTGCTCTCTGTCAAGGGGAAGTTAGTGCAGGTGTTCAGACAACACCGCCATGTGCTACTGCAACAAGCAAGGTAGGGTGGGGTCATGGATCCTTTGTCGAGAGGCCCTGCGTCTCTGGAAATGGCTGGAACAGCGGGGCATAACCCTCGTGGTTCAACACCTGGCATGTTCTCTGAATGCCAGGGCCGACAAACTCAGCCGTTGATGCCTAGCAGATCACGAATGGCTTCTCCAGTCGGAGGTGGTACTAGGTCTCTTTCAGCAGTGGGGAGAATCTCGGTTAGATTTGTTCGCCTCCGAAGAGAACACGTTGTGTCCGCAGTACTGCTTGCTGGAGTTTCTAAGGCGTTTATCGCTCACCAATGCCTTTCGCCGTCAGTGGAGCTCAGGCCTACTGTACGCCTTTACGCCCATACTACTCCTGCCCAGGGTTCTGAAGATCAGAGGTGACCGGGCCCAAGACTTTCTTGTAAATCCGGACTGGGCAAGGAGAGTCTGGTATCCAGAGCTTCTGAAAATGAGAATCGATCCTCCGATCAGGCTGGCCCTTCGGGAGGATCTTCTGTCGCAGCAGCAGGGGAGGGTCCTCCATCCGAACCGGTCAACTTTGCGCCTTCATGCGTGGAGATTAAGTCGCAGCAGTTTATGGCTTTTGCCTTTTCTTCCGCAGTATGCAAAGTTATCTCGGCGGCCCTACACTAAGTCGGTTTACACCAGCCGTTGGCAGACATTTGTATTCTACTGTACAGAAAGGTCTATTGACTGTCTTTCTACTTCTCTTTCTACTGTCCTTTTATTCATTCTGACCCTTGCCCAGCAGGGCTCTGCTGTGTAAACTCTCAAAGGTTACCTTTCTGCTCTGTCTGCTTTTTTGCAGCTGCCAGACCAGCTCTCTTTGTCTCCAATTGTACATAGGATTCTTAAAGGGCTGGCTCACTTGTTTCCACCTGCGCCCTTTGTTATGCCACAGTGGGCCCTTAATTTGGTCCTCATCTACCTGATGTGTGCTCCATTTAAGCCTTTACATAAATGTCCCCTCCGGCTGTTGACCTTCAAAACAGCCTTCTTAGTGGCGATTACACCTGCCTTGAGGGTGAGTAAATTGCAGGTGTTATCTTGCTCACCTCCATATCTGATGTCTTTTTCGGACAAAGTGGTGCTTCGCAACCGGGCTTCATTTTTGCCAAAGTTGTACCCTCATTCCATCTGGGTCAATCCATTACATTGCCCACTTTCTTTGCTCCCTCGCATCCCTCTTCGGAGGAGGAGCGTCTCCACCCACCTGACCCTAAAAGAGTGTTGTCATTCTAACTTGACCGCACAAAAGAGTTCCAGGTGGACACCCAACTGTTTATGGGGTACGTGGGAGCGAAGAAGGGAAGGGCAGTGCAGAAAAGGATAATTTCTCGATGGGTCGTTCTCTGCATCACGATCTGCTGTGCCCTGGCAAAGAAGCAGCCCCCTGAGGGATTAAGGGCCCATTCCACCAGGGGGAAGGCTGCGACTACAGCCTTGGCTCAGGGTGTCCCAGTCCTAGACATCAGTCAGGCAGCAATGTGGACATCCTTGCACACGTTTGCCAAACATTACTGCCTGGACAGTCAGGTCTGCAGGGATGGGCATTTTGCCTGTTCAGTCCTGCAGGACTTCCTAGCTTGAGGTATTGGTCCGCAACCCACCGCCGGGATGGTATGGCTTGAGTATCTAATTCAAAGGTAAGGAATCTGCAGCTAATGACGCCAACGACGTCTCACGGAGACGAATGGAGCCGCCCGAAGGTGCGCGCAAGGGGTATTGGTCAGCAAAAGTTTCTGGATCCAGCCTGTCGCCTGGGAAAGTCAAAGGTAAGGAATCTGCAGTTAGATAGCTTCTACTAGCTAATGTGTTGCCAAAGGTAAGTAACTTGTTCATCATCCGCGTACATGGTTAGCAGGCCTCTAGAACCAATCGTATCTTTAGTAGATAGTCATTGTTAAAAAGCCAAGATAAAAATAGCTCAAGATATATAATGAATAGTAGTGGAGACTATAAACACCTCTGACAAGTGCCCCCACTTAATCACGAAAGCTTCACATGTTCCTCACCAATAAGTACCCAGGCGTTGGGATTTTGATGGAGACTATTAACCCGGTACATGTACCTATCAGAGATCTTCTCAGGAACATACAGACCGATCTCCATAAATGATTTGCTTCAACGAAAAGGGCTATTGCAGTATTAGTGTGAATGGTAGTATCTTGGCCAGAGATAAAACCATTCTAGCGATTGCATCTATTACTGCAATAAGCGGAGCGGCTAGAAGTCTAGCGTAGATTTGCGTGCAGTGGCGGCTCCGCCTTAGGGGCGTTTGGGCGTCGCTCAACTGCTTTCTCTGTGCGAGAAGCAGAAACATAAAATGGTAAAAACTACCATTTTATGTTTCTGCTTCTCGCAATGCGAGAAAGCAGAAGTGCCTATTTGGGGGCGGGAGGTCCTGTTCGATGGCAGGGGGGGGGGGGGGACTGGCTTACCCACTGTTGTGGGTACTGACTGTTTGGTCGGCCCTGGAGCTGACCAAACAGTCAGTACCAACAGTGGGTAAGCCACTCTCCACAACCCCCCACCCGCCCCCCCGCCCTCGAGCAGGACCGCCCACTCTCCCTTTTTCTCTATGTAGACTGGTGCATGCAGCCTACATAGAGGAAATGGCACAGCTGAGGCGCTCTCCACTGCGCCTCACCAATCGCAGCGCTGCCATTGCAGCGTTGTGATTGACTCCCATGTTAAGTCGTGGCCGGCGGCATCATGACTCGAGGGCCGCGAGTCCACCGGCCGCGACTGAATGGCACCATGCGGGGCTTCAGTTTGCATCGCCCTGTGAAACCAATTCCCCTAAACTAGTCAGGCAGAAGCATACAGACGTCAGGCATTCCACCTGGAATAACGTCAAGCAATATGCGAAATACTTCCGAGGCCTGCTAAATACCAACAGGTCTTTATGCTGGGCAGAAAGGTGCATTTCAGAGCACGAATTTCAACATGGAGCCTGAAGGTAAGGATACTATGCAGTGTGTTTTTTACTAAGATCTGATTTTACATTGTTGTTTTTATGCTGGTGGTTGGGGTGAACATTAGCGTACGGGCACAGCTCCTGTGATATTGGTGTTTCAGCTTCCAGGGAAAGCTCTGGTTGCGGTGCGAGTGTGGCGTGGAGACTAGGAGCACAGTCAGTGCATCAGCTCGGAGCGCGATGCAGCCCGAGCGAAGAGAGTCACACCAGCACATGCCTGAGCCTCTCACTCATGCAGGGAGGTTGCCGTAACCTGGAGAGCAAAATAAACCGTGCTCATCAACCTCCCACAGGATCGAGTTTCAGCGTCCCTCATGCTGCTGCTGCCTTTAAAGGTACATTAATTCATGGCTTGGGGCAGTGGGGGCTTTAATTTTCCTTGCTTCCTCAAAAAAAGTAAAGCATTTACAAACTTCAGCCCCATCTGATAAAACACCTTTTTAGTCCTATAGCCCTTATCTTCCGAGCACCGATAAGTGTTTACATTGGGAAGGCGGAATAATTACTTTCATTACTGGTCTTGGGGCACCGGCATCATAAAAGTATTACAGGGGTCGGCACAACCTGAGTTCAACCTTGAAAATCGTTTTCAAGAGTTTTTTGTTTAAAATATGTGATGTTGGGCCTACTCCAAAAACATTCAACTGACAATACCGGACTGAGACTCCTGTTTGCACTTTCTGCAGCTATTCATCACTGTCAGGGTAAACCAGGCCCTTCTCAGGATTCTACTAACTTGAGGTGCGTATTATTTCCCAATGCGTAGCTTGTGTCCTGAGGCTTCTGAATATGGAAATACACCTCCAGTGTTCACTGCTTGCCTCTTGAATGCTGCTGCTTACTGGTGCGCCTGCGCCAGTAATATAAGTATTGCTTGAACTTGCCAGCACAAACCACGTATGGTTAAGTGTGTCATTTATTGCTTCACCATGCTCTGTAACACTACAAAGTGCAAACCCAAGACATTAAAGGGCCAAACAGTCCGATATGTGAGCTCATGCCTCCCAAAAATGCGTCCTATTGCCCAGAAAATGCAAAATAGGGTGTAATTGGTCTACATAACACCACACCTGATTAATAGAGTTCTCGACTGTTCTACTGGCCAAAAGTAGTATGGGCAAAACAGACTGGCTCCATAGGACTGTCCCCCAGAGCAGGAGAGAGAAGTTGGTGTGATTGACCCTGTGTGGTTTCTCGCTTAAGTCCGAGTCAGGAGCCTTCCTGCAGAGTCCCAGGGAGGTTCACTTCAAAACCTCTGGGTGTCTAGTCTTCAAAGCGTGACCAACGAGAATCATTCAGGCAGTCAGCTGTGGACAGTATTGTGTGATGCGTGTTGTGACAAGTATTCTCCCAACAACCAATCGGGCGTAGGATGCTGTGTAATGTCCTGTGTGTTGCTGTTGTGTTCTGTGTTACTATTGTGTTCTGTGTGATTTCCTGTGTATTACGGTTGTGCTCTGTGTAAGGTCCTGTGTGTTACTGTTGTGTTCTGTGTGATAACCTGTGTGTTACTGTTTCGGACTTTTACGCCCACTACTTTCAGATCCCACCAGCCGCCACTGTTTGTGTGACTGTATTGATGAGGGAACTTGGTCAGTATGATCCTCTCTCCATAAAGAGGTTTCATTTTTTAAAAAGATTGCAATATTGACGAAATGGCCTTAATAATGTGGAGTTAAATAAGAGCTACTGTACCCATGAACAATTTATGAAATTCTACAAGCAGTCCATCCTGGCCTGCAGCATTACCAGAAGAGAGTGATAAGCTAGTTACATTAACTTCCTACATAGTTGTATAAGCCTCGAGCATGTCGGTTTGGTGTTTGCTCAAAAGCAAAATCTGTATGGTTTCCAGATATTGGGCAATAAATAGCATGTGAGTCTGCTTGATTTTCTGGACTATAATCAGATAAATTATGCCGAATTGCTGTAGGATTTCTTGCGGCTGAGATCAGATTTGCTCTTTGTCATTTGTAAGTATACTGTACCCTGGATCTTCTCAGTTTCTCTTTAATTTTATAGGCTAATATTTTCCCAATAGACTCTCTGTACTTGTAATCACACCTCTTCTGCACCATGTAAGAAGCAGCTACTTTGTCCCCCAAAATACGATTGAATCTACTGCAACACTCAATCATATGCAAACAGCAATTCCTTTTGGATCGGTCTTTTTGATAAATTTGCACTTGCGTTCGCATACTCTAAATTGAATAAATCAGAGTGAAGCTGAGTTTCCTAACTGCGAAGCTTTCAATTGCGATCTACCATACATTTGAGTGTGATGCCTTTAATATAGGCCTTTAGATTGTAACATACAATGAAAATAGGTGCTGATCTTAGATGAATCCCTCAAAACTCCTTTAAACGCCTCACATGGAAAAAAGGACAACATATACGACTTCATGGGTACATGCACTAGTATCCTGGAGAAATCTAAAACAGAACCATCAAGCATCCAGGCTTGGGAGTTATTTATCAGAGAACTAAATCACAAATGCTCAAATCGGGCAACAGTCAGCAAAGTAGGAAAACCTTCAGGGGCAGCATGGTTCACTAAAAGCCTCAGAACCCAAAAACAAAATTTGAACAAACAATTGCGACAACTAAGAACCAGGGGCCCAGCTTCCTCCCATGACCTCTTACCTTCAAAAGCCAGAAAAGACCTTAAAATAGACATAAAGGCGGCCAAGAAAGCGTTTCATGAACATCTCCATTACACTTGTAAACAAAGAGACTCCAAGCGCTTTTGGGTAATTATCAACCAGCTAACCAATGGCAGGAACCGACACCATAACTCGGACATAATGGAGGAAACATGGAGAGCTCGTATTGAATCACTATACAACGAATGTCCAACCCAAGGCATCGTCGGCCGTGGCCTTCAGACAAGGAACGGAGTCGCTGCCAGAGATCTAGTAAAAGACGACTTCACCTCCGATTTACTAGACCTTCCCCCGCGGATCCTGAAAGAGCAAGTCTTAAAAACAATAAAAAAATTTAAGATCCGAGGGTGCCCCTGGGCCCAACGGTCTCCCAAACGCCTTGTTCCGGCACGCTCCTCTATTGTGGGCGAGCCGTCTGACTCCTCTCTTCACCGACGTTTTCGCCTCCAACTCCTGGAGGAGAAGTATCCTAAGCCCAATATACAAGTCGGGTTCTCGTTCTGACCCCTCAAACTAAAGGTTGATCACGTTAATCGATGTGGAGGCAAAAATATACGCATCGAACCTGCTGGCAGACTTGGAGGACTGGGCGGCCCGAATAAATCTTATTCCTCATACAGAAACCGAATTTAGACTGGTATGGGCACTCTCACAAACATCTCTGCAGTAACCCTCCTAGCCAACCAAGCCCTCGCAAAATCGAGGCCACTGTACACGTTTTATCGACCTCAAAGCGGCCTTTGACAAAGTCTCGAAAGCCAAACTATGGGCAAAAATGCACAATTGGGGTGGGGGGGGGGGGGGGGGGGGGTGTTCCAGCTAAGTTGCTGGAGGCCATAATAAACTTGTCCTCTCAGACGTGGGGCCAGATCAGAAAAGGAGACGGGCACAGTATAACTAATAAGATCACAACTCTTAATGGGTTAAAACAAGGGTGCATGCTGGCGCCCTGCCTTTTCAGCATTTACATCGCTGACCTGGATAAGCACCTTCGGTCAATTCAAGCCGACCCTCCAAAACTTGGCAAAATACTTACACCTAGTATTCAATAAGCAGAAAATATCGTTCTACTAGCACAAATACCAGTAGGTTTGCAACGACTAATCACCAAACTAGGAGCCTATATCACCTCGGCTCGATTAACCATGAACCACCAAAAAACGAAGGTGATGCGCTTTGCCAAACAACTTAATGCAGTGAAAGATCGTAAATTAATCTGGACCTTGGATAAGCAATCCCTGACCCAGGTGGACTCGTACAAATACCTGGGCTCTCAAATTCACCGCAACCTCAACTTCAAGATTCATCTGGACCAAGGTCGCACGAAAGCCAAACAGCTGCAGTTCGCTTTCAAAATCTTAAAAAACAAGCTCACAGGCTTTTCCACCAGTCACCTGGTAAAAGTTATCCTAGCAAAATTCCTTCCCTCCATCTCATATGGCACCGAAATCTTGAACGTCAAAGACGCCACAGGTCTAAACCTAGCACAATCAATTCTCTTCAAGAATCTGTTTGCAATCCCCCTCCATATTCCACAAGCCCAAATTAGACTAGAATATGGTCTAAGAAATCAGATACCCGACAGACAAGGTGCACTAGTCCAGTACTATTGGAGGATGAGAGACGCAGAGGACCACACCCTCACACATTACTGCTGGGTAGAGATCGAAAACCAAGCCAGGTTTAATTATTCAATCTTCAAAGTTTTGAAGGCTTCCCTCTCAGCACTGAAGCTAGAGGAGCCCTGGCTCACTATCCCTACCTACTCTGGTTTTAAATCTCTGGTCAACAAAGCTATTAAACGGAATTCTTTATTAATAGACAAAACAGCCCTGGCAAAAAAATCTCATGCCTGAACAGGCATACCAGAGGCTGCAACCTCAACCTTATTTGTTAGATCACTTCCCTCACCAGAAAAAGCACTTTTTCACGCTACTGAGACTTGGGTCATTTCCATCAAAGGACCTAACCCCGAAATGGAAATACCTGTGGCAATCAAAGGAATGCCGCCTATGCAGAGTAAGGGGATGAGTCTTTACTGCATTTAATATGTATCTGCCCCTTCCTAGCAGAAACTCGAAAAACGATCCTTCGGGAAGTCTTTAGGAAGGAACAAATAAGAACCTGTAGAGCAGCAGTTATCCATTGTCTTTGGAGGGTCAGCAGCTCAATTGTCCTCTAATGCCATAAACTTTATGAAAATCGCGGCAAAAGAATTGGAAAGACTAGAAATTGCCAACCAACTCAAGTAGTTTTAGAATAATCAGTCTCGTAACTCCTCTACTGTACTACTTGTATGTTTTAATACTTTTTGACTCAAATTACCGCTACAAGGTCCGAATATCTTCTTTGTGCTTTTCCATATTTTTAAAGTTTTTAAAATATACATCTTATGTATTCCTTACCTATGGTGGTATTTCCACCCTTTTATGATTTTTTTTAATGAACTCAAATAAAAGTATATTTGACTTGACTCCTTTAGTAGTATAAGCCTCTTATTTGATTTCAAATGTGTTCAATTGTTGGTTATTGTTACGGGGAAGCTGATAACTCCAAGTAATTCACACTAATGACATTTAATGTTGGGCACATGTACTAAGCATGTCACAGTGCAAATGGAGCAGTGTGGACAATTGTTGTGATTCTCAAGTTAAAAAATATGTAAGCTTAAAAATGTACCTTTCGTCCATGATTCAGGACAGTGTGAGTGAATGTTTACAGGCTTACTCTCGCTGCAAGGTATCAACGTTAAGGAGGCTGTTTCAAATAAAATGCAATTTGTCTTTCACTTTTGTGTGTAACCTAATTTGTAGCATGTATTTTTTATGTCCTACTGGTCTCAGAAGTGGTGATATGGATGGACCATCGGGTGTTTTGGATAGTTTTATGATTGCAAACTTTAATGATGCAGGTTTGTTTTCCATCACTTGAAGATGCAGTTTATAGGTTACTCTTTATTGAAACTCCACCCCTAGGTATTTTTGGGATTGTGCTTTTTGAATAGTTTTTTTCCCATCTAAATTCCAGATATGCCCAGTGAGCTGGCAGCATGTGAATTCCAGTACTTTGATCTTAACATAATTGGACCAATGTTTGTTCAACCTACAGTACCTGCAGAGTTTATCTCATAGAGACATCTTGCCGCAGATTCCTTACCTTTGAATTTCCCAGACGTCAGACTGGATCTGGAAGATTTTTCTTTGAGTAATACCGCTGCGTGTCCATGGGTGGCGTCAGTCGCTCTGCTTTACCTTGCTGTCTACGCTAGAAGTGACGTCCGCGTCTCCTACATAAGCACCACCTTGGTGCCCTTACATCCATTCTTTTCGTTCTGTGCCAGCCAGCCCAGATCCATGACGAGAGCTACCGTCTATTACTTTTTGACAGCCTTTTTTATTGTTTTGTCTACCTCCTTTTTTTTTTTTAGTGTGTAGGTTTTTTCCATCATGTGTTAGAAGACTATAGATTCACACCGTGCCATGCCTGTCTCCACGCCATGTCAGTGACGGACCCACATTGATGGTGCAACCAAGATTGTGTAAAAGGTCGATGGTGACCAGTATGTGGGCCAAACACTGCTGCATGCTTGCGTTCTTATCAACCTGTCATCGAGGTATTCCCTTAGGAGTGTACATGGGCTCACTCTAGCAATCCCAAAGCTCTCTTTTAGGGGTTAGTGTGTTCGAGCAGCCTTGGGCTTATCAGAGAGGCGTGTTAGACTTCTGCAAAATACACAATAAATGATGCACACGACTCAATAATTTATAAAAATAACAAGTATCCTATATATATTGAGGCACCAGAATCAGTGCGATGAGGTAAGTATTTTCGAGATAGGAATACTTTAGTTTTTCAAAAGTCAACACTTAATGTATTTTTCAAAGGCTGCCATGATATCCCGTTGGAGAAAAAACAAATACGACATAAAGATAGAGTACAGCGACTTACAAGACCAATCTCCTGCACTTAAGGTGAGTATGGTGCAAGGTCCAAGACAGCACCAGTAGGTCACCTCCTGGTTCTTTGGGCGAAGCACTGGCAGTTCTCCTAGGCTTTGGGCACTGGCAGTTCTCCTAGGCTTTGGAGACACAGCAGCCACAGTACAAGTTGTCTTGTGGTGCAATTGTCGAAGTCAGCAGATAGACCGGCAGGGTTTTTTTTAGTTTTGTTTTTAGTTTTATATAGCGCGAACTAGACCCGAGACATCGGGTATCAGAACGCTTTACATAGCACCAGTTTCGTTACAGGACACCTTCATTTTTTGTTAGGCACGGGGTGATTAAGTGATTTGCCCAGAATCACAGGATGTTGAGCATTGATGCAGAGACTCTAACCCGGTTCCCCAGCTTCGAGGTTGACCGCTCTAACCCTGAGGTTACATCCTCTCCCCTTTTTTTGCACTAAGTCGTACAAAATTTACTGCAATCAATGGTAGAGGAAAAAAAACAGCTCGGGGGGGGGGGGGGAACCACAGAGTGACTTTAAACCTGGAATTTAAAATCACAATTAATAAAAACAATTAAATCACACAACTGTGTAAGTTCATGCACATACACATAACACTACAGAGTTAATACAATACCCTAAAATAATCACAAGTGTTGGTAATGTGATCAACGCAGACCTATGAATCAATTAACAAATTCTAATCGGAATAATCAAGCCTCGAACACAGAATCAGAAGCCATTGGGAAAAAGAATCGGGAATAAATTATGATTTAACTCCATCAAGCATGATATGTATCATAAATTGCTAATAAGAATCAGACAAGTCTGAAGAAACTTAAAAATGTGTTGAAAGCAACTGAAAGTTATGTCAGAAATTGAGGAGTCAGATCAAAAGATCTACTCGATATTGCCTTGTGTAGGAAAGTCCCTTTTTTACAAGGACGCCCCCACTTTTTTTACTGTTATTTGGTGTGATTTTGACTGAAAGTGTACTGGGTTCCTGCATACCTCGGGCAAGGAGGCTGAAGAGTGTACCGACCGGCTGCAGCATGTATTGTGTTAGCCTAAGGGACCCCTCATCCAACACATACAGAATACCACTGCAGATGTGTTTTGTTGCAGACAAAAGTGAAAAAACAACATGACACACATCCCTGAGTGCCATGTACCCTAGCGCGATAGTCCTTAAAGCCATAAGGCAGGGTGCATTATATCACATGTGAGGACATATCTCATAAGCAGATATGCCCTTGTGTTGGTCTTTTCCAATACTACCAGTACAAGTGACCAGGGAAGCCATTTTAAGAACATGGGCTGGACACTGATGACAACTAGTTTCCCAGCTACATGGCGGCTTCACTGAAAACAGAGATGTTTGATATCAAACATCTCGTATTAATAAGCCCACACTGATTCCAGTATTGCATTTATTAATAAATGCACACACAGGGCGCCTTAGAGGTGCCCCTGAAAATCTACCAACTTGTAGTGTGCTAGCTGACTGGTCTTAGCAAACCTGTCACCACAGACAAGCTTTTGACCACAGGGGTGAGGGCCTTTGCTCTCAGGAGGTCAAAAACAAAGCCTGTTTGGCACCTGGGCAAGGTGGGAAAATTATTAATCGGATAGGTGTGCCCACCCTCAGGCTAGTACCAACCGTAAGGTGGGCTACCTGAAGTGGATACGACTTTTCAGAGTCTGCCAACTTTGTGAAGGCAAACTTAGGAACTCTGTGACAGGGTTATGCCCAATGACACAATGCCCCTTCTCAAACTCTGTTTATGCTGGGCACTGTGATAAGTTTATAGCCTGGCATGGCACCTGCAGTACTGAGCCTTTACACAGTGCAAGCTGTTGAATGCTTTATTTGTTTCTTCTTCTGGCCCAACAAGGACTTGCTGTGTGCACGATTCTTTGTGGGGGGCAAAGAAAGGCAGAGCAGAAAAGAACTTTGTCACTGTGTATAGTCCTCTTCATCGTGAGGTATTACTCACTGGCTAAGAATTAGCCTCTGGAAGTGTTGAGGGCCCATTCCACCAGGGCCAAAGCTGCTACCACTGTACTGGCAAGCAGAGTGCATGTCTTTGACATCTGATAGACGGCGTTGTGGTAGTTCGTGCACATGTTAAGGATGCACTGTTGCTTTGACGTTCATGTCATTCTGGAAGGACATTTCACTCTTTCAGTCCTAGACTTTGTGATCTCACCCATTACACATATCCTCCACCTTGGGTGGTACTGCTTTGGTATCTATTCTAAAGATGAGGAATTTGTGGTTAGAAGTATCTATCGGAATAACGAGTTACCTACTTTCAGTAAGGCTATTTCTGGTGGATACTCGTCCTAATTGCCGATTCCTCACTGGTCTCTTGCCTCCCAGTTCTGTGGAATGGAACCTCTTTAGATTGGAAAGAAGACTAATCAAAGAATCTGCACAATAGTATTGGTGAGTATTGTTGGGCTCTGCGTTCAAGGGTGCGGACATAGTCAAGAAAGAAACTGATGTTTCTGCGCAGGAGTGGCACGTATAAGCAGTTCTGTGCATCACTTCTGGGATGACATGAAGTTCATGCAGAGCTGCTCAGCTCTACCTACTTGGGCAGAGGAGCAGTTCTGTTAAATCTTCCAGGTCCAGTCTGGCACCTGAGAATAGCCTAACGGTGTGAAATCTGTGGTTAGATCGACTATCCACCAGAAAGAGCATTACCAAAGGTGAGTAACTTGTATATTTCACATTCAATACTTACACCTTACATATATTGGTGAAGTGAATATTTCAGTTTTTCGCTCAGATCCTACGGAATTAGGGTTGGTACATTTAAAAGGTTTGCCTAAACACGACTGGGTCCTTCAGTGCAGTATATAAGAGTATAACAATATCCTATATTTATGTAATTTTTAGCCTTCATGCAAAACCTGTTATTTAAACAGCCAAGACATGTACCTATGTGCACAATACCAAAAAGTCAACAGAATTCATTTTTGTAGTAGAGCGACATTTACATACATTACATCCTAGTACTTCTGTATTGACATCAACCTGAAAATGTCTGAACTAAACTGGCTCCAGATAATTGGTAAATCTGTTATTTACAAATCACTCTTAAGTGATGTATTTAGATTGTTTTCAATGACATTGACACCATTTTCTTTCAACTAATTTCAGGAGTTCTCCAGGCATGTTGAGGTAAATGAAGACAATGCGGATTCAGTCAATGCATCACATGAAAGGTTGTTATGACGTTATTGCTTCATTATTAAGTGAAATATTACATTTTCAGCTGTAATAAGTGGTTAAAAGAAGAGTAGTATAAACTCAAACATTCAACTTATCTGACACAGGATCTTCATTAATAACTATTAACAATTAGTCTCTACCTGTGGGTAAGATCCCGAAAACGCCTATTGGATACCACGGATTACGGAAAAGTCTTACAGCTTATCTAAAGACAATTGCCCTGTTTTGTTTGTAACTGCAATGCTTGTTAAAAAGTATAACTTTTTAGCTGGGTTGATTAAAGGTTTCATTTTCTACTTCATAGAAGGAAACATGCAGAAAATGTGAATAAATGGCAGGCTGCTATTGCATTTTTGGTTTCCGTGCAGTGACAATAGGTTCATAAGTTAGCTTCTCTGTTCTGGAGCAAGAATCCTAAGCACTTTCTTGAGACCGTCCCCTTTTTTCAAAATCTTCCTCTTGATCGGAATATTTCTTTTCTTTTCCTCTTGCTCCCGTTGCTTGCTTTCTGAGACAGAATGATTTTTTTTGTTTTTTCCTTCCTCTGTTGTATGAATGCCTTCTGGACAGCGTTGTGCCTATGGTCCATGCATCGTGGTGAACGTTATGCTTTATCTCAACTTTGACCTTCTCCCAACCTCAGTCCTTGCTGTCCCTCCGATACACAGGGTTTCCTCACGCACCCTAGTCATTTTGGGTGATCCTTGATGTTGCGCAGCTTACAACAATCTGAAGCCCTGCACCTGGAAGGAAAATTAAGCAGTTTGATATATTTGGGTTCAGAGTTTATGATTTATGCGTGGAAAGTAATTTGCGCTTGGATAAAGGTCAAAGACTACTAAGCTCGAGGTGAATTTACTCTTATTTTACAATTAGAATAAATGTTAATGCACTGGTGTTCTAAAATCTCATTACACAGATTAATTTTAGTATGCATAATAACTAGCCAGAGTTCAGTCAGGTTAGCAATAGGATTTAATGGAACTTATTAAACAGTCTCTTGAAAAACAGTTTTATTAGCACTTAATTCAATAAAGAGAGAAAAACAATCCCTTTATATATTTGGACACCTACAAGTTTCACAAGTACATCTGCAATTGTCTTCTGTTTCCATTCATAGCACATTTAAAAGTCGCATTTTCTGCAAAGGAAAAATAGCCTCTCATCTGAGAACAGGCGTACGTCAGCGATTCCTTAGTCAAAATTGAATTCAGGCCCAGCACAACCTTGCATTACTATCAGTACAGTAAAACATTCTCCAATTATGTTATCACAGCCATGTACAGTTCATGGGTCAAAATCTCAAAATGTTACTCGAACTCTGAATTGTTCTGCATTTGCTCACAAATGAATCTACGATGAACATTGCCAATTCTTTTTTTGATAAAACACCATTTTATTGACAAGAAAATAAAATGCTTTCCTTTCAATGAGACAAGTTACTCAGCAGTGGGTAAGCAAATACAGTTACACATCATTATTCCTAATCTACATTTCCCTTAATTCTCTAATATCCCCAAGGTGATCACTGTTTTCCCAAGAGCCCCCCCGCAAGATGGTAGGTGATGCCCCTTAATCAGTCAATAAATCACCCCCGGAATGCCATCCAGGCCCCCCCAATCTTTTCCGACTTCCGCGGGGACCCTCCACATTGCCAATACTAATCAAGCATTCTGGCCGTGGCTCAGTCGAATAAGACCTCCTAGTCTCAGTTTGCTCTCAAGCATAAGAAAGTAATATCTGTGCGATTAGTATGTGCTTCTGGGGTATTGCTGCACTGTGTACAAAGTAAAGATTTGAAATGTTTGTGTTTGCAAACTGCTTGCAAACTAGCTTTAGGTTGCTACACAGAGTCAGTGTGAGACTGTGGTATCTTTTTGCACTCAAGATGTCTACAATGAAATAAGCTGTATTCACCTTTGGGAGTTCTTTTTAAAGAATACTGTGTGTGGCTGTTGCAAGAACTGTCATTTGCACGCAGATGAAGTGGGTATCTGATGGGCACCTAGTCGCAGATTCCTTACTTTTGAATTTCCCAGGCTTCTGACTGGATCGGGAAGATTTTTGCCACAGGGAGTCTACAGGTGTGCGGGGGTACTTCTCACACAGAAATCTTCCAAGTAGGACGCCTATTACTTCTCATACCAAATGTTGACATTAAATTGCAGTACCTCCTATCTGTGTTCCTGGCTTGGATCCACTCACTAGTCTCTTTATCTATGTCTATATCTACGGGTTTGCAAAACTTGAGATTCAGCACCTAAAATGCGGGCACCTGACCACCTTAGCGTCTGAGCGCTGTTGGAAATGTACTTAGTACAAAATCAATGTTTTCACAAACTAGATTAATCACCTTTGCTAACTAGTCTTATAGCAATTTCTGGAACTACATCTATCTGACAATCAGTCTCTATACATTGTATTCCCTGTGTCACAGAAGAGGGCATTGAACGCAACGCCTCACAGCTAGCACCAGGCCTGCTCTTGCTCCATTGAATGATTTACAACACTCTACTAATGTCAGATGGTCCCACACTTTGAAGTTAGTGAAGACTGCTACATTTTTATCAGTGTGTTAAATGAACTGTACTCCATTCCCATAGCATAGCCTGGGGGTCCTATGGTAGGTTGGTTGTAACTTGTGTAATTCCATGCAATGTAATCCTGTGGAAATACCTAAGAATTCCACAAGATTACGCTTTAATTACAGGAGAAGAGTAATTCTACGTTTAGCTCTATATCGTAGAACAAAAATGTCCCCTCACGCTCAAAATGAACATGAGGATGCATTTTGCAATAAGAAATAGTGCTAAATGCAACAGAACACGAATAGCGAGTGCGAGCAGCCACGAGCACTCACTAAATGTGTTTTGGGTTGGATTTTCCCCCAAATTGCTATTAGCATTTAGTGTCATCATGTCCAAAATGAACGCAAGGATGCATTTTGCACTAAGAAACAGCGCTCAATGCAGAACATGAATAGCGCTTAGCTGCTCGCACTCGCTAAATGTGCTCTTGCAGTAGGATTTTTCCCCAAAGTTACTCTTAATTTACGTGAACAGTCGTAATTGCGTAATTAATGGTAATACCTCTTCAAAGAGTAACGCAGGATTATCAAAATTACTCTGATTACTCCAGCGTAATATAAATTCTGCCCAGGCTTGTGCACCAGAGACCACTTTGCAACATTACTTGACATGTTTTGAATAGGCTGAAAGTTAAAAACTTCAGGTCTTTTTCTTAAATGCAAACAATGGTCTTTTTACTCAAGAGCTTGACAACCTTGTGCCTCATAAGAGAATCCACTTATCAACATATTTGTTACTGGTCGTTCCTCATGCCTTACCTAAGACCGGATTGTGCCATGGATGTGTTGCAGAAAATGTGCTCACTTAATATGAAGTTTCTCCACTTTGAAAAACATGCCCCAGGGCTGCTGTTGCTCAAATATTGTTTGTAAGCATATATTGTTTACACATCTATGTAAAACATGGTTATAAACAGGCTTAATTTCCAATAAGAAGCAGCATGTGCTCATATTTGGTAGAATCGCAGCCAGTTATTATTTTTCCTCTTTTTTCATTAATAATTTCTACATCCATCACCTGGGGAAGATTATCCATTGGGTAGCCGCGGTTTAGCAACCGCACATCCCAAACATACAATTATAGGGTCTGGTACAAAAAATGACCTATAGTGGACTACTGCCTGCTACCATAGGGTGTATGAGAATCAAGAACCAAAAGGTTTGTAATCATCAGATTATAAGTAATGATGCTGAAGCACTCTTCACAAAGTCCAGTAAACAAGAGTCCATCAGCTATGGTCCGAATTTCCATAAGTTCGAGGCATGTGGGCTGCTGAATTCATATCTGTGCATAGATCGCCGCCTAGTGTTGGGTCCGGATGTTTGCACGTTGTTGTCCTGGAAGAGTCTTCGAAGTATCCTGGGATAGGTGACTCCTCCCCTGGACTACAGTGCGCATGGGCATCCTCTCCATCCTCAGATTGTTTTTTTCCGCCATTGGGTTCGGATGTGCTTATCTTGACTCAAGTTAGGAAAAACTTTTTACAGGCCAAAAGGCCTTTAGTTCGCGTCGGTACTGTTCCCGATCGGTATCGATAGTTATTTGTTAGTTTACTAACTTCCAGAAACCAACTTTTTCGCATCATACCCGACCATCGACCCGACATCGACGATGGAATCGAGGACGCCCTTCAAGCGGTGCCCTGTATGCAATGCGAAATATCCCCATGTCGACGTCCACCCGGTGTGCAACAAATGCCTTTCACCGGATCACGACGAGTCCACATGTATGGCCTGTGCCCGATTCCGATCCAAGAAGACTCTCCGGAATCGTCGAGCAGCGAGGCTCGAAGCGCAGCAAGCGGCACCGGCCCCGACTGACATCTTCAACGCCGAGGACGAAGATGTGCAAGACGTGGAGAACCTACCCTCCAGCCCCGCTTCCCGACACGACTCCGGATCGGAAGACGTCGAAGAACAACTCTTCCACAGAGACTAAGCCGACACCGAGGTAGGAGACTACAATGAGGCCTTAGGGGCCGAAGAGAGTAGTTCCGGTGACGAGCAAGGCCTTCCCGAACAGACTTTGGATATCCCAGTGCGTCAGTCTGTGGCTCCGGTCGAGGGATCGCCTTCGGGCCTTACCCAAGACCTATCCCGCATCCATTCGGCCCCGCCCTCTGGCCCGGCCACGGACATTAAGCGGCAGCCTATACTATCCAAAACGGCTGGTTTCCCTTCATCGAAACCGAAAGCCGTCTCGGTTCAGCAGAAACCGAAACTGAAAGTCACACTGGTCGGATCGAAGCCCACCACGCCTTCGACGCCAGCCAAACCCGTCTGCACCGACCGCACCAAACGGGACTTCGGTGCCGAGCTTGCAGCAGCCGACGTCGGCGCCGACGCACGGAAAAAGACCATCGGTACCGCCAAGCCGCCTCGGCTCCCGGCACCGAAACAATCGGCTCCGACCACAAAGGTCAAAATGGCTGCTGGATCTCACACCACTTCCAAAACAGCGCCAAAGGCACAGTCATCGACGCCGTCGACAGCCGCTACCTCTCCTCGACTCGATGAGCCCGTGGCACCGAAAACGTCCACGCCTGCCTCAACGGAACCGGTCGGCGCCAAAGAACCGTCGGCGTTCCAGGTGCGGCAAGTTTCAGCATCCTTGCAACGCATCAAAGATAAGGCGGCCCTCCAGGACACATGAAGCTCAGAGCCGAAAAAGGCTCAAAAAGCTTCCCCGGCACCGGCCAACATCACTTTTGGCCTGCCACCATCCACGGCGCCAAAACTGTTCGAAATCAGAACACGTGTCACCCACACCAGGATCACACCTGCAGAACACTCTCCTACGGAGACGTCGCCTTCACACATCATCGATGCCGCAACAGGCAGAATGATGATTCACAAAAGGAGGATAACTTCTGAGCCAGCTTTGGACTCCTACCGGATCCCACTAAAGAAAAAGCTGCCAGTGGATTCGGAACCACTTCTTTACGAGCCTCTCCATGCCTCTTACCAAGATCCACAGTCCTTCTCTCCGACACACTCCGACACAGACGTTTTGGAGGACTACATGGGTGACCAAGTCCCCTACCCCGGAGAGATGGACCCTCAAGGCCAACAGGACCCTGACCAAGCTTGGGATGACCCTGTAGACTCGGGTGCACCTATGGATACACAGGACCCGCAACTCTATGGAGCAAAAACGTCTCCCACAGAGGACACTGCCGCATTCAACGCCCTCATTGAACGTGCTGCGGCCAATCATGGTGTTCAACTCCACTCTGACACCATCGAGGACGATTTTCTCATGGACACTTTCGCATCCTCAGAAAAACATGTTAAAACTCTACCCATGTTGAAAGGTGTCCTCAAACCAGCAAAGGACATTTTCAAAGAACCCACCAGGGCCAGAGTAATAAACCCCAGAATCGACAAAAAATATAGGTCAGCGCCTGGGGATCCTACCTATATTAGAGGACAGTTGCCTCTAGATTCCATAGTAGTCGCGAATGCTCGTAAACGGGCGCACTCGCAGACGACTGGGGATGCCCCTCCCCCGGACAAAGAGTCCAAGGTGTTAGAGACCTCCGGCAAACGGGTTGCGGCCCAAGCAGCTAACATATGGCGTATTGCCAATACTCAAGCGCTCCTGGCTCGCTACGACCGAGCGCATTATGACACACTAGAAACATTACTACAACATCTCCCTGACCAATACAAAGAGGGAGAAGAGATCCTCATCAGAGACGGACAACTCCTCACAAACGCATCCATCAAGTGTGCACTGGATGCCGCAGATACAGCTGCCAGAGCCATAAACACTAGCGTCATGTTACGACGACACGCCTGGTTACGAATCTCCGGATTCAAACCTGAGGTGCAAAATAACATCCTCAACCAGCCGGTCAACCCAGACTACTTATTCTGGCCAGAGGTTGACACCACACTAGAAAAAATAAAAAAGGACACAGACACTGCAAAGTCCATGGGGGCTCTCCAAACGCAGTCCTTTCGGAGTGGCTCCTTTCGTCGCCCCGGTAATAGAGGAGCAGGTAGAGGACAGGGGTCACAGCAAACCTACAACAAGGGCAACACCCAAAGTACCTACGATAAAAACACCAGGGGTGGATATCGTGGTTCAAGCACAAAGGGCAGAGGACGCGGATACGGCAATACCAGATCCTCTCCCAAGAACAAACAGTGACGCCCTCTCCCTTCCTCCCGACCACACAACACCTGTCGGGGGAAGGTTGCAAAAGTTCCTGGACACGTAGAACTCCATCACCACGGACAGGTGGGTCAAAGATATTATCAAACACGGTTACTGCCTAGAATTAACCTCTACTCCACCCACAATACCCCCAAAACACCGTCCTATGTCCTCAGAGCACTTAGCGCTATTACAGCAGGAAGTGCTAAGCATGGCGCAATAGAGGTCGTACCCGTCCACGAGCAAGGTACAGGGGTGTACTCCCTGTACTTTTTAATACCAAAAAAGGACGGGTCACTCAGACCTATACTAGACCTGAGACCCCTCAATCGCTATATTCTTTCGGAGCATTTCCACATGCTCACCCTGCAACAAGTCCTCCCACTGCTCAAACAGGGAGACTTCCTGGCCACACTAGACCTCAAAGATGCGTATTTCCACGTACCCATTCACCCATCACACAGGAAATATCTCAGGTTCACTATTCAAGGGCAGCACTACCAATTCAAGGTTCTTCCCTTCGGCGTCACAACAGCACCCAGAGTTTTCACAAAGTGCCTAGCTACTGTGGCGGCACATCTACGGAGGCAGCACATACACGTCTACCCTTACCTGGACGACTGGCTTGTTCAAGCAAAGTCAGCCCAGCAATGTGCCAGCCACATGTTCCGCACCATTCACCTCCTTCACAGTCTGGGGTTCTCACTAAATTACCCAAAATCACATCTCCAACCCGCACACGTACAACAGTACCTAGGTGCGACCATAGACACTCTGGCGGCCACAGCTCAGCCAAATTTAGTGAGAATCAACAGCATGCAAATGCTGATTTCCAAGTTCAAACCACAACACTCCCTTCCCGCGCGAGTGTTCATGCAGTTGATAGGCATGATGGCCTCCTGCATTTTCATAGTCCCACACGCGAGACTACATATGCGCCCGCTTCAGGAGTGCTTAGCACGTCAATGGAACCAGGCTCACGGACAACTAAAAGACCTAGTGTTGGTGAGCGGTCGGCCATACAACTCTCTGCATTGGTGGAATCCACAAAACCTTTGCAAGGGCCGACCGTTCCAAGAGCCTGTTCCACAGATAATACTGACGGCGGACGCGTCTCTCCAGGGATGGGGAGCTCATGTACTCAACTACACAGTGCAGGGACTATGGACAACACAACAAAAAAAGATGCACATCAACCTCCTAGAACTGATGGCAATCTTCCTAGCTATGAAAGCATTCAAAGTACACTTGTGCAACAAAGTCGTATTGATCCGGACGGACAACATGACCACCATGTACTACATACAGAAGCAGGGAGGAACACACTCTCCACAGTTGTCTCATCTGGCTCAGAGCATGTGGAAGTGGGCCATTCAGAGGAACATGTTCCTCATGGCGGAACACCTCCCCGGCAAGGACAACCAGATGGCGGATCTGCTCAGCAGACACAGCCACCAGATGCACGAGTGGGAGTTACACCCATCAGTACTCCAACCGTACTTCCAGCAATGGGGTCATCCAGAGATAGACCTATTCGCCACAAGCGAAAACGCAAAATGCCAAAGCTTTGCCGCCAGGTTCCCACATCCACAGTCGCAGGGTAATGCGATATGGATGAACTGGTCCGGCAGATTTGCGTACGCTTTTCCCCCAGCACCGTTGATACCGCTGGTGGCTCGCAAACTCAGACAACACTCACTGACACTCGTCCTGGTTGCTCCAACGTGGACACGCCAGCCATGGTACACCACTTTTCTCGAACTTTCCGTGGTGCCGCATCAAAGGCTGCGGATCAAACCTGCGCATTTGACGCAGAACCATGGAGAGATTCAGCACCCAGATCCGCAACAGCTGAACCTGGCAATCTGGCTCCTGAAGTCCTAGAGTTTGGCTACCTGAACCTGCCACCTGACTGTATGGACATCATTAAGGAAGCTAGAAGACCCACTACCAGAGCTTGCTATGCAGCCAAATGGAAAAGATTAGTCATCTATTGCAATAATAATGACATTAACCCGCTAGACGCATCCATCCAAAACATAATTTGTTACCTCTTACACCTATACCGATGCAATCTGGCGTACACCTCGATACGTGTCCATTTGACCGCAATATCAGCCTATCTCCAGAACAGGCAGCACCTCTCTTTATTCAGAGTGCCTGCCATCAAAGCATTCTTGGAAGGACTCAAACGAGTAATTCCTCCAAGCCACCCACCGGCTCCGATGTGGAACCTCAACTTGGTCCTCACACGCCTGATGGGTCCACCCTTTGAACCTCTACACTCATGCGAGATTCAATTCCTTACCTGGAAAGTAGCTTTCCTAGTAGCGATCACTTCTTTAAGAAGAGTTAGTGAACTCCAGGCACTAACCGTTCAAGAGCCATTCATGCAGGTTCATGCCAACAGGGTCGTACTACATACCAACCCCAAATTCATGCCCAAGGTAATATCGCAGTTGCACATGAATCAAACTATTGAACTGCCCGTTTTCTTTCAAAACCCACAAACTGTCGCAGAAAGAGCACTCCATACACTAGATGTGAGAGCCCTCATGTACTATATCGACAGGACTAAGATCTTTAGGAAGACTAAACAACTTTTCGTTGCCTTTGCCCCACACCACAAAGGTAACGCTATCTCCAAAGCAGGTATAGCCAGATGGATCGTTAAATGTATTAAAATTTGCTATCAAAAGGCTAAACGCACATTAACGATTCCCCCACGAGCCCACTCAACACGCAAGTTAGGGGCCTCCATGGCTTTCCTGGGAAACATCCCTTTGCATGATATATGTAGAGCAGCCACCTGGTCCACTACACACACATTTACCAAACACTATTGTGTAGATGTGCAATCAAAACAGCAGGCAGCTGTAGGACAGGCTGTTCTCAAACTCTTTTTCAGACCGCTGCAGCTGGCACTGGTAGCCGCCGCTAATAGGAGGTACTGCTATGTATTCTATGCACAGATATGAATTCAGCAGCCCACATGCCTCGAACTGAATATGCTACTTACCAGTATGCATCTGTTCTTGGCATGTAGGGCTGCTGACATTCATATCGTCCTCCCCGGCGCCTGTAGCAGCTGCAGCTCTCAGAATTACTGTAAGCATGGTCATCACTTTCTGTATCTACTCCATCACTGCCACAATGGCAAAAAACAATCTGAGGATGGAGAGGATGCCCATGCGCACTGTAGTCCAGGGGAGGAGTCACCTATCCCAGGATACTTCGAAGACTCTTCCAGGACAACAACGTGCAAACATCCGGACCCAACACTAGGCGGCGATCTATGCACAGATATGAATGTCAGCAGCCCTACATGCCAAGAACAGATGCATACTGGTAAGTAGCATATTCAATAGCTTTGCTGTGTGCTTTATTACACATCAAATGGCAGCAGCCACAACAGCGACTTGTTCAAGGTCCAATATCTTCACGTCAGCCGTTGGATATATCAAAAATCCAGTTTAGGAAATCATTCTCTGTCCAAACAAAGGAATGAAGTGTCATAGAAGTCGATGTTAAATGTGAAAAATCACTTCACTATCCATAGGTAAAAGTTATCAGGAACATCAAAAGATTGGGCCTGCGTCAGCTAAGACGTACGCACCTAGTATTATTGTTTATTGAGCGTCCGTGTAAGTGAACTCCTATCCGGATGCTCGATATATACTCACAGTTGGAGACTTATCGCGGCAACTTGTGTGTTTTAATTTATTTTCCTTATCACAGTGAGGCAAAATGGGACGACGTAATTTTGCAACTGCTGAAGCGTAATCCAACCGAGTCTGCCTGTGGTTGTCATAATATTGCCTCTAAAGTTTCCAACACTGTCAGAAACGAAAATTGATGGCTCAGGCAGGCCTCTTACTTCAGAGCAAGGTACAGCTTAAAAAGATCTGGCTGCAACGTAGGTGGGCCAGAGTAGGGTGAGCTTTGTAAATATAACAGTTCTGCCTCTCCACATTATAATGCTGTGAATATTTACACAGGCACCTAGATCAGAGTATTAAGTGCCCAGAAGTAGGCTGATTGTAAAAAAATTCCAAGACTTATGCATAGAGCTGACTAGTTTATCCTGAACCAAAGGCAATTGGACATGTATGATTGGAGTGTTAATTTTGTGAGAGAAGGTGACAAATTGCCTATGGACCTTAAGGGGACTAGTGGTTTTGAAAAATGTGATTGAGATTTCAATTACTATGCCATATGATTATCTCCATTTATACTTCGCCTTTGGGTCTAAAGTCTCCAGCATCACAAGAATTTAATGCTTTAAGAGAAAGTAGGAAACAAGGACGTTTTCACCATAATTGCTTTTCGTGGTGTATGCTGCGACTGCATGAGAGGAATTAATTAAGGCTAGAAGTGCCTCCATGGTGGGGAGCAATGCTCTCCATGGATAAAGAACAGTTTACCATTTGATTTTTGGGGTGTAGAAGAGTTGCACCACTGTGCAAAGATTAAACACTGAAGACCTTTATCCACTTGGTGGAGAGAAATGAGTTTGAGTTTTTTGATGTACAATACAACAATGGTGCACCTTGTAACCAATAGGGAAGAAGTGGTTTGGACACAATTAGGGTGACTAGACCAAGTAGGCTGACTTCATTCAAATACGAATAGAAACTTAATTCAGAGGAGCTTTTTCATATATTTGTTTTTTAATGTTTCTGATGGATACTTCTACCTGCATATTTTTGGCCTGTGAATATCTCTCAAGGTGTCAGACTGCATCTCAATTTTTTTTTATTAGCTCTCTGTGTTGATGGGGGTGGCATTGTTGTTGGAAGTGGCATCCTTTTAATGCCATGTAAGCCCATAAAGCATTTCCATCAGCTAACTGATGTCAGTTCCTTTTTTTCCGCAGCTACCGACGTGGATCCAGAGCTACCCTCTCAGATTAATTTTATCTTGAATAACAAATTATTTCATTGGTTTTTTTTCCTCGCCTAGATCAATGGGTAAGTCACCAGCTCCTTTGAGGTCTTGTTCATCAGAGCTTGAACTAGTTAGTCATAATTTATCCGTCAAAAGGCAACCATGTAGTTCCCCCAGCATCGCTTATGGCTCCACTGTCACAAGCTCCACTGGCACCAAAGCTGTATCCACTGGTGCTGGCTTAAGTGGAGTTCGCTGTTCCGGGAGTAGATTCTTCTGCCTTCTTGCATGCAATGTAGAACATGTTCCTGTGAGGTTTTGTGCTTTGTGCGCCTTCAAGCCCCTGGGTCCAAATGTGGTGCACTTGGGCTAATACCGATGGGACATCCCATGGCGCCAAGTGTTCCTCATATAACACCTATATATAGCTGGCTCAGTACTGATTCAGTTGCCACTGTTTCTTCCTCCTCCTCCAATGTTAGAAATACCTGTTCCTCCTATTAAACGTCACTTCAGGAATCAAAGCAGAATTGAGACTAAATAATTCCATTTGGTGCGAGATTTTAGACAGGCTTCCTTACAAAGAATGAATGACCTCTTTGGCACTAATTCAGACACCATTTCAATAGGTAGATGACCATGTAGAGACAGATGATTCTGATGGTGGGGTGCATCTCTTACTTTCCTATGCTATAGACATATTTGATTACTTGGCATTGAAAAATGCCTGTGGATTGGATATGTCACCTGACATAGAAATAGACACTTCCCCTGGTCTTGTCTGCACTGAAATGACTTCTATGTGCACAATAGTGAGAAAGCCAGTGGAAGTCCCGGAGCTGCTTTTGTCCTCAGTAGAGGCTTCTCCAGCATTCTTCAGCCTGCTATGTCTTTTGAACCTCTCTACCCTTTAATTAAGCCTTCATGAAACCTATTGAAGGCGTGTGCAGCAAGCTCTCTTCAATACTTGATGTCAGCAAGGCTGTGGCTTGGAGCTGTAGGCCAGCCCCAGTAGACTTACCCTTCTCATCTTTCTTATCCATCACTAGAGAGCCTAGTGATAATGGTCACTTAATGTGGCAAATGAGTCTAACTCAAGACCGAGACTAAAAAACTTGAACCCTCAGCAAGAAGGCTCTCTGTTGGAAGGAGTCTGGCTTTGTGCTGATAAATGCTTTATCCTTATTTGCTGGATGTAGGACATGGCTGTGATGGTTGCCCAGAGCCTCCATGATCATCCAAAAGAACATTTTGCTGAGGTTGTTAAAGACTGAGAATATCCACACAAGCATATCACCTAGGCACCGCTGAATAAGCTGAATTCTTTGGCCATGGTGATGGGCACCCCAACATTCCCAACACTGGCACAGAGCTGGATGGGCGGCGTCCGACTCCAGCGCCGACCAGAAAAGACTTCCCATGTTGGAGCCATTACCTTATTCCTACAGCAGGTCAGATTGGGTGATGATTAGGAGCGGTCTGGGTACCCTTATAAATACCAACCATTAGATCCTAAGGACACCTGAACGAGGATCTGGTGGATGCCAGTGTACTGGGCACCTTCTGAGATACTGGACTGGTTTCTCCCCCTACCGTGGCTATGGAAGAGGTTGCCTCATTTTCATTGGTGGTGCAGAGAGCAGCTGAAGTCCTGGGCCTTTTGCTACCCTCGGTGGCAGTCGAGACAAACATCTTGATGGTGGTGCTTTAGCTGGGAGTTGCCCCCACCGAACCATTACTCCCATTAAAAGAAGCCCTTACTTACGTCTTACTCTGAGATGATCCAAGCCCCGCACAGGGGCTCCTGTGCAAAGGCCAATTGCCCACCACCATTGTCCCACCCCAAGGCATTACAGTTTCCTCACCCAGCATTCCAACCCAGGGAGCTTGGTGGTCGAGGCTTCCACCTCCAAAATAAACCCTGGCACGTTCCCTGCCACTCCACCTGATTGGGAATCTAAAAGACAAAATACCTTCTAGAAGAGGATGTTCTCTTCTTTCAACCAGACACTGTGGTAGGTGAACACCGTGGCCACGTGGGCCGATACTCCCATACTATCTGGGATTTGGTTGTGCAAGGCAGCGACTACTGGCTAAGCTCACAGAGTTCCCATCCTGGATATTTATCAGACTGCAAAGTGGGTTTCCTTGACACGTTTAGAAAGTACTACTGCCTGGGCAGTCAGGTCCTGCATGACCATCACTGTGCCCATTTGGTCTTACAGGACATTTTTGTGTAATCCGCATTGCCGCCCAACCTCCCCGTATGAAATTGGTCCACAGACTCACCTTCGGGGATGTATTGCTTGGGCGGCTCTTTTAAGGTAAGGCGTCTGCGGCTAGAAGTCTCTATCAGATGAACTAGTTACTTGCCTTTGGTAACACCTTATATGGTAGAGACTCTATCTAGCTGTAGATTCCTTACCGATTCTCCCTGCTCTGTGAATGGATTTTAGTGTAAAGGGTTCACCCCTTATAAGGGCCATAGCTTGGCACAACAGTGGTCAGTGTTCCTCATGGCTCCAAGCTTCTGAAGTGGAAAGTCAAGAAAAGAAACACAAGCCAGTGCACTGGGGTGGCTTCTAAAAGGGCACTACCCACATCCCTTCCAGTGTAGGTGATGCCACTTGAAGCTGAACGATGCCACCTACCAGCACGCAGGGCTACTGCTCACCAAAAGGTTCCGGATCCAGTCTGATGCCTGTGGAAATATGTGAGATAAGGACTCTGCACCTAGATAGTCTCTAAGTTAAGGCGTTACTGAACATAAGTAAGTTGTTTGTTCATTTCCCTTACAATGAATCCTAAAACCCCAAACTCCACTGTGCCAGGAAACAATATCCCCTCTTAAGATTACAGGTTTCCTATCATGCAGTGAGTGTAGAAAACAGATGTCAGTCTCGAACCCGCACGAGGCAGGTCTCTATTTCTCAAGCTTGTGACACAACCCTTAACTTGTGCAATTAGTATGCCCGAAGGCAGTCCGGGTCCAAGAAGCAAAGCTGCACGACACAGAATCCAAGATGAAGTCATGGGCCTCGTGTAAGTCCTGCTCCAATTTGAAGGCATAGATTTTCTCCAGAGAGAGCTCTACTTCGTGGTCAGTCATTTGCTAAGTCAAAATCGAAGTCCAAACAAAAGCACAAGTGAGTCAAGCAGGACTCAATCCCATCCCGCCATTCTCTACCCAAAGAGAATGCGCAAGGTTATCATGGTGTCAGTTGGTCTCCCTCCAGATGCCAAGTTGCAGAGCAGATTCCACAGTTTGTCCTGATGCTCCCCAAATTTCCCAGGCCATCTGCGCGCAGCAGCAAATGAAAGCCTTTAAAGAAACTATGCTTCAGATTTTTAGCACTCTTCTGGCTTCCTCCAGTGTGCCTTTGGGTCCCAAGGTACTACAGGGGCCATCAGTTGGGTTATCACCAGCAAATCCATCCGTGTACTGTCTGATCCCCTTGGACTGGTTACAGGCTCCATACCTGCTCTGGTACAACCATTCACCCGGCTCCACAACCTGCACTGGTCCCTCCCTCATCTATGCCGGAATCAACATCGCCAAAGAAGAATTTGTTGCTTGATCCTATGTCTGACCCCAAACCAACTTTCTGACCTACCCGACCAATGTCCCTTTACAAAATTACTGAAGTGCGACTGGTCACCATGCTGCCTGATTCTTATCCTCTACCACTGCTAAGGCGAATGCTCCATCAGAGGCTCCCTTATCTTTTTGGCATAGATTCTGATCAAAGCTTGCTCAACCCAAAGATGAGGATGATTTAAACCCTCATTATCATGATGACAATTTATACATGGACTTGTAGGCTTGATGCTTCCCCGAAACAGATTAACCTTGTCATTTGGACATCCAAAGGAAGACGAATCATCAATTTCAATGGGAATTCAATGAAACACTGAGGACTTGGATCTACAGCTGTCCTCTATTAAGATTAAGGCAAACGTTCTTATTGAAATTTAAAAATCTTGGCCATTTGCACATGAGAGCTTGCTTCCTTTCAATCAGGCCCTCACTGACACTTTAATGGGTACCTAGTCAAAGCCTTTTTCTTCTCAGTGGTGATAGGCAGGTGACCACACATCACAGAGCGGCTCCTAGCTACACTGATTTTCTCACTAAACAGTCTACTCCTGAGAGCCTGGTTTTTCAGGATTCAACCAGCAAGGTAAACCCCAGTTTTTTTGGCACAAAACCCCCAGGTAAGGCATTAAGAAGATTAAGACTATCGAAAAACATATGTTTTCTTCGGCTAGCCAGGCACTGAGTCAGTCAATGCAGTTTGTTTATTGGGCCGATATATGCCTGTGTTCTGGTACATGGCCAGTGAGATCTTGCTACCAGTTTGGGAAGATTTTAGAGCCTCACTGGCTCAAACCATTCAGGATGCTCAAAATATGGACAAATATGATTTGTACTGGCCTTGATACTGATGATTGTCTGGGAAGAGCAGTTGGCGCCAGTGTGTTGCTGCTTCTATCCCATTCCCAGTTTCTCAACAACTTGTAACTTTCCTACAGGTACAGCTAACTGCCAGTGACCTGTCCGACCAGTCAATTTAAAAAAAAATCAATAACCACATAACATACACACATCAGAGTGTCTTTAAACCTTCACAATAATGTGTACAACAGAAAAAATGTGAAAAAGGCCAGAAAGCACCTCATGTGCGCACACCCAAGGAGCTGCTGGATGGTACTCTCCATTATGCCCACGTTTATCATAGGTTGCTTTCATGATCATACAGAAAAAGAGAAGGTGTGTACTGAAATTCCTCAGAGGTTGGAAATCAGAGAAGATATACAGAGAATAAATCAAAAAATGTGGCAAATACCACTGAGAATACGAGTGTCGCTCAGTTCCCACTGGTCCCCAACCGTGAAAATAGAATTATTCTCACAATTAAAATGGGGTACCACTCACATGCAAAACATTCTTTATTTGATGCTGTGAGTGTCCTCAGGTTAAAAGAAAGGCATGTATATGGCCCACTTTCAAACACGAAAGGCCACCATGTTTTGTTGCCTGCCTGTTTTCGGCAACTTCATCAGGGCTGATGGAGTACCAGTGTTCACCTCAATCGTTTATCACACCCAACCGAGTGGCTGCTGTCATCCCTCATACCTGCAAACCACCTCTTTAAAGGATGGCCCGCCAGATGGTCGCGTATCTCCTTCACGACTGCAATAGTCAGTGTCAACCGCGTCCTCGGGCAGCCTCGACTTCTGTGCTCCGTCCCCTAGATACGGTATAGGCCAGGGCCTTTCCCCATTGCAGTGAGTCCAGTAGATTCAAGCTATGATGCGGATATTTCAGCCTCGGTCCTGGATCTTGTTGAGAACAACTGTGAGGCTTCTTTGCCTTTTAGTCTCCTGCATCCTCCTATTCTGCTACTCTAGGTGGCATATTAGGGCTCTGCAATGTAATCTAAAGTTCCAGTGAGCCCAGCAACAAGGTAACCACCTGATTCTATCTAGGTTTCTGAGACGACTGCCAAAGATCTGCAGTGGTGCTACTTGTTCACAGTTGGACCAGATGCAGGCTCTTCTTTCAACCCCACACAGAGCTGACGTTTGCTTCACTTCTGAGTTTTAGAGGGCATCTGGGGGAATTGGAGATCAGAGGCAACCAAGTTCCTTATTAATCTGTTGGAGTTGTGGGCCATGTGTCTTCTGTTGAAGGCCTTCCTACCGTTCAGAAAGGGGAGGCTGGTGCAGTTTTTCAAAGACCCCATCACTGCCATGTGGTCTAGAAACTAGCATTGTGGAGAAGAATGATGTGTCAGGGGCTCTTCACCCCTGGAATTTGCCGGAGCGTCTCCAATATCCTGATCGATAACCACCTGGCGGATACCTTGAAAGCCAGAGCAGACGCGCATAGCACACAGCATCTAGCTGATCATAAATGGCGCCTAAATCCCAAAGTGATGTAGGGCATCTTTTGACAGTGGGGAGAGCCTTGACTAGAACTTTCCACCATTGTTGAGAAAGCGCAGTATCAAAACTTTTACATAATTGAGTTTCTGCACAGATACTCAATAGGAGATGCATTCTGGTTCACATGCAACTCAGAACTCTTGTAAGCATTACTGGTTCTGACTCTCCTTTCCCCAGTTATGAAAAAGATTTGAAACAGCCGGTCACAAATCATCCTAGTGGCTCTGGATTTGGACAGGAGAGTGGTACCCAGAACATCTGGGTGTAAGCATCTGCCTGCCCATCATGGCAGGCTTCCTCGCTGAAAACTGCTCTGTCTACACCTCCTTGCGTGAAGATTGAGCAGCAGCAAACTGCATTTATCAGCCAACCAAAGTGGATGTCCTAATTGTCACCAGTTTCTTTTCTATGCAGTCCATTTATTCCAGGTGCTAGGACAAATTTGTGGCTTGATGTGGTCTTTAACACAGACCCTATATAAGCCAAACTGCTGACTGATCGGCTGTTCGCTTGTTCTTTGGCCTACAAAGGCCTTGCAGTGGGCACTATGAAAGGTTATTTGTCGTCTCTTTCTGCTTTTTATAATTTGACAGAGGACTATTCCAAGGTGGATAGTACTTGCATTACGATCTTCTATATGCTGGCCAAGAAGCAACTGCTAGAAGGTCTAAGAGCCCACTTCACCAGGGCTAAGGCTGCTATCAATGTGGTAGTTCACAGGCTGCCTGTCCTTGACATCTGCCAGGCTGCAACGTGGGAGTCAGTGTACATGTTAACCAAGCATTATTGCTTCATTAGCTGGGTTTGGTGAGAAAGACTTTATGCCCTCTACGTCCCATAGAGCCTTTTGGTCCAAGACTTCTCTACAGATCCTGAGGAGATCCTGTTTTGGTTTCTTTTTGTAAAGTGAAGAATCTGCAGTTAGGAGTATCCATTAGAAGAACAAGTTACTTGCCTTTGGTAACCCTCTTTCTGGTAGAGACCTTGTCTAACCACATATTTGTCAATGCCCTCCCACCTCCCCCACATCCCTGTTCTGTTGAGTAGTCTCTTTTTATCATCAAAAAACATCCCAAGTTAAAAATCTGCACACCAGTTCTACCAATTGTTCATGCTCTGAGTCTGATGGCATTGAAAGAGACTCACTAGAAACCTATATCAGCATGCAAGGCTGACACTTGTATGCGGCTCCACTCTGTCACTTCTGGGGCGGTATGTAATTAACATAGAGCTGCTCAGTGCCACCTCCCTGCATGGGAGAGCATTGCTGGTGAAAGCTTTACATATCCAGGGTGGCTCCTGCGGAGCCTTTTAAGGCGAGGAATCTGTGGCTAGAGTACCCACTTGCAAGAGCATAAAGACACGTGTCTCCTTTGCCAATACATTTTTTGCATTGTTGGCTAAGATTATATGCCTGATACGGAACACTTCACTGCAAAGAGGAAATGTAGCTAGATACTTTATAGATTCAAATGATGACTCTGCTTTTAAAAAGGCAGATTTTGACCCAACTGCTCATCTTCTGTGTGTTTTATGTAACTCTCTAAGTGGCCAAGTGTATGCCCAGATGTGAGTCCCTTGTTCACTGGGCTGAGATTGACAGTGGACAAAAAACGATGCGCTGGAATGCTACCGCAAGCGATGGCCAGTGGTTAGACTATTTGTATACATTCATCCCAATGACCTTTGCATGTTCTTTAGACCCAAGTGCTCTGGTTATCCACAAAATGATGTCTATATCTTTTATGTTGAAAATGTAATTTGCTCTTGGTTAGTTACAGGAGTAGATGGAGAGGTAGTCCCTGGTTTTGGATTTTCAATCAGGCTTTTTCAAAGACACTGCTTTCTAAATAATAGAAACAGTTGTGGATGAATGCTGGCAATTTGCATTTCTTATCTTCTTGGAACATGGTTGTAAGTGGTGGTATTGCCCACAAATGGATACAATTATTTGACAAATCGCCGGGTCCATCCTGGTCCGTTTGTTTTCAAAATGTATATCTTGAGAAGTCACATACCTCAGGCTGTCACCTTATTGGAACTCTTCACAACAATATGATTCTGTTGACAGAGAACATAGGGGGCCCTTGGTCTGTTTGATGTATGCCTATGATACTCTGCATACACTGGCCCTCCACATAGGTACCAGTGATGTTAATAATCAATCTTTCCTGTCATCTACAAATTACTTGTGTCTCAGTGCAAGTAAAGCAGAGATTTTGGGACTGGGCGCTACTATACTTTCAGGATCTCTTTGCATTGCCCATTTGAGTTTTGCTGTTCTCAAGGTCACCTACTTGCATTTGTACAGTTATGAAAAAATGTGCCCATCCTGGGAGTTACAAATAAGATTTCCTTTCTATAAGACATTGCATTGCAAACTGCAGTATGTTAAATATTAATAAATATTGTCAGTGTTCAGTCTAATGGGTTAGTATCCTGTGGCAAGTGTGCAACAAGACATCGATTTGATGCTTGTGGCTACTTAGCTTAAACTAAGGGTGTTTCTCATTATGTGGAAATCAATAAATAAACCTCTACTTTTCGAGATTTGTTATAGTAAGGGAGATGCAAACACTCTTGAGATCTGCTGCTGATCTCAAACTGAATTCCAAAAATGTGCAGTGCTAAAACCTGACAGAAAACACCTAGAAGTAGTCAGTGCCTCATTATGGAACCAGCTATCCATTTTGCTTCACCTGATTTCCAGATTTTTTTTAACTTTTAGCTGGGTGGACCACCTGTAAGGAAGAAGCCTCAAGGATGCAACATTTTGCTAATGGCTTGAGTACCCTGCAGCGGTGCTCCACAAGAAGTAAGATTAGGACCTAGAGAAATAGTGCCTAGTTCTTGTAGTTTTCCTGTAACACCATTTGAGAGTCCATCCCAATAAATGTAGGAATTGAAATGACGGTATCTGACTTTCCCACCTAGCTCATAAGAAATGCCAACATTTTTGGGCTGATCCGCTATTACCTCTGGGCTTCATCAATTCACGGATGTTGGGTAACCACTAGGCATGCTTTCAGCACACTGAGTATCCATGTTGTGCAAAGAATAATAATCCTCTGTAGCAGAGGGCCAAACATATTGTAGTAGGATTGCTATATTGTATAATTGACTCATTGACTAGTTGATCTGAAAATAGCCCCGTAGATTATGTTGGAACAGTGTTTATTTTATAAAATAATCCAGTATGTAAAATCTCTTTTAAATAAAAGTTCTAGATCCCTAACATCTCGACTTTGCTGCCTCTAAAGGTTAGTGGTAACTTGACTTCATTCTGCCTCAGCTGGCAAAAGGCCTTGCACTGAATTCTATGCCACAGGTCCTACCAGCTGTGCCCAGCTCAGCACCTGTCTCAACTCCAGTAGTGCTTGATTCCCCTACTGTTCTCTTGTCTCAGCTTCCTTGTTATTGGAGGTTGGATGCCGTTTTAGCTTATGATTCCAATGCGTTTTAGGCCTCTAACACATGTCACACAATGAAGATGACAATGAGGACGCAATGAATTTACTATCCCCTTATACTGTTACTGTGATAAGTTTTTACGGGGTGGACCCCAAGAAAAAACTACCCGGCCCGGGTCAGTATTACAGTAGGTTGAAAAGAATGGTCGAGGTGGTAGTTCTATTTCTCATAAGAATTACAACAGAAAACAATTCACCACTATAGATTCAAAAGCAAATTCAAAAACAGAAATTTAATTTCCATTGGTAACACCAGCATTAAATGTGATTGTCAATCAAAGCATTAATGGGTCGCAATGTATTAGTTCCAAAACATTGGTAGTACATAAAGTATTCACAGTGCTCTCAGTGTGAGAAGAAAGGAAGATGGGGTAATGGTAGTGGATTGGCGAGTGAGGGGCAGGGTAAAGGTGTTGTGACAAAGACACAATTCAAATTATATACAAAATGACCTTTCCAGCCTATTAAAGGTCTGTTAGTTCCTATACACACATTGCTCATAGGTACGTTTTCAATTGATTTATTCCATTCTATGAGCTCGTGGGTGTTTGGGTAAAACGGTCTACGTGTCGACCCCAGCAAGATGGAGGGTGAGTGGTGTCCTTACGTCGGGGTCTTCGTCAGGACAAATTCTTGTGGTGAGCACTTGTGTAAGGAAGGACGGGCAATGTACGATCCTTTGTTCGAGCTACCCAGCCACGTTGAGGAGACCCTGATCTGGATTCACTCCATCTTTTGCACCGGGAGAATTACTACCCCATTTGCAAGATAAGCGACAGAAATTTTCAGGAGCTTCTTGAGAGCCCATTAAGGATCGTACATTGCCCGTCCTTCCTTACACAAGTGCTCACCCCAAGAATTTGTCCTGACGAAGACCCCGACCACTAATGCATTGATGGTGGGTCATTTGAAGAGGAGTCTCTTCAACTCTTTATTAAATGGGCATTGGGGCTATTCTGATGGATACAGCGACGTTGTTCCAGATCCTGGGTGCTACGGTCTTGTTTAGGTTATTTTTTTATACTTTTTAGTTTGCAGTATTACGGTGTCCTGGCTGTGCGGGTATGCCGAGATGGTGAGCTTATCTGCAGTATCAGCGGAGGTGCTGGTCTTGATAGCTCTGCAAATGATGCCGCTGGTTTCGAAGATGGGAACCAGTAGAGATCCATCAGGATGGAAGTGATCATATTTCTCCAGGCCCTGGATGAGAAGTGTTTCGACATGTATAATGCCCCAAAGGGATACCAGTGTGGAGTCTGGGAGGCCATGGAGTAGGAAAGAAATGGTTTGACTTGCTTTGGTTTTTGTGGTGTGTTTCTTACGAGTGATGTTTTTGTCGAGGGTGAATCCAGTTGACTGATCTGTACCGTACCCTGTTCATTGTTCTTGGCAGATAACAGGAATGCTGTCTTGGTTCAGTTGAGCTTCAGTCAGGTACTGGGGTCACTAGTCTAGATGATATGCAAGCAGTGTTTGAAATTTTGGATGTCTGAAGCTGAAGAGACGCGTTTTTGTAGTATTTAATCTTAAATTTTGATAACCTTATAAATGGAAATTATTATTTCAGGCTGAAAATGGAAGACTTACCTATAGTTATAGTTCTATCAAATTCTTATTTTCAATAGATTAATAAACAACCCACTATCCTTTATTGTGGGGATGTTGAAATTAAAATAGAAATCTTATTTCTTGCTGCCGAAATTTACTGTCACTGCACTCAATTTGGAGATACACCAGCAGCCTGCTGCTTTAATGTTACCATGTCTGACTCCTAGGCTCCTGCCCTACCTATAACCATTTTCTGCTTTTAAAAACAATTTATTTTCAGTCCAGTTAAAAACTTATTTATCTTTCTATTTGCATTTAAAGGCAACACATTCGGTCTTTAGATAGGCAGTTTGCAATTTTGTGTTTTTTATTTTTTTAAACAGTAGTTTCTGTTTGATATAGGTGTTTCCAGGATCTCACCCAGGGAGGAGTTCTCAGTGTTAATGAGTTCAATGAAGCTACCCATGATGGAGAACTAGGACTGCAGGTAAATAACTTGTTTTCTCCTGGTACAGATCTACAAGTACTTTAGTGAAGTACTCTGTCCTTTACGTTCTGTTGTCTACAAAGTCTTTTCCTTCAATAACCTCAGTAAGAACATTTTAGAAACTAAATGGGAATAGATGACACTGTACCTATAATTTATGTTCCGTAGGCTGCAGTCTTTGTAAACCCCTTAGTGACTATTTATATTAAATTCAGTGGTGCACTGGGACTGATTTTGTTTTTCCTTGGATATCGTGAGTCTCTGTTGTAGTACATGCAAGTGTGATAACATAATATTGGCAAAGTCATTCCTTTGCAGTTTTGGTCAAATATTTTCTTAGTTCACATTTATGTTTGGTCCGTTTTCAATCTCCAGTTTTTAACAGCCATGGCCTGATTGCTATTTGATCTCAGCCCAAACCTGTGGGAAAAAAATACTTGAAAGCTGTGTGTTCTTGTGAAATGAATATATGAAGTAAAAGAATACCAATCTAAATTCAACATTGTTTCCAGATAGAATCAATGTTTATATTAGAAGAACGTTACCTGAAAATCACACTTTAATTCTCTTGTGCATCACCCATACTAGTGGGGAATTTTGAACTGAAATGACTCACCAAATGAACTCAGTGCAGTGCCAATTAGCACAGTTACGAAGTTTAAAATAAGTATAAGAACTCATCTGGTCTTCCAGGTTTCTGAGGTAGCAGGAGGGTTGTTAATAAAATAGAAGCTTTGTTGGAGATGGAAGTTTACTTATAACTTGTCTATCGTTGGAGTTTATTTATTTCTCAATATCAGAATGTAAGAGCAAGCTTTTGTGCAAGTTGCACATCCAGAAGTTCCGGATAGTTGGCCCAGTTTCCAGGGAGGCCTCCTGCCTACTTATTCAAATAGGAGAACATCTGGGTACCACACTATGGTCAGTCTAGAACAACGAACTGCGTCTGTCCTAGATCCGAACCTTTGTATTGAAGATTTATGGCCAGACGTCTATAGCAAGATTATCAGATGACCATTATTCTCTGTAGTGCAACTCTGGGGACTGGGATGGAAAGTTTCAGAATTTCGCTTCTCCTGCAGGGGTGATAAATGTACTCATCGGATATACTTCGTCATTGAGCATTCATTAGTATTCCCCCAGGAGATGTGTTCCCCTTTTATGTGCCTTTGCTTTTTGATCAATTGAATTGCATTGCCTTTGCTTGTTGATGAGTCGAATTTGAATTGCCACTATATGTATGTCTCTGGCTTAAGCCACTGATCTGCTGACCATCACTTGTGGGAATTCTGGATTATGTACCTCCATGCTCTGAGGTGTAGTATGCCTTCTACTCTCTGAAATGGGGAACAACCTTTACAACGCAACTTTTACAACGCACTACACTTACAACGCATTTTTTACAACGCAAAATCCATTACAACGCATTGCATTACAACGCATGACACTACAACGCATTTTTAAAAACTACCTTTACAACGCATTCCATTACAACGCATACTACCTTTACAACGCATACCATTACAACGCATAATATTACACTACACTATCCAACACTTACCCTACTGTTGCACCCCCTGGAGTTAGAATAGCAATTTTTACCCCTATACTATCCAACACTTACCCTACTGTTGCACCCCCTGGAGTTAGAATAGTAATTTTTACCCCTATACTATCCAACACTTACCCTACTGTTGCACCCCCTGGAGTTAGAATAGTAATTTTTACCCCTATACTATCCAACACTTACCCTACTGTTGCACCCTCTGGAGTTAGAATAGTAATTTTAACCCTATACTATCCAACACTTATTAAGTAATTTTTACCCCTATACTATCTAATACTTACCTTAAATGCAATTTAATATTATGCGTTGTAATGGTATGCGTTGTAAAGGTAGTATGCGTTGTAATGGAATGCGTTGTAAAGGTAGTTTTTAAAAATGCGTTGTAGTGTCATGCGTTGTAATGCAATGCGTTGTAATGGATTTTGCGTTGTAAAAAATGCGTTGTAAGTGCATGCGTTGTAAAAGTGTGCGTTGTAACGACATACATCCCTCTGAAATGTTTCGTGAGCCAATGTATTTCCTACCAGTAGTTAGCAGAATATTCCTTTCATGAGCTGTGTTGGACAATGGATGCAGAAAAGTATCCAGGAGCATTGCCAAGACTTAGTGGACTGGCAGTGCTTCACTGCCAGTGTATTTAGTCAATACATCGTTTTAAAATCTATTCTGCTACTGACTGCCAGCATTTCTGCAGTTGTTTTAACAACTCTTAAATGGGATCATGAGATAGTCCAATAGCATCAGTGTATTTACCTGCCACTTTGCACAGCTCCAATATGTCATTTTAGAATACATTCTATAAATGCTACCATTGAGTGTGTAACACCTTTAGGTTTCTTCCACTATTAACATTTTACCAACTGTCTGTTTAAAATTGTTCTGCATTTTGAAGACCAGTGCCAGACAACCTTGGGATGAAAGTTATATTTGTGGTCTCATTCTCTATGCCTATCCAAGAGATCTTATTGCTGGCATACAATAGAAACTCACTTAAGAAACTACGTGCACTATAATTGTGTGTTCTATAAATCTAGTGAAATTTCGACAAGCTCAACCATATATATCAAAAATAGTTCAAAATAACGCTACAGACAAAGGATGAATAGTGTTCAAAAATATTTTCTTGTTGTATGATTTGAATAAATACATACGACAACGCAAATACATCAAAATGAATACATCAAATTGTTTGTTTCTATTTAGCCTATACACAGATGCATTTATTTTAAGTACATTGGCCAAAATAATAAGATAACATTGCTTTTGATTCATAAACAGCTATGGTTAGTCCAATTCATTTCGGGACGCTAAGTCCCTTCCTCAGGGGCCATTGTCATACAAATATGGTGATCAAGACTGTGCTTATGGCTTAGTAACTGAACGGCGACACATGTATTAGTAAAATTCACAACAAAGCGACAACCTACTGTTACTGGAATTACAGCGTCACATCATTGTTACAAAGTACATCCTTCTCCCAAACGGTTGCCAAGAAGATTAAATGTTTAATCTGAGGAAGGGTCTTAGCGTCCCGAAATGCATTGGGCTAACCATAGCTGTTTATGAATCAAAAGCAATGTTATCTTATTATTTTGGCCAATGTACTTAAAATGAATGATAGTGCACGTAGTTTCTCAAGTGAGTGTTCGCTTGATAGTGTTGTATTGAGTCAGATGTGGGACAGGCAGCCCACAAATACTACGTAGCACATTGAAACTTAGATCTTTAGAATAGACAAACATTGATAAAACTACAGCAACAAATTGGTTTAAACCACAGTACTAGGTGTGCACCGCATACATACACATATATTTGTTGATACAATAGAAACTGCCATCTAAGCTGATCTCTCCTACCCAGGTCCTGCTGCGCACTCACTGTAGCTTATGGCAGCAGCAGTTTAAGTATTGTAAGATTTCATGTTAATCGCCATACTTTTTTAGTTATGCATTTTTCAGTGACTTGTATAGAGTTCTGCAATTATTGTTTGGTTGTCGTTTATTTTGGTTTTTCCCTGGTAATGTTGATATATGTATCTGAAAGAAACACGTTAGTTAGATTCCTTCCCTTAGACTATCCCCAGGTGTCAGGCTAGATCCGGAAAGATTTTTCATCAGCAATACCCCTTGCGCGTCGCTAGGCATCGTCTGCGGCTCCGCGTCCGTCGTCGGCGTCGTGCGCCGGAATGACGTCGTCTGAGTACTTGGACGCCGCCCTCGCGCTGACGTCAGTTCTTTTTTTTTCCGCGCCAGACAGCGCCGATCCGGGAAGAGCTTACCCCTTAGTCACTTTTTGACTAAACTTTTTTGACTCTTTTTGGTCTTCTGTCGACTCGACTCTGGTGCCAGTAGGATGCCTGGTTTTAAGGCCTGTGACTCCTGTCATCGACTGATGTCGGTGACGGACCACCATCGCCGGTGCCTTTACTGCCTGGGGCCCGACCACGATGCGGAGTCGTGCCGCGACTGTCAGGCCTTGACCTCGAAGGCTAGGCGGGAGCGGTCCCGTAAGCTTCTCAAGCTTCGGCACTCTACTCCGTTCCCGGTCCAGGAGGAGGTCCAAGGACCGGTCGCGGAGCCGCAGTCAGCATCATCGCTCGTCGGGCTCAAAGTCTTCGGGTAAGTCGAAGCGCTCGAAGAAGTCCAAGAGGCGACACCGCTCTTCGGACTCCCCTCGCCGGTTGCGCGACTCGGTCGAGGGTCAGGGTGGTCACATCGTAGCCGCGTCAGTCTCCATACCCGCCGGTCCCTGGGACTTGCGCGACTCCGGCGGAGATCAGCGCCTTCCTCTCGGCCATGAGGGGCCTGGCTCCGCCGTTGTCGCCTGCCGGCGTGCCTTCGGGCCCGGCGGGCTCGACTGGGCGACCTCGCGAGCCGGCGACTCCGGCGCCGACTTCGGTCCCGACGCCGCAGGTCCCAGAGGGATCCAGACCTGGATCTCTGCCGGCACCGGTCGACCGCACGACGCATCCTCCGCCGGCGCCGACACCGGTTCCACCCCCGGCGCCGTCCCCGGACGACGCCGTTCCCTGGTTTAGTCCGGGGCCGGTGCGGCGCCGCTCGACGCCGCATCCGACGCCGATGCATGAGCATTTCATCTACCGCCCGGCTCTGGTTATTCCTCCTGTTTATCAGGAATCGAATGGCGGGGCGACTGGGAGGGGTCTGAAGCCCTATGGCCAGACAGGCCGACCTTTCACAGGACTGGGCAGACGAACTGGGGGATGCCAGTGGTCTGGACATCTCCCCGGACGCTGGTTTCATCTCTCCTCCGACTGTGGCCTCGGAGGAAGGTGCAGCTTTTTCAGTGGTGCTGCGCAAGGCGGCCGAATCCCTGGGGCTGGAGTTGCCTGCTGTGGCCGTGAGTCCTCACAGAAGTGCTTCAACCGTCAGCAAGCTCCACAGAGCCTCTGCTGCCCGTCAATGAGGCACTCGTAGACATTCTGCAGGGCACCTGGTCCAAGCCCTCCACAGTACCCCCTGTGGATCGGAACGTGGCACAGCGCCACCGCCCTGCTCCGGCGACCCTAGTTTTCTGTCCCAACACCCCACTCCCGAGAGTCTGGTTATCCAGGACTCGACTCCCCAATCCTCCTTCCCGTCCGCTCCTCCGGATCGGGAATCCAAAAGGCTGGAACAGTTCGGAAAGAAGCTGTTCTCTTCCCTGAGTTTTAGTCTGCGGTCCTTGAATACCGCTTGCCTCTTGGACCGTTATTCCCACTCTCTGTGGGATGCGGTGGAGGACGTGCTGCCCCTGTGTCCGGAGGAGGCCCGGTCACGGCTCACCCAGGTGCTTGCTGATGGGCGAGATGCAGCACGGCATGCGACACGGTGTGGACTAGACACCACGGACTCGCTGGGGCGGGCAATTTCGACCATGGTGGCGCTTCGTCGCCACGCCTGGCTACGGTCCACGTCTTTCTCGGGGGATGTCCAGAGTACCCTCATGGATATGCCCTTTGATGGCACTCGCCTTTTTGGCGAGAAGGCGGATAGTGCGCTGGCTCGTTTCAAGGACTCCCGGGCTAAGGCCAAGTCCTTGTGTCTCTCGGCCCCGCGGCCGCTAACTTCCGCCTTTTGTCCCTTTTGTGGCCAAGGAAGGGGCGCCTCCTCACGTCCGCCTAACCACCGGCCGCAGAACCAACCTGCACGCGGTCGCGGACGTGGATTCCGCCGAGGTGGTACTGGAGGACAACGTGCCAGTCAGTCCACATCCACCCCGGCAGCATCCGCCTCAAAGTCCTCCTAGTCCGAGCTTTCAGGCCCATGCTACACCAATGGGCGGCAGAGTTCGCCATCACCTGCTCCACTGGCGTTCCATCACGTCGGACAGGTGGGTGCTGCAAATCGTCCGAAGGGGCTACTCCCTCCCCTTCGAGACGACCCCTCCAGCCATGCCTCCACAGTACCACCACATGTCGGGGGATCACTTGAATCTTCTCTGGGAGGAAGTTACGGCCCTCTTGGCCAAAGAGGCCGTCGAGCGCGTTCCTGGTCCAGAAGTAGGTCGTGGTTGCTATTCCCACTACTTTCTGGTTCCCAAGAAGGGCAAAGGGGGCCTACGCCCTATCTTGGACCTCAGGAGCGTCAACGCCTTCCTCCGGAAGGAGCGGTTCAAGATGCTCACCTTAGCTCAGGTTCTAGCTGCCCTAGACCCAGGAGACTGGATGGTAGCGTTGGACTTGCAGGACGCTTATTTTCACATCCCCGTCCTGCCGGCCCACCGGCGTTACCTGCGGTTCACGGTGGGTCAGGAGCATTTTCAATTCACCGTGCTCCCCTTCGGCCTCACCAGTGCCCCTCGGGTGTTCACGAAAGTGATGGCGGTGGTCGCAGCTCATCTGCGCAGATCAGTGGTTCCAGTCTTCCCCTATCTCGATGACTGGCTGTTGAAGGCGGGCTCGCTCTAGGCAGTCGTCTCCCACCTCCAGACTACGACCGACCTCCTGCATTTGCTGGGGTTCTCCATCAATGTGCCGAAGTCACACCTGAGACCCTCCCAGAAGCTCCTCTTCATCGGAGCGGTTCTAGATTTGGCGCAGTTCCGGGCCTATGCTCCGGAGCAGCGGGTCCAGGATATTCAGGATCTGATTCCCATCATTCGGCCTCTATCCTGGGTTTCGGTCAAGTTGGTGCTGGGGCTGATGGCCTCCTGCATCTTGTTGGTGCATTACGCCAGGTGGCGAATGCGGGCTCTGAAGTTTCAGTGGGCCCAGCATCGTGGCAATCTGTCCGACCATGTCTTGATCTCGGAGGGCACTGCGAAGCAGTTGCAGTGGTGGCTCACGAACGGCGATTGGGTCAGCGGCAGATCCCTCTCCCTACCCAACCGGAGCACGTAGTAGTGACGGATGCGTCCCTCCTGGGATGGGGGGGCCACATGGGGGAGGCAGAGATCAGAGGACTCTGGTCTCCGGCGGAGACTCAGCTCCATATCAACCTTTTGGAGCTGAGAGCGATCCAACTTGCACTGAAAGCATTCCTTCCCGTTGTCCGGGGAAGTGTGGTGCAGGTGTTCACGGACAACACCACCGCCATGTGGTATTGCAACAAACCGGGCGGGGTTGGGTCGTGAACCCTTTGTCAGGAGGCTCTGCGCCTCTGGACATGGCTGGAACACCAGGGTATCTCCCTGGGTTCAACATCTGGCAGGCTCTCTGAACGCCAGAGCAGACTAACTCAGCCGCCGGTGCATGATGGATCATGAATGGCGTCTAAACTCTGACGTGGCGCAAGGCCTCTTTAGGCAGTGGGGAGAGCCTTGGTTAGATCTATTCACCACTGAAGAGAACGCGCAATGTCCGCAGTTATGCGCGTTGGAGTTTCCAAGGCGGCACTCGCTCGGGACGCCTTTCGTCACGAGTGGAGTCGCGGTCTGTTGTACGCCTTTCCGCCTTTACCACTTCTGCCCAGAGTGCTGAAGAAGATCAGGCGGGACTGGGCCCAAGTCATCTTAGTGGCTCCGGATTGGGCACGAAGGTACTGGTATCCCGAGCTACTCAGTATGTCAATCGATCCTCCGACAAGCCTGCCTCTTCGGGAGGACCTTCTGTCGCAGCAGCAGGGGACGGTTCTCCACCCGAACCTGTCCAGTCTCCACCTCCATGCGTGGAGATTGAGCGGCGACAGTTGATGCCATTTGACTTGCCTCCTGAAGTCTGTGACGTTATTCTGGCAGCCAGGCATCCCTCCACTAAAACGGTATACGCCTGCAGGTGGAACAAATTTGTGGCATGTGTGAGAAGTTGGCCTGATATGTAGTGCTCACTATTCTAGTTATCACTGTGTATCATTCCAAACAGCCCTTATTGATGATTGGTTGTAAGTCAACCTTATAGACCAGCTATCCTAGTAGCGTGGATACGAGCAGTCTTAGGCTAAACTCTAGAGGGCGTGTTAAGCCAGCTGTTTACCATCACATATACCCCTTGAACACCAAGTGAAAGGACACCACACAAGTTGTTATGAAAATAAAGGATATTTATTTATAACAAGACTACCCTGGCTCTTTATGAGTCAGGGAGCTAAGCACAATACAAAACTCTTAGGAAAATACTTCTGGTTGCATAATTTACACAAATGCCCGAGGGCACGAAACCATTACACTGCAAGTGGAAGGGGAGAAGTTAGAAAGTCTAAAGTTACTGATTCCGGAGTGATCCGATCAGTGGGACTAAACGTAAAAGGAACTGGACACTTGTAAAGCGAACCTGTGATGGAGCACCGAAATGCTCGAGTTACCTAGCCCAGAGGCTGCGGCTGTGGAAGGTTCGGCAAGATGTCGGAAGTCCTCGTTGTAGTCTCAGGAGCCTGAAAGAAGAGTTGCTGGCAGGCGACCAGTGTCGATGTTCAGCGAGATCCAAACCTGGATCGGTGATGAAGGAAACCTGAAAGCAGAGGGGACTCAGTTCTCAACCGCTAGCCAGCGATCGTGTGGGCACCGGGAGGGTACCGGCTGAAGTCACCTCGACCAGGTGAGTGGATGACGTCGGACTCGGCTGTTCCTCGGACCAGGAGGCGCGGCGGCGACCAGGATGGAGGGCGAGCTGTCCCACGAAGGTGTCTGCTGTCGATGATGCTGGGCCCAGGAATGGGGCAGCGGATCTTGGCAGTGGCAAGCCCACGCGGTGGAGTCAAGATGGCGTCTGGAGTGGACCAGGAGGGTCCGTGGTACTCCTCTGTTGAAGGGGAGCAAGAGCCAGTCTGGAGCAACTAGACTAGTGATGAAACAAACGTGGTGCGTCGTGAAGAGGGCCACAAGCCGGTCGGCAAGTGGTCGAACAACGCGGTGAACAGCAAGGAGCGGAAGGGCCCCCACGCAGATCTCGGGGATGCTGGGGAGGCAGACTTCGGTGCTGGAGCTGCTCAGGGTTAGGGCTTCTCAAACCCTAGGTGCACTCACTCGAGGGTCCCTCGGTGGGCGTGCTAGATAAGCGTCGTGCAGGTTCTGAAGATGGCTGGTCCCGCAGGTCTCGTCACACCTACGACTCTCACCTGGGCTGATGAGGTAGGTAAAAGGTCAGAGATGGCAGGGAACTCGGGTCTCGTCGAGCTGGGCAGTCTTGATCCGTGGGAGAGACTTACAGCAAACCGCAAGCGCTTAGGTGGTGCCTGCTGGTGCAGGGTGGCTACTCCTTAGCCACAAGGGAGAGTCTTCAGAAATAGTCAAGAGTTCCTTTCGTGTAAAGTAGTTCAAGATTCAGAATTATCCAATTTGGGAAGGGGACTCGCTCCTACCTTTATTCTAAGAAAAAGGGGCTGGCCCGTGACTAGGTTCTACCTATGGGTGGAGCCAGGAGGGGGGTGGTTACACCCCTATCCTTTGTCCGGCTTCGCCCCAGCTCAGGGGCTGGTGTGCCCCCGAAACTGGTTTGAGCCGGGCTATGCACAGTGAGCACCGGGGTGCCACTGGCAATCACCTTCCTTTCAGCCCTTCCTACCTGGGATACACAAACCCTGTCTGGGATGGTGCTAACACCGCCCTCGACAGGAAACCCTTTGTCCAAGCTCCCCTCGCTGGAAGGTCTCCCAGCAGCAGGAGGTCAGACTTGTGTCTGGTGGCAGCATCCATTTTGTGATGCTGAGGCTTGAGTCAACTTTAACCGGGGTTCAAGGTTACTTCCATGTCGTGCCCCTCTAAAAGGGGGGAATGCTAACCCCGTCGCCAGAACTGGCGAGGGATTCGTATTCCGATTCGTATGACACCTTACTCGACATGTGTAGGTGATGCGATGCCAAAGTTAGCAAATAACCGCGAGGATTATAATGCATTTAAAAGTAGTTGGCCCGCGTCACCATGGAACGGCTATTAGGACTTGGTTCCGCAAGCCGTCGACTGGCTCAGCTCGCGCCAGAGCACCGTCCCACATGATTCCCTGCACTCTGCCTTCAGGATTGATAAGGCCTGCCATAGGAGTGACTGATAGGAATCCATGTGTCCATTTTAGGGTTAGGTGTAGGAATACTACACCTACAGCAACGGGTGATTACACCACGGTGCCCCAGCTGTCGTGCAGCCAGTTGTGTCAGATTTGGGCGGCCATTCCAGGGGTGGCATAATACATGCTGCAGCCCCTGGTAGGCCCTGGGTACACCGATGCCCTGGATACCTGTGGTATGCTGAGACAGGGACTGACAAGGCGGCCCAGTTCCAACTGGTGGATGCACCTAATGTACATGTGTTTAATTTCGAGAGAGAACAGCTAGGCTGTGGGTCTGATTGGCAGGCCCACAGCCGGGGAAAGTCATAAACCAATGAAGCAAAAGCAAAAAATCTGGGTGATCATAGGATTGCAGACCCTACTCTCCTACAGCATGGTGCACAGCAAAGGCTGTGGATCCCCTTTCCGCCCCTCTTTCTGAGGTTCTCCTCTTTCTTCTCTCTAGCCCAGCAGGGCTCTGCTGTGGGCACCTTGAAAGGTTATCTATCCGCTATCTCTGCTTTCTTACGACTTCCTGATCAGCCTTCTCTTTTCAAATCCCCTGTTGTTTCTCGTTTCCTTAAGGGCATTACTCACATGTTTCCTCCTGTCCCCTTCGTAATCCCTCAGTGGGATTTGAATTTAGTTTTGACCTTTCTGATGTGCGCTCCCTTTGAGCCTCTTCACAATTGTCCCATTAGTCTTCTGACTCTTAAGACTGCTTTCCTGGTAGCTATCACCTCGGCTAGACGGGTGAGTGAGCTCCAGGCGTTCTCGTCTAAGCCTCCTTTTCTTTCTGTTCATCCGGACAAGGTTGCCCTCCGGACTCGTCCTTCCTTCCAAAAGTGGTAACTCCCTTTCACATCGGGCAATCTGTCACCTTGCCCACCTTCTTTCCGCCTCCGCATCCTTCGAAAGAGGAAGAGAGGCTCCACGTCTGGACCCAAAACGGGCGCTGTCTTTTTATTTGGACCGCACCAAACAGTTCCGGGTGGACGACCAGCTTTTTGTTGGATTCGTCAGTGCTAAGAAGGGAAGGGCAGTACACAAGTGGACCATCTCACGGTGGTTCGTATTGTGTATAAAGGCTTGTTACTCCTTTGCTAAAAAGGACCCTCCTGTAGGGCTGAGAGCCCATTCCACCCGGGCCACAGCGGCTACTACTGCCCTGGCACGGGGAGTCCCTTTGCAGGACATCTGTCAGGCAGCAACGTGGGCCTCTCAGCACACATTTGCCAAGCATTATTGCCTGGACAGCCAAGTCCGGAGAGATGGCTTCTTTGGCCATTCTGTTCTCCAGGACTTTCTGGTGTGATCTTGGTTCGCAGACCCACCACCGGGGTTGGTATTGCTGGGGTATCTGTTCTAAGGTGAGGAATATAACCTACGTGTTTCTTTCAGATGAACAAGTTACTTACCTTCGGTAACGATGTATCTGTAAGAGACATTAGTTAGTTAGATTCCTCACCGACCCACCCAGCCTCCCCGTTCTGCGAACCGAAATCTAGGGTTAAGGCTATCCTTTCTAGGGCCCTAGATTTTTTCGCACCAGTGTCGGTCTCTTGCATGGCTCTGCGTTCCTGGCGCGGAAAGCTATGTACAAGAACTGACGTCAGCGCGCGAGGGCGGCGTCTAAATACTCCGACGTCATTCCGGCGCACGACGCCGACGACGGACGCGGAGCCGCAGACGACACCTAGCGACGCGCAAGGAGTATTGCTGACGAGAAATCTTTCCGGATCCAGCCTGACGCCTGGGGATATTCTAAGGTGAGGAATCTAACTAACTAATGTTTCTTACAGATACATTGTTACCAAAGGTAAGTAACTTGTTCTTCTAGTACAGACTTCTAATTATAGATTCCTCATGTTAAATATTCCCCGGGCGTTCGACTGGATCCACCTCTGCCACTTTTTTTAACCACTTTTTTGACATTTTGCCGATCCTCTTTTGAGCTTTGTCTACCTGTGCGTTAAGGGATATATCCTGCCAAAACCTACAGGTTTTAAACATCGTGGGGACTGCCAAAGACAATGGATAGTGTGTTACCCTCACTTAGTTTCTCTCTTGTGCTTGGGATCGGGCCACGACCCCCAAGGCATCTGCTGAGTGAAAGTCTATGCACCCCAAGGCGAGTAGTCGCTGAAGCTCCTGGCAACACGGCAGAAGGCTCCGTGCAATTTTCCATCCCGAGGTAATCTCTGGACAGTTTCTGCAGACGTTAATCTTCTTGCTTCAAGTCGTCCACTTCATAGGCCGGTAAAGTTGAAGAAACCCAAAAAGTATTCTAATTACTCTTCGGCTTTCCCCTCTCGGCCTCGTGCTTCGAGGCCCCACTTTTATACTCCACCTCCGCACTTCCTAGAGTTTCCTGGGGTCATAGCATCTTCTGCTCAGTTGAAGAAGTTAGACTTTATGCATGCCCTCTTTGGGCCATCGACTCCCTATGGTGAACCATAATGACTCACGGAGCTGAGAAGTGCGGTCTTCCGGAATGTGTACTCCCGTCATGTGATCTAGCGCCGTTCGTTTCTCCAACCAGAAGCGTTGGATGGGCGGGCAGTCCCAGGCTGTGTTTAAAATCTGCACCATCTACTCCGCAGAGGTCACATTTGTCGTTACCTCAGTCATAGGCAGTGCAGACGCACTGGGGTGTAGTAGAAGCAATGTACGAATTTATAATGTACGATTCTAAATCTAATGCTAGCGGATATATCTCCCGTTTGCTTGCAGCAAAATGTCCACTGCTCCTCAGTACGCGTGTCCTAATTCCTCCTCCCATCTGCCCCAGGCCAGAGGTGGATCATACTCTGTTAGATTGTATCGTGCGGTATAATAGTGAAAGCACATGTGCAGGGGCAGTTTGTTGCAGGAGTGCGTGCAGTGGGGGCATAATAAGGGGCTCTTGCGGGAAATCAGATGGAATAGCTTTCACGTTCTGGCGCAGTCTGATATGATAAAATCGCTCTAGGGGGGGTGGGATTTGTATCGCTAAACAAATAATCGCTTGTGAGGAATTGTCCGGTTGTGTAGAGTTGTCCCCATGTTTGTATGGATAGTTTACAGAGTAGTCAATGGCATCCGCCCTCCTGTGTAACCGGGATATCCTGACGCCCTGGAAGGAGCGGGGAGTACATCAGTGTGCACTGTGTGGGCTTAGCTATATTACGCCAGGCGCTGGAAGCGCATTGAACAGTAGTAGAGGCGAGGCGACGCGGGACTGCGGGGGTGCTGAGGTAGACAGGTTATGGGCCATATAGCCATCTTCAATCGCAAGGTGGGTCATGTAAGGGGGGGCTTCATCCAGTATGCGGCAAACTGGGCTTGTGCGCAACTATAGTATAACTCTTTATCTGGTATTTCAAACCCGCCTGCACAGAATGGACGTGTGAGGGTGTCCCATTGCAGCCTCGCCTGTTTCCCTCCCCAGGTGAGTCGTATGAGCGGAGTCCTAATGGACGAAAAGAAATGGCGACTGGGGGCATAGGGAATATTGACAAAAAGATATAGAAGCTTGGGCAATATGATCATCTTTATGAGGGTGGCTCTGCCAGCCATGGATAGGGGAATTGCGATCCATCTCGTGATTTTATCAGTTATGGAATCCAGCGTGCGGCCATAGTTGACTCTCATCAGCTCCTCACGGGTGCGATAGATGATTATGCCAAAAGTCAGCGTGTCATCGCACCATTTGAGGGGATAATCCGGTGTGCATTTTAAAGTGGAGTCGGTGAGGGGATATATCTGGGATTTACCCCAGTTAATGTTGACTCCGGAGAGCTGCCCGAAAAGAATGAACAACCGGAGTATGGGATTCTGGCTGACGTCCGGATGTCGTAAGTAGAGCATGAGGTCATCTGTGTATAAAGAGATAAGTATTTGTCTGCTTGGATAAGTAATGGTGTGGTCTCGATAATGTTGTCGGACCTTGGCGGCGAGGGGCTCAATAGCCTGGGCAAAAAGAAGGTGAGACAGAGGGCACCTCTGCCTAGTGACTCTGGCCAGTGTAAAGGTAGAGGATCGCATACCATTGATCATCACTGTAGCACGAAGGCCTGTGTACAGTAAATTTATCCAGGCTAAGAATGGGAGGGGAAAGCCCATGCGTGTAGTACGAAGGATAAGTAGTCCCACTCCAGGGAGTCAAATGCCTTAGTGGCATCAAGGAAGATAGCGGCAGCCTCCTCGTCGGGGTCAATATCGTGGAGCAGTGCAAAAAGAGTGCGTAGGTTATGGGATGTACTTCTAGTCGGGATAAACCCCGATTGGTCAGGAAGGACCAATACTGGCATAAGAGGGCTAATATAGTTTGCAATTAATTTAGCTAGGATCTTGGCGTCTACATTTATGAGGGACAGGGGCCTGTACGAATCGACTTGCGTAGTCGGTTTTCCTGGTTTGGGTAGGGAGATAATGAGCGCTTCGCGCATTGTTTGGGGCAAAATGCCTGACTCCCGAGCTTCTTCAAAGACATGTCGCAACATCGGGATGAGTAGATGGCGAAGTATTTTATAAAATTAGTCCGGGAGGCCATCTGGCCCCAGGGCCTTCCCGGATTGTAGCTGCATAATAGCTGAGATAATCTCCTCATCCTCGTGGTGCGCAAGAAGGAATTCTCTTTGGCCGTTTCCTAACCAAGCGATAGCAGTGTCTTCAAAGAATGAAATGAAATCTACTGGAGTTCGTGGGTGGGTTGCATACAGTTGTTTATAGAACCGTTTAAAAACAGCAAGTATATTCAAAGTGTTTCTGTGCGTTAGGTCGTCCTCATCCTCGATCGCAAGGACAGTGTTAGCAAAGCAGGGGGTCGGATCGAGGAGGCCAGTGCCCTTCCCGGTTTCTCCCCCTCTTCGTAGCGACGGGCCTGGTGGTATTTCCCCCTAAATTTGCATTCTCGTTCCGCCGTCTCCTGGTACTCTGTAAGCAGGGTGCGTTTGCAATGTAGGGGAGGATGTGGACTGTATAGACCACTCAGTTTGTTTAATGTCTAGTTCTAGCTTCCAGAGTGTATTGCGAATATCTTTTAATACTCCCCCACTTTTGGCTATGCAGATGCCACACATGGTGACCTTGAAGGCCTCCCATAGCGTGGAGTATTGCGGGTTTGAGCCGTTATTACGGAGAAAGATGTCTGATATTTCCTGCTCGATTCCGTCTTTGAAAACGGGGTCTGGGAGTGTCTGTGGGTTGAGGCGCCAGAAGAAGGGGGATCTTCATGCGGTAGCGTGAGAGTGAGGAGCAGAGGTGAATGGTCCGAATATGTACGAGGGAGGTGTGACGCATGTGACACCCAGGATGCTAGTCCTTTGTCGACCAACCAATTGTCTATACGCGACCAGGAGGAGTGCACAGAAGAGTAGCAAGAACTTCACGAGTCCGCGGATGGAGAGTTCTCCAGGGGTCTATAAGATCATGATCCTCTACAATGTTTTTTAGGGTAAGTTGCACATTAGTGTAGTGGTGAGGCTGCGGGTGCGACCCGTCCAAACTCGGTTTGATAGTAACATTAGTCTCCACCCCATAGAAGGTGCATAGACCCTATGTCCTGTTTTTTTCCCCATAATATCTGGAAAAATTCCGGGTCATCAGTGTTGGGCCCGTAGCACAACACTAGTATTATGGATTGTGCGGATACCCATCCCCACAGGATACTGTAGCGGCCTTACGGGTCTCCGTAAAAACTGATGGGGGTGTAGGGAAGCGTGTGTTTTACCAGAATGAGAGTACCCCAGGCATATGAGGAATAGGATGAGAAGCATCTGCTTGCTGGCCCATCAGGTTGCAAAAGTGAAGGATGAAGTTGGAGCAAAGTGTGTTTCCTGGAGCAGGGCACAGTGGATGTTGTGACGGTCTAGGTAGACCAGTATATGGCGACGCTTGCGAGGGTTCCCCAGGCCTCGTACGTTTCATGTCAAAAAGTTATACTGGAGGGTTCTGGGTCGGGAGTATGGTGCATATGGAGAAATGTATTGGTGCAGAGTGCGATTCGTATGGTTATAAAGAGCGACATCAACATATGTGGGTGAAGTGGAACAGTGCAAAATGGTGCGTAAAGAACATTCCCCAATCCCCCCCCTAACTGAGTCCCCAACTCGTCACGACGTGCATCTCCCTGAGTTGCGACATGGGGACATTCCCCAGACCCTCCCAAAGCAGTGACCTAATCTCACCATGCCCCTCGCCTCCCGCCTCCCAAAAAGAAAAAAAAACCAGTTCCACCGCCTCAACAGGGTGCGATAGGTACAACAAATTACCCATTTACGTTAGAAAGCTGTAAGGGTTTGCCTGTTGGGCTTCTAGAAGGCTAAAAGTGAGGGTGCTCAGGTGGTAACATGTATTTTCATCTCGTTGTAGTGTGAAGAATTGCTTTTTAGTTAGCGCTTTCACCTGGCAGGGTGACGTACCCCCCTAGTAATATCTTGTTCAATTACATCAACTGCGGGATGGTTGGTCGGCAACGTCCACCCCAAGAGCTGAATAGCAGTGCGTCATTCAATGTCTGAAGTGTCACCTCTACCATCTGGGCGGTGGGGTGGGGAGGATCGGCCTGCGGGCTGCTTCGGCAGGGTCTTGATGAAGTCCTGCACGTATTGCGGTGTGTTGAAGAAATGCTGTTTTCCGTGGAGCGTGACTTTTAGACGGGCAGGGAATATCATTGCGTAGGGCATATTAAGTTGTTGCAATTTTTTCTTTACGAGGAGGAATTTCCGCCTCTGTTCTTGAACAGCCATGGTGAAGTCTGGATAGATCGAGATGTCCATCCCCTCGAAGCGGAGTTGACCATGTTCTCTAGAGAGGTGGAGGGCTGTGTCGCGGTCGCGGTAATTGAGTATCTTGGCTTTTATTGGGCGGGGCGGGCCCCAGGAACAGGGCGAGCCGCCACGCTCAACCACCAGGACCGGCGAAAAGGCCATCCTACCAAACAGCGCTATGAGGAGGCGCTCGACATATTCCTCCATCTTGCCAGTAGCTGTCGATTCCGGCACCCCTAGGATGCGAAGGTTGTTCCGCCTAGAGCGGGATTCTAAATCCTCATTTTTGGCCGCGATAACTTTAAGGACCCGCTCCATTCCTAGTGTGCGTGTTGTGGTTTGCTGTGGAGGTGTCCTCCAAGTCCAAAATGCGACGCTCTGCCTCAGCCAGCCGATCATCGTGTGTGTCCACTCTGTGTTTGACGCCATCGAGTCTAGCATTCATGGAGTCTATTTTGGATTCTATGGAAGTCAGGCTGGACTGCATGACTAGTAAAAGTTCTTTTAGGTCCGCAGTGGAGGGGGCCGGGGCCTCAGCTTGATCTTCCTCGAGTTCCGTCTGGAAGCGGGTGGTCTTCCGCGCATCAAAGTTGAGTTTCGGTTGGCGCCCATCCGGCTTCCCCATGGCGACAGGATATGAAGTTCAATGCAAGGAGAGTGGCCGGAGGGCTGTCGTCCGGCTTTTGTAGGGGCGATTAGGGGCCCGCAGGGCGGTGGTGTATGCCGCAGCTAGAGTGTCTGGTGCAGCAGGTGCACCCCCCGACCCTCACCCCAACGCCCCCCAGCCGCATGTGTCACGCCCTATGTGGTCATAGGGCGCTATCGCAGAAGGGTTGCCCTGTGCCCCCAGAATGCATCTGACCCTTATGCCACGTACCAGGGCCCCTTCAGCCGTTCGGTTAGCGTCACCTCGTTGGGTCAAGCACCCCACTACTATGACCTCCCTGGCGAACTCAGACTCTCTCTCCCTGTGGTCAGGATGGCCTTTGGTCCTCGTCGCTGGACCCTCAAGCACAAGCAGCGATATGAGGCTACCAGGTCCACCGCAATCCGGAGGGGCCAGTCGTGCGCTCTCACTCCTGGGGCCTAATGCGTGTCAAGGCAGCAGCCGGGGCACCTATAGTCCCTGGCCCAAGTGCCAATGTCCCGTCACCGCTAGCGCAGTCACCAACGGTATCTCCGGTGCGTAACTACCCGGCCCAGGGCATTGTCTCCCCCCGAGAAGGAACAGCAGGGGAAGAGGGCGCGCAGGCTCCGCAGGGCCTCAGCAACAGACCGGGATCCCACGCCGTTTAGCACATTTATGGTGAGTGCATGTCTGGGCCCAGGAGCACGGGTCTCGCAGTCGTCACAGGCCTTAGGGGGAGTGCAGTGGGGGCCAGGCTGGTACTGATACAGTGCTTTGAGTGGGGCCTAGGCGGTTTCACGCGGTGGTCAGTGCTGTCGCCGCACCAGTTGTCTCGCAAATGTTCAGTCATGCAAGGGGGCGCAGCCGGGTGGCAGTGCGCGGCCGTCCCCCGCTGGGGCAGCAGGGATGCTATCGGAGCTCCTACCCGGTCACAGTGGAGGAGCGCCCAGTTCGCCCCTGCAGGGGAAGGCCCGGCCGCACCGGGGAACGTCAGGCACTCACCTCCCCAACACCGCACCAGCGCATCCGGGTCCTCAGCAAATCCGCTTCGTCCGCTGGTCGCACCACGCCGCAGCAGACCACAGGGTCGCGGCGGACCTGTCCAGGGAGCACAGGTACAGCGTTGATGCAGGGGGAAAAGATATGCCTTCTTCAGCTTCTCACACAGAGCCCGGCAGGACCTTCCACACTGGCGTCTCCCGCGAAGCCGCAGCCCCAGGTGGCCAGCCCCAGCCGCTCTACTCTGCCTCGTCCGGCTCAGTTCAACCAGCTCGCGCCGCCGTCATTTTTTGGGTCGCGGCCGCAGAGGCCAGATTGCGGTTTATGGAGTTCAGCAAGCAGGTACTTCGCCCTTTGCCACGCTATGAAGCTGCGCTATTCCAATGCTTGAAACACAGCTTCCAGCGCCCTAGTCGTCCGAGATGACAAGGATAATTAACGGATCATAGCCCGAGCTGCAAGAGCCTCACGCAAGTGTCGCCATCTTGCTTGGCGCCCTCTAGCGCCCTCCAAGTGGGTGCTTCAAAATTTTGCAGTAGTAGAACACCCTTCATTCATGGAAACCTCTCTACCCTTGCCACCATCCCAAGGACGGCTGGTGGAGGACCATCTCTCCTTGCTGCGCCAAGAAGTGCAGGCTCTTCTCGCCAAAGGAGCCTGCACCCGAAATTGGACATAGTTGCTATTCCCGCTACTCTCAGCGCCTTTCTATGGTAGGAGAAATTCAAGATGCTCGCCTTGGCTCAGGTCTAGTCTGCCGTGGAGACTGGATGGTAGTGGTGGGCTTACATGAAGCTTATTTTCACATCCCCATCCTACAAGCTCACAGGCATTACCTGTGGTTCACTGTAGCCAAGAGCATTTTCCGTTAGCTCTGCTCCACTTTGGCCTCATCAGTGACATCGAGTGTGAGAAAGTGCCTCTTTTGCAATGGTTAGCCCCCCCCACTTTTTGCTTGGAATATGATGTAGTCTCGATTGAAAGTGCACAGGGTCCCTGCCAACCAGGTCCCCTTTGCCAGAGCTCCTTCCCTAAAACTGTACCATGATTGGCGCAACTTCAGACCTCCCTGAAAGTCCCTAGTAAATGGTACCCCTGGTACCTGGGGTATTGGGTCTGAAGAGGATCCCCTCAGGACCCTTCACCAAGGCTATGCAAACTGCCACTGCCGTCGGCATGCCTTAATGCTGAGAAAAATGACAAAGTCGACATGGCACACAGCCTGGGTGCCATCTCAAGCAGCTCTACCTAATTCGCCTCTCCAGCCAGCCTTACAAGCCTTAAGGCAGGGTGCACAATATCTCAGGGGTGGGCATATCTACATGAGTAGATATGCCCCTACAATATTTAAGTCTATTCTTAATATTGTAAATGCCAGGTAAGCCATAGAGAGTACATGGGCTGGAAACTCAACAACTCGAGTTCCCCAGGAGTGTGGGGTATCAAATAACTCCTCTTAATAAACACAGACTGATGCCAGTGTTGGATTTATTGAAACATGTACCCAGAGGGCACCTCAGAGGTGCACCCTGAAAACCTTAGGCAGCCTGCCACCACCAAACATGTTTCTTGACCCATGGGGTGAAAGCCCTTGCTCTCTGATGCCTGAAACAAAGACCATCCTGGGTGGGTTGTCATATCTCCTCGCCAAGGCAGGCACAGTACACGAGATGGAAGCTTCAAAGGCTTTGCCGCCTTTGTCGTGCGCCCCCAGGTTCTGCTGCTTGAAGGGACTACAAATATTCCTTAAACCTCTCCCTCCCACCATCACCGATAATCACACTGGCCTGGCTGACCAGAATAGTATGTTTGGCAATCGTGTATTTGAATGCGTTTTTAAAAAGTGTAACCGAACTTCACTGCAACATTTAAATGTGAAGGAGCGAAAGAAAGGAAGCTGAAAGAAGAGGACGATATAAAATGGAAGAAGATGGGGGAAAAGTGAAATCAGGAAGAAAGAAAGGAGGGGGAAGGAAGAAAAAGACAGTGAGAAATAAATGTAAGGAGAGGAAGAAAGAAATTAAAGCAGTAAAGAAGAGACCGAGCATGCCAGTGAAAGAGAAAAGATACAAAAAGAGAAAAACATGGGGAAAGAAACAGGATTGAAAGTAAGAGAGCGAAAAAGATGAGAAGAGCTTTAGAAAGTGAAGGTGAAAGAAGCAAGAACAAAGGAGAAAAAAGGAGAGGACTAAAGTACAAGACTATAAAAGCAGACACAAAAAAGAGAACAAGGGATTGTGAAAATGCAGAATAGGAAAGTGTAAGAAGAAAAAAAACAGAAGACTTGGGTAATTAAGAAGAAAAATTAGCATAAGAAGTGAAAGTAGCAGAAGAAAGAAAAAGAAAGGTAGAACAATGAGAACAAGGAAAGGGCAAGTCAGAAAAAAATGAGAACAGGAAAGAAAAAAGTTGAGCAAATAGAGCAGAAGTCGAGATAGAAAGAGGAAGATAAAAGTAAGAGAAACAGTCAAAGGAGAGAAAGAAAGAAGATAAGAAATATAAGTGAAAGAGAAATACAGGCAAAAAAAGGAAAATCAAAAGGACTGAAGAATGAAAGTGAAAGGAAAAAGAGTGACAAAAAACAGGACAGAAAAAGGAGAATAGAGTAAGAAAGGAGAAAAGACAAGAGAAAGGTGATAGGAAGACAGCAAGAAATCAAAAACAAAGGCCGGAAGAATAAAGAAGAGACAGAAGATAATTTGAAAACGGTGTGAAAGCAAGAAGAAGAAAAAGTAGGAGAAAGGAGAGAAAGTGAGAAATGAAAGGGAGCATAAGAAAGAGCTAACGAACCAGAAGAAAAGGAGGAAAAGAAACAAATAGCGAAATAATGAAATGTAGTGGAAGAAAGAAAATGGAAGAAAAGAAACAAAAAGTATTTTTTTCCGAAGAAGGCAATGCATATTTCTGCAATTTCCGATTCCTATGTCACACAGAAAGCTTTGCACTGTGTTTTAAAGTGCTATCATAGCCTTTGAACAGCTGCGTGTTGTCGAACCAGATGAGTTAATTGTCATGTGTGAGCCACTCACAGGCAGCCTGAGAGCTACTGATAATTCAATTCAATTTGTTTTTGTTGATTTAGACCTCTACAGAGGTCAACAATATAAACAATCAAATAATTTCAACAAAATTCAAAAACTTTTCAAACTCTACATTTTTCTTTGGTGAATACAAAGATAAAAACTATTTGAAATTCTTTATACAGATTATAGCACTCAAATTCACCAGTGGCCTTAGTAATGCAATCAACTCATTGATTCTAGACACATATTTAAAACATCAGCATAGCCAATAGGTCTCGCCTTTGGGACCTTATGTGTTTACCCACGCAGCAGTTGATGTTGTTGCACCAAGGATATTGTGCTGCATAACTAAATACTTATAAGGTCCCAAAGGCGAGACCTATTGGCTATGTCAATGCTTGTTCTATGTATGTTAACATGTGTGAGGATAATGCTGCAGAGCGTACGGCATACATGTTTTGTTGCTTCAAAACTGAGTCAGCCCTGTGAAATTGTGTATTTTCCAATGTCCGTGGCTCTTTTGTATAATTCTGAGAGAGATCTGAGCTGGGAATTTGATTTATGTGATGGGGTTCACACATTTCAGAAAGATGTTCAGGGTGGGCTACATGTGCAATGGCATGAAAAGGTACATGAGAGGGAGGCTAGTGCTGTGTACAACAGGTATGGACTTTGCACTGCATTGAAGGTGCCTTTCTGGGATGCTTTATGCTCCTGACTTGCAGATGGGTAGCACGCCGCTCCATGGGGAGCCATGGATGTGTGGGGCTGTGGTCTTGCCTACGCAGTGTTTGCAAGTTATGCATGTGGACCAGAGTTGTGCTGTTATTGTGTTTTTACTATGCTTAAGCATTAGCTAAGAGCCGATGGATGGATGGATGGATGGATGGATGGAATGATGGATGGATTGTGAATGAGTCAGTGCTGTCAGGCCAATGAATGCTCAAGGTTGTTGCTAACGCTATATTGCCGTAAGCATGTAGCTCTAAATACATTTTGGCCAAGGACAAAGATATGAGACTAGTTTTGCATGTGGGGACCTACCAACTTTGGAATGGTGAGCATTGTCCCACATTGACAAAGGGCCTAAAGAGTGTCATCTTCAAGAAGAGGAGCTCCTGCATTACTCGTAGTATGTATGCCTATCGAGCCCATGTAGGGGCAGCAGAGGAGAAACTCATGAGAACGAGCATTATACAGTTAGCCATGGTCTACCTGTCCAATAGCGGCCATCAAGTGACCATTATGCGTGCTCGGAGGAGTGCACTCGCGAGCGGGCGGAGGAGGACGCCGTAGGAAGAGGCATACTAGAGTTAAGGGTTGGCACTTTGAGTCTTCTATGAAGTGCACCAGCAAGTGATGTGGGAGTGAGTGAGGAGTTTACACTAGTTGACTGAGTAACGTGCAGCGTGGATGAAGCTGGTCCTTTCCTTTGCATGGTCAGAAGATGCGAGAGTCCTTGGGAAGAAGCGGTGAGACTCCATCAGTGTGGGCCTAGCTGGGATGTGTTGGTGACTGTAAAACCCTATATGTTTGTGAGACTCAATGTGTGACACGTAGACATGGAACAGTATAGGAATGAAGGGGGGCACGAGGGGGTCTCCAGTCAGGAGTGAGGCCACTGAGGCATGGGGACTGAGCGGTATCCCTTGCAGTGGGAGAGAATGATTGAGAGGGCGCTGGTGAGCCTCCATTGATGTGTGGGGGGCCAGCAATGAAGGGAGCACGAGACCAGGTGAGTCTGCAGTGTAAGCAGACGGGGGAGGGGGAGTGGCCGTTAATGTTTGTAGTGACATCAGTGGTTTGAGAGAAAGTGAGACTTTTGCAGCGTGAGACGTTGATAAGAAGACGGCGTGAGATCCCCCATTGATGTGTGAAGCTCATGGAAAGTGTGGCAGCCCTGTGTGGTTAGGAGAGTTATGGAGTGCGGGGTGTGAGACCTCACATCAGCCTCGTGACGTGGGAAGCCTCCTGCACGTCCATGGGAGGGATCTCACAGAGAGTGAGGCCCCCCTGTATGTGTAAGAGGTTGGGAAGCAGGATATGTCGCCAATTTGGTGTGAACCCCACCAGCTCCATGATAGGGGGAGGCTTCTTGTCAGAGGTAAAGATTTCAGGGAGTGAGGGACTCCTTGTCTGTATAAGTGAGGGATGGACTGAGGTCTCCTTGTGGCATGTTTCTCAAGCCCCAGGATAGAGGATTCTGCTGCCCACTGCTAAGGATTTCTCAAAGTGAGTGAGTTCCTCCAGGCAGTGTAAGTGAGAGGTGTGGAGCGGAGACTGAGGTCTCCTTGCAGCCGATCTCAGCAGTCCCAGCGTGAGGAAAGGTTCCTGTCCAATGATGACTTTTTTAAGAGTATGAGTGAGTTCCTGGCAGTATAAGCATGGGATGTGCGCCAGACAAAGACGGGTCTCCTTGCAGCGGATCTCAGCAGTCCCAGGTTTAGGTAAAGGCTCCTGCCCAATGATGAGAAGTTCAGAGAATGAGCTCTCAGCAGTACAAGTCAGGGATGGAGAGCAGGGACTGAGGGCGCCCCAGCGTGAGGAACGGCTCTCGCCCAGTGACAGAGATATCGTATGTGAGCGAGTCCTCAGTCTAACCCAGAGAGGATCACACTGCAGCGGATCTCCGCAGCCCCAGACTGGGCTCTGACAGCTCATTCCTTATCAGCATTCCTCATCTGCCCCCTGGCTCTGCCCATGACATCACTCTGGCCCGGGGGATGGAATTACAGCCCCGGCGGAGCTTGGCCTCGCCTGTCTTAATTAACAGGAGCCCTGCTGGGGCGTCCCGCAGCCCGGGAGCACTTCATGGTGGATCGCCAGACGGGAGAGCGCCCGAACCAGGGCTGAGCATCGGTCCTTCTCTGGGGGCAACGACCAGGAGAAGGGGCATAACCCCGCGAGGGCTGAGAAGTCACTGCGGGAACAAAACATGCTAAACAAGCAGATAAACAAGCACAGAAAAGCAGAGATCACCAAGGGGACAAAAAAGCCAGGGCCAGCGCGACTGCCATCTGTTTCCAATTAATGCGAGACGCGGGCGCGCAAATTGGGAACATATGGCGTGATGCTCGCTCTCGCAAGCCGTATGCAGTGGGCGGATACAAAGATGGGACATGCACCTGCTTTTGCCCAATTGCTTGCAGTCTTTTTTAGAAAGACGCACACAAAGGCCAATAGTGTGTGAGCAAAAAAAAAAGCCCAGAGCGATTCCAAGAAGTTGTTCTTCTAGAGCAGCGCATGCGCGCTGCGCTAGTCTCGACCTAAACAAAAGGTTTTTAAAAGGGAATCTTCGCTTGTAGCTTAATTTTGCTTTTGCAGGCATTATAACATGTGCACATTATCTTTTTCCCGAAGAGCAATACAATCTTTTTAAAGCACCTGCATGAGAGGTAGCTTTAAACCCATAATGAGAGAAGTGTGTGGCACATTCTAATGACTGGGAGAAGACCCTGCCTAAATAGGTATATGTTCTTACTACTTCAACGGACCTTCCACCCAGCTTCCAGTCAAAGGGACGGTACCATTTCCTCCCTCTAAATGGTACCACCTTTGTTTTGGTGATATTTGCTTTAAAAAACAATGTCTTCTGTATACTTATAAAGATATCCAAATTACTCTGTAGACCGATAGGTGTAAGGTCAAAAATGACCACGTACTTGGCTTACATTAGGACATATATAGTTTGAGATGCAATTTTTTAGGGGAAAATAATTTGCATTCAAAAAAACAATCTGGTAAGTCACCAAGGAATATGGAAAACCACGTGGAGCTAAAATCCATCCCTGTTTAAGGACATTTTGAGTTAATATTTTAGGGGCAACCCCATGTCTCCTTCCATAAGAAATCTGCACCAGGTGGATGTATGGAGTGCAATTGTAAGTCCTAGTAAAGCACTAGGAATCTCCATTCTCTCAAGTTTCCTACACAAAGTGAGTATATCAACCCTATCTAATGTGGTTAGAAAATCAACACACAATATACCACTTGCGATTTGGCCACAACATGCTTATCTATTACCGTTTGAAATATTGCAGTATTATCTGTAACAGAATGATTGGGCTGAAAATCTGCTTTGACAATGGGTATCACTTCCCTAGAAAAGGCCCAATCCTTGAGATGATCCAGAACACCGGTGGCGAAGATCTTCCCTGTTGCATCCAGAAGTGCAATTTAATGGTAATTGCAGGGGGAGAGGCGAGAACCTTTTTACTGAAGAGGCACCACTATACTTCCAGACCATGAGCTTGGAGTTTGTTCAGTTTAATAGCAGTGAGACAAAAGTGATGTAAGGAGCTTAATCCAATCCAAAGCATCATCCTGAAGAAGTTTTATGGATATCTTGTTTGGGCCTTTCGCTGTCAAGGATCTTGCTTTTCTGATATATGCGTGATCAATTTTTCCCTAGGGGCTGATATGTGCTGGTAAAGCTCAGGGGCTAACGTAAACTCAGTGGACACCCTGCTGTTAGGCAGGGTGAGATTTATCTAATACAGTTCAGAAAAAAACTTTCTCCATTCCTTCTGTGGGATGGGAATTGCAGATGGCTTTTTCCTACTACCCATAAACTTGGAGATAAGCAGCCAGAAGGTTCTGCAGTTGTTTGTAAGGCAGCTTGCTGCAGTTCTGCCCAGTTCTTGTCCATGGTGGCTCTGTTTTTCCAGTGAAGTTTCCTCCGTATCTTCCATAGAGCTGATATTTCTTTTCCCCTTGAAACTGAGAAGGCGATGAATTGATGACGGATTAGTTTATTCAACTTGTGGGAAAGTTCGACTTCTGGAAACTCCTTTTTCTTAAGTGCCACATTATAGACCTCCTCTGAAGCTTGAGGACTGCTGCAGAAATGATCTTTTCAAAGATTAGAATTGAATTACTTGCTTCAAATGCTTGATATACTTGCCATGAAATATTTCTGCATTTATCTTGGTTTTATTGGTACAGTTCGATATGATTCGTCCCAGATAACAGGCTATTGAAGCCTCACTGTTTCTTTCTGCTATGGGCCACAACACAGTTTTCTGTATAGTTAGCTCTAGTTCCGAGTATAATATTGCATGGTCACTACCTTGTACAAATCTGGTTTTAAGGAGTAGAAATTACTGAAATAAATCATGAGAAGTTATGCTATAGTCCAGTATAGAGTAGCCGGTGACCCCTTTTCTGGTGTAGGCTGCTGCAACATCCCCCTCCCTTCCTCCATTTAGGATCACTCCATTATTACATTTAGTGATTCCAGTAGTATTCTTCTACATTTATCTGCCTTAATGGTGTCAGGAAAGACTGTATCAGGGAATTGCCAGGCTTCTTCCAGATATTTATTTTTTTATGCTTTAGACATAGCAATGGAGATTTTTCCATTGAGGTCACCCATTATTATCATATACGAGTTTCCACCGGACTCGAGGGTTGATTCTATTAAATCCAACGTTTTCACCAAGAGAGGATTGAATTTGGAACCGGGAGGAGCATATATATCAAATAAGAATAGAGAATCCGCTGATCTAGCTCTTACTTTTGGAAGATTTATTTTGGTGCATCGAATATTATCACTTGGGAGATTAATAATTTCGAAGTCCCACTTTATCTCAACTGTAAGCAGGATGGATGGCAAGGCCTCCCTTGGCATGACCACGTCTGACCCTCGTGGCAGGGACATCAAAGACAAAATAATTGTTCCAATCTAATTTAGCCTTAGACCAACTTCGGGAGAGAATCTTAAGCTGTGCAACTTTGATGTTTCCAGTCCAGCAACGTTCCAAGAGATAATTGCAATATTATTGCTAAAAATGGAGTTTAGAGACACCTCTTGGTTTGTTTTCATTTAGACTCCTTAGGAGCAATGACCAGGAGGCATCCGTTTTTGTTTTGTCCACTTTGGGGAGACTTTGATTCCATATCTGTCTACCTCCATCCTCAATGTGGATTGTTAGTGAATCCACTTGACCATCATTGTACTCATCGTCCTTTCAGCTAGAAGAAGAAAACAAATGATTTGCTCCCCTGTTAGGCACAAACAGTGGAGGAGGAGATGAAAGAGATTTATGACGAATACCCACCATGTCAAAACCATTTATGTGGAGTCCTTCACTTTCCTAAAGCACCAACGGTGAATCACGCTGGATCAAAATTCTACCTGTGCTGTAGAGGAGTCCTGCATATTAGGAAAATACACCAATTTTATTTTTAGAAGAAGTGAGAGATTGAAGTTGAGTAAGGTTGTGCAGAAGCTTTAAAACTCTTTGACGATTTAAAGTGTCATTCGCAGTTGCAAAGAGGTGCGATATCTCAAGAACGCAGTGTAGGTTTTGTATTGGGCATGCCAACGCCGACCGTCCAATAGAGTTTCAGAGCTGGTTGTGCGTGGACTGGTTTTTCCTGTGGAAGAGTAAAGCTCTCGAAGTTAGAGGCCGGCAGATCTTTTTTTTTATAACCAACTTTATTAAAAGTTTTACGGCAAAGCATAGCACAGTACGAAATTTGATCTACATACAAGTACGGCATAGTAACCAGCTCCGACACCAAAGTTGTGTAACAGTACTTCATCATATGGATATGCCATAAGTCCCACCACTTTCCCCCATTTCCGGTCATGCTTCTGCATGCAACCACGGGCCTCAAAGATAGACTTCTCCTGGTGCGCACACCAATTCACTCCTGTACGGCAACCTCAAACAGTCGGCGGATGTTTTTGCTCCAGACTCTGGCCACATCCCGCTTAGCTATCAAATATGCCGTCCCCAGGAAAGCACGGTCCGCCCTCTGGCCTCTCACCTCCTCCATGAGCCCTAGTAATGCAACACGAGGCACCAATTCCCGGGCATGGTTAAGACAGCAGATAGTATGTGACCCACCTCATCGCAACATATGTGGCATGTAAATAGTTGCACCATTTGCAGCTGTGCCGAAATTGCCAGCTCGCTGGGCGCCTTGCACGCCTCCCTCCAATCATCCTCATCCGGGTCCTCCACCTAGGATGCACATCTCTGTCTGGCCCTCCTGAGACTGTCCCAAGTATGAATTACTAAAGAAGGATAAATCGCAGCTGTGGCCCTTTTGCCCAACCGTCTTAAGAAGATTTTCGCCTCTAACCGATTATATTCCGGTAGAGCTTCACCCGGAAGCTCCTGTGCCAGCAGGGTGTGATGCAATGGAAGATATCGAAAGAACTGCGAGCTAGATAGTAATCTGCTTTTAATTCCTGAAATGTCAAAATAGTTCCTCCCCTAAAAACATCTCCCAGGTATGTGATCCCAATGCGATCCCATGCCAAAAAAAAACCTCTGTCAGCAGCCGACCAAGCCACGTCCTGCGCCATTATGGGGGCATCCCATTCAGATGATGGTCCCAACCTGTGAGACCAAGATCCACCCTCCAGCAGTTAAGGTAAACCAGTGTGCTGGAAGGCAGCGCATTTGGTAATCGCGTCCCGTAGACGTCGAGCACCCAGTTTATGCCCAATGAGCAAATTTCCAGCTGATATGTTGGATCATCCCACGCATCAGTGAACCAGTCGTTAATCGCACCATGTGGGATGCAAGGTAGTACAGGTACAGATCGGATAAGCCCAAGCCACTATCGAAAGGAGATTTGCGCAACAAATAGAATGCCACCTTGTGCTGACCCCCAGCCCATACAAAGTTAGTTATTTTAGTAATCACTGAGTGAAACCATTTGCGAGGAATACAATAGGGATACTTAGCCAACACATACAGATAGCGCGGGAGACATCACAATTTGAACAGGACTCTGCGCCCCATGGCATTCAGTGGCAGTTTGGCCCAGTGGTTAACGTCCTGCTCAAGCCGCTGGTCCAGCCCCTGGAAATTAAGAGCCCAAGTAAGGTCCGGCATAGGAGACATGCGCACCACTAAATACTTAAGAGTTATGTTGAATGGGAATGTTGGGGCACCAGACTTTCCCCAGGTCCCCCCTCACCTCCGCCAAGCAGGACTTGCCCTCATTGACCTGGAACCCAGATGCCTCGCCATTCAGCCGAAGAAGTGTTAAGCAGCAGGGCCCCTGCGTTGTGGATCCCTCAGGAACAGGAGCACATCGTAGGCGTATAACCTCACGCAGTCTTCAAATCCAGTCGCCCATCGCTACCCTGAAATCTGAGCTTTGCAGCGTATTAGCCGCACCAGAGGCACTATCGCCAATGTAAAAAGCAGTGGGGACAGACGGCACCTCTGTCACATGCCCTGTTCAAAGGGGAAGGTTGGGGATAAGACTCAGTTCACCCGGAACTGTGCGGTCTGGGAGTGTTGAACCATCTGATGAAACCCCTCCCCCACCCCAGCCCGACGAAGGACTCCATCCATATAGGCCTATGACACTGTGTCAAATGCCTTCGTGAAATCGACTAGCAAAAGGGCCAGGCTACCATCAAGCTCCGACACCCAGATCAGAGCAAAGTGGACCCTCCATATACAGTGACGTGTGTTATGGTCTGGCATGAATCCACATTGATTCGAGTGGGCAAGGTGAGGTAAAACCCGACCCAGCTGCTCAGCCAACACTTTTGCATAAATCTTGATGTCAGTGTTGATCAGAGAGATCTGGCAGTAGGTGGAACACTGGTACCTCTGGAGGCCTTTTTCGGCAGGACAACGATGGTGGCACAACCCAATTTCCACAGAAAGGACCCTTGCCGCAAGGCTGCCATGTAGAAGTTCCAGAGATTGGGACAAAGGATCTCATGGAAATCCTTGTAATATGCGATGGGATACCCCTCAGGGCCGGCTGTTTTCCGGGGTTACAGCCCCGATACCGTGGCATTCACCTCCTCAAGCATCAAGGCTTGGTCCAGCTCCTGGGCCAAGGCACTGGGTATAGTCTGCAGCGGTTTGGTGTCTAGAAGGTCATTGGCGACCTCCTGAGGCAGGTTACACCGATAATATAACCCTTTGTAAAAATCAACAACGGTTTGGTCAGCCTGAGGATTTAATTGCAACTGCCCTTGCTTCCTTAGAGGATGAAGAGTCCTGCTTGAAGTTTGAACGACCTCTGTGGTTAGCATATTTTTATTTGCAGGGCCACTTGCTCCCTTTGCCGCATCCCTTGTAGGGACAGCAGACGAAGAAAATGTTATTTTACAAGACTTATGCTTTATGATTCTGCATTTGATTCATCTTTTTCCTCACAGGCATCATATCTGATAAAATATTCTGTGAACAAACTACGGAGCGAATAGACTGTTCCTGCCCCTATTCTTTTTTTTTTCCTTTTCGCAGGTCTCTTACTTGTTTGAGTTGAATTTGAATTTTTGTATATTTCCAGTGTGAGTTCTGTTTTGAGGCTGTCTGCAGCCTGTCTTGTTTGCTCTCCCACTTCGAGGTCAACCCTTGCAGCTGTAGGCAGATTGTTTTAATTCACTAAAAACTCTAGTGTTGTAGTCTGAATTTCTAGTAAATGGTCAGATTTAACAGTGCTAGTATGGATATGGATATGAGTAGCCTCTGCAGGGAATGTAGAGATTAGAGATAACCAAAATAGATAAATAGTATCCCTCTAAACCTAGATTACTTACTTATTGTGGGTACACATGGGGAAAAAATACCGCAACTATGTTTACATTTTTTTTAACTATTTTATTCATGTTTTCTTCATTTTCTAGTTATTTGATTTCTTTTTTACATTGTTTCCTCATGCAATAAAAATTCATCTCTTTTTTGGGGTGAATGAACAAACTTTACAAAAATAGTAATGTCTTTTTTTAAATACAAAAATGAGAGAAAATAAAGTTTTATATGAAAAACATACAAAACGTAACAATAATTCAAAGAAAAACCCCACACCATTCACACCTCTAAAAATACTACAAGCATATCACTTTCATACAACACATTTCATACTACACCCCAAGGAAAAAAGGAACAGCGAGTACAATGCTCGTCAAACAAGAGCGAGCCGCTAGATCCTCAGATGTTGTGCTAAACGTTGGGGTGTTTCATTCAAGCTGGTCGACGCACGTTTCGGTAGCCTAATTTTCTTTAGATGCCACCTTCCTCAGGACCTGTTGCTACGTGTTTTTGTCACGGGCAAAGGTGGGGGCCTGATTGTCTGAAAGTAGATAGAATGTTATTAGAAACAATTATTTATTTAGTATTATTTTGTTACCAAGTGTGTAACCCACAGGAGAATATACAATTGTTCTCCATAAAATTATTCTATTGGGCTCATTTTGTCTGTCAAGCTAGCAAACAGCGCTACTGGGTTCATTGCTCTCTGGCTGTCATTTAAAAGATCTATTGAGAGAGGAAAAGAGAAGGAAAGGAAAGGAGGATAGATGAGGAATAGGAGGATGTGCATTCTTGGCACCTAATTCCACGTCCGTTCTCATGTGATGCTAAAAAACATTATCACTTAGTGTGATGGGCTGGTGTGCAGTATGATATTAGATCATAGAGCCTACTCCATGTTTATTCAGAGTCAGGTAGTCAATGTGACTTAATCTACCTGTTTTGTTTCAATACTCCGGTAGCGATGTCACTTGTTGTACTTCTTCTTCGAGTAACTTCTATTGTAAGACTCGCTTAACTCTGGCCGTTGCTATAAAAAACAATTATTATGATGTTATGGATGGTTACACTAATTATGTATAACGTATCTTCAATACCTACATGGTAACCCCATGTGTCACTCTCTAGCATACCTTGTATGTGTCTTAGTCGCACAATGTCCGTGGGCTGGAGCCGTAGTATCACCACATAGTATACGATCAGGATCTTTGATTGAAGGAGCATGGTTGTGTTCGTCGCTCATGCAAACTTTGCTTGCCTATGTTTAATAGCAGAGACTAAAAGTTATTGCCTCATGGGCTTTGCCTGATACTGAGAGAAAAGCCTATTGAAAGTTTCAAAAAAATCCATCTATTGTTGATATATAACCTACTAGTTTTGTTCGTGTCCTGGTCTCGCTTTCTCTTAATCTGTTCTTTTTCCGATTATTCCTCTATCGGCACTCCTACTGGGGGTACTTGCGTCGGGATCTACGATGTGTTTGTTAGCACCCTAATCAATCATAGGAGGGAGAGAGGAGGGTTAGCTGTTTGACTCGATCACGGGACCGGTATCTGTAGATATATAATCCATGGCTATAATGCATCATCCATTGCCATTGCGGTATATATATTTCACTACGCGTTAGTTGTACGTCTTTGCCATGTTCCCAACCACTCTCAACAAACATGGGTTAAGAATTAATTCCCATATTATCTCTCCCCTGGGTAGAGTAGGTATATTACAGACCTTACGAGCAGTTTTTCGTTACACGCTACATTAATTACCGTCTGGTTGCCTTCTGTTTGGGAGGTTATTTACGGGTAAACTTTATTTTCTCTCATTTTTGTATTTAAAAAAAGACATTACTATTTTTGTAAAGTTTGTTCATTCACCCCAAAAAAGAGATGAATTTTTATTGCATGAGGAAACAATGTAAAAAAGAAATCAAATAACTAGAAAATGAAGAAAACATGAATAAAATAGTTATTTTTGGGATGAGATGATGTCAGTAGAGGAAAATTCGGTGATTGAGATAAATTGACTTCAAGACCTGATACATTGCTTGGGGTATTGTTGAATAATTGAAGAGTCTCTTTCAGTGGTTTACACTCAACCGCGTGAGGAACATGGCTCAGGTCTAAGTGAGGCAGTGTGAAATAATTTATTGGAGTATGGATTAAAGCAGTCTGGGGGTTGACTGCTGTTGACTTGATTCAGTGGGACAATCTATCTAATTGCTCTCAGCTTTTTCTTTGGCTTTTAACTGTGCCAGTTGTGATCTCACTTGGCTTTACGCCAATCTCTGCGATCCCTCCTTTTGCCATTTTTCCATTTTCATTTGTTGTGGACGAGATCGTAGGGAAACAAATCAGGTATCACTGTTAGCTCTTCAAGAGTGCCAATATGCTCCTGTTTCTGCTTTCTTCTCCTCACTGATTGCACCGTTCCAACCTCTTCATAACCACAGTACAATTTCTTAGCTTTTTAATTTTCATGGTAGAGCAATAGATTTCCCTTTTTAATTAGATGGAGTCACAGCGTGCACTAATTGCGGTCGAATGTTCTAAAATTGTTGTAAGCTAGGAGCAATTTCTAGGTCTGAATACTGTACGATAGCCACTGTAGGTGAACTTAGCTTACTAGGTGGCCTACTGCTGGCCATACACTCACACTTGGGAAAGAAGGCTCGATAGCGCTGGTCTCTTTACAGATGTTGCACACCAGGACCCCCTTGATACTCCTTTGAGATCCTGGGATCAAATTCTCAATTCACCATGGTAAAAGATCCAAGAGTGTAACTGTGTGAACATGCAAACACTAGGCTCCAGACTACGTTACGTTCTGCTGATCTTGCTTATAGGAAAGGGACGCAAGAGTATGTGGTGAGCAAACGAGATCCTAAAGTGCTCTTTTATAAATTCTCATGTGAGACTTCCTTTTGAAATGCGTCACAGTCGCACTAGCCTGATGCCAGCCGTCTCTGTGAGGCGCTTGCTGAGTGCTTAATGCCAAGAATTTAAGTTCTGCCACCTCTCTGTCTCTCACTACTTGCGCGGCAGCGCCTTCTCAATGCTCCCAGCCACAGCTCAAACGTCTCACCACCGGTCTAGTGGTAGGATGTGATCGACCAGTTGGAGACCCCTGCTTTGGACACTGCACAATAGTCAAACATTGGTTTTACTTGGCTCTGCATTTTGGCGCAGAAATAGTCCAAAAAGAATCTGGTGTCAGTGCACTAGGTGGTACTTACAAGGGTACTGTGACTTCACTTCTGATACGAACAACGCTACCTAACGATGTGTATAGGTACTGCCCACAATTTTCTTGCTCCAGCCTGACGCCTGCGGAAGATTTTAAGGTGAGGAATCTGCGGATAGTCTCCACCAGAAAAAGCGTTAACAAATATAAGGGACTTGTTCTTCAAAGCATACCCACTCGTACAGCTAGTTTCCCACTCCATTTTGCACAGTGTTGCGCTTCATGAGTAATGCTTAGGTATGATTCTTAGTAGTGTCAAAGTGATGGTTAGCTATATATCTTTGGTGAATAAAAATTCCTTTTATATTTAACTTATTTTACTCTTGTTACGATTTTGGCATACTACTTAATCTTTGGCTGTACACCGAAACATGTAATATACTAAAGATAGCATTCCACCATTTTCTGGCTTACCATGTGCAGAAAACATCAGCTCAATTGGTGAAAACCCTGGGCAGGAGGTGCTGGTTAAGACATTGCTCGTGTACGCACGTCATCTTTCTGAACTTGGTGCTACTGCACTCGTCAAAACGTTGGCATTTACCGGTGAAATTCATAAAAGAATCCTTTAAAAGATGTCTTGGATATTACTACACAGACCTAACTGCATTGGGTCAGCTCTCCATTGATGGAACGTACACCGTTCAAATTTTGCCCTCAGTGCCACGCGAAGTATCCGCGCACTGAGTCACACAAAGAGTGTAACTTGTGCTTGTCCCCGGAGCACAAGGAGGAAGACTGTGACGCCTGCAAATCATTTAGATCGAAAGAAACTCTTCACGATCGTCGAGCCCGATGTCGAGAAATGCAACGTCAAAGCATCAAAGACACACTGGACATCTTAGGTGAACATTCCGATCTGGAAGATGTGGGGTCATCAGCAACGGAGGAAGAAGAAATCTTCTTCGGCTCAGACCTCGAGATAGAGCTAGACATTGAGGAATTGCCGCAGGACTGGGTCACGTGTGTACCGAAGACCCCCTGCCCAGCTAACTTCTCCAGAAAAAAGACAAGGTTCAGCACCACTTCTGCTATCTGGCCAAGGTCGACATCAAGACGATATTTCCAACGCCCCACCTCCAGACTCTGCCCCGAAACACTCTGTCAAACCTGCTGGCTCCGTACTTACTCACCAAAAGTCTTCTTCGGATCCAAACCCATCCGGATCCAAGGAGAAATGTAGCTCCGAGCCGAAACTTTCCATGCCGAAAGGGAAACACTTTGGAACTGAAATCGTCCGCGTCCAAAGAGCATCACATGTCGACGCCGACAACAAAACATGCCTTGTCCGATCTGAATGTAGATGTCCCACCAAAAAAGTATCGGAAACAAAAAGAACTCTATAGTAACCCTGACACTGGTCGTATACACACTAAAGTTTAAGGCACTGTGCATAGCCCACAAAGCTATGCATGTCCCTGCTACAGTCCCTCGTCTACCCATATGTCCCTAACAGGTCCCACAGGTCTTCATCTGATCATCTCACGTGTACTACGAGAATAAAAAGAGCCAGATGGGGTGGAAGATCTTCACCCATCTGATCCCAAAACTCTGGAACTCAATGACATATGAAATGTGACTTCTAAAAGACCTACGCTGCTTCAGGAAGAAACTTAAAACCTGGCTCTTTCCTTGACCTCTCCTACACATCAATCCTCCGCCCTCTCTGCGTCGCTGGGAAGCCCCTGGGAAGCTATGCGCTTTATAATTCATAAAAATAAATAAATTGCCTCAAAAACACAAACTTCCAGATGAGGACACTTCTTACAAAATTCCTTTAAAGAGGAAATCGGTTGCCACCAGTCCTTTTCACTTAACACTGCCATCCACTCCACCACCATCTTCTCCTCCTTCAGATCCTTTACAAATTACATCTCTGGATTCTCCACAATCTCATCATGATATTGATGAAGAGGGTACATATATACCTGCTTACTCATGGTCCGATTATACTATTGATCCCCCAGCTGATAACGACCCAGACCTTTACCCTGCCAATCCGTCCCCCAGATGACAATGTATCCTACCAAGAACTCATTGCCAGGGCAGCTCAATATCATGGGGTGGCACTACACCAAGAGGCATTAGAGGAAGATTTTTTTGTTTGAATCCTTAGAGTCCACACATAGGTTGTCGCAAACACTTCCTATGCTCAAGGGCATGATGAAATAAAAGCTAACAACAATACCTCAACTGGATTCAATGAGGAAGATAAATACACAAGCATGTACACGACACTGCAAAAGGAAGAAAGGGAAAAAAAATTGTTTCTATAAATGTGCTCTTGGCATCATATATTTAAAAAACATGATGTTCGAGGCATATGAGCTGCAGATTATACACTGTGCATAGCTCGCCATCTGGTGTTGGGCCCGGATGTTTGCAGTTTGTTTTTCCTCTTGGAAAGTCTTTGGAAGTCACGAGTTCGGTGACTCCTCCTTTGGTTCGTATTGCGCATGGGCTTCGGCTCCAGCCTCAGATTGTTTTTTACCGCCATCGGGCTCGGATATAATACTTCACGCTCCGGTTCCGAACTTCCCAGTTCAATGATCGACGCAAAAATCCTCGCTCATCGAGCTTCTTCAGATAATAAATCATCTTACTCACCTTCTCTTCGGCACTGATTCGATTCCGGTAGTCGACGGCGGCCTTCGGGCCTATTCCGGCTCCGGTCTCGGCTGATGGAAAGAACTCCCTTCAAGAAGTGCCCTCGATGTGGGTCCAAGTTTCCCCACACCAATCTTCATGAGGTGTGCAAACTCTGCCTCTCCCCAGAACACGAGGCCCGAGACTGTCCCGCCTGCAAGTCTTTTCGCTCTAAAAGACCATTCGAGATCGACGGGTTATACGCAACATGGCGCACTCATCGACCTCCGCTCCAGTCAACATCTTCGGAGACGACGTCGATCCTCCGGGACAGCAGAACATCGAACAGGAGGACGACGACCTCGTCAGCGCTTCCGAGGCCGACGACTCAGATGTGGAGGACATCACCCCAGCGCAGCGTGTCTTGAGTACACTACCCCCTCCCACGCCCACGTCGATACCGAAAAAGGCTTCGGTCACGCCTTCGCCTCCGGGCCTAGGCAAGACCAAGGACACTGCTTCTAACACCCCGCCTTCAGGCCCAGTAAAGAAGCCTATTAAGCCTCCCGGCAGCTCGGGCTCGAGCCAGCCGACCACCGGTGCTGAAAAACACCCTTCGGCACCGAAGAAAAAATCAGCCTCCACCTCCACACTGAACCCGGCACCCAAGCCTTCGGTGTCGAAACCTGCTCCTCCAGCGCCGACCAAACATCACAAGACCCTCGGCACCGACACTCCCGTGCCTAGGCCTTCTTCGGCACCGACCAAAAAAATCGGAGGTTCCAAAGAAGCACGGCTTAGATAAGCCTAAAAAGCCGTCGGCCCCAAAAACTTCGGCGCCGACCGGACAACCAGTGTCGCAGGAACTTTTCACACCGGATCCTCTGCAAAAAACACTCACCAAGGATCCAAAAACTGGACACTTGACATTGTCTTCAAAAAAGAGACACTTGGACAAACCAGCTCCACCTCCAAGAGAAAGGACATTGCTACCTCTCCTTTCAGGCTGCCTTCCCCACCTCCTCCACCCTCTCCACCTCCACCCCCTCCACCTCATCGTTCCCCCACCTTGTCTCCTGTCCCAGACGATTTGGGAGAACCTTATTATGATCCAGCAGATGTGCCACAAGACCCCATCCCTACTGGATCTCCAGACCCATGGGATGATTATAACAATCCGGACATCCCAGATGTCCCACAGGATGACCTTTACCCATTTAGGCCATCCCCACCTGAAGATTCCTTGGGCTTTCACCACTTGTTACAAAGGGCGGCACACTACCACGGGGTGGAGTTACATACTGACCCAGTGGAGGAAGATTTTCTCCTAGACACCTTTGACGATGCACATAGGTCTACTGTCATTCTAACTATGTTAAAGGGCGTAATTAAACATGCACCTAAGGTTTTTAAAGACCCAGTCAGGGCCAGGGTCCTAAACCCTCGTATAGAGAAGAAATACAAAGCCGCCCCCCCAGACCCTTCATACATTAAATGCCCTGCACCATTGGATTCCCTAGTGGTATCGACAGCTAGGAAGCGCTCAAATTCTCAGGCGTCAGGCGAAGCACCACCCCCTGACAAAGAGTCCAAGCTCCTAGACGCGTCAGGGAAGCGCACTGCGTCACAAGCTGCCAATATATGGCGTATCGCCAATACGCAAGCACTGTTGGCCCGATACTACAGGGCGCATTATGATTAGCTAGAGACCATCATGCACCATTTCCCTGAAAAGTACAAGACTAGGGCTAATGAATTGATTCAAGAGGGAAAAACAATAACTAATACCTCGATACGCTGTGCCCTAGATGCAGCAGATACAGCCTCCAGGGCCATAAACACCAGTGTCCTTCTCCGTCGCCATGCCTGGCTCAGAGTTTCAGGTTTTAAATCTGAGGTACAAGCCTCTATATTAAACCACCCATTCGACCAAGATCATCTATTTGGCCCCAAAGTAGACGAAGCCCTCGAAAAGATGAAGAAAGATACAGACACTGCGAAATCCATGGGAGCCCTGCAGTCACATACTCCCACGTACTCCTTTCGCCGCTCTTCCCTTCGGGGCACGGACAGAGGCTACTCCTCGGATAGTGCATCCACGTCCTACAAATCCCCTCCTCAATCTACCTTCACAAAGGGTTATCAAAGAGGCGGATACAGAGGCAATAATAATAAGGGCAGAGGTAAAACAAATACCGCCCGCTCTGCCACACCTCCTGCCCCATGACTTTCCCCCGCTCCCTCCAGACCATTCCACTCTGGTCGGAGGCAGAATACAACATTTCCTTCACGTCTGGGAGACAATCACCTCAGACAGATGGGTGACACAAATTATCCAGTCAGGGTATTGCCTAGAATTAACATCTACCCCCAAAACATTCCACCCAGGCACCGCCCTATGTCTCAAGAACATACTGCGCTACTAACACAAGAGGTGATCTCCCTCCTGCAAAAAGGAGCAATAGAGCAGTTCCCCATAAATCAACAAAATTTAGGGGCCTACTCTCTGTACTTTCTGATTCCAAAGACGGACGAGACTCTACGACCTATCCTAGATCTCAGACCTCTAAACACTAACATACATTCAGACCATTTTCACATGGTAACCCTTCAACAGGTTCTTCCACTCCTCTCCCAGAACGATTTTCTCACTACTCTGGACTTGAAAGACGCATACTTTCACATCCCAGTACACCAGTCTCACAGAAAGTACCTCAGATTTGTGGTGGATGCACAGCACTACCAGTTCAAGGTGCTCCCGTTCGGGGTAACAACAGCACCAAGGGTTTTCACCAAGTGCCTAGCAGTAGTGGCTGCACACCTCAGAAGCCAGCACATTCACGTCTTCCAGAATCTGGACGACTGGCTAATAAAAGCCACGTCCTACCAACAATGTGTGCAACATACGGCCACTATGGTCTAACTACTTCACCAGCTAGGTTTCACGGTGAACCATCAAAAATCCCACCTGGTACCATCACACACAAAACAATACCTCGGTGCCACCATAGACACTTCAAAAGCCATAGCCTATCCCAATCCTGCCAGGATTGCAAAAATACACGCTCTGCGTCAAAAATTCCTATGCCAACACTCTCTCCCAGCAAGAGTGTTTATGCAGCTCATAGGGATGATGGCCTCTTGCATCTTTATAGTGCCCCATGCAAGACTCCAAATGCGTCCACTCCAAGAGTGCTTAGCGCGCCAGTGGAACCAGGCCCAGGGACAACTGACAGATCTGGTGTTGGTAGACGGTCGCACCCATCACTCTCTGCAGTGGTGGAACACCACAAACCTTTCCAGAGGTCGACCGTTCCTGGACCCGGTCCCACAAATAATCCTAACAGATGCATCGCTCTCCGGCTGGGGAGCTCATCTGTTACATCTCACAGCACAGGGCACATGGACGCCGCAACAGAAGTTACTCCACATCAACCATCTGGAGTTACTGGCAATCTTCCTCGCCCTAAAATCCTTCCAGACGCAGATTTCAGGCAAGGCAGTCCTCATTCGCACAGACAACATGACTGCCATGTACTACATTCAAAAACAGGGGGGCACACACTCTCCACAGCTCTCTCAATTAGCACAGAGCATATGGAGAAGGGCAATTCCACAAAAGATCTTTCTCCTAGCCCAACACGTCCCAGGAGTCCAAAACACCGTGGCAGATCTGCTCAGCAGACAAACGCAGCAGATCCACGAGTGGGAACTTCACCCACAAGTTCTTCACCCGTTCATTCAGAAGTGGGGGCATCCACACATAGACCTATTCGCCACCCACGAAAACAAAAAATGCCCAAGCTTCGCCGCCAGATATCCACACCCATTGTCCAAAGGCAATGCGATATGGATGAACTGGTCAAACAAATTTGCATACGCTTTTCCACCTCTCCCACTAATTCCATTAGTGGTGCGAAAGCTACAACAGCATTCCCTAACGCTGATCCTAGTAGCTCCGACATGGGCCAGACAACCGTGGTACACCACACTGCTGGGACTCTCAGTAGTACCACACCAAAAGCTACACCTCTCACCATGCCTCCTAACCCAGAACCATGGAGTGATCAGGCACCCGAACCCAGCTCAGCTCAACCTTGCAATCTGGCTCCTGAGGTCCTAGAATTCGGATACCTTAACCTTCCCCCTGATTGCATGAATATTATCAGGGAAGCTAGACGCCCTACTACTAGAGCGTGCTATGCGGCAAAGTGGAAAAGATTTGTTGTTTACTGCCACAACAACACAATCAATCCTTTAAATGTATCCATACAGCACATTATATGTTATTTACTCCATTTACAAAGGTGTAACCTAGCATATACTTCCATTCGGTTACACCTCGCTGCAATTGCTGCTTATTTACAGAACAGGCTGCACTTCTCACTTTTCAAAGTGCCTGCCATCAAAGCCTTTATGGAAGGCCTCAAAAGAGTAATTCCACCCAGAGTACCACCCTCACCTGTCTGGAACTTGAATATAGTCCTCACACGGTTAATGGAACCCCCTTTCGAACCATTACATAAATGTGAGCTGCAATTTCTCACATGGAAAACAGCTTTTCTAGTGGCCATCACTTCCCTCAGAAGGGTTAGTGAAATACAAGCACTCACTATACAGGAACCTTTTCTCCAAATGCATCACAACAAGGTTGTACTCTGCACCAACCCCAAATTTCTACCCAAAGTCATTTCCCCATTCCATCTAAACCAGTCGGTAGAATTACCAGTCTTTTTCTCGCAACCCCAAACCGTTGCGGAAAGGGCTTTACACACACTGGATGTTAAAAGGGCTTTACTTTACTACATCCAAAGGACACAACCTTTCAGGAAAACCAAACAGCTATTTGTCTCCTTCTCCCTACCACATAAAGGCAACCCTATTTCTAAATCAGGGATAGCTAGGTGGATTGTAAAATGCATACAGATTTGCTACCACAAAGCAAAACGAACGCTATCTGTTCCCCCTAAAGCCCACTCTACAAGGAAGATAGGGACTTCTATGGCTTTCCTAGGGAACATACCACTAGATGACATCTGCAAAGCAGCGACATGGTCAACACCGCACACCTTCACAAAACATTACTGTGTAGATGTGCAAACCAAGCAACAAGCTAGTGTGGGCCAAGCTGTACTAAAAACACTGTTTCAAACAACTGCAACGGATGCCGGTGGTCGCCGCTAGGGCTGAGTACTGCTATATAATCTATGCACAGTGTATAATCTGCAGCTCATATGCCTCGAACGGAATATGCTACCTACCAATATGCATCTGTTCTTGGCATGTAGAGCTGCAGATCTATACACGCCCACCCGCCTCCCCGGCTACCTGTATCCGTTCCAGTTTTATCTTATTTAGATAAAAGACACATGGGTTTCTTTACTGTTACTACTACGCTCCATCTTTCCCTGCTGGTGAAAAACAATCTGAGGATGGAGCCGAAGCCCATGCGCAATATGAACCAAAGGAGGAGTCACCGAACTTGTGACTTCCAAAGACTTTCCAAGAGGAAAAACAAACTGCAAACATCCGGGCCCAACACCAGATGACGAGCTATGCACAGTGTATAGATCTGCAGCTCTACATGCCAAGAACAGATGCATACTGGTAAGTAGCATATTCCTTATCCATTAGTTTCAACAGCACTGTGAGCATAAATTGTGCTGGCAATCAAGGAGGCAAAATGCACGTTGTGCTCGTGACAAGAATGTGACGGCGCAAGTGACTAGTGCAAAACACAGCGGGTGACGTTGTAGGAAGCTGGCTCTTTATATACTATACCAAAATGAGGTATAGTGTGCACAGAGTCCAGGTGAACCCCAAAGGTAGGCATAGGTAAAAGTAGATAGCACCTTACTCTCGGTTTGTGGTAGTGTGGGCGAGCAATAAAGCTTTATCAGAGGGTAATGTTAAGCATTTGTTGTACACACTTGGGCAAGAAATGATGTCACACACTCAAAGACTGAACTCAGACAAATTTGTTTGCATAAAAAATATTATTTCATTATTTTATTTCTAGAACCAAGCGAAGCCTGGTGAAGGTAAGTGAAATAAATGCTTTGCAAAATCTTATGTAGTGTTTCGCAGTTGATTGCAGGTTCAAATGCAGTTGGTTGAATTACAGGTAAGTCAACAGTTCGGAATTACTTTTTAGTTACTTTACAGATTTCTATGTACCATACTTTTCAGATTTCTTTTTAGATTACTTTTGTTAATCCGTGTGATATGCCTAGATATCACACTGAGACATCTCCTAGACAAAACGTAAGTAATTCACTTTTAGTCCATATGCAGTTTTTCAATATCCTATACAAACCAACTTCACAAATATCAAGAAAAGCAGTCAATGCAATCCAATGGGAGGAAATACAGTAAACGGTTTGCAGGTAAGTACTTATTTGTGGGAGTTTGTATTTTGGGATTAGAACCAGGGTTCCCCCAGGGTCGAGGATGCACTCGCGGAACACCCTCAGCGGCACTAGGGCAGCCGGGTGCAGAGTGCTAAGGCCCAATGGGGGATAGGGGGCTTCCGGTTGGTGGCTGCTCACGAACAGGCCACAAGGCTGTCGGAGCAAAGCTCCTGGTGTTAGGCTCAGGGCTAAGGGGGATCCGAGTTAGCACACAAGTTGCTGCGGCGCAGAGGCGGCTGGTTGCAGGGTGTTATTTTGGCAAGGGGTGACCTGTTGTTTTCAATGGAAGTTGCTGGTTTTGGCTGCAGGCTTGGTCCAGGAAGATTTCCAGGAGGAACCAATAGCAGGGCAGCTAAGTTGGAGGGCTCGGGGACATAGGTGCACCTCGGGTTCTCTTCTCCAGGACACAGAGCGGCTGGATGCAGGGGTGTGTTTTTGAGGTCGGATATCATCTTACCGGGCCTCTCGCGGTTGGGAGGGTCTCAGCGCAAAGACTGCAGGCGAAGTCGGGGAGTCCTGGAGGGGTCAATTTATGGTGGACTCTGACTCTGGTGCGCCTGGGGACCTCGCTGGGACCGGTGGGCCACCCGGATTCGGGGCGTCGGGCGCAATGGTGGTTCCAGGCGTCAGGTTTCTTTGTTCTCAGCAGGCTCAGAGTCTGTCTTGGGAGTTTATTTTGAACAGAGCTGCTGTTCACAGGAGATCCGGTCTTGGGTGAAGGCAGTTAGTCCTCCCAGGGGTTTTGGAGGTCGCTGGCTGCAGGACAAGGCGACTTTTGGCGCAGGATCTCTGGATACTTCAGACGGGCCGGTAGGACTGGGGCCAAGTCAGTTTTTCTCTGCAGTCTCCTCTGCTGGGCGTCTTCTTTAGTCCTCCTTCGTAGGTTACAAGAATCGGTCTTCTTGGTTCAGGGCTTCCCCCTCAATACTGTTTTTAGAGGGCGTTTAGTAGTCTCTAGGTTGGTAGCCAGTAGGCTTTAAGTAGTTAATTGAGCTTTAAGTAGTTAATTCCATATTTCAAAGTAAATGAATGGAATTGTTAATTTAGCCTGTTTTGCGGCTGCTAATTTACACATTTGCATCACATGTAGTTCCTGGCCTTTCCACAGTAAGGCAACAATACTATGCAATATGTGAATTTAGTAAAAGTGCTCTAGGATTCCAGCACTTGGGCGTGGACTATTCAGTGCTTATGATTTCGATGGAGATTCCCCTGAAGGAGAATTCTGGGTAATACACTATTCCTTCCTGCTGAAGATTAGTTTTGTTTGCATTTTTGTATTTTACTACAAGATCCTAGCTGGAGCACAATTTGGCTTCAGCAAATCACACAGGACGGACTTGTGGTGGCAACAGAAGAGATTAGTGGAATCTTGGATAGCGGTGGAAAGGCTACGGTGGTCCTTTTCCACCTATCCACTGACTTTGATACCGGGTCTTGATTCACTGTATAATGGGGATCGAGCTAGAGGGAACTGCCATCAATCTCTTGGTATCTTTCCTCAGCAACAGAACCCAGTCACTCTTTTGGAGACTTTACTTCTATTTGGTTTTCTTTGCCATGTGGGGTCCCGCAGAGATCCTCACTAAGCCCCACATTGTAAGACATTTATGTGGCACCACCGGCAGCACTGATTAAATCTTTTGGCTTCAACACAATATCTTATGCGGATGGCATTGAAATTGTTCTCTATTCACACAATGTAGATGAGGTAGCCATTCGATTTAAGAACTGTATGACCTCAATTGGATGGGAAGTCAATGCTTAAAATTGAACTCCGATAAGACGGAGGTGCTTCTTTTTGGGTCAGATGTGCCTTTTTAAATTCTCCATGGTGGCCCTCTACGATTGGCCCTTCACACACTCCAGTCACCAAAGTAAGAAATCTAGGAGTGATCTTTGATTCCAAATTAACATTGAAATACGGGAAAAATTAGCTGATCCTCCTCTTGCTTCTGTCTCTTGAAAATACAAATCTGCCATTCATTTCTACAAATCTTCAGAGAATAGTGGTTGTTTCTTTTGTGCTTTCTCGGATAGACTGTTGTAACAGCATCTATTTGACCATGCAACAAGGTCTGGTAAATTCTAGAGGCTGCAGTTTACAGCAGTCCGTCTTTTGAAAAATATTAGGAAATACGAATCTGAAGCCTAAGGGCTCAAGGAACTTCGTTGGTTGCCTATTAAGAGCAGAGTTGCATCCCAAGTGCTCTGTATGGCACATTAAGCCCTGCATGACCCCGTCTATCTGAAGAAAAAAAAAATATTGTGCACTCCCAGAAGATATTTGTGATCAGCTTTTGCTAAGACTATTCAAGTCCCCAAGAACTGTAAACCCTCCTGGGGTTGCAGAGGTTTTGTGCATGCCATGTCAATTGAACTTGATGAGTTTTAGGAAACATTTAAAAACTTGACTTCCCCCCCCCCCCCCCACCGCTAATGTTTTTTTCTGGTCATGCTTTTAGTGGTCCCTGGTAGTATAGACTTCAGCGCCAAGGCGCCTTTGGGCATTCGTTGCACTTTACAAATATTAATCAAATCAGATGGTGCAGTGGATATTCAGTTGCTAGGGCATTTCGAGATCAATTATTTTGTCTATTCTTTTCAAGTTTAGTTATTTCGTTATGTGTATATTACTCTTCTTTAAGAGTGTTTATTTGGAGTCCTTTTTTTTTACCATTGTTGAATGGTTTTAGTTTGAAGTCTCTTTAAACTTGTGAAGAATTTGATCACGTTGCAGCCTCTAATTAAGGCAGGAGGTTGAAAGACACGCCGAAGTCTGGGGTTCTTGCCCAAACACATGAAGACGCAGGTGGTTTCTGTGCGTCTTTCAACTTACTGCCTTCATTAGTGACTGCAACGTGATCAAATCCTTTGCATGCCTCTCACACCCAGTCTTGGACTGGGGGCGCTCTCTGCATTGCACGAGCTGCAGCTTTGAGATAAAATAACCCAGGTACCTCAGGCGTGCTCTGGTTTACGGGACTCCTCTACTTCCTCGCATTGTCCCATTGCATAGCTTTGGTGCTAATTCTCCACGGTTGGTTGGTCCCTAGTCACCACCCTTTGATAACGTATACCATCCCTATTTCTACTGAGTAATACTCTCAGGCATCGTAATATCCTGATGATGATCCTTGCATTAATATAGGATTAAAACGCAGACCCTGTACTTTTTATATATTATATGGCGCAGAATTGCTGCTATATGTTCATTTGTGACAGTATTTTTCTGTTTTGCGACACATATAACTGCCTGAATCTCTTCATATGATTTATTTAGTATTTTCGGTCTCCACCCTCCATTTGACTTGTTAAAAAAATGTGATGTTACTTGCTTTCATAGACATCTGGTTCTAATTTTTTCTATTTATTGAATGTGTGACTGTTGGCCATAGGGACTCTTGTTCCTTTAAAACTGGGTCTTCATCTGAAAAGGTACATAATTCATACCCAAACTGAACATTCTAGTTGGTGTATTATTGTATCTGCAAGCAACAGCTTTGTAACTTCTCCTTTGTGCACTTTAACACTCATGTCACTACTGATTTGACTGCAGCAAATTATTTTTACAACTTTTTAGATGTACTCATGGGAGTAATCTATGATTGATTCTTAACTTGTCCTTACTTCTGCCCTATAAACATGGTTTCTGGCATTCCAAATCCGAGGGCACTGTTGTGTATGTTTGCCAGATTATCACCTAGAGTCCCAATAATAATAATAAGACTTGGTGCTGAATTTCTGGATCTGGTTTCATTTGAACACCAATATTCATGTATACTTTGCCAAATGTAAAAGTACTATTCCTTTTAGCAGAAACATGCGGAGTAGCACAGCTGTAAGCATTATCGGTTAACCAGAGACAAAACTTTCCTCTAAAATGTAGTTTGCCAGCATTTGTATTAAACATATAAGCTTTTTGGTTTTCACAAAAGACACTTTCTGCATTTTAAATTTTTTTTTTTAATCTGATAGAGACTTCTAACCTCAAATGCCTTACCTTAGAATATTCCCCAGGCGTCAGACTGGATCCGGAAACATTTAGTGAGCACTACCCCTGCACACAGGCACATGGCGTTTGCTGCTCCGCGTGGCATGTGTAGTCCCTATAAAGGTGCCATCACAACACACTCTCAGTACTTTTCTTTAAGTGCCAGTAATGCAGTTTCGAATAGAGATACCCTCAGTCACCTTTTGACGGACCCTTTATAGTCATTTAGTCGAAGAATTTTTGAGACTTTGTCTTCTGTTATGCAAGATGTCCACCAGAATTGGCACCTCTCTGGCCACATATCAGTCCCTTGTAAAAGGTACCATGGGTACCAAGGACACCGGACAGGGAAGGCCTCTAAGGGCTGCAGCATTTATTGATTTATTGTGCTGCCCTTAGAGGCCCTGTACATATATATACATATATATATATATATATATATATATATATATATATATATATATATATATATATATATATATATATATATATATATATACACACACACACACACACACACACACGTGTTACCATCCTTGTGGGGACTATGTGTGAACACCTGCCTTGTGGGGACTAACCTTCCCCAATGGTTTAAAAATATACCAATAACAGAAATATGTTAAGAAAAAATTCATAATACAGGATCCTGCTTCAAATTTGCAAAAATATTGTTTTTTAATCGTGCGCACAGAATCATCCTTGTGGGGTCTTGAACATGTGTTACCATCCTTGTGGGGACTTACTCAATAATTATCATTTGTGATTGAATGCCTTCATAAACAAATGGCTAAATGTAATTTTTCAATGCTCTACTTAAATTACATGATAGTTTAGTCATATATAAATAGCTCATTGTGTCCTACGAGCACACAGAACATGGACTGTGATGATAATGAATTTCTCAGCGGAGGCCTATAGCATATGAAGTCCCTGGAAAGAGATTTACAGATATTTAGCCTGTTACTGAGTGCTCACAAACTTTCAAGAATAAGTAAACAACACAACGTTAAGATTATTTAGAGGCCAAACATCCTGCAATGTGGTTGGATAGGAAAGTCAAGTTGAGATTACCTAGTTCATTTTCATCAACCTCACCACTAGGCATCATTTTCTTTGCATGTTATGCAATGATAAGCCCCAAAGATTTTGTATGGTATTATAGTAATGTTCTACAGCTGACAGAGAGAGTAATTGATGATAATCATTTTTAAGCCACTGCAGAGATAGGGCGTGATTTTATTAAAATTGTGTTTCAATGTAGTCAGTGCCAAGTTCCTATAGGCATAGTGTGTGTTTATATTTATGTTCAAGTCCTGCCTAGATTATGTGTGGTTTTACTAATGCTTAAGTCCCCAATAGGTTCAGGTCCCTCTACAGATAGTGTTCAATGACAGTCATGCTGCAATTCATGCAAATATAGAGTGTTATTCAAGAAGTGCCCAGGTCCCCATAGAGATAGTGTGTGAATATTGGCATGTTCAAGTCCCCACAAAGATGGTGTGTGATTATTGGCATGTTCAAGTCCCCACAAAGATAGTGTGTGATTATTGGTGTATTCAAGTCCCCGCAAAGATAGTGTGTGATTATTGGTGTGTTCAAGTCCCCGCAATGATAGTGTGTGATTATTGGCATGTTCAAGTCCCCGCAAAGATAGTGTGTGATTATTGTCACGTTCAAGTCCCCGCAAAGATAGTGTGTGATTATTGTCATGTTCAAGTCCCCGCAAAGATAGTGTGTGATTATTGTCATGTTCAAGTCCCCTCAGAGATAGTGTGTGATTGTCATGCTGAAGTCCCCGCAGAGATAGTGCATGATTATTGGCATGTTCAAGTTCCCCCAGAGATAGTGTGAGATTGTCAGGTTCAGGTTCGTGCAGAGAGAGTGTGTCATAAGTCCCCACATAGAAAATGTTATAATAGTCATATTCAAGTCCATGTAGAGATAGGATACGATAATAGTCATACTGATGTTCATGTAGAAATAGTGTGTCATTACATTAATGCTCAGGTCCCCACAAATAAAGCGTTTAATTATATTCACCTTGAAGACCATATTGAGATAGTGTGTGGGTATATTCACATTGAAGGTCCCTCAAATATATTGTGTGATTATAGTTATGTTCAAAACCCCACAGAGATAGTGAGTGAGCATAGTTATGTTCAAGTCCCCACATAGAGAATGTTATAATAGTAATGCTCAGGTCCCTGTAGTGATAGTAGGTTATTATAGTCATACCCAGTTGTGTGCACATATTATAGTCTTGCTCAAGTCCTGCAGGGATTGTTGTGTTGTATGATTATAATGAAGCCTAGGCCCCCATAGAGATAATGTGTGATAATAGGGTTGCCCACATCCCCACAATAGTGACTGTAGACCTGCAGCGAAAGTGTGTGACAACTGTCAAGTACAAGTCTCTCTATGGAAAAATGATATGAGAGACACACTCATGTCCCTGCAGAGATAGTGTGTGATGATGATAATGTTCAAATTCCCACAAAGCAGTAGTGTAATTACATTGATGCATAGGTCCCAATAGAGACACTGTGTGATTATACACATGGCAAGGTCACCAGTGAGATAGTGTGTGATGATAGCCATGATCAATTCCTCAAGAAGATAGTGTGTGATGAATGATATTGATGTCCAGATCCCCACAGAGATAGTGTGTGATTGTAGGAATGTCCAGCTCCCCACAGAGATAGTGTGTGATTTTGAGGATGTCTAGGTCCTCACTGAGATGGTGTGTGAGAATGGTGTTACCAGGTTCCCCATAGAGAAGGCAGGTGCAGTGTCCTACTGCAAAGATAGCACGTGATTGTTTATATTGATGCCCAGGTCCAAACAAAGATAGTGTGTGATTATTGTGATGGCCAGGTCCCCCCAGAGATAATGTGTGATTATAGGTATGCCCAGGTTCCCACAGAGATATTGTATGATTATAGGTATGCCCAGGTCCCCACAGAGATAGTGTGTGATTATAGGGATGTCAAGGTCCCCACAGAGATGGTGTGTGATTATAGGGATGCCCAGGTCCCCATAGAGATAGTGTGTGATTATAGGGATGCCCAGGTCCCCACAGAGATAGTGTGTGATTATGTTGATGGCCAGGTTTCCACAGAGATAGTATGTGATAGTAAGGATGCCAGTCCCCACAGAGATAGTGTGTGATTATAGTAATGTTCAAGTCCCCACAGATATTGTGTGTGATAATAGGGATACCCAGGTCCCCACTGAGATAGTGTGTGATTATAGGAATGGCCAGGTTTCCACAGAGCTAGTGTGTGATTATATTGATGGTCAGGTTTCCACAGAGATAGTGTGTGATTATAGAGATGCCTGGTCTCCACAGGCAGAGATAGTGTGTTATTACAGTATTATAGGGATGCCCAGGTCCCCACACAGATAGTGTGTGATTATAGGAATGCCATGTCCGGACAGAAATAGTATTTGATTATATTGATGGCCAGGTTTCTACAGTGATAGTTTGTGATTATAGGCATGCTCAGGTCTCCACTGAGATAGTGTGTGATCATAGAGATGCCAGGTCTTCACAGACATAGTGTGTGATTATAGAGATGCCAGGTCTCCACAGAGATAGGGATGCTCAGGTCCCCAGAGAGATGGTGTGTGATTATAGGGATGTCACGGTCCCCACCCTGATAGTGTGTGACCATAGTCAAATTCAAGTCTCCACAATAATGTGTGCAATGATGCTATGTTGAAGATACCAAACAGATTATATTAGTCTGATGGATCTGTACACTCATGTATTCACTTGAAGGATCAGTGTTTGACCTCCCACTCACAGTTTGAATCCTGGTGTTTCCACTCAGCTCAACTTATAATTACTTGAGGTAACTATAACTGGTGAATTGCAGTGTTGTTTTTAGTTTAAAATGGCATGTGAACTGTCTTTTTCACCTAAGTATAATGTAGCTTTAGCCTTTGGTTTAGTCAGTGAATTTCTAAGGTTTTCGTTTTTTAATGTAAAGTAAGATATAATTACAATTCCTAATGTCCCTTTAACCTTGTTTTTAGGTCTCGCCTGAGCCAGCGCATGCACTGTACTGTTGAGACTTTTAGTAAGTGGGCTTCAAAAATCTCACCACACGCTTTGTGTGGCCTAGAGCGTGCGGTTACGTGCACAGTTACACGCACAGGTGCCATCTGGCTTTCTTCTCGTCATGGCTCATTAGGCGCATTGCTCCTGGGCACCCTTACAGCACGCGATCGCGTTCACTTTCACGTGCCTGTCTCATCGCCCACTCACTCGCCCTCATTTTGCCTCTCCATTAATGCGCCAGTCCCACATTGATTTTGTGTTTTTTTCCCTATATATTAAGAGGTTTTATTTTTTAAAGAAAGAAGGTACTTCTGCAGCAATGCCTCCTATTCATGCCTTCAAGTCAGTGGTGTCTTTCGACACTTTTGCTTAGCCCTGTTTTTTTTCTTTGACTCCACCATTACATGCTTTGTTCCACCAACTACTGCGGCACCATACCGTGCCACAATTGCAGTCATTGTCACAATATTATTCCGGGCAATATCTTCAACCATCCATCGTCAGGAAAAGCCATCAAATTGAGAACCAACGCCACTTGTGATTCTATGAACTTAGTGTATCTACTCAAATGTCCCTGCGGACTGCCTTATGTAGGCAAAACCGAACGAAAGATTAAAGTTCGCATAACCGAACACAAAAGCACTATCAGGAACAGATCTACTAAAGCACCATTAGCTGCTCACTTCACCACACACCAGCACAACGTGAGCCAACTGAAGTTCCTTGTTTTGGAGGTTGTCCCACTGAAAGCGGGCGTAGATAACAAGAAACTACTACTCCAAAGGGAAATAGTGTGGATCAAGAGACTGGATGCCTGCCAGCCTAAGGGGCTTAATGACAGACTGGAATATAGTTGCTTCTTATAGATAATTGTTGTCCCAACCTATATACATTCATTTGTTTTTTGTCTGAAACCACATGCTTACATTGTGTTTTTCCACGTTCTCACCTTCCCTACTCTCCCCTCTTCTTCTGTTTAAGTGGTTTCTCACTGCTATTTTTCTCTTCGTTTTCGTCTGACGTTGTACACTCTATTTTCCCCCTGTCTATAATCTCTCTGGTAGAATTTTCCCTACCTTTTTTATTTTTTCTTTAACTTCTGGTCTTTGTTTTTCACTCCAGCTGTTTTTCCACCTTTTTTTTGTTTCACTTACTATTCACTTATACCTTCTGTCTATTTTTCATCCATTTACCGTTATACCAGCAAGGCTACTACTGTGTATGTATACCTCCCAGAGCCCACTTCAAGATGGCCGCCACTTTCGAGTATTAGTGTTGTGTAAGCTCACGCAAATCTTCGGCTTTTATCCTCACCCGAAACGTTGGATTAATGTTTCACAACACCTTCCTGTGTACTTTATGATGTTTCTAACTTGAGTATTTACAGATACGACATTTCCACCCACCCACATTTTCATTAGTCCGTCTTTTACTTTCACGGTAGTTTATTTCCTTCCGCATCACCCTCGTTTGTTCACCAACCTTTGGCAACACGGCGCTTGGCGCGTTGCGACTCTGACCCATCGGTAAGCGTTTTTCCTCCTCACCCTTACTCGTATGGCTATTTTCTTCCACTGGTACTTCACTAAAACTCCACCATTTGAAGTTCCAGTTTCCGATTGTCACCAACTTTACGCGCACGCAATGGTTCTCGGATCTATCGGGTGCTTTCCGGTTTTTTTCATCTATAACACGGTGATTCTTTTCTACCCACTTCGGGTTTCTCTTGAACTCCTGACAACACGATATGGTCGACACTGGCTCATTTTTCGCTTCTTTTCTTTTTTTTTTTTTTCAGTCGTCAATTTAGACATGCATGTTTTCATTTCACCCACATAGAACGTTGTTTTTATCCGTGGTTGCGAGATCCCCTTCCTGATATCTATTTATTTACTTGCAGATTCTTCGCTATCCCCTGACGAAGGGCTCTGCCCGAAATGCATAGGGATAATGCATAGATCCATGGATGTTGTTTAAATCGTTTTCCTTAATGCTTCGTTTCACAAAGGAGTTACTATGATGATTTAATATGTGACCCACTAAATAAACGACCTTTCAAGCATGATTACCTCGATTACACGTGTTTGAACTATACGAAATGTACTGATGTAATTAGAATTTAGGAGTTTTTTCTCCAACCGGAGTGCCCCTGGAAACAGTGTAAGCCCCCCTTGCACTCCTTCGTTTGTTGTTTTTTAATTCCACACCTATAACGGTGAAAAAGTCCAATACCGTTTTGACCCAACCTAGCGTGTTATGCATCGGTGTAAGTGCAGGAAATCAGGTCACGGCTATCTTTTAAAATATCACTTATTAAATATGCTGTTTGTGTATGTGCATTTGTTTCCTGGTTTTTCTGCTTGTGTAACAGGAATTTAGCAAATGATATTCACTCCTGGGCAAAGCACAAACTGCTTCAGTTTATATAATAATAAAATATATAATTAATATCCAATGAGGCAAAACGTGTTTCTTTCAATGCACCATTGGAAATATTCTATTATGTATCCCGTAGTTGACATTTACCTGATGACATTTTACCAGCCTTTTTCTTTTTAATTTAAAGTGAGAACAGGCAGTATCTACAGCTTGTGCGCAGATCACAATAACTCGACTGTACCTCGTAGCATTTCCACCTGCGCTATAAACAGCTAATGTCACCCCCCTCTCTGTGAGCTCGAGAACTCTTGTGTGCCCCGCGCTCACAGTATCGGACTCGTCTGCCTTGGAAGTTCACCAAGCTTATCTGACTTCTCCACTAGGTTGGTGACCTTCAGGCAGTGTAACCAGGGCTGCATTGCCTGGCAGGGACCGAGATTACATTTCATGCCCTTGCATGGAGCTTTCCGCCCTGCGAATCTGTGCAGGGAGCTTTTTTTTTTTCTTTGAATAAGCTTGGAGGAATTTCATCCTCAAAATGAAGGACATTGGAAAGACTATAAGTCCCAGTTGGGCCGGCTGTGGTGTAGTCTTTCACCGAGCTCTCTTTTCATAGGCTGCTGACCTCATCCTGAGAAGATGAAAAATCCAGCCCACTGCAATATGAGCTGCTTTGAATTTTTCTAGACCAGACCTACCAAGTTAGGAGAGGATTCTGAGCTAGGGAACTCCGATAATTGGTACTTTGTGACTTTTTTGAAGTTCCTTTGACACTTCTGTTGGTGCGCTGTGTGACTCACGTACATAGATATTTCCAATTTTTATTTGATTTGTTTTGCTCATCTAAGACCACGTCTCTTGTAAAGGATTTCGAGATAAAGCTTCATTAACCATGCCCCTTTTAAAGATAACCCTTACCATTCTCATCCCACTGAAAGCACTAATGCTTAGGACTGCCAAAGGGACTCTTTTCCTCAGACCCTGTGCTTTGACAGCACCGGTGCTTGTGCTATAAAATCTATGCATAGGTTTCGAAGCTAGCATTTTGTGTTTTTTCATCTCAGCTGATGCATTTGAAATCATTAGTTGGTGGCGGAGACTGGAGCTACTGTGTTTTTTCTTTCCCATAACACTTTATTTTAAAACTTCAGAACAGGCGCTTGTGACTTGGGGCCCAGCATAGTTGTTTGTATAGGGGTCCGTAAAAAATGCTGACATGCCCGGTGCTGCTAGACGCTCCTCATGCTCTGCCTTGCACCCTTCTACCCCTCTGCTGTTGCATGGCTAAACACTTATAAGGTCCCAAAGGCGAGACCTATTGGCTATACCAATACTTGTTATATATATTTATGTGTGTGTGTATGTGTGTGTGTTGGAAATTGGGTTCCTGGTTGACTGGGGTCAAGCAGCAATCAATCCTAGTCCACGTAGGTAATGAAACTTGAGGGGGGCCCCCTGCAAGGTACATGGAGGGGCCCCACTCCGGATTTACTCCAGAGCTCCCAGGCCAGAGTACTGTGCTGAGGGGGTTCCCTGCAGCTCGGGGCCCCCCTGCAGCTCGGGGCCCCCCGCACCACCGGGGCTGCGGGTGCATGTGGTACGCCACTGTCCTAGTCACTAACTTTTTTACCCTAATTTTCTCAGAAACTACTGAACAGATTCACACCATATATGCAAAAGGCACGAGTCCAAACTGAGGACTACCTCTTTGGCAAATTTGGTGTCATTCCGTTCAGCGGTTCGGGCTGTAGCTGCGACAACAGATCCTATGGGAAATTGCATGGGGAAAACGCGTTTTGGGACCCCGCTTTTTTCTCAGCCCCCGCTTGACGAATCACCACGAAACTTACGGGGTAGGAGCGGAGCGGAGCTGGCCAAAAGTTTGGAAAATTTTGCGAAGATTCATCAACCGGCGCCAAAGATATTCCCAATAGAATGTTGCGGATTTTCTATGGAAAATAGGTCCTAACTATAACTATCTACTGGCGACCGCCAGTAGATTATATATTTATATATATATTTTCACTAAAAAAAACAAAGGTTACAGGGACATCATAGTTAGGCTGACATTTCACTCATACAAAACCGGAGACATTCATCAGTTATAGTTAGCTGAGAGAACTATAACTTGCGCCCCTGCAATGCACTGCTTATGACTGCACATATTACATCATTCATGACATGGTCATGAACACCTTAATCAGATGGCACCTGCTTTATATTTAAGCAAGGTGGACAGGTGCCTTTCTTTTATCATTATGGAGATCAAAGAAAGACATACAGCTCATTCCTTTGACTTTAAAACAGGCTCAATGCGTGCAGTCCAACTGTGCACTGAGGCCTGTGAGGCTGCTCTTCACTACACACAGCCCAACCCCTGCTTGGCCCCTCCCAGCTACTGACTTGGTGTCAACCCCCCTGGAACAGTTTCTTTTTGTGGCTGCTGCTGCCCTCTGAGCCTGAACATTATGGCGGCCACCGAGATCACACGGCAGATAGTGAGCTGTGCATGATGGAGCCACGGGGTCGGTCTGGATGGCAGACTTCAGGGGCTGTACAGATGGATAAAATGTGACACTTGAAGGTGCATTGATGCAGCTGCCAAGCATGGCGTTGGGTATGCTTAAGAGCTCTGGAGGGAGCACAGCTAGAAGGGATGGTGAAGAGCAGTAGAAACTGACCACAACCCCCAACCCCTACACAAGGACACTCTTGAGAATGAATGGCAGGCAGCCTTCCCCAGCCGCACACAGCCTCGGACTGCCAATGGTCACAGCACCCAGCTGCTGTTACCCAGGAGGTCCTGTCCTGCTAGTGTTTTGCTCGCTCCCTGCCACCTGTGGCATTTGCCCTTCCCTTGATCTGTTTGTTGGCAGATCTGGCTGCTCTGGTGCTGCGATAGGTCTTGATTTGCCCTGCGCTAGGTCTTGCTTTGCCCTGCTATCACGTGAGGTTCTCACAAGTATTGGGTCTGCCTTACCTTGGCACTACTGGCTTGTGCCTTGCAACTTTACTTTCCGCTGTGCCATATTGCTGTGCTGGCCCTACACTGGTGCAGGTCTGGATCACAGGGTAGTATGGCAGTATGCTTGGTGCACCCTGCACCTCGCCGTGCCCAGTGGAGCTCTGCCATGGCCTGGTGAAGCTCTGGCCATGCCCTGGTGGAGTTTTGGGTGACGTTCGGCCTTTGTGCTGTTATTGGTTTACCTTTTTGCCAATTCTGTCAGCTTCATCGTATCGTTCTGGGTTAAAGCCAAGCACTGCCTTGTTTTGGTTATGGTTTGATGCTACTCAGGGTCCCACTGTGCTCAGGCCGTGCCTTGCTGGTACTTTTGGTCTGTCAATGCCCTGCAGATACTGCAGGATTAGCCTGCTGCTCGGTTTGTATGTGAACTGGCGCTACTGTGTTTCTGCTTCAGTGTTTCTGGTGGTGCCCAGTTATTGCACTGGGTCTGGCAATCCACAGGGTCTACTTGTGTCATGGTGCTATAGTGTTATGGTAGGTTTCTATGGGTGTTTCTGTGTCTGGTAGTGGCTCGTGCTATTCTGTATTTGAACTTCTCTGCTTTTGGTAGAACACTGGTGTGGCACTGGTTTAACCGTGCCCATTAGTACGGGGTTGGTGGTGTTATAGTGTGTCCTGGGTGTTACTGTGTGTGGTGGTGCCCTGGCACAATTATATGTTAATGCTGCTCTTTCAGTGGTGCCCTCGTGTGTATGATAGGTGCGGTATCCTGAGCAGGGGCCTTCAATGGCAAGCCTCCATCACCAAAATATAGGTCCCTACAAGGTTCAATGTCATGTTTAACAACACCTTTGCTATGCTGTTTTCAGACAACTACACAATAATTACAGGAAATGTTACATTACTTCTAATAGTTCTACAAGTATTAGTAATCAAAACATTCTGTTTGTATCTTAAAAGCACTGGGTGAAAGCATCACGTGTGGCAACTCCACCTCACAGCTATAAAGGTATCAATCTGTGCAAGAGTGAAACGCAAGCCCTCATACCGTGGCGGGTGTATATATGAAAAATGTGTACCCCTGAGATAAATCTCCCTGCCGGGGCTCGACTGACTACCTTAGAGTGCCTGCTCAGTATTGTGCTCCGGCTCTCGGCGCACAGGGCTTCATGTCATTCGCTGGTGCAGCAGCATTCTCTATCCTCATTAAGCCTTTTTGTGTTTCTGACCCCCCCCCGCCCCCAACAAAAAAAGCTATAACAAACCAACTTTAGAGCAGGCAGGAAAAATTTGGCAGCATTCCAAAGACAAACAAAACAGAAGACTTTTTTATGTTAGTTCTTTTTTTAATATGGTGTTCAGTTGTACATAATGTCTTCTTGGTTATATATAAGGGAACAAAAATGCTTATAACACTGTTTATAATAACTTTCAAATGCTTATAACACTTTTTTATAATAACTTTTCAACATGCTGCACAGCAGCTATGCTGCTCTTTAACATAGCTTAAAGACATTGGGAAAGACAAAAGCTCTGGCTAAACGTAAGGTCCCAAAGGTGAGGCCTATTGGCTATGCCAATGCTTGTTTGAAATAGCAGCACATTTTTGCAAGTAGGAGTTTGATTAATTTAAAAAAAAATCATCCCCCTTCAAAAAGACCCAAAAAAGAAGATGGTGAGGATTTGAAATGCTCAAGGAAAAATAATGGCTAGAAGCTGAAATATGAATTTAAAACGAAAGAAAGCATTGGTGCTTTCTAATAAAAACAAAACAAGGATTGGTGTTAAACTTTCTGCATGCCTGTGCATCTGAAATCCCTGTGCTGTTCCGTTCAATAAATGCAGTTGTACAAGGTGCTTAGCCCTTATTAAATCACGAGGGTGCCTCAGCTATTGGCATTTTTATTTTCTAGCGCGAACTTGACTCAAGGACATTACATGGCTGGGCTGTGTTTCTTTCACTACCAAGAGAATAAATATAATTTCCCATAATCATGGGCGGTTTAGCAAACCATGGGACTCGAACCAGGATACTAATGTCCAAAGTAGGCTGCTGTAGCCTTTATAGGAATGCTACTGCTCATCATTTACTGCAGTTGAAAACAATACTTTTTACGTGTTTTTCGTGAGCTTGGACAAACGTGTTTGCTGTAATCACAGACATGCATCTTTACTGTGAGCAGAGAGAAAAAAGCTTTGACAAGATCTTCAGCCTTTCAGCAAGGCGCACCCACTGCTACTTGCTCTTGGCCTCCTGCTCTGTCTGCTCACACAGCTAAGGTGTGTGTATTAGGCTGCAGGAGCGCCCATCCCCCAATCTCCGACAGTCACGGCCAGCAGGTATCAGCAACGTTGATTACTTGGCCCTTTGTTATGCAGATATGTGAATCTGCACATCTTTGGCTGACCATGGAAACGCCCTGAGCCCTTTCTTTTTTCTTTGCACAGGAAGGCTGGGCAGAGCCTTTCGAATTCTTTTAACAGGAATCGAAAGAACCATGTAATTTTAAACTAAATGTCTGCAAAACAACCGAATATCTGGATATATTGTCAAACATTTGCAGAGAATAATAAAAACGCTGCACAGGAAGGGTCTGATATTTTTAAGCCCTTCTCAGATTGTAAATTTTCAGTTATTTGACATGCTGGTTATTTTTTCAATAGCTTTTTATCTTTAACTATGGTTTTGTACAGGTTGTTTCTTAAATTGCTACAATTACATTGCACGATAGAAATCCAAATAAACGAAAACTCTGTTTAAATAGTGATTTTTATCTGTTAGAGGCCAGTGTATCGTCACTATCACTACATTCAGTTTTTGTCTGTCCTTTTAACAAGTGGTTTGCTCTTCTTTTGTGTTGCAAGGACACTTAGGAATAGATTTTCAAACATTTTGTTGTGGGTTAGCATCACAAAAGTGACGCTAACCAGCACAAAATGTTTTTTTCCAAATGTACTTGAAAGCGTAAAAGTAGTTTTGCGCTGGAAAATACCCTAAAAGTAGCGCAAAGGAGCACGAAACACTGTTTCGCATTACTTAGCGCCAAGGGGGCGTTACATGGGCATTCCTGTGCAACCATCCCTGTCTTTTGACGCAAAATCCTATCCACAAAGAATAGTAGACAGGGTTTTGCGCCAAAAGTTAACACCACTCCAAGATAGGCGCTAACAAGAGAAATGTCTAGCCTGGTAGGTTGTATAGGAAGGGTATCCTTCCTATACAAAACCTATGCTAGACTCACGCGCACCCCCTGGATCTGTGGCACTAAAGTGTGTTCGTAGCACTCAGTAGCTGAAATTAGCACTGGCACTAGGGAGAGAGGAGGAATCAGCCATATCTCCAGGGCTTTAAGTTGGCCGTGTCTCACAGGTGCTGATCACCTGCAGTTTTTTAAAGGGGGGCTCGAAACGGGTCTCTATCAGTCTCTGTTTTGTGCTCTGGCACACGCGGTCTGTTTTTCCCGGACTGCAGTGACAGCAGCACATCGATGTGCGCGTGCTCAAACTGCTCACTAGTGGAGAAGTTGCAGCATGATGTCATGCCAGGTGAGCGTTGTTGGGGAAGGGAAATCCTTTAAAGAGAGTCATTTTCTCTCTGGATTTCCCTTTTCTTTTTGAAACTCGGGAGCAGCAACATTGTTGTGGTGTCACCAGAGCTTTAAGTGGAAGGTTTTTCAATATTATATACAAGTCATAGTTGCTGCTTATTTATCCTATGCAACTAACAACCATTGACACAGCCAATAGTCCTGACTTGTTGTAGGTGTGATGTTACTTATTGCATCATATATCTGGCTGCAATGACAGAAACAGCAAAATACAAGTCGGGCGCTACACTAAGCACAGATTTTAAGCTTAAGTCTTTTAAGCCACGTTCTTGGCCCGCCCCTTTAAGGGACACCCCAGTTATTTCATCCCACTTCAAGCCCTGCATATCTCTGAAGATATTGTGTTCTCCTTCTCCCTCCCTGTCACGCAACGGAGCACAGCCTCTTTGGGTGCTGCATTGCGTGTATTTTTTGAAAATCTTCCCATAGGGATAGAACATTTTGCACTGGTTTAGCATCACAAAATTGACACTAACCAGCAAAAAATGTTTTTGGGGAAAGTTACTTTCCAGCGTAAAACTTGTTTTGTGCTGGAAAGTACACTAAAAGAAGTGAAAGATGTGCAAAGCACTGTTTTGCGTAACTTAGCGCCAAGGGGGCCTTAAAGGGGTGGTACATGGGAATTCCCATGTAAACATCCATGCCTTTTGACGCATAGCCCTACATACAAAGAATTGTAGACACAGGTTTGCACCAAAAGCTTCAAAGGAGGCGCTAACAGGAGAATTAATTTTATTTTTTCCTTTCTTTTCCGACTTTGTAGTGGAAAGAGCCTTTAAACTTGTCTATGCATGGTATTTTGTACAGGAAGGTACCCTTTCTATACAAAACCTATGTTAGACACAGGCGCACACCCTAGCGCTATGACGCTAAGGTATGTGCGTTGTGCTCAGCAGCTGAAATCAGCACCAGTGCTAGGAAGAGGGTGGAGAGAGACATATCTCTGAAGATATGGTACTCTCCTGCTTCATCCCTGTCATGCAACGCAGCACAGCCTCTTTGGGTACTGCGTTGCTTATGTGTTTTAAAACATTTGCTCCATTGGGCCAAATTTTCAAACATTTTGGGCTGGATTACCATCACAAAAGTGATGCTAACCAGCACAAAAGTTTTTTGGGGGGAATTTACTTTCCTCCGCAAAACTTGGTATGTGCTGGAAAGTTCCCTAAAAGTGGTGCAAATCCGCGAGAAGCACTACTTAGCTTTACTTAGCCCCAACAGGGCGTTACATGGGGGGTACATGGGCATTCTCATACAACCACCAATGCCTTTTGAGGCAAAACCCTATCTACAAATAATTGCAGACAGGGTTTTGCGCTAAAAGTTAAGAACACCTCATAGGAGGCGCTAACAGGAGAAATGTTTTAATTTCTTCTTTTCCGACTTTGCATACGTGCTGCACTGTGCAGCACACATACACAGTGGGGAAAACGTTTAAACTTGTCTAGGCATGGTGTTTGTACAGGAAGGGTACCATTCCTGTATAAAACCTATGCTAGACTCATGCACACACCCTCGTGCTATGGCGCTGAGGTGTGTGCTTGGCACTCGGCAGCTAAAATCAGTGCCGGCGCTAAGGAGAGGGGAGGAAATAGCCATATAAAAGATATGGAGATCTCCTGCTCCCTCCCTGTCACGCAGCGTACTGCATCCTCTTCGGGTGCTGCGCTGCATTTCATGTATTTATTTTAAATCTGCCCCATGGGGTATATTTTCTTCTGGACCAGTTCATATGCACTTTGGGGATTGGCTGCCAGTAGAGAATCTTCAAGCGAAAATAAGTCCACCACAGGAATGGTATGGCGTGACAATTCTGCTGCTGCATCAGGCCCAGCTCCAGGATTCTACATCTAGGAAGGCTATGAAGAAGCCTGGGTGGGCCATGAAGTTACATGGGGGAAGCTAGAAAAATTAACCAAATTATTTTGAGATCGCTGTTTAGACTCTGACAAAATCTTTCTAAAATATACATGTCTAAGAAACAAAAGTAGCATATGTTTAGTAGTGTTCAATCTAGTGCGCCGATCTGTGGCCATGCCCCGGGCCTATTTTCCTGTCTTCGACTTAAAACTACCTTCTAATGGGAGCTTGCATTCTCTGTCTTTGGTTGCAGTGGGGTATTGTGACAAACCGAACGAATAGTTTCTGAATGGGTGATGGATCTAATAGCATCAGATTTCCTACATAGGGAATTCAAATCTATCCACATAGAAGACTATTTGTAGGCCAATTTAATGAGGCATTCAGCTCTTCCATCATGAGCCAGGAATCTAACATTTCTCTGTTCACCCATGAGGCCATGAAGATTGATTTTGCCTAGATTATCTTAATAATCAATGATTTTTGGGGTGATTGGTGCAAATTCAGTGTCTGAAAAGTCTTGAAAACCCTGATTATGGGCAGGTGACTGTACTTATAATTTTTAATTGCCATACATTTAGTTGAACTGTAGAGTTAAGAATAATAAACCTATAATTACCTATATATACTTGCCTTTTGATATTTCTGTCCATATTTGTGCTTCAATACTAAGATAGGACAATATGTAATTATGATATTTTAGTACCCTACCCTACCCTATTACTTTTCTTATAAAAATGTACACTCCGCTCCTCATTAAGAATTGTTTGGAAGGCTCAATCCCCCAGGGCCTCAACTCGGAGTCATCATCTGGGTACATTAGGCCGAGTTCTCACTAATTCATATATCAAGGTTAAATGGGAATGGTCTGACAGTCCTGCCCAAATTCTCCATTCCAACACACTAGTCGAAGCAGCCAGCAACCTCACACAGTGGCTGACCGCCTGCGCCGACGACCTCGCACCACTGAAGAATCCTCCCAGCAGACCCGGCAGCAAGAAAGCCCCCTGGTTCACCGACGAACTCAAGGACTCCAAGAAGAACTGCCGCCCCCTCGAGAAAGCCTGGCGCCACGACCAGACCGCAGACAACATGACCGCCCTCAAGCACGCCACCCGCAGGCATCACCAGCTGATCCGCACCACCAAGAAGACAGCATACAAAGAAGGACTGGACAACAACCCCCACAACAGCAAGGAACTATTCAGCATCATCAAAGAGCTCTCCAAACCCAGTGCCGGAAACAATGACATCACTCCCTCACAAGACCTCTGCGACTCTCTCGCCTCGTTCTTCCACCGCAAGATCGCCGACATACACAACAGCTTCGGCGCACCAACCACGCACCCAACCGCCGAACCAACGCCCCCCACCACCACCCTCTGCGTCTGGACCCCGGTCAGCACCGAAGACACCACCCGGACGATGAACACCATCCACTCCGGATCACCTGCCGACCCTTGCCCCCACCACGTCTTCAACAAGGCCGACTCCATCATCGCACCCCAACTACGGGACATCATCAACACCTCCTTCCACACCACCACCTTCCCGGAGAGCTGGAAGCACGCCGAGCTCAGCGCCCTCCTGAAGAAACCAACAGCGGACCCCACCGACCTCAAGAACTTCCGCCCCATCTCGCTCCTCCCTTTTCCGTCAACAGACAGCTCGCCGCCTTCCTCGAGACGAACGGATCCCTCGACCCCTCGCAGTCCGGTTTCCGAGCCAAACACAGCACCGAGACCACACTGATCGCAGCCACCGATGACATCAGATCCCTGCTCGACAACGGGGAAACAGCAGCCCTCATCCTCCTGGACCTCTCTGCAGCGTTCGACATTGTCTGCCACCGCACCCTAGTACAGCCCCTCCGCAACATCGGGATCCAAGAGAAGGCACCTAAGGGGATCATCTTGTTCCTCGCCGGAAGAACTCAGAGTCCGCCTCCCCCATTCAGATCGGAGGCCACCAAAGTCATCTGCGGCGTACCTCAAGGATCATCCCTCAGCCCAACCCTCGTCAACATCTACATGAGCCCCCTCGCAGTGTCGTAAATAAAGTATTACGTACTCATAATTTCTTTATCAATATGATCATGCATAAAGCAAGAGGCTGAGTCTGTGGTATCAGGTTCAAAAGGGCTTTATTCCAATAACTCGAGTTATAGGGAGAATAGTTCCATCACCACAAGGGATCTGGAAGGGTCTCAAAGTATTCTCAGAATATTCTCAAACTTTATTCACAGAGTACAGTATATATACATTTGATATTATACGTAAGCAGAAGAGCAAGAGAGAATGAGATAAGAGCATGTGGGCGTGTAAGTAGGCGTGAAGGTGGGCGTCCATGTGGGCGTCCACTTGATGATCATTGGTGAATGTCATAGGTGGGTGGATACCTGGAGGGGGTTGCGTGATCAGCTGGAATTGTACTGGAACTTTGCCTTACTTGTGCTCAACTCGAGCATGACGTGTAACTGACGTGGGGAAGGGTTGCTGTGCAACCGGGGAGTCTGGAAGTGAGGGCTTCAGTGTCAGGACGACCAGCACATCTTGTATTATCTGATATCTAAAGTCTGGAGCAGGGACTGATTTGTGACATAGGTTGCCCATCACCAAGAGCCAATGTGGTATTTATTTCTTCATTTACTGCGTAGGCCCTACATGGGGGCTATGGGCTTTTTACTGACGTGAGCTTTGCAATCACACAAAAAGAGACAGAAAGGCTAGGCTTTCTCCTTTGCAGATGGGTTATGTTTATTCCTCCTTCTCCAGGCAGGAATGTGGTTCAGCAGATAACCGTGCTCAATACTGTCTCGGCACCTCTGACAGGGCCCCTTTGGCTGAGGCCCAAGTGTGCAAGGCCAAGGATACGCAGCTGCAGCTCTTAGAGCGTCTGAGGCCTGAAACCTCTTTTCGGCTCTGGCTGAGCCACAAACATGGGTTTTCATGTAAATGCAGGAAAACATGAAGCAAAACGTGTAGGCCTCAATGCAGATTTGTCGTTTCTTTCATGGGAGACTGGATGATGGCAGGCCACGTTTATAGTATAAGCATCATAATAGACAGGCCATGGAGGGGAGATGCATGGGTTACATGCATGTGCACATAAACGTTGGGGGCACATGGGGACACATAGGCCTCATAATTTTTATTTCCTCAGCAGCCATCGCACGCCAACACAACCTCAACATCATCTCCTACGCCGACGACACCCAGCTGATCCTCTCCCTCACCAACGACCCCGCCACCGCCAGAACCAGCCTCCAGGAAGGGATGAAAGACGTTGCCGAATGGATGAAGAACAGCCGCCTGAAACTAAACTCAGACAAGACGGAAGTCCTCATCCTGGGATCATCGCCCTCTGCCTGGGACGACTCCTGGTGGCCCCCTGCCCTGGGCGCCACTCCCAAGCCAACGGACCACGCACGCAACCTGGGCTTCATCCTGGACTCCTCCCTCTCGATGACCAGACAAGTCAACGCCATCTCATCATCATGCTTCAACACCCTTCGCATGCTCCGCAAGATCTTCCGATGGATCCCCACCGAAACCAGGAAGACGGTCACCCAGGCACTCGTCACCAGCCGACTGGACTACGGGAACACCCTCTATGCCGGAACCACAGCCAAACTTCAGAAAAAACTTCAACGCATCCAGAACGCCTCCGCACGACTCGTCCTGGACATACCCCGACCCAGCCACATCTCCGGCCACCTGAGAGACCTGCACTGGCTCCCCGTCAGCAAGAGGATCACGTTCAGACTCCTCACCCACGCACACAAGGCTCTCCACGACCTGGGCCCAAAGTACCTCAACAGCTGCCTGACCTTCTACATGCCCACCCGCCAGCTACGATCGACCAGCCTCGCCCTCGCCGCCGTACCACGCATCCACAGAGCCACCACCGGAGAAAGATCCTTCTCCTACCTAGCAGCCAAGACCTGGAACTCCCTCCCCATCCACCTTCGGCTGACCAAGTGGCATAGAGTGGAATAGTGTAAAGTTGAGTGGCAAAGAGTGGCAAGAGTGGAACAGCATAGAATGGAGTGACATACAGTGGAGTGGAGTAGAGTGGAATACCGTACAGTGGAGTGGCTTAGAGCAGAATAGGGTAGAGTGAATTACCGTAGAGTGGAGTAGAGTCAAGTATTGCAGGGTGGAGTGGTATAGAGTGAAATGACAGAGTGGAATGGTGTAGAGTGGAGTGGCGTAGAGAGTAATATTATATAGTGGAGTAGCTTAGAGTAGCATATCATAGAGGGGAGTGGCGTAGAGTGGAGTGGTATAGAATGGAATAGAGTAGAGTGTAGTGGCATACTGTGGAGTGGAATAGAGTGGAATACCTAGAGTGGAGTGCCATAGAGTAGAATAAGTTAGAGTGGAGTGCCCTAGGTGGAGTGGCGTAGAATCAAATAGCGTTCGGTCAAGTGGTGTACAGTCGAATAGCATAGAGAGGAGGGCCATAGACTGGAGTGGCGGAGACTGGAGTGGTGTACAGTTGAGTGGTGTACAGTTGAGTGGTGTACAGTTGAGTGGTGTACAGTAGAGTGGCATACAGTAGAGTGGCATACAGTAGAGTGGAACAGTGTAGAATGGAGTGGCCTACCGTGGAGTGGCATAGAGTTTAGAGGTGTAGCGTGGAGTGAGCTGGTATAGAGTGTAGTGGCATAGAGTGGATTGGTGTACACTACTATGTTGTACAGTGGAGCGGTGTAGAGTGTAGTGGCACACACTAGGGCACAGTGGAGTGGCGTACAGTGGAATAGTGTACAGAGGAGTGGCATAGAGTTGGGTGTCATACAGTGGAATAGCATACAGTGGAGTGGCATACAATGTAGTTGCGTACAGTGGTATACAGTATAGTGGAGTGGTATGGAGTGGAGTCCCATAGAGTGGAATAGCATAGAGTGAAGTGACAGAGTTTAGCTACATACAGAGGAATAGCATATAGTGGAGTAGGGTATAATGGAGTGCCGTAGATTAGAAAGGCATACAGTGGAGTGACGTAGAGTGGAACAGCGCTGAGTGGAGTGGCGTAGAGTGGAACAGCCTAGACTGGTGTAAAGTGTTGTTGTGTACAGTGGAACCAAGTTAGACCTGCCATCCATCACTGGTGGTTTTAAGACCAGAGGCAGTGTTTCACAATAAGCTATAAAATGGATCATTGATAATAAGCAGACACTCATTTTAGCTAGTCACACAGTCACAATGGTCACCATATCTTGAATTTACATCCTCAACTAGCGGATTTTATGATATTGTGTACTCCAGTGCTATAATGGAAACTGTGAAATGCATTGTCAATGTGTGGCTCACTCTCATCTTCCAGTTGTTGACTGGAGGTGCGATTGGGCTTCGTCATAATCCTGTAGTGCATTGCACAGGGTAAAGACACTCACTTGCTGAATATACTAAAATATATTCTACTGAGAGAAATGCTTGGAAAATCCAGAAAAGAGGATTGAGCAGGTGCAGGGAGCACAGGGCCTCATATTCTTCAGGAGCCCACTGCATCCTCCTCCCAGCATGGATCACAAGACCACAGCAGCCATTAGTGCTCCAGGAGCACTCCACGAGGGCACATGGGCCGGAGGACCCATTGCAAACTGCTCCCAGGTTACATAAGGGTTAGTATTCTGTGAGATAGGCTCTCAGAAGAGAGCACAGGAGCATTGCTAACATTAGTACAGCTGGTACAGTGGGAATGCTGCCCAAACGAATTAAAAGTCAACTGCAGACTGCTCCCAGCGCAAAGCACTGGGGTGCTGCTATTGTTGTATTGTATTATAACACATAGATAGTGCTTCATATCCTATAAGGGGTTCTGAAGCACATTATTAGATGGCAGCATGCTACACAGTGGGTGTGTGTGTGGTTGACAGAGTGCTGTATTTGTTATGATCCTATGTGGAAGCGTTTCAGTGTTGTCCATGAGCAACCAGTAAGGTACTTTTATCATTTCTTGTGCTCAGTGCAGAGCAACTTGATTTTTTGGAGGGGGTAAAATCTGCAGATTATGCAGCAGATGATGGACAATGTGGCAAATGCAGTAAGAATTATGACCTGTCCAGGTAAAATTCTCTAAATATACCACTTGCTGTTTTCAGACAGGGCTGGCAGACCTCAGAGGGAGACCATGGGGTAGATTTGTGAGGCCCTTGCGCCTCATTTACGCCGCCGTTGCGTCACTTTCGTGACGCAGCGGCGGCGTAAACCCTGCACCATGGTGCGGGGTATTCATAATGTGACGCATCTGGGAGATGCGTCACGTTATGAAGCTCTGCGCCACATATAGGCATTCCGGCGCGGGGGGGGGGGCGTTCCGGCGCAGGAACGCCTCCTAAAAGTGGCTGAGTGAAATCTACAAGATTTCCCCCAGTCACTTTTAAGGCCATGCTGCATCAAAACCCTGCGCCTGCTTGAAGCAGGCGTAAGGATTGACGCAGCATGTTAGGGATAGGGCACTCCCGAGACTTACTGGAGCTGCGTCGCGCTTGCGACGCAACTCCAGCAATGCGCCGCCTTTCCGACGGGGGATGCGTCACGCATCTGGCCATCCGAGCGCCACGGTGCGCCGCATTGTAAATGCGGCGCATCAGTGGTGGCACACGGGTGGGCAGATGCGTCTCAACTCTTCTGGCGCATCTCTGCTGATTAGCAGAGATGCGCCAGCAGACATAAATCTGCCCCCATGTTTCTTGTGTTGCAGTACAGAAATTGAAGAATCCCGTAGCAGAAATCAATTTAGTTAACATAGATAATGTTATGTTTAAAGATCCCAGTTAGTTCCCTTGGTGCTACATTCTGTGTTGTTGAGCACTGTCAGATAAGTCATTCTATGTTGCGTGGCCGATGTAGAATTGTAGTCCTTCTTTGTTTGTGTAATCCCCAGCTTTGGATTTCAAAATCTGTTCATTCTACTGTTAGCCTCATTTTTTTTTTTTTTTTTTTTTTTTAATGAAGGACATTGCCTAGCAGCTACCCCAACAATGGGTTTCCCAAAAAACAAGCATTGACAAAGTTAAAAGGCTGCCATTGAATGCTGGACCTATTGGCTTTGCCATTGCTCATGTAAAGGCAGGGAAACTTCCTGCAAATAACATTCTTTACCACACAGGCCTTTATCTCGCAAGCTTTACAATGGATTGGCCTTAACAACATGGTGTAATACAGGGCTTTACCACCCATTCCTTTACCACACAATGCAATGGTATTTTCTGATATTCCTATATAAATATATATATGTATATATACATATACACACACACTTGTTTTTCCATTGGGGAAAATATGTAAATATTTTTTATATTGGGGGTTACTCCGCCAACATCCTCTTTTTTGTTACATTTTTTGAATGTTTTCTTTTTTGCGGTAATCCCTCATCCCTTCGTTTTGTAAGCCATTTACCTCCCTTTACGTCTTACCGCCCATGAACCCTAACACTTACCTCAATGTATTTTTACTTGCCCCTCAACCCTAAAAACCCTTACCTCTCATTTCCTCTACCTATCCCCAAACTCTATAAATCCTTTACTTCCCTTTCCTTCTACCCGCCCTTGAACCCCAAAAAAACTTATTTCCCTGTTTTCTTACCCAACCCTGAACCCTAAAAACCCTATTACTATACTTACTATCCTGTACCTTAACCCACCCTGGGACCGTAAAAGACTTGTATCACCCTGAACACTTACCCATTCCATTTCCCTAAAATCCCCTTTTTTTAATCACATAATATTGGTGACATTTAAAAAATAATTATCTTCGTGATAAACTATTGTGTGGGAAAGTTCCCAAAAATGTCTTGCATAGTACTTAACTGTGTTAAGCCGTCCTGCGGAGTAAAGACTGCATTCCTCTGTCTACTACTGTGAAATCATACTCATTTACTTTAGGCAGAACACCATGAGCTATGAAAGGTTCAACTAAAAAATCGGTCACTAAAATAAATGCATATTTAAGGATCTTGTAAGGGTATGTTTTAATGAAGAACAAGAACATTAAACCATGAAGTACTTGCTTCGAAATAGCACAAACATTGGCATGCAGCTTGCATCGGCGCATGGATGCATGTTAAGGCCAGGACTGTTGGCTTTGCCACTGAATCTGGAAAGAAATCACCACATCGTATTAAAATATACTTTTCTTGTGTTCAACTTTTGTCTTTGTAGCAGGTGTGGCGGCCTTTTCACATAAATTAAAGGATGATAAATGTTTGATAAATGTTAGCATTTTCAGAATGTCTTGTTTTAAGCTTGTGCGCTGTGCTGACTTCGAAGAAAGTGACTCCAGATTGTTGAGAAGTGCTGCTGCTCAATAGAAATGCACATACACCGGTGCCAGTGGGTGAACGTGCCTCGGCTGGAGCTGGGAGTGTCAAGGTCTAGGCCCTTTGACATTCAGAGCTGCCTGGGACGGCGCGCATTCACACCTCTTCGTCAGCTTTAGGCATGACAAAAGAAGCCCGGCAGTCGCCCGTCAACAGGAGGGGGAAGGGGCTGTTTCAGAGAAGAGACACTGACGAAGCTCTTCTCTTTGGAAGTACAATACTGTCCTGTATGCAGAGATGGAGAAAGGGGACCCCCAGTCTCAGGTCTTTGAAAAGCATCATTTCACCACATTCTAAGAAACGATTTTTAAACAATGACTGCAGTCTATCTCTGTCAACATTTTACATTTCGAGCGAAATACAAAATGTCTCATCTCAAATCTGTAGATATTTTTTTTTTTAAAGACAATCTGTACGCATGCATTATTGCAAGAGGTTACAACACACTTTGGATGCGCTTGCAATTTTTCGCTGGCTTGAATTTTATCTCCGATAATATATTTGGCTTTAATTCTGTGCTGTCTGTGTGATTCACCACTGGGTTGTAGCAAGTCTCTCCCTTTGAAATGGGAAGCTGAGTGCATACAGGATGGGCTTTCATAGAGTCTCCTATAAAATTCTGGTACTATCCTTAAAGTTTTGCAAGTTGTAGTTCAGCTTTTCCAATTTTAAATGCAGAACAATAAGCCTTAGAATGCAACAAGCATTGGCAAAGCAAATCGGTCTGGCCTGCATATTCAGCTGTACTGAACTGTACAGAACTACTGTTTTTGCTTTAGTTAAAATGTCTATTTCATTCTCATTGGGTGGCCGCCTTCTAAAGTTCAGGCATTAAGCGGGCTAAAAAGGTAAGATAGCATCCTAGACCACTGCAGCAGAGTGTCAATAAACCTATCCAGCACGCAAATAAGCCTCGCCCTGTTGCTTCGGCCTGTAGTGAACAGAAAGCAACAAAGCAGCAGACTGATGCATGCACTGCTGTATTGGAGAACATACAGGATGCACTGCATGGCAGCTTGTTTTACTGTTATCAAACAAGAACCGCTCAGTATTGTGTCTGACACAGCTTCTTCTTTGCTTCTGGTTCAAGGCATGGCAGCTTCCCCATCTCTGCATTGCAGTGCATTCATGACCTACCATGGATACCATTCATAAAGATGTCAGGCAGTGAGAGCCTTCCCAAGCCCACACAGGCTCTGCGCCTCCTTATCTATGCCTCTTTGGTTTTTACCCATAAAACGCCAATCTGATTTCAAAGTATGGATAACCCAATATTATGTGTCGAAGTTCTCACAAGGCAAAGTGATTGTCACGATAAACAAGAAAATGAATGCAAACATTTAGAAGGCACCCGAGAAAGAGAGCGTGCATATATATTTGTATGAAAACAATGCTATTGGAGAATATCCTTAAGTGCACATTACATTTTTGTAGGTAGGATCAGTGTATTTATTTGTTTTCTATTCACATATTCACAATAAAAATAAAACTGCTCATTGTTAATCCCAACTCAGTTAACTGTGGGTAATGTTACTCTATCCTTCTCAACTAGTGCCATCCTTAGAGATTAACACATACAGAACGTTACGATTTTCTGTTAAGTACCTGGTGTGCGCTGTTAGCACAAAATGATCTTATAAATGAAATGCGGTGCCCATTTCGTAAAAAAAAAAAGATTAAATATAATGAGTTACTGTCTCTTGAAATATTTCTGCAGCACACATACAAAGAGAAAATTACCTTAAAGCATATTTTTTTCTGCAGAAAGGGACCCCTTCCTGCACAAAAAAAGTATGCTGACCACAACGCAGACACCCTTGCACTGTTAGGGTGTCTGCATTGGTGCATACCTGCTGAAATTGTGCCAGTGCAGGGAAAGCGCAGAAGTGTGTCACTTCTTCGTAGTCATATTAAGCTTTATTTGATTGATAGGAAAATAAAAAAAACATATGAGCATAAAAGCAAAGACACCGAAAGCCATGATTCATGTTTAAAATACAGAATACGATACAGCATATAACTTAAAAGAAATTGCCATTAAAACATGCTTGTGCAAATGTTAAAAATACCACAATTAATATACAAAAGGGTGCAATTTTATCACGTTTCACCGATAACCAATCAACATCCCCCCACACACATAACACCAGAGTATAATAGGCAGTTAACTTCCCCATCATTTTTCACAGTCTAAAAGCTGCAGAGAGAAATGTATATACCATCAAACATGTGTATTGGGATGATAGCATCTGCAGTTGGTGCAGAGCGGGTCGACATAATCTAACATTTTGGGCGCTCAAGAGTGGGAGCAAAAACCTTTCGCTAGCAAAAGAAAAAGAAAGTAAGTGTATTATGGGGAGAGCTTGAGACACAAGGACACGAGCTCAGATTCATGAAAAGCTTTGCTAGGATATGAGACCAGGAAGTGCACTATATTAAATCTGGACCGTATTAAATTAATTCTCTGTGAGTGCTGCAGAGGAAAATATAGATAAGATTTCATCTGGTCCGTAGTCACAAGTGGGATATAGGCAGGAACTCTTTGCTATGCACCACTTTGTTTACAGACAGGGATACTGCCTATTAATGTAGAATTATATGTCATTGACTTGGGAGAAGTTCACCATGAGATATGGAAAGACCAGTCCACTGGAAAAAGTTGTAACTAAAAGAAACGCTGCTCATGAGGTGATCTTATGAAGGGAACAAAATGTTACAAGAATTATAAGAAAATGAAGACCATTAGAATATAAAGAAGCGGCTTATAAAAGGCTCACAAACATTAGCATGCAGTCAATAGTGTTATTGATCACAATTGAAAAATCACCTTCTTGTTGTGTGTTTCCATAGTGATGCGTGCCTCTACAGGATTGTAATCAGGTAAGGTGTGCTGTTGCACTAGGGGTGTTTTGAGGGCATGACACAACTGCAAGCATTGGTAGATATGTATTCTATGCATGTCATATGTGGCAGCGAGGTGCTGAAATGCACAGATGACGTTGCCCATGGGTATGCCCAGATGTGGATCCCTTGCTTGCTGTGCCACTGGATTCAAGCTAGCCTGGCTGATGAGGGGTAATACTCCAAAACCGGTCCCAGGATGCTTGATTCCGGTCCAGGGAGGACCTGGCCTGTCAGTTCAGAACAAACTGTTCCCATGGGAGCAGGATCAAGACTGATTTGCATATGGCTGGGTCCAAACTGGGATGGCATGGGGAGCAAAAGAAAGATGGTTTCAATGCAGAGCTCTTGCCTGGGAGTGGGTGTTTGAAAAGATTCAGCACTCTTTTCATCATCTTGTATTGCTAGCCACTGCAAGGGACAGGGCCTCCCAAGTGGACATGCTGTAGCAAGTACGGGACAGTAGAGCTGTTATCCACTCCACTCTAATCTACCCCACTCTACCCTAGTCTACCTGACTTTATCCCACTCCAGCCCATCCTACTGCTATCTACCCAACCTCACTCTATCGCACCCAACCCTACCCCACTCTAATCTACTCCACTCCAATCTATTCCACTCCAATCAACCGCACTGCAAACTACCACGCGCCAGTCATCCCTCTTCAACCTAGGTTATGTTAATTGGGTTTTGATATAGTGTGCAACTTGTCCGAGAAGGGACATCTCAGCACTTTAACAGGCAGGAAATGAGAGGGCGTTGTAAGATCATCTTGATTGAACACCCACATTTAAGATGTTTTTTAAAACGGACAAATAAACAGCGGGTGTTTAATCCAGTGAAGCGGAAAATGCCTGGTCTTCATATTTTGATGTGTGAATGCATCGAGGTTGTAGCAGAAGCTGATTTTGTTACCTTAGTTTACTGTCAGGGAGGTATGGGGTAAATCATTCCTGGAGATATTTTAGGCCTAATCCTGACCTAGATTTATAGGTGAGGGAAAGGAGTTTGAACAGTGCTCTTTTTTTATGGTTGGCCAGTGGAGTGCTCTAAGTGTGAGGGCTGACGGAGTGTGTGGAGGCAGGTTGTTAACCATTCAGACAGTGATTTTTTTTAACCACCTGCATTTTAGCTACCAGAGATTCGTTTATGCAAAGGAACAAATTGCCGTAATCTAGGCGACTGATGATTAATTCCTGACGAGTGTCTTCTGAGAATTCATAGGAAGCCATTGGAAGACTTTTCTAAGAAGGACCAGCGTACCAAAGCAGGTACTGTAGATGGAGATGATCTGGTCTTTCACGGACAAAGTGTCATCCAAAAGTATACCCAAATTCCTAGCTATTCTGCTGGGCTCAGGGGGAGTTCAGCCGATCACCAGTCATTCGACCAATAAAGTTGGGCTTTACCAAACAAAAGAATCTCAGTTTTGCCAGTTTTTTCAGTTGGAGACAATTATGGGACATCCAAATTCCTCATACAAGTAACAAATTGCTGTTTGACATTCTTGATGTCATACCCGAATCAGATAACTAGTTGGGTGTCATCAGCATAGGAGAGTATTTCAAACCCGCAGGAATTTACCAACTTTTCTAGTGGGACCACATTGATTGTGAGAAAGTGAGGGGCTCAAGGAGGAGTCCTGAGGGACCTCTTGTCCAAGCAGGTGGTTTAGAGTGATAAGGGCCAATAGAGACAGTCTAGACCCTGTCATAAGAAAGCCCTTCAGCCAGTTGAGTGCGGCGCCCTTGATGCCAATCTGTTCAAAACCTTTGTGTTAGCATGGAATGTGAGATGGTATTGGATGCCGCCAACAGATCAAGCAAAACCAACATGGCTGGATTTCCAGCATTAAGGGATAGCCTGACAGTATCTGCTGAGTCAAGAAGGGTCGTCTCCTTGCTGTGGGAAGGTCTGTGACCTGTTTGAGAAGCATCCGACAGGCCATAAGTCTCCAAATACGAGGACAATTGTTTGTTGATGTGGGTCTCCAGAACTTTACCCAATAGAGGGAGGAAGAATTTCGGGCAATAGTTAGCTGGATTGCTCGGGTCTGCATTTATTCTTATCAGAATTTATGTAACCTGGGCTGCTTCCCAATGTTGCAGAATAGAGGCTTGAGTCAGGGACTGGTTGCATAGAACTGTGATAACTGGAGCGAGAAGAGAGAGTGGCAATGATATAAGGGGGACAGAGGTCAGAAGGAGAATCAGATTTTGCATTATGCAGCAGGTCATGCGTCTGTGTATTAGAGATAGGGTTAAATCTTTCCAATATTACTGATGCAGTCGTTTGAGGTGACCCATTGGTTAGAGAAAGGTCTGGTGCATTAAAACCATTGTGAATATTGCCCATTTTAGTGTGAAAATGTCTTGCAAGGTGTCACAGAGTAGTTGAGAAGCAGGGATGGCCGCTAAGCAGGCTTGAGGTTTAGCAAAGTTGTTTAAGATTTTAAATAATTCTTTGGAGGAATTGCCTGCTTGTTCTATTTGGTTGACAAGGAAATGCCTTCAGGCTGATCTTTAACAGTGGTAGGTTCGAAGGGCAGATTTATATGTTTGTTTGTCTGTATTTGTTTTAGTAGCTCTCCATTTACATGCATTTTTTTGTCATTTTTCACAACAGCTGTGTACCACGAATCGTTAGGCCTAGACATTATTGCGGGAAGTTACTTATAAGTGGCAACGATATCAAGTGCCTCCTGAAAAGGTGTCATGGAATAGGGCTAAAGCTGAGTTTATGTCCTGTGAGTTGTCTAAATTGGGAGCAGTAAAAACAGATTGGGAAGTTTCCATAGTAATCTGCTTCCATTGTCTCAAACTAATGCCCTTCTGAACTGTAGGTTTGGCAGATCTGATCCTGGTAGGAATCTGAAAACGTATCAGGAAATGGTCGGTCCAGATTAGGGAAATTGGGGTGTTAGCTTGAAGAGAGTGGAGAGTAGAGAAAATGAGGTCCAGTGTGTGTCCCACTGCAAGGGTAGGACCAGTCTTGGTCAAGTGAAGGTCTGGCAATCTCCAATTGACCCTACTCCATTCCAATTTGCCCTACTCTGATCCACCCAATCTGCCCCACTCCACGTTAATCTATCCCATTTCACTCAATGCCAGTCTATCCTACTCTACTCCTCTCTTCCCCAACCTAGCTCACTCCACAGTAATCTATCCAACTCCACTCCACCCCACTGTAATCTATCCCACTCCACTCTACCCCAGTCCAGTCTTCCCCACTCCAATCCATCCAATTTGCCTCACTACACTCTACTACGATCTACCACACTCCAGTCCACTCTACTCAGGCTACCCCACTCCGCTTCACTCCATACTACCACATGCCACTCAAATCTACTGAATTTTAGTCCAATGTAACCCACTCCAATCCACCCAATCTACTCCACTCCACTCCATAATACCACATGCCACTCAAATCTACCCCACTCCAATCCTATTCACTCACCCCAATCCACCCAATCTATCCTACTCAACTATACCCCAATCTACCACACTCCATATTACCACATGCCAACTCCACTCCAATCTACCTCAATCCACCCCACTCTACTCTTCTCCAATAACCACACTCAAGTTTAATCTACCCCACTCAACCTCACTCCATACCACCACATGCCACTCAAATCTACCCCACACCAGTCCAATGTAGTCCAATCCAATCTGCCCCACTGCAGTCCACTCTACCCTAACCAACCAAACTCAATTCTACTCTACCCAATCTACCATACTCCAATTCACTTCAGACTACCAAATGCCACTGTAATCTACCCCATTTCAGTCCATTCTACCCACTACAATCCACCCAATTTACTTGACACCAGTCTACCCTAATATACCACATTCTATTCTACTCTAGCCAATCTACCCCACTCTACTTCACTCCATACTACCACATGCCACTCAAATCTACCCCACTCCAGTCCAATCTACCCACTCCAATTCACCCTATCTAACCCATCGACCCTACTCCTATCTGCCCCACTCCAATCTGCCCCACTCCAATCTACTCAACTCCAATCTACCCCACTCCAATCAACCCCACTCCACCCCAGTCTACAATATTCCACCCAATCTACCTCACTCCACCCCAACCCACCCCACTCCACCCCAACCCACCCCACTTCAATTTGCCCCCACTCCAATCTACCACGCTAATCTACCCAACTACACCACTCTAAATTACCCCACTACAATCACCCCACTCCAATCTACCCTAATCCACCCCACTCCATTCTACCCCAATCTACCCCACTCCAATGTATGGCAGTCTACCATCCACTATACCCCAATCTACCCCTCTCCAGTCTATCCTACCCCACCCCATGAACTTTTAGCCTTGCTGAACAGCAGCCACAGTGGTGTACAACATGGCTAAAACACATTGCCAAAGCCAATAGCAATCGCATAGGTGAGACTTATTGGATTTGCCAATGCTTATTTGTAAAGCTTTAGGAATAGTTTTTAAATTAAATTAAGCAATTCAAACAATTTAAATGTAATTGCATAATATGATAATAATAGAATATATCTTCTAAGAAGTTCATTCATTTTATAAGAACATACTTCAGTTCACTGTCTGAAAGAACGTAACCCATAGCAAAGTGGAAGCTTAGTCACTCGCTTATCTAGCCATCATCTAAAAAAACATATTAGTGTGCATATAAATATGTAAACTGAGGAAAAGCAACATACATTTTAATGTCTGTACCAGGAATTCAGAATTGTAACAATAGGCATTGATGCCTGTAGGTTATGTGCACAAAAATGATCAATTCAGTTTATACTGAATCACAGTGTAGTGCACCATCATTGTTTAGTTACAAATAAGGATCAAATGGCAAGAGCAAAGAATGTTGGGATTTGAAACTGACCCAAATTACTTTTAGCGATGTTCATAAAACCACTAATAATTTTTAGATACAAAAATATCTAACATCAATAGCTTCATGTAAATACATTTTTATTTTAAATAAATAGAGAAAAGTTTAATTTGGATGAAAAATATTTGGATAAGCACAACTTATGGAGCTTTTCCTTTGAAATATCTGTCCTTTCTGCTGCTACTGGGTGTTTCTGGTCAGCAAAGTGTGTTTAAATGCAAAGTGTGTTTAAGACTGCAGTACCGCCTCCTGTCTACGGGGGCAGAGCTGAGCAGAAATATAAACACACTTGATGAAACACAGGTCCCCACAAGGTAATTTTTTAAAAAGTTGTAAAAATTAGCACAGATGTTCCTGAAGTCATTTTTTTACCATTTAGAAGATATTGCCTTGTGGGGACCTGGGTTCAGGTCCCCACAGTGCAATCAAGTCCCCACAGCGTGAGTGTGTTATCACACCCAAGTCCCCACAAGGATAGACACACACACACACACACACACACACACACACACACACACACACACACACACACACACACACTCCCCCCCCCCATATTGCAGACACAAGGATAGACACACACACACACACACACACACACACACACACACACACACACACACACTCCCCCCCCCCCATATTGCAGACTGTGTGTTTTGGTGCAGATCAAAGTGAAGAGTAGACATGGTGCACATCCCTGTGTGCCATGCCACTGCCCTGGCATAGGTCAGCCAACCAACTAGCTGGGTGCACTATGCCAGTGGTGAGTGTACAGGTGTATGAGCCTTGTACCCCTATAGTGTCTAGATCAATTCTTAGATATTGTAAGTGCAGTAATGCCATTAAGAGTAAATGGTGCTGGGAGTTTTATAACAAACTCCTCAGCACCATAATGGGTTTACTGAAAACTGGGACGTTTGGTATCAAAATTCTCAGCACATCAAACCCACACTGATGCTCAGAGGGCATCTTAGAGGTGCCCCCTGAAAAACAACCAGCCACTGGTGGTTTCCCTGACTGGTACACACCAGCCTGCCACCACAAAACATGTTTCTGGACCCCTGGGGTGGGAGCCTTCGTTCCCTGAGCCCAGAAACAAAGCCTTTCCTGGGTGGAGGTGGTTAATGTCAATGTTACTGACAGTTCCAAAGTGCAAAATGATACCCGAAGGTGTCCTGGCGCTGAGTGATGTCCTACTGTCCTAGATGAAAGGGAGAAACCAGACAGGGTCTAGACAGAAAAGAGCCAGGTCTTCAGAGCCTTTCTAAAGGCAAGCAGGCCTGTCATGTCTCTTATGATGCAACGGAAGACCATTCCATGCCTTAGCTGCACCAACCACAAAGCTTCTGCCACCCCAGTTAGCTTTTTTTACAAAATGTACCAACACCAGTTTAGCTTCTGAAGAGCGCAGACATCTAGTTGGTATGTACCAGTGGAATTGCGTTTTCAGATAGCGGGGACTGGTTCCATAACTGGGCGTACATAGAGCCTTAAACTGAACCAGTTTTCGCACCAGCAGCCAATGAAGCCTTCTGATCTCGGCAGAGATGGAGGCATATATTGGGGTGCCAGTAAGCAGTCTGCCAGCTGCATTCTGCAGTAGTTGCAGTTTGTTTAAAAGTCCTTCCTGAATATTGACATAGGGACTATTACAATAGTCCAGTCTGGACATGACTAGAGCCGTAATGACTTACTGTTGGCTTTCTTTGGGCAAGGATGGCATACTTTTCTTGCAGGCTCTTAAAATACAAGAGGTGGAAGAGACCACTGCATTCACTTGGTCCTTAAGACTGAGCCTTTCATCTATCCAGACGCCCAAGTTTTTTGCCTTTTTTACAGGAGTGGGGAGAGGACTTAGTGTGTCAGACCACCGCTCCGGAGTCTAGAAATTAGCGTCATTACTAAACAACACTACCTCCGTTTCACTGGAGTTCAATTTGAGGCAGTTTTTGACCATACAATTACCCACCGCTAACATACAACCATGGAAACTGGAAGCCGTACCCTGCAGCTTCCCTGGCCTTAACGACACCACAATTTGGGTGTCGTCTGCATATGAGGTCAGATAAAACTGAAAGATTCGATCAGGGGAGCCAGAAGTGACACATAGATGTTAAAATGTGTTGGGCTTAAGAAGGACTCCTGGGGGACCCCACAGGGCAGAGAATAGGGTTTGGCTGAAAATGTGCCTAGTGAGACTGTCTGTAGTCTGTCAGATAAAAAAGATTTCAGTAATTTCCAGGCAAGATCTTGTACTCCGCACTCTCTTTTTGGCGGGAAGACAGGCGAGAAAAAGTAAAACAACCCAGTAGGTGTGTCCACCTCTGCCAACCCCACCCCTGGCAAATTTTGGAATCCTCTTCCCCTGACCATCAAATCCAGTAGCTCCCCCCCTTCATTTCAGAAAACTGCTCAAAACCTTCCTTTTTCCCTCACTCTGCTAAATTCCGCCTCCTCTGACCCCAGACTCACCTCTGTCTTACAGCGCCAGGAAACCCACGGTGTCAGTGCGCTCTATAAATTCCACTTAACATAACCCCTCAAGTGAGGAAGGCGGTGAAGCCCACTCTTCAGTGCCCTCCATCTTGCAGAGTGCAGGCACTCTCCAATCAGAATTAGGGATTGTGCCCATTCCCCCACGTGGGGTGAGCACACCAAGGGTGTAGTCACCCTAAGGTCAGTAGCCCATTGGCTACTGACCTAGAGACCCCTAAAACACCCCATAAATACAGTATTTAGAGGGCAGCCCTAAACCAAGAAATTAGATTCCCACAACCTACGAAGGACTAAAGAAGACGCCCAGCAGATGAGACTGCAGACAATAACTGACTTGGCCTTGGCCCTTCTGCAGTTTCCAGAGATCCTATGCCAAAAGTCACCTTGTCCTGCAGCCAGCGACCTCCAGAACTCCGGGGAGGACTGACTGCCTTCAAGAAAGACCAGATCTCCTGTGAACAGCAGTTCTGTTCAAAAGAAACTCCCAAGATAGACTCTGAGCCTGCTGAGGAAAAAGAAACCCGACGCCTGGTACCACCACTGCCGTGAGTTGACCCCTCCAGGACTCCCCGATCTCACCTGCAGCCTCTGCACAGGGACCCCACCCCTCCCCACCTTCGCCAGTGGCCTGGTAAGGTAAAATCCGACTTCAAAAGACAACCCTGTATCGAGCCTCCCTGCGCCCTGGAGAAGATAACCCGAGGTACACCTATGTCCCCGAGCCCTCCAACTTACCTGCCCAGCTGTTGGTTCGGACGTCTTCCTGGACCAAGCCTGCAGCCAAAATCCAAAACCGGCAGTTCCCATTGAAAACAGGGCACCCGACGCCAAAACAGCACCCTGCCCTGCCGCTGTGTGCTGTGTGCTGACTCGGATCCCACTTTGGACTGAGCCGAACACCAGGAGCTTTGCTCCCACAGCCTTGTGGTCGGCTCGTGAGCATCCACCAACTGGCGGCCTCATTTCCCCCATTGGATAAGATTGGACCTCATCATTCGGCACCCGGCCGCCGTAGTGCTGCTGAGGGTGCTTTGAGAGTGCATCCTCGACCCTGGGGTAACCCCGGTTCTAATCCCAGAATACCAACTCCCACAAATAACTACTTACCTGTAAAACTATCACTCCATTTCCTCCCATAGGATTGCATTGACAGCTTTTCTTGAAAGTTGTTCTAAGTGTGGAGTTGGTTTGTATGGAATATTGAAAACTGCATATGTACTAAAAGTAAATTACTTACGTTTTGTCTAGGAGATGTCTCAGTGTGATATCTAGGCATATCACACTGATTAGCAAAAGTCATCTGAAAAGTAATGTACCTAGTAATCTGTAAAGTAACTAAAAAGTTATTCCAAACTGTTGATTTACCTGTAATTCAACCAACTCCATTTGAACCTGCATTCAACTGTAAAACACTGCATAAGATTTTGCAGAGCATTTATTTCACTTGCCTTCACCAGGCTTCGCTTGGTACTAGAAATAAAATAACTAATATTTTTTATACAAACAAATTGGTCTGAGTTCAGTCTTTGAGTGTGTGACATCATTTGCTGCCCAAGTGTGTACAACAAATGCTTAACACTACCCTCTGATAAAGCCACCACGACAAATAGAGAGTAAGCTGCTATCTACTTTTACCTCTACCTACCTTTGGGGTTCCACTGGACTCTGTGCACACTATACCTCATTTTGGTATAGTATATACAAAGCCAGCTTCCCACACCATGGCACCACCGACTCCCTGCGGTGGCATTGCGCCCATCATTATTCCCGATTCCGATATAGAGCCGGACTGACGTCGTCCAACGCCAACTCCGGCTCGCACTGGGGACATGCTCCCCATATCGGAGCCAGTGCTTTATTACTATGACTGGTCTGGATTGGATGATGAGTGGGAGGGGTCTGAGGACCCTTATGGTCATCAAACATTAGAAGATCTGGAGGACACCTAGTATGAGCATCTGGTGGATGCCAATGGACTGGGCACCTCGCCAAACACTCCCTCTAACAACGCTACGGAGCAGGGTGCCTCATTTGCAATGGTGGTGCAGATTGCGGCTGAGGTCTTGGACCTTAGTCTACCCTCAGTGGCAGACAAGACAAACTTCTTGACGAAAGTGCTTCAGCCAGGAGTTGTACCCACTAAACCATCGCTCCCATTTAATGAAGTCCTTACCGACATCCTACTTGGGGCCTTGTCCAAGTCCTGCACACTGGCTCCTGTTCATAAGACAATTGCCCGTCGCCATCACCCTGCCTGAGGTGACCCCATTTTCCTCACCCAACACCTCACCCTATAGCGCTTGGTGGTCCAGACCTCCACTTCCAAAATTAACCCTAGCTCATTCTCTTCCACTCCATCGCATAGGGAATCCAAACAGCTGGATACCTTTGAGAGGAGAATGTTCTCTTCTGACAGACTTGCACTGCTGTTGGCGAACACCGCTTGCCTCTTGGGCCGATATTCGTATATATATCTGGGACTCGGTTGGGCAGGTGCTGCCCATGGTCTTGGAGGATGCACTGGGCATACTCTCTCAAGCAATTGCTGATGGAAGGTATGCACCAAGTTCAAGACGCGACAGACTTGCTGGGCAGAGCCATTTTATCGTTTATGGCCGTTAGGCGACCTGCCTGGTTGAAAACCACTGGCTTTTAGGGGGATGTCCAGGCTTCACTCATGGAAATGCCCTTTGATGGCTGCCATCTGTTCAATGAGAAGATAGACTCTTCACTGGAGCGGCCCTTAAGCCTTTCTGTGGCCCCTTGACAACCCCAATCCGCCTTCCTTCCCTTCAGTGGCCATGGAAGGGGTTTATAACTGTTTCTGCACTCCCAGCTACCACGGCCAGCAGGTTCCCAATCTTTTTGTGGACGAGGAAGTGGTTCCCACAGACCACGTGGAACAGATTGCCAGAATTTGGGCAAATCCACCACCCTCCAGCAGCCACAGCCTCCAACCATCATAGGCATGTGGTGGAGGGTTGGGAGGGAGTATACACAGTCATCTGCACCACTGGAGGTTAATAGCATCTGACTATTGAGTTTTGCAGTTCGTCCAAAGGGGCTCCACCCTCCCCTTTGTGGCCACCCCACCTCCTATGCCACCACTTACAGCAAGCTGATGGAGGACCACCTCTCCTTGCTTTTGTCAGGAAGTGTTTTCTCTCTTGGCCAGGAGAGCTATAGGGAGGGTGCCTTCATCAGAAGTAGTTCATGTTTGCTTTTTTAGCTACCTTCTGGTGCTCAAGAAGTACAGCGTCCTTTGCCATATTCTAGACCTGCGCCTTCTCACCCTCATCATGAAAAATGAGAAATTCAAGATGCTTGGGCAAGTCCTGCCTGTTTTGAACAATGGGAGACTGGATAGTAGCATTGGACTTGCTGTACTTTACACACCCCTGTCCTGCCTGCCCACAGATGTTGCCTGCATTTCACAGTGGGCCAAGAGCTCTTTCATTTGGCTGTGCTCCCCTTCGTTCTTACCAGCACTCCTCAGTTGTTCACCTGGGTGATGGCAGTGGTTGCAGGGGTTCCATTATTCTCCCCACTTCGACAATTGGCTGTTGAAGATGGGCTCGCCACAGACAGTAGTCTCCAACCTCCAGACTACGGCAGGCCTTCTGCATTCACTGGGGTTCACTCGCAACGTACCAAAGTCACACCTGAATCCCTCTCTGATTCTTCCTTTCTTTGGAGCTGTTCTGGACACAGTGCAGTTTTGGGCCTATCCTCTCGAGCAACAAGTCTATGGTATCCAGGCTATAATACCAATGTTTCAGCCTCTGCCCCTGATTTTGGTGAGATTGACACTGAGGCTGTTGGGCCTCATCACCTCCTGCATCCTGCTTGTGACTCAGTGGAACCTGACACGGTCCAGATCAAGAATTGTGTCTCCATCCGGAGGTGGCGCAAGATCTCTTCCTAGAGTGGGTAGAACTGTTTGCCTCTGCCGAGAACTTGCAATGTCAGCAGTTTTGGATGATGGAGTTTCCAGGCAGCTCTCGCTCCAAGACGCTTTTAATTTTGATTGATGTTTCAGCCTCCTCTGAGCCTTTCTGCCAATACTACTCCTGCCCAGAGAAGATCAAGAACTACCAGACCCAAGTCATTCTTGTGGCTCCGTATTAGGTACAGAGAGTGATCACGTCTTCCCGCAGGGTCAGTGAGCTACAGGCGCACTCTGTGCATCCTTCATACCTTACCTTCTACCCTGAAAAACTGGTTCTTCAAACTAGAGCATCCTTCTTACAGAAGATCCCTTCTATGTAAGCCACTCCATCACGCTGCCTACCTTTTGTGCTCCGCCTCATGCTTCCAAATAAGAGAAGCGATTCCACCGACGGGACCCAAAAAGAGCATTGTCGTCGTACCTTAATCGTACTCCTGAGTTCTGGATGGACAGTCGGCTGTTTGTGTGGTATGTCAGAGCAGAGTAAGGGAAGGTGGTGCAGAAGCGCACCATCTTTCGCAGGATAGTTATATGCATCAAACCTGTACGCATTGGCCAAAAGCACACCCTGAGGGTTTGCGTGCTCACTGTACCGGAGTCAAAGCTGCGACCAATATTACAATGTAAGGAATTTGCAGCAAGTCTCTACCAGATAAGGCGTTATCCAAGGTAGGTAACTTGTTCTACAAAGCATCTATCTGAGAAAGCGGAGGCCTAGAAAGACTCAATCCAATAAAATAAAGAAGTTGAGGTTAGATTTACTGTAGTATAGAAAGGGAAAGCAGTGAGACATCATGTTCTGATTAAACACATCTGTATGCTTGCTCACTGTTGTCCCCTGACAGCATTGGAATTCAGTATATGAAAGTGAAGGCAGCTACCTTTGCGCACTCAGGAAGCAACTCAGTTTCATACTTCTGCGATGTATCACTCTAATCATTACTTAAAGCGTTCCCCAAATAGAGCACCTATAAAGTTACAAAATGACTTGGTTAGTAGCTTAAAGATTCACAAAACTGTTTTCTGAAATGTGTGGCACTGGCAGCTGTACAAAGATTTAGATTCTATGCATGAAGCATGATCCAGGTGTACCAGTTACTTAATTTATCTGATAGAGACCTTTAGTTGTAGATTCCTTAATATAGAATTTCTCCCAGGTGTCAGTCTGGATCTAGAGATTTTTTCTTCAACAGTAACTTCTGCGCCTCGTTAGGTGGCATCAGTCGGCTCTGCATCCGACTTCGTGGATGCCGGGATGACGTCGCAGGACCTACATGGACGCCACCCATGCACGCTGACGTCGGTTCTTTCTTTTTCCGCGCCAGCCGAAGCGCAGATCCGGAGAGGTCTACCCCTTACCTGTTAGTCTTTTTCGACTTATGTCGAGTTCTTTACCTGAAAGAGACAGTTATAGATTCCTTACCTTAGAATCGCCCCCAGGCGTCAGAGTGGGTCCAAAGAATCTTTTCTCTTAGCAGTACCCCTGCGCGTCTGTAGGTGGCGTCTATCAACTCCGCATCCGACGGCAGCGTTGTGGTCGTCGGGATGACGTTGCAGTGCCTACTTAGACTCCACCACTGCGCGCTGACATCAGTTCTTTTCTTTTTCCCCGCCAGGCTAGTGAGAAAGCTTACCCCTTAAGTCATTTTTTGAATAAACTTTGATTTACTTTTTTTCGAGTCATCGACTCCTGGTGCGCGAGGGTTTTTCCATCGTCTGTCCGGCTTCAAGCCCTGAGAGGTCTGTCACAAACTGATGTCTCTGACGGACCCACACCTCATGTGCATTTGGTGTCTGGAGTGTGACCCGAAGTCGTGCACCGACTGCCTGGCCATGAATCCGAAGTCTTTGCGGGAGCGGTCCCAGCAGTCGGCTCCTTGTCCCTCCTGGTCTCGCTCGAGGGGAAGGTCTCGAGACCGTTCACGGAGGCACCACACCTTGTCCAAGTCTTTGCACTCCTCTGGTAAGTCTAAGCACAAGAAGAAGGCGAAGAAGCACTGTCTATCTTCGCCTTCTCCCCATCGATCGGCTGACGCGACGCGGAATCCGGAGCGTCTTCACTCTAGAGCTCTGTCTCCCATGCCTGATTCAGGGACGACTCCGTGCTCCCCCTCCTCCCCCTCTGCCCCACCCTTTCCGTGAGCCAGGGCATCCCCTGCCCAGCTTTGTACATTCTACGGAGACCTCCACCGTATCTTTGGGCAGCCCGACTCCACTGGAGCGCCTTTGGGCCCCGCGGAGTCGGTTGGGGACCCTGGCCTTCGATACCGGCTGCTCCGGCACTTAAGGGCCCACGTGGGTCCAGGCCTGGATCCGGATCGACGCCGTCGACCTTACTTGACCATACCTGGCGACGATGCCCCAGCGTCGGCGGTGCCCCCGGCCGACGCCATCCTCATCCCTGAGATGGACCCGGACCGACGTCGTATCCGACGCTGAAGAGTACTTTTGTTCTCTTGTTCATCCCAGGTGTTCCCTATCGCCCTGAAGGTGGTGATGAGAACTGGGAGGGGTCGCAGGACCCTTTGGCAGACCAGCTGGAAGAACTGGACTGGAGAGAGGAATTGGGTGATGCCAGTGGTCTGGACACTTCACCAGACCTGGGCATGCTTTCTCCCCCTACTGTGGCTACTGAGGAGGGAGCGTCCTATGCTGTGGTGGCTAATATTCCCATACAATCTGGGATACGGTTGCGCAAGTGCTGCCTCAGTGCCCGGAGGAGGCCCGGGCCGTTCTCTCGCAGGCCGTGGCAGATGGGAGGGACGCAGCAAAATTCATGATTCACTGTGGACTGGATACCACTGATTCACTGGGCAGAACGATTGCCAAGTCGGTAGCCCTTCAGCGCTACCTCCGGTTGAGGACGTCTGGCTTTTCGGGGGATGTCCAAGCTGCTCTGCTTTCTGGCATCAAGGCAGACTCGGCGCATGAGCACTTCAAGGATTCTCGAGCTACGGCCAGATCCTTAGGCATCGTGGCTACCTCTCGTCCACCTCAGTCTGCCTTTTGTCAGTCTGCCTATTGTGGCTACGGAAGGGACGCCCAACCACTTCCTCTCCAGCCTAGCCACTGAGTTACACAAGCTGCCATACCTATGCTTGGCCGCGGATGTGGTACCCAGCATCCTCGGGGGTCAGGGAGCCAGTGGGCTCCTCACCCCCCACCCCCAGCAGCAGCCTCCAAACCCTCCTAGTCAGACCTTTCAGGCCCATCACCAGCCAGTTGGAGGCAGGATCCGCCATCACAACTTCACTGGCAATCCATCACATCGGACAAGTGGGCTCAGTAAATAGTCCGAAAGAGCTACTCCCTCCCCTTCGAGATTATTCCTCCCTCCATGCCGCATTCTTTTTCTTTAAATTCTTTTTATTAACCATTTGCTTAGTATACATTGTCAATATAGGCTGAAATATGGCATCCTGTTAGTTTAAAGAGCCGTACCATTGCAAACAATTAGATCTCACGATTCGTAGCCAATCATCTTAAGCAGTAATCCCTTCCATTTTTAACAATTCCCCAGCTCCAGTGTTTATTAACTTCTATATTTTTCCCACAGGGTCCAGACTTTCTCCCATGTTTTGGGGCATCCTCTACTTGTATAAACCATTTTATTTGCCTGCTGACACTAGTCTAGGTCTAGTTTTTAGACCCCCACCCTTGACGGCTCAGCCACACCCCACGCTCTCGCTATATTCCTCTTTGCAACTCCAGATGCCAGCACCAGCCATGTTTTAGTATGCTTGGGCCAGGTTAATTCCCCTGTCACACCCAGCAATTGCCATCACGCCTCAACTGGAACCTGCATACCCACCACTGCTACCATTTCCCGAGACACCCCCTCCCAGTATCTCTGAATCTTAGGACTGGGCCAGAGGATGTGAAAAAAGGTGCCCACCTTCCCACAACCCTTAGCACATTGACTGGAGTCGCAGCAACATGCCACATTCGTATGATCACTTCAGAGGATCATTTGGCACTTCTCTGCCAAGAAGTATCGTCATTCTTGGCCAAGGGAGCTGTAGAAAGTGTCTCTGTGGCAGAAGTAGGTCGTGATTGCTATTCCTGCTACTTTCTGGTACCCAAGAAGGACAAAGGCATGCGTCCTATCTTAGACCAGCGGGGCCCTCAACTCAAAATGCTCACCCTAGCCCAAGTTCTGTCTGCACTCAACCCAGGAGACTGGATGGTGGCGTTGGACTTGCAGGATGCCTATTTCCATATTCCCGTCCTGCCAGCCCACAGAAGCTACCTACGGTTCACGGTAGGCCACAAGTATTTCAGTTCGCTGTGCTCCCTTTTGGCCTTACCAGCACCCCTTGGGTGTTCAAGAAAGGGATGGCGGTTGCCGTTCATCGGCGCAGATCAAGGGTTCCAGTCTTTCCCTACCTCGACGACTGGCTGTTGAAGGCGGGCTCTCCCCAGGCTGTCTCCTCCCACCTCGAGTCTACAGCAGACCTCCTGCATTTGCTGGGGTTCACTATCAACATGCAGAAGTCACACCTGACTCCCTCTCAGTCGCTCCTTTTCATTGGGGCTGTTCTGGACACAGTGCAGTTTCGGGCCTGTCCTCCCGAACAGCGAGTCCGGAATATTCGGGTTATGATACCAATGTTTTAGCCTCTATCACAGATTTGGGTGAGAATGACCCTGAAGCTGCTGTGACTCATAGCCTCATGTATCCTGCTGGTGGATCATGCAAGATGACATATGCGGGCTCTGCAGTGGGACCTGAAGTTCCACTGGGCGCAGCATCAGTGGAATCTTTCGACTACGTCCAGATCTCGAAGGGAACTATGCAGCAACTGCAGTGGTGGTTAACTAACCAGGATTGTGTCAGAGACCGATCCCTGTCCCTTCCCCAACTAGTCCTCACGGTCGTGACCGATGCATCACTCCTTGGATGGGGCAGCCACCTGGGATAGGCGGTGATCGGAGGAGTCTGATTTCCAGTAGAGGCCAGGCTCCATATGAACTTGTTGGAGCTCAGGGCTATTCGCTTTGCACTGAAGGCATTCCTCCCCTCCCTCAAGGGGAAGGCAGTGCAGGTGTTCACAGACAACACAACCGCCATGTGGTACTGCTACAAACAGGCCGGGGTGGGGTTGTGGACCCTTTGTCAGGAGGCTCTTCGCCTGTGGATATGGCTGGAACATCAGGGCATGACCCTGGTGGTTCAACACCTGGCAGGTTCTCTGAACGCCAAAGTGGGCGATCTCAGCCGTCGGTGCCTGGTTGATCATGAATGGCATTTTCACTTATAGATGGTGCAAGGTCTCTTTCAGCTGTGGGGAGAGCCTTGATTAGATCTTTTCGCCACCATAGAGAACATGCATTGTCAGCAGTTCTGCACGTTGGAGTTTCCAATGCACTCGCTTGGCGACGTCTTTTTCGCGAGTGGAACTGCGGCCTCTTGTATGCCTTTCCACCTGTACCACTTCTGCTCCGAGTGCTGAAGAAGATCAAGCACAACCGGATCCAAGTCATTCTTGTGGCCCCGGAATGGGCGCAAAGAGTTTGGTATCCAGAGCTCCTGAGCATGGCCATCGATCCTCCGATCAGACTGCCCATTCGGGAGGATTTCCTGTCGCAGAAGCAGGGGAGAGTTCTTTACCCGAACCTGTCCAGTCTCTTCATCCTTGCGTGGAGATTGAGCAGCGACAGTTGACAGCTTTTGACCTTCCACCCGAAAACGGTAATGTCTGCTTGGTAGCCAGGCATCCCTCCACTAAGATGGTGTACACCTGTCGATGGAACAAGTTTGCAAAGGCTGTTGATCCCCTTTCTGCCCCTCTTTCGGGGGTTCACTTGTATATACTTTCTTTGGCCCAGCAGGCTTCTGCTTTGGGCACTCCTCAAGGATATCATGCAGCCATCTCTGCTTTTCTTCGGCTGCCATATCAGCCTTTATTCAAATCTCCTATCAATAGATTATTTCAGGGCCTTACTCATCTGTTCCTCCATCTCCTTTTGTAATGCCCCAACGGTACCTAAATCTGGTTCTCACTTTTCTTGTGTGCTCCAGTCAAGCCTCTTCATAACTCTCCCCCTCAGGTCTCTGACTCTCAAAACTGCCTTCGTTGTTGCCATCCCCCCTGCTCGCAGAGTGACTGAGCTGCAGGCTTTATCTTTTAAGTCCAATTTTTTATCTGTCTATCTTGATAAAGTGGCGTCTTTGGACCAAACATTCCTTCCTAAGGTCGACATATGTTGGTTGTAAATTCCTTACCGCTCCACCCATTTTCAGTGCTCTGCCAACTGATTTCAAGGGATAGGAACTCCCTCACAGGGACCTAGTTTTGACGCACCAATCATCAATCTTTCATGGCTCTGCACTTCTGTCATGAAATTTCGTGTTAGGAACTGACGTCGGCGTGCATGGGCAGCATCTATGTAGGTCCCGCTATGTTATCCCGGCGCCGACGATGTCACTTAAAGCTGCACAGCGGTACTGCCAAAGAAAAAATCTAGGGATCCAGGATGGCCCTCTGGATGAATTCTAAGGTAAGGAATATACAACTAACATATGTCTTTACCAGATACATTTTTCCCGAAGGTAAGTAACTTGTTCTTTAGGAATACTGGATTTTCTTGCAGATTTCTCATTGACCTACCAGCTTCTGAGCAAGTGAATAATTACTTGGTAACTCTTTCTGGTTCTACTTTAGAGCTTTATGAAAAGCTCTAGTGCTAGGGAATTGGACACACCCAAAGTCAATGGCACGGTAGTCCCTTTAGGAAACCAACGTTGCTTCCGAGGATAACCTATAGCAGATAGCATCATAACAGCACTCCCTAGTGTATATTGGTATATTGATAAAAAGTAATTCCAGATCCAGTCTGACTGCTGTGGAAACTCCAAAGACACAAAAGTGCTGGAAATTATGTGCAACAACCAGAGAAAACTTTACCCAGTGGTTTGTTAAACTTGCACATCTCCCAAAGAGTATTTATTGTGTCACCATTTTTTTCCGTTGATAAATAGAAGTTCACTTGGCCAGGATGCTTACCAATTGTAGCATATTTTTTATTTAAATTTGGTTATATTGTTTGACATTGATTGTTTTTATTTATTTTTTTATTGTTTTTTAGTAAAGAGGAGAATGACGCATTACTGGAAAAGAGAAAGAAATGCAATGATCCTGAAATTGCTAAAAACACTGTTGAAGAGAATGGAAATAGCAAATCACCATTAAAGAATGAGACTGACCCTATTGAAGAGCTCCAGAAAGCAAGCTCAAAGGAACAGACCTCTGAGAAAACACTGACCAGTGACGGTGCTGAACAGACTGAAGCCCTAGTTGTTAAATCAACAAAATACGTTTGTGATAAAAGTATTGTGAAGATGCCTCTAAAAATGGAGAATACTTTGGCAATTGATCAGATTAAAGAAAACAAGGAAGCTGAATTCAGTGAAGAAGCAGATGACAAAGCAAGCGTAAAACCTGCATCAGGTGTTGCTATTTTTGAGCAGTTTTTGAGAAAGGATGAACCTGAATCTGTCTGTTCTGATATCAGCGATCAAGGCAGTATTCATTTGGAGCCTCTGACACCATCAGAAATGCTAGAATATGAAGCAACTGAGATTCTTCAGAAAGGCGGTATTTCTCCTTCCACAAAGGAAGCCGGACACTTTTCTGAGCAGACAGATGACATTCCTTTAGAATGTAGTCCTAGCAAAATAGAGACAAATTTAAGTCTGAAACAGGCCAATAAGAAAAGCTGAAATATCAGCCTTTTTCATTTAAGTTGCTAAAAGATATAGTATTAACATATGTTGACCTTTGTCCCGAGTATTTTGATTGATACTGATGTAGTGGTAGCACACAGAAGAGCTGAATTTTCCATGTTACAACATTTACACAAGTTCACCTTTTTATAGTTTGACATTATTGCAGAGAATAAAATAATACTTTTTTTCAAGGTAGTATTTGATTGCAACTCCTTTCATGAAAATTAGCATCAAATGATGTATCCTTGGTGACATTGGCAACGATAAGAAGTATTTGAAGTTTTTTAGTCGAACAATAGACTTTTCATTTGAAAAATGTCTATACTATATTGAAAGTATACCTCCGTTGAGGTAGTGTTCATGATGCTTCAAATAGCTTAAAAGGTTCTAACTACATAGTACATCAATTTGTAACCGGTTGGTTCAAGGTATCAAAAAACATTCTGTATTATTTTATCAGTAAGGGAGGATGCCTCGTGTGGTGGCAGCTTGTTGGTTCAAAGCCACTTTACACAGTGTACGCTTACTTTGGGGGTAAAGTTATATTCCTGTATGTCAAAGCATGTCAACTGTTTAAAAATCTATACACCTTTCTATACAGGTGTCATCCTACAAAGCTGCAAGCTTATCTTTAAACTTTCAGTGAAAGTGAAATTACAGTAATAAGTAATACATATATGCAGACAAATACATTTGTGGGTTTTGTTGGTTTGCAAGCTGTGCAGAAGGCCCGATATCCTAATCCTATACTGTACACTACAACGTAATGCTCAAAATGCTATAGATTTAGGCTGTTAAAGATTTAATGGTCCTTGTTAGTGGTAGACCCCATGCACACAGTCCCTTAATTAAACCAAAGTATGGTTTTAATGTAGGTAATCTAAATCAGTAGAACTGGAAACACATTGGCAACTGCCATTTTTATAGCAACTTCTTGCTAATTATTGCAAGAAATTTAAAGAATATGGGGAATTGTTAACATACTTTTCAGTTAAGGTCGGTTATGTACATAGACTTTGAGCGATTCTTTAGTTTTTGTCATGTGGTTAGCAAATAGGACTATGTTTTGTAAATAAAAGTAGCTTGCCTTAAAGTACCAACAAACGTCATTGAAAACATTAAATCCCATAGACTGTTGATCGGACTCATGTCAGTTAATTAGATTTTGATGAATGTTAAATGTTTTAAAACCCCTGTAAGTAATTACTTCTTTTTGAGTAAATATTTGCAACAAAACTGAAGTTCTTGTGCTCTCTTTACATTACATATTTAGACTGTTTTGTAATGTTTCCCTTATAAAGGCAAAAAACACTGCAGTGTAGCTCTTAAGAATAGTATGATGATTTTAGTAGTGCTAATAAGAATATGATGATTTTAGTAGTGTTAATATATCGATATACTGCATATGTACTCCACCAATAATCTTGTCTTCAGTATTGTAGTATGAAATACTCCACCTTGTTTCTGTAATATAGATCAAATGTGTAACCATGGTAATTAGCAAGCAAGTAGAATACATATTTTTCACTCTTCATACAGATAAGTGTCAAACATTGCTACATTTCTCTTTCAGGTACAGATTTCAACCCAAATGACACCCATTTGATTATATTTCATGTGTAAATAAGCAGGATTAACATAATGTTTAACCTTCACCTTTTTTTACCTAAAGAAACAGGCCATTTTTAAGTGTTGACTGCTAGTGCTGTTTAATTCTTGCTAAAACATTGCTGTGCGTTCAAAACCTGCCTAATGTTATCCAAAAGGAAACTAGATTCAAACAGAGTTAACTTCTGCACATAATCTTAAACTAGGATAAAGGGACAGTACAGTGGTAATATACACCAAATTCCGTATTGAAAAGGAATTCTCAATTTGTGGCAAACTCTGTGGCATGAGAATACCCCAAGCTGTTCAAAATCTAGGAAACTAAACTGAGTGTAAACCTATAACTTCACTTTATCACAGCATCCCCCTTTCCACTGCTCCTCTTTTGAACTTCCATCACATAGGAGCTGTTCAGGAGAGCAAAAACCCCTTCACATTAAACAGCAACTATCTTATAAATTCAGATGTTGGAGCATATCACGATCCTCCAGTTACTTTGTATGTGACTGGATCAGTGATGGGTTTTTCTCTAGCTGGTCCCAGGATCATGTTTATTGTGTCCGACATCTCTGCATTGTTGCCGTCAGGAATTTTGTGTGTTAATTCACAGGCAGCATCATTTAGTTATTGTGTGCGGAGATGCTCTTGTTGCCTAATATCAAAGTTTACCTCAAGGAGCTGTGTCTGCTTTAGACTTGTCTGACCTATTGCGCAATTATAGCAAAGTGTCCGGTAGAGCAGTGACTGCAGTTTTTAGCACTCTTTCCTATTTGCAGTCATCTGCAGGGCACCTATGTGAAGATGACTTTACTTACACTGAGGTAGTTAAAAAGGGAATCTCTGGTAAAGCAAGCAAGTATGCATTACACTATTCATGAATTGGCCCTAGTTATGCCCGCGTCCAAAATGAAATGAGAACTAACCTCTATAGGATCTACCTTGAAATGAGAATTAAACCCATCTATACGTCCGACACCTAAGCGATTATAGACTTCAAGAAAAACATTGTTGGAACCCAGACAATTTCATCTCTGAAATAGTGTGCACAGAGTCCAGTGGATCGCCAGAGGATTTACAGAGGTTAAAGTAGATAATACTAATGCTCTCTTTTGTGTGAGTGTGGGCGAGCAGTTAGGCTTGTCAGAGGGCAGTGCTAACCATTTGTCATACACACGCAGACGAGAAATGATTACACACACTCATTGACTAAATCTGAGGCCAATGGTTTTTAAAAATATTACTTAGTATATTTATTTTATAGGTCCAAAGATACTTTGAAGATACTATGTTGCATTAAAATACGTTTTGCAATATCACTGTTCTTCAATGTGAAAAGATGACACTGCATTTTTCAATCAGTACAATGTTATCCTATGGGAGGAAACACCCTCAGCAATATGCAGGTAAGTAAACAATTTGGTTGAAGAATCCGTACCAGGCAAGGTTCAGGTAAGTGATAAAACTGCACCACCAGCGTCACTTAGGGAGCCGGGTGCAGAGGTCAAACTCTGGATCTGCTCCCAATGGAGAAAAAGGGCAATCGAAGTGGTACTACTTACAGGTAAATAGAATGGTTTGGTAACCCAGTTTCTGAGGGTTAAGGTAAGCAAAGGAAGGGGGGAGGCACAAGGCAGCACCAAACTTAAACCCTCAGCGGCTCTGGGGTGGCTGGGTGCAGAGTGCCAACAAGACATCAGATGCCCAATGCAAACAAATGGAGAATCTCGAAGTTGCAAAAAGGCTGCAGGCTCAGGCCAGTAGGCCGATCTAGGAAACCTACAGTTGTACAGGTAAGTTGGGATGTGCTGGGGCATTGGGACACCGCTGGTTGATCTCCCCAAGGCCCAGGTGCTCTGGGTGCAGGGGTGTCTGGCGTTGGAAATAAGCTTTCCGGTGCAGGTCGTGGTGGGAGGATCATCGTGCAGGGGTTTACGTTGAGTCCGGCAGGGGTTAATCCACGAGGACTGTTGCTCAAGATTGCTGGAGAACCTTTGCTGGACTTGTGAGCCACTTAGACTCAGTCTGTGGGCATCTGTGGCAGAGGTGGTCAGTGTCGCAGACGGAGCACTTTGTCTTTAAAGTTGGATTTCTTCTGGACAGCTTAACTGTCCACAAGAGATTAGGAGTATTTTTAGAAGGCAGGCAGTCCTCCCAGGGTTTTTGAGGTCGCAGGGCTGTGGGACGAGACACTTTTCTGTAACTGGGTCTTTGAGGGCTGCAGACAGGCCTGTAGGGTTGGGGACAAGTCAGTTGGGCTTTTGCTGCTGGACTGCTCTTCTTTGCCCTTTTCTTCATAGTTCTTCGGTAATCTGACCATTAATGTTCAGGGGTGCCACTAAATACTCAATTTAGGGGAGTTATAAGAGTTAGAAGGTAGTAGTCAGTTGGCTACTTACCTGTAGGGTGCCCACACCCTTTGTATGTCCCATCCCTCTGGAAGGGGCCATACCCCTAACCCTATTGGCTAGAATCCTCTACAACAATAATGATGATTTTGAAAGGAGGGAGTGTCGCTTCAGCTGAGTTCACCTTAGGGGTGGCCCTGGCTGAGAGGGGACACACCTCCCCCTGTTACTAATTTTCCCGCCGACCTTGTGGCCAAAGGTGGGTTTTGGCTGGGTGGGGGAAGGGGGAGGAGGGCTCTCCACTAGCTGGAGAGGCCCTGGTCTGCATGACAAAGGACAAGAAGTCTTTGAGGCTCACCGCTTTTCAATGTTGTTCCTGCTTGGGGGTAGGTGTGTAGCACCTCTGCCCAGATCCGGCTTTGTTTCTGACCCGCAAGATCAAAAGACTCCCACCTCAGGGGTCAGAAACGTGTCTAGAGGTGGCAGACTGGTGCAGACCAGGCAGGCACTAGTGAGTTGCTAGTTTTTCAGGGGGCAACTCTGAGGTGCCCTCCCTCTGAATGCATTTATTAATGAAACTAGCAGTGGCACCAGTGTGGGCTCATTAATCTGAGATTTTTGGTACCAGACCTCTTGGAATTGGGTGAAGCCATCATGGAGCTGTAGAACTCGTAGTAATAAGCTCCCCAGCCCATGTACTCAGTATGGCTTCACTGTGCGCTTGTAATGTCGAAGAATGGACTTCGACACTATAGGGACATATCTGCTAATGCAGTTATTCCCTCATAGGGGGTGACTTACCTATGCCCCTTGCAGTGTTGGTAGGCCTGAGACCGGTATCTGTGTCAGGTCGACTGTTCAGTTTTATTTGCACCAAAAAACACAGTCTGCAATGTGCATGTGTTTGCCGAATGATCTCTTAGGGTGGCACAGTACATGCTACTGCCCCTAGTCACAATGTCCATGGTACCACTGGTACCTTTTACAAGGGACTTGTATGTGGACCAGAGGTGTGGCAATTGTGGAAACAAGGGTACAGTTTTGGGAAATAACATAGGTACTGGGAACCTGGTTAGCAGGAACCCAGTGCACAATCAGTCAAAGATGCATCAGACTCGGGCAAAAAGTGGGGGGTAACGATGCCAAAAGGGGTACTTTTCTACAGGTTCTCTTCAAACAAGGTCTGAAAGTGGCAAACTCTGCCACTTTAGTAGCCCACGATCAGTGAGACAGACCAGTTTCACCCACTCAGTAAATTGTGCACCTAGTGATCATCATGCTTTAAACTTTCCACAGTACGTCGTCGTAAGGAAGTACTCTCAAATGCTCTGTTCTAGCTTCTTTTCAGTTTAATTTTTCCTCTTTCTTGGAAATGTTTCCATTTTTATTGGCACTTTCTTTAAGCTAGCTGCCTATAGATTTGGTCCAGAGGATAATTATTTTTCATGGAATACTCGCCTCTAAAAGCATTCTTTTGGAGCTGTACCTTCTGTTGACTCTGTATGGATGACACCCACAAGGACTTAATGTACTGCCTTTACACAAGGCATAAGGCAAAGGACTGAACATCTGCAGTTTAATCTCAGTGAAAACCCTGAATTACTTTGAGATTCTACTTCTGTGGTGGCTTCAAAATAAGGCTACGCCCAGTACCATGCCATATTCTGGAGATTAATCCTCTCTCTCTCAGGTTTGTCCAAACAAGTGTAGAAATGATGTTAAGACCTCAAAAAAGGAGCATCGGCTGAAGAAGCACCATCCATCTCTGTATAAGACTGCTAGAAAGTCCATTAAGAAGCCAGACCGGCTGTGTTAGACACGGGCTGAGGTGTCGACTTTGCTATAACCTTTGTCACCTTTTTCCTAAACAATGACTACTACTACTGCAGAGCCATCTAGCACAGATCTTTCTCTAACATATGTGATTACTGCATTGTGAACACTGTCATTGACAGTGGTATTAGGTGAAACCCCTGTGAAGGAAATAAGCTTGATCCATGCAGTCCTGCCTTCACGTGTCAGCAGTAGTCCTGCGTACGCATGTCACCTAGGAAGGTACCACCACATTTACTACCAAAAATCCTGTAAACTAAGAACAAATCCCAGGACCTGCTTAGCCCAGTTACAAGTATCACAGCTCTCTCTAGTATCAGAACATACGTGACAGTGAACTTATGGCTGACCAGGACCTGGGTATCCAAATTAGATAAAATGAGGAAAACACCTGTCACTCATACTACAAAAGACTGAACTGTAGTGGGGGTTTGATCACTTATTATGAACGCTGCTATAGAAAATACTACAAGAAGCCATCTTACCAAGGCACATTTGAAATTACAAGTGTCTGTGAACAAACATTTACAAAATACCTCTGCCACCACAACCTTTGGCATCCCCTAACCTGCACTGCAGTCACTATTGCCACATCAAAATCCAATTTTTATTGCGCATTTTGTGTGAATTCTGTAGAGAATTTCACCAAATTGATACCTAGACACCCATATGATGTGGCCGGAGTAGTGACTGAGGACGAAGCATGTCATCGAGACAAATGGGATGAATGTGTGGCACCTGCCTTTGGGGACGCTTTTCCCTCCCTGGTGGATTCTTTTCATTCCATGTATTGGTTGAGTAGCATCTTTAGTGTTCTGCACTCGTAGTTACTTTCTCAGGCATTAGTTGCTCCTTTTATGGTATTGAAGAGCCTCCAAGGATGGTGGTGAAATCAGTAGCCAAAGTAAACCATATGTGTTATGAAGGAGTAAAGTTTATGCACGTGTCAGTGTTGGCAGCGGGGTCAAGAACTGATAAAAATACAGACTGGACTATGGTTTTTTTCCCCCAGGCTAAAGTAAGGTCAACTTTATGGTTATACAAGTGGCCCATCTAAGATCTTACAACCCAACTCCACTGAGCACCATTGGGCCTGGTCATGAATGTAGGAAACAATTGTGGGAACTCCACCTTTTCTGCATTTTTATATATAGATATATTTATATATATTATCTATATATATTTATATAAAAAAAGCTCAAAAACCGGCCCAGAGCACTCACAGGACATTCATTATTTTATTCTGAGCAAATGCATTTCGGCCCTCTGCCGCCTTCAGTGCTCATTCAAACTTCATTGGAACTGACACATGTTTAAATAACTTCAAAGATGATTTCATTGGTGCAACTTCTAAATGGCAAGCAACAAAGGACTGTCAGAGTTCTTGGTGCAAATGCCGATTTTTGTGGCATGTATATTAGTTGTTCAAACCAGATGTAAAACACTTTTGCCTTCAGTCAAACTTCTTAAGTCTCTCATAGACAATGCAATGTTAAACCTTACATAGAGTAAACAACGAAATATTCATGATGTAGCTTACATGCAGGCAAATCCACACAGTCTTTTGTGAGATAACAGCCTTTGTAGCCCCAAACAAGGTTCCTTGGTAACAATCTCTCTGTCCATCGCCACTGCTGTGATTTTTAAATTGTATTCTTTCCCACAGGTTTTTGTCTGTATGACTGCATCCATTCAATTCAATGATTGACATCCCTCTAGGTTGAAAGGAAAGTTTCATATTTCCACCATGGTGGTTCTGGCAGTAATTAAATTGACGCTCCAAGGTTTCACCCAGCTGCCGAACTCTGTTGCACCAATGAAATCATATTTGAAGTTATTTAAACGTGTCGGTTTCAATGAAGTTTGAATGAGCACTGAAGAAGGCAGAGGGCCAAAATGCATTTACTAAGAATAAAATAATGAATGTCCCGCGAGTGCTCCGTGCCTGTTTTCGAGCTTTATTATTTCCACGCGATTCACCCTCATGTTGGCAACATTGTACTCTGGTCTATAGCTCTATACCTCGAAGAAGCTAACAAATATCTCAATGATAACACCTGTTACAAGTTATCCAGCCACAAGATAGTAGCATCCAAAAGCAAGGAACATAAAAAGAAACTGAACTCGTTTGGATCAGAGGGAATCCTCACTAAAGATGAATTTCTATCCCTCTGTAATGACTCCCCAGTACTCCCGGTGCTATACTTCCTTCCCAAGGTACCCAAAGGCATCTCACCTGTCCCAGGACGCCAGATCATCTCAGCCCGCAAAAGCCTATTTCTAAATACGTAGACTCTTTTCTTCAGGAATTTATCACCCAACTACCCTCATATCTTAGTGACACCAGTGATTTCTTGCCAAAGATCAAAGATATCCTAAGGTCTGATTACTACATCCTTCTGTCTATGGATATCACCTCGTTGTACATGAGTATCTGTCATAGTGATGGTCTTTTTGCTTGTCATCAATTTCTCAAAAAGCGACCTATCCAGTGCTATAGACTCAATGACTTGATCCTATTCATGGTTGAGTGGTGTCTGAATAATAACTTCATGTTCCACAAATTGGTCTGCCAGCAGCTCAGGGGTGTGGCCATGGGAGCCTGTTTTTCCCCCAGTTACGCATTTCTCCATGTGGGCTGGTGGGAGGAGCAGGTTCTCAGGGTGACACACGCTGCTGCCTGGAACAGACACATTGTGACTTAGCTACGTTATATTGATGACGCGTTTGTTATTTGGAATGGTACCATCAACAGTGCAATGCCATTTATTTCTGCTCTTAATTCCAATGATCTCAACCTTGAGTTTGATGCTACATCTGTGCTACTTCTGTTGAATTGCTCGATGTCAATGTTTAGATCTCCAATGGCACACTACATTCCAAACAGGGAACCCACTGCTGGTAACTCCACTTTGCATGCCTCCAGTTTCCATCCGAGACATCTCATTGCCAGCATCCCTTACGTAGAAATGCTATGGCTACAGCTCTTAACAGTGACCTCGCACTACGCCAAACCGAGGTGCACCAGAGATTCAGAGAACGGGGTTACTCTGAACACAGCGGTACAAAAGGGGGTGGTGATGGACTGAGCATCAGAACCAATCAAACACTCACACCCAGTCAACAGATCTGAGTTTGATCCATCACCGTTCTTTAGCCCACTCTGCCACCCCAGTTCAGACATGGCCATATGCAAATCAGTCTGACTCTGTGCCTCATGGGAACAGTCCAGCCCGAACTGCCAAGCCATGCCTTCCCTGGACCGGAAACAAGCTTCCTAGGACCGGTTTCTGGCATTTCAGCCGTCTTCAGCCAGGCTTGCATGAATCCAGTGGCAAAGTGAGCAAGGGACTCACGTCTGAGCATACCCTGCCAACTTATGGCGAACAAAGCGGTACAAAAGGAGGTGGTGATGGACTGAGCATCAGAACCAGTCAAACACTCACACCCAGTCAACAGATCTGGGTTTGATCCATCACCGTTCTTTAGCCCACTCTGCCACCCCAGTTCAGACATGGCCATATGTAAATCTGTCTGACCCTGTGCCTCATGGGAACAGTCCAGCCCGAACTGCCAAGCCATGCCTTCGCTGGACCGGAAACAAGCTTCCTAGGACCGGTTTCTGACATTTGAGCCGTCTTCAACCAGGCTTGCATGAATCCAGTGGCAAAGTGAGCAAGGGACTCGCGTCTGAGCATACCCTGCCAACTTATGGCGAACAAAGTGGTACAAAAGGGGGTGGTGTTGATTTGCATTACTCTGAACACATCATAGTTAAAGCTACCAACAGAGCCAACACTATACCCAGGGAAGAGCTCCTGACTGGCAGATCAGACACCAAGAGCCTTATAATGAGGGGGTAGTCAACACATGTCTCATTATTACCTATAACAAGGAGGAGCGAGTAATAAGATCGATTATTAACAAACATTGGAAGATCATTCTGTCTGTCTCTATCCTAGGGGCACTTGTAGCACAACGCCCAGCCATCACATATAGACGCGCCTTCAATATGCATGACGCTTTGGTTAAGAGCAGCCCAGAAGTCATCTCCAAATCTAATAGGCTTACTGATATCAAAGGGTTTTTTAAATGCAGTAGCTGCAGAGGATGTAAGTTTGGCCTCAACACCACTAAAGTCAATTCCACTTTTCGCAACAAACCCTTTACCATTAAAAGCAGACTTGCATGCAAAACAAAATTTGCAGTCTATGTACTTCAGTGCGACTGTGGTCTGAGGTATGTTGGCAGTACCAAACTCGAAGTCCACCTACGCATCCTACAGCATCTGCATGCCATTGTTAACAGCGGTCCCACGTACCCAGTAGCAAGACACTTTAAGGATGTACACAACAACAACTTAGACCATCTCAAATATTTTGTTATTGATAGTGTACCCCCTCTCAGACGTGGTGGCAAGGCAACTGCGAAAAACAGCTTAGGCAACTGGAAACACGCTATAATTTGGAGTTAAACACAAAATCACCAGCAGGTCTTGACATCAGTGAGTACTTACACAATTACCTATAGTACTCCTGCTAGTTGGGTATTTTCTCATTCTCATCTCATACCTGCTGTATTGTTTTTTTTTTTTTTTAAAACCTTTATTTCTTCAAGAATCTGGACACAGCTATTCAGCCGACAACCCGGAGGTTCGGCAGCTTCATTAGGAGAGTATAGAGAATCGTCCACAGTACATTGAAGGAGCAGTGAGAAGGTTCCAGTTTTAATAATTACAAACACACAACAAACCCCAGCAAGGCAACAACACTGAATGCCCACGGTGACAGCCCCTCAGGGGGAGCCGGACCCCAATCGTCTAACTGTCAGAGTACTATGATAAGAGGAAAAAGGGGGGAAAAGCAGAGGCCCAAGAAGTCAATTAACCATCACATCTGCAACTGAGCTGGAAAGAAGGTCAAGAAGAAAGCTGTTCCTCGGGGGGATCCAGATCAGGGGCAAGACATATTCCCCCCCTGTATTGATTCCACCGCCCCCAGATGGCATGCCACTTCCGAGGGCGGCCTCTGGCGCAATATACTGTCTTCTCCCTGAGCATACTCCAGTCCATATTTTCTTTCCACGCAGTTAACGTGGGGGGCCCCCCGGAACCCCACAAGCGCGCGATGTCCCTCTTAGCAATCATGTTACCCAGGGTCACCCACTGGGTCTGTGCCTCATCATGGTCAGTGGGCCCCCAGACATTCAGGAGACAACACCGCGCTTCCGGCTGCATAGCAATGCCCGTCACCTCCCCCATCACCGCATGAACTCGCCTCCAAAATTCCGTGATGACACCACACTCCCAGATGATATGTAGGAAAGTACCCACCATACCGCATCCCCTCCTACATAGGCCTTCCTCAGAGAATCCCATATGAACCAGTCGCGGCCCCGTCACATACACTCGATGCAGGATTTTGAGCTGCACCAGCCTCAGACGCGACGGGATCGCAACCTCCTTAGGAGAGGAAACAGCAGACTGCCAGTCCTCATCATCCAACTCGAGTCTGTCCCTAGTCCACTGGTCCCGCAGCCCCAGTAGCAAATCAGCCCGAACATTTATTAGTTTCTTGTAGATGAGCGAGATCGTGCTCTCCGGCATATGGCCATCAAGGATCCGGTCCTCCAAAGGAGAGGACTCAGGCACCTTCTCACCCTCCACAAGGACTGACCGCAGGGCATGACGCACCTGAACATATCGGAAAAACTCAGCTGCCCCCAACTCGTACTCCTTCTGCAACTCTTCAAAGGACTTCACCCTACCCTTAATCAGCATATCTCCAACCCTGGAGATGCCGATCAAGTCCCATTTATCAAACCCTTTCGTATGCCAAAGCCTACCCAACCTTTCAGATTCAAACAACGGGGCAGCTAGGGTGAGCCTATCCTTCCAGCCCAGAGAGTCAGTCGCCATCTTCCATACACGCACCGCCACCCCAGTGGGCCCCGTGAGGGATGAGTCGAGGGACCGCGAGTACAACGCCCTAAGATAGTTCCCACCGCGCAACAACCATCTGTCCATGGCATAACCAGGGCTGAGGGCCGGGCCATAGAAACCGTGGTTAATCGCGGACAACTGAGTGGCCCAGTAATAGCGTCGGATGTCTGGAAGCGCGATACCCCCGTCATACCATGGAAGCGTCAATTTCGCAATCGCTATCCGCGGTCGCCCATCCCACAGCAACGTCCGTTGGAGGCTTTCGACCTCCCGAAAATACTTGGCCGGCACCCAATCTAGAGTATTTTGCAATGCGTAGAGGAACCGAGGAAGGGACATCATTTTGAACAAGGCAGCGCACCCGACGAGGGAGAGCGGCAGCCTCCGCCAGCCCTCAACATCCCGCCGCAGGCGCGCCAGGGGGGGGAGCAGGTTTCTCTCATACCGCAAAGCGGGGTCCATGGAGATAAAGATCCCCAGATACACGAAACCTTGCTGAGCAACCTGGATCGAACAAGTTCGCGGGACCGGCGGAACCTCACCACTCAGGACGTATAAATACGATTTACTCCAGTTGATGACGAGACCCGAATTCCTACCGAAGGACGTAAGAACGTCACAGACCACTATGAGTGAGTTCTTGGGCGAGGCAAGATACAACAAGATGTCATCAGCATATAGCGAAATGCGGTCCTCGTGTTCGGGCGACCACCGAAGGCCACGGATATCCGGGTGCCAGCGTATCCACGCCGCCAGAGGCTCAAGGGCAAGGGCGAACAACAGAGGCGACCGGGGGCATCCCTGCCGAGTCCCCCTCCCAAGCCGGAACGGAGTCGATGCCCGGCCATTTACCACCACACTCGCAAGGGGTCCCTCATACAGCTACCTCACCCAGCTCACAAAACCAGGGCCAAAGCCGAACTTGGCTAGCACAGCCCACAAATACTCCCATTCCACCGTATCGAAGGCCATCGTGGCATCAAGAGACGCCACAATCGCCGGTTCTCGCAGCGTGCCAGCCCTGGCGATCACCCCATGAAGGCGCCGAAGGTTCAAGGCGGTGTTGCGATGCGGAATAAAACCGGATTGATCCGGGTGAATCAAGTCTCCAAGTACCCTGACCAATCTGCCCGCCAGGATTTTAGCCAGGATCTTCGGCTCGGCGTTGAGGAGTGATATGGGCCTATATGAGGCACACTTATCTCGGGGTTTACCATCTTTATGTATCACAACAATTGCCGCCAGCCTCTGGTCCAACGGGAGGGTCCCACTCTCCCGCGCCTCCACAAACATGGCGCGCAGGTGAGGGGCTACCCTATCCGGGAACAATTTATACAAGTCAATCGGCAAGCCATTCGGGCCCGAGGCCTTGCCCGAGTTTAGCGCGCGAATAGCTCCCGCCACCTCATCGACCGTTAAGTCTCCATCAAGATCATCTCTATCTACATCAGAAAGACAGGGCAGAGCGATATCCCGCAAGTGGTCACGCGAGTCCCCGGGCGGCCTATCCGACACTGAGGCATAAACCTTACGGAAATAGTCCGAGAAAGATTGGACAATCCCCTCAGGGTCCACAATCACCTCTCCCCCCTCTCCCGTCAGCTCCGGCACTACTCTATTAACCCGTTCTTTTTTATCCAGCCAAACTAGGAGCTTCCCGGCCTTGTCACCAACATCATACAGGCGGCCCTGCTGCTCCCTACTGAGGGTCTTAGCGGCATTTGTCACAAGGTCCTTATACTCGGCTTGCTTCAAGCTCAGCTCATGCAGTGAAGCCACTGTCACCTCCTCCTCTAGCGCTCCCTCCAAAGCCATGATCTCCTCCTCCACCTGCATAACCTCGCCATCTCTCCGCCGCTTGGCCGCCACTACAAGTGAGAGGGCCTCCCCTCACAGAACGGTCTTAAATGCTTCCCAGAGCGACACTGCCGAGTCCACGGACCCCTGATTATCCTTGAAAAAATTATCAACTGTCTTCACCAGTGCGCTGCGCATCTTGGAATCTAGAAAGTACCAGGGGTTAATAGGAGCCACCCTGCCCCCTCCCTCTCGGCCGACATCCAACCTGACCCACACTGGCGAGTGGTCCGATATGCCACGTGCCATGTGCCTGGCCTCAGAAACCAAAGGGGCGTGCACAGCCAAAGTAAGCAGATAATCAATCCTAGAGAGGCTGCGCCCCGGAGTGGAAGGTGTATTGACGCTGTGTGGGGTGTCGGAGCCTCCAGCAGTCTATCAGGCCGAGTGTGTCTAGGAAGTCTGGAAGCCACTTCTGAGCCCCCCCTGTGTCTCTGGGCGGGTGCCTATCCAGCAGCCCAGAGCCGACAGCATTGAAGTCCCCCCCCTACCACTAGCATACCCCCCGGGAGATCCAGCAAGGCCCTACCCAGATCCACAAACGTGGAGGCCTGCAGGGCTGGAGGGACATAAACCGAAACTAAAACCAAAGTTCTACCTTCCCACCTCCCCGCCACCGCCGCAAACCTCCCCCTATCGTCAACAACGGTGGAGTCCACCTCAAATGGCAGCGAGGCCCTGACAAGGATGCCCACACCCCTAGACCCGGAGGAGAATCCCGAGTGAGCTATGAATTTATAACCCTTCCTATTAAGAGCATAGCACGTGTTACCTATAAGGTGTGTCTCCTGCAGTAGGGCAACATCTGGCATTGACCGTTTCAAGTGTTGCAAAACTATCCCACGCTTAATGCGATCCCCCAAACCATTAACATTCCAGCTAATAACACTTAAACCTCTACTTCCCATCCCCAAACACAAAGAGGCCCACCCCCCCCGAAGAGCCACCATGGGACAATACCGAAGATGATCACTACGCCTTGCAGAAACAGACCCCCCAACAACAACCCCAAAATCCCAACCATCCCCCCCACCCTGCACCCCTGCTGCAGCTTACAAAGCCCCCCAACTTGCAGTGTGCCTGTCGCCCTACAAAACCCAACATCTACAAAAAGCACCCTAAGGGAGGAAAGAGCTCCCCTCGTCCTCCCGCAACCCTCCGCATTTACTGCACTCTAATCAAGTCATCAAATAAAGTCAAATCGAGTCAGACCGGCTTCAAGAGATCAGCCTTGCCCATCCCGGCCACTGTCCCCATCCACGGCAGTATCCTCTCCCGTCCGCCGCCGAGGCAAAGCGTCCAGCCATTCATCGGCCATAACAGGAGACTCAAAGAAGAATGCCCGATCTTCGTACACCACACGTAGTCTGGCAGGGAAGAGCATGGCATACTTCAGATCCCTCTCCCGAAGTCGCCTCTTCACCCCCAGAAAGCCCTGTCTCTGCCTCTGCACCTGCTGGGTGAAGTCCGGATAGAAATTCACCGACGCGTTCTGGAAGGGGACCGGGCCCGTCACCCTCGATGCTTGCAGGATAGCGTCCCGATCTCGAAAATGAAAGAGCCGGGCGACGATCGGCCTCGGTGGGGCTCCCACCTTGGGCCTCCCACCCGGCACTCTATGGGCCCTTTCAACCGCGAAGAACTTTCCAAGACCCTTAGGCTGCAGATGGTTAAGCACCAAGTCCTCGACGAGCAGGTCAACCGAAGCCTCATCCGAGGACTCCGGGACCCCGATAACGCGCACGTTGTTGCGCCTGGCCCGGCTCTCAAAGTCCTCCAGCCTGCGGGCGGCGAGATCACTCTCGGTCCTTAGCTTACGAACCTCGGTCTGCAGTTCCGCGATATCATCGGCGAGGCCCGTGGTTTTGAGGTCCAGGGTTTTAACCCGTTCATTCGTTTTGCCCAAGTCCGCACGGATCAGGTTGACATCCACCAAGATGGCATCCACCTTATGCGCCAGGGCATCAAACTGCCTCCCAATCGAAGTCTGCATCCCTTCAAGCGCGCCCATGACATCCTGCAGCGAGAGCTCCGGGGCCAAGGGCGAGGCCTCCTTCTGGGTATCTGGCGACTGGCTCGACCCACTCGGTGATCCCTTCTGCAGAGCATAGCGGTCCATATTATTGACCTGAGTATAGGCCCCCCGCCTAGTAGATTTAGGCTTCAGCCGATCCACCTCTGCTTTGCCCGACATGGTTGGTACCAAGCAGGTCGGTTCAGATAAGACGGCCCTCCCTCAACGAGAGGAATCAGGAGTGATCAGTTCTGCAGTGGGCCGCCAGAGTAGCATGTGGAGCGTCCAAGGGATAATGAAGCCACCAAGAGCTCTCCAGGGGCTGGGCAGACAAAGGGAGAGAAAGCGAAAGTGAAAGGACGGGGACCTCCATCCGACAGTTCACACCTCGCCTGGCCGTTGTTGTTCAACTAGAAGTCGGGCGTCCTGCCAACTCTAGCCCCTGGCATTCCTCGGAGATAGGCCGCAATCTTCCGCCATGCGTAGCTCCGGTTCCCGGTGGGCGATCCGACCGCGGGTAGCATCAATCGCCTCCCTGGCAGGTCAACTACACGATGCCATGCATACAGACAGGATTAGAGACAGGATAGTCGACGGAGGGCGCGAGGGTCTCGGGAGCTCAGAGCTCACGCGGCCATCTTGGTCAAGCGCTAGGCTCCTCCAGTACCTGCTGTATTGTTACACTCTCATTGCGTTCCTTTTCGGACACATGGATCAATCACTTTGTATTTCATATTTCTATTAAGTTGATCTCTTTCCTGTGTCCTGCTCCTCTGCTGATCTCTAGCTTGAGCCTGTTGGTGCTTTTTCCCATATGTATGCCAACAGTACTCCCCCCCCCCCCCCCCCCCCCGTTGCCATTTTGTACTCCAGTTATAATTGTTGTGTACAATTTTATATAACTAGTTCCGGCTGGAACCACTTTGTGGTTTAGTATTTTAATTCTATGATGTCCCCATTCTGGACTCATTTCTGTGACCATGTTTGATTACCTAATTTCGACTTTTCTAACACTACTGCCACTTAGCGTTCGCTTTTTGCACGGTGACCACAATATTGACTATTTTAGCACCTCTGTCTGTTCCTGCCTCTTTAGTTTGACATTCTTTCTTTTATTCTCTCATTTATCTTTACTGTTGTTTTTGCACATTAAATCTGACCATAGCCCAATCTGATATGCATGCCACGCATTTGTGCTTTTGATATTCGAGCTCGCCTCTATAATTGTGATATGCCTTATCTCTCACTCATGTCCCTTTGTTACACCACCAGGAGTTCATTCCTCTCTTCCTGGTGTCCTGTCTCTATTTGGGGCCATGTAGTTGACCTAAGTTCTGGGCAAACTCTTTAACCACACTAGCTTAGGCTTTATTTTTTTACCTTTCCATTGTTTTGTTACGTTTCACACTTCCGTACACTGTTATGCAGGTCGATACTTATTTTATGGTTTAAAAGCTTTTATTGATTTTGAAAAGACAAGCATTACATTAGGTGCCACCTACATCCACAGACCGGTGGGGAACATTCGTTTAAACTAGAAGTAGAGAAAGGAAGAGAAGGAAAGAGAAGAGAGGTTTATCCCGGTCATCTGTGCGTGGAATATTAAAGTGTATTTACCCATCGTGCAGCAGCATCAACAGGTAGCTTTCTAGTGTACTTCACGATTGCAGTCTGTTTATTATTTCTTTTGAACACAGGCTGTGTTAACTATGAGTCACTTGCATGTGACCCTCCGGGATCTGGTCAGAATTCACGTTGAGTTGGAAAAAATGCAAAAAACGAATATAGTAGAATACTTACATGTCTACTTAACCTCTTGCGTGCCCCGCCCTTTCCCCGCCCTGTGCCGGGCTTTCTATTAGCGGGCGGAGTTCATGACGAGATGGTCTCGTCATGGGCACAGCGCAACCGCGGCCCATGACGAGACCATCTCGTCATGGGCACTGAAGGGGTTAAGCTGTAACTTACCTACAGCGCGCCATGTGATCAAGGCCGCAGTACGGCGGCCGAAATGAGTCACTTGGACCTTGTGATGTTACAATCAACACCTTCTTTCATCTACTTGGAGTCTGTGCCCGTGTGTTACTCCAGCGTGACGAACCTCGGGATTTTGTTTTGGATATATACATATATATTCACTGAAAAAAACATAGGTTTCAGGCCTGATATAGTTAGGAATTAGCATTTAAAAAACCTTAGAAATTCACTGAAAAAACAATAGGTTTTAGGGGTGTTATAGCTAGCTGGACATTTCACTCGAACAAAACCATTGAAATTCCTCCGATATAGTTAGATGTACTAACTACATCCCGCGCGCCCGCAATCCACTGCTGATGATGTCACATATTACATCATTCATGACATGGTCAGTGACATCACTGATGACATCTCAAATGACATCACTGATGGCATCATCCACGTGACAATCCGATACACCTCATCATACACTAGTACAACCTTTCATCACTCACTGTAAAATACAGAGTGCCAGATTTAAAACCATTGACAAACCAATACAAGTTTCTAGACACCCACTCAGTGATTCCAAGATCTATACACACATCTAATCACTTACCTATAGATTCACTCATACATGCTGTCAATGATCAATAGAGCACTATCACTTATACACCTATATCGACATTACACACCAGCACACATCCTAATCACTTATGAAGTCATCCTACACACTTATGCAAACAATCCACCCCTGTGGCGCGTTTTAAGTTGGGGAATTAATTCCTCTTCAATCCTGAGGTCCCCTGGGGGCCAACTAGCCCACCAGGTACCTCCAGTATGCGCCAGGAAGCTGCATTGCAGGGAGTTGATCAGAGGCCATGCCCCTTTTTACAACACTGCAACGCAGCTCCGTGGCGCACCCTAATTTTTGTAAACAGGCCTTAATCTGCCCCGGGGCATGGGCCTTTAAAGAAAAATATATATATTTTTAGGGAGGAGGGCTACGTAGCCCCCCTCCTGTGGCCACTTAAGGCCCCCCGGGGCCGGCCATTGATTTTTTTTTTTTTTTTTTTAACGGGGGAGGGGAGCCGCGTAGCCCCCCTCCCGGGCCACTTATGGCCCCGGGGACCCCATCCCCCGGGGCCTGGCCACCTCGTTGGGGACCGTGGGTGGGTCCCGATCCCCACACGGCCGCAGCCGGCTACCGCTTATCTGCTTTGCTTCATTGAAGCGGGAGCCAGGTTTCCCTGCTCTCGCTTCAATGAAGCAAAGCAGTTTGCAATGGCAGGGTGGAAGCCGCGAGGCTCCCGCCCTGCCATTGCAAACAGCAGTGGGCACCCCGGGACACTGCAGGAGCCGGCCCTGGGGGGTGGCGGTCCCCAGGGCCATTATTGGCTCCAGGGGGGGAGGGGGGGGCCGCGCGGCCCCCCTCCCACATAATTCAAAGCCCTGGGGTGGTGGTGGAAGATTTCGGTGCTCTAGACGCACTACGTCACTGATCGGCTTTAGTAGTCCTCACAGTAATTAGATTAGCATAATGCATTATGGATATATATATATATTCACTGAAAAAAACCATAGGTTTCAGGGGCGTTATAGTTGGCTGGACTTTTCACTCATACAAAACCATTGAAATTCCCCCGTTATAGTTAGTTCAGCTAACTATAACTCGCGCGCCCGCAATGCACTGCTGATGACGTCACATATTACATCACTCATGACATGGTCAGTGACATCACTCATGACATCTAAAATGTTTGTGTAACTGACTGATTAAGTGTATCTTAGTGAATACATGGCTTAGTGAGTAATGTTTAAATATCTGTATCAGTCTCTCACTGTGTATAAGTGGCTGCATGGGTTGGTGAGTAGCTACATGAATGTCTATATAGGTTATTAGTTGGTTTTTTGAGTATCAGTATGAGTGTCTGTATGGTTCGTTGGGGGGTATTACATAGTGCATAGGTGCATGAATGAGTGACTCACTGTATGTGTTGAAGACAGCATGTGTGCAGGACTGTATGGGTGGATGAGTGTGTGCATGGGTGTGTTAGTGAGTGAATGACTGTCTCAATAGTGTCTTTATGAGTAACTAAATATGTTTTAAACTAGTATATGTGACTATTGCTGTATATAAGTGAGTATATGTGAGAGTAAGAAATTGAAAGAGTTCCTGTATGAATAAGTATTTGTTTCTATAAGTGATTGTTTAAAAGACTAAGTATGTGTAAGTTTCTGTAGAAGTAAGTGGGGTGGTGTGTGTCAGGTTCCTCCGTTCCGATGTCCCCGGGGCTGTGTTGATGCTCTAGGGGGGCCCACCTCTGGATGACCCCAAGTCCGGCGTGTGTGTGAACACGGACTTTTGGGGTGATCGAGCGGGGGAAGGAAAGGGTGGGGACTGCAGGGAGGGAGATCTGAAAAGCAAAGAACAACAAGACACCTATGAGACCCTTTTCTAGGTATAATGAGACACTTGCGTCATCATAAACATCAGCGTTTTCAAACCTAGATTGCCCCCTCACCTGTAAAGCAAAGAAGGTACGTCAAGACATATATGGGAGAGCAAGAGGCAGTGACCAGTGGTCTCAGGCAACTAATACAAATGAAAAGAGAGATCATATGTATAGATTATCACTGCAGAGCAAACACAGGGAACATTACATCTCTTTGGAATCTTCTCTTAAGTCTTTTGGCTCTCTCACTTCGAGAGACAGAACTTGCTTTTTACATGCATGTTAATACTCGGCTGGCCAATAGTATACCACTGCTCCTCTGCATGAGACCTGCCGGTCTCTCCAACAGAGGGGCGATAATGTGCAAAAGTTCCGGGATAACTTCCCGAATACGTTTCAAGTCTGCTGAGACATCGTCTCAAACATCTGAAAGAAACACGTTAGTTAGATTCCTCACCTTAGAATATCCCCAGGCGTCAGACTGGATCCGGAAGATTTTTCGTCAGCAATACCCCTTGCGCGTCGCTAGGCGTCGTCTGCGGCTCCGCGTCCGTCGTCGGCGTCGTGCGCCGGAATGACGTCGTCGGAGTACTTAGACGCCGCCCTCGCGCGCTGACATCAGTTCTTCTTTTTTCCGTGCCAGTAAGCGCAGATCCGGGAGAGCTACCCCTTTAGTCAATTTTTGACTAACATTTTGATCCTTTTTGATCCTGTCTATCGACACCGGTGCCGGTAGGATGCCTGGGTTTAAAGCCTGTACGGACTGTAGCCGATTGATGTCGGTTACGGACCATCACCGCCGGTGCCTGTACTGTTTGGGCCTCGACCACGACGCGGAGTCGTGCTCGGACTGTAAGGCCCTGACCTCGAAGGCTAGACGGGAGCGGTCCCGTAAGCTTCTCGAGATTCGCCACTCGGCTCCGCGCGCCTCTCTATCCCGGTCCAGGAGGAGGTCCAAGGATCGGTCGCGGAGCCGCAGCCGACGTCACCATCGGTCGTCGGGATCAAAGTCTTCGGGTAAGTCGAAGCATTCCAAGAAGTCCAAGAGACGACATCGCTCTTCGGACTCCCCTCCCCCTGTCGCGCGACTCGGTCGAGGGTCAGGGTGGTTCCACCCCCGCGGCTCCGGCGGAGCCGCAGGCGCCGCGTCCGTCCCCATACCCTCCGGTCCCTGGGACTAACGCGACGCCGGCGGAAGTCAGTGCCTTCCTCTCGGCCATGAGGAACCTGGCTCCGCCGTCGGCGCCCGCTGGTGCGCCTTCGGGCCCCGCGGACCCGACTGGGCTGCCTTGCCAGCCGGCGGCCCCGGCGCCGTTGACGGCTCCGGCCTCGACGCCGCAAGCGCCCGAGGGACCTGTTCTCGAGTCCCCGTCGACGCCGGTCAACCTTGTCACTCCTCCACCGGCGTCGACTCCGGTTCCACCCCCGACGCCGACGTCGACTCCGCTCGACGCCGTGCCCCAGTTTAGTCCCGGTCCGGGCCCGGCGCCGATGGACGCCGAGATCGACGCCGCTAGAGACACATTTTGTCTACCGCCCGGCTCCGTTACTTTCTCCTCTACACCAGGAGTCGGATGATGGGGACTACTGGGAGGGATCCGAGGATCCTATGGCCCATCAGGCCCAACTGTCCCAGGACTGGGCAGATGAACTGGGGGAGGCCAGTGGTCTGGATACCTCGCCAGACACTGGATTCATCTCTCCTCCGACTGTGGCTTCGGAGGAGGGTGCTGCTTTCTCCGTGGTGCTGCGCAAGGCGGCCGCAGCCCTTGGGCTCGAGCTACCTGCCGTGGCTGTGAGGACGAACGTCCTCACTGAGGTGCTTCAATCTGCAGCAAGCTCCACTGAGCCTCTGCTGCCGTTCAATGAAGCCCTCACTGACGTTCTCCAGGGCACCTGGTCCAAGCCCTCCACAGTTCCTCCTGTGGACAGGAACGTTGCCAGGCGCCACCGCCCTGCTCCGGGCGACCCCAGTTTTCTGTCCCAACACCCTACCCCTGAGAGCCTGGTTATCCAGGCCTCCACCTCCCAATCCTCTTTCCCGACCGCCCCGCTGGACCGGGATTCCAAGAGACTGGAGCAGTTTGGCAAGAAACTGTTCTCATCCCTTAGTTTGGGCCTGCGGTCTTTGAACACCGCTTGTCTCTTGGACCGTTATTCCCACTCTCTGTGGGATGCGGTGGAGGACGCGCTGCCCCTGTGTCCGGAGGAGGTCCGGACACGACTTACCCAGGCTCTGGCCGATGGGAGGGATGCCGCGCGACATGCCATACGTTGTGGGCTTGACACCACGGACTCGCTAGGTAGGGCCATTTCCACCACTGTGGCGCTTCGACGTCACGCCTGGCTGCGGTCCACGTCGTTTTCCGGCGATGTCCAGAGCACTCTCATGGACATGCCGTTTGATGGCACTCGCCTGTTTGGCGAGAAGGCGGACAGTGCGCTGAACCGCTTTAAGGACTCCCGGGCTACGGCCAAGTCCTTGGGCCTCTCGGCCCCGCGGTCGCAATCTTCTGCTTTTCGCCCCTTTCGTGGCCAAGGAAGGGGTGCCTCCTCACGTGCGCCTAGCCACCAGCCGCAGAACCAACCTGCGCGCGGTCGCGGACGTGGTTTCCGCCGAGGCGGATCTGGAGGACGACGAGGTCAGCCCACATCCACCCCGGCAGCATCCGCCTCAAAGCCTTCCTAGTCCGAGCTTTCAGGCCCATTCCACGCCAGTGGGCGGCAGAGTTCGCCATCACCTGCTCCACTGGCGGTCCATCACATCGGACAGGTGGGTGCTGCAAATCGTCCGAAGGGGCTACTCCCTCCCCTTCGAGACGACCCCTCCAGCCATGCCACCGCAGCACCACCGTATCTCGGGGGATCACTTGCATCTTCTCCATGAGGAGGTTTCCGCCCTCTTGGCCAAGGGGGCCGTCGAGCGCGTTCCGAGCCCAGAAGTAGGTCGTGGTTGTTATTCCCACTACTTTCTGGTTCCCAAGAAGGGCAAAGGGGGCCTCCGCCCTATCTTGGACCTTCGGAACGTCAATGCCTTCCTCCGGAAGGAAAGGTTCAAGATGTTGACTTTGGCTCAGGTTCTAGCTGCCCTAGACCCCGGAGACTGGATGGTAGCGTTGGACTTGCAGGACGCTTATTTCCACATCCCCGTCCTGCCGGCCCACCGGCGTTACCTGCGGTTCACGGTGGGCCAAGAGCACTTTCAGTTTACCGTGCTCCCCTTCGGCCTCACCAGTGCCCCTCGGGTGTTCACGAAAGTGATGGCGGTGGTCGCAGCTCATCTGCGCAGATCAGGGGTTCCAGTCTTCCCCTATCTCGACGACTGGTTGTTGAAGGCGGGCTCGCCCCAGACAGTTGTCTCCCACCTCCAGACTACGGCGGATCTCCTGCATTTGCTGGGGTTTTCCATCAACGTGCCGAAGTCACACCTGAGTCCCTCTCAGAAGCTCCTCTTCATCGGAGCGGTTCTCGATTCGGCGCAGTTCCGGGTCTATCCACCGGAACAGCGGGTCCGGGATATACAGGCCCTGATTCCCATCTTTCGGCCTCTATCCTGGGTTTCGGTCAGGCTAGTGTTGCGGCTTCTGGGGCTGATGGCCTCCTGCATCCTACTAGTGCATCACGTCAGGCGGCGCATGCGGGCTCTGCAGTGGGACCTGAAGTTTCAGTGGGCCCAGCATCACGGCAACCTGTCCGACCATGTCTTGATCTCGGAGGGCACTGCACAGCAGTTGCAGTGGTGGCTCACGGACCGCGATTGGGTCATGGGCAGGAGCCTCTCCCTTCCCCCAACCGGAGCATGTCGTAGTGACGGATGCGTCCCTCCTGGGATGGGGTGGCCATATGGGAGAGGCGGAGATCAGAGGCCTCTGGTCTCCGGCGGAGTCTCGTCTCCACATCAACCTGTTGGAGTTGAGGGCGATCCGACTTGCACTGAAAGCCTTCCTTCCCTCTGTCAGGGGCAGTGTCGTGCAGGTGTTCACGGACAACACCACCGCCATGTGGTATTGCAACAAACAGGGCGGGGTGGGGTCGTGGACCCTTTGTCAGGAGGCTCTGCGCCTCTGGACGTGGCTGGAACACCAGGGCGTCACCCTAGTGGTTCAACATCTGGCGGGCTCTCTGAACGCCAGAGCGGATGAACTCAGCCGCCGGTGCATGATGGATCACGAATGGAGTCTAAACTCCGAAGTGGCGCAAGGTCTCTTTCAGCAGTGGGGAGAGCCTTGGTTAGATCTATTCGCCACCGAAGAGAACGCACAATGTCAGCAGTTCTGCGCGTTGGAATTTCCAAGGCGGCACTCGCTCGGCGACGCTTTTCGTCACGAGTGGAGTTGCGGTCTGTTGTACGCCTTTCCGCCTATACCACTTCTGCCCAGAGTGCTGAAGAAGATCAGGCACGACCGGGCCCAAGTCATCTTGGTGGCTCCGGATTGGGCACGAAGATACTGGTATCCCGAGCTACTCAGTATGTTGACCGATCCCCCGATACGTCTGCCCCTTCGGGAGGATCTTCTGTCGCAGCAGCAGGGGACGGTCCTCCACCCGAACCTGTCCAGCCTCCACCTCCATGCGTGGAGATTGAGCGGCGGCAGTTGATGCCATTCGACTTGCCTCCTGAAGTCTGTGATATCATTCTGGCAGCCAGGCGTCCCTCCACAAAGACGGTATACGCCTGCCGGTGGAACAAATTTGTGGCATGGTGCACAGCAAAGGCTGTGGATCCCCTTTCTGCCCCTCTTTCTGAGGTTCTCCTCTTTCTTCTTTCTCTGGCCCGGCAGGGCTCTGCCCTGGGCACCCTGAAAGGTTATCTTGCTGCCATCTCTGCCTTCTTGCGGCTTCCTGATCAGCCTTCTCTTTTCAAGTCCCCTGTGGTTACACGCTTTCTAAAAGGCATTACTCACACGTTCCCTCCTGTCCCTTTTGTAATGCCTCAGTGGGACTTGAATCTGGTCTTGACATTCCTGATGTGCGCTCCCTTCGAGCCTCTTCACAATTGTCCTCTTCGTCTTCTGACTCTTAAGACTGCTTTTCTGGTAGCCATCACCTCGGCTAGACGGGTGAGTGAGCTCCAGGCTTTATCTTCAAAGCCTCCTTTTCTGTCTGTTCATCCGGACAAGGTTGTCCTTCGGCCTCGTCCCTCCTTTCTTCCGAAAGTGGTGACTCCATTTCATCTTGGGCAGTCTGTCACCTTGCCCACCTTCTTTCCGCCTCCGCATCCTTCCAAAGAGGAAGAGAGGCTCCACCGTCTGGACCCAAAACGTGCGCTCTCCTTTTATTTGGACCGCACAAATCAATTCCGGGTGGACGACCAACTTTTCGTTGGATACGTAGGTGCTAAGAAGGGGAAAGCTGTGCACAAACGGACCATCTCTCGGTGGGTCGTTTTGTGCATCAAAATTTGTTACTCTTTGGCAAAAAAGGACCCTCCCGTTGGTCTGCGCGCCCATTCTACTCGGGCCACAGCGGCTACTACTGCCTTGGGACGGGGAGTCCCTTTGCAGGACATCTGTCAGGCGGCGACGTGGGCTTCGCTACACACGTTTGCCAGGCATTATTGCCTTGACAGCCAAGTCCGGAGGGATGGCTTCTTTGGCCGTTCTGTCCTCCAGGACTTTCTGGTGTGATCTTGGTTCGCAGACCCACCACCGGGGATGGTATTGCTTGGGTATCTATTCTAAGGTGAGGAATCTAACTAACGTGTTTCTTTCAGATGAACAAGTTACTTACCTTCGGTAACGATGTATCTGTAAGAAACATTAGTTAGTTAGATTCCTCACCGACCCACCCATCCTCCCCGTTCTGCGAACTGACATCTAGGGTTAAGGTTATCCTTGTCAGGCCCCTAGATTTTATTTTTGGCACCAGTGTCGGTCTTTGCATGGCTCTGCGTTCCTGGCGCGGAAGGCTATGTACAAGAACTGACGTCAGCGCGCGAGGGCGGCGTCTAAGTACTCCGACGACATCATTCCGGCGCACGATGCCGACGACGGACGCGGAGCCGCAGACGACGCCTAGCGACGCGCAAGGGGTATTGCTGACGAAAAATCTTCCGGATCCAGTCTGACGCCTGGGGATATTCTAAGGTGAGGAATCTAACTAACTAATGTTTCTTACAGATACATCGTTACCGAAGGTAAGTAACTTGTTCTTCGGTTCGAGGAAGAGCCGAAGGAAGAACTCGGCAACCAACACGCGTACCTCGGTAGTGATGACTTCGGGGACTCCTGCGTACTGCTACCTAATCCTTCTTCTGTTTTGGCTCCTTCACCGACACCCAGCGCTTCATGGTCGCGTCTTGATTCCAAGAATTATCGGCTCCGATGGAGTCGACCTTTCCCCACTTACGTCCGCGACGGACGTAGCGCGAGTCACGTGCCGCGTCTATCGCAACGCCCGTCGGGAATTGTAGTCTGCCTTTGGAACGTAATCGGCTCGCAGTTAATTCCTGGCCGGCGGTGCGCTGTCCTGTGGATCCTGACAGTGTGTGTATAACTGTATATGCAAGTAAATGGAAGTTTGATTCTTTATTAGCATGAGTGACTGTGTGAGTAACTGGATGAGTGGCGTTGTGTAACAGGATGTATAGGTGTATGAGTACATATGATGAGTGAGTACATATATGAGTGACTGTATAGGACTGTTGGTGAATGAGTGGATGTGTATGTGGATCTTAGAATTACTGAATAGGTTGTTGTAACTGATATTGGTATGTCCATTGTTTTGAAAATTTTAGTTTCTATTTTTGAATGTGTGTATCAAAGGTTATATTCGGGGGAGAGGAGGTCTGCCACTCTCTATCACAAGGATGATGTCATCAGTGATGTCATGAGTGATGTAATATGTGACGTCATCAGCAGTGCATTGCGGGCGCGCGAGTTATAGTTAGCTGAACTAACTATAACGGGGGAATTTCAATGGGTTTGTACGAGTGAAAAGTCCAGCTAACTATAACGCCCCTGAAACCTATGGTTTTTTCAGTGAATTTCTAAGGTTTTTTAAATGCTAATTCCTAACTATAACATGCCTGAAACCTATGGTTTTTTCAGTGAATTTCAAAGGTTTTTTAAATGCTAATTTCTAACTATGCCTAGAGAGGACATGTGAAGAAAGAAGAAAAAAGCCTTGTTGCAAAATCATCCTGTACCCTCAACTTTTTCAGACGGATACTGGTGGTAACTGAGTCTGACTAACCAGTCCTAGAGCCAGTGCTATGTTAAAAGACACTCAGAATACAGTGAAAACACCTACATACACTAGGGAACACTATGCGTTGGGGTCCCCCTGTGATCAGCATGACCTCCTCTGTAAGCCCCTAGTATATAATAGGGCAGGGGATTAAAACTACCTCTTAAAATGAGCCACAGGGTGTGTTTGCACACGTCACCTCAGGCCCCGTCCCCTCACTTCCCCACTGTGTAAACACGCCCTGTGGCCGTTTTAAATTGGGAGATTAAGTCCCCTTGAATCCTGAGGGTCCCTAGGGTCCAACTAGACACCTCCAGTAAGCGCCACAGAGCTGCGTTGCAGAGAGATGTAAAAAGGGGCACAGCCTAGACCACCTCTCTGCAACGCAGCTCAGTGGCGCTTACTGGAAGCACCTGGTGGGCTAGTTAGCCCCCAGGGGCCCTCAGGATTGAAGGGGAATTATTTCCCCAACTTAAAACGCACCATAAGGCGTGTTTGCACACGTCACCTCAGGACCCGTCCCCTCCCTTCCCCACTGTAAAAACACTCCCTGTGGCCGTTTTTAAGTTGGGAGATTAAGTCCCCTTGAATCCTAAGGGTCCTTAGGGTCAAACTAGCCCACTAGGTACCTCCATGCAACGCAGCCACAGAGCTGCGTTGCATAGAGGTGTAAAAAGGGGAGTGGCCTCAGAACACCTGTCTGCAACGCAGCTCCCTGGCGCATACTGGAGATACCTGTTGGGCTAGTTGGCCCTCAGGGACCCTCCGTATTGAAGGGGAATTAATTCCCCAACTTACAACTGGCCAGGGGGCTGCAAGGAGGGGTCGTGGCCTCCAGCGCGATGCCGGTCTTTTATTTATTTTATTTTTTTAAGAAGGAGGGCTGTGGCCCCCCTTCTTTTTTCAATTTACTGGCCCTGGGGGGCCCCATGCCCCAGGGCCTGCACCCTAATTTATTTTGTTGAAAAAAATAAATGTGGCCCTCCCAAGGCCTTAATCGGCCCCGGGGGCCCCAACCCCCGGGTCATGGCCTTTTTTTTTTTTTTTTTTTTTCTTTAGGAGGGGGCTGCGTTGCCCCCCTCCTCAGGCCACTTATGGCCCCGGGGACCCCATCCCCCGGGGCCGGCCTTTGTTTTTTAATATTTTAAAAAATATATATATTTATAGAAACACCTAGGACATGCTGGACAAACCGTATCTACCCATCACCATGACGATTTGCGTGATATTCATTAAAAGGCGAGTATGCATAGAATGAATCCACATGGAATGTATTTACACCGCTAGTGAAGCTCTGACGTGTCTGACGCCCTACCGTGCCTAATCCCGGCGCCCCGCCGGTGGGTACTCTCCAAGTAGACACCCTTGTCGTTTATTTATACAAACATGGGTAGCTATTGACGGGCACATTTAATATACACGCACACCAAGCCATTCAAAGGGGGTTCGACAAAAATTCGACCAAACTATGCAAGAAACCCCCCTCACGGTTAATAAAACACACATCCACCGCCGGATGTGTAATACTTTTTATTTTACTCTCTGGAAAGGAGACAAACCTCACTTGAGAGTCACAGCGTGCTCCTGGCTGAGCCCAATGCTGTATTACACCCACCAGTGCCCGCCAAGTGCCTCACACCTCTGTGTTGTATTCCACCAGCTAGTGCGTATGCTATGACACTCTCTAGCCCATGTGCACTGTAACACCACTCCGTGAATATGTCATGCCACACTTGCCTTCGCACGGGTTATATTGCCCCATCTAACCTTCCTCGATGCCTATGTTATAACGCACAGTGCTATGCCATACATATTACAATCTGGGATCCATATGTTTGTCACAGTGCATATGCAACGTTACACTCCCCAGTACATATTTTATATTACAACTTTAGAGACTAGTTAGGTTACACAACACTGCCCTGTGCATATTACACTCCAAAGCGCATATTGCATACCACGCGCTAGTGCCTGTGCTATCTCGTGCTCTCCAATGAATCTGTCATTGCGCACAATGTATTGCATATTATATTTCACGCCCCAGTTCATCTTATATCACACTTTTTGGTGCATAGTTTATACCATATACTATATCTAGTTATCATTTTCAATCGTGCTCTCAGGACTATGTTCTATATAACACTGCGTCCACCTACCCTTTTCACCGGCATTACATTTTGCGATGGGGGGGTGGAGGGTCAGGGGGTGGAGGGTCAGGGGGTGTTTCTGCTAAGTGAGCCCGGAGTCACAGTCACAAACGTCCTCTTCTTCCTGAATAAAAGTGAGATTATGCTGCATACTTGTTCATATTTTAAGTAGTTCGCACAGACACACATTTTAAAAACAATAAAGTTCCTAATACCCACCTTCTCTGAACAGTTAGCTTGCTGCCCCATCCACCTCCTCCCTATCCTCTGTTGTCTGAATCCATGGACTAGCCTCCTCCCTCCTGCCATGCATGGTCTGATGTGCTGCCACTGCCCTCTGTTTAGCATGATGTACCAGTCCACTCCTCCTGCCCTCCATTGCCCAATTCTATGGCCCATCATTGACCTCCTGCTTAGCCTCTGTGCTTAGCTTGCTGCCCCTATTCTCCTTCCCCCTGCCCTCCGATGTCTTTGTGCATGCCCCTGCTCCATCCTTTTTGCCCACCATGTTCCATGGACCTGCCACCCCTATCTACTCTGAGTGTTCTGTTGAGCTGCCACTCCCCTCCCACCTGCCTAGCATTGTCAGATGACTGTAACCTGTCCCTGCCACCTCCACCCTGCCTGTCCACATGCCATGCCCCTATCCCCTTCCTCCTGTCCTCCATGGTCCATTTTACTGCCACACCCTTCTGCCCTCCCTGGTCTGTTGTGCTGCAACTGCTCCTCCTGCCTGCTCCGCGCGGTCTGTTGTGAGGCCCCTTCCCCTGAACTCTCTTGTCTGTGCCCAGGTCCTGGCCCCTCCCTTCTATCCTCCATGGTCCTTTGTGCATGCCCCTGCACCTTCCTTCTTGCCCCTCATAGCCATTGTGCTGCCACCAACCCTCCCGCTTGCCATGCATGGTCTTCTGTGCTGCCATGGCCCCTCCCACCTTCCCTGTGTGGTCAGCTAGCTGCCCTTGACCCCCTCCCACCTTCCCTCCATGGTCTGTGTGTATGCCATCATAGTCTCATTGTTGCTCTCCATGGTGTGTCTTGTTTCTAGTGCCCATCCTGCCTGACCTCCATGGTCATCTTGCCCTGCCCCCTTGCCCCCAGCCCTCTGTTTCCATGTGCAGACCCCTATTCCCTCCCTCCCGGCTTGTCTGTTCCATTGTAATGCCCCTGATCCGTCCCTCCTGCCCTTTAAGGTCTGCTATGCTGCAGCTTCTCTCCTGTCTGTCCATTATGGTCAGCTAGCTACCATTGCCTCTTTCCCCTCTGTTCTCTGTTGTCCATGTGCATGGTTCTGTCCCCTCCCTATTGCTTTCTATGGATTGTTGTGCTGCACTCCCGCCCCGTAAGCGCTGTGTGGTGTATCGTGCTGCTCCAAACCCTGATGCCTGCCCTGTAGGGCCAGTTTGGTGCACCTCTCCATGTCCCTCCTGTCCTCTGTTATCCGAGTCCATGTCCCTACCCCAATTCCTCCTGCCTACCATGATCGAATGTAGCATACTTGCGAACATTTTGAACTTGGTAAGAGGGAGATTTTGAAAAAAACTGGGGTATTCAATCAAACAAAACCAAACAAACGAGCTTTATTTGGTTGTGCAAAGAAAAAAAGCCATAAAAGCACAATATATTAACAAGGTTAAAAGATTTCAGGGATATAAAAAAACCATACTAAAAATACCAAGCGGCTAGCAAGTTCATTTAAGCACGGTGCAAGTTACTCAATCTACCGCAAAGGAAACAATTTTCTTATTAAAGATGATTTCTGACATCAGAAATTCAAGATGGAATATATGAAAAATGCTAATTGCAATCATAACAAAGTGACAACAATCTTAAAAACTACAAGACAGGCGCTAAAAACATTTGCACGATTCACAAAAGCTTGTAAGAAAGAAATAAAACACAGCCCGTGCTTAGTCAAGGTTCTGTCTGTGCCTAACAGTTTGTTTCAGGAATAAAACTATGGATTTGGCGTAAGGTTCTGCATCTAGATGTTGGAGAGCAAGAAATGCAGGGCGGCACCTACGGAGACCCCAAATTTTTAAAATCGGAATAAGCCACTGTTTCCTCAAATCCTGATAGAATTTGCAGAATAGCGTGATATGAATTGTGGTTTGAGGTGAAGACTCATCGCAGGGGCAAACTTGCAAAGGTTTTTCCCAGGTGTTAATTTTGGGGAAGGTAACCAGATGATGGAAAATATTCAATCTAAATCTGGTTAGCAAGAACCTCTCGTAGCCCGAGAAATTGAAAGTTAAGTAAGGCTGAATTGTCAGGGTTGTTTAGATCAGTAGAGAATGTTGAACAGTGGATTTGGAAGCTTCACTGGACAGTCTCAAGGACTCTAAATGAGCCAAACATACCTTTTTCAGCTGTTTTCTTGGTATTACAGCGATTAAAGTGGGAGAATAAAAATATTGTAGCATGCCAAGGTCGCTAAGGAATTCCTTAATATAAGAAATCCATCCGATCCTATGTGCGTTATCTAGGGAAAGACATTCCTCAATAAAGCCTTGAGAAAAGATGGTATCATTTGTTGACCAAATGCCATGCCATAGGAGGAGGGGTTGAATCCTGATCAGGTCTGTAAGATAGGGCAGACCTGCTTCCAAATGACAAGCAGAGGTGGACGTGGCCCGCGGAACAGCTAACAAGAATCTCAGAAAAGTATTTTCTACCTTTTGCACCTCCGTGACCTTGGCAAATCCCCACACACCAGCCCCATAAATGACGCTACTGATGCATTTTGCCTTATAGATCTCTAAGAGTTCTACAGTAGGTCGCTGGCCTAGTTTATTTGCGAAGTTAGCCAAGGCAGCTGTAGTTCTCATAAAAGTGAGTTTTCTCGAATGAATAGCGTGTTTCCAAGAGCTTTTATGGTCAAATACGATGCCCAGGTACGGGTATGTAGTGGTGCTCTCTAATTTTTGGTTTTCAATAAAAATAGATTTTATGTCCTTGATCCTTGACCCGACAGACATTACGAAGGTTTTTTTGATGTTAATCTTCAGGTCAAAGCTACTGGGGTATTGATTTTCCCCTTTGAGTTACATTGAAAAAGAGGAGATTGTAGACAGGAGACAGATCAAATAAAGCCCATTTGAGCTTAAAAACATTGGACGTTTCCTGACTGAAACGGGTCTGTTGACATGTATGGTTGTACTACCACTGCCTCTTCCTTCTGCCCACAGTGGTCTATTATATTGCCACAGCCTTTCTTGCCAGTCCTGTATTGTTGGTTTGTTGCCCCCCCCCCCTTTTTACTGCCCTCCATAGTCTGTTGTGCTGCCACTGCCCTTCCTGCCTGCCCAGTGTGGTCAAATTGTTGCCTCTGCACTCTTCTACCTGCCTTCAATTTTCAGAGTCCGTGCCCCTGGCCTCTCCCTCTCAACAGTATCCCAATGAACAACTCAATTGCTAACATTCTATATTTATTACAAAAGTGTGGAACGCTTGACGTCATCTTGATGTAATCAAAACTGTAATACCTAGAGTATTTCCTATAGAAATTACATATATGAGAGGGTCTTATTTGCATCAAAATTATGGTTAGTGCTCTAAAAAACTAAAATGAAGACATATTTTCTGAGTTTTCAAATAGCGACAAAGAACTTTTAAATTATTTGTAATCTTAACGTTTTTTTATCCAGTTGACCACTTGATTAAATGTTGCACCTAGGGGAGAGGATGTGGTGTTACTTCCAGAGCTGCAGACTTTGCAACTGGGGAACCAGGTTGGAGTTTCTGCTTCAGCTCAACATTCTGTGATTCTGGTCAAATCACTTAATCTCCCCATGTCTACAACCAAAATGAATTTGATCTTGTGTGATGTAACCAATGCTCATGTAAAGCACTCCAATACCTGACAAGTCTGCACTATATTAAACTGCAAATACACAAAAAATAAGTGTTTTGCCCACTTCTGTCATTGGGCTACATATGGGTGATATTTGTGCTGCATTTGGGCTCTTTTGTCTCTGGTGGCCATCTTGGGAGATTTATTTGTTATGAAGTTTCCTAATTTCCTCATTTACTGCAGTCTCCTCAGTAGGAAATGCTTTCAGTTTTTTACTTTGATTCCATCAAGAAGGTATTCAGATATGTCACACATTTGCCATAAATTCTGAATGTTAGCACTCTAGTTGCTCATTAGATCACTGTAGTAAAGCTACTGCTCACCACGGAAGTCTGCTGCTGGTATTAAAAGTGCATGTTTCAGTCTGCATATCAGAATTTTTTAATGAAATAGAAGAGGATTTAAGAAGTCACTCAAAATGTGCCCTATTTTTTCTTTCTTCAGCACTAATCATAATTTCTATGGCAACATGAACCCCCTCATTGTGTTCCTTTTTAAATTAAAATGTTTTAAGTGTTACCAGTTTATTTCAATCAAGATGGCTTCAGGTGTGCCATACTTTTGTCATAAGTAAGACAGTAAGCGCTCTAGTTGTTCTTAAGAACACTCTGGGACATTCTGTCATTGGGCTATACTTGGGCTACATCTGGGTGATATTTGGGCTACATTTGGGCTCTTTTGTCTCTGGTGGCCATCTTGGGAGATTTATTTGTTATGAAGTTTCCTAATTTCCTCATTTACTGCAGTCTCCTCAGTAGGAAATACTTTCAGTTTTTTACTTTGGTTCCATCAAGAAGGCCTTCAGATGTGTCACACATTTGCCATAAATTCTGAATGTTAGCACTCTAGTTGCTCATTAGATCACTGTAGTAAAGCTACTGCTCACCAGGGAAGTCTGCTGCTGGTATTCAAAGTGCATGTTTCAGTCTGCATGTCAGAATTGTTTATGAAATAGATGAGGATTTGAGAAGTCAAAATGTGCCCTAATTTTTCTTTCTGCAGCACTAATCATAATTTCTATGGCAAAATGAACCCCCTCATTTTGTTCCTTTGTAAATTAAATGTTTTAAGTGTTACCACTTTATTCCATTCAAGATGGCTTCAGGTGTGCCATACTTTTGTCATAAGTAAGACTGTTAGCGCTCCAGTTGTTCGTTAGAACACTCTGGGACATGCTGTCATTGGGCTACATCTGGGTGATATTTGGGCTCTTTTGTCTCTGGTGGCCATTTTGGGAGACTTATTTGTTATGATGTTTCCTAATTTCCTCATTTACTACAGTCTCCTCAGTAGGAAATACTTTCAGTTTTTTACTTTGATTCCATCAAGAAGGCATTCAGATGTGTCACACATTTGCCATAAATTCAGAATGTTAGCACTCTAGTTGCTTATTAGATCACTGTAGTAAAGCTACTGCTCACCAGGGAAGTCTGCTGCTGGTATTGAAAGTGCATGTTTCAGTCTGCATGTCAGAATTCTTTAATGAAATAGAAGAGGATTTGAGAAGTCACTCAAAATGTGCCCTAATTTTTCTTTCTGCAGCACTAATCATACTTTCTATGGCAAAATGAACCCCCTCATGTTGTTCCTTTTTAAATTAAATGTTTTAAGAGTTACCACTTTATTCCAACCAAGATGGCTTCAGGTGTGCCATACGTTTGTCATAAGTAGGACTGTTAGCGCTCTAGTTGTTCTTTAGAACACTCTGGGAAGCTGCAGTAGAACACAAAGGAATCAACTGACAGTCTCTGCCCTTGTTGGATGTACATGTTTTACTGAGAATGTCAGACTTCATTCTCACATGACTGAGAAAGATAATGTGAATTTACAGAAAATATGCTCTCAGTTTAGCTTCTAGATCACCTTCCAAACCTCTGTGGGAAAAGCATGAGAAAATAGTTTTCTCTCAATCATGATTCATGATATCACAGCAGAAGGCTTTTTCACATGGTAAAATCACCTTAGAACACACCACAATTCCTAAAATGAGTATGGTACCATCATCAAATGATTTATAATGTAACTAAAGTCTTAAAACCTTCTATTAACTGCAATGCTTTTTAATGAGGTGCTATCATGTATATTGGTCCCAAGATGGCTGCCAACACTTCTTGGATGAAGTGCTGACAGCCAATCAGATCACACGATGAGATGTATGGTTAGGCTCCGCCCAGATATATATGTGATTTTACTTTTGATTTTCTCAGGAACTACTGAACGGATTTACACCATTTAAGCAAAAGGCATGAGTCTGAACTGAGGACTACCTCTTTGCCAAATTTGGTGTAATTCCGTTCAGCACTTCGGGCTGTAGCTGCGTCAACAGGTCCTATGGGAAAATGCATGGGGAAAACGTGTTTTGGGACCCCCCTTTTGTCTCGGCCCCCGCTTGACGAATCGCCGTGAAATTTTCAGGATAGAAGCGGACCGGAGCTGGCCAAAAGTTTGGAAGATTTCGTGAAGATTCATCAATCAACGCCAACGTTATTCCAAATAGAATGTTGCGGATTTCCTATGGAAAATAGGTCCTAACTATAACTACCTACTGGCGGCTGCCAGTAGGTAAAATATATATATATATATATATATATATATATATTCACTGAAAAAACCATAGGTTTCACACAAGTTATAGTTAGCTGTACATTTCACTCGTAAAAAACCAATGAAATTCCCCCGTTATAGTTAGTGCAGGCAACTAACTCACGCGACCGCAATCCTCTGCTGATGCTAATACTGTATTTAGACACTTATTTGCCCATGTCTTCTTCCATTAAATTTTAGCTATACATATATTACAAATATTTTTTTTTCATAAAGACACATATGTCATCAGCAGAGGATTGCGGTCGCGTGAGTTATAGTTGCCTGCACTAACTATAACGGGGGAATTTCATTGTTTTTTTACGAGTGAAATGTACAGCTAACTATAACTTGTGTGAAACCTATGGTTTTTTCAGTGAATTTGCAAGGTTTTTTAAATGCTAATTCCTAACTATAACGTGTGTGAAACCTATGGTTTTTTCAGTGAATTTGTACGTTTTTTTAAATGCTAAGTTACTTTACGCCATTCGTGGCGTGCGCGCCCAGTTAACGCAGTTCGTTCCGTGCGCGCACGGTGCGCTTTGCGCACCGTGCGCGCACAGTGAGCACGCGGTGCGCTTCGCGCACCGCGCGCCCACTTTACGCAGTTAGTGCCGTGCACGCACGGTGGTCAACACATGGGGGACATATTATGCGCATCGTTGTGAAAGGTATTCATTTGTACTTTTCATTAGGTGATATGCCATGCACAGATGGTGCCCTTCAGGCACCATTTGCACACGGGGTGGGGATAGTGTGGATAATTTTTTTTTTTTTTAATTTTAACCGTACGCGTACGGTAAGCGTAATCGGCGATTTTTCGGAAAAAAATTAAATTGTTTTTTTGGCCTTGGGGGTTGTTTGGGGACACCTATATCAATGCTGGGTGGTTAAGAACTGAATATACTGCCCCTTTAGATGTTTTTTGTCTTTGTTTTTGCTGCCCCCCTCAGAGTGCGAGAGAGAAAATGGCGGCCGCCGCTTCCTGGTTTCGACCGATTCGAATGTTTACTTAGATTGAACAGCCAATCAGAATCGCGCTCGCGCACGTCACCGTACGCGTACGGTAAGCGCACCGTAAGCGCACCGTAAGCTGGCTCAGATATATATATTGATTTAAAGGCTATTTTCTCAGAATCTACTGAACAGATTTACACCAAACCTACAAAAGGCACTTCCTTGACCTGTAGACTACCTCTCTGCCAAATTTCAAGGAACTCTGTTCAGCCGTTCGGGCTGTAGCTGTGTCTAAAGGTCCTATGGAAAAATGCATGGGAAAAATGCGTTTTGGGACCCCCCTTTTATCTCAGCCCCCGCTTGACGAATCCCCCCGAGACTTTCAGGGTAGGAGCGGAGCGTAGCGCCCCACCTATTTTGAACATTTCGCGAGGATTCGTCGACCGGCGCCAAAGTTATTCAAAATAGAATGTTGCGGTTTTCCTATGGAAACAGGGTCCTAACTATAACTACCTACTGGCGACCGCCAGTAGGTAATATATATATATATATGCAAATTGCTCCCGCGTTAATTGCCACAGTCCAGCTGAGACATATTAATTGGTGGAGCCTCACTGCAGTTCGCATCGGCGAACCACAGTTCCCAGCAGGCACCTGGCTGGTTGGGTAAGTATCCCGCCATGGCTTAATCCCATAGTGAGCACTGGAAGTAATGGTACGGAGCTTTTTGAAAGAGGAATTCCGGTTGACAAGCACATAACACTGCAGTTCAAACAGTACTTCTGGACACCAGTGGGTGGCACCTTGCGGCTTCACACTGATGGCATTCCACTCTGGAAAAGACGTGCGGTGCCTATGCAGGCGCCTCTCCCACGTGCCTATGTCAGTTTATTTCTTTCCACAGCACCAGACGCGAATCCATAGCTCCAGCTCGTCTCTTTGAGGCTACTTTGACCTCTTCAAAATTGTAAACAATGTGCAAAGGAAATGTTACCTCTCAATAGGACTGTTTTGAAACCTTGTAGGGACTGTCGCTTACATACGTCTGTGACAGACTCTCATCAGGTTTTCCTGTGGTTGAGTCACAAATCTGGGGCCTACAGCAATTGCTTGTCGACAAACCCAAAGATCCTCCAAGGCATTGAGGCAATACTCTAAGTCACCTAATACCATAAGACTCTGAGGCTCCTTGATGGGACTGCTTAAAACTGAAAGTTTGATCCCGGTCCCATTCCAGTTCCAGAAGTAGCAGGAGTTGCTCCAGGGGTCTGTCTTCGTCTCGATCAAAGTTGCGGGGAAAAAACACAAGAAAGCTAAGTGAGAACACTGCCCCTGCCCGCTACTTTCACTCTCCTGAGACATTGCAGGGGCAGCGCCATCCTTATCGGTCTCACACCTGAAGTTGGTAAATGCCAGAGCCTATCCTGCAACTTGTTCTAGGACAGCCAGAGTTTCCGGTGCTATCAACCATGCCAGAACAAATTGAAGAGTTCCACAAGGCCATGCTCCAACTTTTCGGATCCTTGCCGACTCCCTCTGGAACGCCTTCATGCCCCACAGCGGCAATCCATCCGGAATAACGCTGTAGGGTTTGTACGCGGCTACCTCCACCTTGGTCATGCCCGGCTGCTGTCAAAGCACCGCATCCTACATCTGAGCCTTCATAAAGGAGTGGGAACACATACTCTGCATTCTCTGTCTGAAAGAAATACGTTAGTTACAGATTCCTTACCTTAGAATTACACACAGATGTCAGACTGGATCCGGAAAGTTTTTTCGTCAGCAGTACCTCTGCACGTTTGAAGGTGGCGTCGGTCGCTCCGCGTCCGTCGTTGACATCGTGTCGCCAGGATGACATTGCGGCAGCTACTTAGATGCCGCCCTCGTGGGCTGATATCAGTTCATTCTTTTTCCACGCCAGCCAGCCCAGATCCAGGAAGAGCAGTACCTCCAGTTACTTTTTGACTGACTTTTTCTCGACTTTTGTCGACTTTTTTGATTCTATCGACTCCTGTGCACTAGGGAAGCCCAGTTTCAAGGCATGCGGTTCCTGCAACTGACTGATGTTGGTGACGGATCCACACCGAGTGTGCCTCTTTTGCCTGGAGCGCGACCATGACCCCAAGTCGTGCTCTGACTGCCGTTCGATGGCGCCGAAGACTTTGCGGTAGCGGTCCCGAAACCTGCTTGAGCGCCAGCAGTCGGCTCCGTGCCGTTCGAGGGACTGGTCGCGAGGGAGCTCGAGGGAGCTCGAGGGACCGGTCGCGGACCCACCACCACCATTCGTCCAAGTCATCGAAGTCTTCGCACTCGGGCGAAGAAGCATCATCGTTCTTAGACTTCTCCTCGTCGGTCGGCCGACCCAACGAGGGATGCGGGTGATGCCCTCCTGCGGCTCCGTGTGCAGAGCCTCAGCGTTTCCATCCCTTTCCGGTACCCGGAGCAACTCCCTCCCAGCTTTGTACCTTCTACAAGGTGATGCATGGCATCTTTGGGCACCCTGAATCCGCTAGCGCGCCTTTGGGCCCAGCAGAAGCGATTGGTAGGCCTAGGCCTTCTCTGCCGTCTGCCCTTGCGCTGCAGGCCCCCCTTGGTTCCAGGCCTGGATCCGCACCGGTTGACCACATTACACCTCCACCTGCGCTGCTTCCTTCGGCACCATTACCACATTTGACGCCGGTCAGTCGCCCGGCCAGCATCGACCCCGGCCTCCATCCTAGTGTGGACCCGGAGCCGGACCGGCGTCACCCGATGCCGACTCTGACGCAGAGAGGGGTTTTTGTGCCCCTGTTCACTCATGGGGTTCCTTTTCAGCCAGATTGGCACCCAGAGATGAGGAGGAGGACTGGGAGAGGTCAGGTGACCCTTTAACTGATCAGATGGGATCTGAGCAGGACTGGAGAGAGGAACTGGGGGATGCCAGTGGTCTTGACACCTCCCCTGACCTTGGCATGTTGTCGTCTCCTTACCGTGGATACGGAGGAGGGAGCGTCATAAGCAGTGGTGTTGCGTAGGGCAGCCAAGGCTCTCAACCTTGAGCTTTCTATGGTGGCAGCCAGGACTAACATCCTGACAGAGGTGCTTTAACCGGCTGTGAGTTCTTCGGAGCCCCTACTACCGTTTAATAAGGCCCTCACTGACGTCCTTTTGGGCACATGGCCCAGGCCCAACACGGGGGCTCCAGTGGACAGGATGATCGCCCGATGCCATTGCCCGGCTCCGGGCAACCCCACTTTCCTCTCCCGACACCCCACCCCGGAGAGCTTGGTGGTTCAAGCCTCCACTTCCAAGAGCCCTTTCCCTACCACTCCACCGGAAAGGGAATCCAAGAAGCTGGACCATCTTGGGAAGAAGATTTTCTCTTCCGCCAGCTTAGGACTGCGGTCGGTAAACACTGCATGTCTCTTGGGCTGTTATTCCCACTCTTTGTGTGATACGGTTGCGCAGGTGCTGCCTTAGTGTCTGGAGGAGGCCCGGACAGTGCTCTCCCAGGCTGTCGCCGCCGGGAGGGATGCAGCGAAATTTGCCATCCTTTGTAGGCTGGACAGCGACGACTCCCTGGGCAGGACCATTTCAAAGTCAGTAGCGCTTCGTCGCTACACCTGGATGAGATATACTGGCTTTTCGGGGGATGTCCAGAACACCTTGATAGACATGCCCTTTCATGGCCGTCTCCTTTTTGGCGACAAAGCAGATAACGCTCTAGAGCATTTCAAGGACTCGCGGGCTACAGCCAAGTCCTTGGGCCTCTCCACCCACCCCGCGCAGTCTGCTTTTCACTCCTTTCGTGGCTACGGAAGGGGTGTCCCGCTACATCTCACCCAGAGCCACAGGTTGCAGCAAGTTACCCAACCTTCGCGGGGACGTGGGAACAACCGTCTTGGTTCCGGAGGCCAGCGGGTGGGCCAGTCCACCAACCCACCCCCTCCCTCTGCAGCAGCCTCCAAACCTTCCCAGTCTGACATTTCAGGCCCATCAATCGCCAGTGGGCGGCAGGATTCGCCATCACCTCCCCCACTGGTGCACCATCACGTCAGACAGGTGGGTTTTGCAGATAGTCCGAAGGGGCTACACCCTCCCCTTTGTGACTACCTCTCCAGCCATGCCACCGAGATACCACCACATGTCGGAGGATCATCTGGCCCTTCTCCAGCTGGAAGTTACGGCTCTCCCTGCCAAGGGAGACATTGAGCGTGTTCCTGTCCCAGAAGTAGGTTGTGGTTGTTATTCCCACTACTTTCTGGTTCCCAAGAAGGACAAGGGCCTGTGTCCTATCTTGGACCTCAGGAACGTCAACCGCTTCCTCTGAAAGGAGAAGTTTAAAATGTTGACGCTTGTTCAGGTCTTGTCTGCCCTCGACCCGGAAGACTGGATGGTAGCGTTGGACTTGCAGGACGCTTATTTCCACATCCCCGTCCTTGCGGCCCACCGGCGTTACCTGCTGTTAACGGTAGGCCAAGAGCATTTTCAGTTTACCATGCTCCCCTTTGGCCTTACCAGCGCCCTTGGGGTGTTCACGAAGGTGATGGCGGTGGATGCAGCTCATCTGCGCAGATCAGGGGTTTCATTCTTCCCCTATCTCGACGACTGGCTGTTAAAGGGGGGGTCGCCCCAGGCAGTCGTCTCCCGCCTCCAGACTACGGCCAACCTCCTTCATTCGCTGGGTTTCTCCATCAGTGTGCCGAAGTCACACCCGATTCCCTCTCAGAAGCTCCTCTTCATTGGAGCGGTTCAGGACACGACACGGTTTTGGGTCTATACTCCCGAACAGCGAGTCCAGGATATTCAGGCTATGATTCCGATCTTTCAGCCTCTATCCCGGGTTTCAGTCAAACTGACCTTGAGGCTGCTGGGCCTCCTGCTTACTGCTGGTCGATCATGCCAGGTGGCATATGCGGGCTCTGCAGTGGGACCTGAAGTCCCAGTGGGCGCAGCATCGGGGGAATCTGTCCGATTGTGTCCAGATCTCGGAGGGAACTGCACGACAATTGCAGTGGTGGCTCACGAACCAGGATTGGGTCAACGGCAGATCACTCTGCCTTCCCCAACCAGAACACAGAGTGGTGACAGACGCGTCCCTTCTTGGATGGAGCGGTCACATGGGAAAGGTGGACAGCAGAGGCCTCTGGTCGCCCGCGGAGTGCAAGCTCCACATCAACCTACTGGAACTTCGGGCGATTCGTCTTGCACTAAAAGCATTCCTTCCCCCTGTCCGGGAAAGAGTAGGGCAGGTGTTCCAACGACAAGACCACCGCCATGTGATACTGCAACAAACAGGACGGGGTGGGGTCGTGGACCCTAAGTCAGGCGGCTCTCCGTCTCTGGACATGGCTGGACTATCAGGGCATATCCCTGGCGGTTCAACACCTGGCAGTTTCCCTGAACGCCAGGGCGGACAAACTCAGCCGCAGGTGCATGATGGATCACGAATGGCGTCTTCACTCGGAGGTGGTGCAAGGTCTCTATCATCAGTGTGGACAGCCTTGGTTAGATCTATTCGCCACCGAAGAGAACGCACAATGTCAGCAATTCTGCACGTTGGAATTTCCAAGGCGGCACTCGCTCGGCGAGGCTTTTCGTCGCGAGTGGAGTTGCGGTCTGTTGTCCGCCTTTCCACCTATACCGCTTATGCCCAGAGTGCTGAAGAAGATCAGGCTTGACCAGGCCCAAGTCATGCTTGTGGCTCCGGATTGGGCACGAAGAGTCTGGTATCCCGTGCTGCTCAACATGGCCACCGATCCTCCGATCAGACTGCGTCTTCGTGAGGATCTTCTGTCGCAGCAGCAGGGGACGGTCCTCCACCAGAACCTGTCCAGCCTCCACCTCCATGCTTGGAGATTGAGCAGTGGCAGTTGACATCATTTGACCTGCCTCCCGAATCTGCGATGTAATCTTGGCAGCCAGGTGTCCCTCCACTAAGACGGTATACGCCTGTCGGTGGAACATATTTGTGGCATGGTGCACAGCAAAGGCTGTGGATCCCCTCTATGCCCCTTTTTCTGAGGTCCTCTTGTACCTCCTTTCTTTGGCCCGGCAAGGCTCTGCTCTGGGCACTATCAAGGGCTATCTCTCGGCCATCTCTGCCTTCCTTCGACTTTCAGGTCAGCCTTCTCTTTTCAAGTCCCCAGTTGTAAATCGGTTTCTGAAAGGCATAACTCACCTCTTTCCTCCTATTCCTTTCGTTATGCCTCAGTGGGACTTGAATCTCGTTTTAACCTATTTAATGTGCGCTCCCTTTGAGCCGCTTCACAACTGTCCTTTAAGGTTTCTCATGCTTAAGACTGCTTTCCTGGTTGCCATCACCTCTGCCAGGAAGGTGAGTGAGCTCCAGGCTCTTTCATCTAAGCCTCATTTCTTGTCCGTCCATCCAGACAAAGTGGTCCTTAGGACTCGTCCATCCTTCTTACCCAAGGTTGTCACTGCTTTTCACATTGGGCAGACCATCACTTTTCCCACCTTCTTTCCGCCTCCACATCCTTTGAAAGAGGAGGAGAGTCTCCACCGTCTGGACCCAAAACATGCGCTATCCTTTTATCTGGATTGCACAAAACAGTTCCAGGTGGATGAACAGCTCTTTGTTGGGTACGTGGGTGCAAAGAATGGTCAGGCCGTACACAAACTAACTATCTCCCGATGGGTCATTTTGTGTATCAAAGCCTGCTATTCTCTGGTGAAAAATGAGCCTCCAGTGGAGCTGCGTGCCCATTTTACCAGGGTGATGGCAGCAACTACTTCTCTGGGACGTGGCGTTCCTCTCAATGACCTCTGTCAGGCAGCTACGTGGGCCTCGCTGCACACGTTTACAAAACACTACTGTCTTGACAGGCAGGTCCGGAAAGACGACTTCTTTGGTCGTTCTGTTCTCCAGGACTTTCTGGTGTGAGATTGGTTCACAGACCCACCACCGGGGTTGGTATTGCTGGGGTATCTATTCTAAGGTAAGGAATATATAACTAACGTGTTTCTTTCAGATTAACATGTTACTTACCTTCGGTAACGATACATCTGTAAGAAACATTAGTTAGTTATAGATTCCTTACCACCCCAACCATCATCCCCGTTCTGCGAGCTGTTTTCTAGGGTTAAGGATTTCCCTTCAGGGCCCTAGTTTTGTGCACCAGTGGTCAGTGTCTTGCATGGCTCTGCGTTTCTGGCGCAGAATGTCGTGTACAGAACTGACGTCAGCGCGCGAGGGCGGCATCTAAGTAGCTGTCGCTACGTCATCCTGGCGATAAGATGCCAACAGTGGACGCAGAGCCGACCGACACCACCTTCAGACGCGCAGAGGTACTGCTGACGAAAAAACTTTCTGGAGCCAGTCTGACGCCTGGGGGTAATTCTAAGGTAAGGAATCTATAACTAATGTTTCTTACAGATATATCGTTAACGAAGGTAAGTAACTTGTTTGGCACAGATTCGTATAACATTTATGACCTGTATGATGAGATTGCCCAGCCATAATATGAGGACACGTGATACTACGAGTTACAAGAGATTTGTGGCCTTGATACCTCCCCTGAGTTGGGTCAACTCTCACCACCTGATCCAGTGACTGAGGAGAGTTCTTCTTATGCCATGGTCATGCTTACGGCAGGCACGGTTGTTGGCCTCCAGCTTCCTTGGAAGTCAAGACCAATGTTCTTATGGCAGTCCTGCAGTCAGGGCAAACCTCCACTGAGCCCCTGTTTGTTGGAGGCATGGGCCAAACTTCTCTCAGGCCCCCTGTCAACTGGCAGAGTGCACGGTGGCATCGCCCTGCCCAAACGACTCAGCATGCTCGGGCACCCTGTCAACTAGCAGGTTTCACAATGGCACCCCCCTCCCCGAGTGACCCGGCATGTTTTTCAGCACCCCTCCCCTGAAAGCTTGGTGGTTCTGGCGTCTGATAGTAAAACTAACCTCAACACTTTCAAAAATACTCCTTGCGGTAGGGAGGAGACATTCAGAAAAAGGGTCCTCTCTACCATCAGCTTGGTGCTAAGATCTGTGAATACTAGCTGTTTCCTGGGGTGCTATTCCTGCGCCCTTTCGCATTCAGTAGCTCAAGTCCTCCCAGGTGTTCCTTAAGCTCTCAGACCTGTCCTCATCGAGGCCATATGGGATGGTTGTGATGTGTTCACAATTCATTGTGAGTTTAACACTGGATTTCATTGGACAGGCCATTGGCACCAGTGACTCCATTCACCACTGTGCTTTGCTGTGGTCCTCAGGTGATGTCCAGTCCCTCATGTACATGCTGCTTGACGGGACTCGCCTTATCTGATAGAGACTTCTAGCTGCAGATTCATTACCTTAGAGTGAGCAGTCCCAATGTATGCTGTTGGGTAGCATTGTTTGGATCCAGGTGGCGACATCCGTGCCAGAAATTACGTTTGTGGTGCCCATATAGGCGCCACCCAAATGCACTGACATCACTTCTTTTCTATCTGCACCAAACAGCATGGTCACTTTTTGACTAAGCTTTTTTCTACGTTTTTTATTTTTTTTGTCGGTGACGGACCGATACCTTGTTTGCCTGTGGTGCCTCCTACAAGACAACCTGAAGGCCTGGCCCGACTGCCACACCATGCATCTGAAGCCCTTGAGAGAGCGATCCCTCAAGCGTATGGCGGCTCGACAGGAAGGTCCCGGGAGCGGTCGCGGAGTCCGATGTCCATGTCATCAAACCGTTTGGTTAAGTCACTGTCCCAAAACAAGAAAAAGTGAAATCTGCTTTGACTTCCTTGGCTAATGAGATTAGGGAACATCCCTCGAGGCCTGCTCCATGGTTGAGCCAGCACCTGCGCCGATTCCCTACCTCCTCGAATTTCGGGGAGCCAAAGCGACCTCTTCTCAAATACAACAGTTTTGTGATGCCATGCACACCCTATTTGAGTAGCCCGTTCCCTCTGGTGCGCCTTCGGCCCCAGAAGTTCGGGTGGGGCTCCTACTAGATCCACGTCAGGGACTCTGGCGCCCCAAGGATCAATAAATGGATCTGGATCTGTGCCAGTCGTTCCATGTCGACCTTCTCCGGCGCCAGTCCTGAGGTCGTCGCACCCAGTACCCATCCGCAGTGCCATTCTCATTCCCTACTCAGAAACTGAGCTGAAGGGGCATCGTCTGGGTCCGACTGGAGCCATGCCTTCCAGACCGGAGACTGAGCCCAATTTCTACTGGCTGTAACTCAGGGAAGAATGGAAGGGGTCGCTGGACCCTGGAGAATACCAGGCTTATGACTCCTTGAACTGGGGTGAGGATCTGTGTGAAGTCAGCGGACTGGATGCTTCTCCAGATACTGGCCTGGTTCCCACAGCCTACTGTGGCTAAGGAGGAGGAAGCATCATTCGCAATGGAGGTATGGAGGGTGGCTGAGGTCCTTGACCTTAACTTACCCTCAATGGCAGTGAAGATTAATGTCTTGATGGAAGTGCTTCAGCTGGGAGTGTCCCCTGCTGCTTTTCCCCTTTAATGAAACTCTGACCTGTCCTGCTTTGGAACTGGTCTAAGCCCGACACAGCGGCTCCTGTGAACAGGTCTGTTGCCTGCCACTACCGTCCTCCTCCTGGGTACCCCAGATTTCTCACAAAACACCCTACCTTGAAGAGCTTGGTCGTCCAAGCCTCCACATCTCATGTAAATCCTGGCGCATTCACAACCTCACCGCCACATCAGGAATCCAGGACGCTGAACAATTTAGGCAAGAAGATGCTTTCTTCCACCAGCCTGGCATTGTGGTCGGTGGACACTGCATGCCTTTTGGGCCACTATTCCCATGCCCTGGGGGATACGGTTGCGCAGGTGCTGCTAACAGTCCTCGAAGGGGCCTGGGCCATGCTCTTCCAGGCTGTTAATGACAGGAGGGATGCAGCTAAGTTAACCATTCGCTGTGGACTAGACACCACTGACTCACTAGGTAGAGCGGCTCCATCAACAGTGGGTCTGCGATGCCATGCCTGGTTGAGGGCTATTTGCTTTTCTGGGGATGTCCAGACATGTCCTTTGATTTCTATTGTCTCTTTGAAGATGAGGCAGATTAGGTGCTTGAGCGCTTTAAGGACAGCAGGGCTACAGCCATGCCCTTCGGCCTTTCAATGGCCCTTAGACCCCCTCAATCCTCCATTCGCGAGCACAGAAGTGGTGTACATCAGCATCCTTACCTGCTCAGCCACCGTGGTACGCAACCTTTCCAGTCTCTGTGCTGCAGTGGACATGGTACCTACCAACTTTAGGGTCGGTTGGCCAGCAGTCAGGTCAGTCCATATCCCTCCCCACCCCCATCAGCCACTGCCTCCAAACTCTCCTAGTCTGCCCATTTGCCATACTGGGCACCCAGTAGTCAGCAGGATTTGCCTTCATCTGCTGCACTGGCAGTCCATAACATCGGACTGGTGGGTTTTGTAGATTGTCCATTAGGGACTACTCCCACCCCACCCTCCACCCCCATTTGAGACTACCTCTCCCTCCATGCCACCTACTTACGACAGGCTAAGTGAGGAACACCTGTCTCTTTTTAGCCAGGAAGTGACAGCTCTTTTGGCCAAAGGGGCCAAAGAATGCTGACACCAGAGTGGGTAGTGGTTGTTATTCCTGCTACCTTCAATCAATCAATCGGGTTTGCGCCATACTCACCCGTGAGGGTCTCAAAGCACTGAGGGCGATGGGGGTTTCGGGCAGTTCCGGCTCATCCGAAGAGCCAGGTCTTGAGGCTCTTGAGACACTTTCTGGTATCCAAGAAGGATAGAGGCCTTTTATCTATCCTAGACCCGTGCTCTCTCAATTTCATACTCCAGGAGAATTTCAAGATGCTGGATGGTAGCAGTGGACTTGCAGGACACATATTTCAATATTTCTGTCCTGCTAGCCCACAGGTGTTACCTGTGATTCATGATGGGCCTCAAGCACTTTCAGTTCGATGTTCTCCCTTTTATGCCCCAGCAGCGCCCCTCAGGTGTTCACTAAGGTGATGGCGGTGGTTGCAGCTCATTTGCAGAAATCAGGGGTGCCAGTCTTCCCCAATCTCGATGACTGGCTGTTGAAGGCGGATTCGCCCCAGGCTGTCGTCTTCCCCCTTCAGACTAAGGTGGACCTACTGCATTCACTGGGTTTCACTATTAACGTGCCAAAGTCACACTTGGCTCCCTCTCAGACACTCCCTTTAATTCGAGCTGCTCTGGACATGGTGCATTTTGGGGACAATGCTCCTGACCGGCGAGTCCAGGATAATCAGGCCAATGTTTCAGCCTGAGTTTCAATGAGATTGATGCAGAGGCTGTTGGGCCTCATGGCTACATCCTGCTTGTGACACATTCTTGTTGGCATATGTGGGCTCTGCAGGGGGACCTAAAGTTCCAGTGGGCACAGCATCAGGGTAATCTCTCTGACATGGTCCAGATCTCTGTGGGATCTGCAACTGATCTGCAGTGGTGGTTAACAAACTGCCATTGGGTCAGTGGCAGACCCCCCCTCCCTTGCCCAGCCAGATCTCACAGTAGTGACAGATAGGTCAGTCCTGGGATGGGGAGGTCATCTGCGAGAGGTGGAGATCAGAGGACTCCACTCTCCAAAGGAATCTAAACTCCACATCAACCTGTTGCAGCTCCAAGCAATCCGAATGGCATGGAAATCCTTTCTCCCCTTGATCCAGGTAAGGCTAGTACAGGTATTCGGGAACAACACCACCACCATGTGGTACTGCAACAAACTGGTCGGTGGGGGGTTGTGGACCCTTTGTCAAGAGAGCCTGCACCTCTGGACACAGCAGGAGATATCCCTGGTGGATCAACGTCTGGTGGGTTCTCTAAACGCCAGAGCGGACAAACTCCGCTGGCTTGAGATCACGAATGGCATCTCCATCCGGATGTGGTGCAAGGTCTCTTTAAATAGTGAGAAGAGCCTTAGTTAGATATATTTGCCACCAACGAGAACACGCAATGTTAGCAGTTCTTCATGCTGGAGTTTCCAAGCCGGCTCTTGCTCAGTGATGCTTTTTCTATCAAGTGGAGCTCAGGCATCCTGTACACCTCTCTGCCCATACCACCCATGCGTTCTCCAGAAGATCAGGAACAACCATGCCCTAGTCATCCTTGTGGCTCTGGATTGGGCATGGTGAGTCTGGTATCTGGAGCTATTGAGCATGGCTGTCAGTCCTCTGATCAGACTGCCCCTTCAGGAGGATCTTCTGTTGCAGTAGCAGGAGACGGTTCTCCTCCTGAACCTGTCAACGCCCCTCCTTGTTGCGTGGAGATTTAGTGGCAACAGTTGACCGCTTTCAACCTTTCTCCCAAAGTCTTTAACGTTATCTTGGCAGCCAGGCGTCCCTGCACGAAGACTGTCTACGCCTTACATGCTCATCCCACCAGAGCTAAAGCTGCAACCACTGCGTTAGCGCGCAAAGTTACTGTCCTGGACATCTGCCAGATAGCACCATGCCCAGGATTACCAAACACTACTGTCTGGAAAGTCAGGTCCGTAGGGATATGCATTTTGCCCGTTCAGTCCTGCAGGACTTCCTAGTGTGAAATTTGTCCACAGACCCACTGGGAGGTATAGCTTGGGTGTCTATTCGAAGGTAAGGAATCTGCAGTAAAAGGCTGTTATCAGCTGAAAAAGTTAATTACCTTCGGTAACGCCTTATCTGGTATAAACTCTATCTAGCTACAGATTCTTTACTTACTCACCCATCCTCTCTACTCTCCGAACAAATTTCTAGGGACATGACTTTTCCCTTTCAGGGCCCTAGTTTTCCACATCAGTGGTCAGTGTACTTTGTGGCGCTGCGCTTCTGGCATGGAAAGTTGCGAAAAGCAACTGATATCCACGCACCTGGGTGGCTTCTATATAGGCACCGCATACGTCATTTCCGGTGCGGACGATGCCACGTGGATCCGAACGACTCCACATACTGGCGCATAGCCAATTTCCAGATCCAGTTTGATGTCTGGTCAATAATAATAATATAAAGGCAGGTGTCTCCAACCAGTCGATCACGAGCTACCAGTAGCTCCCAGACACCTTCAGAGTAGCTCACAGCCTTGAGTTCGTTTTTGTTTCAACTCTGTGTAAGGAGGAGGACGGATCGTACCGGAAGTGGGGCGGGACGGAGCCTCTGAACGCCGCTCCGGAAGCAGGACGCGGTCTAGTCTCGGGCTCTGCCTTGGGGGCGGGGCCAAGGACGGAAGGAAACGCGAGGAGAGAGGACGAGAGGTGCGCGATACCGGAGAGAAGAGGGAGAGAAGGCAAGAGTACGACGGAGAAGGAGAGGACAAGGACGAAGGCGAGCGGCGACGGGAAGGAGCACCGGAGGAGGAAGGCGAGACGAGAGACGGCGAACCCAGGAAAGGGATTTACACGGCGAACAAACCCGGTGGGCTGAAGGGAGGAGAAGACGCCCCGGGTCCCAGCGCCGCGGTCCGTGTAACGGGCCGTGGCTCAAGGCAAGTGAACCTTCGGGGACCTTTCGGGTGGGGTCGGTGGAGTTGCTAAGGGGAGGGGGCAGGCACTAGAACGAGGGTGAGATCCTACCGAACTCCCTCACTTCCCTACCCACACACAGTCGATGGTGGTGGTAGCACGACATACAGCTCAATAATAGCAGCCCTGACTCAGACCTGTTTTTTTTGTTGTTTTCCTCTCTTCCCTCACCTACCGAGCATCGCAAGAAGCAAGGTCCGAACCCTGGAAGCCAAGGACCCCCCCCCATACCGGACGGCCACCGCAAGGAAGGTTCCAGAGACCGTGAATGAACTGTTGTATTGTTTCGAGGACTTATCCGGCCAACTCCTTCTGGAATACACCCCTATCTTACGTAACGGGCGTGTTAGAATAAAGAGTCAGACTAAAGGCACATGTTGAACTCAGAGAGTTTCATTTGATTGGGTCACCTTCCCCGTTAGGGACTCCCGAATACCACAGTTTTGGTGTCAGAAGTGGGAATTATTAGGGTGTCGACAATGACACAACCCGTGCCTATTACTGTGGAAAGCATCATCAACCAGTTGGCCGAGGGACAGAGACACCTCCAATTGGCACTAGAGGAACAGGCCCAAGCAGCCCGAAAGGACAGGGAAGTGTTGCATGGGGCATTACGGGATCAAGCCGTCATACTCGCCTCCAACCAACAAGTACAAGACACAGCGATACTTAGACTGACAGACGCTATCGTCAGTACAAGGGTCCGTCCAAATGTTCCTGGGTCGGTCTTACAAAAATTTCAAGAAGGAGATGACCCTGATTATTTTTTCGTTAACTTTGAGAGGGTAGCGACTACCGCTGCATGGCCCCAGGAAAGGTGGAGTCAGTATATTGCGCCTCTCCTGGCGGGGGAACTACAAGCCGCCTATCAGGCCGCCAACCCCGCTGGAACGACAGCCTATGAGGATGTGAAAAGAGCAATTTTAGAACGACTAGGCTGTGATCAAGAATATTACAGGACCAAATTCAGGAAAGAGAGGTGGAACACCGGAGACATTCCACGGGCCCTATATTACCGGGTCAGAGACATGGGAAACCGATGGTTAACACCCCATGTATCCACAGTTGAGGAAGTGACAGAAAGAGTATACCTGGAACAGTTCCTCGATGCTCTTCCCCCAACAACCCGTTCATGGGTGAAACAACACCCTAACCTTACAACCGCAACAGCGGTCGACTTAGCTTGTGCTTTCCACCGATCACCTGAGTTTAAAGTCGGAGTAGCCCGGACCTCCTCTTTTCCACCGAGAAATATAGCCAGACCCGAGTTAAAACCTCGTACACAGCCTAGACCAATTCCTCCCATTACGAGTATAGGTAGTCCAGGTCCCCAATGCTATCATTGCTCTGAGTGGGGACACATAGCCCGACAATGCCCCCATAAAACCCCGACAGTGGAACCCATGGAGGTTGGGTATTCTAGGGGAAGGATATTTGTGTGCGGTCAGGGGTCCCCTCGATACAAAAAGGACATACTACTTAACGGGAAAAAGCAACAGGCATTATTGGATACGGGGTGTCACGTGTCCGTAGTGGATAGATCACTGGTCCCCCAAACCCAACTACAAGGAACTGAACGAGTACAAGTCACCTGTGTACACGGGGATACAAAATCATACCCCGTCGCGGAGGTACTCCTCGATATCTCTAGCGATCCCCAAATGCGGAGAGTAGGGGTTATCCCGTCTTTACCTGAGGCTATCATTATTGGTACAGATCACCCTAAGTTCGAACAGTACTTAAATGAGACAAAGCAAGAAGCACTAGCATGGTTACATGAGGCACCCTTTCGCGAGTGTGTCCTGGAGAATGGGGCAGGCAAAGAAAGGAAAAGCAAGACGGAAAGAAGGAAAGCAAAACACCTATACATAGAGACTCACAACTCACATCACGCTTTTCCTATCTCCCTTACAGACCCCGTTGAGGCAGACCCGATTAGCTTCCGCTCAGCCCAGAGGGATGTTCAAACCCTGGTACATGCCTGGGAACAGGCACAGGAGCAAGATCCAGACAAGGTAGGACCATATTTTGTTCTTACTAAAGGGTTGCTGTATCGCGTTGTAAAAGAGGGGAAACAGGTCAAAACCCAGCTCTTAGTGCCCCTTTCCTTTCGTGCACACGTATTACAGTTGGCCCACAATCACATAGGGGGTGGACACTATGGGAAGGAGAATACGCTGAAGTATCTCTTGGGCAGGTTTTACTGGCCGGGGTCTATAGGGACGTGGCGAAACATTGTACCTCCTGTGTGAGGTGTCAATATTCCAACCCCGCAGGGATCCAAAAAGCCCCTCTATATCCGTTACCAATAATCGATGTCCCCTTTAAGCGTGTTGGCATGGATTTGGTAGGCCCTCTCACCCCCTCTGCTAGAGGGCATAGATACATCTTAGTCATCATAGACTATGCCAGCAGATATCCTGAGGCTTTTCCTTTGACCACAATGACTTCCCCTGCTGTGGCTAGAGCCATGATTTCCTTCTTTACCAGGGTGGGTTTTCCCTCCGAAATACTGACGGACCAAGGAACCCCTTTTATGTCAAGGTTAATGTCCCAAGTGTGTAAGATCTTGGGTATCCACCAAATCCGAACATCGGTTTACCACCCACAAACGGACGGCCTTGTGGATCGCTCCAATAAAACCATCAAAGGTACGCTCCGCAAGGCTATCTCTGAAACCGGGAGGGACTGGGACCAACAACTACCCCTGGTCCTGTTTGCAATCCGAACACACGAGCAGAAATCTACTGGTTTCTCCCCGTATGAGTTATTATTCGGAAGAAAACCCCGAACCCTATTAGACATGGCAGCCGAACAATGGGAGGCAGAGGAAGAGGAGGGACAAACACTGCCCAAATACGCAGCCGATTTAAAATCCGCTGTGACCAAGATCTGGGGTTTGGTACATGAAAACATGGAAAAAGCCCAAGACTCTCAAAAGGTGTATTACGATAGAAATAGCCGAGTAAGAGAGTTCGCTCCCGGAGACAAAGTTCTCCTATTAGTCCCAACGACCGAGAACAAATTGCTATCCAAGTGGCAAGGACCCTACATTATAGATGGAAAAGTCACCCCAGTCACATACAGCGTCCTCCAACCCCTCAGGTCTGGGGGCAAACAGATCTACCACGTTAATCTGCTCAAACAATGGGTAGAACCCACTACACCCGATGAGCCAGGGCGAGCGATACTTACGATAAACACAGAGAAGCCCCTAGAAATATCCACGGCCAACACACAAGAAGCAACAGGGGAGAAAGCCCCTGTTGGGAATATTCTATCAGCTATCCAGCAGGCACAATTATCCTCTCTACTTGACAGCTTCCCTGGTCTGTTCTCGTCCACCCCAGGGCTGACATCCCTAACCCACCATGACATAATTTCATTGGATAACAGCATCGTAAAGTTGAAACCTTATCGCATCCCTGAAGCGAGAAGAGAAGCGGTAGAAAAAGAAGTTACTGATATGTTGCAGGCCAATATCATAGAACCCTCCACAAGCAACTGGTGTTCGCCTATAGTTTTAGTACCGAAACCCGACGGAAGTCTGCGTTTCTGTATGGACTTTCGTCAGGTAAACAGTGTCACAAAATTCGACTCCTATCCTATGCCGAGCATAGATGAATTATTAGAGAAGTTGGGAAATGCCAGATACTTAACAACCCTTGATCTTACTAAGGGTTATTGGCAGATCCCCCTAACCCCTCAAGCCAAAGTGAAAACAGCCTTTGCCACCCCCTCCGGGCTCTATCAATTCCGGTTGCTCCCTTTCGGCCTCCATGGGGCACCAGCGACGTTTCAACGTCTTATGGATCGCCTGCTGAAACCCCATGCCACTTATGCAGCAGCTTATTTGGACGACATAGTCGTTTTCAGCCCAACCTGAACAGACCATCTGCAACACCTCGCAGCAGTATTTTCAGCCATTCAAGAAGCGGGTCTAAAAATAAACCCAAAGAAGTCCCTTCTAGTCACAGATACCATACAATACCTTGGCTACACCATACAAGGAGGTCTTATAAAACCACAGCTGACTAAAGTAGAGGCCATCAAATCCCTTCCCAACCCTAAAACCAAACGCGATATTCGCTCTTTTCTTGGGTTCATAGGGTACTATAGGAGATTCGTCCCTACTTTCTCTTCCCTGGCGAGCCCCCTCACCGATCTACTAACCAAAACATATCCATCCCGGATACACTCGTGGACAGAAGAGCACGAACACAGCTACCAAGCGCTCAAAGACGCCATCTGTAAGGCTCCCGTGTTTCATTGCCCGAACTTCCATAAGCCCTTTGTCCTCCAGACAGATGCTTCCGGTCTTGGTCTAGGTGCAGTACTACAACAACCTGACTCTGGGGGGGAGCTCAAACCTATTCTCTACATTAGCAGAAAGTTATTTCCTAGGGAATCTCATTATTCCACAATCGAAAAAGAGTGCCTGGCTATAAAGTGGGCAGTTGAAGCACTCCAGTACTACCTGCTAGGACGCCGCTTCACCATCCTCACTGATCATGCCCCCTTAACATGGCTCGTGAAACATAAGGATTCCAATCAACGCATACTCAGGTGGTTCATGTCCCTACAACCTTTCTCTTTCCAGACCTTGCATATACCGGGTGCCAGACAAGGCTGTGCAGACTACCTATCCAGGAATCCCTCAACTGAATGGCCCCACCGTCCATTCCTAGAGGGAGAGATATGTAAGGAGGAGGACGGATCGTACCGGAAGTGGGGCGGGACGGAGCCTCTGAACGCCGCTCCGGAAGCAGGACGTGGTCTAGTCTCGGACTCGGCCTTGGGGGCGGGGCCAAGGACAGAAGGAAACTCAAGGAGCCAAAAGCGAGGAGAGAGAGGACGAGAGGTGCGCGATACCGGAGAGAAGAGGGAGAGAAGGCAAGAGTACGACGGAGTAGGAGAGGACAAGGACGAAGGCGAGCGGCGACTGGAAGGAGCACCGGAGGAGGAAGGCGAGACGAGAGACGGCGAACCCAGGAAAGGGATTTACACGGCGAACAAACCCGGTGGGCTGAAGGGAGGAGAAGACGCCCCGGGTCCCAGCGCCGCGGTCCGTGTAACGGGCCGTGGCTCAAGGCAAGTGAACCTTCGGGGACCTTTCGGGTGGGGTCGGTGGAGTTGCTAAGGGGAGGGGGCAGGCACTAGAACGAGGGTGAGATCCTACCGAACTCCCTCACTTCCCTACCCACACACAGTGGTGGTAGCACGACATACAGCTCAATAATAGCAGCCCTGACTCAGACCTGTTTTTTTTGTTGTTTTCCTCCCTTCCCTCACCTACCGAGCATCGCAAGAAGCAAGGTCCGAACCCTGGAAGCCAAGGACCCCCCCCCATACCGGACGGCCACCGCAAGGAAGGTTCCAGAGACCGTGAATGAACTGTTGTATTGTTACGAGGACTTATCCGGCCAACTCCTTCTGGAATACACCCCTATCTTACGTAACGGGCGTGTTAGAATAAAGAGTCAGACTAAAGGCACATGTTGAACTCCGAGAGTTTCATTTGATTGGGTCACCTTCCCTGTTAGGGACTCCCGAATACCACACACTGTTTGTCGGAAGAAAAGTTAAAACATTTTGTTTTTATAAGCAATAATTGTACATACATCATCTTGTATAATACAAGCTGGGTGGAGAGCAGCGGGGTTAAACATGGCATCAATCAGTACTTGCCTTACATGTAGCATTTAGCTGTCAAGCTGTGACACATCGCGGATAACAACAAGTTACAAAGGGAGAGATACATTTTAAGGAGTGCTGAACAAAACGTTCTCCTTACAGGCATAAATCAGTTCGCCATAGTGTGCAAGAGAACATGTTAATATTGCCAATATTGAGTGCAGTTTGGTACTGGGCTGCTAGAGGAGAAGTGTTCAGTGCTGTGAAGATTAGGGACATATCTTATACAGTGTCAGAGTGCAAGTGAAACAAAGCAATCAAGATCCGTATTGTAAGGTCAAAGTGAATAATTAGTCTGAGAGGGCCCTGGTGAGACCAAAGTAGCGTCAGCTGCTTCTGTTTGATGTACCATTTACAAAAATAAAACATAAAAACATTTAAAATAATAAAGAAGAACCAGGGGGAACCATAAATGTACAGGGTTTGAGGGAGGTTGAGTTAGTTTTGATGAAAGGGGGGTCGGGGGCAATCCTTTACTCCCATGTATGTTGCTTGGTAGTAGGGGGGGCTACCCTCTGCCTCTCACATCAAGGGGTCTCGTTGGGCATTCTCTCAAGAGCATGGTAGATGGGAGTCCTCAAAGAGTTGCAGAGCCCGCAGCCTGGGGGTAGGGGGGGGGCGTAGCGGGCATGTGCAGTTTGGCAGAGATGAGATATAAGTGGTTGCTAAGTGTGCTTGAATTTGGTACCTGTGTGGGTGAGACGAGTTGTCAGAAGTTCCATTGCTATGACATGCCATAGGCATAGGAACTAGGCAGATATTGGGGTCGGGGGGGTGTTGTCTTCCAAAGAAGGGCTATGGTTTGTTTCGCAGCTCTGCATGATGAGGCGCCAATCAGAGTGCGTCATGGCTTTGAGTTGTGTTGGTGTCATGCATAGTAGGGATAACGAGGGGAAGTTTGGGATAGGGTACCCCACAGTGTATTTGATGTGGCTTAAAAACTCTTTCCAGAACACCTTCACAAGTGGGCACGTCCACCAGATATGGAGGAAGCCTCCTGCTTCAGACTGGCATCTCCAGCAGAGGGGAGAGAGGCTAGGAAGGATTTTGTGTAAAAGTGTGGGAGTGTAATCCGAGCAAGTCATTAGTTTATATGTTGATTCATGATGTGTAGTTCTCCTATAGGTCCTAGGTATGTTGCGCCATAGTTGTTATCAGTTCTGCTGGGAGGGCTCCTCTTCCATATCCATGAGCCATTGTTTCAGGTATGTATGGAGACGGTGTTGCGAGTGTTGTAACACTTGTTAAGTGCGAGAAATTAGACACTGTGTGCCTTCAAAGGTTCGAACCAGGGACTCAAAGGGCGTAAGCGGTCTGCTGGCTTCCTGAGTGTGTTTGGAGGTGAGCAGACAGTGGCGGAGTTGATCATTTTGAAGGCTGCTAGCCTCAGTGACATGGAAGGATTGTTTGCAATTGTCAAAAGATTTAAATGTATCACCTTCAAAAAGGTCCTGGATAACTTGGCACTCCCCCTGACTCCACTCGGGGAATGCATGTGGTTGTAGAGCTGGAGGGAACAAAGGATTCCGAGCGATGGGTGTGTTAGGTGAGAGGAAGGTCATCAGACCTTTTGGGACCGCAATCCTATCCCATATCTCAAGAACTGTTTTCATGGGGTTTGCAACATATGCACTGCAGGTTCTGGCCGCTCTGGAGACCCATGCCAGGTCCTACAGGGGTCTGCAAGCAACTGCCCGGTCCATGTGAAACAAATGCTTTTCGCTCTCCCGAACCACCCATTCAGATATATATCGAAGGTGGGCTGCCCAATAATATTCCTGGAGATTAGAGCACGCAAGGCCTCCACGGTCTCGGGGCAACATAAGCACTTTCTTCGAGAAGCACGGGCGGCCTTTACCCCAAATAAAGGAAGTTAGGTTGCGCTGCATGCTTTTGATGTCTACCTGAGGAATCTGGGTAGGTAGGTTTTGGAAGAGGTAAAACATTTTAGGAAGAAATGTCATTTTTACCTCATTGAGGCAGCCCAACCAGGAGATAGAAAAGTGCGTGGATAGGACAAGGAATGAAAGATGCATAGTAGTAGGAGTGATCAATCAATTACAGGCAATGTGAATCGGTTGTAATTCACCGTCCACAAGCCAAAAAACCTGGTCACATTTATTGAATACACAATTAGTATTTTGGGTGTTAGTAAGAGTTCCCTGTGGTTGTACCATGCGCGCTTACGCGCTTTTTTCAGAAGCCTGATTGGGTAGCCACGGTCTATCAATCTAGATAATAGGCCTGCGGACTCTTCCATGAAATTCTCTTTTTTAGAGCAGTTTCGCCGAATCCGTAGAAACTGTCCAAAAGGTAAGTTATCACGTAAGTTGCGTGGATGGTGGCTGGAGTAACGAAGAAGTGTATTTCTTTCGCTACTTTTCCTAAATAGTGTAGTGTATAGTTTCCCTGATTCTGAGTCTGATTTGATTGTGATGTCAAGGAAATCAATTTTTTCTCTACTGTAGTTCATCGTGAATTGTATATCAGTTGAACATGTGTTCAACCAATGATGGAAATTTTTGAGATCATCCTCCTCACCACGCCAGATGAATACAATATCATCGATATATCGACGCCATAGTTCTATACACTCACTATATGGGTTAACCTGGTTGAGGATATTACAATATCGTCGATATATCGACGCCATAGTTCTATACACTCACTATATGGGTTAACCTGGTTGAGGACATATTATGTCCTCAACCAGGTTAACCCATATAGTGAGTGTATAGAACTATGGCGTCGATATATCGACGATATTGTATTCATCTGGCGTGGTGAGGAGGATGATCTCAAAAATTTCCATCATTGGTTGAACACATGTTCAACTGATATACAATTCACGATGAACTACAGTAGAGAAAAAATTGATTTCCTTGACATCACAATCAAATCAGACTCAGAATCAGGGAAACTATACACTACACTATTTAGGAAAAGTAGCGAAAGAAATACACTTCTTCGTTACTCCAGCCACCATCCACGCAACTTACGTGATAACTTACCTTTTGGACAGTTTCTACGGATTCGGCGAAACTGCTCTAAAAAAGAGAATTTCATGGAAGAGTCCGCAGGCCTATTATCTAGATTGATAGACCGTGGCTACCCAATCAGGCTTCTGAAAAAAGCGCGTAAGCGCGCATGGTACAACCACAGGGAACTCTTACTAACACCCAAAAATAAAGATAACACCCAAGAGGAACGGTTGGTTTGTGTAACCACGTTCAACACAAAAAGTAATGCCATCAAGAAGGCCATTAATCAGCATTGGCACCTAGTGGCTGACGAATTAGGCAACATGCCCTCTCCCCTTCACGCCTTCAGAAAAGGTAAAAACATCAGAGATTATCTTATCAAATCTCTATTACCTACTAGTCACACGGTAGGACAGACTACCCTATGGGGTACTCCGGTCATGGGCCACCACCAATGTGGCTCATGTAAAGCATGCGCTCTAACTAGACCCATCAAAGAGTTTACACACAACAACCACACCTACAAATTAAGGGAACACAGCAACTGTAACACCTCAGGAGTAATTTATGTTATCGCCTGCCCATGTAACTTTCTATACGTGGGTCAAACCATCCAGAAGGTTAAGTGCCGTATACTGCAACACTGTAGTCGTATCCGATGCAAGACACCTGGGGCCCCTCTGGTGGAACCCTTCACCAATTTTGAACACACAGCAGACAGCCTGAGGTGGTGGGTTTTGGAAAAAGTTAAACCTAACCCTAGAGGTGGTGACTTTACTGAAATACTGAATAAACGTGAGTATAGATGGATTCATTCTCTTGACACGGTCACCAGGGGCCTGAACGAACTGGAAGAAACTAACAAACAAGTTTCTACCATGAATCAAAGATAGAGTGTATCTCCTCCCCAACTCATTCTGTGATTAAAGGGATCTTTAATCAGCGTTACGTATTGAGTGGGAATAGACTGTTAGTATCACCTGGATACCAGTCCATTGTAGGATGACAGTAATGTATATATTGTGTTTTATAATTGTCAATATGTGTGTATATAATGTTTGTGAACTTAATTTTTATCATTGTTTCTGTCACTAATTGTCAATACATGGTTTGTGAACAGCATCTGTTGCCCTAGGCAGTGTCTGTAAGGTATTGCAGCATCCAAACTGTGATTATAAGTTGTTCTAATAAGCTGATTGTTTTCATCATGTTCCAGAATGGATCTCTTTCGAGTAACACATGTTATTTCCCCCAATGCACATTTTTCACGCTGCCTATCAAATTGTTTGGGGTTGCCAATGGTAACAACACGGGAACCAATGGGGTCCCGCCTCCCACTTTGCCCAAATAGGGAGATTTACGATCCACTATCTAGCAGCAGAGGTGGACTGTACCGCGATCTAATACCCTGCAGCAATCTTGAAAATCCCCTCACTAATTCCGAACCTCCTAACATAAACCCACGCATGGTTACCTTGGTAACCGCACGGAGCCTCGGACATGCTCACTCCCGCCATGCAGCGTTCTTGTTAATCCTATCGAGACGCGAAGTGTCTTTACAGTCCGTCTACTATCTCTTAACCTTCTGACATAAACTCACATACGGTTACCTTGGTAACCGCACGGAGCCTCGGACGAGCTCACACTGCGCCGGGCTTTCAACGGAGACAGACGCTCCGGTTCTCCGAGCACATTTGTTGTGAACCGCATGGTAAGCTCTACCAGTGCCACCGTTTACAGTTTGTAGATCAATCACTCACCCGGGCGGATTTTTAAGTAACCATGCCCCCTCCTTGTTTTTAGCCCTGATTGAATCTCTGCCTTGGGTATCCATGAACGGACATTGGATACATCGCTACTAGTCTCGACTGATCCTTTGAAGCGGTAAGGTGCCCGGGTTTCCACTATTCACGAAGAGCTTGATGGATAGCCATTACTTTGTCAGTTCCTTTAACTGTTGGCTAATTCCAATATGTTTTGTATCATTGGTTGTCTGGTATACTTACCCTAATTGATTTAAATTATTTTTCCATTAGACACGAATTAAAAGACCCCTCATAACCAAGCCCTCTAACCCGGCAATTCTCCCAGTGGAACCAAACCACTAGGTAGGCGAATAATTCCCAACATACCGCAATTTTAAATGTTTTTAATCAGGACAACTTCCTCACACCCCATTGTTTTGATATTTCAGGTGGTTCAGTTAAAATTACCCTCCAGTCAGGTTGCCCCTTATTGGTCCTGATGAAGACCCGCAAGGCCAAGGCTTAAAATCCCCAAAGGCCATCAAGACGGGTCGAAACGTCGACGCCCACCCTTTGCTACCTGGGACACAATTCCAGTCCTTCGTGCAAGACCACCAATGGGGTCTTTTTCTGAACTATACTAATTGTGTATTCAATAAATGTGACCAGGTTTTTTGGCTTGTGGACGGTGAATTACAACCGATTCACATTGCCTGTAATTGATTGATCACTCCTACTACTATGCATCTTTCATTCCTTGTCCTATCCACGCACTTTTCAATCACTTTCCTCTGATGCACGTTTCCTCTTGGAGCAACCTTGTTCTGTTCTATGAATATTGCAAAAATTGCTAAAAAATAAATGTATATATAACAGCTTTCAGTGTTTTGGTTGTTGTCCTGCGTTGTTTTGAATTATCTATTGAATATTACGAGCCTCTGTTTAAGAAAAATTTTGTTTAGGCTCATGATTAGTTAACTAACTGACTAAGTAAAACATATCTCAGATTTATTAATCATTGGATAAGGACCATTGTTTTTGGTATCACTAATCCACCCAGGTCCTTCTTCCTTGGGTTACCCCATTTTTGTAATGGCCAACCAGGAGATAGGGAGCTTTTTCCAGCGTTGTAATTCTTCTCGAATGTCTCTACGACAGGCTTGGCAGTTGGCCTGTGTCCAGGTAGAGAGGGACAGTCAAGTTGAGGCCCAAATAGCGAATGGAGTGATCTGCCCAGTGTATGAAGGGAAGGAGTAGAAGTCTCTGTAAATCTGGAGGAGAAATAGTGGGGTTCAATGCGTGGGATTTGGACATGTTGATCTTAAAGCCTGAGGCTATTTCAAAGGAGTGGAGAAGATAGGCTAGGGCTGGAATAGACGTATCCGGAGTAGTGAGCGAGAGTATTAGGTTGTCTGCAAATAGGGACACTTTATGATCATGGCCCCCAAAAGGTATGCCCTTTATTTATTTGTGTATTTATATAGCGCTCTACTACCCGGGGGCGTCTAGGCGCTTATGAAGGAAGTCCACAGAGCATCTGTGTGTGTAGGAACCAGTGCAAGTCCGGTTTACAGGGTGTAAAGCCACATTTTCAGTTATGCATGCATTAAGAAAAGAGGAGGTTTCGTCGGGCGTGTGGACAGCTGCGGTGTATAGTTGAGTGTAGAATGAGGCAAAGACCTGACCCTTGTCCCGTTCAGTTGTGAACCAGGTATTGTCTAGACGTTTGATTTTGGAGACATGAAATTTAGCGACTTGAGCCTGGATGCGACTTAGTCTCCCCCTCGAAGAATCTCTGCTTAAGTGACATCAGAGCATGTTCTGCCTTAATAGTGCAAAGTAGTCTCAATTGGCCCCGAAGTATGGCAAGGTGTTTCTTGTGTACTTTCGAGGGTGTGGCATAGTCTTTGCGTTCCAAGGCCTTAATGCCATTGGTTAAGTTGTGCTCAACCAAACGGGAACGGGTAATTGCTATAGAGGAGATGACGCCTCGGATGGTTGCTTTAAAAGCATCCCATTTTATGGCTACGGGCAGTTCTGGGGGTGTGTTTGCCTCAAAGTAAGCCAAGATCTCTTGACGGACTTCCGCCACGTCTACTGGATCCCATAGGACGTAGGGAGGAGGACGCCATCTACAGGGGGTGTCATATCGTCTACCTGGGGCTCGGAAGGTCATATTTCCGAGATCTCTACTGAGTCTAGGGATTTAATCAGAGAGTGTGAGAGAAAGCAATAATCAATTCTTGAGTAAGAACGATGGACATGAGAGATGAAGGTGTAGTCACGTGTGCCTGGGTTATGGTATCTCCAGGCGTCCGTCAGGCCAGCTTCTGTGAAGTCCCTCTGCAAAGCAGCTGACATTGCCCCTGTGGTCTGATATGTGGCAGCACTACTGTCCAGTATAGGGTCCCATACCATATTGAGGTTGCCCCCAAGAATCACTGAGCACTCTGGAGAGTGCAAGTGGTCTTTCAAGAAGGATCTGAGAAAGGCATCTTTCACCTGTTTAGGCGCATAGATGTTGATAAGGGTCAATGGCTGCGCTCCCAGTTGAATTTGAAATTTCACATACCGTCCCTCAGCGTCCCGTGTTACTCGAGAAGTCGCTGCCACCAGTCTGGATCTAATTAGTATAGCAACTCCTGCTGTTTTGGAAGCCACCGATGCCCAGTATTGGCGAGTGTATTTCGGGTGGGCCATGACTTGGGTATCTTTAGAAAGTAAATGAGTTTCATGGAGGAAGATAATGTCGGGGTCTTGGAGGAGTAGGTATCTCCTGATCTGTCGCATTTTATTAGGAGAGTTGAGGCCCTTGACATTGAGAGTAAGAATTGTAATTGGTGGATTTGTGGTCATAGTGTCACGGGGAGTGCCTGAAGGTAGTAGTGTAGCCATGGTTGGGAGGTTGGTGCACTCCTAGGGAAAGGAGACAAAGCTTATGAGACAGGTGATGGGCATTCCCAGTGGAGAGATCGTGCATGCTGGCGCATGAGAGGATAATTAAGTCGGACTCGTCCTGCCCTAAGTATAGGGAGAAAAAAACACAGATGGGGAAAAAACAAATAACTGCCCACAGGGCCTATTGGGTGTACTGCAATAGCTGAAAGAAACAGTTAGTTATAGATTCCTTACCTTAGAATACCCCCAGGGTCAGACTGTATCCGGAAAGTTTTTCATCAGCAGTACCCCTGTGCGTTGAAAGGTGGCGTCGGCCAGCTCCTCGTTCGTCATTGGCGTAGTGGTCGCTGGGAGGACGTCATGGTAGCTGATGTCCGTTCGTTTTTTTTCCCGCACCAGCCAGCGCAGATCCGGAGAGAGCGGTACCTCCAGTCACTTTTTGACTGACTTTTTTTGCTGACTTTTGTCGACACTGTTTTCGAGTCTTCGACTCCTGGTGCACGTCAGGGATGCCCGGCTTCAATGCTTGCGGTTCCTGTTGCCGACTGATGTCTGACTGGGTCTGACTATGGCCTATTTCCAGATTGATGGCACAGTTGCCAGAGATAGTGAATGATTAAATAGTTTGGTCAGTCTGGCCGGAGGGCTGGTCCGATTTTGGATATACTCTGGGTGGAGGCTGGATCTGTGGGGGAGCCAGATTTAATCCTTGTGAGGGTCGTTAAAACTTCATCCTCAGTGACTAAGCGGAATTCTCTAAGAAGGTTGGAGTGTGGGGGGGGGGATTGTCATGGTTTATTCTGGGGGTGGTGTTCCGGTTGGTTGGGAAAGAGTCTATGAATTATATTAATTTTGTTCACAAAGAAGGCTGAAAGGGAGTCAATCCACCCCTGTGAGGTGATCTGCGTTGATTGACAAGAGGGGGGATTGGTAAATTATTTTAGGATCCTATACACCCCTGAGAGCTTGGTGGTCCAAGCTTTCACCTCCAAAGGCGCATTCCCTAAAGCACCTCTGATAGGGAATCCAAAAAGCTAGACCATCTTGTGAAGAAGATGTTTTCTTCCTCCAGCTTGGGACTGTGGTCGGTAAACACTGCATGTCTGTTGGGCAGTTATACCCACTCCGTGTGAGATACAGTGGCACAAGTGCTGCCTCAGTGCCTGGAGGAGGCCCAGGCCGTACTCTCCCGTGCAGTTGCCGAAGGAAGAGACGCAGCAAAGTTTGCCATCCGCTGTGGGCTGGATACCACCGACTCACTAGGCAGGGCGATTTCCGCATTGGTAGCCCTTCGGCGCTACGCCTGGTTGAGGTCAAATGTTTTTTCAGGGGATGTCCAATTCACTCTTATGGACATGCCCTTTGATGGCCGTCGCCGATTCGGGGACAAGGCAGACAATGCGCTGGAGCGCTTTAAGGACTCTCGGGCTACGGCACGGTGCTTGGGCCTCTCCACCACCCGCCCTGCGCAGTTTGCTTTTCACCCCTTTCGTGGCTACGGAACGGGTGTTCCGCCACGTTCCACCCAGAGCCACAGGCCAGCGCAAGCTGTTCAGCTCCCTCATGGCCGGGGACGTGGGAACCTCTGCTGTGGTTCTGGGGGCCAGCGGGCAGGCCAGTCCACCACAGCCCCCTCTGCCGCAGCCTCCAAACCCCCCTAGTCCGATCTTTCAGGGCCACCAATCGTCAGTGGGCGGCAGGATTCGCCATCACCTCCCCCACTGGTGCACCATCACGTCGGACAGATGGGTTTTGCAAATAGTCCAAAGGGGCTACTCCCTCCCCTTCGAGACTACCCCTCCATCCATACCACTTCAGTACCATCGCATTTCGGAGGATCATCTGGCCCTTCTCCAACAAGAAGTTATGGCACTCTTGGCCAAGGGTTCCATCAAGCGAGTTCCTGTCCCAGAAGTAGGTTGTGGTTGTTATTCCCACTACTTTCTGGGGCCCAAGAAGAACAAAGGCCTGCGTCCTATCTTGGATCTCGGGATGTCAACCGCTTCCTCTGGAAGGAAAAGTTCAAAATGTTGACGCTAGCTTAGGTCCTGTCTGCCCCCGACCCTGGAGACTGGATGGTAGCATTGGACATGCAGGACGCTTACTTTAACATCACTGTCCTGCCGGTGTTATCTACGGTTCACGGTAGGCCACAGGCACTTTCAGTTTACCATGCTCCCATTTTGGCCTTACCGGCACCCCTCGGGGGTTCACGAAAGTGATGGCAGTGGTCACCGCTCATCTGCACAGATCAGGGTTTCAGTCTTCCCCTATCTCGACGACTGGCTGTTGAAGGCGGGCTCGCCCCAGGCTGTCGTCTCCCACCTCCAGACAGCTTTCGCTGGGTGTCTCCATCAACGTGCTGAAGTCACATCTAACTCCCTCTCAGACACGATGCAGTTTCAGGTCTATCATCCCGAAACAGCAAGTCTGGGATATTCGGGCTATGATTCCGATCTTTCAGCCTCTATCCCAGGTTTCGGTCAGGATGACCCTCTGGCTACTGGGCTTGATGTCCTCCTGCATCCTGCTGGTGGTCCATGCCAGATTGCATATGCGGGCTCTGCAGTGGGACCTGAAGTTCCAGTGGGCACAACTTCAGGGGAACCTTACTGATTGCGTCCAGTTCTCGGAGGGCACTGCACACCAATTGCAGTGGTGGCTAACGAACCAGGATTGGGTCGAGGGCAGATCCCTCTCCCTTCCCCAACCAGAGTTCACAGTGGTGACCGATGCATCACTTCTGGGATGGGGCGGTCACATGGAGGCGGAGATCAGAGGCCTCTACTCTCTGGCTGAGTCCGGGCTCCGCATCAACCTTCTGGAGCTTCGGGCGATTCGTCTTGTACTCAAAGCATTCCTTCCCTCTGTCCGGGGAAGAGTACTATAGGTGTTCACAGACAACACCACCGCCATGTGCTACCGGTGGGTGAGTGAGCTCCAAGCTAATTCTTCAAAACCCACTTTTCTGACTTTCCTTAGAACTTGTCCATCCTTAAATCCTTCCTTCCCAAAATGGTTACTCCTTTCCATATTGGACAGACCATCACTTTGCCCACCTTCTTTCCGCATCCTTCCAAAGAAGAAGAGAGGCTCCGCTGTCTGGATCCCAAACATGCACTCTCATTTCATTTGGATCGCACAAAGCAATTCCGGGTGGATGACCAGCTCTTTGTTGACTACGTGGGCGCCAAAAAAGGTCGGGGTGTGCACAAACGGACCATCTCTAGGTGGGTCGTTTTGTGCATTAAAGCGTGCTATTCTTTGGCAAAGAAGGGCCCCCCCCAGTGGGGTTCTGCACCCATTCCACCAGGGTGACGGCAGCTACTAGTGCTTTGGGACGAGGAGTTTCCCCTCAATGACATCTGTCAGGCAGCTACGTGGGCATCGCTGCACACATTCACAAAACACTACTGCCTGGAGAGCCAAGTCCGGAGAGACAGCTTCTTTGGCCGTTCAGTTCTCCAGGACTTTTGGTGTGAACTGGTGTGACTCACCTCCTGGGTTGGCATTGCTGGGGTATCTAATCTAAGGTAAGGAATCTATAACTGTTTCTTTCAGATGAACAAGTTACTTACCTTTGTTAACGATGTATCTGTAAGAAACATAGGTTAGTTATAGATTCCTTACCGCCCCACCCATCCTCCCTGTTCTGCGAACTGACTTCTAGGGTTAAGGTATTCTGTACAGGGCCCTAGTTTTGTGCACCAGTGGTCAGTGTCTTGCATGGCTCTGCGCTTCTGGCGTGGAAAGTCGTGTGCAGAACTGACGTCAGCATGCGAGGGCGGCGTCTAAGTAGCTACTGCGACGTCATACCGGTGACCACGACGCCAACGGAGAACTCGGAGCCAACCGACGCCACCTTTTGACACGCGGGGGTACTGCTGACAAAATACTTTCCGTATCCAGATTGACGCCGGGGTGTAATTCTAAGGTAAGGAATCTATAACTAACCTATGTGTCTTACTGATATATCGTTACTGGAGGTAAGTAACTTGTTCTTCTGGAATGGTTCGGAAGTCCAGACAGGAGCTATTCCAAGGAAGTCACTCCACCCATAGGCACTACGTATGTTGGGGGTGTGTTAAGAGTAAATGTGGGTAGTGCGAGCTCCACGGCCAGGGTCAGGATGACGGTTGGAGGCGCAGAGCTCTTAGTTAACAGGGAGAAGACCTGGCGGAGTAATCAACATGGGCAGGCCGGTAGCCTCTACGGGCCACCATGGCCCAATGAGGGTGTAAAAGAGTATGCCAGGTGGCAGAGTGACTGTGTTGGATTGAGACAGACTAAGGCTGTGAAGGAGAGTTTGAGTCACTTCTAGGCATACTGAGTCAGGAAAAGCACACGAAGACATTTACGCAGGTGAGGGATATAGTAGTTGCAGTGCAGCAGTTAAAGTTAGGAACATAGAAGTTTGCTTATCAGAGGACCTTTCTGAGTGGCTTAGAGCGTAGTTGGCAGCTTGGCGTGGTTGTTGTTGTCTGAGGCCTCCAAATTATGGGTCGGCGAGTGTGTAGCGCTCATGGTGTGTAGATGGCTAATGATTTCTTGCTTTGTTTGGGAGTAGATCTGTTCGCTGGCTCGTGGCCTGCGTTTGGGGGCCAGGACGGTGGACCATTCCGGTCTTATTGCCCCTCTGCGGGGAGATCCCGATGGAGAGTGTCCTTTGTCATCTAATTCTGCTGAAATTTGAAGGAGCCTTTTTGCTTCATGCAGCGAGCAGAGAACTTGGCGCTTGCCTTCCCATGAGAAAATCAGTGCGAAAGGGTGTCCCCATTGATATTTGATTTGAAGATCCTGTAGCTTGTCTGTGATGGGTTTGAATTTTTTGCGGCAGCGGAGATTGACCGGGGCAATGTCCTGGAAGACCTGAATGGCGTGACCTTTATACCTTAGATTTGTTTCACCCCTTATCCTCTGAAGGATGACTTCTTTTTCTACAAAGAAATGTGCTCGGTGAGGATATCTGGGGCGAAGCCTGGGCGATCTCTGGGGCTAGCAACTCGATGTGCCTGGTCAAGGGCCGGAGGGGAGGCATCATCATCCACCCTGATTGAGTGTAGAAGGTTGGCAGTGAAGGTCATAATATTTTGGCCCTCTGCTCCCTGCGGTACTCCCCTGATGCGTTTATTATTTCGCCGACTTCTATTTTCCAAATCCTCCTGCTTCAACTGTAGATTAATATGCTGGTCTTCCAATTCGGTCATTCTGCGCCAAAGGCTCTCGTGGTCTTCTGCTCAGGTGTCCATTGTGCGCTCGAGGTCATCCACCCGGCCCCCAATTTCCGTGACATCTTCTCGGATCTCTTGTAAGCAGGATTTAAAGTCACTCTTAAGTGATCCGATTTCAGCCTTGATTTCTTGCAGAAAATAAGTAATGTAAGCTTGCGCTATTGGGGCTACCATCGAGTCTTCAATTGACAAGGTATTCGGGAGGTCCGAGGTAGACTGCGGTTGGAGAGTGGATTTCAGCCATAGAGAATCCACAAGGGTATCGTTAGCTGGGGTAGGCAAGGAGTCTTTGCCTGCTTTGGGCCGCGGCGTAGTGGAGGACAGCCTTTCCTCGTTGTCACGTTCCACAGGGGGAAGTCTAAAAAGACTGGGGAAGAAGTGCTAGCTTTCTGGCTGGTAAGCCAGTCCAGTAACGTTATGGTCCGACTATGGGAGATTTCAGTTCCAAGGAAGAGATTAAAAGCCCATATCAACGGTGGGTGTGCTTAGGTATAGGGGAGGCTAGTAGGCTCAGTACTGGCTCCCTGTCAGTCCTCGCGATGTTCACAGCCCCAATGCTGTCAAGAACTTCAGAAGCTAAGGCCTTGAGGGGGATATGGCCACACATGGGGCCCTGCTGTGTGCTCCCCACAGCCATTTCCTCCAGCCTTTGAAAGAGACAAAATCGTCTGTGGTCCACCGTCTCGGGGGCCGCCAGCAACAATCCGCCCCGGGGGCACAAATTGCAGCCAATAGGGGGTTTCAAACCAGGTGGGAGGTGAAGGTAGGATCAGCAAGTGGGTTCTCGCTGCGTGCAGTGGCCAAGAACTTGAAGATGCCGCAATGATACGTGCTTGGCTAGAGATGCATGCGGGGCCCGCTATCTGAAGGACATAAACCAAATTGAGAACCTCCCCCAGGGCATTCCAAAACTTAGGGAGCCGGAAAGACAGCTAGGCAGGGGCCCACGTGAGCCCCGTGGGCAGAGCGAAGAGTTCAGTGTTCGGGGCCCCGTGGGCAACACCATGGGTCTAACAGGAGAGGGAGGGGGATAGAGGCCTACTGCTGCTCAGCTTCCGCAGCTGATCTCCCTACCTGTGAGCAGCCAGACATTGCCCCTCGTCGTCGCCGAGTGCAATGTCAGGTTCCTGCCTCTTCCGCCAGCAACACCCTGGCTTTCCCAGCTGCTTAGGCCCAAGATGTGCAGCACACACAGGGGACGGAGGCAGGAAAAAGGCTTCCAGGCAAGAACCAGAGCCAGCCTCAAGCGAAAAGCCGGCAGCAAGAGGGTCTCAGGAATGCTCGCGAGCTGAGGGAGGGGGGGAAAAAGGTCCCGCTGCACGATCGCTGCAGCCGATCCCTTCTTTCCGCGGCGGCGGTCAGCTGCCGATGCAGCAGGCGGGGATGGGCCAGAAGTGTCCGCCCCAGGTAAGGGCCACAGTCTTCTCCGGGGCTGGTCACCAGAGCATCCCCTACGCAGTGGGGTTAGAGCAATGGCCGCTCACCATGAGTCTGTGTGCCGATGGGCCCTCAAGATCAGGTCTGCCTTGCAGTCCCGTGTATCAGGATCAGGCCTCCGGGACCTCCGTTGGGGGAGGGGGGGAAGGCAACCCCCTTGTAGTAGCACCGCCCTTGGATGGGTGCCTCCAAGGTCGCCAGAGGAAGCAAAGGCAGGCCGCTGATGCCAGGCCTTCCAGCGGCCCCAAGGTGGCGGGTGCTCTGATCGCGGTTGTTTAGTCCCCGGAGGCTGGGAGTCTCCGGGGTGGCTTTCTGCAATTTTCCGGTGCCGCAGGATCCCCCCGGCGTGTTCCCAGGACCCTGACCCCGCAGTCGAGCCAGTCAGCCACTAAAATTTGTGGCGTAGAGGCTGTAACTGGCCGTGGAGAAGCGGAGCTCCACTAGCGCGCGTCCTACTCCATTCATGACTTGGCCACGCCCCAAGTTCATTTTTAAATTAGCAAAAGGTCATATTTTGCTTTTAAAGTTAAGGGAATGTTGTGTTTATTTTACATTATTAACTTCAGGCTTCAGATAGCAGGGCCTGATAATGAGCAGTGCTCAGTCACATGTATGACCCAGGACACAGAGGTGAACAACTGAAGCACTGAGGTATTTTACTTTTAAATAAAAGTCCTTGTCAACCCAGTATTGGAGCTGTGAATAAAATGATGTTTCTGAATGCTTTTAAATGGGAGAAAATGTAAATGAAACATTACCTGAATGATTAAGTTATCTCTTCATTTTAATTCTCTCCCAATTCAAATTGTTGCATTTCCAAACAGACCTTACCAGTAGACACTGAAAAGTACAGCTATTTTTTTTAAATGAGACATCTGAAGTGCAGAATAATGTTCCATATTATGAACATTTTTGCAGAATATTTTTCTGCATGTTAAATTACTCCCATTGGAAAAAGAAATGATAGTATGTTTTTGGTTTACATGTAACGGTTTCACATATGGCGAAAGGTCTGCCCTGTGTTGCAAGTTCATACGACACAGGCTCGCAGTCACCCATACAAATATTTCCCATTCATACGCACACACGTTCATACAGCCCCAAAGACCATGCACTCATTGACACACATGGCAGCCATGTCCTTGTGTCCGTAGTAAAAGTATTTTGTTCAAATCATAGTATCTGGCTCTGTGGACATTAGGCTTAAAGTCAATCAAGTTGGGCGTGGAGGTTTCTAGTAACAATGCGAGCGTTGCTTAGCCTCAGTAGCTTACAACGATTATCAGTGATCGGAAGTAGCTCTTAATGCAGAAAAGGTTGGAAACCCCTGTTCTAAAGTAAGGAACCTTCTAACCAGATAAGGCGTTATCGAAGGTAAGTAATTTGTTCTTTGGGGACAAGACAGACTCCACTCTCACGCATTTGAAGGAGAGCAGCACCACAGCATTCTCCCTGGTCTTATTTGCCTCACTTTGCTAGCACATCAGCTCTACCGCTTTGCTTGCAGTTTCGGCAGAGGTGCCCCATACCACCAGCCAATACAACCTCTACAAGGCTCCCAATGGTTTTGCTGTCGAGGCCTTGATGCCCACTGCCTCCATGGTAAAGGTAAAATGGGCTCCCAGTCTTCTAACCCTCCCCCTCACAGCACCACCTGACAAAACCCCTTTATGTTTGCCGTTAGTGGACCGCAACCAACCTGTGGGAGGCAGAATGCGACGATTCTTGCCTGGTTGGCAGTCCGTAACATCAGCTAGGTGGGTCCTGCAAATTGTTCAGCAGGGATATGCCGCTTTATTCTCTCACTACCACACCATCCAACAACCCCCCCCCCCCCCCCAGTTACCCCCCTCAACCCAACTAACTGACTGAGGATCATCTCCCCATTTTGTGGCAGAAAATGCAAGACCTTTTGGCCAAACAAGCAGAGTGGGTGCCCACACCAGAGGTAGGACACATTGTTATTCCTTCAACTTTCTGGTACCAAAGAAGGACAGAGGTATTCCTCATATTTTAGACTTGCACCCACTTTCTCCATAAGGAGAAATTCAAAATGCTCACACTGGCCCTGCTCTTGTCTGCTCTCAACACAGTTTTGTTGCGGGGTGTAGGAAAGTAGGATCTGCTTTTATGCTACCCCCACTTTTTGCCTGGTGTGATGCTGTTTCTGGCTGGGATCCTGCTAACCAGGACCCAAACCTCTGTGCTTTCGCCCCTAAATTGGACATGGTGAGTACTTGGGTACACTCCAGATTGGCTACTGGGTTACCCTTCCAAGTTCCTAGTATATGGTACCCAGGGCATAGGTACACCAGGCGTCTCCCATGGGCCGAAGCATGTAATATGCCACCCATGGGAGACCACTCAAATTGTGACTAGAGGCCTGCCATTGCAGCCTGCGGAAGCTGGTGGTAGCACCAGTACTATAACAACAAAGAATCCGGGGGTCTACACCAGCCGAACTGAGACAAAAAGACAAAAGACCAGCAAATTCAAACACAAACAGTCCTCAAAGAAAGGACAAAGTCCTATCACCCACAGAAGTGGCATGCTTCATCATCTGGGACCTCCTTTAACCGCACCTGGTGCAGTTAAGGAGCTACAACTCCCTTACTTATTATAAAAAGGAGGAGCTCACGGATGTTTTAAGTTATAACATGGAGGATAAAAAATCTCCTAGTGACAGAAGCTGCCAATGGTGTGGTGAACCTAAGTGCAGTGTATATAAGGAAAAGTGTTATTTTAAAATTGACTACCAGTAGAAAAATATATATATTTTCAGTATCTAATGGTGTCAAAGTAAAAAGCAAAAAATAGAGGAAAACGTGTCCACATGAATTTTTGGAACACGTCCTCGACGGTCTACATGTTACAGCCAACTAGAATCTAAACATTATGATAGTGGCTGTCATCAGGACCAAATAGTAGAACTACTGCAAATATTGTAAGTGAAGTGAGTGTCACAACATAAATGGAACGATACAACCTACTAATGTACCTGCTTATCTTCAGATAGGCGGAACAGTAGGGATGTAAATTAATCACCTGTTAAAAGAGATGAAGACAGGGGAAAATGTGAATGGAAAATGCTGGTTGGAGTCAAAATGCTCAATGACTTGAAACAAATGTTTAAATAGTAAATACTTGTCGTAGAGGAATCTAAATAACCTCCTTACCCGTAAACAATCGGGGATGCGTCCTACACTCCTGGTAACAACTCAGGGCGTGAGGCAACGCTCTATGGAGACAAAAACAAAGAGACAAGAACTAGTGCCATGGGGAAAACAGGAGCTTAATTGTTCTCCATAGCAAGACTAGTAAAGCCTAATCTCTAACTGCACATAAAATAAATAAACATAGTGCAAAAGATGTATACACGTCTAAAACCAAGTGTAAAAACAAGGTTAAACAAGTGTTGTTCTGAACTGAGACAACGCATCACACACAGGTCCTTACGTACATATTCTCTAATGAATACCATTATGATCAGAGGAGAGACCAAAAAACCACTTGCCTCTCATTGAGAGCACAGTGACTATTACACCAGGCATTGTGAGTGTTAAAAGGTCGTGAGACAAACAAGTAATCAGATAATACCATGAGACATGTGAACACGACCTGTAATGACGGCGCCATTGCGCCAAAATCAAGTAATTCTAAATGAGAGGTACTAGGGTCAAAAACCGGTCTTACCTGTCCGTCGTTACCCCGGACCTTCTTCCTAGTTGTTCCGAGTGGTGACCTGACAGGCATAGACGTAACAGTTTTATATGACGGACTTCAAAGAATGTCTGCAAAACGCCGAGCGCAGCGTCAGCGGAGCCCCCGTCACATGACAAGGGCGCTTCTACGCCATATGCGTCAGAAAACGTAAAATGAGTGAGCATGCTGGGAGCTGTAGTTAAATCTGAATATCTTCACTCGATTCGATTTATGTCAAGAAGGGTTCTAACAAAGATGTATATAGAACCAGACAGATAGTAAAGGCCCTCGTGCTCCTGGTACCAGTCTTCCAGAAACAGACAGCAAGCTAGGGCTGCTGCCGACCAGAGACATGTTTCTGCCCTACTGCTAGTGAGTCAAGCTCAAGCATGTGAAGGCAGAACAGTAGATATCCTGTCACACGGAGGTGTGACCACTTCCCAGACAGGGTTTAGGGTATTGGGGCAGGGTGGGGGTGCTTCTCAGTGCCACTGAGACTGCTTGACGGGCACATTTGGTGCCTTCCTTGCATACTCCACTTCAAACCAGTTCAGGGAGCCGCTGGCTCCTGCTCTGATGCAAAACTGGACAAAGGACATGGGAGTATCCTCCCCACTGTCCAGCCCCTCCTCTGGGAGGGACCACTGCATCGTCCTAACCCTTTCCTGAGCGTACTGAAGGGCTTACCTGTGGGTGGGTCCCTAGAATAGTCGTGGGACAAAATTCAGATCCGAAACCATTTAATCTTTGAACCGTCTGGGCACGCTGGACTTCACCTTGGACACTGAGACTGCAACTGGGAAGACTCTTCCTGCTCCTGATTTCATCATCCTGCAAGCCTGCTGCAACATCCGTGCCCCATACAGGAACCTTCCAAGGCCTGTGGACAGCCAAGACACCTGAAGTAATCTCCCTTGAAGTGAAGGAGTCACTTCCCTGCATCTGCAGGCACTGCAACACAGCTGACCGGTCTCCTGATCCTGGGCTCCCACAGACTCTGAAAGGCTCAGCAGCACAGGTGGTGTTTCTAAAACTCCCTTGAGGCCTGCACTGTTTTCTCACCAAGTTTGAGCCCAGTATCCCTCGTCGGAAAAACAGGAACCGAACCCCAGTGCACCACGTTGACTTGCCATTGCCAAGGCTTGTTGTCTCTCTTCACCAGAGATCTTCAGGCTCCAAGAAGCTCCGGCCTCAAGCATCTCCTGCAGCCAAGACCTTTGTACTCACCGCATCCTTTGCACCGTGGGTCTGCATCTTTGGTCAGGTCCTCTTGCGACTCCTGTGCCTCTGGCCTGTGCGTCCTCTTGAGTGTCTTCTTTGGCTACAAGGTGCTCCCCTGCTTGCTCGGGCCTACCCCCTCTCCCCTGCTCGTGGTTAGTCACATGGACCTTGCTGGTCCCGACACTGCACCTTTTTCGACTAGCATGTTGTTTGCGGTTGCCAAGGCTTGTCGGTGCTCCCTACGGATACCGACCCCCTCAACTCTCGACATCTGGCATGGGACAGCTCATGAATGTCTCCTAGTCTTCCTCAGCGCCGCCTGGTCTACACAGCTGTAGCTCCAAGATCATCGTCAACTCTCCTCACATCGGTGGGCATTCATCTTCCATGCCTCCTGGTCACTCCCGGGTGGCATAGACCCTGTCCCCTCTGCTTGCAGGTACTTCTCAACTTGAACCCACATATGGGTTCCATCAGACACTTTCACCTTCTTTGTCAGCTGCATCTTCCTGAAGTCCTCCTTCGGGTTCGACTGTAGTTTCCGACTACACTTCACATCTACTTACCCGGCTTCCCTGGTGTATGTATCCTAGGTCCTAGGGTATCAATGGGTGGGGTGACTCTGCAACCGTCTGTCTTCCACGGGGTTTCTTCAGGGTCCATTGGGAAGGGTCCTTCTTCTTTAAATTTGCAACCGCGACTTACCCATTGACTTCAATCGACATATGCGGTTGTGTTCCCACTCTGCACACTACCTCCATGGGGTTCCTAGATACTCACCTTGGGTGGTTCCTTGGGTCCCCAGCTCTTCTACGTCTCCTGGGTCCACCCTTGTCTTGAGTCGTGGTTCGCATTCCACTATTTTAGTATGTGGATTGGTCTCCTCCTAGCGACCACTGTGTATTAGTGCTACATACCTGTTTTATTTGCAAAGTATTATGTGCATTGTGTTATATCTCTGGGTAGGAGATATTGTTATGTTTTAATGTGTGTCTTATAATAAATACTTATTTTTATAAATACACTGTGTGGTTCTTCTTCACTTAACGTATACCAATAAGATTAAGGTCTGGTAAAACAAGCTGCTTTCCACTCCTTCCGGACTAAACCTGAAGGCTGCTCTCCACAGCTACCACTCGGATAGCTTTCTAAGGTTGTCTGAAACCACTAAAATCACCATAAGGGCTGTCTGGATTAGTGCAAGGTGCTACACTTACATAAGTGAGCACCATATACTAAGCCAGCTTCTCACACTAGGTAAATAAAAGATAAAGTAAAAGGACAAGAATCCTCTTGGCAAGGCAAACAAAGCTCTATTGCAGTTGATATTCCTGCCTACATTAGCGGTGTTGTTTCCTCTTGCAGAAACCGCTGTTAGTCTCATGACTGTCTGAGGACTTATTGTACTATCTATCCTAGTGTAACACGCAAAATGATCATCCCATACACACGCACCCTTTTTTTTACTGCACCCTTACTAATATTAATGCCATTCCATAAAGACATGACCCTAAAGGAAAATTCAATGTCGGAATGACATTGATCATGGGCATAAACTGATCCAGTAACTCTAAATTGTGGCCTACGAACACAATCTGGGGGTAAAGGATGTACTATATAACTATTCCACTCAGTGGGCGGGCATGGTACCCCTAAATCTAAGACCATTTGTATTCATTCTGCAGTGTTAGGATTGAGGTAATTCAGTTTTCGTATTTAGCCACCATTTTGTGTCTTTCTGCCATTTTGTGTTGCCCTCACTCAGGCAGGGTGTGAACGAGGTGTTGTTTTCCCTCATCCTACTGCAACGTGTCAAATAACCTCCTGCCTCTGTTTATAGCTGGTATCAGGGTCTGGCCGACTCCACTAATCCTCGTCTGGTTTGACTGATCCCTGTCTCGACTATCTGTTGGTTCGCACCATTCTTTCCTGACTTTATCTTATCCTCTGGCCTTTGCTATTCTTTACTCGTATTCTCTCATTTCACAAGTGTCCTGCGGGGCATACAAATGCGTCCTGTCACCTGCAAGTCGACTTATAAACACTACCACTGATTAACCTGTGGGGAAGGGTGACAATCACAGTTGGAAGGGAGGCTTATTTGAGTTACTTGATCTATTGTTTTCACATTCTTCTCATTGGTTAACCCTGTATGCATTGGGAGTGTTCTTTGTGAATTTGTGTGTTATAAAAGATTGTGCGCCACGAAGGAAAGTGGCAGTCTCCTAAGAACATACCGAGTGTACTTCTGGGACAACTGTACTTAGCTGCAGCTAATAAACCAAACCTTCTACGCCTAACGGAGTGTCCTGTGTCTCTGTTCGACAAAGCAGGTGAACTCAGGAGATTAAGGCGTACCCTGCACCGCCAGGCCCATAAGGTCTAGGTTCTTCAGGATGACCTGTTTTCTTCATTCGTTCTATCTCACACTTAATGTCCTACCTATCTCCTAATTAACGTCATGCCTATCTGTAAGGATGTATAAAACATCAGGTAGAGATGTAAAAGACATAGAGCTGTGCTTGGGGTGGTACTTAAGTAGAATGTAGCCTATCTGATCTTGTGGCATGAGAAATTACAGAGCAAACGAAACATGATTCATTGGAACCTATGTCCGACATGTGCTGATGCTGCATATTATCTAATAATCTGGTATGGATATTATGGGACCCATTAGCAAGAGTAGAGTTCTTTTCGCAGGTGTGTGATGTTCAAGCTAAAATGTACATTACTATAAAAGAGCAATAGTAGAAGTGGTAGTATTAAGAGACAAAAAAGGAGAATGAGGATACATTACTTTCGGTTCCCTAGTTAAAAAAAATTATTGTTAAGCAAAGATGGAGGGGGGTATTTTTACGATCCGTCTTCTCCCCCCTCTTGTTTTTGACGTGATGCTGCATTTAGTCGAATGTCCGATAGATGAATTCAAGGCTTCCTACCATCTACCTGGAGGGCAGTGGGGGTGGACCTTGTCACAGTGAAAGGCCAGTCGAACTTTGGCTCTCTCCATTTCTGGTCACTATCACCTTTGTGCTCAACTGGGATGTCGACCTCAGTGGTGGCACGCTTCTCCTTTGTTTCCTGTTTAAAAGTGAACTTCACAACTTTAGTTAAATCAGAGTTATAAACATGCATTTCGTCATTCAAAATTCCAGCTGTACTTTCTCCCTATATATTACATCTAGTGGCAGATATTTGCCTATTCATAGGTCTCTGTCACTCTCTATCTGAAAGAGACTATTAGTTATGGATTCCTTACCTTAGAACTACCCCCAGGCGTCAGACTGGATCTGGAGAATTTTTCTTCAGCAGTACCCCTGCGCGTCGGTAGGTGGCTTCGGTCAACTCCATGTTCATCTTTGGTGTCGTGATCGCCGGAATGAAGTTGCGTTATCTACTTGGACGCCAGTTCATTCTTTTTCTGCGCCAGCCAACGCAGATCCAGAGAGAGCATTACCCTTAGTCTTTTTTGACCCGAAAGTCGTGCTCTGACTGCCGGGCCATGAACCCGAAGTCTTTGTGGGAACGGTCCTGAAAGCTTCTCGAGGCCCGGCAGTCAGCTCTCCGTCGTTTGAGGTCCCGGTCGAGAGGGAGGTCGCGGGACTGGTCGCCGAGTCACCACCATCATTCCTCTTCAAGTCTTAGTCTTCGGGTAAGTCGAAGCAGAAGAAGAAGGTGAAGAAGCACTGTTGCTCTTTGCCTTCTCACCCGTCCGTCAGTTGACACGGGATGCAGAAGGTAGTTGTCCGGCTCCACCCGCGTAGCCTGCTGGGTCGTCTCCGAACTGTCCTCCCTTCCTGGGAGCCAGAGCAACCCCTGCCCAACTTAGTAGCTTATACGAAGCCGTCCACTCCATTTTTGGGCAGCCCGACTCCGCCGGCGCGCCTTCGAACCCAGCGGACTCTGCTGGGGGTTCTAGGCCTTTGATGCCAGCGGCTTCGGCTCCGGTGCCGCAGAGCCCCCAGTGACAAGGCCTGGATCCGGATCGGCACCGGTTGACCTTACGACGGCGTCAAATCCATTGGCGACACCTCTGCCTCCTCCGACGCCGGTTGTGTCCCCAACCTACATTGACCTCTGCCTCCCCCTTGACATGGACACGGAGCCGGACCGGCATCGACCAACACTTTTGTACCTCTTTTCTATTCTGGCATTCCTTATCGCCTTGAGTGGCAGCCAGAGGAGGGTGAGGAGGACTGCTAGGGATCTCCTGACCCTCTAGAAGACCAGCTGGAAGAGGCGGACTGGAGCAAGGAACTGGGTTTAACCAGTGGTCTGGATACATCCCCAGACTTTGGTGTGCTTTCTCCTCCTACCGTGGCTACAGAGGAGGGAGCTTCTCACTCTGTGGTGTTGCCTAGGGCGGCTGAGGGCTTGGGCCTTGAGCTACCTACTGTGGCAGGATGGACTAACCTCCTGACTGAGGTGCTTCAACCAGCAGCAGCCTCTTCGCAGCCCTTGCTGCCGTTCAATGAGGCCCTCATCGACATCCTTCTGGGCACCTGGTCCAAGCCCAGCACAGGGGCTGTGGATAAGATGATTGCCCACCGCCACTGCCCGGCCCTGGGCGCCCCCAGTTTCCTCGCCCAACACTCAACCCCTGAGAGCTTGGTGGTCCAAGCCTCAACATCCAAAGACGCATTCCCTACTGCTCCCCCAGATAGGGAAGCCAAGAAGCTGGACCATCTTGGGAAGAAGAGGTTTTCTTCCGCCAGCTTAGCGCTGCGGTCGGTGAACACCGCAGGCAGGTGCTGCCACAGTGCCCAGAGGAGGCCCGGGCCATACACTCCTGTCCGGTCACGAAAGGGAGGGATACTGCAAAGTTCCCAATTCTCTGTGGGCTGGACACCACTGACTCGCTAGGCAGGACAATTTCAACACCGGTAGCCCTGAGAAGCTACGCCTGGCCGAGGTCCACTGGCTTCTCGGGCGATGTCCAATCGACTCTTTTAGACATGCCCTTTGATGGCCATTGCTTGTTTGGCGACAAGGCGGAAAATGCACTTGAGCGATTCAAGTACTCTAGGGCTACGGCCAGATCCTTGGGCCTTGCTACCACCTCTTCCCTGCATAGTCTGCTTTTTGTCCCTTTCGTGGGTATGGGAGGGGTGCCCCACCACGTTCTGCCCAGAGCCACAGACCCGCGCAGGCTGCCAGCCTCTGCGGAGACGTGGGACCCACGGTCCTGGGGGCCAGCGGGCGGACCAGTCCATCAGTGCCCCCTCTGCAGCAGCCTCTAAACCTTCCTAGACTGACCTTTCAGGGCCACCAGTTGGCGGCAGGATTCGCCATCACCTCCCCCACTGGCACAACATCACATCGGACAGGTGGGTTTTGCAGATAGTCCGAAGGGGCTACTCCCTCCCCTTCGAGACTACCCCTTCCTCCATGCCACCTATACTCCATCGCATGTTGGAGGATCATTTGGCCCTTCTCCATCAGGAAGTTGCGGCTCTCTTGGCCAAGGAAGCCATTGAGCAAGTCCCTGTGCCAGAAGAAGGTCGTTGGTGCTACTCCCGCTACTTTCTGCTGCCCAAGAAGAACAAAGGCCTGCGTCCTATCTTGGACCTCAGGAACGTCAACCGCTTCCTCCAGAAGGAGAAGTTCAAAATGCTGACATTGGCTCAGGTCCTGTCTGCCCTCGACCCTGGAGACTGGGTGGTAGCATTGGACTTGCAGGATGCTTATTTCTACATCCCGTCCTGCCGGCCCACAGGCATTACCTACTGTTCACTGTCGACCACGAGCATTTTCAGTTTACCATGCTCTCCTTTAGCCTTCCCAGCGCCCCTCGGGTGTTCACGAAAGTGATGGCGGCAGTCGCAGCTCATCTGCCCAGATCAGGGGTTCCAGTCTTTCCCTATCTCGACAACTGTTTGTTGAAGGCGAGCACGCCCCAGGTTGTGGACCCCCACCTCCAGAGTACGGCGGAGCTCTTGCATTCACTGGGGTTTACAGTCGTGCCGAAGTCGCAACTACACCCTTCTCAAAAGCTCCTTTTCATCGGAGCGGTTCTGGACACAGCGCAGTTTCAGGCCTATCCTCCCGAACAGCGAGTCAAGGATATTTGGGCTAGGATACCGATGTTCCAGCCTCTATCCCGGATTTCGATGAGAATGACCCTTAGGCTGATGGGCCTCATGGCCTCCTGCATCCTGCTGGGTGATCATGCCAAGCAGCATATGCGGGCTCTGCAGTGGGACCTGAAGTTCCAGTGGGCGCAGCATCAGGGGAATCTGTCTTCCAGATCTCGGCGGGGACTGCACATCAGTTGCAGTGGTGGCTCACAAACCTGGATTGGGTGAATGGCAGATCCCTCTCCCTTCCTCAACTGGATTGCACAGTGGTGACAGATGTGTCACTCATGGGATGGGGCGGCCACATGGGAGATGTGGAGATCAGAGGTCTCTGGTCTCCGGTGGAGTACGGGCTCCACATTTACCTTCTCAAGCTCTTGGCAATTCATCTAGCACTGAAGGCATTCCTTTCTTCTGTCAAAGGAAGAGTAGTGCAGGTGTTCACAGACAAATCTCCCGCCATGTGGTATTGCAACAAGCAGGGCAGAGTGGGATCATTGGCCCTCTGTCAGGAGGTCCTTCGTCTCTGGAAGTGGCTGGAACATCAGGGCATGTTCTGGTGGTTTAACACCTGGCAGGTTCCTTGAACGCCAGGGTGGACAAACTCAGCTGCCGGTGCTTTTTGGGTCACGAATGGCGTCTTCACTCAAAGGTGGTGCAAGGTCTCTTTCAGCAGTGGGGGGAGCCTTGGTTAGATCTATTCGCCACCAAAGAGAACGCGCAATGTCAGCAGTTTTGTGTGTTATAATTTCCAAGGCGGCACTCGCTTTTCGTCACAAGTGGAGTTGGGTTCTTCTATACACCTTTCCGCCTATACCACTTCTGCCCACAGTGCTCAAGAAGATCAAGCGCGACCGGGCCCAAGTAATTCTTGTGGCTCCAGACTGGGCACAAAGAGTCTGGCATCCCGAGCTCTTGAACATGGCCGTCAATCCTCTGATCAGACTGCCCCTTAGGGGGGCTCTTCTGTCGCAGCAGCAGGGGACGACCTCCACCCGAACCTGTCCAGCCTCCACCTCCCTGCGTGGAGATTGAGCGGCGACAGTCAACAGCCTTCGACCTTCCTCCTAAAGTCTGTAATGTTATCTTGGCAGCCAGGCGTCCCGCTACTAAAACAGTATACGCCGGTAGATGGAGCAAATTTGTGGCATGGTGCTCAGCAAAGGCTGTGGATCTCCTTTCTGCCCCCATTTTTCAGGATCTCCTCTTCCTACTTTCTTTGGCCCAGCACCCCGGCTCGCAGGGTGAGTGAGCTTCAGGCTCTTTCTTCTAAGCCTCCTTTCCTTGCTGTTCATCCGGACAAGGTTGTCCTTCGGACTCAACCTTCTTTTCTTCACAAAGTGGTTACCTCTTTCCACATAGGACAGACCATCACTTTGCCCACCTTCTCCCCGCCCCCGCATCCTTCTAAAGAGGAGGAGAGGCTCCACCGTCTAGATCCAAAACGTGCGATATCATTTTACCTGGATCGCACAAAACTATTCCGATTGGATGACCAGCTTAGGAGGGGGCAAGGTGCATTTCAAAGGCAGGCGACAGAGGAAGTTATCACCTCTGCTGTCTGCATTTTGTTCACCCTCCCTTTAATGGCTCAGTGGCAGCACAGAACCAGTAAAGAGAGGGTGAACAGCATTTTATTTTTACATATTTTGCGGGCACATTTGTAAAAATCGCAGCATTTTTACAAAGTGCTGATTTCGCGATTCTTTTACAAATCGCAAAATCCTGGGGACTCTGCCTAGGAGACTCGCAATACCTTTGAGGAAAATGAGAATACAAATCTTGAGTCCTGCGATAGGAGAACCCTGAGAGTGACGCTAAGAAAGGCATTCTTGAGATCTAGAACGGAGAAATATTTAGCATCCTGAAGGATATTTGTCAGAATGATGGAAGGTTTGGGAACAATTGGAAATTCTGCTCTTACTGCTACATCATTCGAGGGTGCAGGTCTTGAACCATATGCCAAGTGATTACCCTTAGATTTCTTAACCCAGTTAAGTAGATGTATCACAAGGGGACACTCCAGGGTAAATCACTCCTTGCTCTAGAAACGTCTGTATAGTAGGGGCAATGCCCAAATCTGTTTATTTATAAAGAGGATACTGTCTTACCCTAGGTATAATAGCACCTTCTTTTACTGTAATTCTGAATGGTGTAGCTGTACAAATAAAGCCTACATGATGGGGGCCTATAGTCCACAAGGCATTTGGTGCTTGGGAAAGATCTGCATCCCAAACAGAATCAAAAGCTCTACCCAGTGTGGGCATCCTTGCTTCCAATACTGTCTTCAACAGTATTTCATTCTGAAAGATTGCAACTGTTTTCTTAGTATTATCGTCAAACAGTTGATCATCTAGTATTTCTCAAACCATTTTTACCTGGCTCAGTCAATATAGCACATGCCCACAAGACATGATCATGATCTCTAGCTATGAGAGTGCCATACTGTTGGTGTTATCTCTAATTAGGGCCTCTATTTGCAATATCAATTCATTGTCAGGTATCCAAAAGTCTTGCCCTGAGATGCAATGCCTATCTACTGGGTGTATGATGTAGTGGCCAGCAGGCAGGCACATAAAAAGGAAAACATTAAAAAATAGCAATGAAAATAATAAACTATGAGCAACTTTGAAACACTCTTGACGCAATAACTGCTACAAGTATAACGGGTAATAAACACCCCACTCCCCATACTTTGAGAACTGGAAGTATCTGTCACTGGACAGACTGTCAATAGACCACAACTGGGAGCCCATTGCAGCCCATCCCAATGAATCCCTTCATCCAACATTAACAAACTATCTAAGGCAGCGAGAACACCTACTCACCACACTGTGCGGCCACCTGTAGAAACATGCATAGGGAAGTCCAAGATAGGCTCAAACTAGTGGACAGTTATTCCATAAACACTTAGGAGAACTGGTATCTGAGAGGTCGGGGGGCCCACCTCAACAGCCAATTATCATCCTTTATCTCAGCTCTGGGTTTTACAGATATGTGGCAAGCTCACCACACCACACCTGGAGGCTACACCTTCTTGGCGGCGCGTACTGAGGAAATATGAATTTTGTGATCAGTTATGTCCCCTATCGTAGACCCCAACGGCTCCATGTGCATGCTATACGTACATGTATGTTCCCTCCAGTTCCAGTTTTGAAGACGCAAATATATGTGCGTCCACCGTCAACATGTCCTCTTTCAGATCCGCCATGAATGGGTCAGATATTCCATTCCTAAGTATGAAAGGCCACCGACTTTATGTGGTTCACTTTCCACATTTTACAGATTCAGGCGAGTAGGCCCAGAATTCTGTCATCAAGCCTTTTCCTGCCTTCTGCCTCTGAAAGCTCCAGTCTGAGCCTGCATCTGTATCCATGAACTTTGTCCTACTCCCTGCGCGGCTAACGGTGCCTGATCCAGCCTGTTGCCTGCCAAAAACTGTATTTCACCTTCAAGATTATCTACTCCGCTCCTCATCCGATGCATTCCTGTCTAGTAGTTTAGGTAAACATTCCTCCAGCTACCGTGCAAAGGGCCAGGCCTCGCTGTCCTCATGCAAGTAATTCATAGCCCCCGTTACCATGGAATATTCCTACCCCCTCGCATCTCATGTAGACACTTAGACGCTTGTACACGCACTAACAGTCAGTATAGAATAGATTCTATCCTAGAGACCTTTCCTTTTGGATAACACAGTTCTTTAAACATAGGATATTAGATATGATTTGGGATTAGGTTGACATGACCCCCAGACTTCTGTCTCCACATGTAGAGCTAAATGTCAAGTCCCCTTCACCCTCTAGTTGCACGTCAATCACACGTCATGCGGCTGCGCGCGCATCTCTGCCAAATATTTCTGCTGACATTGCAGGATTCTTTTATGGATCCACCCACTTGTGACATCATGTATGATGACGTTTATTAAATTACGCCCATATATCCGCCTCTATTAGTTACGTATGCACATTTTATCTGTACTATCAGCTGTTACGCCTCTTGCATCTGTTTCACTGTAATGTATTTTCTATAAAACTGCTTATCTGTCAATAATGTATGCCCTTCCTTCCTGAACTTTCGTGGTGATGGAATAGAAAGCCTGCAATTCGAATTGTATTCCTTTGTATAGGAATAAAGCCTTTTAAAACCTCTAATACCACGGATTCTGCCTCTTATATTTACTGAGTTATTCTTACTAGACTTTACCGCATAAAAAATAGTACCGGTAATGAAATATTTACCACATAAATTGGCGCCCGAACAGGGACACTTTCTCATCTCACGCGCCGGCGGTGCGTTGCAGGCCCGGTCTCCTGCCACAGCTGAACGGACAAAAACGCGTACCTGCAGGATTTCCTGTATCTCCCTCCGGCCAAGCGGGGACGACTGAGGCTGCGATCAACACCCAGACGAGGCGGTGAGAAGTGCGAAGTATCCCGACCAGAGCCTAGCTGAGAGAGCAAGATCCGAGGTATACAGAGGCCCACCAGGTTCCGAAGTTCCGAGTCCAGTCAAGTCGAGTCCAGTCCGGTCCAGTTTCAGTTCCGTTCCGAGGCCTTCCGTTCCGAGCTACCCGGTGAGTACCATTACCGGGGAGGCATTTAACGTGCACATAGTCTGTGCCGGTCAAGACGGGTTTGGGTACACAAATCCGGTCTGCACTGTTTCAGCAGTGTATCTGTACTGTTTAGCAGTATATATGGTATGTCTAGCATATAAATAAGTATTATCTAATGTCAGTATTATGTCAGTAACTAGTTTTCTATTAGTTATCATCGTTCGTTAAAACTGTTAAGTGTTAAATGTTTTAAATACGTTCTATATATTTTGGTATGAATGACTGTTCATTATTGTGTTTATTGTATAAATTGTGTTCTAGTAATAAGATCTAAAAATGCCGCTCTTTTCGAAACTAAGACAGATCAAAACTAGAAAAGGTGTACTTGAAGAAGCTGTTCCCATCCCACCTAGGGACACTCCAGGGTACTTTATGTATCATAAGCATGGCCTAGATGCCGTATTATTTCTTGATTTATGGGTGGACTACACCAAGGATTTGCCAGAAAGTCAGAGATGGCCCGCAGCGGGGACCTGGGATGCAGATTGCATCATGAGAGTGAAAGAAGAATTATGGAAAAAGAAAGCCAGACAGTCACAGAAAGATGCCATTGAATTATGGCGTAAAGAATCATATAGACGTACAGAAAAAGCGCTCAGACAGGAAGAGAAAGGTAGAGAGAATTCAAATAAAACCCGAGAAAATCTATTACTTGAGGAAGGTACCCGAGTAAACTCAGAGCAAGTAGATAGACAAAGAAACACTCTTATGAATGGTATGTATCCTCTTCTGGCCGAAGGGTTACCTAAGGCTACCCCGGAAATACCAAGAGACTTAACTCCTCCATTGCTCCCGATAAAAGCACATCCCAAAACACATCCCAAAACAGCAAAGGACGTTTTCCTTTCCTCCTATTTAGATGACGTAGCTCCCGAATATGCTAATGCCATACCGCACATACCGCTTGCCGATGGTGTTCAACACCAAGAGCATCCGTCTGTATCCCCGCAACTACAAACTCCTACGCAAGTCCCAACAGGTCCGTCCGTTTCTACAGTTTTTCCCGCATCTACAATCTCTATCCTACGCCCAACGAATCCTTTCGTGCCTAGCACCTCAGATGGTGCTACAGGAGGTACGACAGACATGTTTGCCACCCCGCCGCGAAATAAACAGACCCTTAGAGATTTAGCACTCCAACGTACACCCCAACTAGCGACATCCGACATGTTTAAAGAACAGCTTGTGGATTGTAGATACGACCCAGTACCAGGTAGACAGGACAAATTGCTCATATCATCACTACGTATACGACGAGCTACATTATATTTAATGACGATACCAGGAATGGGTGAACACCTAGACGAAATATATCGCTTTGTCCAAACAGGGCGAGGTCCAGAAAGTATTAATGAAGCTATGGAATACCAGAAAGTGGATGTCCAAAGACAACTACTACGTTTTTTCATAAATTGTGTAATTAGGAATCAAGACAGGCCTGGGGCAGATCACGATACCATGCAAAGACTTGCCAAATGGGGTCAGAACATATCAGAAGAGAAACATGATAGACAGGCGTGTATAATCGCCATGTGTCGAAAGATCCGAAAGGAAGTAGAACGAATACATAAAGAAAGACGAGAAATAGACAGAGTAGAATCAGAAGAAGAGGAGGAGCAAGAATCAGAGCAATTAGAAACGATAGCTTATGTAGGTAGAGGAAGACCCCATAATAATACCAGAGGTTTCAATGATCCGATACGTCCGATACGTCCAGAACATAATAGACATTTTCCAAACCCTATGTTAAATACAAGATCCCCTGAACACTTATTCCAAGCCGCTGATAAATTACTCCGAGATCGAAGGGGGTACCATATGCTCGATTCCATGGACGAACAAGAATTAGCCAGGTCAGCAGTACAATGGGCTGACAGTCCCAGCGAATACAATGATGATGTACTTGCACACACGTTTCTGAACCTTGACCCATACGAACAGCGTTTAGCTAGTATATACATGATTCAACACCTCCTTATATTATATAAAAGCCAACACTCCGATCCAGGACCCTTACCTGACATATTGACAGAACTACTCACGAATATATGGAGAGGGTCAGGTACTGATTTGATTAAAGAAATTCTAGAATCTCGAAACCAATATTTAACTTTCGTATGCCCAGAACACGTTCCAGTTCCCATCATGGGAAGAAGAATGTATCACATAGATAGACAGAATCCGTTACGCGAAGTACACCCAATCAGAGGTGACGGTAATAACTTTACACGCGTGTTTGTGTACACGCCTATAACTAAATTGGAATTATTAGAAATGAAGAAAGTAGTACCCAGCCATGACAAGGATCCAGCAGGTTTCCACCGTGAGATAAAAGACATGTTACTCATGGGAGAGTATACCTACCCCGACATTATGAAAATATTAAAAGTCCTATTACCCGCCGGTGTTTATGAGAAACTAAAAGAAAAGGAATGGGAGGTGGGAGACCAAAAGATAGATTGGACAGCATTAGAAAACGAAGAAAGGGCCCGAGCTGCAGGAGCAGGGCTTGGGGAAAAGACTACAGCACTAGCAGGGCTACTAGTACAGGTACTGCCACGTTTATTAATTACGAGAAAGGAAGACTGGGGTGCAATCTCAGCCTGTAAACAAAAGCCAGATGAGGACACTAGTGATTTCTATTCCCGATTTGAAAAATGTTTTGGTATAAATAGTGGCATAAAAGCAAGTAGCGAGTCATATCCACATCTGTTTGTAACAAAATTAGTTGAAAATTCTCTGCTGCAAATCAAGAATAGAGTATTGAAATTCGAAAGTACCTGGCAAGGTAATACCCCATCACAGATGTTACAGATGTTACAATATCACCACAATAGAATTAGAGAAGAACAAGAACATGAACAAAGACGTATGAAAGATACAAAAATGAAAATGCTTGTTGCTCAGTCAGTTCCAGCTGATGGTCACCTAAAGGGTGATTCCGCAGGTCCTACGAAAGGGACATGCAACTATTGTAAACAACAAGGTCATTATATACACGATTGTCCAGTCCTGAAACATAATATTGCCACAGGTAGAACCCAGGAAAGACCACGTCTACCTAGACAGGATCAGAATCAACAACAAATACCTCAGCATGCACAACCTAGGTTAGCTCCGCAACAACTAGCTCCGCAACAGGGTGCTCCACAACAGATCGTAGCACCACCACAAGCGCAGCCTATTGCTGCCACACAAGCAACGACACAACAGATGTATCAGTATGCACAAGCAGATTATCCCGATTATCAGCGATACACATGAAATAGCCTAGAGAGGGAAGTTGGCTTACCCCTTATTGAGGTTCCTGTAGACCAAGAGGGACCTTATGTACATAGTGAACTATTAGGGGAAGACAGAAAGTTTTTACTTGATACAGGGGCAAGCAGAACAACTATAAGACGCAGTGAAGTTCCAGGGGCACCCCTCTCAGGCTCACAGAATATTTCCCTTGGATTCTCAGGAAAACCTATAATCAATGACGTAACACAACCTCTTCCACTTACGGTCGGTCCATTGACACGTACTACAGATTTATTACTTACTAAATCATGTCCAGAAAACTTGTTAGGCATAAAAACATTGAAAGCTCTAGGAGCCATAATATGTTGTTCTCCGGAAGGAGTACGACTATTTTTACGTGACTTTAAAGGTCACTACGTGTCCAGAGACATGGATCACCGACTGCAGAATTTCCCTACACATTTATGGGCACAAGGCCCCACTGATGTTGGTTGCATGAACATTACACCATATCGAGTTACACTGAAAACAGGAGTAGTACTACCACGAATGCGACAATACAAGTTACCACCAGATGCTGTTGTGGCTTTACTGCAAATCATTGACGAGCTCATTGCACAAGGAGTGGTTGTCGAAACTGACTCCAATGTATGTAATTCTCCGATAATTCCGATTCTTAAAAGAACGGATCCAAAAGCACCACCAGTATATCGATTAGTTATTGATCTGCGCGAATTAAATAAATGTATTGTACCACAATACCCTGTGGTCCCAGATATCTCTTCATTACTAACAGCTATTGACTCAGAAGCAACGTTCTTCACTGTAATTGATCTCAAGAATGCTTTCTTTAGTGTCCCAATAGATCCGGAAAGTCAATATCTGTTCGGATTCAGTTTAAATGGACGAAGTTTTAAATTCACACGCGCACCTCAAGGATTTACAGAAAGCCCCAGCATCTATAGCCAAGCACTGAAACGAGAACTTGACAGTATCCACATGCCAGTTAACACTGCCTTGCTTCAATATGTCGAGGATCTGCTGATCACCGCCCGAAGCGAACCTGAATGTGAAACAGCGTCACTGACGGTTTTGAAATTTCTGGCCGACAAGGGGCACAAGGTGTCCCCTTCTAAGCTGCAATTCTGTGTCCAGCGAGTTGTTTACCTTGGGCACTCGCTGTCCAAGGAGGGAAGGCAGCTTACACCTGATCGCATCCAGTTAATTGCTAACATGCCACCACCCAAGACACAAAAGGAGGTGCGGGCTTTTATAGGCCTCACTTCATACTGTAGGCAGTGGATCCCTCAATATGCATTTCTAGCAAAACCACTCATCCAGTTGACAACACAGGAGGCAGCCACATCGACTGTCCTCCCTTGGACTCAAGAACATACACACGCCTTTGAAAGCTTAAAGAAAGCTTTATGCCAAGCACCTGTTTTAGCAACACCATGTTACAGTAAACAGTTTACACTCTTTGTTACAGAACGCGAAGGTACTGCTTTGTCAGTACTCACTCAGGAACAAGCAGGATCACACAAACCATGTACTTATTTCTCCAGTACATTAGATCCAGTAGCTCAGGCTCTTCCTGCGTGCCTGAAATCGGTGGCAGCAACAGCTTTAGCAATCAGACAAAGCGATGCCATAGTGTTAGGACACCAATTGACAGTACAAGTACCACACGCAGTAGAGGTTCTTTTGAACCGCACACAAACACAACACTTGACTATAGTGAGACTCACCGGTTACGAATTAACATTGTTTCAGCCACACATAGAAATCAGACGTTGTAATACGTTAAATCCTGCCACACTGTTGCCAGTAGGCGGAACAGATCCATTGGCACATGATTGTGTCGAAGTCATTACTATCACGACGAAACCTAGACAAGACTTGACAGATATCCCTTTGTCAGATCCAGACTTGACATTGTATGTAGATGGGTCATGTATGAGAACAAGTACAGGAGAGTTAGTGGCCGCCTACGCAGTCACAACAGACACTGAAGTCATTGAAACAAATTGTATTAACACGTTGTCAGCTCAAGCAGCAGAGCTCATCGCTCTGACACAAGCCTGTATTCAAGCCAAAAATAAGAAAGTCAACATATACACAGATTCACGTTATGCATTCGGAGTCGTCCATGACTTCGGCGTACTGTGGCGAGAGAGAGGTTATTTAACTTCTCACGGTGCCCACATCCAACACGGACCCCTCATTCAAGCCCTATTAGACGCGATTCATCTACCTACTGCAATATCGATTATGAAATGCAAAGCCCACACAAAGGTTACCGATATCATTTCTCAGGGTAATGACCTAGCTGACAGAACAGCTAAACAGACTGCTCAGAATCAGACTCACACAACTGACATGACAAAGACAATAGTTCCGACACCAACATATTGCATGACAGTTAAGGATCCCGCCCTTGATGTAATTGACATACAGACACATGCTACACCAGAAGAAATAAAGAAATGGACTGAATTAGGAGGGATCCAAACGGATCAAGGATGGATGACGAAGGAAAAATCTATATGGTTTCTTCCCGACTCAATGGTTCAAGTCATCATTAACACTATACATAGTCCAGCGCACCTAGGAGAAAAAGCTATGCTAGACAGCATTCAACACATTTGGTTCAACAAACACTTGCGAGCAGCAGCTAAACAAAAAGTTCGTACCTGTATGATATGTTGTCAGTTTAATCCAGGTAAAAGCATCCCCGTAGAGCAGGGTGGATTTCAAACTCCCGATCATGCTTTTGAAGTCCTCCAGATGGATTATATCCAGATGGAACGATGTTGAGGATTCAAATATGTTCTCGTAGTTGTCTGTGCTCTTTCCCGTTGGACAGAAGCCTACCCGGTTTCAGATTACACTGCCCCGACTACTGCCAAACAGTTAGTTTGAGAATTCTTCCCACGGTACGGTTTACCACGTGTTGTCTACTCAGATAACGGCCAGCCGTTCTCATCCGAACTAATGAAACACGTTTCCCTTTTGTTAGGCTACCAATGGAAATTCCACTGTGTCCGACATCCCGAGGCAGCAGGTCTCGTGGAACGCCATAATCAAACTCTGAAAATTAGATTGTCCAAAATATGTAGGGAAAAAGGTGTCGATTGGATAGTAGCCTTACCAGTTGCGCTCTTTTACATGAGAATGGTAGCACATTCTCGAACAGGGCTATCCCCGTACGAGGTGATCTTCGGTAGACCACCAAATATGTGGGGGACGCCTATACCTCGCAAAATCACTGATGTTGACTGTAATATGCTGACAGATTACCTGGCTTCCTTGATGTCTGCACTACAATCTTGTCGTTCACAGGTAGCCGCAGCTTTTCCCGACAATACTGAGGTGAAGCCCCATGACGTGGTTCCTGGCGACCTGGTTTTGGTCAGGAATTTTGACCGAAAGACCCAACTGGAGCCTAGATGGACATCGCCAAAATTGGTTCTACTAACTACAAGGACAGCCGTGAAGATTGAAGGACGGAAAGGGTGGTTGCACTCGAGTCATATCAAGAAATTTTATGGATTACCATCTAGTGTGAACGCTCAGCCCTGCATTCCCTCACAAACAGACTCAAAGCTCCCCTTGGCTGAATTAACAAACTCTGAACTTTACAAACTAAAATTAAGGTCTAGTAAGTCAGACAATTTGATTGTTTAAGTCCTCTCCAAGGTGAATCGGTTGAATTTGTCTCTGACATGTATCCTCTAGACCGGAATAGAGAAAGAAATCAACAGATGCAGCTTAAGAAGCATGCGTATTGTAAATCACTTCGTAGTCACTGCACAGTAACATTATTAATTTTGTTTTTTCTAAGTCTTCTGATCATCATTGTCAGCATACTATTGCACATGTATTACCCTATTCTTAAGCGTGCTTACAATGTAACTGCAGAACATTCTTTTAGCGAATTACCTCCGCATGAATTGTCCTATAGATTTGCGCTGCGCAACAACACATTTATTAGTATGTTACATCATTCCCATCAAACCAGCAATGCCACCAATTGTTGGATATGTGGCCGACTCCCTCCCTATCAGAACTATAAGGGAGTTTTGCCCCTCTTTCCATATCCGTTCACACACAATGGCTCCTGTGGAGCATGGTTTAGTTTGATTAATTCCCTAGATTCAAATTCCGCAGTTTATCAAGACAACTGGGTATGGGGAAACCTGAACCTAGTTTTGCTTAAAGTCTGCTACCCTAACAAGGAGGGACTTCCCAAAAGAACAGGAACTGATCTAGAAAATGAAGTATATGGATTAGGTAATTTTACACTTAACCTCATGATCCTGAACGTTGAATCTGAAGCTACACCAATCTTGCCCGCCATGTCAGTATTCCCAGTAAAAGGGGAATTATGTGTAAGAAAGAATGGTTCCATACACATGGGCCATAGTAAATGCACCACTGTAATAAAATTCAGTGATCAAGGCAAGTCTACATTTAGAGCTTCTCGTCATTCCTACTTCATATGTGGCCAGACTGCATATATACGTCTACCTCTAGATTGGGATGGTACCTGTTACATAGCATTCCTTCTGCCACCTGTTTTCCTAGCTCCTCCTGATTATCATAGAAATACCCATTTAGTACACAATAGACAGCAGAGAGATCTCCCAATTGTCGATTACACTGAAACAGCATGGGAAAAATACACAGATTTCAATAAAGGTTTCTTTCCCTATATAGGTACAGTCACTAATAGTAAGCTGATACGTAGATTAACCAGAACCCTTGAAGCAGTAGTGAACGAAACTATTTCCGCCTTAGGCAATTTAACAGAAGAGCAGTCTGCTATGCGGATTGTTGTGCTTCAAAATCGTCTTGTCCTTGTCCTTGACGTCATCCTGGCCGATAGGGGCGGAGCTTGTAGGGTCATCGGATCAAGTTGCTGCATTTTCATACCAGAAAATTCGCCGTCAGTATATAAAGCCATAACTCGCCTTCATAAGATTGTAAGCCAGATACACCAGAGTCCAGGCACCTGGACTTGGTCCGGTTGGTTCTGGGGCGTGTTGTCAGCCTGGGGATGGAGAATCCTATCCTTCCTTCCTTCCTAGGTATTGGCTTTCTCATACTATTCAGTTGCTGCTTATGTCTACAATGTGGGCCAGCGATTTGTGGTCTGTGTGCCACATCGTGTATCCCACATCCAAGTTTTCGCTCAAGATCCCGGAAGAAGAAAGAAGAACAAATGATGCTATATGAACAGATCGATGGATTGATGAAGATCGATATCTCCTGAGGGTCCGTAGGGGACAAGGAGGGAATGAGGAAATATGAATTTTGTGATCAGTTATGTCCCCTATCGTAGACCCCAACGGCTCCATGTGCATGCTATACGTACATGTATGTTCCCTCCAGTTCCAGTTTTGAAGACGCAAATATATGTGCGTCCACCGTCAACATGTCCTCTTTCAGATCCGCCATGAATGGGTCAGATATTCCATTCCTAAGTATGAAAGGCCACCGACTTTATGTGGTTCACTTTCCACATTTTACAGATTCAGGCGAGTAGGCCCAGAATTCTGTCATCAAGCCTTTTCCTGCCTTCTGCCTCTGAAAGCTCCAGTCTGAGCCTGCATCTGTATCCATGAACTTTGTCCTACTCCCTGTGCGGCTAACGGTGCCTGATCCAGCCTGTTGCCTGCCAAAAACTGTATTTCACCTTCAAGATTATCTACTCCGCTCCTCATCCGATGCATTCCTGTCTAGTAGTTTAGGTAAACATTCCTCCAGCTACCGTGCAAAGGGCCAGGCCTCGCTGTCCTCATGCAAGTAATTCATAGCCCCCGTTACCATGGAATATTCCTACCCCCTCGCATCTCATGTAGACACTTAGACGCTTGTACACGCACTAACAGTCAGTATAGAATAGATTCTATCCTAGAGACCTTTCCTTTTGGATAACACAGTTCTTTAAACATAGGATATTAGATATGATTTGGGATTAGGTTGACATGACCCCCAGACTTCTGTCTCCACATGTAGAGCTAAATGTCAAGTCCCCTTCACCCTCTAGTTGCACGTCAATCACACGTCATGCGGCTGCGCGCGCATCTCTGCCAAATATTTCTGCTGACATTGCAGGATTCTTTTATGGATCCACCCACTTGTGACATCATGTATGATGACGTTTATTAAATTACGCCCATATATCCGCCTCTATTAGTTACGTATGCACATTTTATCTGTACTATCAGCTGTTACGCCTCTTGCATCTGTTTCACTGTAATGTATTTTCTATAAAACTGCTTATCTGTCAATAATGTATGCCCTTCCTTCCTGAACTTTCGTGGTGATGGAATAGAAAGCCTGCAATTCGAATTGTATTCCTTTGTATAGGAATAAAGCCTTTTAAAACCTCTAATACCACGGATTCTGCCTCTTATATTTACTGAGTTATTCTTACTAGACTTTACCGCATAAAAAATAGTACCGGTAATGAAATATTTACCACAGTACTCTAGGCTTGATTATTTCCTGGTTCCCCACAATTAGTCGCACAGAGTAGCAGATATCAGAGTGCATTCTAGAGAACTGTCGGACCATTCCCCAGTGGTCTTGTGTCTCTGGGTGGGTTAACGGCAACAGGTATTCCGCTGGCGCCTATCGCCTTGGCATCTTCAGAGCCTTGACTATTGAACGCTCTATAGATGGTTATTTTGTGCACGATGTAGGTGCAGTGGCATCCCCTCGGACACTGTGGGAGGCTCTGAAACCCACACTCAGAGGAGCAGACATCAGCTTTTGCCCTGGAGAGAGACGGCGTAAACTGCGTGATTTAGTAGACCTTGAGGCCAAGATTGCGGAGCTAGACTTGCAAGGCTGCTGACACGACGCCCAGGGTGCACGTAAACAAACTGGTCTAGTGGAGTAACAGTACCATCAGGCCCTGATAAGCAAGACGCCATTAGCCTGGCAAGCATCCTAAAGCCGTATCTACCAGTGGGGCCAAAGGTGAGCCAAATGCTTCATTGATTATGCCAGGGTGTCCTTAGAACAATTCCCTGTCCCCTGATCAGAGAAGAGTTGGGTCCACTACTTATAGACCCGAGGGAAATAGCGCATAGTTTCACTTCTTACATTGAACGGGTCTGTGCCAAGGGAGAGGTACTGTTCCAGGCATAGATTGAGGCATTTGTATGGGCATTCCTGCTTTGGACTGACTCTCCCCGGCGCTCTGTGAATCGCTAGACGGTATGCTCACAGGAGAGGAACTTATGTCAGCAGTGGCCGACGAATACTGGCAAAGCTTCCAGGCCAAACGGGTTCCCCTTCATATTTTTCAAAGGCTCCATGCCCAAACACGGGAACTGCAGCCGCAGTGATCATTCCACCAGTGGCACCACACGGAGATTGTAGTTTTTCCAAAGAAGGGTCGCCCATCGGATGACATCACTTCATATTGCCCAATTTCATTATTAAACCTAGAAGTACAGATTTTAGCTAAGGCGTTACCGAATAGACTGATACACCACATCCTGGATCTGGTCCACCTTGATCTATCTGGTTTTGTGACCTGCCAAAATGTTCGTCGGGTATATATTGCAATGGCGATAGTGTAGAGGCTGACCAAGCTGAGCGTGCTTCTTCTGGGAGACATAGACAAAGCATTTGACTCTGTGAGCTGGGAAAATTTATTTATCCTTCTCAAACACCTCAACTTTGGTCCACGATTAATTCCCTATCTCTGATTATTGTATACATACCTGACTGCTTCAGTGAGGGTGGCGGGAGCCCTGTTGGACACCTTCCCTTTTCGTTGGGGATGCAGCAAGGATCCCCTCCTGTTCCCCCTGCTGTTTTCTCTTGTCATAGGGCCGCTAGCGGTGTGGGTGAGTATGGATGCACAGGTACCAGGCTTTGAATGGGGAGATGGGCTGTCGGACAGAATAGCATTCTATGCCGATGACGTCCTCGTCTTTTATTACAGACCCGGACACGACAGGACCGAGACTACTACAGATAATGCGCACATTTGGGGAGACATCGGGCCTCCACATCAACACTTCTAAGTCTACAGTTTTCATGGTAGGCACTGGCCCTCACAGACTTGGGTGGGTGTCTGAATTATGGGTAGCCACTAACGAGTTCAAATACATGGGCGTTTTCTTGTCCCTGAATGAGGCATTAGTATGGAATGTTAATGATGAACCAGGGCCAGATCGCCCTAAGGATGATATAAAGATATAGTTGGTTCACTCACTGGCCCTGATTGTATGGTTGGGCTTCTTTAAAATGGTCTCGATGCCCAAGTTCCTCTACCAACTACAGAATTTTCCGTACGACATCCTGTGACAGTGGTTTCATAAATTGAATTTTATCCTGAATGCCTTCCTGTGGGATGGGATACTCCTCATGTGGCCCTCAGCAAATGTTTTCAGCCCACATATTGTGGGGGCATCACAGTAGCAGATGTCATACTACCGGCAGCTCAGCTCCTTATTATACATGAGTGGTGGTGTGGCGCACGGTGGACCCAGCTTGTGCTTTAGATAGATTGACAATGGGTAATACTCGACTGATAGCTTAGCTGTATTGGAAGGGGATCGTACTACTCTTTGCCCAGCAACTAAAGCTTTCCTAAATTTGTGGCAGTCAACACTTCGACGGATGAAGTGGTGGGGTAGATTAACGGAGCAGATGTGGTTATGGCATTGGAAAATACTTACAAGTGGCCACGTTAACTGGTTTTCTGAAGTGGAATCTCATTGGGATCTCTACTTTGGGGACGTCATGCAAGGCATAGTCCTCCAATCATTTCAAACCCTCCAGACTAACTTTCAATTACACCACAGTCAATTTTACAGATATCTCTAGCTCAGTCATGCACTGACCACTTTAATTAACACTCTGCCAGATCTTCCTAAATTTAATCCCTTAGAGGACAGACTCATTATGGGTGAGCTAGGTGCCCATAAAATCACACAAATCTATCAGACACTCATTCCTAATCAGCCAGGAACCCCGTGCAGTCTGGGAGAAGGATGTTGGGGAGTTGGAAAGTGAAGATTGAATAGAGATTCTGGGTTCACTGCAGGAAGCAGCCATAACGACTAGGCTTCGACTGATCCAGTTCAAGTACATCCTTACTTGTTGTCTTGGTTTTGACACCTGTGGGGCAACATTAGGGGGTCGCATTGGGGATTGTGAAGGGGTCTCAACTTAAGGATTCTTAAATCTCACTGTGGCTTCCTGTAGCTGTGTTTGTGGATAAATACCAGGTACCTTAGGGGAAGTACTCATTGAGTCAAAGGGAGGGGGGAGAGCGCAAGTGGTAGTAGGGGTATCAACTGTAGTGATTGCTACTCATCCTGTATAGCTCATCCTCTGCTGTCACCATGTGGAATGTTGGTATTCATGATGACACATTAGAATGTTGGGTTCCTAGCTCTGTGAATTCAGTTGGGAGCTTGGGGCTGAGCTGTGAGGAGACAGCTCCTGGTGGGGTTTTTATTTCCATCTTTCTTCATCTTGATACCTTGTACCATCTACATAAATAAATACTTATTCTACAAGAACCTACGTGGACCTGACCATCATTTCACATCACTACAATTTTGGCGACGATCTGGGCACTTCAACTTTATCTTTCTTCTACAGACATCAAATGGACTTTCTTCAACAAGGTAAACGTTTAAATTTTAATTTCTTCAAGTGACTTCCTAGCATACTGGCAACCCAAGGACAGAACCCCACCAGTGACCGTTTTACCATACTGGTCGCCCTCATCTCAACAAGCCAGTCCCTGCTGTAACTTTCTTCTACTTTTAGAGGCTGGTTCAATAAAGTCTAAGTTCCTGACTTCCAGTTTCTCTCCATCACTTCATGAATGACGTTCCTGTCATGCCACTTTTGGAGAGTGTGCCTCCAATTTCACAACGACCAGTTTTTGCTTTGCTGATAAGCGTCTAAGTGATTCACTTTGCCTTATTTCAAATTTAATGCTGATGTCCTGCCAAATTTAAAGTCGGTGTCTTGCAGTTTCCATTTTACTTGTGTGCCCTCAGCAACTCACTGCTTGCCATACCATATTCAACATCTTCAAATACAAGTTTGACAGAGAAGCAGTTGGCCTGATGACCCTGCTGTGGTTTTCTGGACTATGGTAGCAAGCTGTATTCTTCATTCAGCGAGCGTAGTCCCTGTCTATTAGAAGCCAACGATTTGGGGCTGTGACGGGAATGACATTCTCCTCATTCTGTGGACTTATCGTTTTGATGCCAGCTTCGTACATAAAGGCTAAATGTTTCTTTTATCCTTCTAACAAGTGCCATTCATAAGAATTATTTTTGGAGCCTGTTTCATGACTTTGTGTACACGCTTATATACTTCATCTGCTTGTGGTGGCAGTTTTTGTAACATTTGCGGTAATTTTTTTAATAGTAACAAGGGGCCTGGATTCATCATTTTCTTTTAACAGTTTAACCGCCCTCTCATTTTTGAAAAACAGCGTGCGCCATGCTTAGCGCGCGTTCTTACCTTCATAGTTCAAGACTCAGCTGCAACTATGCTTTCTTCAATGACGTACCTTTTTCTCTGCCTTGGATGCTGCCTCCGTGGCAGTGGAGCAACGTTTGGTGCAATTTTCTGCCTGAAGCCATCCTGCACGGCGTGCTGTACGTGCCGCCATCTTATGGCTGACACCTGCTTGCATACTGAAATCTTCCGGTACTTTCTTCTTTTGCCAACCGAGTTTTTTCTCATCGGCTGTGAGGCAGTTTCATCATTACCGAAGGTACATTTTTCAGGTTCTGTCACAGTGCAAGTTCGTCAGAACAGTCTTTTCTCCCAGGATGTGTAAGAAGGATTTGTGACTCTGCGAGTGTGTCATTTTCCGTGGCATTTTCTTCATAACAATTGCAAGTCGTTTCATCACTGTGCTTACATTTGCTGCATTGATTTCAAAAATTCGTCATGTCCCTAAATATTTCTGCCTTGTCGTTTTGTTTACAAGGATGTTTATTTTCTCTTGGCATAGTGAACATTATTTTTTTATCTGAGTAGAGTGCGTCATTTTTGTGTTTATTTTGAAATGGCTTATTTTCATTTCTTAACAAGTTTTCTCATTCTAGTGCACACTCGGGTACTAGGTCGAGTACCGGTGTTATTAGTTCTTGCTGGATTTAGTTGATAGTTTCTGCATTTTCATGTTAGAATTTTTTCCAGTACATCATTTATTTCGTCATACTGTGCTACTCATTTTAAATTCAATTCCACTTGCATTTTCGTTGTGTTCAACGTTAATGTTGATAATTTATTATCACCACCATAATGTTCTAATGGTTTCAGGTGTTCAATGTTTTATTCATTCAAATGTTTGAGCGAACCTTCAGTTTCTTTGATTCCTATTTTGTGAATGATGGTTGTACATGTTCATATTCTTTAAGAATGTAATCTCAAGCTTTAATGTTTGGTTCTAATTTCAAAATGATTCATTTCGCAGTTCTGCTGTTCAAGTTTTAATGAATTTTTTCATATTTCTGTATTTCTAATGAAAGTACGTACATTATTTACATACACCGGTTTGTAAGGTTAATTGCTGACGTCAGTTCTCAGTTTTAGTGCACAAAACCTTTTTCTGATTTTCAGGAGCTCTATGATTTTATTCTATTTGTATGCCAGTTTTCTACTTTGCGCAAAGGTTTTACTTCATGAATTTTCCTGGCAATTGAGGTTTTATTCTAATTAAGTTCGTACTCCAGTGTTATTCCTGAGCTTCATTTATTCTTCTGTTAGGAGTACTTTTTTTCTTCCATTATTCTAGTTGTTATTTCTGCTGTTGTTTCTGACGTTCGTTGGTTTTCATCTCCACTCCTGTATGGCCAACAGTTGTGTTGTGGATGTAACTCTCAACTTTGCGTCGTTTTCTTATTTTTGCTATCTTTTATCCTTTTTACTGTGTGATTTCCTGTAGCTGTGTTTGTGGATAAATACCAGGTATCTTAGGGGAAGTACTCATTGAGTCAAAGGGAGGGGGGAGAGCGCAAGTGGTAGTAGGGGTATCAACTTATTTGGAGATAGTTCATAAATCCATTAATACAATACCATTAAAAGGAAGAAATACATTAGTATCGCGAATAACATATCCACATGATTAGAGCCGATATTAAAACCATACACAGTTAAAACAAAGATTTTTAAAGTGCAATAATTCACATCAATGATCGTAAAATCGGATTTAACAATGTTCTAAAAGTATATCCGTCTTGGCAGCGTAGTAACCCCAAGCTACATTTTAACCTGAGATCTCCCATAAGGCCTTAAATGTCCTATAGCAGCCTGCTCTTAAAGCATACTCCTTAATCCTACTTAATTTACTAAGTAGCTGTGAGAAAGTTGGAATACCCTCCGACCTCCACCTTTGAAGGATCAGCGACTGAGCAGCCAGGATCAAAATATATATATTTTTTTTGTTGCTGTTAAGCCTGTGGAATATGTTAGAACCATTGTCTGGATATCCAGCGTCTGAGAAACTTTCAGTGTGTCATGACAATATCTATTAATCCTCGCCCCAAATCCATCTAGTTTCGAACACCCACAGATGGTATGGGTCCAGTTCCGCCCTCCCTCTAGATTTTATGCAAAAAGTCCGGAGTGCTGTACAGCAACCATTTAGAGTACAATGTTGCTGCTTTCAACAAGAAACTATTAAACTTGTTGATCTGATTCCAATCTATGCTAGAGATATGCACCCTTCTTGATTTTCCCATTTTCTCTGTACTTTCCAATATAGTTTATCTGCCCCTCGGTCCGGAACAGGGAGACCAGCCACTTATTGAAATACAATGTGTATGCTTTAGTAGGTGCCCCACTAGATCACTGGCGTCGCTAATATGTGTTGGATTAAGTTCCAACAGAAAGCCTCTAACCCTAATAAACGACAATCACATAATAATTTTACTATGTTTTAAGTAATGGTTCTATTTCAGCCCAGGTTTTCCAATCTCCCAGTAGAAAGTCTCCTACTTTGCTAAAGCCCTGACTTCTCCAATTAGCCATAATTGCAGGGTCTAGTAATGGATCTTGGCCTACGTAGACGTCAGAGAGTAAAGTTTCTGCATTTAAAGTGGGAATCGAAAAATACCTAAACAGCTGTTATTTTTGTTTGATGCTCCATTGTATTTTTATATATCCCACTTTTTTGAGGGGTTTTATTAAATGCATATAATCTTGGATGAGATATTCCTTATAATTGAAATCTAAAAAGAAATTATTGTACCTGTTAATATTTAAAACCTCTGTAGTTCTGTATATGTATGTACATTTGCATAGTAGTACTCTTTCAAGTCGTGGAGAGCGAGTCCCCCTTCTGACACTGGTCTAAAAAGCATGTCCATTGAAAGCCTAGACACCTTATTTGCCCATATGAATGTGGAAAAAAGGCCTTGGACTTCCTTAAAAAAATTCATTTGGACCGCGTTAGGGATAGCTAAGAAAAGAAAGTTCCATAGTGGTAAAAGCATCATGCGAATTATGGCTACTCAGCCCATTATTGATACTGAAAGATCTTTCCATTTTAACAGTTTATTCTTTATTCTATTGATGATTAGGGCGTAAAGATCGTTAATATTTTCCGTTCCGTATACCTCTAAGTACCTCTTGGGCCGCGTATTAACCAGTAATACTAAATCTGTCATTAATAATTCAGATGTGTAATTACAAACCAGAATCTCCGTCTTGGATGTATTTATTTTATAGCCCCCAATGGATTGGAACTCCCTAAACAAATACAAATTTTGCATTTGAACTTCCCTTTCAGGTTTAAAAAAAGGGCCATATAGTCGGCATATAATTTGATGTTAGTCATACCAGGCATTGGAGATGTTATACTGATTATATAATGGATGGCTATGGCTAGAGGCTCTATAAAACACGCAAAGAGCAGAGGGGAAAGGGGGCAGCCTTGTCTAGTCCCCCTAACTACTCTGCAAAAGCCCACCCTCTTGGCATTTACAATTATTTGAGCCATAGCCCGCTCATAAAACTTTGAAATAACTGCAATCAACTCTGGAGGAAAATCAGATTTAGCAAGTGAGTAGAACAGGCTTTCCCAACAAACAAGGTCAAAAGCCTTTTCTGTGCTTAAAAACATATTCTGAGATGGAATTTTATTTTGGGTAAAATAATCCAGTGCTTTGATTAGAAAAGTAATGTTAAAAGATAATGGTCACCCTGCCACGAAGCCACATTGATCTTTATGGATTATTGACCCTGTACAGTTGCTAATCCTATTAGCAAGTAATTTGGCTATAATTTTGTAATCTGAGTTGAGCAAATTGATAGGTATATGAATTTGTGTCTTCCTTATCGTTGTCTATTTATTATACAGTTAATTAAAACCGTGACATACTTCATAGTAGTACTTGATAAAATTTCAAAGATTAAAATTGTATACACATTTATAAAATCTGGCAATACAAAAAATGTCAATTACAAAAGGAGCATTTTAGGTTTATGGCAATAAGTCCCAATTAGCCGATTTGTCCAAAAGAGGGAGTATATAGTGAGAGACAATAACAAAATGTCAAAATGCTTATTACTGATAGTTAACTTTCATTAACGGTCGTTTGTGCAGTAAGGATAGACTTTTCTTCTCTTAGTACTGGGCATTATGCAGTGCAGTTAAAATAATATTAACAAACTTCCCAGCCCTTGCTAGAACATGGGCTGAATTATTACTGAAGCACAAATCAGATGCTTCCCTGCAATGTCTCAGTAACTTTTCCCGATAGACTGGGACCAGTAGTCGTCGACGTTCGTTGTCAAGATGGGGGCAACAACATAGCAGATGTAACCAGGACTCATGTAGATAATTGCAGAGCGGCATCAAGAGCTGTAAGGAGTGGTTTTTGGGGAAGCCGAGCAATGTCTCTCTCAAATGACACTAAAGTGATTCGGCTTTTTATCATTTTTTTCCACGTTGACAGAGGAATGATTGAATTAGAGAGGCTTATGATTTCAATCTTCAGTGTGGAAGTGGCCAGGTGCAGCTGTCTGTACCAGGGAGAGAGTTCGTCCGTGAACACTGATTGCAATTGTTCTTTCATGGATTGAGCTGGTGCACGCAAAGTATAGATATAGAATTTAATTAGGTCTCCTAGACAGTGAAGATCTGCACTTGCCAGGCCTAGCTCAAGTCTAAGCCTCGCCCTCCTTGCATGCTGGGGAGACGAAAATATTTTCTTATAGGCCATTATTTGATAATTCACTAAAAATGAGTCAATTTAACCAGGGAAAGCTAGGTGACCCTAGGACACTGCCAGAAGTAGTTTGGCTCGTAGGACCCTCAGGATTGATTCGGCTGTGGGACTGTGTAAATGCCGATTCAAGCACCTCAGACTATGTATGACCCCTGCTCCCTTGGGCCGAAGGTGTTTGAGATGGGTTACTTGATTTCCTCTTTCATTAAACCAAACTCCTAGATAATTATAGCGAGTGCAGGTCGCTATGTGTAGACCTCCTGCTCGCCAAGACAACATTTTCTTTTTTTGATGTTTCCCAAAAATCACAACTTTAGTTTTTGACTCATTCATTAGAAGATTGTTTTTTATATTGTATGTATTAAGGGCAATGAGCGCTCCTTGTAGACCTGTTTTTGTATGGTCCATAATAATGATGTTGTCTGCATATTGCATAATCTGTAGTCGTATACCACCCAATTTTGGAGCTACCAGAGTTGCGCCTGCCAGTTCTTTAGACAAGTCGGCGGTATAAAGATTAAATAGTAGAGGAGCTAGTAAACAGCCTTGCTTCAGACCAGTTTTTTGTTGTAATTTTTGCAGATACTGTTGCGGCACTTGTTTTAATCCTCACCCAAGTTTTCTGATGCAGTGACATTAGTGCAGAGAGCAGTGTGGATGGTATCCCCCAGGAGTTTAATTTGTTCCATAACGTCCCTCGATTGCCTCTATCGAATGCTGCACTATAATCCACAAAACAGCAGAATAGAGGTAGATGATTGGCCAGAGTGGCTCTCCATGACAGGTAGGACAATGCTATTATATTATCTGTCGTGGAACAGCCTGATCTGAAGCCTGACTGAGTGCGGGGGAGGATGCTGTTTTCTGTAACCCAGTTTTCGAGTTCTGCCAACAAGACGTGAGCATAGGCCTTAGCTTCGATGTCCAATAAAGCTATTAACCTATAATTGGCTGGATCTGAGCGGTTACGCTTTTTGTAAAGTGGATGTAATATTGAACACTGCCAGGTAGATGGAATTGTAGCTGTAAGAAAGGTTTGTTTACAGAGCGGTGTAAGAGCTCTGCCCAGAAAGATTGATTTGATTTAAAAACTGTAGCTGGTATTCCATTTGGCCCTCGCGCTCCATCATTCCTAATACGGCTGATGATCTTGATCACTTAGGCGATGCCTGGACCCTGGATGTTTTCATGATTTGGTGCTTGAGGCGAGTAGAGGGCTGACAGCTCCTCTGTCCCACTACTGTAGAGCTGATTGATGTGAGTCACCCAAACATTCTCGGATACCCCGTTCTCCTTGGACTGGCCACTATTGCTGACTTGGTTAATATATTTCCAAAATGGAGCTGGATTTTTTTCTTTAAGAAGAGAGAACATTTTAAGCCAGGCATCCTCAATTCATTTAGCACGTTGCTCCCATGCACGCTTCTTGTAGACAGCTCGATGTAATCCATTTGTGGCGCCCTGCAACGCTTTTCCCCCTCGTCTTGTATTTGGGGTATATTGGCACTTCCATTTGCTTTCTGGCTTTTCCTTATTTGGGAGCTGGTTTAGATCATTTGGCCCCTGTTTTTGTTGAGCATCCGGTGTTCCCCCCAGCACCCGATGCAGGTCGATCAGGAGAGTGGGCCAGAAGTCTAAGAGGGCTTGCGAACCAAAAGCAGTTTTTAATTGTTCATTTTTAATTATACATGCGGACAATTTTGTACCAGATTGGCGGTCCATTTTATCCTGCGCTGGACTTTATCGCATTCTTCGCCCGTTGATTCGCCTATAGGTATGAATTTGCAAGATACAACAGTGGAGAGACTGAAAGATGCTCTAAGGGGCCTGTGGTCACTCTCTACTCGATTGTCAATATCAAAGTCATTCAGATGTAAAGCTAGTGTACTGCCGATAAATATATAATCGATTGTAGAGATGTTCCTGTATGTTGGAAGCGGGGCCCATGTCTGATCCTGTGCTTTCTTGAGTTTATGAGCGGATGATATAGAACAGGCGTCATATAAAGTTTGTAGTACGGCGACCTCTTTAGGTTGTTTGTTTTCCTATCCTGTCTTGTCCAGTGATCTATTGTTAAAGTCCCCGACTATAAGTGGATTATGGTAAGGATATTTGATGAGGAGATCGCCAATGATTGCCGCCTGATCATCATGTGCTTGGTTTCTCTGATGCAAAACTGGATTGACATAACAGTTAAATAATATCATTCGAAACGATCTATAGTGATTTTTTATTCCACTAATAAGTAATACTTGGAATCCAGATGAGGGAGGTGCAAGTGTGATTACTTCCAACCTTCGGCAATGCTTGATGTAAACAAAAATGTTGCATCTTGAAGCTGGGACATTGACTTTAAAGTACCCGGAAAGAGCTGTGGTAGACATTGCCCATGTCTCCTGGAGACAGATTATGTCGCTGCTTTGAAGATAATCTAGGGCTGAATCATTTTTATTCAGTTTCTGAAGACCAGCCACATTCCAAGAAATAATCGTTAAATAATTGTTTTGCTCATTTGATGTATAAAGTGTATTGCCTCTTGGGGACTTAGAGATGCCGTCGGACCGAAAGGTGGCCACGTTCGGCCTAATGACCGGATTGGATGTTAGTGTCCTTTTTGCTGGTGAAGACTCTTCTCTGGTTAGAAGAACAGATAATCCTCAGAGGTTCATGTTGAGAACTTATCTTTGTCTTTTTTCAAAAAGCTGACAACGACAGTTATTCGAAAAGAGGATGGTATTGCCCCACCGTGTAGAATATGATTGGCTAATATCACAAGTTCATTGTTCAGACTTGCGCTGAATTTGTTTTAAAACTCAATCGGAATACCGTCTTCCCCACACGCTTTGCCATTTGCCATAGATTGAACCACACCGTCCATTTCTTGTATTGAGACACCGGCCATTAAATTTGTACATTGGTCCAAGATTAGTTTTGGGATTTGTTGTCCATTAGAAAAAGAATCTAATTTTCTACTATCCACCTCTTGCCTAATGGAATAAATAGATTCATAACACCTGACAAATTTGCTTTGTATTGTATTTTTGTTTGTGGTGCGGCTCTTAGTGAGCTTATTGGTCAGTGCATGCACCCTATTCTGAGCTTGTTTGTCTTTATTTGCCAGGCTAGGAATCTGCCTGTGAACTCACTGTCTTCATACACTTTCTGAAGATAAGCAAAGTTTGCAGTGTAGACTTTGGTGTATTAATAATCTTGAATCTCCTGTCAGGCCTGCTCTAGTGCCAGTTGATTCTTCCTATTTTTATCCCTTAGATATTGCTAATTTCAATGCTCAACTTTGGCTTCAAGATGGTTTCTCTCCAAGATTTAAGCCAGTCTGATGGCGATCTGCTTGGATGATATAACGCCAAGAATTGTGGCTTTAAATGTCTCCCATACATTCTCCAGTGAGGTCGTGCCCTTATTAATCTGAAAGAAACCCTCTATCTCCCTTTGAATTCCTGTACACCAGTCTTCATCTTCCAGCAGAATTCTATTAAATGTCCATTTTGGGGTATTTTTATCCCTGCCAATTCCAGATAGATCCAGTTTTAATAATGCATGGTCTGAAAAACTATTTTGTGTATAAGTGCAGGTGGCCTGAGATAATTCCCTAGAGATCAAAAAGTATTTGAGCCTGGCGGCCGAGTTATGTTTTGCTGAATAACATGAATACTCTTTTTTTTCTCTGGGTATCTTGACCGCCAGCGGTCTACTAAGTATAGATTTGTCATGCATTCCTTTAATGCAGCTCCTGCCCGTGTTTCTTTTTGTTTCTGCAACCCTGAAGATAAATTTACCTCTGGATTCTGTAGGCAATTAAAATCCCCGCCTAAAATAATCAATCCAGGAATTAGCAGTAATGCATGATACAGATCCAACAGGGAGCGGGATTATCCTCTATTGGGACGTAGGGTGTGGCTACAGTCAGCTTAGTGTTATTAATTATACCGTTGACTAATCCCCGTCTGCACTCTTTATCTATCTGGGAGTATGTTGTCTGGAAGGCGAAGAATTTATTGCTACCCCTTTTTGAACCATGCCTATCAATGAGAGACAGCTACTGCCAGCCCACTGCTGGAACATGTTGAATGGGAGTTTCCTATTGGCAACATAGTGGGTTTCCTGCAGCAGGATAATATCTGGGGAGTTACCTTTGAGCCATTCTTCCACAGCCTGCGCTTTAATTTTATTATTCAAGCCGTTGGCGTAAAAGAGCGAATTCTAATGCAATAAGCGCCATTACTAATAATAATAAATACTCAACCTAGTATGCGTCTGCGAATTCCTATCCCTAAGTCCTTTAAGCAAGATTATACACGATAATATAAGATAAGTCATATAAACATAAAGCGACCATCCAAATAAGGTACTTAGCCGAATTAAACAATAGTGTAAATTTCCTAAAAGCATTTGCACAAGACTGGGCTAAGAACCTGATCTGTAAACAATTGACCAATAAAGTGACAATGCAAGTAAAAAACTTAATTAGGGTAAGCAAATCCATAGATTCCTGAAGACATACTAACCCTTGGTCCTTAAGAAACTCTATCTGGCACCTGAAGACCATCCGACAACACATCGGACGATCTGTACCTAATGAAATGAGACTAGGCAATAAGCTTAATCTATAAATTGTATAGGTATAAAGTGACATTGCAAATAAAAATGCTAAGCAGAGTTTCGCAATGATACAATTTTCCTAGAGAAGCTTACGTAAAACAGGACTAAGATCATAATCTGTTAACAGTTGACAATTAAAGTGACAGCACAAGTAAATTGGTTAAGATAAGCAGACCTGTGCTTTCCTAAAGGCCCCTTGATCCTCAAGAAACTCTATAGGAAATCTTAGGGCCATCCAATACCTATCTTGGCACTCATAATCACTTGCAAGATGACTGATATACATTCCAGTGCTAAAAGTTTTAACAAGAATAAAGTGTCCGTGCAATACAAGTCCAAGTAAAGTGACCATATAGTGACCATAAAGTGTAAATAGCGCCTAAAGTGCGTATGAAAGTTGCAATACTACCCAAGGCTCGCGCTTGATTTTTATATGTTGCTTTCCCTGGCCATCTTGTGGAAGCCTTGAGATTAAAAAGAATTATCTCCTTTTTTACCCCTATGCTTCCTCTTCACATCCTGTGCACCCCCCACCCTCAAAGTGTTCTTCCCCCTGTGTGTGTCGAAGAGTAACCCACTTCTCCTCCAATCCCCCCTTGAGGTCATTGGGTGCCATGTAACTGCAACCCTCTCTTTGTGCGTTTCCACTGCCGGAGGCGAAACTGCCTCCGGATCCCTGCTCCCCCGCCCTGTTTGTTCAGGAGCGATAGAATCATCAATATCTTAGAGGGCCCAAGTACCTCAAGCCTACAGTACACTGATTGTGTCTTATTTTTTTCTGATAGCCCTAGCCTAGGCTCGAGATCTGCTGTAACAGTTCATGTGCTTTGATGACATTGTCCAATATGTAGAATTTTCCTTTTGACAGAATTTTCAATTTCGATTGTTGGACAATATTTGCCTGCGCGCCCTTTGATCTAAAGGAGTCAATCATTCTTACAAATTCCCGACGCCCCTTTGCCGCCACAGCTGACATGTCTGAGAAAATTCTGAAATTTGGTGCTTCTTGTGTAGACAATGATCTTTTCTCAATGGCCTTGGAAAGGATCTTTCCCTTTATTCGGAAATCGGCAACGTTTAATAAAATGGTGCGAGGAAATGTAGCATTTAGAGAGCGCTGGAAAGGGACTCTATGGGCTCTAGTGATGGTTAGGTCCCCTTCGATTGCAAGGATTGCTTTCTTCAGTAGGGTCTTGACCTATTCTCGCACCGGAGTTCCTTCAACAGCCTCAGGCACACCTACCAACCGTAGATTAGACCTTCTGTTGAAATTTTCTATGTCCTGCAGTTTGGATTCAAGATCCTCGGTATTTTGTTTTAATTGGGAGAATTCCTGATCATAAGTTATTATTCTGTCTTCAAGACTGGATAACACTCTTCAACTCCATTCAGCTGTTCTGGAATTTTCCGCAAAGAGTCTTCTATTTGGGAAAGCCTAGCGTGCAGTGAGGCGATTTCCATCGTCTGTGAGACCCGAAGTTCTTTGATCTCTGAGAGGATTACTTCAATCATACTTTGAATTGCTGGATCCGACCCTTTCCCAACCTCTGAAGTTTGGAGGGCCGCACTGTTGCTGATTGCAGTCACACATGCTGATGAAAGGTGAGCTGTGGGCTCTTGGGTATTATCCAATTGTAACGTGCAGGGGAGTAGAGGTACACCAGCCTGTGGTGGGATGGCTTGCGTTAGCGATGAAACCGAGGACTGTCTGGAGGGAATTGTGGCCATATTGGCGAAGTGAGACTTAGAAAACAGCAGGAACTGCTTGCAACAGACGGGTGGAAAAGGATTCTGCCATAGGTGTTTTCTGATGGTGAGCCGCTCTTCCCATACTAGTGTTCACTTCTTCTGATCTTAGTTTGGAGGAGCCCCCCCCACTTGTGATTGAATACATTCTGGCATTATCAGATGACTACCACTGGGCCTGTTCTCAGGCACGGCCGCCTGCCCCCCGAAGACTGTTCTTTGTCCTGGACTTTCAATGTATAAATGTATATGAAATTTAGCCTGGTTAGTTACTAATCGACCATCAATGTAGTACGGGTCATAGGGCTTGGGGAAAAGGGAAAAAAATGATGCCATGAAGGATGTGGTTTGCTTACTATTGAGGCCATTGAGGCTGCCTCCTTGCAGGGTCGGGGTCAGGGGGTATCACTATTTGTTAGATTGATTTAAGGAGTTTGCACTGGGGTTTTAGAGTATTTGAAGTATTTTTTTTGGGGGTCACTCGGGGGGAGGGATCTGGCACTGCCTGAGAGGGAGTCATCTCGGTCATATCTAGGTCACGCTTGACCTAATTGCCTGTAAGGGACCCCTTGTCCGTTTAAGCGTAAAAAACTCGGGGGTCTTCGATTCTGGACTTTGGCGACACAATTCTGGAATTATCTCCCCCTTGAATTGTGCCTGTCTTCTTTCTATACTCAGTTTAGGACGTCTCTCAAAACCTAGCTGTTTGTCCAGGCATACAACTGAACTTTCCTTTTTTTCTGCTCCAGCAATTGACTGACCCCGCTTAGCGCAAAGAAACCGTTGATGAACGTGCGCTGTATAAATTGTTTTTAACATAACATAACATGGGGGGGGGGGTTGGGGAGGAGGTCTGGGGTGTTGTTGGAGGGGGTTGGTGTGGGTTCAGCACAGTGCGAGGTATATTGATTTGCGAGGCTAATGAGGATGCAGCAGAATTGGATACAAGATGGACTGGTCAGGTCATTTAAGGAGGTTCAAATAACGAGTATGAATGGAAAGGCGGGGTACAAGAGACTAATTGTAAGAAGGATTTACTGTACAGAATTGAGAAATCTAAGACATGAGTCTGCGGATTCTGACAGTGAATATCTGTGGGCTTAATGACCAGAACAAGAGGAATAAGGCAGCGATTTGGTTGAAATCTCTACGTGCAGACTTCCTTTGTGTTCAAGAGACACATATAGAGGGCAGTAGAGCTCGTATAATGGAACAGCTCTGGCTTAAATTGCTGGCATACACCACACAGGGTTCTCAAACTTGGGTGGCAATTCTTACATGGAGGAATGACGTCAGGGTTCTCAGAAAGTCCGTAGACCAATGGGGCCAGTGGGTAGTGATTGAGTGTTTGCTCAATAATTCTAAATTTACACTCTGTTCACTGTATGGCTCAACATGTGACGATCCGGAACTCCTAGAAACCTTAGATTCTAGTCTGGCAATATGGCCTGCTCCGATAATTATTTGCGGCAATTTTATTATTAATGGTCTGGGTACACGATGGGGCTTGCCAGGAAGTACGTATTCAGGGAAAAAAAGAAAGGTTGGTTGCACCCTAACTAACCTAGTGCGTAACAATGGTCTGACCGATGTATGGGCATACTTGAAGCCCTCTGAGTCAGGTAATACTTTTTTCTCCACCCCGCATAAGGTAGTTTCCTGGCTGGATTACTTTTTTGTTTCAAAACAATTTATCACTAATTGTGGCATAGAGAGGCTCCCTCGCATTATATCGGATCATAACCCGCTAATTTTGACAGTTAATTTTACAATGATAGAGAAGAAAGATGTGGTATGGACTTTCGAACGGAGGTTGCTATATGATCCAGACTATATAGTATTTATGAAAGTGTGGATCAAGGAATTCTGGGATTTTAATCGGGGGAGTACTAGTGTTGGAATTGCTTGGGATGCTTTTAAAGCGGGGTGAGAGGAGAAACAATAAGTTATAGCTTACGTCGCCAAAAGAAGGATCAACTTTGGGTACTGGCAGTTCAGGAAGAACTAAATAAGCTTGAGGAAGCCTTAGCTACTGCTATCTGCACTAGAGGAGTGATAGACGGAATACTATCTCAGCTGGCTATAAAAAAAGCCGAGGCGGGAGATCATATGGCTAAGAGGGCAGCTGAGGTATATCTGTCTAAAAAAGAGCACTGCTATGAATTTAACAAGCGGGTGGGACATACTCTGGCCGTAAGGTTTAGGCAAAAAATGGCAGCCGGGGAGATTTCTGAAATCTATGATGCCAACAAAAAGTTAATAACAGATACATCGGGTATTCAAGAAACCTTTAGGCTATTTTATCAGCATCTATATAGCAGAGGACCATCAGTGGCGGTCGCGTATATTCGCAAATTTTTAGATAAGGTAGCTATACCGAAAGTAGACCCTGCAGACAGTGAGGGACTTAAAAAGGGGTTCTCCCAAGAGGAAATATGGGACGCTCTGCAAGGTCTGCCCTCCGGAAAGGCAGTCGGTCCGGATCAGATCCCGCTCGAGTTTTATATGATTTTCAAAGACTCTATCGGTCCGGATTTGATAGAAGTTATGATGCTAGCCCAAAAGGGTGGGTTGGTCCCTGAATCCTGGGCAGGAGCAGATGTGGTTGTTTTTCTGAAGAAAGACAAACCAGCTAGAGAGCCGGGCTCATACCGCCCTATTACATTACTGAATAGTGATGTTAAAATCTTCTCCAAAGTTTTGGCAACACGATTAAACAGGATTTTAAAAAGAACTATTCACCCCTGTCAACATGGGTTTATAATGGGCCAGGGAACCACACAACACGTGCGTCGGGTGATCACTCTCTTTGATGCATTGGAGGTCTCAGGGGACCCTATGGCTGCTTTGTTATTAGATGCTGAGAAGGCATTTGATAGGGTCTCCTGGGATTTCCTCTGGGAATCAATGAGATGGTTTGGGCTGGGGGAAAGGTTAATTAAGTCTATTAAAATGTTATACGTGGCACCTACTGCTCGCTTAAGGTTAAACGGGAATTATACTCTTCCTTTTAATATACAGAGAAGGACACGACAGGGGGGCCCGTCCTCACCATTATTATTTGCTGTTTATATGGACCCCCTAATAAGGTTATTTGAGTCCAACATCGGAATCTGCCCAGTGGTAAGTCAGGGGGCTGAATCTAAAATCCTTGCCTATGCCGATGATTGATGTGGCTATTATCACTGGTGACCCACTTTAGGCAATGGAAGTGGTTGGGTCTACCGCATTAGAGTTTGGCATATACAGCGGATATGCACTTAACAGTTCTAAAACTCAAATAGTAAAGAATCGGTTTGTTAACTATGAGGATTCCCGGGATGTAGAATCGGCAACATATCTAGGCATAAAGTTGACGTCTGACTTCGAAAAGCTGGTGGCTAAAAATATGGAACCTGTAATTAGGAAGGCGAGGCTTGACTTTGACAGGTTAAATAATCTTCATCTTTATTTGGTGGAACGGTGTAATGTCATTAAGATTATGTTTTTGCCAAAGATTGTTTATTTGTTTAGGGCAATCCCTATGGAATTTTAAAAATCCTGGTTTATTATTTTGGAGGGTTTAGTTAATCGATTTATTTGGGCACAGGGGAAAACAAGGAGGGCTTTACGGTTTATGTCTATGCCATTGGAAAAAGGGGGATTCTCAGTTCCTGATTTCCGCAGTTACTATTGGGCAGCCGCTTTGCAATACATGGGGATTTTAGTTGGGTTACGTTCCGGGGATATGGAAGGGGAAATTGAGCTCCCAGATGTTTATAAATTACTATTGGGTGAACATGCCGAGAACTTCTTTTGGAAATTTACATAGCCCAGCTATTATAAGAGGACAACATTTAAGACCTTGCTATCGGCTTTTAAGATCTGGGGGGCCCTAAAAAAGAAGATTAGTCTGGGGAGATTCAGTCATTATATGGTGCTTTACAAAAATCCCACCCTTCCGGAAATCTTTTCAGATGAGACTATGGCAAGATGGGCCACAAAGGGTGTTCAAAAGGCTGGGGACCTAAATGCGGAACGAAGGGTTTCGCCAATTTAGCGATATTCAGGTAGAGTTCGGGCTGGAAAGGGGTAATTTTTTTAAATATCTGCAGCTCTGTAGCTTTTTTGGTAAAAAAATTGGTGGGGCGAGTGGGTTTAATACCAATGTAATCATTGATATTATGCAACGCAACGCTAAGGGATCTATTAAGCTAATATATGCAGAACTGATTAACTTAAAACCGGATGATTTAATTAAACATGGGACTAAATGGGCTGAACGCGTAGGGGCTGCTCCAGACGCACTTATAAAATCTCTAGAGCTTGCCCAGACTGTTCTATATTCTGCTGGGCTTCAGGCGCAACACTATCGAACTGCTTTTTCTCTATACTATACTCCGGCTAAAATAGCCCAGTGGGGTGGACTATCGGGGACCTCGTGTCCTAGATGCGGGGGGATCGAAGCGGATTTAGTGCACATGTTTGCATCTTGCCCTCGGTTGCAAGGGTTATTGGAAGCAATTAGGGAATTTATAGACTTCTCACTTGGGCTAAAAATTATATTAACCTCAGAACTAATTTTGTTAGGACTCAGCAGTATGAGTTCAAATGAGATAGCTTGTCAATTCCTGTTTATTGCTATGGCGGTTCTGAGGATTAATATTGCTTCTGCATGGTTAGATCCTCGCCCCCCGACCTTTCTTTAATGGTTGGCTCGGCTACCCTCTATATACACACTAGAGAGGGCAATTTATGAAAGGAGGGGGAAGAAAGCGAAGCTGCTGGGACAGAATATCTGGGCTCCTATAATAAGATGGAAAGAATCTGATTGACTGAAACTTATTAGTGGATTAAATCTAATAGCAGGTTGTTATAAATGGGTCATGTATAATCAAATTATGTGTAATGTGCCTTAGGCTATAATTTATGTCGCTATAATTGGTTACCTTTTCTTGCTCATCTATATTTTGTTTTGTCTCTCTCTTTGTATATCGCTTAAATATCTGTTTGACCCTGTGAATTATTTCTTACCTCTCCCAAAACCTTGCATTTCTGTTGTCTCGTTTATTTGGTCAATGTTACTGTGCTGACACCCTGGGAGAAAAATACTATGCACTCTGCCTTTATGGGTGTTATAGGACTACTTAGCGGTGACTTATGAATATTTAAAAGGAAGGTTAAGGCCTGTCAAAAGGGGCTATTTTGAAAGGTTGAATGTGCAGTTAAAACCTGTATAGCCAGGCTACAGGTGGCATGCCTGTAGTTATGGTTACCTTGTCACTGTAGTGGATGGCACAATGGATGTTGCTAACCACTTGTAACATTTAATTTACAGGCTTTGGGTACACCTAGGTACCATATACTAGGGACTTGTAGGGAAGTTAAATATGCCACTCAGGGGTATGCCAATTTCATAACATTGAAAGAGGAGCAGGGCCACCTAACTACTGGTTAGAAAGGCTAATGTGCACTGAGCTCTATAGCCAGCAAAAACATGGGTTCAGTAAAATATGCAAAACAAAATCAGGGTGACCCTACAGAAGAGGCACATTTCCAAGACTGACCAGATGAAGTATGCCCCCATGAAGACAGCCCTTATCACTAAGTTTGCTCTGACTCCTGAGAAGTATTACCTGAACTTCTAGGGTAGCCAGAAGCAGTTGTACCAGTCATGTACTGATTTTGTTGATTTTGCCAGTGAGGCACTGGATGATTGGGTGAAGGAAAGCAAAGTATATTATGATGAGCTGTACAATTTGATTAATGGGCATATTTTAAGTATTTGTTTTACAGAGTTGTGTCATCACCTGATAGACAGCCAACGCACTGTGCTCGGAGAGCTTGGGAAAAAAGGTGACCGATGCATAATCACCAGTGTCAAGGAAGGTTCCGAGGAGTTAGAAGAAACCCATGGGACCTTACCAGTCCTACTGTAATGACTATCTCTATTTGGCAATAGAAGGTAGATGCCATCTGTCCAGAAAACAATCACCACCTCCCTACAGGGCCCACACCAGGCGTTGTCATTGTAGTGCTGTAGAGTTGTCCATGTTAGTTTTGGGAGCAGTGTCAATATTACCCTGGTGTTTCTGGGTGACATGCAGATGATACTTGTAAGGAAATGCCTCATTTTGCATGATCAGCCCAAAAGGTTTGAAAAGATGCTTCTGGTTTTTCAACTCTGAGAGTGCACTGAGGCCTGCTAATCAGACCTCAGTGCCAGTGTTCTAAACCTTACAAAATGTATGTTGAATTGACTACCCCCAATTGGCATTGGTGGAGGAGTGTGGCTCAATGGTTAGAGCGGCAGACCCTGAAACAGAGTTCTGGCCAGGGACCAGGGTTCGATTCCTGCCTCGGCGGGGCTCGGGCTCAATTTCCTCGGACCTGTCTATTCTCGCCTCGGTGACTATTCTAATCACGGGCTGCACGCTGCAACTCTGGGCAATAGCTTGCTTAGTCTCCACACCGGCCCCAACAGCGCTAAGGATGCCTGGCTTCACCCTGGGGGTGCCCAGGAGTGGACACTTCACAGGGAAAGCCAGGAGGGGTTCCACAGCGGTATGAGTATCAGCGCCAGGAAACCGCAAAAGGCGACACTGCAAGGTGGCCGTCTGGTGACAGTGCGCTCTATAAGTACCTTGACATTTACATTTGGCATAAGCTGACTGGCTTACTTATAAGTCTCTTGTATATAGTACTAAGGGTATCCAGGATATGTAAGACAGAGTGTCCACACAGGGCTGGAGCACTGGTTGTGCCACCCTGGTGGTGACAAAGTATGAAATGCCGCCCAGGCTGCCATAGCAGCCTAGAAGAGCAGTGCTAAACTGCTAGTTCGGCTTTGCCATTTAAACCAAAGGCAAAGCTTCCAATTCCCATAGCAATATATCTAAGGTTGCCGTAAGGAAGGCCTATGGAGCCCTAAAGCAGGGAGCTGTATATTCTTAAGTGGGAAATAACAATTTAATATGTCCTGACAGCAAAACTTCCAAAACTGTAGTTTTTGCTGTGGAAACATTAGTAGCCCCTTTGGCTACAACAGTATTACCGGATTACCTACCAGTCTGGCTAACTTCTAAATGGGACTACTAAAGTTGGTAATTCCAGCTATCCAATTAACCATGGTATTAAACTCTACTTGAAGCCCTAGTTGAATTAAATGTCACATTTAAGGAAAGGCAACTTTTAGAAAAATGCCACTCGGTTGCCCCGCTTGTCAAGTAGCCTTGCACAGTTGCTGGCCACCAGACAGCTTTTTGCCCTCCTGGGGGAGTTGTGTTGATGACTCCCAGGCTCAAAAACAATAGAAACCTGCTAAAGAGAGGTATTAACTCCCCCTTGAAGGAAGCCACTCATAGTGCTGGACCAGAAGGCAATCTTTAAAGGCAAATGGGAATCGTACTACTCAAGGTTTATCCCTTTGTTTAGGTAGAGAGGCTGGCCGCGGCAACAGAGAGGAGGAACCAGTGGGGATACCGGTTTTTCTGTGGGTGTGTAGCCCGCAGGTAGTCACACCTCTCGGGTGGGATGCCAAGCTCCTCAGACATCCTGAGAGTGGGCAGTATAGTGCACTCTGGGATTGCTAGATGACAAACATAGCCGGACGTCAAGATAGAGAGGAGAGATCCTGGTGGGCCATTTAGCTAGTGACCACATGATCCCCCATGGCACTTTCTGGGCATAAACATGGCACTCCTGGCACCCTGAACCTCACATCATGAAGGAACTGGTGAAAGTACCGAAGGATGACTAACCTGCTGACCCCTGGCAAGAGGGACTGCACCGACTGCTGGACTGCACCTGCCTCACTTTGGGCTATTATGGATGGCCAAACGTTGCACCTGACCCTGCTCCTCTTGGTGGCATTGTCGGAGTTTGTTCATCAAAGAGGGACATCAGCTTTCACCAACGGATACTGCTGGACCTACTTTATATGGAGATCGGTAGCCCATCGGTCGCACAGCACCCAAAGCACCTTTCAGCATCCTGCACCCCCACCATCAGGACCACTCCAATAAAGTCTATAGTGGTCTTGAAATAAAGTGTGGAGCTTAACTTGAGACTGCTTTTGTGACCAGGTAACTGTCCAAATACTTCTTAGTGACCCCCTTGACCTTCTTCCTGTCTGATGTAGTTGACCCACTTGGGCCAGAGTAGCTGAACACAACCCTTTCAACTATTCAATAGTTTCTAAACCTTACACAGCTTGTTTGTGCTTTTGGATTAAAAGCTAAGATTTACGTTTTACCTAAAATTCTATATCTCCGGAACCATCCAGTAGATTTTACTCATCTTGGTGTCTAAGAATTCATAAAAATGTATTCTATGTTTATTAATCGGTATTGGATTTATTTCATATTGTGTGACTTTTTTTTGTTTGGTGCTTCTATAGGCTGTACACAAGTTCCTTTGTTAAAACCTTCCTGCTTGAAGCTACAACTACCCACGGTTGAGCTAAAGGTTTTATAAAAACCATCCTGACAGGACCCAAGACAGTTTTCGAGTATATTACATGGTAAGGATTGACAACCACACCATATGATATACCACAGTTCTCTTATTGGTGCTTAAGGTTGGGTCCAGAACTTGTGTTTAGCTCTACCAGACAATTATCAAGTCGGTAACCACCAAAAATCTGCCAACTCGACACTGAGTAAATGTTTTAAATGTTTTTGCCAAGTTCCCAACATCCAAGGTTTAAAAGGCTGGCTTAGTATATGGTGCACACTTATTTAAGTAAAGCTTCCTGCACTAAACCAAACAACCCTCACAGTGATTTTAGTGGTCTTAGAAAACCATAGGAAGCTATCTAACTGGTAGTTCTGGAAAAAGCCGTCAGGCTTAGTCCAGAAGGCATGTTGAGCAGCTTATTTTACCAGGACTAATCATATAGTGTAGGTTAAAAGAAAAAGAACCACACAGAGTAGTTATAAAAATAGGTATATTTATTATACACACTCACTAACACATTGGTATATCACCTACCCGGAGATACGAACACAATACACGCAATATTTAAAAAGGAAACAGGTAAGTAGACAAAAATACACAGTGGTCTCCAGGGGGAGACCAAACCATATACTGAAGTAGATTGTAAACGGTGACTAAAGTAAAGACTTGACCCAGAAGACTCAGAAGAGCTGGGGATCCAAGGAACCACCCAAGGTAGGTACCCAGGAATCCAAGAGAGGCTGTGTGCAGAGTGGAAACACAGCTGCGTACTCAATGCAAGTCAATGAGGAAGTCGCGGTTGCAGTTTTGAAGAAGGACCCTTCCCAGGGGACCCTGAAGAAATCCTGTGGAAGGTGGAAGGTTGGAGGGTCTCCCCACCTGTGGATACCCCAGGAGCCATGATACCTACGCCAAGGAAGTCAGGTGCATAGGTGCAAAGTGACTTCGGAAAACACCATAGACCACAATAGAGGACTTTAGTGAAGATGCCGCTGGCGAAGAAGGTGAGAGTCCGGTGGAATCCAAGGATGACTTCTTGAAGAGAAGTACCTGCAAGCAGAGGGGACAGAGCCTATGCCACTCTGGAGTGACCAGGAGGCATGGAATACCAATAAACACAGATGACTAAAGATGCAGGAGAGTTGACTGTGACCGTGTCCCTGCAGCTGTGAGGACCAGGCAACGCTGTGGAAGACCAGGAGCCGTTCACAAGCTGTCCCACATCGGAAATCTAGAACCAGGGGGTCGGTGTCCGACGGGAGCACCAACAAGCCTGGGCAGTAGCAACAGACATGGTAAATGAAGAAGGTGCAGTGTCGGGGCCAGCAAGGTCCAAGAGAGTCTCCAAATGCAGGCGGGTGTGAGCAGGCCCTGAGCCAGCAGGGGAGCCCACTGAAGCCAAAGACGACCCTCAAGAGGACCCACAGGTCAGAGGCACAGGAGTTGCAAGAGGACCTCGAGCAGCTCACCAAGGATGCAGGCACACGGTGCAAAGGATGTAGTGAGGACAAAGATCTTGGTAGGAAGAGATGCTGGAGCTTTGTTCAGCCCGTAGATCTCTGTGGGACAGAGTCAAGAAGGCTTGGCAAAGGCAGGGGTGCTCTTCCAGCAGTTCCGACGAGGGATACTGGCTTCAAACCGGCTGAGAAGACAGTGCAGGCCTTAAGGGAGTTGCAGAACCCCCACCTGTGTTGCTGAGCCTTTCAGAGTCCGTGGGACTGGTCAGCTTAGTTGCCTTGTCTGCAGATGCAGGGGTGTGACTCCTTCACTCCAACGGAGATTACTTCCTTGATGCAGTCTCGGTTCCCAAAGCGAAGTCCAAAGTGACCAGATGGTAGAAGTAGAAGTGGTTTTGGATCAGAATCTTGTCCACAACAAATCTGAAGAGCCACACACAGGTAAGCTCGTAAGTACCTAAGGGAAAGGGTTGAGACAATTCAGAGGTCCCTCCCAGAGGAGGGGCTGGACTGAGGGGAGGATACTCCCATGTCCTTTGTCCAGTTTCACGCCTCAGTGGGAGCCAGCGGCTCCCTGAACTGGTTTCAACTGGAGTATACAAGGAGGGCACAAAATGTGCCCTCCAAAGAAGTCTGGTTCTGCCAAGCACCCCCACACTTCCCTGTGCCAGGAAACCTATTGTTCTACCTTCCCATGCTCGAGCTTAGCTCAGCAGCAGGAGGACAGAACCGTGTCTATGGTCGGCAGCAGCGCTAGCTTGATGTTAGACCCTGAAAGGCTGGTACTGGGAATAAAGGGGGGCTCCCTAGGGCAGCCTCCCAGTACATGGGACCCTACATCCAACACCTGAATAGGTCTTTGGGTAGGAGTCCAACATGTTTGGTACCAAACATGACCAGTTTCAGTGCAGCCACTATATAGTTAGACATCTCGTAATTGACTTGATGACCGCTATATGTATAAAATGGCTGACTATACTTACAAAGCCTGGTGAATCGACACCAGGGTTTATAAGGGATGTCCTGCTCATGCAGGGCACCCTCACACTTACAACCTAGCACCCTGCCTTCATGATTGAAAGGTCTGCCTTAGGGGTGACTTATAGGTTATAAGTGCACTGACCTCAGATATAAGAAAGCTTATATCTGATGTGAGTGGTGCTAGTACCAGCACACATGGGCTGCAAAGGCAGGCCTGTAGTCACAGTTTGAATGGCCTCTTGTGGGTGGCATAATACATGCTGCAGCCAATGGGAGACCCCTGGTGTGCCTATGACCTGGGTACCTTACTAGCATATACTAGGGACTTAGAAGGTGTACACCAGTAGCCAATTGGGAAGATACCAAATTACTTACCATAGTAAGATTTAGGGAGAGAGCACAGTGACTGGGGTCCTGATCCGCAGAATCCCAGTCAGACTTGTCAGAAACCAGAATAATACCAGCATAAAGTGGGGGAAACTATGAAAGCAGATCCTACTTTTCTACACCAGCCATCTATTTCCAGGAGTTTATGGACTTGCAGTAAAAGGTCACAAAGTAAAAAAGGTTTAACAAGTTTTGTAAAAGTTTTGCTGAGTCTCCAAAGTATGGAAAACATGGAAATCGACTTGCCTATCCTGCCCACATTGAAAATCAAGAAGGGTGCTGTGCAGGGGCAGGGACAATAAGTCTGGGGCTCACTGCCAAGAAAGAGGACCTGGAGAAGGCCCTCCGAGCCTGAGAGGAAGCCAGGAGAGCTCAAACCCAACTTGTGGAGATCACCCCTGACAGTAGTGGGAATGAGAAGGATACCAGAAATCCCAACTTATTTTTATTTATTTATTTATAAAGTTTTATTTAGCGCGAACTAGACCCAAGAGGGTATCATAGCGCTTTACATTTAGGATCTTTGCGTTAAAAGTTACATCAGATACAAGAGCATAGTAAGGTATAGTACACATGAGCAATGTTTCAAGAATTCGTTGGAGGGAGGGGAGGAAGGAGTAATAGCGGGGAGACGAGGAGGAACTGTGCCCAATGTCCGGCTGGGTAGGTGACGGTCAAGGGGGAAACCAGGGCCAATCTCCTCATTAGCTGTCTGGCAGCTCCACCGGGCATCAGCCATGTTGCTCAGATCTCAGCGTTCAGGAAAACCAGTCATTAGTTTATTTGATTTGAGAAGGTTATATAGCGCTGGCTAGACCCGGAGGTATCAGAGTGCTTAACCAGAGGATCGTTGCATTACAAGGTACATCTAAAAAGGTTTAAATAGCGCTGGCTAGACCCGGAGGGATTAGAGCGCTATACTAGAGGAACATTGCGTTACAAATTACATCAGTTACAATAGCGTAGTAAGGTACAGTAAACAAACAATGAGTTTGAGAGGATTTGTAGTGAAGGAGGGGAGGAAGGAGCCATAGCAGGGAGACGAGGAAGAACTGTCTAATATCCGGCTGGGTAGGTGACGGTCGAGGGGGAAACCAGGGCCAATCTCCTCATTAGCTGTCTAGCAACTCCACCAGGCATCTGCCAGGTTGCTCAGGTCTCAACGTTCAGGAAAAACAGTTTTGAATAGATACATAGGCTACGACGATAGAGGTAAAAGAAAGAGGTGGGGGGAGGGAGTAAAAACAATCCAGAGAAGGAGCTGGGGCTACCATATAGGCCGATGGGGGATGTGATCAAGGTCTGGTCGGAGTCTGGTGGTAGGGAAAACTGTGGCAGCCATCTTGGGGACAGGCCAGGAATTCTGACCTTGGAGTTAGAAACAGCCGGTATCCATTTTAGTCTTTCGCTCGAGGGGGGCCTCGAGCGGGGACACGCCTGCATCTGGATGAGTAGCGCCGGGATTAGGGTTGTGAAAGAGCTTCTGGACGCCATGTTAAGGTCAGCAACCGATATCCAGGAGCAATCCGATCTCTCTAAGAGCAGGGTTGCCCCCCGCCACCATTTGAATCATCGTGGGCCGATTTAAAGCCCCCCGCCACCAGTCATTAGGAGGGTGACGTCCCTCATGGTGGCCCGTCGCCGCAGTGCTGTACAGTCCAGTCACAGTACACTCAGGCCGATGCGATTTGCCGCACTTCGGTCACCAGTGCAGTGCGCTTGTAAGGGAGGGGGTGGGCTCCCCTGATCCGTTCAGACCAAGCGGAGTTGTCGTCAGTTGCTTAATGGCCCCTCACCTCTTTTTGAATGACGGCCGCCATTTTGCACTGCTCCTCCGCCGTACTCCCGGACCTCAGCGAACCGGGGTACCCGTTCCATGCCGCGGCAACCCGTTCTTGCTCTACTTGCTCCGCATCAGGTAGGAGTTTCATGTGCTCAGATTGGAGAAGTTTAGAGCGCTTAAGAGAACGGGAGTGTTGCGCGGACCGGGATCCGAGGCAAAAAACACCTACCCAGCCATCTTACTGAGTTACGTGGCCATTTTGAAGACAGGCTGATCATTGGTAAAACTAATGAATCATAGGAAAATAATAAAATACCTGGAGGGTATTCTGGAGCATATCCTGGAGCAGCTCTCTGCCCAATCACTACTGCACATTCGGTATCTGTCTCTGATAGGACCAAGGGAGGACACTGTCGCTGGCCCCCACGGGGGCGAGAGGAGTAAAAACTGTGTTTCTTCGTGGTGGTGGCGGAGTCTAGGGCACCCCTCCGCTGTCTTACCGCAGGTGGCTGATGGGCTCCGATGAGGCCGAGCCGAGCGAGATGGGCCTGTCGATGGTTATCTGGACCCCAGCAGGTAAAGGCCGAGCTCGTCACCGTGAAGGCCTTCCGTTATGCCGGGATCAACGCCCTAGTGTTACTGGTGCCCGTCCCGTCGCACGGAGGCCAGCGACCACAGGTTGAAGGTGCGGTCTCGCAGCTCTCCAGGCGCCATCTTGGCAAGGTGACTGGCAGGGACGTTGGGGCTCAGATCTCCGGGATGCAAGATCGGAGATAGGCGATTTCAGGCTTCAGGTGGTCAGCCTGCATTCCGGTTTCGAAAACGCTGTACTGAATGGGGCAACAGCATGTCGGAACACCGCTCAGGAAGCTGGTAAGAGGGTTCACATCGGAGCATCAACTCTGTGCGACCATCTTGGAGAGGCTCCTGCCCCTAAGGACTTGCAGAGGTGATCACCCCTGACAGTAGTGGGGATGAGAAGGATGTCAGAGATCTCTTTAATGAGGAAGTCGAGGGGAACAACAAGAGTGTGGCCCCCTACATCTGGAAGTGAGAAGAGTACTACTTCAATGAGGGGGCCCAAGGACCTAGAGGCACAGCTCAGCCTCTTAGAGAAAGCTGGCCCTGGAGAAGAGAAAGGTCAAGCTGGAACATGGTGACAGCAACAAAGACACAGATGTAGATGCGGGGTGCCTATGACCCTAGGTTGCTCAAAGTATATTTACGGGGATGAGATAGATCCATATCTAGCATCTTAGGCAAGAGCATTCCAGATGAGAAGGGTGGGTGCCTACCATTGGGAATGCCTGTTGTGTTGTGGGAACTGATTCCAACAGGGGAGGGGGGCTGCTGACATTAGCAGATGATGTGGTAGAGTATATTCATGTATGAAGGAGGCACATATTGAGCTGTTTGGTCGAACACCTGAAGAATATAGCAGAAGTTCAGAAATACTCACAAGGGGTCAACTCAGACATGGGTAGACTTTGTAGATGCTTCTGTGTATTCACTGGAAGACTGGATCAAAGGTAATCAGGTAGGTATGTGTGACGGGCTCTATAATTTAGTGGTAAAAGAACACACATTTACAGATAGAACCTCAGAGAAGTTACATCTGTATCTAGTAGTTTCTAGCTTTCTAGCTCTAGAGGGCTGAGGAAGATAGCGGATGAATGGATACACATTCGGGGATGCCCAAGAAGTCCCAAGGTGGTGATCACAAGAAAGGAGGACAGGCCTCCCTTTAGGGAAAAGATGGGGCCAAACATATAAAGTTAGAAAATTCCAAAGAGTCCCCTAAAGAAATTCCAAGGGGGGCACAGATCCACATCCCATTTGATGGGTGGATGGGGCATCTGGAAACAAATGTTGACCCTACATAGGCTGGGGTGTGCTATCATTGTAACCAGCCAGAGCACAAGAGAGGAGATACTGTGTGCACCAAAATGTAACCCACTGGTGACCATCCCTAAGGCATTGCAAGTGTAGGCATTGTAAGTGTAGGGTTAGGGGTAGAAGTTGTCCCTGGGGATTTCCAGTGAGACACTAAAGCCCTTGTGTCTCCACCGGTGAGGAGGAATTTAAAACCATGGCTCACTGGCCTGCCAGTATGGTGAAAGGAAGACCGTGATCAAGAATCAATGTGGTTGAAGTCCAGGCCTTGAGGGATACAGGTTCCAGCATCATGATGGTCATGGCCAAGCTGGATTCCACAGGGCATATCATACCGAATGAGGTGCACCAGATAATTGACTCTGACAATGTTACGAAGTCTCATACCATAGCTATGGTAGACTTTGAGTAGGGAGCAGTTACTGATCCTAAGAAAGTAGCTGTGTTCCCTGCCATCCTAATGGAGTGTCTGCTGGGCAATATCTTTGAAATGTCTGCCTGGGCCGATGTGGAGGGGACTCGCGCAACAGTGGCTCTCCCTGAGTGGGTATATGTTTCCACTGGAGCGCATAAGGCCTTTAGGGAAAGTCAAGAGACCTTGAAATCTGGAAACATGTCCCAAAGACCTATTTCCAAAAGAAAGAGCAGGAGGTCTGGCTAGGCCGCTTCCAAAAGTATTCAGGCCTGGAAGAAGACTAACCTTAAGGCAGATGTTCTGGTGTCTGAACAGGAGGCTTCTTTCTGACCTGGCAGAATTGCAAGTAGCAGGTGGACTCTCAAGAGAGTACTTGAGTGAAGTGCAGAAGGCTTGTCCCACTCTTGAAGGCCTGAGACAGCTGGTTGTCAAACAGGAGGGAGATGTCACTGGAAACCCTAAGGTATACTGGGAGGAGGGAATCCTGTACAAGGAGGTAAGGAACCCCAAACTGGGAGCAACCAAGAGAGTGGTGGTCCTCTAACTGTACAGAGAATTCCTCCTTAACCTGGCCCATGACATCACCTTGGCTGGACATCTAGGTCAAGCCAAGAACTGGGAAAAGCTGGTCAATCACTTCTACTGATCCCAAATGTCAAAAAGGTGAAGGAGGTTTGTTGTGTCTGTGTTACTTGTCAAGCCAGTGACAAGCCAGAAGCTCCGCTTATACCGCTGCCTGTGGTGGGGACTCCCTTTGAGAGGATTGGGATTTAAATGTTTAGTCCCCTGGACCCACCTATTGCCTCTGCAATAGGTTCATCCTGGTGGTAGTGTACCATGCCACCAGATACCCTGAAGCTATTTGCCTTTAGACAGTTACTGCTCCTGCAGTGGCTAGAGCCCTACTTGCTATCTTCACCAAGGTTGGGCTCCCATAGGAGGTCATTTCAGATAGGGTCACACATTTCATGTCTTCTAATCCAAAAGGTATGTGGGATGAGTGTGGAGTGACTAATACGTTCATTACCCCTTACCATCCCTAAGGGAATGGTCTTGTGGAGAGATTCAATATGACCATGAAGGGCGTGACAATGGGTTTAGCTAAGAAACTCAGAAGGGATGTTTTCTCACTATGCCTACTACTTGCATACAGGGAGGTTCTTCAGAAAGGAGAAGGTTTCAATCCTATTGAACTACTTTTTGGACCCCCTGTAAGAGGTTCCTTGAGTTTGGTGAGAAAAGGTTGGCAGCGACCTCTCAAAGAATCAAAACAAGATATCTTGGACAAGATATCTTGGACTATGTGCTAGGCCTTCGCTCCAGAATGGCTAATTTATTGAAGAAAGCAAACAAAGTTGGTGGCCAGCCAGGAGCTTATCAATCAATGATAGGACCAGAAGTCCTCCATGGTTGAATACCAACCTGTACAATTCGTGTGGGTCCTAGAGCCGCCTGTGGCCCTCAGTGCCCTCCAAGACACATTGACTGAGCCTTACCCTATATTGCAAAAGAAGGATGAAGTCAAATATCTGGTGGATACATGTGAATAGGCTCATGCTCCATCATGTCAGAGCAAATATCACAATGCTCATTGTGAGAGGTGGGGGAGAAAAGGAGGAAAGTGAACCTCTTACTGACCTGCTGTCTAACAATGTCAAAGATGGCTCAGTGTACGGAGTAGTTCTCTTTCCACTTTAACATAACCCACAATAGACTGTTCTAACCTGTTCAGTCAATTTACTAGTCTTTTTTCATTGACCCCATGAATAATAATATGGTGTACCCATGATGTGGATACTGGTGACAGCTTGCTTGTCGAAAGTATCATTTACATGCTGTCAGACCAATTCAAAGCAAACATTAAAGCTGAAGTTGCAAAGATGCTAGAGTTGGGGGTGATTGATCCCTCTAGTAGTCCATGGTTTGGACCAGGAGTTCTGGTGCCTAAGCCCCACTCCAAGAGAAGAAAACCAGAAATTAGATTTTGTGTGGACCAGAGACTTAAATGCAGTCCCCAAGACTGATACCCACCCCATTCCAAGAACTGATAAGCTCATTGAGAAGTTGGAGGCTCCAAAATATCTGAGCACCTTTGACCTGACTTCAGGTTATTGGCAGATAGCCCTCACACCAGCAGCTAATAATAGGTCTGCTTTTTCAACTCCTAATGGCCACTTTCAATTTAAAGTGATGCCCTTTGGGCTGAAAAATGCACCTACCACCTTCCAGAGGTTGGTGAATAAAGTACTCTCAGGTTTAGAAGACTTTAGTGTAGCTTATCTGGATGATACTGCTATATTTAGTTCCTCCTCGGAGGATCACGTGGTCCACCTCAGTGCTTCTATCCCTACAATAGGCAAGGATGACTATCAAGGTAAGCAAATGCCAGATAGGGCTAGATTCTGTTGTGTACCTGGACCACCAAATAGGTGGAGGCCATGTTCAACCGCTCTAGCCCAAAATCCAGACAGTTCTAAGGCAAAACCCAAGTCAGAGCCTATCTGATAAAGACTTCTAGCCGCAAATTTCTTTCCTTAGACTGGATCAGGAAACTTTTGATGAGCAGTAAGCCTGAGTGTCAGTAGGTGGCGCCCGCACTGGAAATTATGTGTGCGGTACCTATATAGGTGCCACCCCAGCACGCTGACATCAGTTCTTTTCTTCCCGCACCAGTCAGCACAGATCTCTAGAGAGCTACCCTCTCTAATTTTTTGACTGACCTTTTGTTTTGATATTTCTTTGAGACTTTGTCTCCAGGTGTGAGGATGTCCATCAAAAAGGTAGGTTTCAAACCATGCACCGCCTGTCACCGTCAGATGTCGGAGGCAGACCCGCATTTGGTTTACCTTTGGTGTTTGAAGCACCATCACGTCACCAATATGTGCGAGGATTGTTTTACCATGCATTCCCAAGTTGCTGAGGGAGCAGTCCCTCAAGCTCTTCATTGCCTGATGCTGACCAACCCCTGTGACGTTCCAGATCTAGGCCGTGAGGAACGTTCCGAGATAAATTGTGTCTGCACCCAGTGATCATCCAAGTCGTTGGCAGAATCAGGTAAGTCCCATATGAAATAGAAGTAATAGAAGAGGTTGTCGACTTAGCAAGTCTTTGGATGAGTCACTGGACCGGCACCATTCAGGGCCTAGCTCTGTGGTGGAGCCTGTACCTGGGCCATTTCAGCACCTCCCTGAGTTTCTGAGAGCCGGAGTGACTCCTACCTAGCTAAAATAATTTTAAGAGGTCCATGCAATTTATCTTTGGGTGGCCTGACCCCTCTGGAGCAACCTCATGCCCCCATGGGTCCAGGGAGGGGCGTCAACTGTTTTTTGCCGACAGACTACCCTCGGTGCTAGTTGGACACCAGGGATCCAGTGACGGATCCAGAGCGGCATTGGTCGAGCAATAGCGACCTTCCCCGACGCCCGCTCCAATGACGATGCTACCAGTGCCCAGTGGCTGCACCATCCTATCATCATTCCCTACTCTGACACAGAGCCGGGCAGGCATTTCTAGATTCCAGTTCTGTCGCTAACCGGGGGTAGACTCCCCATATCGAAGCAATAGGCTTATTCCTACTATTTGCCTGGATCAGTTGTTGATTGGGAGGGGTCTGGGGACCATTATGGTTGCCACACCTTAGATGATCCAGAGGACACCTACTATGAGGATATGGCAGATGCCAGTGAGCTGAACACCTCCCCAGACACTGGCCTGGTCTCTCCCCCTAACGTGGCTACGTAGAAGGGTGCCTTATTCACTATGATGGTGAGAAGGGCAGTTGAGGTCTTGGACCTTCAATTGCACTCCATGGTAGTCAGGATTAAAGTCTTCACGGAGGTTCTTCAACTGGGTGTTACCCCGTCTGAACCACTTCTCCCTTTCAATGAAACCCTCATTGACGGCCTGCTCGGGTCTGGCCCAAGCTCTGCACAGGGGCTCCTGTGCACAGAACAATTTCTCCCCCATTTGCCCCCCCCCAGGGGACCCCAGTTTCCTCATCCAGCACCCCTCCCCGGAGAGCTTGGTGGTCCAGGCTTCTACCTCCAAAATCAACCCTGGCGTGTCCCCTACCACTCCACTGGATAGGGAATCCAAGAGGGCTGGATACCGTTGGAAAGAGCTTGTTCTCTCTGCCAGCCTAGCACTGCGGTCAGTGAACACCATGATCCTCTTGGGCCAATACTCCCATATGATCTGGGATTCATGCGACGGAGCCCTTGAAGGTATAGTAGGGTTACGGCCAGGCCCTTGTGCCCTTCCATGGCCCCTCACCAACCCCAATCCACCTTACGCTGCTTTTGTGACCACGGAAGGGGCTTTCAACTGCATCTCTACCCTCCCAGCCACCACAGCCAGCAAATTTCCCAATCTTTTCATGGCTGAAGACACGGTTCCCACAGACCACATGGGACAGGTAGCCAGAAGTCCGGCCAGTCCACCACCCCCCGGCAGCAGCAGCCTCCAAACTCCTTTGGTTTGCCCTCCGACTATCCGGAACATACAGTGAGGGGCAGGATACGCCATCACCTGCACCACTGGAGGTCAATAACATCAGACCTTTGGGTTTTGTAGCTTGTCCAAAGTGGTTACTCCCTCCCCTTTGTGACCACTCCTCTACTCATGCCACCCACTTACGACAGGCTGACGGAGGACCACCTCGCCTTGCTTTGTCAGGAAGTGCTAGCTCTCTTGGCGAAGGGAGTCTCAGAGAGTGTTCCGGTATCAGAAGTAGGTGATGGTTACTGTGATAAATAAATAAATCCGTATTTGTAAAGCTTGAACTACTCACCCTTGTGAGTCTCAAGGCGCTGGGGGCCATCATGGAAATTAAGTGAGCTATTGCCCAGAGTCACACGGTGCTGAGCTGAGCTGAGCTGCCGCCGGAGCCGGGATCGAACCGTGAGCCATGTGCTTCGAAGTCAGCTGCCCTGTCCGCTGCACCACACTTCTCCACTTGTAGCGTGGTTTCATGTTAGAACATGGAGTGTTGTGTTGATGGGGTTTTTACCTGGGCAATTGGCTGAAGGCATCAATGGATGGGGTTTGACAATAAAGCCTCTGTTGAATCTATTCATTTATCCAGTGTGGCGACTTTATTACACTGGCAACGATTGCGTGTATACAGGATATGTCAACCCCAACATCGTGAAAAGGTGAGGAAGAACAGAACACGCGAGCAGCGTGCATCAAGGAAGAAACGGAGAGCGATATAGCCTTGCTGAGGAAAATAAAATATCATGAGGCCTATGTGTCCCCGTGTGTTCCCCCACACTCATGTGCACATACATGTCACCTATGTATTTCCCCTCCATGGCCTGTCTACCATGATACTTATGCTGTAACGTGGCCTGCCATAATCCAGTCTCCCATGAGAGAAACGACAAATCTGCTCTGAGGCCTACACGTTTTGCATCACGTTTTCCCGCATTTCCATTATTGTGGCCCAGCCAGAGCCGAAAAGAGGCTTCAGGCCTCAGAACGCTCTGAAAGCTGTAGCTGCGTATCCTTGGCCTTACACACTTGGGCCTCAGCCAAAGGGGCCCTGTCCGAGACAGTTTTGAGCACGGTTATCTGCTTACTCCTACCGAAACCACATTCCTGCCTGGAGAAGGAGGGATAAACATGACCCATCTGCAAGGGAGAAAGCCTAGCCTTTCTGTCTCTTTTTGTGTGATTACAAAACTCACGTCAGTGAAAAGCCCATAGCCCCCGTGCAAGACTTCAGCAGTAAACGAAGAAATAAATGCCACATTGGCCCTTGGTGATGGGCAACCTATGTCACGAATCAGTCCCTGCTCCAAACTTTAGATACCAGATAATACGAGATGTACTGGTCGCCCTGACACTGAAGGCCTCATTTTCAGACTCCAGACTCCCCGGTTGCATATCAACCCTTTCACACGTCAGTTACACGTCATGCTCGAGTTGAGCACAAGTAAGGCAAAGTTCCAGTAAAGTTCCAGCTGATCACGCAACCCCCTCTAGGCATCCACCCACCTATGACACTTACCTATTATCATCGAGTGGACGGCCACCTTCACGCCTACTTACACACCCACATGCTCTTATCTCATTCTCTCTTGCTCCGCCTGAAGCACTCTTGCTTACGTATATTATTACAAACGTATATATACTGTACTCTGTGAATAAAGTTTGAGAATACCTTTTTGAGAATCCTGGTCCTGATCCCTTGTGGTGATGGAACTATTCTCCCTATAACTCGAGTTATTTGAATAAAGCCCTTTTGAACCTGATACCACGGACTCAGCCTCTTGCTTCATGCATAATCATATTGATATCTAGAAATTCTGAACTCGTAATAATTTATTTACGACATAATGGCGCCCGAACAGGGACAAATCTCCTTCCCCATGCGCCGGAGATGAAGGTCCAGTTTTGCCCTTTCCACAGCCGTGACGGACTTCGAGTGTACACGTCGCGGGTTTTCCCGCCAACTCCCTCAGGCCACCGAAGGAGGAGGACTGCGACCTGGCATCCATACGAGGCGGTGAGGATTGCGGATCGTCCCGACCCAGAGCCCACCATGCGAGAGAGCTGTGTCCGAGGTTTCTAGAGATCCACCTAAGATACGCCATTCCCTGCGCAGCGTCAAGTGTCCGAGGCCTTCAAGTTCAAGTTCTGCTTCCCGGTGAGTTTCTCATGGGGGTTGCAATCATGACGGGTTCATTTAATGAACACGGTAAAGACGTGTCTCACTTGTGAGACCGGTATGTTCAAGAGCATGCATTCAAGAATTAATGTTTCAAGATTTAGAGGCCAAGTTTTTAGGTGCACCGATATAACTGTATGAATGTTATCGTCTTAAGTTAGGTTCAGTTAGGTTTGAATGTGTCAGGTTTGTGTGTAAGTTTGTTGCATTGTGATTTTTTTTTTTTTTTTTTGTTCATTGTGATTTTCGTTTTCGGTTACATTCCAACATGCCGTTATTTTCAAAACTGCGTAAGATAGGTACCAGGAAAGGTGTACTAGAGGAACCAGTTAACATTCCGCCTAGAGACACACCTGGACATTTCATGTACTGTAAGCATGGTTTAGATGCTGTGTTGTTTTTAGAACTTTGGGTGGATTACACGAAGGATTTAGAGACAAAGTATAAATGGCCCATTACGGGAACGTGGGATGCGGAATGCATCATGAAGGTAGAGGAAGAGATATGGAAGAGAAAATCTAGACCTGCTCAGAAGGATGCCATTGAGTTATGGCGCAAGGAATCACATAGAAGAACAGAGAAAGAGTTCCACAAAGCAGAGAGAAGTAGACAGGAGTCCGAAAAAGCCAAAGAAGAAAAATCACAGGAAGAAGGGGAGCGGGTAAAAAGAGAGCAGGCTGAAAGAGAAAGAAATACTGCCGTTGCTGGTATTTATCCCGTCCTTTCAGAGGAACTAGCAAAAGTGGCCCCAGTAGAAAAACTAGTTAGAGTGCCACCGCCAGTACCCCGAAAAATAAAACAAACAGCATCCGACACGTTCATTAACAACTACCTAGAGGAACCCCCACCATCATACGTGGACGGAATTTTCCCTGCACCCCCAACGCAAGAACAGCTCCAGGAGCTCGAGGACGGCGGGGAGGGAGGATCCGGGGCAACATCAGGAGGGGGGCCGACAGTAAAAGTAGCAATCTCCGAATGTATATATGACCCAGATCCAGGAAAGGGCAGAATGCTCGTGTTTTCATTACGGCTTAGACGAGCAGTCGCAGATTTGGAAAAATTACCAGATATGGATAAACATCTAAAGAAAATCTACACATTCATAAGAACAGGGGAAGGTCCTGAGTGTATAGCAGAAGCCATACAAAATAGAAAGGTAATTATTAAGAACTATATCCTTCGCTTCCTAATTAATTGTCTGATCAGGGAAAAAGACGAAGGTGATGGTGATGTAGACCGTTGTTATATTGGTTGGAGTGATCACATAGATGCCGGTCAGCATGATAAATCAGGCCAGACAGACAACATGTTGACCAAAATCCGAAAGGCAATAATAGCATCACACGAAGGAAGCCCGAATGAAACAGCTGAGTTATCATCTGATGACGAAGCAGGGGACAAAGACAGAATACATTATGTGGGCCGTGCCCGGCGATTCGAAAGGTCCAAGGGCCTCAATCACCGTAAACAGGGAACTGCCATAAAGGAAAGATATTCCCTTGAAAGTTTGTTCCAGATCACCGAAAAAGCGGTGAATAAATGGCTGGGTAACGATCAGCCCCTCACCCCGACCGAAAATTAATTAGCACGATCAGCCACCCTGTGGATATCCCAATATGATATATATAATAATGATATCGTAGCCCAAACGTTCTTGAGCCTCCCACCAAACGAACAGCGCATAGCTGGTGTTTACATGGTCCAACATTTGATCACGTTATATGAGAGTCAATATTCTGGTCCTGGTCTATTGTATAAGTTGCTGGACGACATCATACTAGACAGGTGGATGAACATGGGTACTGAACTGATTAATGTCATTCTGGATCAGCGACACAAGTATATAGTATACGTGACTAGATCCCTGCTTCCCGCTCCACCCCAGGTTAAGGAACAGTCGTACGACAAGCTGAACCCCCTACGAGAGGTTCATCCTGTAAAGGATGCAAACAATGACCTGCAACGGGTGTATGTCTACACCCCCTTGTCGAAATTAGAAATACTGGAAATGAAGAAAATGTTACCATCCCATGACAAAGACCCGGGGGGTTTTCACCGAGAACTAAAGGACATTCTTCGCTTAGGAGAATATACATATGCTGACATTCTAAAGTTATTAAAAGTACTATTGCCCGCTGGTATTTACGAGAAACTGAAAGGACAGGACTGGGAGGTGGGAGAGAAAAGGCTCAGTTGGGATCTGTTGGAAAGAGAGTAAGTGGGAAGAGGCCCGGGGGTTGGTCTGGGTCCCCGAGCTAAAGACCTACCTGAACTCCTTGTACAAGTTTTGCCCAGATTACTAATCACCAAGAAGGAAGACTGGGATGCTATTTCGGCCTGTAAACAGAAACCAGACGAAGACACTAGCGATTTTTACTCTAGGTTCGAGAAATGTTTCACTATCAATAGTGGTCTTAAGCCCGGTAGTGATTCATATTCCCATCTTTTCGTGAGCAAACTAGTAGAAAATTCCCTACCAGAAGTAAAGTATAGGGTACTAAAGGTTGAGAGTACTTGGCAAGCAAACAGCCCTTCACAAATGTTACAGATGTTACAATACCACCAGAACAGAATTAGAGAGGAACACGAACAGGATAAGAGACGCATGAGAGACACAAAGATGAAGATGCTGGTGGCCCAATCGACACCGGCAAACACAAACACGAACAAGAATAGCACGAAACAAAATACTGGGACCTGTAATTATTGCAAGAAGCCAGGCCACTTCGTAAATGAATGTGCGGTCCTGAAACACAATATAGCGATAGGTAAAACAAAGCCACGATCTTATCCTCCCAAAGAAAATAACACACATCAGACATCAGATACATTTCCACCACCGCCGCCGCCTGTCCATGCACCTGCACCAGCCCACGCCACAGCACAAATGTATGAGCACGCTCAGACTAACTATCCAGAATACCAAGCATATTCATGAAGGAGCCCAGAGAGGGAATTCGACTTGCCCCTCATTCCAGTTCCTGTGGACCAAGCGGGTCCCTATGTGCATGCACGTTTACTAGGAAAGAATAAAAAGTTTTTGATTGACACCGGGGCAAGTAGAACTACCATCAGTCATTCTGAGGTTCCAGGGGCACCCCTCTCGGGCTCAAAGAGTATATCCCTGGGCTTTTCAGGAAAGCCTATTATCAATGAGGTTTCAGAACCAGTCTCTTTAGGAGTTGGTCCACTAATACATACAACAGACTTACTGCTTACTAAATCATGTCCAGAAAACTTACTTGGCATAAAAACATTAAAGGAACTGGGAGCAGTTATCTGTTGCTCGCCAGAAGGAGTGCGACTGTATTTACGTGATTTCAAGGGACATTTTGTTATGAAAGATATTGACATCAGGCTTCAAAATGTACCACAGCACCTATGGGCACAAGGCCCGACTGACGTAGGTTTCATGAACATTACACCATACCAGGTCACCCTCAAGGAAGGAGTGGTGCTGCCACGGATTCGACAATATAAAATTCCACCTGAAGCTGAAGTAGGGTTGCTGAAAATTATCGATGAACTCATCGCACAAGGGGTGGTGATAGAGACAGAGTCAAACATATGCAATTCACCTGTTCTTCCTATTATTAAAAGCACTGATCCTAATGCATCACCTGTCTATAGATTAGTTGTGGACCTGCGAGAATTAAACAAATGTGTGGTGCCACAGTACCCTGTGGTCCCGGACATTTCTTCATTATTGACTGCCATTGATGCGAAGGCTACGTTCTTTACAGTTATCGATCTGAAGAACGCCTTTTTCAGTATCCCAATACATCCGGACAGCCAATATCTTTTCGGTTTCAGTTTAAAAGGCCGCAGCTTCAGATTCACAAGAGCACCACAGGGCTTCACGGAAAGTCCTAGCATCTACAGTCAGGCGCTCAAAAGACAACTAGACAGTATTCATATGCCTACCACCACAGCACTGATACAGTATGTAGATGACATTCTCATCACTGCACGATCGGAAACTGACTGTGAAAGTGCATCACTCACTGTTTTACATTTCCTGGCTGACAAGGGGCACAAAGTGTCCCCTTCGAAGTTACAATTCTGTGAACAGCAAGTGGCGTACCTTGGGCACTTGCTATCCAAGGAGGGTAGGCGACTAACACCAGAACGTATTCAATTGATTTCTTGGCTTTCACAGCCCAAGACACAAAAGGAGGTACGTGCATTCATTGGCCTCACTTCATATTGCAGGCAGTGGATTCCCCAGTATGCTCACATAGCCAAGCCCCTAATACAGTTGACGACACAGGAGGTAGCTTCTACTAAAGTCCTCCCTTGGACACAAGAACACACTGTGGCATTTGAAGAATTAAAAAGAGCTTTATGTCAAGCACCAGTTTTAGCGATCCCTGATTACAACAAATCTTTTATGCTTTTCGTGACAGAGCGGGATGGAACAGCACTATCTGTCCTAACACAAGATCATGCAGGAAAACACAAGCCCTGTGCTTATTTTTCTAGTACATTGGACCCGGTAGCACAGGCTTTGCCTGCGTGCCTAAAATCTGTTGCAGCAACAGCCTTAGCCATAAGACAAAGTGACTCGATAGTGCTGGGCCACCCCCTGACAGTACAAGTACCACACGCAGTAGAGGTTCTCTTGAACCGAACACAAACACAACACCTGACTGTAGCGAGACTGACAGGTTATGAGCTGACGTTATTTCAACCACACATAGAGATCAGACGATGCAATATACTGAATCCTGCTACTCTTTTGCCCTCCAGTAAAGAAAACGTTTCCCCACATGACTGTGTTGAAGTGATACATACCGTGACTAAACCAAGACAAGACTTGACAGATGTTGCACTCCCAGACCCTGACCTAACACTCTATGTTGACGGTTCATGTATGAGGACGGGGGCGGGAGAATTAGTGGCAGCATATGCCGTGACCACTGCTACTGAAATTATAGAGACTAAAAGAATAGACATACTGTCAGCACAAGCAGCAGAGCTCATCGCTCTGACCCAAGCGTGCATAAGAGCTAAGCACCTGAGAGTAAACATTTACACTGACTCACAATACGCATATGGGGTAGTTCATGACTTCGGCGTCCTATGGAGGGAAAGAGGTTTCTTGACTTCTCACGGGGCCAAGATACAGCATGGCCCCCTTATTCAAGCCCTTCTGGAAGCAATACATTTACCAACAGCCATAGCTATCCTGAAATGCAAAGCACATACTAAAGCCACAGATACCATTTCTCAAGGCAATGATCTGGCAGACCGAACAGCTAAACAGACAGCTCAGACCCCACTAGACATGACAAAATCACAGGTACCATTAATGTCCAAAGCCATGACAGTTAGGGATCCTTCCAAGGACGTACAAGACATTCAGACACATGCTACTCTAGACGAATTAAAGAAATGGTCGGAACAAGGAGGGGTACTGACTGATCAGGGTTGGATGACTAAGGGCAAAGAAACATGGTTTCTTCCTGATTCGATGGTACAAGTGATCATAAATACCGCAGATAGTCCTGCACACTTAGGAGAGAGAGCAATGCTAGACAGCTTACAGAATATATGGTTCAACAAGCACCTGCGTGCAGCAGCGAAACAAAAGGTCAGAACATGTATGATCTGTTGCCAATTCAATCCAGGTAAAGGCGTTCCAATGGAACAAGGTGGTTTCCATCCACCTGACCATCCTTTTGAAGTCCTTCAAATGGATTATATCCAAATGGACAGATGCAGAGGTTACAAATATGTCCTAGTAGTAGTATGTTCCCTATCAAGATGGACAGAGGCCTATCCAGTCCCTGATTATACTGCTGTAACTACCGCCAGACAACTGGTGCGAGAGTTTTTCCCACGTTATGGATTACCGCGTGTCGTATATTCCGACAACGGTCAGCCTTTCTCCTCTGAACTCATGAAACAAGTGTCCCTTCTGTTAGGGTATACCTGGAAGTTCCATTGTGTACGACATCCTGAGGCAGCAGGCCTTGTAGAAAGACATAATCAGACCTTAAAGATAAAAATAGCAAAGATTTGCGCAGACAAAGGTGTGGATTGGATGGTAGCCCTGCCGGTTGCCCTCTTTTACATGCGAATGGTAGCCCATTCTAGAACAGGCTTATCTCCCTATGAAGTGGTCTTTGGTAGACCACCGAATATGTGGGGCACACCAATGCCTAAAAAGATCACTGATGTTGATAGTAACATGCTGACAGATTACCTGGCTTCCTTGATGTCTGCACTACTCTCTTGTCGTTCGCAGGTTGCTGCCGCCTTCCCTGACAACACCCAGGTCAAGGAACACTCCCTCGCTCCTGGGGACTATGTTCTCATAAGGAACTTTGACAGAACGAGCCCTCTTGAGCCAAGGTGGAAGACGCCTAAATTGGTATTGTTAACTACGAGGACCGCTGTTAAAGTCGAAGGACGGAAAGGATGGGTTCATCTTCATCATTGTAAACGCTACTTTGGAAATAACGATTCGTTTAAAAAAGACATAAAGACTTCAGACTTTGAGCCCCCTTTACTAGAAGAGACTCCCCAGCAGGAGTACAAAACCAAACTTAGATCTAACAAGTCAGAACCCGTTTGATCAATTAAGTCCACTAGGTGGTGAAGCGGTTGAACATGTATTCTGGCTTGCATAAGATCTTGGATACCGCGGATGAGAAAAAGAGCAAGATGAAAAGCAAATACTGTAAAATATTACGTGGTAGATGTATAGTGACTCTGATATTTTTATTTCTTCTGTGCATCACGATGATATGTATCAGCTTAATACTACATGCTATTTTTCCTCCTATTGCCTCACTCTTACACTCTACCAATGATACCATAAAACACACATTTAGTGATCTGCCATCCCATGAGCTATCATATCGACTTGCCTTACGCAACAATACTTTTATTCAGATGCTGCACCATTCACATCAGACTAGCAATGCTACAGACTGCTGGGTCTGTGGCCGACTTCCCCCGTATCAGAAGGTGAAGGGAGTGTTGCCTCTTTTCCCTTTTCCATTCTCCCATAATGGTTCTTGTGGAGCATGGTTTGCCTTAATGACATCCATCAATGGTGATGCCAAAGAATGTCAAGACAAGGAGTGTAGGGGCGACTGGGTATGGGGTAACTTGAACAAAGTCATGAATAAAGCATGTTTCCCAGATGAAGAAGGTCTTCCCCAAAGGAAAGGTACCGATCTAGAAAATGAAGAGTATCTGCAAGGAAATGCGACCCTTGACTTTATAGCGTTGAATGTCAAACCCATACACAATTTAGGTCCATCCTCAATCACAGTCCTGCCAGTAAAAGGGAACTTGTGTGTCAGAAAAGAAGGCTCTGTACATTTGGGGCACAGCGAGTGTAACACTATACTAGTGTTCAAAGATAAAGGAAAGTCTTACTTCAGAGCATCACGACACACCTACTTTATTTGTGGCCAGACAGCCTATGTACAACTGCCCTTAGACTGGGGTGGGACGTGCTATATATCATTTCTCCTACCACCCGTTTTCTTGGCCCCATCGACCTATCATCAAAATCTTCAACTAGCACTTATCAGACACAGACGAGGGCTCGATGCCTCTGGCATCGACCAGACTGAAACAGCTTGGGAGCAATATAAAGATTTCAACAAAGGATTCTTTTTCTTCATAGGTCCCGTCCAGAATAGTAAACTTATCCGCAGACTAACAAGGATTCTAGAAACAGTTGCTAATGAGACTGCATCAGCCCTGGGGAACTTGACCCAGGAACAGTCTGCTATGAGAATGGTCGTTCTTCAGAATCGTCTTGTTCTTGACGTCATCCTAGCGGATAGGGGCAGGGCCTGTAGGGTCATCGGTTCCAGCTGCTGCGTTTTCATACCTAATAATGCACCGTCTGTATACAAAGCAATAACAAGGCTCCACAAGATTGCCCAAAGCATACACCAAGACCCAGGCACGTGGACTTGGTCCAGTTGGCTCTGGGAAATAATATCAGCATGGGGATGGAAAGTGTTGACCGTCTGTGGACTAATACTATTGATGATATTCAGTTGTTGCCTATGTCTGCAGTGCGGCCCGGCCATTTGCGGCCTGTGCGCTACTGCATGTGTCCCACATCCCCATTTACAAAGCATTGAAAATGGAAAAATAATGCTGCAAGAACAGATTGACTGTCTAATGAGAATAGATATGACATGAGGGTCCACTAGGGGACAAGGAGGGAATGAGGAAAATAAAATATCATGAGGCCTATGTGTCCCCGTGTGTTCCCCCACACTCATGTGCACATACATGTCACCTATGTATTTCCCCTCCATGGCCTGTCTACCATGATACTTATGCTGTAACGTGGCCTGCCATAATCCAGTCTCCCATGAGAGAAACGACAAATCTGCTCTGAGGCCTACACGTTTTGCATCACGTTTTCCCGCATTTCCATTATTGTGGCCCAGCCAGAGCCGAAAAGAGGCTTCAGGCCTCAGAACGCTCTGAAAGCTGTAGCTGCGTATCCTTGGCCTTGCACACTTGGGCCTCAGCCAAAGGGGCCCTGTCCGAGACAGTTTTGAGCACGGTTATCTGCTTACTCCTACCGAAACCACATTCCTGCCTGGAGAAGGAGGGATAAACATGACCCATCTGCAAGGGAGAAAGCCTAGCCTTTCTGTCTCTTTTTGTGTGATTACAAAACTCACGTCAGTGAAAAGCCCATAGCCTTCAGCAGTAAACGAAGAAATAAATGCCACATTGGCCCTTGGTGATGGGCAACCTATGTCACGAATCAGTCCCTGCTCCAAACTTTAGATACCAGATAATATGAGATGTACTGGTCGCCCTGACACTGAAGGCCTCATTTTCAGACTCCAGACTCCCCGGTTGCATAGCAACCCTTTCACACGTCAGTTACACGTCATGCTCGAGTTGAGCACAAGTAAGGCAAAGTTCCAGTAAAGTTCCAGCTGATCACGCAACCCCCTCTAGGCATCCACCCACCTATGACACTTACCTATTATCATCGAGTGGACGGCCACCTTCACGCCTACTTACACACCCACATGCTCTTATCTCATTCTCTCTTGCTCCGCCTGAAGCACTCTTGCTTACGTATATTATTACAAACGTATATATACTGTACTCTGTGAATAAAGTTTGAGAATACCTTTTTGAGAATCCTGGTCCTGATCCCTTGTGGTGATGGAACTATTCTCCCTATAACTCGAGTTATTTGAATAAAGCCCTTTTGAACCTGATACCACGGACTCAGCCTCTTGCTTCATGCATAATCATATTGATATCTAGAAATTCTGAACTCGTAATAATTTATTTACGACATTGCAGGAGTTTGGAAAATGAAGATCTGGCAAGCGGAAGTCAGCGGACGGTGTGTGGATCGCTGAATTCAAGTATGATGGGGAGAAAGGCGCCGAAAAGACAAGTGGAGGAAAAGCGCAAGTAGGTGGAACGCACAGCTCGTCTGCGCTGCATGTCAGGCGCCATGACAATCCAGCTTGCGTGAGTGTGAGCTAAATCTCCCATTGAAATAAGACTGAGAGTAAAGATTTATCGGCGGGGAGAAAACAAGCTACATTAACAAAGGAAACCGGCACCAATGTTTACGTAGCGACGTCGGCGGCCATTTTAAAAGCCGATCTCCCATAGAAATAAGACTGAGTGCAAAGTTTTATCGGCGGGGAGAAAACAAGCTACATCAACAAAGGAAACTGGCACCAATGTTTAGGTTGCGACGTCGGCGGCCATTTTAAATGCAGCTGAACGGGAAATTAATAGGAGTTTGCCTTTTTTTAAAAGAAACCTTATTCTATTTAAAGTGTTAACAACAGGAAGTAGTGTTCAGAGTAAAGATCACAGGAGGTTTAAATATCTTCAGATTTTGACAGTAATAAGATTGTTTTCTGTTTGAGAAACACTTGTATGTATTTAAATTTGAAATATAAAAATATATGTTGTGTTGGTATATAATTAAAATTGACGTTTAAGAGACAAAAGAAACCGGAGAAGTAATTATACTGAAACATACAAAGATAAGTTAGAGTGCAATTTTTTTTTTAAAGTGTAAAAAGAGGTAGGAGAATGCAAAATGTAACTGCTCCACCTTTTTTTATGACAAGTCAAGGGAAACCACCTATAAAGTGGCAGAAATGGAAGAAAATATATGAAAATTATTCCAGAGTGTGTGGGACAAATTTGAGTGCAGAGAAGAAACAGGCACTTTTGCTTCACTGTTTAGGTGGTGAGTAGCAGGAGGTGTTGGAGAATTTGCCTCAATTAAGCCCTGTGAGCCAAAGAGGATTAAATGAGTATGAAGTATGTATTAAGCAGTTAGATATACATTATCTACCTAAAGCGAGTACCATCGTGGAACGTTATTATTTTGGTTTAAGAGAACAAGGGAAAGAGGAAACTGTTGAAGAATATGTGACTGCTCTCAGGAAGTTAGCACCAAGAGGAACTCCAATAAGAATGTTGGGGTATTTTTAGGCATGTGTGAAGTGCAATAAGAGATTTACTGATTAAAAAATCTGTGTGGCAGAGAAGGGAGATAACTTACTGAGTTGGACACACCAGGCTCGCCTTGTAATTATACTAAATCCCAATGGAAATCCCCCTGTGCAAGTGCAGTCTGTAGGGAATGTTGAAAATAAATATGTGAAGAAGTTTGAAGAATTATTCAAGGATACGTTGGGGCGTTTGAAGGGTGCCAAGCCTATTGCAGCAAAGGTCAGGAGGATTCCACAGAGTGTGCAAGAGTCTGTACAAAAAGAGATGAACAGACTATTTGAATCTGGTGTGATTGAGCCTGTGGAAGCAACAGAGTGGTTGGCTCCCATTGTGGTAGCGAGAAAGAGTAACAATGAGATTCGTTTATGTGTTGATCTACGTGCGCTCAATAAGAAGGTTGTTGTGGACAAGTTTCCGCTGTCGAATATAGATGAGATGGTGTTGACACTGATGGTGCATCTTTTTTCAGTACACTAGACTTGGCTTCAGCATATCACCAAGTGCCTCTAGATAAGGGTTCTCAGGAGCTTACTGCTTTCATTACTCCTATGGGGGCGTTCAAGTTCTTAAGAATGCCTTTCGGATAGGTTTCAGCGGTCTCCGTGTTTCAAAGGATTATGAGTGATGTGGTCAAGGGAATTTCGGGGGTCAGGTGTTGTCAGGATAATCTTTTAATTTATGGTAAGAGCATTGAGGAACATTATTGTAGCATGGAGAAAGTGTAGGAGAGATTTCTTAAAGCAGGTTTGACTTTACGTTTTGACAAATGTAGATTTGGGGTCACTGAAGTAGATTATCTTGGTCATCACATATCTGGGTGTGGTGTAAAACCAAAGAAAGATTTGGTAGATACTATTGCTAATTTAAAAGAACTGTGTTCAAAGGAAGAGCTTGCATCGTTCTTGGGATTGGCTGAGTTTTACTGCGAGTTTATAAGAAATTTTGCGGATAAAACTTGTCATCTAAGAAGTTTATTGTGTAAAAATACTGAGTTTGTGTGGGATGAAGTTTGCAAAGAAGAATTTGCAAAAGTTAAGATTGATATCAAGAATGCTCCAGATTTACAGGCTTTCAAACCAGGTGATCTGACATACATTGTAACATATGCGAGTAAAAAAGGACTTGGGGCCTTGTTGAGTCAGAAGAAAGATAATCAAGAGAGTTTGGTTGCATGTGCTTCAAGATGCCTAAGAGGTGCTGAGGTGAACTACTGAGTCATTAAGAAAGAAGTGTTTGCCATCTTCTGGGCTTTGAATTCGTTTAAAAAAATGTGTCTGGGGTACTCGGTTCATTGTTCGGTCTGATCACAAGCCACTTAAAGAGATATTTGAGAAGAAGGGTATGGACTCTATTTCTTCTAGGATCAGGAGGTGGGTGATCGCTCTTCAAGATTTTGCCTTTGGAATGGAATATATTCCTGGAGCTACAAATGTTTCGGCAGATTGTCTCTCATGTTTAGTAGACTGCGTGGAATCTGAAGATATAAAGGGAGATGATGATTTTATGGATGATTTTGATGTGAAGTTGTGTGAAATCACTTTAGGTGCTATCAAAGAGGATGAATGGAAAGAAGAGATAAAAAAGGATCCTGAAATGTTGACAGTCATAGAGATGGTTTCACAAGATAGAGGAAGCAAGCTTGATAAACCTTGGTCATTGGTGTGTGATGAGTTAGCTATTTATAACGACATTCTAACAAGAGGGACAAGATTAGTTCCTCCAGACTGTGGTAAATAAATATTCTTTTTACCTTGACTGAATTTCATGCGGAAAATAAAGTAAAATAGCTCAGAATAACAAGAGGCAGAATCCGTGGTATAAGAGATTTTCTGAATGGGCTTTATTCCAAAATGGCCGACTCGAGTGGCGGCCTTCAGGTTCCGTCACCACGAGGGTTCAGGAAGTGAAGTACCATACTTTATTGACAAGAAGTAACTTTTATAGGTCACACATTACAATGAAATGAATGCAAAAGGCGTAACAATTGATAAGAGAAGTGACATATTGGTACGTAATCGAAACTAGGCGTAATAAGGAGCAGAAAGAAACATGATTGGCTCTGATTATCATGCATAGGTGGATCTATAAGATAATACTTAACATAGATGCGCGCGCAGCAGCATGACGTGTGATTGACGTGCAACTAGGGGGTGACGGGGACTTGACATTTAGCTCTACATGTGGAGACGAGAAGTCTGGGGGGTCAAGTCAACCTAATCCCAAATCATATCTAACATCCTATGTTTAGAGAACTATGTTATCCACAAGAAAAGACTCTCGGACAGAATCTATTCTATACTGACTGTGTGCGTGTACAAGCGTCTAAGTGTCTATATGAGATGCGAGGGGCAGAAAACTTTCCATGGCAACAGGGCTATGAATTACTTGCAGGAGGACGGAAAGGCCGAGTCCTTTGCTTGTGAGCTAAAGGAAATGTTTACCTAAATCACTGGACAGGAATGCATCGGCTGAAGAGCAAAGTAGATAATTCGAAGGTGAAATACAGCTTCTTGGCAGGCAGGCGAAAACTGGCCGAGGCAGGCACCGTTAGCTGCACAGGGAGTAGGACAAAGTTCATGGATACAGATGCGAGCTCAAGCTGAAGCTGTCAGAGACAGAGAGCAGGGAAGGCTTTAAGGACAGAATCGGGCCTACTTGCCTGAACTGTAAAAATGGAGTAACTTAGCCATATAAAGTCGGTGGCCTTTCATACTTAGGAATCGAATATCCAGCCCATTGATGGCGGATCTGACAGAGAACATGTTGGCGGTGGACGCACATATGTTTGCGTTTGGAAACTGGAACTGGAGGGAACATACATGTACTTGTGACATGCCCATAGAACCGTTGGGGTCCAAGATAGGGGACATAACTGATCAGGAAAATCCACATTTCCACATTCCCTCCTTGTCCCCTACTTGCCCTTCAAGAGATATCAATCTTCATCATTCCATCGATTTGCTCATGGAGCATCATTTCTTCTTCCTTCTTCTTCCGGCATTTTGAACGAGAACTTTGATATGGAATGCATGATGTGGCACACAGACCACAAATCGCTGGTCCACATTGCAGGCATAAACAACAACTGAAGAGCATAAGAAGGCCAATACCTAGGAAGGATAGAACTCTCCATCCCCAGGCTGATATCACACTCCAAAACCACCCGGACCACGTCCAAGTGCCTGGATTCTCGTGTATCTGGCTCACAATCTTATGAAGGCGCGTTATAGCTTTATATACAGATGGCGAATTTTCTGGTATGAATATGCAGCAGCTGGATCCGATGACCCTGCAAGCTCCGCCCCTATCGGCCAGGATGACGTCAAGGACAAGACGATTCTGGAGAACAACAATTCTCATCACTGATTGTTCCTCTGTCAGATTGCCTAGGGCGGCTATAGTCTCGTTTACTACAGCTTCAAGAGTCTTGGTTAGTCTGCGTATCAGCTTACTATTTGATATTGTACCTATATAGGGAAAGATACCTTTATTGAAATCTACATACTTGTCCCATGCCGTCTCAGTATAATCGACAACTGGGAGATCTCTTCGCTCTCTATTGTGTACTAAATGAACATTCCGATAATAATCAGGTGGAGCTAGGAAAACAGGTGGCAGAAGGAATGCTATGTAACAGGTACCATCCCAATCCAGAGGCAGAAGCATATATGTCGTCTGACCACATATAAAGTAAGAATGGCGAGAAGCTCTAAATGAAGATTTACCTTGATCACTATATTCTACTGTAGTAACGCATTGGCTATGGCCCATATGTATGGAACCAACTTTTCTTACACATAATTCACCCTTAACTGGAAATACTGACATAGTGGGCAGAATTAGTTCAACTTCGGATTTGACATTCAGAATCATAAGATTAGGTGTAAAATTACCTAATTTATACACTTCGTTTTCTAGATCAGTTCCTGTTCTACTGGGGTGACCCTCCTTATTAGGATGACAGACTTTGAATAAAACTAGATTCAGATTTCCCCATATCCAATGTTGTTGATAAACTGCTGTGTCTGGGTCTATGGAATTTAGTAAACTAAACCATGCTCCACAGGAGCCATTGTGTGTGAACGGATGTGGAAAGAAAGGCAGAACTCCTTTGTTATTCTGATAGGGAGGGAGTCGGCCACACACCCAACAATTGGTGGCATTACTAGTCTGATGGGAATGATGTAACATACTAATGAAAGTGTTATTGCGCAGCGCAAGTCTATAAGATAATTCATGTGGCGGTAGGTCACTAAAAGAATGTTCAGCAGCAACATTATAAACATGTCTAGAAATAGGATGATATATGTGCAAAATCACACTTGTAATAATTATTAAAACACTCAATAAAAACAAAATTAATAATGTCCTCATACAGTAGCTACGCAGTGATTTACAATACGCCTGTCGTTTCAACATTTCTCGGGTATTTTCTCTACTCAGGTCCAAGGGATACATGTCGGAGACAATTCAACCGCTTCACCTTGGAGAGGACTTAAACAATCAAATTGCTCGACTGTTTGGGCCTAAGCTTTAATTTATAGCACTGAGAGTCATTCTGTTCAACAAAAGGGAGTTTTGAATCAGTCTGTGAGGGAGTGCAGGGCACAGTGTCTATATCCGAGGATAGTCCATGAAATTTCTTAACGTGGCTGGAATGTATCCATCCTTTGCGGCCCTCCACTTTCACGGCTGTTCTTGTGGTCAGCAGGACTAGCTTCGGTGTTTTCCACCTGGGCTCCAATTGGGTTTTCCGATCGAAATTCCTCACAAACACCAGATCCCCCGGAGCAACGTCATGGGGTTTCACCTCAGTGTTGTCAGGAAAAGCTGCAGCTACCTGTGAACGACAAGATTGTAGTGCAGACATCAAGGAAGCCAAGTAATCTGTCAGCATATTACAATTAACATCAGTTATTTTACGTGGTATAGGCGTCCCCCACATATTTGGTGGTCTTCCGAAGATCACCTCATACGGGGATAGCCCTGTTCGAGAGTGTGCTACCATTCTTATGTAAAATAGTGCAACTGGTAATGCTACTATCCAGTCAACACCTTTCTCCTTACATATTTTAGACAATCTGATTTTCAAAATTTGATTATGTCGTTCCACGAGACCTGCTGCCTCGGGGTGTCGGACACAGTGGAATTTCCACTGATATCCCAACAAAAGTGAGACATGTTTCATTAATTCGGATGAGAAAGGCTGGCCGTTATCTGAATATACAACACGTGGTAAACCGTACCGTGGGAAGAATTCTCGAACTAACTGTTTGGCAGTAGTCGGGGCCGTGTAATCTGATACTGGGTATGCCTCAGTCCATCGGGAGAGAGCGCAGACAACTACCAGAACATATTTGAATCCTCGACATCGTTCCATCTGGATATAATCCATTTGGAGCACTTCAAAAGGATGATCAGGAGTCTGGAATCCACCCTGTTCTACGGGAACACTTTTTCCTGGGTTGAACTGACAACATATCATACAGGTACGGACTTTTTGTTTAGCCGCTGCTCGTAAATGTTTGTTGAACCAAATGTGTTGAATGCTATCTAGCATAGCTTTCTCTCCTAAATGCGCTGGGCTGTGAATTGTAGCTATAATGGCTTGGACCATAGAGTCAGGAAGAAACCATACAGATTTCTCCTTCGTCATCCATCCCTGATCTGTCTGGATCCCTCCTAGTTCAGTCCATTTCTTTAATTCTTCTGCAGTAGCATGTGTCTGTATGTCAATTACGTCAAGTGCGGGATCCTTAATTGTCATACACTGTGTTGGTGTCTGAACTATTGGCTTTGTCATGTCTAATGTGCGATTCTGAGCAGTCTGTTTAGCTGTTCTGTCAGCTAAATCATTGCCTTGAGAAATGATATCAGTAACCTTCGTGTGTGCTTTACATTTCATAATCGATATGGCAGTTGGTAGATGTATTGCGTCTAACAAGGCATGAATGAGGGTTCCGTGCTGAATGTGGGCACCATGGGAGGTTAAATAACCTCTCTCTCGCCACAGCACGCCGAAGTCGTGTACAACTCCGAATGCATAACGTGAGTCAGTGTATACATTAACTTTCTTATTTGTGGCTTGAATACAGGCTTGTGTTAGGGCAATAAGTTCTGCTGCTTGGGCTGACAAAGTATCTATACAATTTGTCTCAATAACTTCAGTGTCTGTTGTGACTGCATACGCGGCCACTAAGTCTCCTGTACTTGCTCTCATGCACGATCCATCTACATACAACGTCAGGTCTGGATCTAACAATGGAACGTCTGTCAAGTCTTGTCTAGGTTTCGTCTTTATTTCAATAATTTCCACACAATCATGAGCTAGTGGGTCTGTTCCAATTACAGGTAATAGTGTAGCAGGATTCAATGTATTACACCGTCGGATCTCTATGTGTGGCTGAAACAATGTCAGTTCATAACCGGTAAGTCTTGCTATGGTCAAGTGTTGTGTTTGTGTTCGGTTCACAAGAACTTCTACTGCATGTGGTACTTGTACTGTCAATGGATGTCCTAACACTATGGCATCGCTTTGTCTGATTGCTAAAGCTGTTGCTGCCACTGATTTCAGGCATGCGGGCAAAGCCTGAGCTACGGGATCTAATGTACTGGAAAAATAAGCACATGGCTTGCGTGATCCTGCTTGATCCTGAGTGAGCACTGACAAAGCAGTACCTTCGCGTTCTGTGACAAAGAGTGTAAAATGTTTGCTATAACATGGTGTTGCTAAAACAGGTGCTTGACATAAAGCTTCCTTTAAGCTTTCAAAAGCTTGTGTATGTTCCTGAGTCCAAGGGAGAACAGTCGATGTGGCTGCCTCCTGTGTGGTTAACTGAATGAGTGGTTTTGCTAGAAATGCGTACTGAGGGATCCACTGCCTACAATATGAAGTGAGGCCTATGAAAGCCCGCACCTCCTTTTGTGTCTTGGGTATTGACATGTTAGCAATTAACTGGATGCGATCTGGTGTAAGCTGCCTTCCCTCCTTGGACAGCGAGTGACCAAGATAAATAACTCGCTGGACACAGAATTGCAGCTTAGAAGGGGACACCTTGTGCCCCTTGTCGGCTAGAAAATGTAAAACTGTCAGAGAAGCCTTTTCACATTCAGGTTCGCTTCTCGCGGTGATCAGCAGATCATCGACATATTGAAGCAGTGCAGTGTTAACTGGCATGTGGATACTGTCAAGTTCTCGTTTCAGTGCTTGGCTGTAGATGCTGGGGCTTTCTGTGAATCCTTGGGGAGCGCGTGAGAATTTAAAGCTGCGCCCATTTAAACTGAATCCGAACAAATATTGGCTTTCCGGATCTATTGGGACGCTAAAAAAGGCATTCTTGAGATCAATTACAGTAAAGAATGTTGCTTCGGAATCAATTGCTGTCAATAATGATGATATATCGGGGACCACAGGAAATTGTGGCACAATGCACTTGTTTAGTTCACGCAAATCAATAACCAATCGGTATACTGGCGGAGCAGTAGGGTCAGTTCGTTTAAGAATCGGAATTATCGGCGAATTACATACATTGGAGTCTGTTTCTACAACTACTCCTTGGGCAATTAACTCATCAATGATTTTCAGCAAAGCCACTACAGCATCTTGCGGTAACTTGTATTGTCGCATTCGTGGTAATACCACTCCTGCCTTGAGTGTAACTCGGTATGGTGTAATGTTCATGCAACCAACATCAGTAGGGCCTTGTGCCCATAGATGCGCTGGTAAAGTCTGTAGTCGGGGATCCATGTCTCTAGACACATAGTGACCTTTAAAATCACGTAAAAACAACCTTATTCCTCCCGGAGAACAACATATTATGGCTCCTAGTGCTTTCAGAGTTTTAATTCCTAACAGATTTTCTGGGCATGATTTAGTAAGCAATAAATCTGTAGTTCGTGTCAAAGGTCCTATCGTAAGTGGAAGAGGCTGTGATACTTCGTTAACAATAGGTTTTCCTGAAAAACCAAGGGAAACATTTTGAGAGCCTGAGAGGGGTGCCCCTGGAACTTCACTACGTTTTATAGTTGTTCGACTTGCCCCTGTATCGAGTAAGAATTTTCTATCTTGACCTAATAATTCACTATGTACATAAGGTCCTTCTTGATCTACAGGAATCTCGATAAGCGGTAAGTCAACTTCCCTCTCTAGGCTGGTTCATGCGTAACGCTGATACTCAGGATATTCATACTGTGCAGTCTGATACATTTGTCGTGTGGTGGTTTGTGTGGCAGTAACAGGCAACGGTGGTGCAGCTGGCACAAACTGTATTGGCTGTTGTGCGGCTGGCATGGCCTGGGAATGTGGCATAGCTCCTTGTTCATTCTGATCTTGTCTGAGTGGCCGTGATCTTTCTTGTGTTTTTCCTATGGCGATATTGTGTTTTAAAACTGGACAATCGTGTACATAATGACCTGGCTTTTTGCAATAATTGCATGTCCCTTTTACCGGTCCTGCTGAATCGGACTGTGTCATACCCTTTTTATGTCCTTCAGCCGGTACTGTCTGAGACACTAGCATTTTCATTTTTGTATCTTTCATACGTCTTTGTTCGTGTTCTTGTTCATCTCTAATTCTATTGTGATGATACTGTAACATTTGTAGCATTTGTGACGGAGTGTTACTTTGCCAGGTACTCTCGAATTTCAATATTCTATTCTTTACTGGAGGTAATGCATTTTCTACTAATTTTGTCACAAATAAATGTGGATACGACTCACTACTTGTTTTTATACCACTATTTATTCCAAAACATTTTTCAAAACGGGCATAATAGTCACTTGTGTCTTCATCATGCTTTTGTTTACAGGCCGTGATTGCACCCCAATCTTCCTTTTTCGTAGTTAATAAACGTGGCAGTACTTGTACTAGTAAACCTGGTAATGCTTTGACTTTATCCCCGAGCCCTGAACCTGCAGCTCGGGCCTTTTCTTCCGTTTCTAATGCTGTCCAATCTATCTTTTGGTTTCCCACTTCCCACTCTTTTTCTTTCAGTTTTTCATAAATACCAGCAGGTAAGAGCACCTTTAATATCGTCATAATATCAGGATAGGTATACTCTCCCATCAGCAACATGTCCTTAATTTCTCGGTGGAAACCCGCTGGGTCTTTGTCATGACTTGGCACTACTTTCTTCATTTCTAACAATTCAATTTTTGATATGGGTGTGTATACAAATACACGGTGAAACTCATTGTCTTCGCCTTTTATTGGGTGCACTTCTCGTAAGGGATTTTGTCTATCCATATAATACGGCGTTCTTTCTCTGCGGGGCAGCGGGAAAGAATCCGGACTTACAAAAAGGACATACTGTTTACGTGACACTAATATTTCCTTAATTAACTTGTTACTAGAACCTCTCCATCTGTTCGTGAGTAGTTCCGTTAATATATCAGGTAAAGGACCAGGGTCAGCATGTTGGCTCTTATATAGTATAAGGAGTTGCTGAATCATATAGATTCCAGCTAAACGTTGTTCATCTGCACTAAGGTTAAAAAACGTGTGTGCTACGGTCTCATCACCGTATTTTTCAGGACTGTCAATCCAGTGAACGGCTGATCTGGCTAATTCTTGCTCATCCATGGAATCGAGGAGGTGGTAACCCCTTCGTTCTCGTAGTAGTTTATCTGCGGCTTGGAACAGATGTTCAGGAGACTTTAAATTTATTACAGGCGTCGGATACGTTCTGCTATTATTTGGACATACAGAGTGTATGGGATCAGAAAAGCATCTAGTATTATTACAGGATCTTCCTCTGCCTACGTATGCTATGGTTTCTGACTGTCTTGCGGAATTCCCTGATTCGGAGACTTCATCTTGCTCGAACTCGTCTGTTTCCAATCTTTCTTCATGAATACGTTCTATTTCCCTACGGATTTTTCGGCACATGGCTATTATACAGTTTTTCTTATCGTGTCTCCCTTCTGATATATTCTGGCTCCATTTTGTAAGAATAAGCATTGTATTCGGGTCTACCCCCGGACGGTCTTGATTTCTGATCACGCAGTTTATGAGGAAACGTAACAGTTCCCCCTGTATCTCTACTTTCTGGAATTCCATAGCTCTGTTAATACATTCTGGGTCTCGCCCTGTTTGGACAAAATGATATATGTTATCTAGATGCGTAGTCATTCCTGGTAACCTCGCTAAATACTCTGCGGCTCGTCTGATACGTAATGATGCCAGGACCATTTCGTCCTCTTTCCCGACCACCGGGTCATACCTACAATCTATAAGGAGTTCCTTAAGCGTGCGTTCACTTACGAATTTGGGTGTACGTGAATGCGCTGATTCTTGAAAAACAAGTTTATTTATTCTAGGTGGCGTAAAAGTATTGCTTGCACCTCCCGTGGCCCCTTCAGGGGCGTCGGGTGTGAATGGATTCGTCGAACGTGACACAGCAACTATAGGTGTCGATACCACTGTAGAATCGATTGCGGGGACAGATGCGGAAACAGATGTGCTTGCCGGAGCTCGTGTCGGGACTTGCTGTTGCACGGGGACAGATACCTGATCCTGACGTTGAACCCCTCCGCCAGACGGTCTATGTGGTGTGGGGTTAGCATACTCGGGAGCTGCGTCATCTAGATATGAGGAAAGAAAAACATCTTCTGCGGTTCTGGGATGCCCTTTTGGATGTACCTTAATTGGAAATAATGGGGGTGGCAAGTCTTTTGGCATCTCTGGAACAGCCTTAGGTAGTCCTTCGGCTAGGAGAGGATACATACCACTCATAAGAGCGTTTCTTTGTCTATCTACTTGTTCTGATTTCACTCGGATACCTTCCTCAATTAATATATTTTCTTGAACTTCCTTTGAACTCTCTTTACTCCTCTCTTCTTGTCTACGTGCTTTTTCTGTACGTCTATGAGATTCTTTACGCCATAACTCAACAGCGTCTTTCTGTGACTGTCTGACTTTTCTTTTCCATAACTCTTCCTCCACTTTCATGATGCACTCTGCATCCCAGGTTCCCGCTGCGGGCCACCTTTGACTTTCCGGCAATCCCTTGGTATAATCTACCCATAGATCAAGAAACAATATGGCATCTAAGCCATGCTTGTGATACATAAAATGCCCTGGGGTGTCCCTAGGAGGAATAGGAACTGCTTCTTCGAGCACCCCTTTTCTGGTAGTAATCTGTCTTAACTTCGAGAAGAGCGGCATCTTGACAACTGATCTGATACTTACTCTTGAATTCACTTAATACGAAAAACACAATAATGAACGGTGAACAATGAACAATCATTCATACCACAATATGCAAGACATTTGAACACTTTAAACATTTAAACATTAAACATTTTTTTAAAAATGACCGACGATGATGACAGTCTGCATAACTAATCACCAAGCAGAATTCTTGACGATAGCTAGATACTTCGGAATACTTGATATACTGCTAAACAGTACATATACACTGCTAAACAGTGCAGACCAAATTTGTGTACCCAAATCCGTCTTGACCGGCACAACCTATGTGCGCGTCAACACGCCTCCCCGGCGATGGTACTCACCGAGTAGCTCCTTGAAACGGAAGGCCTCAGAGAATGAACGGGACTTGATGACTGCGGATAGCGGACCCTCTGGACATCGGGACTTCGAAAACCTGGTGGGCCTCTGTATACCTCGGATCTTGCTCTCTCAGCTAGGCTCTGGTCGGGATACTTCGCACTTCTCACCGCCTCGTCTGGGTTGATCGCAGCCTCAGTCGCCCCCGCTTGACCGGAGGGAGCTTACAGGAAATCCTGCTGGTACGCGTTTATGGTCCGTCCAGCTGTGGCAGGAGACCGGGCCTGCAACGCACCGCCGGCGCGTGAGATGAGAAAGTGTCCCTGTTCGGGCGCCATTATGTGGTAAATAAATATTCTTTTTACCTTGACTGAATTTCATGCGGAAAATAAAGTAAAATAGCTCAGAATAACAAGAGGCAGAATCCGTGGTATAAGAGATTTTCTGAATGGGCTTTATTCCAAAATGGCCGACTCGAGTGGCGGCCTTCAGGTTCCGTCACCACGAGGGTTCAGGAAGTGAAGTACCATACTTTATTGACAAGAAGTAACTTTTATAGGTCACACATTACAATGAAATGAATGCAAAAGGCGTAACAATTGATAAGAGAAGTGACATATTGGTACGTAATCGAAACTAGGCGTAATAAGGAGCAGAAAGAAACATGATTGGCTCTGATTATCATGCATAGGTGGATCTATAAGATAATACTTAACATAGATGCGCGCGCAGCAGCATGACGTGTGATTGACGTGCAACTAGGGGGTGACGGGGACTTGACATTTAGCTCTACATGTGGAGACGAGAAGTCTGGGGGGTCAAGTCAACCTAATCCCAAATCATATCTAACATCCTATGTTTAGAGAACTATGTTATCCACAAGAAAAGACTCTCGGACAGAATCTATTCTATACTGACTGTGTGCGTGTACAAGCGTCTAAGTGTCTATATGAGATGCGAGGGGCAGAAAACTTTCCATGGCAACAGGGCTATGAATTACTTGCAGGAGGACGGAAAGGCCGAGTCCTTTGCTTGTGAGCTAAAGGAAATGTTTACCTAAATCACTGGACAGGAATGCATCGGCTGAAGAGCAAAGTAGATAATTCGAAGGTGAAATACAGCTTCTTGGCAGGCAGGCGAAAACTGGCCGAGGCAGGCACCGTTAGCTGCACAGGGAGTAGGACAAAGTTCATGGATACAGATGCGAGCTCAAGCTGAAGCTGTCAGAGACAGAGAGCAGGGAAGGCTTTAAGGACAGAATCGGGCCTACTTGCCTGAACTGTAAAAATGGAGTAACTTAGCCATATAAAGTCGGTGGCCTTTCATACTTAGGAATCGAATATCCAGCCCATTGATGGCGGATCTGACAGAGAACATGTTGGCGGTGGACGCACATATGTTTGCGTTTGGAAACTGGAACTGGAGGGAACATACATGTACTTGTGACATGCCCATAGAACCGTTGGGGTCCAAGATAGGGGACATAACTGATCAGGAAAATCCACATTTCCACAAGACGACACATGGGTATTTGTAAAACCTAAGAACGTATTAGACAAGATTTCTGGTGGCCAGGTTCAGATCTCATGGTGGAACAGGTGGTGCGTGATTGTGCCCCTTGCTCTTTGAGCGACAAGATTCTCAAGCCCAGACAATCTCCCATGGTTTGTAGAAGATTACCCTTATGTCTGTGGGATAAAGTAGCCATTGATATTGTCGGTCCTCTTCATGGTGAACATCAAACTCCATACTCAATAGTTTTATTGATTTGTACTCACGTTGGATTGAAGTGAGCTCAGTGCATGACATCCGACACAGTCTGTTATTAAGTTTCTGGATGCAGTTTTCAAGCGAGAAAGCTTTCCTGGTTCTTTGCTTTCTGATAATGGTCCACAATTTTGTTCAGGTGAAATGGAGGAATATTTAGTAAAGTGTGGAATTAAACATAAAAAACTTCTCTTTATCATCCCAAGAGCAATGGTGCCATTGAAAAGTTGAATAAAACTATGAAGGAAGGCATTCAACTGGCAAGAGTCAACAATTTGAATTGGAGGGATGAATTGTAAAATAGGATTTCAGTTTACAGGTTTACTCCGCACTAATCAACGGGAAAACCCTTTTTGAGTTATTCAAAGGAAGGTCTGCAAATACCATCATCTGTCCTGGCTGGATGTGTTCGGTCAAAGGACTTAAGGATAATGACATTGGTCAGTGGAGAGAGAAAGAATTGGCCTTGCTAAAGAAAAGGAAGTTTTATCATGACTCTCACAAATCGGCTAAGCCTGTTGAATTCAGTGTTGGAGACAAAGTTAAAATCAAAGCGCCTGTGGGCTGTCTGAACTGGTCTAAGTTCACTGGTGTAAAGTCTGTGGTAAAATTGTTAAAGAAATGCTGTGAAGACAAATGATGGTCGCATTTGGAATCATAGCTGTGTAGTTCATTTTGGACCAAGAAGTGGTGGTGTCTGTGAAAAAGGAAATTCTGTAGCATCTTCTTCTGAAAAGCAGTCTTTGGAACCTGTACGCAAAAGCTTAAGATCTTGCAAAATTCCTGATTATCTCAAAGACTTTGTAAGAAGTTAGCACTTCTTTTGTGAATAGTGATAATTATTGTTTAAAAAAAAAAAATTAGTTTGTGTTATAAGGAAGGAAAGGTTTGGGATTCCTATTGTTCTGTGTTTCAATTGTAGGAAGTAAAGTGTGTGTTGTTTCTTTTGCTATTTTGTTTAAAATGTAAAGAGGAAGAAGTGTGATGTAGCGTGGTTCCATGTTAGAACATGGAGTGTTGTGTTGATGGGGTTCTTACCTGGGCAGTTGGCTGAAGGCACCGATGGAGGGGGTTTGACAAAAAAGCCTCTGTTGAATCTATTCATTTATCCAGTGTGGTGACTTTATTACAGTAACTACTTCTGCTACTTTCTGGTGCCCAAGAAGGATGGAGTCCTGCATCCTGTTCGCAATCTGTGCCTTCTCAACCTTTTCCTTAAAAAAGAGGAATTCAAAATGCTCATGCACGTGCAAGTCCCCACTGCCCTGGACCCGGAAGACTGGATAGTAGCATTGGACTTACAGGACACATATGTCCACATCCCCGTCCTGCCTGGCCACTGACATTACTTGTGGTTCACAGTGGGCCAAGAGCACTTTCAGTTTGCCGTGCCCCCCTTTGGCCTTACCAGTGCCCCTCGGGTGTTCACCAAGTGATGGGGGTGGTTGCAGCTCATTTGTGGAAGTCAGGGATTCCAACCTTTCCCTACCTCAACGATTAGCTGTTGAAGGCGGGCTCAGCCCAGGTAGTTGTCTCCCACCTCCAGACTAAGGCAAACGTTCTGCACTCGCTGGGGTTCACTACTAATGTGCCAAAGTCACACTAAGCTCTCTCTCAAATGCTCCACTTCATCAGAGCTGTTCTGGGCACACTGCATTTCAAGCCTATCCTTTTGAACAGCCAGTCCAGGAATTTCAGGCTATATTTCTGTCTCTATCCTTGATTTTGGTGAAATGAACTCTGCGGCTGTTAGGCCTCATGGCCTTCTGCATCCTGCTTGTTACTCATGGCCGTTGGTATATGCGGGCTCTGCAGTGGGACCAGAAGGCCCAGTGGGACCAGAAGGCCCAGTGGGTGCAGCATCAAGGGAATCTCTCAGACATGGTCCAAATTTCAGAGGGAACTGCGAAAGATCTTCAGTGGTGGCTGACGAACTGCAATTGGGTCAGTGGCAGACCACTCTCTCTTCCACCACCTGGAGACAACTGTAGTGACAGATGTGTCACTCCTGGGCTGGTGTGGCTGACTGGGAGAGGTTGAGATCATAGGACTCTAGTCTCCAGCAGATTTTGGGATCCACATCAACCTTTTGGGGCTTCAGGTAATCCGTTTGGTATTAAAATCCTTTCTTCCTTCAATCAGGGTAAGTCTGGTACAGGTGTTTACAGACAACACCAACTCCTCATGTGGTATTGAAACAAAGAGGGTGGGGTGAAGTTGTGTATTCTTTGTCCAGAGCTACTGCGTCTCTGGACGTGGCTGAAACACCAAGGCATATCCTTAGTAGTTCAACACCTGTCAGGCTCTCTGAGCGTCAGGGTGGATGAATCCCGTCATCGATGTCCAGTGGATTACAATTAGCGTCCTCATACGGGTGTGGCGCAAGACCTCTCAAGAGTGGGGAGAGCCTTGGTTAGATCGATTTGCCACTGCCAAGAACGCACAATGTCAGCAGTTTTGCCCTCTCGATTTTCCAAGGTACCTCTCACTCAGCGACTTTTTGCATTGAGTGGAGCCCTGGCCTCCTGCCTGCCTGTCTGTCAATACCACTCTTGCCCAGAGTTTTCAAGAAGATCAGGAACGACCAGACCAAGTCATTGGGCATGGAGACTCTGGTAACCCGAGCTGTTGAGCATGAGCATCGGTCCCCCAATCAGGCTTCCGCTTTCGGAGGATCTTCTGTTGCAACAAAAGGTCAGGCTTCGGCACCCGAACCTGAAGCTTCGCCATCATGCGTAGAAATTCAGTGGCAACTGTTTTCGATCTTGCTCTCTAATTCTGCAATGTTATTTTGGAAGCCAGGTGTCCCTCCAATAAGACTGTATACATCTGCCTTTGGTGCAAGTTCTGTGACATGGTGTACTGACCAACATGTTTATCCTCTGTCTACACCTCTTTTCCGAAATCTCCCGTTTATTCTTTCCTTGGACCAGCAGTGCCCTGCTTTGGGAATGTTGATCTTTGGCATCTCGGCATTTCAGCCATCCCGGCATTTCAGCCATCTTTTTTAAATCCCCTCTTGCACATAGGTTCTTGAAAGGTGTCCAATATGTTTTCACCAGCGCCTTTTACTATGCTACAGTGGGAATTAAATGTAGTTCTTAGGTTTCAGATGTGTGGTCCATTTGAGCCACTCCACAACTGCCCACTCAGACTGCTTTCCATCAAATTGTCTTTCTAGTGGCGATAACATCTGCCTGAAGGTCAGTGAGTTACAGGCATTGTCTGGAAATCCTCTGTATCTTACTATCTATCCAGACAAGCTGGTACTTCATACCTGAGCATCCTTTTTACTGAAGGTGGTAACGCATTTCCACATAGGCCAGTCTATGATTCAGTCTAACTTCTATACTCCGCCTCATCTCTCTAAAGAAGAGGAGAGACTCCACCTGCTAGGCCCAAAAAGAGCTTTGTCGTTCTACCTTGACTGCACAAAAGAGTTACAGGTGGACGATCAACTCTTTGTGGGGTATTTTGGTGCCAAGAAAGGGTAGGGGGTGCAGAAATAGACAATCTCATGATAGATAGTGCGCTTCATCAAAATCTGCTATTCACTGGACAAAAGGCAAACCCCTAGGGCTTGTGTCTTCTCTCTACCAGAACCAAGGATTTGACCACTGTGTTCGCTCATGGTGTTCCTGTCCTGGATATCGGTCAGGGAGCAATGGTGGCTTATTTGCATACATTTATGAAGCTCTGCGGCCTGGGCTGTCAAGTCAAGCATGACAGTCACTTCACCCATTCAATTTTACAGAACCTTTTAGTCTAAGCTGTATCGCAGCCCACCTCTGGAGATGTATTACTTGGGTATCTATTCTAAGGTGAGGAATCTGCAACTACAAGTCTCTATCAGATAAACAAGTTACTCACCTTCGGGGACCCACTTATCTGGTAGAGATTCTATCTACATGTAGATTCCTTACAGACCCTGCTATCCTCCCCGCTCTGCGAACGGATTATAGTGTAAAGGGTTCACCCTTTCTAAGGGCACTAGCTTTGCACACCAATGATCAGTGTTCCTTGTGGCTCCCCGCTTCTGGCATGGAAAGCTGCAAAAAGAAACTGACGTCAGCGCACTGAGGTGGCACCTATATAGGCACCGAGCACATCATTTCTGGTGCAAATGACGCCACCTACCAGTGCACAGAGGTACTGCTTATCAACAGTTTCCAGGTCCAGTCTGAATATTTTAAGGTAAGTAATCTGTGACCAGATAGAGTCTCTACCAGAAAAGGTGTGGGCTTACTGGGTACTACAGAAGATATTTTAAAGGTTATGGTACCATAGTGGCACCTTTGGCAGAGCTACCTTCCAAGAAACAGCTCAGAAAAGTCACCTGGACAGACCAGTGTCAAAAGGACTTTGACACCCTAAAGGAAGCTTTGCGCTCAGCATCAGTCCTCAAGGCACCTGGTTTTACCAAAGAGTTTGTCGTCCAAACTGATGCTGGGATTGGGGCAGTATTTTCGCAACTGGATGACCAGGGTCATAATCAACCAGTTGTCTTTATCCGCAGGCGACTACTCCCCAGAGAGCAGGGTTAGAGTCCCATTGAGAGGGAAGCCTTTGCTGTCGTTTGGTCCCTGAAGAAGCGGAGACCCTACCTGTTTGGGACTCACTTCAGAGTTCAAACTGGCCACAGACTTTTCAGCTGGTTGATGCAGATGAGAGGAGTGAACCCCAAAACTGTTGAGGTGGTACATTTCCTTACACGGTATGGACTATAGAGTGGAACACAGACCTAGGACTGACCATGCTAGTACAGATGACATTTCCAGGTTCTTCCAGTTAGATGATGAGTAATACTAGGACAAGGGTTGATTTTCCATTATCTTTCATCTGGAGGGTGGCCATATGAGGAAATTCCTCTTTTTGCATGATCACCTCAGAGGTTTGGATTGACGCTGCTGGTTTTCCGACTCAAAGTGCACTGAGGCCTGCTAACCAGACCTCAGTGCCAGTGTTCAGACCCTTTACAAAATGTATGTTGAATTAGCTTCCCCTAATTGCCATAAATTGACTTACTGATAAGTCCCTTGTATATGGTACCAAGAGTACCCAGTGCATGTAAGACAGTGTCCCCCCAGCACTGATTGTGCCGCCTTGTGTGTGGCAAAGTACAAAAAGCCTCCCAGCCTGCCACTGCAGCCTGGAAGAGCAGCTTTAAACTGATGGTTTAACTTAGGCATTTAAACCAATGGCAAAGCCCCCACATTTTCTTAGCAATATACACGTTTCCCCTAAGTTTTACATATCCTTCTAATATGTCCTAACCCAAACATTTCCAAATTGTAATTTTTGCTGTGGAAAGGTTAGTAGCCCCATTGGCTAACTCAGAGTTACCAGCTGATTTCCCAGTCTGGCTAACTTCTGAATGATCTATTACAGTGGGTACTGCAAGGTGTCAAATTAATCGTGGCATTAAACCCGACTTGATTTTAAGGTAAGGCAACTTTTAGGAAGTTGCCCAGTTTATCCAGTGGCCTTGCACAGTAACCAGCCACCAGACGGCCTTCTGCCCTCCTGCGGAGTAGTGTGAATGACTCCCAGGCTCAGGAACAATAGAAGCCTGCTACAAGGAGGGGATAGTAAACTCCCACCTTGCAGAAAGCAACTCAGGTGTTGGTCCAGAAGACGGGCTTCAAAGGTGAAGCCGACTTAGGTGGCCAAATGGCGATCAGACTACTGAAGGGCTGCCCCTTTGTTCTAGTACACAGGGTTGCGGCGGGAAGATAGAGGGGAAACCATGGCCAAACCGATTTTCCCATGGGAGTGTAGCCCACAGGTAGCCACGCCTAGGTTAGACTGTCAAACCCCTAACATCCGAACAAGGGTTCAGACATCTTGAGAGTGGGAAGAACAGTGCACTCTGGGATTGGTCGATGCCACACATAGCAAGAAATCATCATAGGGTGGTAAGGATCCGGGTAGCCCATTGGCTAGTGACTGCATCAACCCCCCAGGCCACTTTCTAGGCATAAATATGGCACCCTGAACCTCGGTTCATAATGGAACTGGAGTAAGGACCAAAGTCAGGCTACCCTGCAGATCCCTAAACCTGGCAAGAGAGGCTGCAGTCATTGATAGACTACATCTTGGGCTACCAAAGAGTTGACTGTGCCTGTGGCTCCTGGCTCATGGAAAACTCTTTCCTGAGCCCCAGCCCAAAGAAGTGACACATAAGGTCAGTCGGCTGACCCCCTGGAACCAGCACCAGGGCCGACAAAGCAGAAGAAGCCCATTCAGGCAAGGCAATAGCCACTTGCTTTGAATCGCCGCTGCTCACGGCTGAGCGACTCAAGAGACTGTTCCTCATTGGCCAAAAGTTGAACATGAGTCTGCTTGACCCAGAAGTCACGAGACCCACTGTGTACGGAGATCGGTAGCCCATTAACAACTGCCCATCTACTGGCTCAAAGAGAAGTTTAAGACACAGCGACCCCTGCAGCCAAAGTCTCCCCACCTTACCTGTGGAACAAAGAATAACCACAAGGACCCCTCAGTCAACCGCACAGCACCTAGAGCATCTTTCAGCATGATCCTGTATCCCCAGCATCAGAACCACTCCATTAAAATCTATGGTGGTCTTGATGTAAAGTGTGAAACTGGACTTGAGACTGCTTTGGTGAAAAGGTAACTGTCCAAATACTTCTTAGTGCCCCCTGACGTTCTCCCTGTTACATTTATGTCGCCCCACTCAAGACAGATCACTTAGAAGCTTTTATGGAGGTAGAAAGTCATCAGCGTGTTCATGCAGTTATTTGAATTTGATGAAGGGCTCTGTGATGATGGGGAGCCATTGCAAAAGGTCTCTGAGTTTCTTGTAGACTGCTCAGTCTCAAGCCCAGTGACACTGTTAACAAATGTTGTCATTGCTTTGATGCTGCTTGGTGTTGAGTCTGTGTAAGCCATTGATTGGGTGCTCCTCTATGTCGAATCTGGTGAGGCCATCAACGAAGGTGGTCAGTGTCAATGCTCGGCGTAGAGTCTATTAAGGCTTTCCATTGGGTAGGTAGGAGTACACTCTAACCACAACCAGAAGTCTAGAATCTTGGGGACAGACATTGGGGTTCATGAATCACTCCCACAGAGGGCAGCAGAGGGGACCAGGTCAGATCTAGTTGAAACTGGTCAGGTGGAAAGCAGGAAAGGCCTCTGTAAGGTTGTTGTAGCCCTATAGCTCAGACAGCAGATAAGCCACCTACCCTTGGGGTCACTTCTGAGGTTGGGGGTTTAAGGCAAGCAGGTCCAATCTTCCTTCAGGTTCTTCAGACAATAGAGCAGTCCTGATTATTTTCAGGACCAGGAGAGTACTGGGGAAGCCCCATTAATGCAGTGCCAGACGGGGGTGGGAGACGACCACTGGTCACACCCTAGCCAATGAAGTATGGTTCCTAGAGAAAACCCTGCCCACTTTTACAACACTTCCTGTGAGTTTTGTTAACTATCTCACAGTGCCCCTCTCTACCTAAAGCCAAGATGGCAGGACCCTTCTCCCCTTAGCCAGTGCTCCCTGGGCACACGAATGGGTGTGGCTGTGATTGTGGGCCAACCCTACCTCGTGGTCATTCCAAACCAGTTCTAAAGCAGCTCCCCCTCCAACTGGGTTTCTAGCCAAGCTGCCTAGAGAGACAAAGGAAGTGGCAGGTCTGATGTAAAGTTCATCTGCTGGTGCCAGAGTAGGTCGCTTTTAAGTGTAACTAGTCCTTGAACACAGCTCCAGGTCTATTCTGCTAAGGAAAGGCCAACATCTCCCCACACCCAAACCCTCTGTCTGGGAGCAATACACATCTCACAACACTGGAGCAATCAGGTGAAAGTTGAATACTCAAAGACCCGACTTACTCAGCACAGTTAACTGTATTTTTAAGACAAAGGGGGAGCTTTTAACAAACATAAAACTTCCCTCACAGGACAGGCTCACGGCCACTGACCTGTTAGTCCAACTGTTCAATTTAAAAAAAGCGTCAATGCACCACATTCCATACAAGCTTCAAGTGGAAATTTGTAACCACAAAGAATTGTGACCAAATTGGTGAAAAAGTGTGAGAAAGGTCAGAAAGTACCTCATGTTAGCATCACCAGGGGGGGCTGCTGGTAGGTACTCACCAGTTTGCCCACGTTATCATCATCTGTAATCTTCTTGACCGGAAAAGAAAAAAGTGTGTGTTGTCAAATTCCTCGGAGGTGAGAAATCATCATCGGGACGGAGCACCAAGTTGCAGGCTCGGCACGGATGCGGTGATACTGACGACTGCAGTTATCGTTGGGATATGTGACCAGTTGGTGCGTTACTCCCATTTGAGTGTTTCGCAGGTACGAAGGATGACAGCAACCACTCAGTCTGGTGCGACTGACAAGTGAGGTGAATACTGGTTTCCCCATCAGCCCTGATGAAGTTGCCGTAAATGATTAGGCAACGAAACATGTTGGCGTTTTGTTTCTAAATGGCCATGCATACACCATTCTTTTAATTTGAGGACACTCCCGGCACCTAATAAAATTACGTTTCGCAAGTGAGTCTTCCCCCATTTTAATTCTGAGGATTGCATTTCTTTTCTCACGGGGACCAGCTGGGCACTGAGTGACATTTGCACTGACAGTGCACTTTTACACGCTTTCACTGATTATCTTTCTTTTATTTCTCACCTCCGAGGAATTTGACAACACACACTTTTTTCGTTTCTGGTCAAGAAGGTTACCGATGATGATAACGTGGGCAAACTGGTGAGTACCAACCAGCAGCCCCCCCGGTGATGCTAAGGTGAGGTACTTTCTGACCTTTCTCACACTTTTTCACCAATTTGGTCACAATTCTTTGTGGTTACATTGACACTTTTTTGAAATTGAACAGTTGGACTAACAGGTCAGTGGCAGTGAGCCTGTACTGTGAGGGAAGTTTTATGTTTGTTAAAAGCTCTCCCTTTGTCTTAAAAATACAGTTAACTGTTCTGAGTATGTCGGGTCTTGGTCTGTTTATACTATATTGAGTGTTGGGTGACCTGACTGCTTACCCCCTTGTGCTCCTTCTTGTTGTTTTGACATTTGAATACTGGCAGAAAGACCTCCTGAAGTTTAGGCAAGGACAGGTAACTTTTCTAAAAGTGTGTTTTCCAACATTGTTAGTCAAAATTGGATTTCGGCTTTAAATTAGATTTTGAATAATCCAGTGTTTTCCTATGGAACAGCTATCTTTGGTGCAGTGATAAGGGCTTTTGGGACCTGTTCACTGTCAGGATATGTGTAACATTAATTTCTTCATATCCTACTTTGAAATACTGCACACCCTTATTGGTAATAATGCCTATGTTAGGGATTACTTATAAATAGTTCAAAGGAATGGATAGGCATATCAAAAAGGTGACAGTACTGAGATCGCTGCCTAAAAGCCTGTATGAACCAATTTTCAAGATGGACATAACATTTTTATCATTGGAGGTAACCTACTCTATTAGCTTTAATGACCATGTGTATGGTAAGCGAGATACATGAGTTACGATAAAATGCCCATCCCTTAGATGCCATAAAGACAAGTTTCTATCACGAACTAGCCCTAAAGATATACTTATGCCTGGATGAACCTTTAATTCTGAAAGCATTGTTTCAAAACCTAACAACTGTGAAATAATGATCACTAAATTCCTTAGATACATGTCTCAAGTGTTATACTGATGGACCTAAAGGGTTCTAAAAAAACAGACCATCTTTTTGTCTCCTTCGGCCATCCACAAAAGGCTAACCCTCTTTCTAAGTAAGTCCCTGGAAGGTGGATCGCTTCTAAATTTGCTTTCTGCCACAAAACAGCTGATTGCTCACTCAGTAATACCTTGTCAGTACATTGACTATGGCAATGACACTACAGCAGCATGCTGGGTTGCAGTTGGCTGACATCTGCAGGACAGCTACATGGAAAAAGTGCCTCACTTTTACAAAACATGGCTACCTAGCTACAGAAAAATCCAGAGATTCCCTAATTATAGAAACTGTTCTGCAACAGCTATTTCAGTAACTGAGCCTCTTTCTGCTTTATATAAACACACTTTTTTATAAAGTCATTTCTAATGATCCAGTGCTGAAACAGAAACAAGTTGCATGACGGCAACTACAATTATCTAGGTTTTTAATTTTTTTATTTTTAATCTTTATTCGGATATACAAATATCCATAAAAGAGCATGACAAAGAATAAAAAATAATGCATGTTTAGATCAATATACACATAATTAAAAACAATAAATACTTCGCGGCTTCTACAATTATGCAAAACAGCGTCACTAAATCGTCATGGGCGTATGAATTCGGTAGGGCCACTAATGAAGTGGGACTCTGGATATAGCAGCATATTATGGTAAAGTGCAGGGATTTGGCGAGTTGAGGCGGGATATTTTATCATAGCCCGGCCCAATGTAAACAACGTAAGACTCCCTATTATTATTAGTCTGACTATTAAACAATGTTAAACGGATCCATGGATGGTGCAGTTTTAAAAAGGAAGCAGAAAGTGTACATTAAGACCGCGACCGGGACATATTAAGAAGTAAGAAACGTTCAGAATAAAATTAGCTAATAAAAACGAGAAACCTAGGCTATATTGAAGCAACATACACATCTGTACCCCATAAAATCGTGGGTGGCTACTCCTCACTTCTAGTGTTCCTTACTTTTACAGCTAGTCTTAAAAAATTCACGGTGCTGAACAGCGAAATGGGTCTGAGGAAAGTTTCAGGAACAAAAGTGCCACCTTAGCCTGGCTAAATTTAGTTAGTCTTAAAATAGTTTTTTAAAACATTGACCTTGGGTACGCATAAAAGGGACAAAGTAAAACAAAATGGAGAGTATCTTGCGGAGACCTCTGATCGCAGCCGCAAGGGCCCTTTGTGTCAATGTCTGCTGTGAACCCTACAGGAACTGATAAAATGTGATGCAAAAGATTCAATCTAAATCTGGTCATTAAGAATCTGTCATGTTTGTTGTATATATTAGACAGATAAAATTCCATTACCGGCATTGATTTTGTTAGCAGGTGGGCTCTCACTGAGACTTTTATCATATCTCTGTCCTCCCTTTCGCATGCTAAACGCCGTAGGAATTCAGTCTTTATAGTGCCCTTGCCTCTGGTAGTAAGTGTGGTGGGCTCATCAAAATAGTTGGCATAGCCCAACCATTTCAGGGTATCCCTTACATATTTGAGCCAGGGTATCCGATGACCTTTATCCCGGGCGATGCAGTCCTCAAGTATTTGTCTGCTTAGAGTTGCCTCCGGGTTAGTCCATATTTTTATCCAGCATGTAATAGGTTTAAGACTTGACCTTTCGCTGATATAGGTGAGGCCTAGCTCCTCATGAACAGTGTGGGAAGGCGTACTTTGGGGTACTTGCAGGACCCTTCTGAGGAACTTATTTTCCTCAGTTTGAATCAGTGGCGTATCTCTAAAGCCCCATACCTCACTCCCATACAGGGTCTTAGCGCAACATACCGAGCTGTACAAGTGCAAAATTTCATTTGGTGACCAGCGACCTAATCTTTTTGCAAAGTTCATGATTGAACCCACCGATCTGATATGTTGGCTGCATTTGTCAAAGATCAGAGTTTTAAAATTGAGCTGCTTGTCAAATAAAATCCCTAGATAATTAAAAACGACACTGGCACATACTCAAATCAGATAAACACTTTGAGCACCAATTAGGTGAAGTTCCACTAATTTCCACTAATCTCATATAGAAGAGGTCGTACCATCAGATACCATCAGATCCCTTCTTAGTCCGAGTTATCCAATAAGCAGATCATCAGAAAACTGGTTATCATTAAGTTGTAAGGGTTTCCACAAATGTGGAAGCTGCAAAGTATGTGACCTAGCGATGGACAAGACAAAAGAGTTTAAAAATCCTAGAGGCAAGCGATTTACGATCAGTCAAATGATTAATTGTAATAGCAAATTTGTTATTTACATGTAATGTATTTTTTTTTTTTTTTTTAAACAATCTTTATTCGAATTTTGCATAGAAGGATCATTGAGATACAATCTGTATTACACGCAGTACTTATACATATTTCCAGGAATGTTATGCAAGTATCTTAAACTTTCTCACAGCTGGTATCATGTATTTGTCAATGCACATCAAATAAACCATATGAGCGGTTGACATTACATTAGATATATGCATTGCTAGTTGTCTGATCACGACTACGTGTTATTTCCCCCATCTTCAAGGCTCTGTATGTATGGGGGCAACGCCTCCCGAACAACCTTCTAACTCCCAATCCACCCTAACCCACCCATTCAACGCAAACGCACCACAACTTTCAGTCTGGGGGTTTCAGATCTCCACTCTCCCGTGGAAGATGGGGTGATGGGGAGCGGACGGGGTCCACCCCCCTCCCAGCACGGAATGAGGGGAGGATGGTGAGCAGCTGGGGAAGGGGGGGCCCGGGGGGAGAATCCGATGGTGTCCGACCAGTATAACAGCGGGGGGGGGGAAAGGCTTGTATCATGTCCCACCAGAAAATGGTCTCTGTCAAACTAGAATTTACAATACTCAGTGCCAGGGAACCGGCTCCAGTCACTCCCAAACGCATCCGCTGGTACGTATACTATCTCAGACTGGGGTACTCCGGGGACCATTCCCCACAGCCTCCCCATCCTCCTCTTCCACCTCTCCCCTGAATAGCTCGGTCAGGTGTGCCCATTCTAGGGAAATAGGGCGCTTTCGCAGTCCTCGACTCTCCTCCCGGTACAACGCCTCTCGTTCCGCTACCAACCACCTCAATACTTCCTCTCCCCAGACCTCCACCCGCGGCGGGGCCCGAGACTTCCAACGCTGGGTGATCAGGCGCTTTGGCAGCATTAGGCCAGATTGGTAAAACGGCGCAACAGTTTCGCTTTACGGGGGAGCGGCAGCAGACCCAGTAGGCAAGCTTCTGCTGTGTCCCAGGAGGGGCGCTCAGTAATTATATGTAAAACATGTGTTATCCTGCCCCAGTATCCCCGCAGCGCCGGGCACTGCCACAGCATGTGCAGCAAGTCGGCATCCTGCGCCGGACATCGTGGACAGGACGCGACTGCTGAAGCATACATCCTACCTAGTGTATGGGGTGTAAGGTAAGCCCTATGGAGAACAAACACCTGAATAGTTTTCAATTGACAATTGCGGGACACTTTCTTAGGGTATTCCAACACCGAGGTCCACTCCCTATCGCTAAATGCTCGGGACAAGTCTGTTTCCCACCGCAACCGAAGAGGATCCAAGGAGACCCGGTTATGCTCCACCAGGCCCCGATATAGCCAACGGACCAGGTAGCGGCCATGCCCCATTATATGGAGGGAGCGCAGGAGTTGGAATGTCGAGGGTTCCCGCGGCGTTTCCGGCCATTGTTCCCGAATATACCTGGAGATCGCCGCATGTAGTAGAAATTGAGTGCCAGGTACCCTGTTTGCACTCACAAAGTCCTCATGGGACAACAGCTCGCCGTCCTGGAAGAATGCGCTTATCGTTTCCACTCCGTGCTGCGACCAAGGCCGCACCTGACCGGCCCTCAGGATCCCCCGCCTCGTGGGGAGTCCACACAGTGGTATGTTGGAAGCATATGGAGATTGGAGTTTGGCATATTTACATGCCCTTCTCCAATACAGCAGCGCTATGTGCAGGAGGGCCGGGGGGCCTAATAGTCTAGGGGCCCCAGGACACAACAATGACTGTAAGGTACCGCGCGCCAATTGGGCCGGGGTGTACCCGATGTCAAACAGGTTTTTTCCAGCCAGCCAATAGGCCAGCCACTGCAGCTGGCCCGCAATACAGTATGCCCTAATGTCGGGAGCCCCCATTCCTCCGGCCCCGCTCGGCAGCCGCAACTTAGCTAATGACATCCTATGCCGCCCCGGGCCCCAGACCAGCGAGGTCAGCAGCGTATCTAATTCACGAAAAATCCAAGCTGGGTATACCACCGGAATGTTGATAAAATGGTAAAGTAAGCGAGGCAGCATCACCATTTTAGAGATCGTTATCCGTCCCGCGATGGTGAGCGGCAAAGTGTTCCAAAATGCAATTTGGGAACGTATGGAAGAGATCGTACGTACTAGATTGCCTGCTATGACATCGGACCTGGAACGATAGATATTAATCCCCAAATACCTAAACGTGACTGGTGCCACTCGTAAGGCCAAGGGTCCAAAGCGGACCTCCGGGGCCGTCAGCACCCCACTAAAGGAGTAGGCTAATGATTTCAAGGCATTGATGCGTAGCCCGGATATCTCTCCAAATTGGAAAAAGAGGTCCGCCACTGCCCCCAAGTCAGCCTGGAGATCCCGGAAGTACAGCAGCATGTCGTCCGCGTATAGCGAGACTGAATGGAGGCATCCGTCCATCTGAATGCCATGGGGTATCATGACCCGCCGAAGGTTTTGTGCTAACGGTTCCAGCGCCAGTACGTACAAAATAGGAGATAACGGGCAACCCTGGCGAGTGCCCCGAAAGATGGGATATGCAGAAGAGATAGTCGAGCCCGTCTTTGCCCGGGCCGTAGGGGCGGTGTAGAGCAGCCGAATCCAGGCACACAGCTCTGGGGGAATGCCCATCTTTGCCAATACGTCCAGCATATAAGCCCAACTAAGAGTATCGAAGGCCTGCTATATGTCTAAGGATAAGCACCCCGCCCCCACCGGCCGGGGCCCAGACGCATGCAAGATGGCGTGAAATCGTCGTAGATTAAGGGAGGTACTGCGCCGCGGGACAAACCCACACTGATCCGTGTGGATCAACTGCGGCAGGAGTGGAAGGAGGCGGCTAGCAAGGAGCTTACTGAGGATTTTGTATTCTGTGTTAAGGATCGATAACGGCCGGTAGGATGACATATCCAAGGGGTCTTTATCTGGTTTCAAGAGGGAGGTAACGACTGCCTCTCGAGTGGTAGGGGGGAGCCTTCCCTCTGCGAGTGCAGTCGTGTAGAGCTGCAATAATTTGGGGATCAACTGAGGCGAGAAAGTGGAATAAAATTCGATGGGCAGTCCGTCAGAACCGGGGGTCTTTCCGTGTGCCAAGGACTTAATAGCTACTTTAATCTCGGCCGAAGTAATCGGGGCCTTTAAGTCGTGAATTTCCGCTGCAGTCAGCACTGTGAGATTTGCCTGTGTCAAGAAGTCTGACACGGCCTCTGTACTGGGCGCTGGATGTGCGCCATAAAGTGCCTCGTAGTGAGCCCGGAAAGCCGAATTTATGCCCACCTGAGTCCGGACTTGTACGTGTTGTGCGGTGTTAATCACCAGGATGGGAGTAGGGCAGGTCGGGGGGGCAATCAGCCATGCCAGTAAGGGGCCTGCCCTATCCGCCTCCGAGTGCGTACGCTGGGTGTATGCTCTATGGTCCAATAAGCGGAGCCGCTCCAGGGCCTCCGCATACCTTATTCTGGTCTCCTGCAAGGATTCTGCCGCCCGCTCTTCCCTCTGGGCCTCTACCTCTTGCCTCTGGAGCACCTCCTCCAGCTCCGCTAGGTCCCGGACTACACTACTACGGGCCCTCACCAAAGAACTTAGGGACACCCCTCTCATAGCCACTTTGAAGGCTTCCCACTCTATGGATCGGGACGAGGCAGTGCCTTCGTTGACAGTAAAGTAAGTATCTATTGCCCTCTGTAGGGTATCACGGAAAACCTGGTCCTCTAACTGAAGGGGCTGCATCCTCCAAGTCGGTATTGGTGCCGGGGAACGCCCCCACTGCAGGCCCAACTCGATAGGGTTATGGTCCGACAGGGTTTTGCCCAAATAAGTGCAATGGGAGATCGCGAAGGACAATGACGGCGAGCCCAAGAAGTAATCCAGCCGGGTATGCAATCGGTGGGGATAAGAATAAAAGGAGTACTCTCTGTCAGTCGGGTGCTGCGTTCTCCAGAGATCTATCAAATTCCACCCTCGTGTCCACTGACCCATGGCCGCGGCCCTAGTCTGAGCCGCAGTCCCCGCCAGAGGAGGGTGAGATCGATCCAACTCAACATCGAACACAGCATTCAAGTCGCCACCTAGCAACCATGGACAATCACTCCAGACCGACAAGGCCACAGACACTCGGGAGAGAAATTGGGCATGTTCTACATTAGGGGCGTACAAAGAGCCCAGCACTACAGGTGAACCATCCAATAGGCCCCGTAACAGCACATACCTACCCAAATCATCAATCCGGCTCTCTTGTAACGAAAAGGGGACCCCCGCACGTAACCATATTGCAGCCCCTCTAGAAAAGGCAGAGTAGGAAGTGGCATAGAATTGACCCCTCCATCGTCGCTGCAACTTCAGGGATTCTGTATGGATCAGGTGGGTTTCTTGGAAACATACAATCTGGGCCTTTCGGCGGTGTAATTGGGCCACCACCCGATGGCGCATCTGAATGGATCCCATACCCCGTACATTCCAGGATATGAAGACATATGACCTTGGAGTCGTCATCACGTCAGGGTAAAAAACACCCTCCCACTCCCACCCCCCACCCCCCGCACCCCGCCCCCACCGCAACCCCCCGCCTCTGTCCCCCAGACTATGTGGCAGTCCTGTAAACAAAACCTCCCATGCCCAATACTGGGTCCGACGCCCCAACTGCATCCGAATGAATGAATGAAAGAATGAAATAAAATTTATCATCGCGCTACTAAGCCCGAAGGCATCAAGGCGCCTAACCAAAAAAAGTTCAAAAGTAGACTGATCAGAACTAGGGGTAGGCCCTGGCAAATAGCCACGTTTTAAGAGCCTTCCTAAAGGCTTGCATGGAGGGAAGAGATTTGATTTCCACTGGCAGCATATTCCACAGCCTGGGGGCTAAAGATGAAAAAGCTCTGCCCCCCCATTTGGCTTTACGGACTCGGGGAACAGATAGCAGAAGTTTGTTGGCAGAGCGGAGATTTCTAGAGGGTGTATAGGGGGTCAGCAAGTCCCTCAAGCCTCCAGCCCTATTGGAGGCCAGAGCCCAATATGTCAAGCTCAGGGATTTAAAAGAAATCCTGGCCTCAATTGGGAGCCAATGCAAGGACCTTCTGGCAGCCTGGACCGAAGCCCGTTTGGGCAAATCCAAAACAAACCTGGCCGCAGCATTCTGCACCATTTGTAGTCGTGTTAGCAGGCCCTTGTTAATGCCTAAGTAAAGGGCATTACAATAGTCCAATCTGGAGCCTATCATTGCCAAGACGATCTGTTTTCTGGCTTGAGGAGACAGATAATGTCTAATCCTCCGTAGGATATTTATTAGGCCCCAGCAAGTGGAGATAGTTCTCCTAACTTGTTGGTCCATCCACAAGGTCGGGTCAATCATGACTCCTAAGTTTCTATCCAGGGTCGTAGGGGTCGGGCACAGCCCCAGCGAGGTCGGCCACCACTCAGCCGACCAGAAATCCTCCTTTCCTCCAAACACCAGAATCTCTGTCTTTTCGCCGTTGAGCTTCAAGGAATTACAAGTCATCCATTGAGCAATGGCTTCCATGCAATTTCTAAGATTGGAAGCCACAAGAGTGTCGGGTTGGGCGAAAGACAGAAGAATCTGTGTGTCGTCGGCATAGGAGATTGTCTCCATCCCATACGATCTAATAAGCCTGGCAAGTGGGGTCATATAGATGTTAAAAAGGGTCGGACTTAAAGCCGACCCCTGAGGAACCCCACATATCACAGGATGGGATGGAGACAGAAACTCCCCCAGCTTTACTCTCTGCTCCCTCTGGTTGAGAAAAGAGGCCAGCAAACTAAGTGCGGGCCCCTCAACCCCTATCTCTCTCAGCCTAGATGTTAAGACTGAGGGAGACAGGGTGTCAAACGCAGCCGAGAGATCCAGCAGGATAAGTAGAGTAGTCTGACCCCTGTCTACTCTAGTGCGGATGTTATCAAGCACAATAGTCAGGGCAGACTCAGTACTATGTTCTCTCCTAAAACCGTGCTGCGAGTGATCTAACCGGCCAGATGTTTCCAGAAAAGCAGCAAGGTGATGGTTGAGATGGATTTCCAACATCTTTGCAGGAGCTGGGAGCAGCGAGATGGGGCGGAAGTTTTTAAGAACCCCAGGGTCAAGCGTGGCCTTCTTTAACAGAGGTTTTACTACCGCTTTTTTCCATTGAGGGGGGAAAACCCCTTCCCTCATTGCCCTATTCATAATGTCTAGTAAGGGGGGAAGAAAACACTCCTTACATTGTTTCAGAAGTGTCAAAGGGCAAGGGTCTAATGGAGACCCCGACCTAATCTTAGTCAAAAGGACTTCAAGTTCCTGTAAGGAAAGGGGAGGAAAGCTAGACAGGCCCCCTAATGATATTTCCTCCGGTAATGTTGCCGAAATAACAGAGGTGCCCAGGGGGGTAGATAGCGTTAGCCTTTAACGCTCTAATGAAGAATGTATGTCCACAATCTTAGAATTAAAGAATTGTGCAACATCATTGCAGAGCTGCTGTGAACTAACCACAGGGTCAGGCGTCTTCAGTGAGATGAGAGTATCCACAATCTTAAAAAGATCTTTCAGAGAGGAGAGAGAGATGGTAAGAGAGGTGAAGTACTCTTGTTTAGTTTTTATAACCTCCTTCTTGTAGTTCTTTAGGAGAGCTTTATGCTCTTCCCTCTCACGCAAGTCCCAACTGGTCCTCCAGAGACGTTCCTGTCTCCGTAGTCCATGCCTAAGAAGTCTCAGTGGTTCAGAAAACCATGGGGCGGAGGGACTTTTTCTAGCAGAATAACGCAGGGTAGCTGGTGCCAGTTCATCAAGAGCAGTCTTAATGACATTGTCCATCCTGTCAACTGCAGATCTTACATCTTCCTCCTGAGAAGTCGTTAGACTCAACAGCTTAGGGGCAAGCAGATTATTGGTAACCTTTTTAAGATTACGTCTCCATACCATCTTACTGGGCACATTGCCCTTTCTACTGTTCAAGGTAGTTGTAAAAACCAAAGGGATCGCATAATGGTCGGACCAAGAGAGAGGGATAGGAGCCTCGGTTTCCAACCGAATATCATTGGAGAATACCCCATCAAGCGTATGCCCAGCTTGATGGGTGGGACCTTTGACTAACTGTCTCAGCCCACAACCAGAGAACATATCCAATAAGGATGAAATTTCAATTGACTCTGAGTTCTCCAAATGAAAATTTACATCCCCAAGAACAGTGATGTGCTCACAGCCAAACTGTGACTCTAGAATATTAAGCACTTGAGGGCCGAAATCCGTTTTGGTCCCAGGGGGTCTGTAGATAAGAAAACCCATAAACGGTACGGCATAGGGTCCATAAATAGAGAACTGAATGGCCTCAAAAGAGTCCTGAAAGTCCTCCAGGGGAGTGATATTACAGCTCAGATAGTCCCTATGAAGGATACCAAGCCCCCCTCCCTTTCGACCCACTCTATCCTTCCTCACAAGAGAATAGCCCTCTGGTACCGCCTCAACCAAGTCAGGGCCCGAGGAATCTTTTGCCCAGGTTTCTGTTATAAAGACCCAGGCGGGTTCTCTGGCCAATACAAAGTCCTTGAAAGCGAGATTATTTTTGATCAATGACCTCGCATTGACGAGGAAACCCTTATCGGTCCTCAGGTTAGGACCTGGCATAGAGTTCGACGATAGAGATGAACTTACGGTAACAGGAATCTGCTCGGAGGTAGAAGACCGGAAACAGTCACAACTAAAGGGGGTCAGGAACCCTTCCGGCACGTACCGATGATGACAAGGGAGCGTGGGCGGTTTCAGAGTCATAAAGTCCTGCCTCGTGTAGCCGGTCCCGATGGTCCCCCGGTCAATCCGCCATGTCTCCCCGCTGTCCCGCCCGTCCTTAGCGCGGACGGGCGCAGACGGGCTGGACTCTGGCGTGACTCCGGCGTTACTGCGGCACACACGCCGCGCGCCTGCATGAGAGCTCTATATAGGGCACAAGCAGCCCACCTGATCCCTAACAGCTGTAGCGCTACGTCGCCTGGCGCCCAAACAGCTTTCCCTATCCAAGATGTCGCCCAAGAATTACGGGAAGGACGCTAAACGCGCTATGTAGGACCCGCCAAACAGCGGTGAGGACCCAATTTATAGTGCGTGTAAGGGGGACGATTAAAAGCAGGGAAAAATATTAAAACTAATGTTTAAAGCAAATACAGCCAAAAAAGGTAACTTTTAAAATCAGTAGCGCACCTAGCTGACACAGCGCCGTCCTAAGAATGAGCAGCCTTACCTGCAAGCAAAACTGGCAGGGTAGCTTAAATAGATTCCTGGTGATTGCCACAAGCAGCCCACCTGATCCCTAACAGCTGTAGCGCTACGTCGCCTGGCGCCCAAACAGCTTTCCCTATCCAAGATGTCGCCCAAGAATTACGGGAAGGACGCTAAACGCGCTATGTAGGACCCGCCAAACAGCGGTGAGGACCCAATTTATAGTGCGTGTAAGCGGGACGATTAAAAGCAGGGAAAAATATTAAAACTAATGTTTAAAGCAAATACAGCCAAAAAAGGTAACTTTTAAAATCAGTAGCGCACCTAGCTGACACAGCGCCGCCCTAAGAATGAGCAGCCTTACCTGCAAGCAAAACTGGCAGGGTAGCTTAAATAGATTCCTGGTGATTGCCACAAGCAGCCCACCTGATCCCTAACAGCTGTAGCGCTACGTCGCCTGGCGCCCAAACAGCTTTCCCTATCCAAGATGTCGCCCAAGAATTACGGGAAGGACGCTAAACGCGCTATGTAGGACCCGCCAAACAGCGGTGAGGACCCAATTTATAGTGCGTGTAAGGGGGACGATTAAAAGCAGGGAAAAATATTAAAACTAATGTTTAAAGCAAATACAGCCAAAAAAGGTAACTTTTAAAATCAGTAGCGCACCTAGCTGACACAGCGCCGCCCTAAGAATGAGCAGCCGACCAAACTGCAAACAAATCATAACTTCAGATCCTAAACCAGTGCTATCGCCTAAGGGGGAAAAAAAGGGGTTAACAGCACAGTGAATTAACAGTAGCGTATATCAGACGTGGAAGCGCCCAAGACAGGGCAGGCCGGGGAACTACTCATACATAAACCAAGATCACTATTCGGGCCCTTGGCCCACTGAGGTGAGCAAACTACTCAGGAGCTCTCACTTGTATGCAGCTAGGGGGGTATTCCCCCTCCCTCTCACCCACCAAGAATCAGTCGCATTCTAAGAAGGTCAGTCCGGGAGGGTCTCCAGGGGGTCCCCGCTCAAGCGCGTGGAGTCCGACGGAAACAGCGGCACACTGCCCTCCGTGTCCGAGTCTGGGGAATTTCCCAAGGATGGGCTAGTGCTAAGCGGGGGTCGTACAGAGCGAAAGGAAGAGGCCGAGCACAGCGCCTCCCTCTGACCGTCGCTGATCTGCTGCTGTTGCGGGACGCTGGAGGATGTGCTTTTCGTCAGCATAGTCTTTTTACGGCGTCGCGGGGGCCGCTGCAACTGCGGTCTGGAAGAGTCCATCCTCCTCGCCGGGAGGACCTCCGGGAAGTTCCTGTCCAGCCAGTCCCATGCACTGTCCGGGGTGTCAAAGAAGACCGCTCTTTGTTGATGCATTACCTTCAACCTGGCCGGGAAAAGCAGCGCAAAGGGCAGGCCCGCAGCTCGGATCCGCGCCTTGACCTCCATGAAGGAGAAGCGCCTACGCTGGACTGCTTGCGTGTAGTCAGGAAAAATGAGGACGGTGGTGTTGTCCACGCGGAGAGGTCCTCCGGCTCGGGCTGCTTGCAATAGGTTTCGCGGTCCCTATAATTGAGGATGCGTGCTAGCATAGGACGGGGATTCGCACCCGGCGGCGGTTTCCTCGCCGGAACACGGTGCGGTCATTCCACAGTAAAGTGAGGGGATAGCCCAGTAGGGGCGACCACCGTTTTCAACCAGTTCTCAATGTGGGTCGTGGGGTTCCAGCCTTCTACGCCCTCCGGGTATCCCACTATACGGAGATTGTTGCGGCGCGCGCGCCCTTCCGCATCGTCCGCCCGTGTCTGTAGGGCTTCGATCTGTTGGCGCACAAGGGACAGCTGTTCTGCATGGGTCGCCACCTGCGATACCAAAGGTTCCACTGTCTGATTCGTGTGTCGCACCTTATCGGCCAGCCTCTTGTGGTCATCCTTCAGGAGGTTCAGGTCCACGGATATCACTCCCAGTTGGCCCTCCAACGCCGACTGCGTGTCCCTGATCTCTTGGAGGATCATGCTAGGATGTTCGCCAGATGGCTGTGTAGGTACCCTGGATTTAGTCCTGCCCATTGCGGCACTCAGGCCAAGGGCTGATCGCCAGCCGGAACGGCCGGGCTATCTCTCGAGGGTCAACACTCCTGAGCAAAGACCCGCCAAAGGCAGAGGAAATTGCGGGTCCGCCAGCTCCGTTCCGCAGCCCCACCTCGGACACACTCACAGTCACTGCGCGGCGAGCGGGCTCCCAACCGGCCAAGAGGCTCCAGTGTGTAGGAAAACACGAGGAAATGGCTGGCCAGTGAAACAGTAGGCCCTCTAGATCACTGTCGGAAGCGAGGGGTAGGGGGCACAGTCCCAACAGCCCCGCGTCCCCTTATGCAGGACTCTGTGCGCCCATCCCAGCTATCCCATTAGCAGCCAACACCCATCACTGGTCCGAGGGGGGCCGCCCAATCAGGGAGGACTACTGGCGCGGACTCCACTCGCCCCCTTCCGCCACAGCTCCAGGATTCAGGCCAGCGCGGGCCCAGCAGCGGGCGCCACTCCGCGGGCGCCTTGGACGTTACGGGTGCCTCCTCCGCAACCAGCCGCCGCTCGGCAGTCGCCCCAACCCGGAGGCCAATATCACCAGGGGGGCGTCTCAGCAGGCACGACCCCGCGCAGGCGGGCAACCAGCCCCCGAAACACAGCAGGTCCCCGGATGCACCCCCTATCTGGTATATGTCCACCACAGGCCCCGTCCCCCTCGCCACCGAGCTGTAGCGCGATAGGGGTCCAGGCTCAGGTCGCCCTCCGGGATATTCCCGCCTTGCACTCCTCTGGTGTGTCCGTGAGCGCCTCAGTGCAGGCCGATCGCAAAGGTTGGCTCCCACTCCGCCGCCGGACTCGCAGCACACCGGGTCTCACAGCCGGCATCCAGTGAAGCTACTCGGAGGCTCCGCAGCGGGGCAAGCAGGCGGGCACAGCGGGGGGACTCCGCATGTGGGGCCGGATCATTAGGCCCAACCGGCACTAGGCCGCAATCCGGGAGGCCGGGTACACCCCGCAGCCGCACGCCACCTCACGTCCTGGGGCTCCGCGGCACTCGAGCTCCGTGGCTGCAGCCCGTTCGCTCCACTCCAGGCCTCGACCTGTCAGAAAGCCGCCGCTCGGCCGTACGCGGAATCTGCGTCCCGCTCCGCCACCAGGGGATCACCGGGGCAGTCTGCTGACCCGCAGATGTATCGCCGAGGAGACAGACTGCTCCTCCGCTCGCGGGAATGCTGTCACCGGCAGGATAATGGAGCCCCGGCCCGGAGCTCATCTAGAAAGCGTCCGCCATCTCCGGCTGCTTAGCCACGCCCCTACATGTTGTAATGTAAATGTAACAAATTCTACATAGGAAGCACCATCCGACCTTTAAAGGTACGCATCAGTGAACATTTAAGAGCGATTAGATATAAAGATACAAGATATTCCACCGCAGTACATATCAATGATTGCTCGATGCACGATAGACAGAAACCATTTACTTTCTGTGGGATTGATAAGATCGAGTATGATCCCAGAGGAGGCAACACAGAGCTAAAATTACGACGTCGAGAAGCTGTATGGATCATGAAGATGAGAGCTGTTGAGTATGGGCTCAATTTAGATCATGAGCTACATTATTTTTTGGGCAAATAGAATATAAAACTTTAATTACAGTAGCCCCATTTGTGCAACAAGAAATATAGATACAATTACTAGCTGTGAACAATGGTATAATTGTTGACTTTGTATAGAAGGAGAAGAAATATGTCTCATACCTGTTGTGTGATCAACCTTTATCCCTTTCAAATCACAAAGAATTTTGTTTCCACGATGCTAACACAGGGTGACAACATTTTATTATGTAAATATTCCAGTCGATTCAATGTTATCTTGTTAGTTACTTTACATTGCATAGGGGTCAATTTGGCCTTTTGCACATATACAATTTCGAATTTATTCTCCGCAATTTACTCATGGCACATCGCTTACACTATAGAGTTTGTATTATTGCCAACTGCATCATGGCAGCCTTATGAGGTGGGTGTTTAATACACAGAGTCATTCCGATGACGTAGACGTAGTACTGGTGTCTACACTTATATTAGGGTCTTATTACTCGTGGAATTTTCCAAATCGAGAGTCATGCGGATATTTTGTGACTTAGCATATTTAATATTTGTAATTCTCCATATATCCAGTTCACGGCACATTTTAAGATTGTTTTTGTATTTGAGCCACGTTATTGTGATAACTGCATCATGGCCGCTGCATTAGGCTAATGCGGATATTTACCCATGTTTGACTTGACGTCATTGACGCTGCACTGGTTTTAAATACTTAGACTTCCGGGTCACGTTACTCCGCACAATACTTGAAACTAGGAGTCATGTCGATATTACGTGACCACACTATTTGGTAAGTTATCAAATAATTACTCGATTCGCATTTACAATTGTTTGATCTTCAAAGTACGGCATAGACTAAGGTCTGACTGTTTGCTAATTTTCATACGGTTTTAGAGTGTCTGCTATCTATGGCGATTTGCCGACAAACGAGAAGAATTCTTTTTCCTGATAAGGTTTCCACCTAATATTTGACCACGTGAGTCTGGTTTACTTACATTTCTTGATGGTGAATCGATTATGCTCATGTAATTTCTAACAAGTGAGTTCTAAATGATTGCGAATTATGGCTTTGGGGAGTAAGTAAAGATGACGTTTTGGAATAATAGGTGTTTAGTTTACTAATTTTGGCACACGGTCGTCCATGCAGATTTTGCACCCCAGTACTGTTAGTATCCGATTAACAATTGCAAATGTCAGGATAGCATTTCAAGTTCATGAGTCCTTGAGTTACCATGCTTATGATGCACTGTGGTACTCATATGTATACATTTTGTGATATTTATTTATACATATTCATATACTTTTCAGAACGGAGAATTTTGAGTCCATCCATTTAATGCAAAGGAGATAATTGGCTAACGAAAGGTAGATACACCCGTAAAGTCAGTGTGTCGTGGTTCTGGGTCCCTGTTCTCACCATTGACATAGTTAATACACTTTTCTGGGTGAACAACACGCTACATTATCTTGTCCATTAAGGGACATATCTCTTGATGTCACTTTATGTTAGCATCGTGGGTGTCTCAAAATTATGTATATATGTGGTAACTCTCAGACCACTTGTAAGATATGCCACTCAATAGATGTGCTCCTCACCTTGGGCTCCACCTTTCTCTCACTATATGAGTGAATATGGATTGAGAGATATATAGACAATGTCTACTATATAGATAAAGTATATTATGTATATCTATTCATTTTCCTGCCCTGAGGAAGTCGCGGGTACTCCCAGGCGACGAAACACGTGTTGGCTGGCGCAAGAATCAATAAATGAAGACTTGATTTCACATCCCAAGAAACTGCATCATATTATTTTGAATATATTGGTGTATACTTGTTTGGCGTGCTCAGGTTGTGTTATATTGTTTGTGATCTCTAGGGGTCACCAGTTAGAAGGGTGGATGACCCTTCTTCCTTTGAGCACCCTTAATATTTGAACACAGTACATATTGGAAGTGGTGAGCGCCAATATCGACCAGGGATCAATCATCCATTCTATTTATTCAATTAAAAACCTTTACTTTTTCTAGTTTGTGAGCCCCAATTGTAAAGATAAAGTTCTTTGTTGGTCTTTTCCCTGTTTCCATAACGTATGATTTGGTAAGATTGGGTGATAAATCTAAATCCGCCATAAAACTAACGAAGCCATCAATGAGAGACTGTAGGCCCCTTGCTGTACGGAACAAGAGGACCGCGTCGTCCGCATATAGGAGGACGGGTATACTTGTCCTCCCAATGCGTGGACAGTCTACCCCCAAGTCTCCGAGCGCCTTGTCTAAACCGTTTATGTATAGCGTGAATAGAAAAGGCGCCAGGATGCATCCTTGCCTCACCCCCATGGAGCACGGGAAATGATCAGTTAGATTCCCCTCTTCGCTAAATCTAACCTGTGCTGTTGTGTTCTGGTGTAGCATTCTTAAGATGTTTATCAGACCTGGGTCAACACCCAGGAGCCCTAAGGTTTCCCACAATTTCCTCAGATTGACCCGGTCGAATGCTGCTGTCAGGTCCATTAAGGCCAAGTACACCGTCCCCTCACTTGCCATGGTGTACTTGGCCACCAGATGGTAGAGATTAAGGCACTGATCTGTTGTGGAGCGGCCATTTCTGAACCCGTACTGTGTGTCTGTAATAATTTCGTGTTCATCAGCCCAGTCCATCAGACGGTTAAGGATGGCCCTCCCTAGGACTTTCACTGTCACGTCTATTAATGATATTGGGCGGTAACATTGCGGGTCACTCCTATTTCCCTTTTTAAACAATGGTACAATGATAGCCGTGGACCATGACCTGGGCATTCCTGCTTCCACTGCTGTGTTGAGGACTCTTGTGAGTATGGGGGCCCATAGGTCTACCTGGCTTTTAAATAGGTCTGGTGGAATCCCATTGGGGCCTGCGGCCTTGTTTCTTGTCAGCCGTTAAAAGATGGGTTGATTGTATTATGCTTCCCGCTTCGGATCAGGTCCATCGTGTGTGTTAGGTCATATGTGCCCAGAATCTTACTTAGTTCCCTACCCTCTCTGGAATGCTCTAGGTGCCAATCCTTGGTAGATGGACATGAAGCCCATTTTACCCTGCCCCATTTCAAGTAAGGGCACTGATGGCAATTAAAATCACCCATTAATATCAGCTGGGAACGTGTGTCCCCTGCATCTTGTATGCTAGCCAATCTATCATCTAGCTCGCACAACCTTTGCATGGATTGTCCTGCATTATAAAAATTTATAAAAATGAGTTTTAGGCCCTTCTTACGATACCTAATTCCCTGGATGCAGTCCAAGTCCCATCCCAAATCCTCCCAGGTCCCTTGAATTGTCAGGACCACATAGGTTATTAGGCCGTCCTTAGCGCGGCCCATGGTTGTTTTGCTAGCCGGGGCAAAAAACATTCTGTAACCCTCTAGATGTGGGGCACTAATGTTAGTTTCCCAGGTTTCCTGGAGACAGATAATATGGTGTTGTCTGATGAAATCTAGCCATTCCTTGTTTTGTATTTTGGCTGAGATCCCTGCAATATTCCAAGAGACCACTCCAATCTCATTAGCTGCTGGGTCATCCGCCCTTCTCTCTGTGCTGTCCTTCCCTGGGGATGATGACGTCTGTAACCTGCTTACAACTATTTCCATACCTTCCCCCCACTTCTCCCGCTGGGCTACCGTGTGGGTTGCGTTACTAGAATCTATTACTCCTGGCGTGCCTTTGGCGTCAGTCTTGGAGCAGCTCTCATGTGTTGTAGCGTTCTCCAATCTCCCTCCCATGCCCAGTCAGTCCAGTTCATCCAATATAGATGCACTGGAGAGCGGAACAAATCTGTTGGTTGCTGGTCCGGGCCTATCCTCCCAGCCTTGGGTGTTCGCCAGCCGTCTGTGGTCAGCAGAGCCTACCTCTTTCGCTTTGTCCCTATATAAAAAGTTCAAGGGCAGCATTTTTGTACAAGTCCCGCTTTCTAGGCCCCAGTAATGGGAGGCAAGCAAATCTCTTACCAGCTCTGGGTACCTGAGGTTAACAATTACGCAATCTCCTGCAAACTTCTTCTTGCTGTCTCCAATCCATGCCACCCTCCTTGCCATGAGAATGTGTCTATGATGGAATCTACTCACATTCGTGTTATTATGCATCCAGTGTGTGGCCTTATTAATCAGAGATCTTGTTGTTTCTTCTCTGTCCTTACTGAGTGCTGGGACCCCTACTAATACTACAGTATAGTGACAAGATGCTGGTGGTAAATCCAGCGTCTGCAGGCCCTGGGTGCTACGTACTTGATCAGCAGAATTTTTGATAGGAGCATTAGCGAGCTCCTTTCTTCCTTCAATATGTGCCATGAGAATAGCAGGGGCGGAAGTAGTGCTTGGACCCTTATTACTTGGACTCCTGATGGTGCCCCTTGGTCCCTCTTTAACTGTCAATTTTGTGTCTGTGGGCTTAGTGCCCCTAGAGTTTCCTTCCTCTGTCCCCTTATTGGCACATGCTGATTCTGGGCATTGTGCGGGCCCTGTCCCCACCTCCACCACCCGTGGTATGGTCACGGATAACTGCCCCCTATCCTGTTCTAATAACCTGCTTATTTTCCCTTCAAGTCTGTTAATTTCTTCCATTACTGGCCCTAAATATTTGGTTAGGAGCAGTTCCAGCTTTACCTCTAGCGCCTTGACGATTCCCTGGGACCAATCCGCCCCACTAAAGCTTACGCAGTTTTGGCATGCTGTGCTCTCGACTCCCTCCCCTACTACTTTATTAGCTTTATCGGCCCCTCTCCATTTGGGTTTAGTTGTGGGTCTTGTTGTGTGCAACCCACTTTTAACTGAATTCCCAGTGACCCTATTAACTTCTAGTGGTACGGCTGTGGGGAGGGGGGGTTTATACGAGTAGGGACTTTTTAGAGCGTGTGACCACTTCCCTAGCCATCCCCGTGAGGGGTCTGATTCGCTCTCTTCTATTGTAGGGGAGATCCCATCACCCAATCCACCGATCTCCACAATTCCGGGTATAATAACCGCATTCCCTTCCTCTCTGCTTAAAAATTGCTGGTCGGAATTTTGGTCGGTGCTGACCAACCTGTTTGTATTAGCTAACTCAGTGACCCCATGTGCTAGAGTGTTAACATGATCTTGTGCTTTGGTGAGGCGGGAGAGTATAGTATGCGCTGGGTTGCCCTAGTCAGATGGGGTTTCTGCTCGAGGCGTGGAGCACTTTGCTATTTTGCCCATCGATGATCGTTTCTGCGCTATAAGGGTGTCTAATGACAGTCTCTTCTCAGTCCGCTGTATCTCATGTATTAACAGGGACTTCGCTCTTGTGATAAAAGCATCCAGAGTACCCTTTACTCCACCCCCCCACCCTGGTCGGGGTGTTTTTAGACTTTTGTATTTTTCATAGATTCATGAGCTGTCCATCCCTCCTCCCTGCCTGAGGCTCACCTGTGTTATGTATTATTCTTTCACACTACAAAATCTAAGGTATGGTGGACTCTTAGGGGAGGAGTGTGCAAAGTGTTTTCTCCTTTTGGCTAAAGTGTTGGTTGTTTTCTCAGAGGCTATTGTACTAATAAAGTGGCTGTGTCATTGGTCATTTATGGCCTTGCATAGCGAATACTGCTATGGAAGATTACTGTGGGACTTCCAACTCGACAATAGCCAGGTATGGAAGCATGTGAATTTAGTAACAATACTTATGCAGGTGAACCGTAGTTACAGACAAGTAACTTGGTTCTTAATGTGCACCAACCGAGGAATTAAATCCACCCTGAAATGGAGGGCGTATTGATGTCAGGTGTACAGTAGGGCAATCAAATACACTTATTACTGTAACCCAACAGAAAAATTAAAAAAACCTGATTTGCAGAAAGAGCCTATTCTACAGTAATTTACATGTTGTGCATTAATGTACCATCAATCGGTTGGGTGTAGATGTTTCTCTTCAAAATAAGTGTTTTTAGAACTTTTTAGCATTGACCACAGGCAGAGCCAGTATGACATTGACCCTAAGACTGCAATGTCCTAGTATTGTCTTTTTTACCAAAAGGAAGCAGATGAGTAGCTGAAACATCTCTATCCTATAAAACCCTCACCATATGATGAGTGAGAGGAAATGGAGGATAATCCCCAAAATAACTTTGAGCCATATCCTAAAAGTGCACAGGAAATCATCTAGGAGGGGGAAAGCATTTTAATGCTGGGATATACTGCACATTAAATACTGCAGACCGATTCTGTAGTCCAGTAAATACATGTTCATTGTTATATACGTATTTGTGACTTCAGATTTCATTATTTTGGATCGTGGGACTAAAAACACTGACAAGCATTTATTCACATCTCAAGTTGATAACCTGTGTTACAATTGGGTTCCACCCATTTAGTATGCCCAGATTTTTCCTTTTTTGATCACCCAGTTTTGGACTTTTTACTGTGGTTGAGTCTCACTATCTTTTCCTACCTACTGTAATCATATGGTAAACCAACTGTGCATGTTTTCCACCAGTATCCTCCTTTTAAGATAAGACAGCTGTGATCAGTGCTTAATTTGTAAAATATTAAGTGCCTGGGCCCTGACCAGGAGGCCACTGCAGCTTGCACCACCCATCAACCCGTCATTGCTGCCAAAACAACTACTAACCATCTCTCTCGCATGTAAATGCGACAATTCCGATTAGTCCAGGTGTCCAAAGCTAAAGGAATGGCTGGGGAGGCAGGTATTAGTAATTTTTCATGTATATTGTTTTCCTAAACATCTGTTATACTGCTCATCTCTAAAGTTCATGAGCAGCACCACCTTGTGGCAGACTGCCCTAAGTGTGGTGTTGACAATTCTCAGAAACCAATTAAGTGCCGGTGCTCAGCACCGGAAAGCTCCGGCTCAAATTAAGCACTGGCTGTGATGCAGTTCTGGTAAAGTGCCTTTGCCTGGCTACATATGAACAAGTGTGCGGGCACAGGTAGTCTGGCGCAGAGGGGAATCTGCAAGATTAAATATTGACCTGGGGTAGACATTCTAATATTAGTGGGCACTCATATGTAAAGTCAGTACGGGAAATTCTGCCTTAGAGGGCAGTTCCACGTCCCTTAGGCCTACAAAGTCCAGCAAGATATTAAACGGGGGTGGAATTTCTGCACCCAGTTTAGATATGCAAGTCCCAAGCAGATATATGCAATTCTTATGGGTCTTCCAGAATTTTCATATTTCTCTGGGTCAGCTCAGGATCAGAGTACAGGGCTTTGGTCACCCTGCTGGACCAGGTTAATTACCCTGCTTCCCTGCAGAAGGAACAAAAGCTACCCACACAAAAGGAATAGTTAACAGTGATTCCCTCAGCTCCTTAGGGGAAAACTGTGAGGAAGAAAATATGAATCTCTTAATTATCTGTCACACTGTGCCAGGGATGGTGACTGCCCAGGCCCACTGAACAAAAGATAAAACTCGGACAAGTGGAGCCAACACAGGAGGGGCCTCCTCTTGGAAGTTTTGGTGGGAAAGACCCTGGCAGTGATGTCAGCGAGGGGTGGAGCTGAGGCTCCAAGAGGAGATGTGATCAGTGTCTTCTGGATTGTACCAACATTTACTGTCTCAGCATGCTGTGCATGAGAGTTAAGACAGGGAAAGAGGGTGATGTGGCACCCTAGGATAGGCCAGGAGTGCGTGGCTTCTAGAACCTTCCACCACCATTTGAATACCCTTGCACAAGTGAGAAAGGGTGCATTTTTGCTAGAAATGGACGGCAGCAACAGTCAACGACCACTGAAAGGACAAGCCCCATGAAGCCATAAAGAACTAAGGACTTTGCCCACAGTTGCCTCAGGACCAGTTGGCCTCTCCAAGGACCAGTAATGCTGGCCCCCTTATATACCCTGAGGACCAGTTGGGGAAAGATCTGGACCTCTGTGCCTCAGAAGTAGGAGAGGAGCACCAGAGACAAAGTAAAGGAGGAAAGCTGGCATAGGGAGCCAGTAAATCCAGCTCCCTGAAAATTACACTACTTTTGAGGCCAGAAAGTATGCTGGAAATGCTAATGGTGACTAGAGCTCACCCCCAGTAGTAAAATGAGTCCAAGATTGTCCACATTGGTCCAATGGGGCTGGAGTTATGGCCTTTTTTGTGTGTGAACGATTTGACCTTTGACCCCTGGGAGAAAATGGCATTCATGGGGCTACACACTGTTCTCAAAAATGACCCACGGGGTAGGCCAGTGTCTGGGGTCGGAGCAAGATTAATTCATTTCGGCCTGGGACCCCATTCTCTGGACCGACTAAATAGTAAAGGGCGCTTGGGACCTCATCTCTGGGCCCCTGCAGTGAAGCAAGAAGGGGGAGCACCATTGCGCCCCCCCACCACCACAATGCTGGCAGGCTCGCCCCCCATGCCCATGTCTGAGAGGAGCAGGCGGCCACCAGGAAAGCAGCACCCTACCTACCCAGATTATGGCTATAAAAGCCATTGGAGATGTCAAGTGTGGTTTTAAACCGTTTTCTCACGAGACTATCGACGAGAGCCGAACTGTGAGTATTTTGTACCGCACATGTCCGGCAGTGCGAATTTAAGTGCCGGTAATCCAAAACTAGGCGGTACGATCCGTCAGGCTTCGTCACATTGAATAAAGGATTATTCATGGGTGACACACATGTTTCAATTACTCCCTGATATTCCAATTGTTCAAGGATAGACGCGGCGTGAGACCTAGCCTCGCGACGCATGGGATATTGGGGCTGTGGCTGGGGTTCTGACCGCAACGGAATCGTATGGTTGGGAGAAAATTTGTCCCAGCCCAACTGAGTACGGTACAACGCAGGCGCAAGCACCTGCACCCACTCCCCGGCTAACCTGTTAGAATGTTCCAGTGGCACCGTGTGCCCAAAGGACGGGAGGATCACTACCTCCCCTCTAGGAGCATCTAAAACAAAAGCCGGGGGCCAATCCGCCTCCGCCAAAAGGATATCATAGGTGGAGGTTAGATTATCCCAAAATACCACTTTAATTTTACGTTGTATGTCACCCTCAATTATAAGGACAATTTCAAACATCCGTTCAGGGGGTGATACGCAAGTATCAGCAGTTTCAACACTTACAAATGTATCAGTTGCTGTCGCCGCCAGATATGGATGCAGCGCTTGTCGCACTACTGTAACTTCCGCCGCGCTGTCTAGCAGCGTTAGCGCCCATGTCTGGTTCAGAAGCTGTGTCCGTACCATCTGAGGCATATCTCGCAGTTAGAGCAGCAACTTTTTTCTTCTGAAACGGGGGTCTTTGACGTGCAGATTCGTCCTGCTTGCCTTTACCGTCAGTCTGACGGCGCTGCTCACGACCTTGAGCACCCCTTCCTTTCCCACGATCTCCGCCACCGATTGAAAAGCCGATGTTTCCTGTGAAGAACGAGGAGAGCGTTGTTCAGGAACCTGAAATCTATCAGGTGACTTAATATTAGAACGATTACGCAAATCATAAGTGCGTTCAGTTTGTATCTGCACCGGCGACGCAGAACGAGACCTCCGTTTCTCTTGCTGCTTCCCCTGTTTTTTGGCTCGCCAACTTTGTTTTGGAAAGTTGGGCTTTTCGTCGTTGGTAGACGAACTCACTTTAGGTCGCTGTACTACAGTAGGAATGATCACGGTGGGTTTCACACCCAAGGCGCTACGACCCACCATTCTGTAGGCTTTCGCAATAATTTTAGCGAATTCCTTTGGCCTGTCGGCCGGATCCACAAGTGCCAACATATTGCCCACTTGGAATTGCATGGCATCTCCTTTGAGGTTGCCCATTACCATGGAACAAACCACATCGAAGCTGTCGACAAGCCTCATTCCCAACTCAATGGCTGCCTCTGCACCATGATTGTCTTGGACCTTCTTGATGACAGAGGGTAGTATGGACATAGACGGAGTGCCATAGCACTTCGCATAGGTCGCAGCAAAGACCTTGCCCCAATTGTCACAGTCGACAATATCCGGGACCAGGTCCTTCGGCAAAGTAATAGTGAGTATCCTGTGTTTATCCACAGGAGAAGTATGCGGAAACACGGCTTCTAATTGATCAAACTTTTCAGCAAGCCAGTAAGGAAATTCATCCTTATTTTGGGGGCGCTTGCCGACAACTGCATTAACTATAACTGGACTGATGACCACCGCGTGATGGTCAGTCGTGTGGCCCGCAACTGCAGGTGCCCCCACCTGTACATTGCGAGACACGTACTGCACTAACGCCCTATGGACCGTAATCAGGGCAGTGTGTAGCACACGCAACTCCGCCACCCCCACAGTCATGTAGCGGGGATGGGGCGTATAACCGGCCAGCACCGGCCATGTGGCCCCTGCAATAGACAACGGGCCCATTCTCGCCGGTACTACCACATGGAGAAGGGCGCCATTAAACCAAATGGTATGCTGCCAGGCAATGAGAGGAATTTCAAGTGTCCGATAAGGGGCATAGGCTGCAGGCATCGCTGTGGCAGTATATTCGTGGAACAAATTATCGTTCGCATCCACTGCATCGAACGTCACCCAACAGTAAAACAACTCATATGGGAACGCCGCATCAGCCCCTACCACAAAAATAACAGCCAACCCATCATCAGGAACCCCGTAGACCCGTAAATGTGCGGTCAGGGGAACCCGACTATGTGCGGCAAAGTTGACCGCCATCGGGACACACAGAAGATCAACAACAAGCTCTACAGTAGCACTGGGGTTCAGAAAAAGAAAACCTTTTTAATTATCTAGCTTGAAAGAACCTTTAATCGACACCTAGGTAGGTTAAGCCGTCACTCCCGTTGTCCGGAAACTAGAGTGAGGGCGTTGTGGACTAATAAAAGCACTACTAAGGCGTTTCAGATCAAAAGACCAAACGTTAGGTGCGCCATGTTGCGGGGATTCTGCTTATGCACAGAACTATGCGCAGGAAACCAGGACCTCAGAGAATTGTGGTGTACCAGAAACTCCCCTCAGAACCAAGAACCCCTATCCGACTAGCTTAGTGTCCCATTCGTTATCCGAGATTTAGCTCGGCGGTCCCAATTTATAGACAACCCAGAACAAGCGACTTAGATATTCTCAGGAGTGGTGGGAATCCGAAATACCCGTTTGTATCTATATATCAGTCCACAACAGAATAACAAAGACACGGTAAAGTTTAAAGAGTTTATTTTATAAACCTCGCGTCCTAAGATGCAGTATTTTGGCTAACACAAGCAGACAAATGGTTAAGATCAGAACCATCAGCATTGTTACAATACCATAGAAAATGAAAGGAGCAATCATAATAATAATGACAGTGGAAAGCGACCACCCTCCTTTCTCTAGCAACTAATAGGTTATTATAAGACTAATAGAAGGTCTCTTAGGCTTGCATGGGGGACCCCATACCTTATGGATCAGCTTAGTGGAATCACATCACAGGATCAGCTAGGCTCTCTCCTGCAACAGCTCTTCGTTTAGAACGCAAGTGAAAACATGCTGCTCTGCAATATTAAAGGACTCGTCTTTCAGGTATTGGCAGCTGTATGTATGTTATGGCTAAGAAGTGGTACGATCAACCTGAACACAACAACCTGCACCGTCTAGTGACCCAAACTCGTTCTTTACACGGTGTACAGACCAAGGTCACTACTCACTGTTAAAGATGTTAAACAACAGACGGTTCTCATGTGAAGCAAAGTCGAGTCAGCAGTTCTCGAATGAAAAACATGTAACAACAGTGTCGCGTGCAAAAGCAGCAAAAGCGGCAAGCTGGCTTTCTAACAGCTGACGAGGTTATGCTAACTTAGCGTTGTACATAGGGAGTGGTTAACCCATACTACAAAAGACTGGAGAAGTTCTAACTATATCACATCACAAAAAAGCGAAGTTTGTATGCAGCTCTTTGATGACAGTTCATAGGTCACTGTCGTATGTTAGGATAGAAACTTCTGAACTGCAAGTAACACAAGGATATCTGTGACAAAGGCAGTAACCCACTGAGCTATTCCCATAAAATTCAGTTTATCAGCATTTAAAAACTACCAACAGACAAATGGTTGCTCTGCAGCAGGATCGTAAATCACAAGTTATCTGAACAGTTTTTATTGTTGTACATCGGTGGCAGATTCGCTGCGAGGGCCAAGGCTCATGTTTGGGTGGGCCACCCTCTAGAACCGGGCCTGCGCCAGACTAAAGCACCCCACTAAAGCACCCGATAATGCCTGAGGATAAGCTAATTTCCATATTTGTCTGCTTCTTGTGGTGGACCCAGGCGGACAGGGGCACCACCAACAGCATTACAAATGTGCTTGTGGGCAGCCGGAATGCAGCAGCCCCCTTTCCTTAAGCTTTGAAAACTGACCCCCTGGTTGCACGGTGAGGGAATTTATGACCTCCCCCAGAATCTTTGCCTGAATTTAAGCATTCCCAAGGTGGTAGTGCTGGAAGGGGCATGTAAAGACGACTGCGTGAAAATATATCTTCCTTCATAAAAATGGCAACAATTCGTGCAAATGTGTAATAATAAATATACTCATTTGTAAATGCAAATCTTTAGTTCCTATAATAAAATAAGCAACACATTTCACATCCAGCTGACGGCAGAGATAAGCTAATACCAAAACCTTTTTAAATTAACAGGAAACCCGAATGCTTGCCATGCTAGTACAGAAATCATAGACATTTCATTACAAAATATCACTTGTGCACATCATAAGTCCCCAAATTCCTTTAGTAAGGTCACTGTGCAGCCCCGAATTTATGAAGCAAAATTTAAAAAGTTCGTAAGTACCCCTGTCAGGGTAAATTGCAATCCTAATTCTTGACTTTGTTAAAGATAAAACACATCCCGTGTTATAGTATAAGGTTAAAGTCCAACTATAGCAGGCAGCAAAGCAAAAGACAATGGTCATTTAAGCCGACCAGGGCTCTCCCTAGAAATGGTCAGTTGGAACTATGGCTAAAGCACATGTACAATCGTCCTAGTGTATATACACTTTCTGACGATACAAGTCAATGCAGTACGACCACAGGAGAGGAATTTGTTGTTCCCAGCAGAAACGTGCAGAGTGCGCATCTGTCAGGATCTGCATTCCAAAGAAGCTCAGGGTGGCCTCCCGTGAAGGGGAGACATCATTCATATCCCCAAACACTGACTTCGTTCTTCCCACAAAATTCTGTTTCCCTTTGCCATGTGTTCAAAAAATGTTACGCTTATTTAAAAGTTGCAATGCACAACATGGGCACAACGCTCCAAGGGCTCCAGAGGCCATGGAAGGTTTTCAACTGACACAATACTATGTGTCGGTCAGACAAATAGAAAACAATACTTATGTTCGATTAACAATGAATACGTTTGTGATTTTTATATATATATATATATATATATATATACTTCATGAATATACATATAAGCGTGATACAACATGATTTAAGAATATTTTCACAACTTCAAAGATGTCATCATGCCTGACAGCACAAGCACAAAGTATATCAATGATCGGGCCACATTTACCTGTCAATGACGGCATCTTTGAACATCAATCGAAGAATAGGATTTTCAAACTAAGGGGCAGATTTACAAGCCCCTTGCGTCACAGCGGCGGCGTAAAAGTTGCAGCCCATTTACAACGTGACGCATCTAGGGAGATGCGTCACGTTGTAAAGCCCTGCGTGACATTATACCTGCGTCAGGTATAATGTATGCAGGATAGGCGTTCCCACGCAGGAAAGCCTCGTAAAAGTGACGCAGTAAAATCTACAAGATTTCACGGTGTGACTTTTAGGACGCCACTGCGTCAAAACCTTACGCCTGCTTGAAGCAGGCGTAAGAAGTGACGCAGTGTATTGGGAATAGGCCGCAACACGCATTGCTGGAGTTGCGTCGTGCTTGCAACACGACTCCAGAAATGCGTGACTTTTCCGTCAGCAGATGCGTCAGAATTTCTGATGCATCTGTCAATCCTTGCGCCATGGTGCGCCGTATTATAAATACGGCGCATCCATGGTGACATAAGGGTTTTGCATGGTGGCGCAGGGAAAGTGACGCATCTCTACAGATGCGTCACTTTCTTGTAAAACTGCCCCTAAGTGGGTAAAGACCCACTCCTTGTATTCATTTTCCATTTGCCCTTACTCAATTCTCACCTCTGGCATCAATACATTCTGAACACAATTGATGCTAGTTCTGTAGCCTCTGCACACACCTCAAAGGCGTACACGCTCTTTGTCCAATCATGTGGCTGTAGTGTGCTCTCCAATAACTTTTTTGGCAGCCAAGTATTATCCACATACACGTCTTATGTTCATATCCATTCAGAGTTGCCGATTCTACTAATGCGCCTCCCACTGTGCTTCTCACTGATGAATCCCTGTGATCTACACAATTAACAGTCAACGTGTATCCCCTACAGACACTTCTGATTTATACATACGCTTAAAGCATATCTGCTAAGCTTGCACTCTCCACGTCGCATACCTGGATTGCTTTTCATTTACCCTTCCCCAACTCTTGATACAGATATTGCTCGTAGTATGTATCCGCGTGCTCAAAGTCGTGGATACCCGAAAAAAGGAGACCGCGAGAAACGTGCAACTGCTGATTACTAGAGTTTTACAAACAGAACAGGGGTCAAGTATGATTTGCATATGGCTGGGTCCAAACTGGAATGGCGTGGTGAGAAAAATAACAATGGATTATTCCTAGATCTGTGACAGGGAGTGAATGTTTACCAATGTTCAATATTGCGTCCATCATCTTTTTGTGTTGCAATTTCACCCTAAGTGGGAAGGGTATGCCCTGATGTGGGTCCTGTGCTCACTACACCATCGGTTTCAAGCTAGCCTGGCTGATAAGCATTCCGTCCATCATTTCTTTGTGTTGCAGAAGCACTATAGCTTAACAGATATCATGCTGTCAGGGTAAGCTAGAGACACACTAAAAGATAACCTCTCCAGCTAGAGTTAGACTCTTGTGTGCATATAGATTTCCCTGGTATTTTACTGATAAATGATTGCACTGTTGTTTCCAATATGAGGACACACAATGATTGCACTGTTGTTCCCAAAATGAGGATGCGCCTCATTTGCCAGATGTTGATCTCTTTTGGTTTAAACTGACTATACATTGCTATCAATTTACAAACTTGCTGATTATTCCATATCGTTACAGCTGACTATGCATTTGCATCAATATATATTTACTAATTTGCTGATCTGTTTCTTTCCTCCCTTATACCTCTCTTCTCCTTTTTTGCTTGTCAATCTGTCACCTCCGACCCTCTCCCCCTACTATGGTGTTAAGAACTCGACTGATGTCTTATAGTCCTAATTTTTCCTATAAGTGTACCCTATTATCTACTTTCCTACCTGGGCCACCTTTCCTATCTCCCTTTTATCACAACAGGATGTTACTGATCTTTCTTTCCTACCAATCTTATTCTTACCCTACCCTGCCATTCGTTTGCCATAATAATACGATATTATATTAGCATTGGATCTTTTTTTGAGCCTGGACCATATGTGATTATGTTATCTTTAGTTATATATTCTGCACAAATATTATGCCTGCCCTTTTCCAATAAGCCTTGAGAAAGCCCTTGGCCTGCTGGCCATATGGGCAAAACACGTGTTGGCTGTTCTTTTGGCTACGTGTATTTATGATAACGATAAAATACAGAATACTATAATAAAACGTAACATTACATTTTGGGATTTCTTTTCCCCATCGCAGTTTCAAAATATTTGTTTCTAATTTTGATGCCTGATAGGTATGTGTAACACCAAGAATTGGGTCCTGTCCCATTGTGTGTGAACCCTTTCAACACCCACGCCCCCAAATTAGTTAACTAGCCAGATATCATGCTGTTAAAAATTGGGTCTCTACTTGACAGATATATGCATCCTGTCCAAGTAGGGACCACAATCCTAGTCAGGATTAGATGCATACACAGTAAAAGATTACCTGTGCTCACCATCTGGCAGCTTGACAAAGAGCAGTCAGGCTTTTCTAAAGAGGCAATGTGTAAAGTATTTGTGCAGCACACACATTCCAACACACACACGCACACATACAGTAACACAATGAAAATATCACAGAAATGTTCCATACAGGGTTAGAAAATAGAGACTGATTTTATGAATAATACAAGACCAAACGGACCAAAATCCAATAAGTAGACCCAGAGTTATGAATTTTTAAAGAATAAAGCAAAAACAGTGCTTAGAAGTCAATAGCTCTACGGTGTTACTTGAGGTCGCGCTAACCCGGGGTAAATCCAAAATTCAGGCTGACTGTGATGGAGGGCAGACCGGCTACTGGACTCAGACAGATCCTGCTGACAAAGTACCTTGGATGGAGCAAGCGTCGACATCAAAGACTCGCTGCGAGGAGTCGCTATGTCGTCGTCGATCCAGGGGATGGAGGCGCAGCGACAGGCCGATCCGCGCATTCGATGACGGCTTTGCATTGAACCCCTTTGCCATGCAGGAACTGCGTTGTTGTCAAACCACACTGTCTGTCATCATCGAACCGTGCAGTCTGTCGAGGCAATGTCGTTGATCGGTTTCTGTGTCAGTGGCGAAGGACAATGCATCGGTTCAGATCTACCAAAAGTGATTACTGCGGCAACATCAATGGTTCTAATTAGCGATAATCACATTTCAAGGGCCGAGGACTGGATTGGCACCACTTGGAAGGGCAGGACTCACAGATAGCAGAGATCAGGTGCTGTTGTAGAGTTGAAGGAAGTCTTTGATGGCCCTGAGACTTCAGAACAGGGGTCAAGCCAGCGTGCCCTTGGAGTCACTCTGGGTTTAAGTGGGATGGGTGCAGTCCTTGTCCTCAAATGGACTGTTAGAAACGAGGTAGCTTGGCGTGGAGCGGGTATGCTAAACTCAGGAGCAATGTGTAAAGCATCTGCGCAGCACCACAACGCCACACCTGGCACACCACAAAGAGACTCTACACAAGGTTATGTAAAAATAGCTTTTGTATTGTGTAAAACACAGGATAATCACAGAAATCTGTACACTGTGCCAACTGGCGCCAGGTCAACATTTACAGGGGGATTATGTACAAGGCAGCGCCAATCGGCCGCTGCCAGAACCATCGCAAAGTACAAAGAATAAATGTAAAGTCCATCAGCAATAAAGGTATGACGGGCAGAAGTTCTGGCAAAATCCTGAACTTAGAAACATCCCATTAGCATAAGAGCATTAGGCCTAACATGTGAGCATAACATCAGCATAAGTACACTAGGTATGAAATCAACAATGCACACCTCAGGGAAAAGCACTGGGCCTAAACACGTTAGCATTAGGCATAAACATGCAAGCGTGAAGCATTAAGCAGGAACGTATGAGATCAGGCGTAGCCTAAAACATCCTATTAGGCATCTCGTTAGGAGCATGAAGAACATTTGCAGTAGGCGTAGCATGGAAACCTCACTGCAGGACAGTAGGAGTAGGCATCAGACTCCTTATGCACAAAATCCTCAGCAGTGTGAGTATCTCACTAGCATAAACAACATTAGCAGTGGGCATAACCCTAAAACATCATGGTAATAACGTTAGGCATCATAACATTAGACCCCATTAGGGGCATCAGACACATTGTGCATGACAGGCATTATCACATGCATTAATCACATCATGCAGTACATTGGGCCTAAACATATGAGGCATAAAGGCAATATCATTAGGCATAAATCATGATGCAACTCCCTAGGTGCAAAAACGTAATCTGGCATGAACTTAGCACATCACTGCATGATATTAGGCCTTAACATTAGCGTAAAAGCATAACCTTGGGACATAATAATCCTGTCATTAGGCATCAATATAGGTACCAATGCATTATGTAACAATCAGCATGGGGCATGACCCATGAGGCCTTTCAATAAGCAAGAACACATGATGCCTAAAGATAGGCATAAACCTCATTAACAGGGGGGGTATCAGATACCTTAGGCACACATGATAAATGCCCCCTAATGTTGCGGGTTAGTCTTTGGCGCCACTGCGCCTGGGGAGCCCCTACTCTGGGACTCTAATGCAGGCAGGTGCCCCACGTTGCAACTGTTGCCAACTTGCGCAACAGTGGGGGAAAGGAAGCAAGTACTGGTAAAGTTGGAGTCCCTCTTCTGGGACTCTCCAATGAAGACAATGCCCAACGTTGCAGCTGCCGGCTCTTGTGCGGCACAGCTGGGCAGAATGAGGCTCACAAGTCACTGGCCTGTTGGCGTCCCTCTTCTGGGACTCTAGAACTCAGGAATGCCTCCCGTTGCAGCTGCCCGTGCTGGGGCGGCGCAGCTGTGGAGAACAAGACTCACAGGCACGGCTGTGCCCTCTGGAGCCCCCGCTGGGGGCTCTACCACTGGAGTGCCCCCACAGAAATCAGCTCCGGCGCCCCGGTGCCCCCGGGAGCGCCGCAATGCTGTTAGTACCGTTCCCCTCACCGGGGCTGCTGGGCACTCCTCGCGCTGCTTCTCCTCCCGGCCCACCTCACCGGGCTCTCTGGGAGCTCCCTCCAGCAGGGGGGAGGCACCCACCACAGACAAACCCAAGCCCCACTCACCGGCAGTCCGGGGCCTCTCCTCCGGTCGCTCCTGATGTGCGGCCGACTCCTCTTAGTAGGGGGGGAGGCACCGGCCTCTTCAGCAGCATGCAGGGCTCTCCTCCTGCTCCCGGGAGCCCCGCCAATAACAGGCCGCCTCCACTTCACCCAGGCCCCCTCCTGGGACCCGGGACTTTGACGTGGAGCCCGCCAGGCTCCGGATGGCTTCCCCAGGTAGGGGGAGGCAGAGATGGCTTCCGCGAGGCTCTGCCTACACCCAGGCAGACTGCCTCGCTTCCTTCGCTCGGGCCGCGGTGGTGCTTTGCTGTGGTGATCTCTTTTCTCAGTGGCAATGAGGGGTGGGCTCCCGCCAAATTGGCACAAAGACCGCGGGGTGGACTCCCACTGGTCCGAACAGGCAAAGCCGGCACAAACGCAGGGTGGGCACCCGTGCGGCAAAATCGGCATGAAATGGGGTAGGCTCCCGTTAGGGGTGAAAACACGGAGTGGGCACCCGCGACCGTCTGCAGATATACGGGGTAGGCTCCAGCTGTATTTTTAAGCAGGCAGTTCTCCCGGGCAGCGCTCCACTTTTTAGCGCTACACAGCGCATTCAGGTCCCGGGCAGCTTCTAGATGTAGCGCTCACGAGGCGCTAGGAGGCAGGAAAGCAGGGACCCATGCAATAAAGTAGCACCTTGGCAGCACAGCGCTGCAGGCGTCAGCTCCTCACTCCTGGGCAGACAAAGCACTCATAGGGCGCTGTAAGGCAGGCAGAGCTGGAATAAAGTTATGGCGCTCACCGGGTGCTGGCTTTAGGAAAGTAGGAGAGCACAGTCCATGCTGGGCAAGATCAGCAGGCAGTGGGTAGCTCATCAGAACAGGACAACAGTTACTAGGAACAGTCAACCCCCATAATGTGGCACTCCTCCTGGCACAGCAGTCTTCACTCCAGTAAAGGTTTCTCCCTGGCCCTGTGGACAGCAGAGGGGTACAGATGGACACAGGGGCCAGCACGCAGGCCCCTGCGGCGGTACCTCCTGGCAGAGTGTCCCCTCCAAGTCAAAGTCCAAGTACCGCACACCACATGGAGTCTCAGCTCCTCTATATATACACCCCTCACCCCACCTACTGGAAAATGCCAGAAGCTTCTGGAAGGCTCCCCAGTGAAACCGGTCCCAATTGGTTTTGGGGGAGGTGTAGAGCACCATGTCACTTCGAGAACTAGACCGGCAACCCACCTCAGGCAGGCAGGCACAAAGCACACCAAAATGGCGACTGCTAAAAGTGACATTTCTACAACAGTGTAAATAAACCTGTGTACACCATTGCGCAGCATTTATTATTTTCACTTCAACCACACCAATCATAACATATTTATTTGGTTTCCTTTAGGGGTTATCCATGGGGGAGGAGTTCCCATTGCTACCCTATGGAGGGCATAGAGCACAGGCACTTTACACCAAACTGCAGTGCCAAAGTGCTCAGGGCCAAGTCCAACAAGGACAGAGATCAGCAGCCAGCAGGGCAGCAACTCGGTGAAGCAGTTCCTTCAGAACAGTCAGTCAGGCAGAGTGGCAATCCTTGTAGCACAGCAGGTTTTACTCCTGGCAGAGTTCTTCACAGGTCCAGTAGTGTAATTTCTTGGTAGGGTCAGAGCCCCACTACTTATACCCAAATGTGGCTTTTTAGTGGGGGTGACTTCAAAGCAAGCCCTTCCAGTGCACAGGTAGCCTTTCATCCCAACCCTGTCTGCCAGGCTATCTGTGGGTGGTAAGCCGATGAGAGGAGTAGGCCTCACAGTAGTGAAAAACAAATTTAGGTATTTGTCACTACCATGACATGTAAAACTTAACAGTACTTGTCCTACCTTTTACTTACACTGCAACCTGCCCTTAGGGAGACCTAGGGCCTACCTTAGGGGTGACTAATGTGTAATAAAAGGGGAGTTTAAGTCTTGACAAGTAGTTTTAAATGTCGTTAAAATGTCAATAAACTGCACACACAAGCATTCTTGCAATAGCAGGGCGGAGACAAGTTTGAAAGGCTACTAGTGTGGTGCCACAACCAGTGCTGCAGGCCCACTAGTAGCATTTAGATTATAGGCCTTGGGTATATATGTATACCACTTTAGAAGGGACTTATAAGTACATTTAATATGCCAGTCAGGTATACACCAATTTCACCACGTTTAGGGGAGAAGTACATACACTTTAGCACTTGTTAGCAGTGGTAAAGTGCTCTGAGTCCCAAGGCCCACAAAAAGATGCAGCAAAAAGTGCAGAGGAAAGCAGGCAAAAAGATTGAGGGAAGACCACCGTAAGGATACCAGGTCTAACACATGCCATTTAGGATGTTTGATGTGAACCAATGTATGTGATATCAATTATTTAATTGGTGATGTATGTCATGGCATCAGTAATTTCATCACTGATGTCATATGAATCATATTCAGTAATGTTGTGTGGTCTGAGGTATGCATATACCACAAGAGCAACCTGTAGACCCAAATGGACAGGCATTTGTCATTTTGGTTGTGGTTTCAGGAGCAGTGCATTGAGGAATTATGGTTGTAAGCTATTGTTTCCCAGGTATCGGGCAACTTTTGAGATTTCCCATGTGTTCAGCAAATCTGAAAGATTTTGGACACAACAAAGATTTTGCTTTTTGCTATGGAGGTTAACATTTATATCCCAGCAACTACAGATTATTTCAGTTACTCTGAGAATCCACATAAGGCATGATTATTATCAAACAAAGACTACGTCCCAAAACTGCCTCAGTTGGTGTTTAGGGTAAGATAGAATGGGAGACCCATTATGAGAGCCCCAAACACTGTATTGGACCATATTTTATTAACATCACTTTTAGACTCTCTTTCATTGGCTGTGATTTGACCAACTGGGATCACACCCTGAGATGATTGAGGTATTCATCTATTCTTCCATTCTCTGATGCAGTACTAGCATGATACGTACAGATGCCAGAAAAGGGCAAAATCAGCCCATTAATGTCATAAAGTACTACAGTGGCCGTGTTGTAGACCCATTTTCCCTTAAAGCCTCAGTGATGAGAGAACCTACGAATCCCTCAGGATCAGAATTTAGAGGACAAAAGGTAACCTTGATTTAAAATACAAAATAACTCGGGCACAGGTTTTCATCCAGTAAACAGCCCAAGATGCAATAAATATGAGGTGGGTTGGTGGGTCCGTTAACACGATAAATATTTTCTGCTTAGAATATTTAAAAAATGGGACTCATAAATTTGGAACAAATACAATTGTGGGTGCATGACCCCAACATGGCTTCAACAGTTGTGGGCCAGAATAGCCTCTAATTAGAAGTTTGCTCCCCAGAACCAGCAATGAACAAGACGGTGGAACATCTTGCACATGTTGGCCGGGCGAAGGTCTAGCGGTTTCCTAAATATCCTGACCACTCAAACCTCCTTTGGCATAGCTCACTGTCCTTTATTGTCTAGGTACATTTTCTGTTCGCCAACTATTCCACTTTCTTCCTGTGCCTTTCCATTGGCTGTGTGACTGTTTCGCAATGCTGTTTTGTGTTTTGTGACCCTTCAGCATTTCATAATATTGTACTGCATACATAGAAGGCCGAGCTGAAATTCCAATTCAGATTTACTATTTGTGAATCTAACTGTCAAACTAGATTTTTCCCACATAGGGTATTGTGCTGTACACATTATATAGTGCTTAATGACTCTGGTGAGGTCTCAAAGCACTTCATAATGCTCTTTTAGCATGCCTGTTTGCAAGGGTGTTGGTTGTAGTTTGGCCTAGATGGAGGTACTGGGTAGGGTTCAGCATGTGCTCTAAACATTTTAATTGATGGTGGTGTATAGCACGATGTGCTGTGGAGATTTACTAGTTCTACTGCAGATGTCTGAAGATAGAAGAGCCAGTTAGAGATGTTATGAAGACTCAGTGATCTTGTTTGTCAGTAGGAGAAGATTTTATGTTGATGGAAATGTGGTCCTGGGCCATGAATAGCATATGTGATAAGCATTTTCATTAAAGGTGATATGTCTAGCCAGTGGCAGCAATTGTAGGCTTTTTAGTTATAGACTGATTAGTTGTCTGGCAGTTTTGTTCTGGATTCTCTGTTATTTGCAAAGTAGGAAATGAGCCGACCTGTGTTGATATACATTGTCATAGGTGCGGTGCGATAGTACTATATCAATGGAGTTGAGTAGTTTGGTGGTGGGGCTTGTTTCCGTGGCTGGATGGTTAAGAGATGGTATTTGATTTATTTGCCCCAAGCCAGAATCTAGCCTTTCGACTTGACTATATTTAGGGATTAGATAGCATCAGGTGGTTCACCAAACCACTTGGATACATTGAAAGATGATGATTCTGTAGTTGAGATCTGATAGATTTTCTTGCTATTGCATGGTTTGTGTTTCATGGACAAAGTTGTAGTGTTTGATTTTGAAGTTGAAGATGCAGATAAATTCAGGTAGGGCGCTAAGGTATTCATTGAAGAGGGAAATGGTTGAGAGAAGAACGAATAATTGGCAAAAAGAGTCAAGGAGAAGGGAGGATGCTTCATGATATGGGATATGTCATTGAGTAAGGAGGTAGTCTATTTAAAGACAGTTCTATGCATTGCTATGTTGTCAAGACTCGGAAGCATCATAGGGTGATGGGCAATATTAATGAAAAGGAAATAGCAATTAACAGATATGCCAGATCTCCATTAGAGTAATTAGTAGTTTTATTGTCCTCACAAGCGGTGAACAATTCTGCTTTGTCATCTCAGTTTGGGGTTTAACCCAGCTTAGTATTATAAAGGGGGATGTGGTTATCTTCTATAAAGGCTGACATTTATCTGGAGGCAGATCTTACAACAGGTTTGCATGAAAATGTATTAAAGGGCATTAGACAATAGTTCACAGGGCTAGTAGAGTTGAGGTATTTTATTTTTTAATCAGTTCAAAGTAAGCAATTTTAAGCATACTTGCGAAAAATCTTGTAATTGAGGAATGATTGATGCCTGATTACTTACCAGTATTATTCATTACTCCAATTCATAGCCTTCCTCATCACAGTCGTTATGTCATGTCTAAATTGTTACATAGACAGGGTTTACCTATCCTGTCCTAGAAATCTCACCCATAGATACTTCAAGTGCAAAGGGAAGCCATGACGAGTAGATGGGCTGGACACTCTTGATTACGAATACCCCAGCTACATGATGGCTTCAGGGTACCCCAAGGTGTTTGATACCGAACACTTCGTATTGATAAACCCATACTGATGCCAAAGCTGGATTTATTAATAAATGCACCCAAAGAGCACTTTAAAGGTGCCCATGAAAACCTACCGACTACTAGTGTGTTGACTGACCATTCCTAACCAGCCTGTCACCATAGACAGGTTGTTGACCTTCTGAGGTAAGAGCCTTTGCTCTTGGAGGCCAGGAACAAAGACTGCTCTGGGTGGAGGTGTTCACACCTCCTCCACACAAAATGTGCATTACAGGGCGGAAAGCTTCAAAGGCCCTGTCGTCTTGGTTATGTGACACAGGCCTCTCCAGATAGTGGAGATGCCCACCCCCCTTTCCTGACCCCACTCTTTATTGGCAAGACAGGTGGAAAAATCAATAAGATCAGGAGGTGTGCCCACATTCAGCCAGCACCACCCCTTGGGTGGGCTAGCTGATGTGGACCCCACTTTTCAGATTCCTCCATCTTGTTCTGGATGGAATTAGCATTCTAGGGTCAGGGTTATACCCACTTCCCAAATTAAGTGGTCCTTTAGAGGGTGTTGCCACCCTAAAGGTCAGAAGTCCATTGGCTACTATCTGTCACTCAACTTAATCGCCACTAAATTGAGTATTTAGGTGGCACCCCGGATCCCAAGAACTCAGATTCACTGAATCAAGAGAAGAAGGATGAAGAGTCACTGTCTGGCGAGAACTGTAGCAGATCTGTGGACTTTGGCCCCAAACCCTGCCCGTTTTCAGTGACATTCATGATAGAGTGATTTGTCCTGCGAGCTGGAGAACTACCAAAGCCTTGAGTAGCCTAACTGCACTTTGAAAATGGCCGACAGTCTCCTTGGAGTAGAGAAACTACTCTCCTGTAGTCTGCAGGCACCGACAAGCAGAGTCCAGTCCGTTGCCTTGCAGCTCCCCGGCCTGACCGATGCTGCAGATGATCAGGAGAAGGTATTCATGCTCTGGAAGATCAGATCTGTCTACCCACCGAGTGTAAAGACACTAGAACCAACCGGAGCCATGCAGTACCAACACCCATGGTACTGGACTCTATGCACCAAACACCAACAGTGAGAGTCCAGTCCGCATCCTCACTGCACCAGGACCAAGCTGCCGTCAAGGGGCATCAGCATCACTGAGACCCACTTCGTGAGTGGCCCAGCTGCCTTGATTTCTCCTCAGTCAGCTGTTTGTCCTTGACTTTGAGGTGCTTCTTTGGGCACCCAGCCCAGCCGACCAAACCACTCTGCACCTGAGCTGCCAGGCCCTGGTCCCGATGACACCAGCTGTGCCCCCTTGCTACCTAAGCCCCCCTTTGAGAGCTGTGCTGTCTGATTTCAGGTGGACCGCCTTCATCATAGCGCACCAGCTACCACCCTCACCAGCACATTGGTTCCAGTAGAACCCAGGTGGTTCCTGAAAAACTGCTGGTAATACTTTGTACCTTGGCCCACTTCAACCCCAATAGTAAACCCATGAAACTGACTGTACCTACCTTTATGCATCTTTGACTTTTCCTCTCATAAGATTGCATTGTGCGTAAAAGCGCACAGGTTTGAACGTTTTACTTACCTGTGAATATTTTAAATGAAAACAAGTCCTACCTTTGAACGAAGTTCTTGGTTTTAAAATATATATAAAAAGAAGTGTTATTTTTCTAATTTGATCTTGGATTTATTTTCTGAGTGTGTATCTCATTTTTTGCCTCTGTGAGTACAACAAATGCATAGCACTACCCTCTGATAAGCCTAACTGCTCGCCCACACTACCGCAAAGAGAGTGGTAGTGTTATCTACTTTAGCCTCTGTAAACTAATTGAGGACATATTGGACTCTCTGCACAGTGTACTTCATTTTAGTACACTATATAGAGAGCCAGCTTCCTACATTGGTGGATCAGCGGTGGGGACTTTGCGTTTGCTGATACCACCTGGTCAGTAAGTGACTACACTTGTAAATCCAAAAATTGCCTTTAGTTTAAATTGCCTTTTTTTTCAATTGGTGATTTTTCTTTTTAATTCTTAAATTTAACTGTTAGGGCCTTGATTAAGTCCCTGATGTTTAAAACTATTTAGAATTTAAAACTTACTTTTGTTAGGTCGGACAATCTTGAGTTAGGATATTTTCTAGCTCGAAAAAGGTCACAACCTTTACCATGATAATGAGTATCACAGGGGATGCGGCTAAGGGGCTTTACCTTAACTCTTACCTGCAGCTGAAATATGCTCAGTTAAGGGCTCTCTGTAAAGGGTACAAATTAAAAACTGGCGCACACCCTACCACTGCAATGTTTATGAAACTGTTGGCAGAGTATGAGCTGGCCCATCCTTCGGATGAGGACACCAGCCCTGAGAACCAGGGTGGAACGATTCAGGAGGAAGACCCATTATGCACCCCATCAATTGAGAGAATTCTGCACCTTTACCTCAATATCGACCCAATGTGCCAAGAGCCCCTGCCTCTTGTGAAGATATTTCAGGCCTCTCAAAGTACACCGAAGATCTCCCAGAGGAGTAGCTCCTTCTGGAGAGATTGGACGGAAGAATATCCCTGGAGAACAAGATACTAGCCATAGAAAGGGCGAGGTTAGACATGGGTTTAGCACCAATGAATGGTGGCAGCAATGTAATACCTAGGAACAGAGAGGAAGTCTTTGACTCTAAAATCCCCAAAGGGATTGTTCCAAAATATACAGACAATGATGACATCACAAAATGGTTTTCAGCTTTCAGTAGAGCGTGTAGCATAAGGAAGGTCAGCCAGAAGCATTGCAGCTCTCTCCTTTGTGAACTGTTCTTTGATAAGTGCAGGCATAGACTCTTGACACTGAACGAGGCAGAGGCTGAGTCTTATGCTCACATTAAGGGTAGCCTGATTAAGGACTTTGGACTCACCACTGAAGAATTTAGAATTCAGTTCTGGGGGACTCAGAAAACCTCGTGTCAGTGTTGCCTGGATTGTGTAGATCTTTCACTAAAGACATTAAGGGTCGATTACAATGCTGTCGGAAAAGGCTCAGACCGCATCGTAATGTGTCAGTCTGATTCCTTTCTGCCCTCCTCATTGCAATAGATGAGGTAGGAAAGGAATCTGACTGGTCATTCTGACTGGCTACCGACGGGCTCAGAGAGACCATCCGCCAGTCGGAATTCTGTAAGTAATCCCAAGGCAGCTCTTTCTGCCCGAGGGATTACGATGTTGGATTTCATCAGCCTTTCTGTGCTGGCCTTTCCGACACAGAAAGGCTGTCGGAACTCAACTTTGGGGGCCCCCAGCAGGGCCCCCATAGGTGCACGGCCTCCGGTTTGAGGCCGATAGAGCTCCTATGATGCCCCCATGTTGTTTCCTGCACCCCATGGCAGGCACTTTAAGGTGCCAGCCAAGGGGTGCAGGGATGAACTGCACCTCCTATTTTACAATGGGAGCATGGATTCCGGCCAGGATACATGCTCCCATTGTAAAGCATAGGAATACGACGGAACAGTGTTTGGTCGCATCTTAATTAGTCGATTGGGACCGCTGACCGGGTGTCTGTCGATCCCATGACCGAGATGACATTGTAATAGGGCCCAAAGTGGTTGGTTACAAAGAAGGTGCACGACTATAATGGGCTATATAATTTGATTATGAAAGAACATCTGTTGAATAACTGTGTTTTTGAATTGTTGCATCAATACTTGGTAGTGCTAGGTCCAACTTCTCCCCAAGAGCTGGGAATGAAGGCAGACCACTGGGTTAAGACTAGGGTGACCAAAACTACCACTGGTGGGGGTGACTAAAAGAAAAGGGTTACTAAACCTCCCCAGGGGAAAGAGGGTGACCATCGTAAGGATAAATGTAGAGTCTTCTAAAGGCCCCAACAACCCGCTAAGGAAGATGGGCCCCAAAACTCTTCCCAAACAAAAACTGGGTACCAATGTAAGAAATGGGATCCTTAAAAGGCATGGTGTCACAACTACAGACAGACACCGAACTGGAGGCTCTCCCTGTCCCACAAAAAAAAATACCGGTAATACTGCTCCAGTTAGCACTGAAATAGTAAGTCTCCAGGTGGGATCCCCAGTATGCCCTGAGCAAATCAGAGTGCACACAGAAGCAACACTCGTCTCTGAGGGTGGGGTGGACTTTGCAACCTTAGCTGTTTGGCCTATTATTATATAAATTTAAAAACAGTGGCATTCGATTATTGGGATTAGGGTAGAAGCTCTGGAGATACTGGTACCAGTGTCACCCTAGTGACTGAAAAACTGGTTTCTCCAGGACAGTACCTGACTGAACAGACTTATCCAGTCACCAATGCTGATGATGTCACAAAGATCCATCCCATGGCGATGGTTTCCTTAGACTGGGGAGGGGTTACTGGCCTGAAACGAGTAGTGGTCTCTTCTGCAATCCCGGTTGAATGTCTGCTAGGGAATGATCTGAAGTCCTCAGCTCGGTTTGAGGTTGAGATTAGGTCCCATGCAGCCATGCTGAAAGTTCCTGTGATGGAGCGGGTAGTACAAAATTTTGTATACCCCCCTAATCTGCATGACTGAACTAAATAGAATAATCTATTAATTATAACACTATTAATGTGTTTGCATGAAGTTTAATCAATCTTATTAATATACGAAATATACGTGGGATTAGCATTTTGCATGGCTAAATAATTGTTATTATTAATATATGTATGCATACTAACAGTAGAAAATAGAATATTGCATGATATATGTTGCTTTTGTGATGTTTTCGTAATGTTGCACCAGATGACATCAATAGGTGAATATGAACGCTTTAAATGTCGCTATACGCTAGATAATTACAAACACTTAGGGGAATTAGTGAGGGTTTTACATTTTATTCATTATTTTTATGTATTAATTACTCTTTTGTGTTTGTTTCGCTTAAGTTGTCCTTTGGGCCTAAAACCAAGATGGCCGCCAAACTAACTCGACGCGATGGCCACCATTCCACGAGGTTTCGGACGAAGTGCGCATGTGTTACCACATGTACCAGTGGCCTTGACATAACCCTGCTCTCTTTGTACTCAGGCAAGGTCACGATGGGAAGCCTGCCAAGTAACTTGACAAAGGATTTTTACAAAAGCCGGAACCATCAAGAAAAATGACCTAACCTCCAGGACTGTGTGAAACCTCACCGGACGATCCTAACCGACCAATGAATGAAGCCCAAATTTTGTAAAATGTATCTTTTAGACCTTACTTTCATTATTAAATTACGGTAGAATAGAGAGTATTGCTGCTTCCTTATATTTTCTTTTGCTGACGAAGACGACGGTAACGCTGCATTCCTGAATCTTTGACAGACTGAATTGCTGCCCATTTCTTTGATGAACTATGGACTTCCTAAAATCTATGGGCACTGATTGATGCTTGCACGGCTCTGGTCCTTGTCCATTTATAGGACTGTAGTGTGCTGCATGAAGAACTTTCGAATTCTGACTGATTGACGACCAAATTTGATGACTTAGAGGACGACCAATAGCCAGATTAGGTAAATGTGGTGTTCTGTGATTTGCGTAATGACTAATAAATTAACTAGATGGAACTAAATTCTTGCATTAATTAGAGAAACAAAATATTGATTAACAAGCAAATGTGTTTTGGTCGTTTATTAAGAGAAGATAGATCAGGATTTTAAGAGTGTTTAGAAGAACTAAATTACCCTACCAATCCAACTAAATGTGAAGTACTGGGTATTTTAGACCCAGCGGTGCAGGGGCTCACACCCTATGACTTCTGGGTTCACCCTGTTCCAGACCTACAGAAACACAGAGTCTTCTGGGTGAAGTCAAAGATTCGTTTATTGGCTGCAGACCAATGACAGGTATCCTAGAAGTACAACAGCGTGTATGTTCTCAGGAGACTGCTAAAAATCATAGGAACGGGCTTCTCCTTAAGTACAAAATATCATGCTCCAGGCACACATTCCTTGGTTTACGATATGGCCATTATAAGTATACATTACAAACGAAAAAGCAGAGTCATGATGACCATCCCACATTCCAGTTCGGCCAGCCCACAATGATTTACACAGTAAGGTTCAGATCCCACATTTGATGTCAATAGACCCCCCAATAAACATGAGCATCTCCTGTTTTGGGAAACAAGTCATAAAGCAGGAACAAGCAGGTGTGGAAGAGATTAGCCGGGGGATTGTGTAGAATGAAAGGGTTTTATGACGGGTCAAGCCCTGATGCTAATCACAGGTGGACGGAGGAAGGGGAGCTCGTGAGACCGGTTTGACCTGGGGCAGCAGAGCCAGCTGCCCAGGTCACAGAGAAGTCAGAGGGAAAGCCCATGTACTGTGAGGCCCGTATTTACTCCATTATAGCCTATGTGAGGGCAATGACAAGATGGCCACTGCTTCTAAAATGGAACCCGCGTAGTGAAGCAGAATAACGTGTACGCAGTGCATTCATAGCTAGAACGGTATATAAAGCACTCGTACATGCCGCATTTACCATTTGCGGTTTGCTAATACCAAGATAGACAGGGGTAGGGCCCTGTCCCCTACGCGGTCCCGAATATTAAAGTACGACAGACCCTCCTTTTGCCCTTACATAGGCAATCACTATACTCATCTTAATCCGAGTCTAGGTCAATGTTCACAAAGTCATGGAGATGTTGCTGTAGCATCATCCTTTTACTTAGTTCGTCCCTCGATACAGGTTTCCTTATACATAAGGTAGCACAGAGGCCACATATCGTAGGAGCACACTGTATACACAGACAGAACAGGAAAAGAATGGCTAAGATCATTCCAATGACCATCAGAACTTTCCAACCCCAGGCAGATATCAATTTCCAGAACCACCCCACCAGTGACCAATCTCCCTTATCCACGTGTATGGATTCAGATATTTTATGGAGTTTGGAGATGGCTTGATACACTGTTGGAGCATTATCTGGTATGAAAATGCAGCAACTGGATTAGATGACCTTGCATACCCCACCGCGGTCTGCAAGAATAACGTCTAGAACCATGCGGTTCTGCAAAGTCATAAGGCGATCCGCTTGGAGCTCAGCTGTCAGATTACTAAGGGCACCAGCCGTTACATTGACAGTGGATTCAACCACACGAGTCAGTTGTCTCAGGTTCCTACTATTGACCATAGGTCCCCAAAACGGCAGGAAACCCAAGAAGAAGTCTCCCGCTTCCTGACCGGCAGTATCCTCCTTACTAATCACACCTCTCACAACTCTGGTCTTGTGATAGTCAGAGGCAGCGGTAAATGTCGGCGGTAGCAAGTTCGCAATATAACATGTGCCCAAGAAATCAGGGGGCAGCCATGTATATGCTCGGTCATTACAGATGAAATATGTGCCCTTGGCAGCCAAAAACGCAGGGGAAAACTGTGACGGGAAAGTGTACGTTTCAGTACAGTCACTTCTTCCCAGTTGAGCTCTAGGATTCTGACCATTACCCTGTAAGCAGAACCGACCCATGTGGGGTACGACCCAGATTGGAGATGAGATTTTTCGCTGTCTTTCACCCAGACTAATACTATACCCCGTCGCGTTCCATCCTACATAAGATCTCAGCTCTTCTTTGGGAATGGATGAGTATGCATCGATATCCCTACTCATATCGGCAACTCCTTTCATCAAAGCCTTATTATTGGTGATAGGTCTGATGGAACGCGGTTGGCGAGGGGAGTATGTATCTAGAGCATAGAGAAACATGGTTTGGAATGCCCATGACGATCCATTGTAACTATATGGCAGCACCAGGTAGGGAATACCCTTGTTAATGGTATGTGGCATTAACCCACACACCCAGCAATTGGTCGTATTCATTACTAGTTGGTGCTGGTGCAAGAGCTGGATAAACGAGTTATTTACGAACTCCGATCGTCTGGTCTGTTCGTGCTCAGGCAAAGGGTGAAAAGAGTGAGAGGAGGCAGTAGAAAGAGGTATAGGCTGTTCAGTGGGTTCAATGGGCTTTTGAGCGGAGAAAAACACAAATCCTACAATAAACATTATGATACTACACAGTGTAAAAAGGCACAAAAAGACAAAACATTTACTTTTCATAATTTTACACATCCTTGCGTTAAAGTTCATTTCCTCAATCGGTCTCTCCATCTTAAAAAACTCCATCCTCTAAACGGGCCGCTCGCGGCGGATGAGTTTCTTCTGCTAAGGGGCACGCCTGTCAGTCCAGGGAAACGCCCTAGACCAACCAGAACCGTCGACCTAGCGTCTTCGGCCTGTACCCCAAAGTCTTGGCACCGCGACCCTGCGGCAGAACCCGGATGGTGGTTCGAAAAACAAAAAATCAAGAAAGTCCTTCAGATGGGAGAGCAAAAATGTTAAAAAGGAAATAGTGAGGAAACCTTTATTTGTCCATGGGCCTAGGTCTCAAATTATAGCGGAGACGGCCAGGTGCTGTTTGGTCTTGAAACAAAAGTTCAGGCTCAGTGGTGTCCAGTCGATTTGATGGTGGCACAGCTTCCTGCAGAATATTGTCACTCACGTGGTCTGAAACTGTGCCTCTTATGCGTGCGTCACTGAATGGTACAAAACGAGGTACAGTGTCTGTCTCAGAGTCGGCGATACCCTCCTTGACCCACTGGTCATATGGCAGAGGCAAGGGGACTACTTTACAGTGGGTACCATGGATCCAGTGCTTCTTCCCTTTCACTCGCACTGCTGATCTTGTCGAAAGAAGAACAAGATGAGGGCCGATCCAGCGAGGCTCGTCGTTGCTCTTGCGCTGGAAATTTCGGACTAGCACCCACGTACCAGGGTTGATAGGGTGTCCAGGAGGTTCAGAAGCTTGGCGAAGAGTATCATGTACCTGTTGGTGCAAAACACGCAGTTTAACAGTCAAATCATACAGGTAATCGAGCAGTACTGGATGCTCTATCTCACTGAACTTCATGGGCCTCGGTACACCCCATACATTGGCCGGACGGCCAAAGACAACCTCGTAAGGGCTAAGCCCCACTCGTGAGTGTATGGTCATTCTGGTGGACAGGAGTGCTAAAGGCAGAGCGTCAGGCCATTTAAGACCGGTGCTCGCCTGGATTTTGGCCAGCTTGAGCTTTAAGGCTCCATTGTAGCGTTCTACTAATCCAGCTGATTGGGGGTGATTTGCAGCATGGAACTTCTGCTTTATTCCTAGCCCTTCACATACATTCTTCATCACTTTACCCACAAACTCACTTCCATTATCACACCACACCATTCTTGGCATCCCAAACCTAGGGAAAAATTCCTTCACAAGGGCTTTGGCTGTGGATAGGGCAGTGTTATCTTTCAGAGGATAAGCCTCTATCCATTTTGAGAAAGCACAAACAACCACCAGTACATATTTCAGGTTGTTGCATCTTTCCATGTGAATAAAGTCCAGCTGCAAAACTTCGAATGGACATGATGGGGGTGCAAAGTGACCAGCTGGAGTTGGGGTTCCCCTACCAGGGTTGTACTTCAAGCATACTATGCAATTCTTGACCACATTCTCTGCACACTTGGGAATCCCAGCATTCTGCCATACTGGAGCCAACAACTTGCATATACCTTTCGTACTGATATGTGCCATTCCATGTGCCATAGTAACCACTGGAAGCACATATGCATCAGGCAACAACCATCGCTTATGTTCTGTCAGATCAATCCAACAACCATTCTCATCCAACTTACCAATACTTTCTCTCCACTTGCTTAACTCTTCCTCTGTGGCTTCAGCTTGAAGCGACTTCACACTCTCTATTGTGTTCTCACACATTCCCACATCATTAACCCATCTTGCGGGGCCTGCAACATACATTCTAGTCTTCACATTCTGTGCTGTTTCTCTCGCAGTCTCATCAGCAAACGCATTCCCACGTCCAACATCATCTGTGACTTTCCTGTGCGCACTGCATTTCATGATCGCAACTTGCAACGGTAGGGTCAGTGACTCAAGGAGATCATTCACCAACTTGCCATTCTGAATTTTAGCTCCATGCGACGTCAGGAACCCACGCTCCTTCCACAAACGCCCAAAATTATGAGCCACGCCAAAGGCGTACTGGCTATCTGTGTATATATTCACTCTCATTCCTTCAGACAACACACATGCTCTCGTGAGGGCGATTAATTCTGCTGCTTGGGCCGAATTATGTGGCACTCGTGCAGTTTCCACGACCGTGTGCAAAGTCGTGATAGCATATGCAGCAGTCGTGTCACCATTAGGGAGCTTGAAAGATGAACCATCTACCCATAAAGTGCCATCACACTCAGTCAGGGGAGTATCTTTTAGATCTACTCTCCCTTTCGTCTCTTCTTCTGTTCTGAACAGACAGTCATGTTGCTCAATCTCATCTGAGTCTGCTGGAATTGGCAACAATGTAGCTGGATTCAGCGTATTGCATCTTTTTATGTGTATGTGATTTGCTAACAGTGTAAGTTCATAACCTGATAATCGCGCACTAGTCAAGTGTTGTGTCTTGGTCCTATTTAATAATGTGTCTACAGCGTGTGGAACCATAACAATCAATGTATTGTCCATTACCAAACCAGCAGATTGTCGGATAGACATCGCTGCAGCAGCTGTCGCTCTCAGACAGCTTGGCAATGCCCTTGCTACAGGGTCCAAGGTGGATGAAAAATATGCGCATGGGCGCGGTCTGTCGCCAAAAGGCTGTGTTAACACTGACAACGCACATCCATCTTTCTCGTGAACATACAATGTAAAAGGCTTACTGTAGTCGGGGGTACCCAACACAGGTGCTGAACATAATGCATTACGCAATTCCACAAAACTTTTCTGGCACTCTTCAGACCATGGGATAGGATTCGGTGTGTCTTTGCATGTTAAGGCTACTAAAGGTTTTGCCAATAAAGAAAAACTAGGGATCCAATGCCTACAGTATGAGGTAATGCCCAAGAAAGCACGCACTTCTCTCTGTGTTTTTGGCACACTCAACTGTGCAATGGCTTGAATTCTTTCTGGGGTCAGTTTCCTTCCCTCCTTCGATAAGAGATGACCTAAGTAGGTCACTTCTTGTCGACAATATTGCAGCTTAGAGAGAGACACTTTGTGATGGAAAGCGGATAAATGGCGCAACAATGATAATGTGGCTTCTTTACAGATCTTTTCAGTATCCGCAGCGATCAGTAAATCGTCCACGTACTGAATCAGGATAGCGCCACTAGGTAAAACAAGTGCATCAAGCTGCGCCTTCAAAGCCTGACTGTATATGGATGGACTCTCACAGTAGCCCTGGGGAGCGCGTTTGAAGCGGAAGCTTCGGCCTCCCAGACTAAAACCAAAAATATCTCTGCTCTCTTCTGCAATTGGGATGCTAAAGAAAGCATTCTTTAAATCGATCACTGAAAACCATGCAGCAGAGGCTGGAATCATTGTTAACAAGGCAGTTATATCAGGGACAACCGGAAACTGTGGCACAACAATCTTATTAACCTCTCTGAGATCGATCACAAATCTGTAAACAGGTGGCTGTGAAGGGTCCGTTCGTTTTAAGACAGGTAAAATCGGGCTATTGCAAACGTTGCCTCTTGTCTCTTCAATCACACCTTTATTAATCAAGTCGCTGACAATGTCTAACAATGCTTTCTGCCCTTCATTAGAGATCTTGTACTGGGGAATACGTGGCAGTCTGACATTAGCCTTTAAGGTCACCACATATGGCGGTATCTCCAAGAGGCCCACATCATTGGGACCAGTAGCCCAAAGGGCATCCGGAAGGGATGACAATTCAGGTGGCATTGTATTTTTAGACAAATACATTGGGGAAACCACTTTCTTGCCTAATGTAAGTTGTACTCCTGAAGGAGAACAATACAGTGTAGCGTGCAATCTTTTCGACAAATCTAATCCCAGCAAATTCTCACCACAACCTGTTGTCAGAATCAGGGGTGCTTTCAGCTCGCAAGGTCCAACAGAAAGTGACATGGGACTAGAAATCGGGTTCCTAACTGGGGCGCCAGAAAAACCTACTGAAACATTTATATCGCCAGACAAAGGTGCGCCAGGGAGTTTTGAATGCATGATTGAACTCTGCAGCACCAGTGTCTAGCAGAAAAGGCTCCGTTACATTTACTGTAGTCACCTCAACATACGGTCCACTCTGATCCACTGGCACTGAAACAACTCCCTCTCTCTGTCTATGGCTGTCCTAGTAATCATTATTTTCTGCATCACCGTCCTCTGCATAATAATCATTATTATAATACTGAGCCGTATTACTAATCGCGTTAGCTTGTTGATCAAAGCTATTGATGGTATTTTGAGGCGGCAGAGGACGCGCGTTCTGGGGAACACTTCCACGCCCTCTGCCTCTAGGAGCTTGCTGACCACCCCTACCTCTTGCGCCATACGCATTACCGTTCCGCTGCATTAATTTAGGGCAACTGTATTTAAAATGACCTTCCTCTTTGCAGTATGAACATTGGTTGGGACCTACAGGGACACGTGGTTGATAATACCCATTCATTTGCTGATTGTTCTGAAACTGTTGGGGTTGGTGATAGACACCTTGGTGTTGCCTATAATTATTCTGACCTCCACGTGGCGGATAGGCCTGCTGTAAAAGGACCTTTGTCTTTAGTTCCTTCGTTTTCTTTTCCGTTCTATCTTTCTCGTCTTTATCTCTATTTTCATAATACTGTGCAGTAGCCAGTATTTGCGCTGAAGAAGAAACAGCCCAAGAACTTTCTGAATCTTTTAACTTTTTACACAGGTCAGGAAGTAAATTCTGCACAAACTTATCCACAAATAACCGTTGGCCACCCTCAGTACTCATATCCTGCCCACTGTGGTCAATAAACGTTTCTTCAAACCTAGTAAAGAAGTCTGACACTGTCTCATCTTTCTTCTGCTTGCATGCAGATAACTTGTCCCAATTTACGCGCATCGCAGGCATTATTGTCTTCATATACGTGATGATTCTACCAGGCAGTTCAGCTACTAAAGGTTCTGGTTTCGCACCACCAGTTTGTCTAGCATCAGCAGCAACAATGTTAGCCCATGTATCCCCTAGTTCTGCATTGTGATCTACATTACGAATTGACCCCCATAGAGGCTGTGGAACAACATTACCAAACAACATGTCTATGTCGGCCAGATTCATAATGCATGACCCTGCCGTCTGTGACAACTCTTTGTAATAACCTGCTGGGTTTTTACGGGGATCAGGCAAGGACTGCTTAAGCGCTAACACCTCAGAGCGCTTCCATGGAACATGCACCCAAACACGCTGGAAATGCGCTGCCACAGCGGGGTTACCACCGGCAGCTGCAACCGCTTCCTTCCATACCGGGGGAACTTCTCTCATAGGGTATTGTCGCGCTTTTACCTTTTTCCCCACAAGGACATCTTGTTCAAACAATGATTGTTGGCAATCATCATTCCTAAAGGACAATACAACCGCAACTGCTTTATCTACTCCACGGTCCACAATTATACCAGTTCCAAAATCGAACCTCACTCTACACAACTCCTGCGGGTTCGGATTTTTACCACTATCCTCCAATTCTTCACAGAGAATTTCGCACATTTTCTCCAACACATATCTCTGTTTTGGGGCATCCCACTGATGGAAAACGTTGACAACTGATTCCACATCATACAGTGAAGGAAAAACGATCCATCTACGCGCCATGTTATCTATTACCTTTTTCTCATCGGGGTTAGGCAATTGGCTACGCAATTGCTTACGCTGTAAACCAGGAGTCGCACCAGATGACTCAAAGAGAGGAGACATTAATGTAGTAACCACATTAGCTAAGCGCTGTCGCGCTGAAGGAGAAGCTGAGGCGAGAACAGGGGGAAAAACAGAGGGAAGAAAAGAGGATGTAGAGACAGGTACTGGAGTGGTGGAAGGAAGAGTGTCAGGGGAGGCAGCTGCTGTATTAGGCAAAGTCGCAGGAAGTGCGGGGGCAGTTGGAAGCACAACTGGCGGCGCTTGAGAGGGCTGCGCTACATGGATAGGAACCGGCTGCAAAACAACTGACGGTTGCGGCAAGGCTTGCAGTATATGCACTGGAGGTGGCATATTTACAAGCTGGGGAGGCGCCGTGGCAGTTTGAGCATACGGGGGTGGCGAACTCAACAAATGTGACATCAGGGGATCTTTCTCCTTTTCTTCGGACTCATTCTGCTTAGAATGTGGTAAAGCTGGGTAACATTTGTCAATCCCTAACTTGCGCTGCCTATGCAATTGCTCACTCATCTGCTTCTCTTCATTGTCTTTAAATTGTACAGCTGCTTGCATTACTGTCATACCTTTCTCTCTCTTATTCTTTTTCGCTAACTTAATTTCCTTTTGTTTGGCTTCCTTTCGCCATAAGCGGAAAGAGTCAAACATCGCCGGCCGGGCTTTCTTCTTAAACAATTTAATTTCCAAATTATCTAAAATATCGGTATCAAAACTACCATTTTGGGGCCATTTTAAAACACCATCTTTCCTGGTGTAGTGGATCGATACTTCATTATATGCAATGGGGCCTACGCCATGTTTTACATAGAGCTCATAAGTTGGAGTTCCAACCGGAGGAACCGGACATGATTCCTCTAGCTGGAAATCTTTTCCACAACCCAAACAGAATAATCTACCAAATAGTCCAGAACCAGGCATCTTTGCTCACTAGTCTAGATCCAACCGTCAAAGGATTATCGATTACGATATTCTCGTGAATACACGAGTCCTCTGGTTTTGGCGTTTGCAAACTCCAAAGTACCAAATTACCAAATCAAACGATCCCGAAGGATACCAAAAACAAATGGGAGACGCTCCACTTATACTTAACTGAATATTGCTGATCGATGGCGTCACCAGAAGACTCTCTTGATTGTTTCGCTCTCTCAAACTCGTCAAGGGTCCAAAACAGGTCGATTAATCAGGGCAGCAGTCCTTCGTAGCCGTCGGGACGCGGAGAACCTCGCAGAAAAGACTTTCGGACCACGTCGACATGCAGGGGTCGATGAAGTGGCGGCCTTCCTCCGGAATTTCCACACGAAGCTCCTCACGAAGCTCTGGCTTGGACTGGTACCGCTGAAATCGTCCCGAGTTGGGCGCCAAACTGAAGTACTGGGTATTTTAGACCCAGCGGTGCAGGGGCACACACCCTATGACTTCTGGGTTCACCCTGTTCCAGACCTACAGAAACACAGAGTCTTCTGGGTGAAGTCAAAGATTCGTTTATTGGCTGCAGACCAATGACAGGTATCCTAGAAGTACAACAGCGTGTATGTTCTCAGGAGACTGCTAAAAATCATAGGAACGGGCTTCTCCTTAAGTACAAAATATCATGCTCCAGGCACACATTCCTTGGTTTACGATATGGCCATTATAAGTATACATTACAAACGAAAAAGCAGAGTCATGATGACCATCCCACATTCCAGTTCGGCCAGCCCACAATGATTTACACAGTAAGGTTCAGATCCCACATTTGATGTCAATAGACCCCCCAATAAACATGAGCATCTCCTGTTTTGGGAAACAAGTCATAAAGCAGGAACAAGCAGGTGTGGAAGAGATTAGCCGGGGGATTGTGTAGAATGAAAGGGTTTTATGACGGGTCAAGCCCTGATGCTAATCACAGGTGGACGGAGGAAGGGAAGCTCGTGAGACCGGTTTGACCTGGGGCAGCAGAGCCAGCTGCCCAGGTCACAGAGAAGTCAGAGGGAAAGCCCATGTACTGTGAGGCCCGTATTTACTCCATTATAGCCTATGTGAGGGCAATGACAAGATGGCCACTGCTTCTAAAATGGAACCCGCGTAGTGAAGCAGAATAACGTGTACGCAGTGCATTCATAGCTAGAACGGTATATAAAGCACTCGTACATGCCGCATTTACCATTTGCGGTTTGCTAATACCAAGATAGACAGGGGTAGGGCCCTGTCCCCTACGCGGTCCCGAATATTAAAGTACGACAAATGATCCATTGATCATATGGGAGGAGTATCATAATGTTTAGGTTTACGATGGGTAGATATAAGATTTAATGTACAGATGTGTAAATTATTTTCTTCCTATAGGTTATAAGGTATTCCATTCATGTCAGCGCTTGGAACATTCATCTCTCCTGAAAGTGCAGACCAGTGAAGAGTGAAGTATGAATGTTGGTGTTATGGGCCCCACCAATGATTGTAAGAATGAATATGTTAATGTGATATTTGGTCTGTGACAAAAGGAGGATATTAGGTACGGGGTTTTGTTTAGATTCCTAATACCCAGGTTTCCGCACTGCGTCAGTTTTTCTGGTAGCAGACTTATGGTTTTTAATGTTTTGGTTTGGTGATTATTGCTTGTAAATAGCTTATTGATTATTGGAAAGTATTGGTTTATGTATTAACACTCTATGTTGAGTCGCGTTGAGTTCTATGTTGTTTGCATGGCTTCTGGGAGGTAGGAAGTTGGAAGTTTGTAACGGTTCCATAGTAGAGCTCTCGGGAAAGACGGAATTGTTGTTGTCCTGTAGGTACACAGGGGAAACGTGTAACGATTGAAGTTGCACGACGCATTGTCTGAGTTCGATTCGGTGACATCGTCGTGTGTTGCCATTAGAAATATCTCCTGTATGAAATAAGTGTATGGTAGCGAAGGTCACCTGTAAAATTTTGGTCTTAGGTAGCAGGAGTCCAGAAGGAGCTCTGATCACGCTTATCACTGTAAAGGTAATAGGTGTTCCCTAAGCTTGCTAGAAGGATAAAGTAGAGGAAAGTGCTACTTTATTAACGTATGTCATAGTTCTGTAGTAGGACAGACTGTTCGCTGTTCTCGGGAAAGACAGAATTCTGTGTGGATGAGCTACATTTTTTCCGTGTGAAAGTGCGTGAATGAAAAAGCATTCGGGTTAATTGCGAAATGTGGTTTTATTTCTCAGGAGCATTGGGTCTCCAACTAGGTGTCTTAATTCTGGAGAAACGGTTAGCTGATGCTTGTTAGAAGGATGAAGTAGAGGGATGTGCTACTTTATCAACGGAAGTAACGATTCCGTAGTAGAGCAGAGGTAAGCGCTGCTCTCGGGAAAGACGGAATTCTTGTGAGAAAGGTCATTAACTATTCTTTGGTTAGCGAAGCAGACAATGTTCGCGTTTTTATGTTGTTACTAACAGAATTGTAAATACAAAGAACGTAAGAAAAGTTACTGATACATTTTGTAAAGGAGGGGTCAGCAGGAGTTGCGACAGGGAGAAAGCTGACTTCAGAAAAGCCGTGCTGGGATTGGCTAGTCACTAAAAAGCGTAGACGCCCCTGATTGATGTATTAGTGCATGCCGCGCTAGGATTGGAGAATTGAAGGGTGACATAGACGCCGCTGATTGGTGTGTTGGTATGAGACGCGCTGGGATTAGAGAATTGTAGAAGTGACGTCGACGCTCCGGATTGGTGCGTTAGTGTGAGTCGCGCTACGATTGGTTAAAATAACAGAACAGTCGTAAGGAAAAGACTAGCGATACACGAGAGACAAAATGATGTATTACGATCCACCTGAAAATGAGAAAAAGTCCTGGTTTGGGAAAATCAAGAAGTGGTTTAAAAAGGACAAACCGATTGTGACTAGGGAAGGACAGTTGCTTGTCCCACCGAAAACCAACGCATCCTTCATGGTTGCGAAATACGGATATCATACGTGTATTTGGTTGGATAACTGGGTGAAGTATACCAAGAATGATGGAGTTTTGGCATTTCTAGAGCATGGTTCGTTTAGTCTAGCGGTTTTGAGAAATTTGAGAGAGAAAATTATGAAACTAGAACCAAGACCCAGACCAACACAATTTGAAGCATTGACAGAATGGGAAGATGAGATGCATGATAGAGAAAGACAGAGAAGTGGCGGAAGGTATAGATACATGTCTGGTAGATACGGACATGAAGAAAGAATGAGAAGGTGGCGGAATGCAAGTATGACTGATGGGTTGTTTCCTGTAAGAAACGTTGAGGAAATTGGAGGTAAAAAAAGTACGGAAAAGAGACATAAAATAGAACCAAGAGGGTATGGAGTGAATGAATCGGAGGACGATGTTCTTGATGACATGTTTTATAAAAATCCACCTCCGTATCAACCAGAATCTGAAATGTTAACACCAAGTGCCCCAATGAGAGAAACTTTGCGAATCATTAAGACAGAACCAGTACCTCAAGAATTAGGGAAAAATAATTCCATGAGATAGATAGAGAGAAAGTCAGATGATCAAATGAGTGGTGAAAATTCGGCAGAATTAGCAAAAACAACTTTAGAATTAACTGAAAAAATAAGATAACTGACCCAAAAATTTAGAAGCTGTAACTGTTCCAGTGACCATAGACCCTGTGATGCCTATTTTTGATAAACAGAAAGATAGTGAACATTGTTTAACAGTGCCTTATAACAGTAATAAACAGACTGAGAAGCCAAAACAGAGCCTAAATGAAAATCCATGGAGACAGACAATGAGTATAATTGAGCCAAATGCTTCGAATAACCCATTTTTAGATTCAAATATAGCAGAAAGGCATACAATGACAATGGAATCAGTATTAGAGACTCAAAGGGACTTAGAATAATATAGAGAAACCATAGGCCCAGCTTCAGAAGAATTGAGTGAATGGTAGAGAAGTGTCGTGTACCCGCTGGTTTCTTCTCCTCAGGATGACGCTGATGCTTATAGGGGTCCACCTCCCATCTGCCCCTAGTCCGGAGAATGTATAACACACTCGGACGGAGGAGGCAGGTGAGCGAGGGAAGGGAGGATGGGGTCGGCTGGGAGGGAGATCTGAAATGAGACAAACACACTATAAGCGATAGTCTACTCTATTCGTCTCCCCTGGTTCCCTTATGTGGGTGGCTCGCTTACCTGACGTCTCCTCCCGCCAAATGCACCGCTTAATCGGTATGACCCCCAACAGGGTGGTTGCGCCTCTCGTACGAGGCGGTCCGGTACGGGTATCTTAGGCGGCGCTGCTACTGCAAGGCTCCTTTAAGTCATGTGAGCCGAGGAGCGCGATACCCCGAAATCGCGGCGGCCCGGAAATCCTTGGGCAGAGCGGGAACGCTACCACTCAATGCTTCCTGGTGGAGCCCGGAGCAGAGGAGCGTAACCCCACTAGGCGTAGCCCGGTAATCCGTGGGCTGGTGTAGACACAAGGCGCTACTACTCACGACTCTCGGGGGAGCCGGGAGCCGGGGAGCGCGGTCTCAGGAGGAGCCTCACGGATAGCCGAGGGAGGGAAGGATCTCGCTGTGCCTCAACTCTCTGCTCGCGGAGGAGCCGGGATGGGAGGAGCGCGGCAGCAAATCAGGAACAGCCTTTTGGATTCCACGGGACTCAGGACGGGTGAGGCTTCCGGGAAAGCCGAGGCGGAGAGTCTCTGGTCTTCAGGGTTCGTAGAGGTTTTCGCCGAGTTGTACGTCTACGCGTACCGATGATCACTGGATACATCCGGGAATATTCGGCGCCCGCTTGCGGGTGAGTCGAGCTTATATGCGTATCGGCCATGTGACCGATTGCTTGAAACGGGAACTTCCGGAGGGTTTCTGGGATACGTAGTTCAGGTTCGAGCTGGGTTGTTCCGTTTCGTTTTGTCCCGGGGTTTGAAGTGCGAGGCACTCAGCGCCTTTACTGAGTGCGATCATGACAAGAAGCTTGCAGAGAAAAGACAAAGAATCCCAATCAATAGATGTGGCCAAACTACGAATGGTACTGGAACAATTAATAGTAGGAACTATTCCCACAGAAAAGTTAAAAACCTACCAAGATGAGGAGTTACTGTTTTTGTTTAAAAGCATAACTTGGAGAGTGAAAAATCTGCATGAAAGATTAGAAGAAGTAGCAAATTAAATGGGTATAGATATTGAAAAGGTTAAGGCCCTACAGAAACCATATCGAATAGATTTTACTGAAAAAGATATTAAAAATTTGAATACCACAGGACGAATAAGTCAGATTAAGGAAATAATTATCTTGCTGAGAAAATGTGGAGATGTGGATAAATGGAGAAGCAGATGGTATTGAAAACGAGATGATGCCTCAGATAAAACTTTTGCAGCTTTCCCCGTTAGAGAAAAGGAAAAGGTAGTAACAGAATGCCCCATGAGAGAAATTCCAGGAGGAGGATATGTACATGTCCCATGGACTAGACAAGATATTTTGTCATTTACAAATGATTTCCCTCGACTACGCGAAAAGCCTGTTGAGTGGTATAGGCAAGTGGACAGATTTGTGAAATTATCCAAAGTATTATGGATTGATCTAAACAGCCTGTTTGACATAATAGTGCCAGCAGATTTATGGACAGAGTGCAAACTAATGATCAATTGGCCTACACAAGAATGCCCTAGGGTTCCAAGACGGGAGCCCCAGACCCCGAGGTAATGAAGAAATACAAACAGGTTATTGCCTTTTTGAAAAATAAAGTACCTCCCAAAGAAACTGATTGGGTAAAAATTGACAGAACTCATCAGGAAAGTAAGGAGTTGGTACATGCCTATTACGAAAGATTAATTTTGGCCTTTAAACAGTTTAGCGGTGATGAAAATTTGAGCGAAAAAGATTTGAGTCATTTTGTATACAGATTTGTATATGGTTTACGTCCAGAAATTAGTGAAATGATTAAGCAACATACTGTAGATTGGCAAAATAAGAAAATAGATGAAGTATTGAGACATGCAAAATATTTCAGTGATGAGATTGAAGCCAAACAGCATAAATTAAAAGAGAAGGCTATGTAGGCACAAGTAAAATTGGCAGAAAGACAGGAAGCCCAGTTAGCGGAACAAGCGAATAATACAGGCCCCAGAAAATTCACTCCTGGGAAAGGTAAGGGAAATTTTAACATAGAAGAAGCCAAAAAGAAATTCCCATGTCATAATTGCGGTAGGGTAGGGCATTGGAAATCCGAGTGTAAATTTCCCACAAGTACTAATAATGAAAATGCATCATTGAATCCACAGGTGCAGAATGAGGTGAGTGGTCAACCGCAGCGACAGCAGCAGGTTGTTTCCCAACAGAATCAGGTGCCAAAACCGCCTTTTCCACAAAGCAAAAATTCACAGAAATACAGTAATGAGATAGGATTCTACAACGAAGAACAGGTAACTAAGCTGCCGCGCGCCAGCGCTGTTATGCAGTATTGGCTACAACGCGATGCGAGCGATTCAGAGGAAGGTTATTGACGGTGCCGAAGGGAGGAAGAAGAGTGCGTACTTGGCGCAACTCTAGAAGTAGACCTGACAGGCCCATTTGTGGATGGGAAAATAAATGATGAAAATATTACTTTCTTAGTCGATAATGGTGCTACTCGATCAACTGTTAGGTCAGCTGATGTTAAGAATCTTCCTCTCTCAGATGAAACAATCCAAGTAGTTGGTGTATCCAACAGACAGATTAAAACTCATTTTACAGAACCAGTGAAAGTTAGCATAGGGAAATTCTCTGAAATGCACCGCTTTGTCGTGTGCGACACAAGTCCTGTAAATTTATTAGGTAGGAATCTGCTGTGCAAAATGAATTGCACTACTTTCTGTACCCCGCATGGTATAGCATTTGAGACCCCTGATGAAGATGTGCTGTATAAGATGACCATGGCAAACAGAGAAACTGAGATTACTGAAGCCTATGCTGTATTTAACACTGATGAATTACCCAAAGAATTGAAACAGACTGTAAAGGCAGAAGTTTGGGATTTCACGGGAGAAGATGTGGGACTAATAGGAAATGTGGACCCAGTAAAAATAACGGTGAAAGAAGGAGTAAGCTATCCAAATGTCCCTCAATATAAACTGACACCTGAAATAGTTGAAGGAGTTACTCCAATAATTGAGAAAATGATAAAACAAGGCATTTTGAGAGAAATAATGAGTAGTCCATGTAATTCCCTGATCATGGGACTGAAAAAGCCTAATGGAAAGTTCAGGATAGTGCAAGATTTGAGAAAGATAAACAAAATCTTTGTATCGTATTGTCCTATTGTACCAAATCCATCTGTGATTTTGTATCAGATTCCCCATGATGCAGAATGGTATACTGTAATTGACTTATGCCATGCTTTCTTTTCCATTCCATTGCACCATGACAGCCAGCAAAGTTCTGTGTTTCGTTTTGGCGAGCGTATTTTGGCTTGGTGCCGAATTCCACAGGGGTATACAGAAAGCCCCTCGATCTTTAATCAGATACTGAAGAAATCCTTAGAAAGTCTAGAGATGCCCGAGAATTCAGTGTTAGTGCAATATATCGACGACCTTCTTGTGGCGTAGAAGACCCGTGAAGCCTGTGTAATGGACACTATACCCTTGCTGAATCATCTAGCAGATGGAGGACTTAAAGTGTCACCATCAAAATTGCAATTTTGCAAAAACGAAGTACATTATTTAGGCCATAATATCGAAAAGGGACTGAGAAAAATAACAATAGACAGAATCAGGATCATAAAAGGAATGAGACCCCCTATGACGCAAAGAGAGGTGAGAACGTTTCTTGGAATGGTTGGATATTGTCGCCAGTGGATAAGCAATTTCTCCCTGATTGCAAAGCCCTTGGTACGCCTGACAAGAAGTGATGTGAGAGATCCCATTGATTTGAACAAAGAAGAACTGGCAGCATTTAAACGATTGAGAGATGGTTTGTGTGAAGCGCCAGCATTAGGAATGCCTGATTATGAGAAGGAGTTCGAGTTGTATTGCAGTGAGAGGAATGGATGTGCACTTTCTGTATTAATACAGAAGCATGGAAAACTGAGGAGACCAATTGCATACTTTTCATCAATGCTAGACCCAGTAGCTGTAGCCTTACCTGGGTGCTTGAAAGCAGTGGCTGCTACCAGTCGAAGTTTGGAACAGAGTGAAGGAATTGTGATGGGATATCCTGTGAAAGTGTTTGTACCTCATGATGTGGCAATCCTTTTAACAAGGAGTCGCACTCAGTACATGACACATAGTCGGCTGACTAAGTACGAGAAAGTCATATTAGGTGCAACGAATGTAAGCCTTCAGAGATGTTTGAATGTGAATCCTTCAACGTTGCTGCTTGATGCTGAGAATGTGGAAGTCGGAGATGAAGCAGATCATGATTGTCTGGATGTACTCGACTTTTGTACCAAACCACGTCCGGACATAAAAGATGTACCATTTCCAGAAAGTGATTTTGTGATGTTTGTAGATGGTTCCTGCCTAAGAACAGATGAGGGAATGTTGAGTGCAGCATATGCAGTATGCACGGTTGCAGCAGTAATGGAAGCATCCTACCTGAAAGGAGTAAAATCAGCCCAAGTAGCTGAACTTGTTGCTTTGACTAGAGCATGCAAGATTGGGAAGAGTGTGAGAGTGACTGTGATCACCGACAGTCAGTACGGATTTGGTGTGGTGCATGACTTCGGCCAAATATGGCTACAGAGAGGATTTTTGACATCAAGTGGAACTCCCATTAAGAATGCTGAAGTGGTTGGAAAATTGCTTGAGGCGATACAGCTGCCTAAGCAGTTGGCTGTTGTGAAGTGTGCTGCACATAGACAGTCTGGCGATTACATCGCCATCGGCAACAAATACGCCAATTATATGGCCCAATACTGTGCACGTAATCAGAATTCAATTAACAGGGCAAAGGAGAAAGAAGTTACTTCTTGCACCTTATTGTTTACTAACATTGTGGGTACCTGCAGGAAGAAGCAAGGGATGAGAAAATGAAGCAGTGGGTAAAAGCAGGATGTGCACAAAGGGAGAAGGACCATGTGTGGGTCTATCGGGATGGAAGACCAGTTATGCCTGATAGCATGATGTCTGCCATGGCACGGATGTATCATGGTCAGGGACACATAGGGAGAGATGCCATGATCAGGTCATTTAAGCAGACCTGGTGCAATGCAAAATTCAGACTTGTAGCAGAAAGTCTTTGTCAGAGATGCCTTATATGTCAGCAATACAACCCTGGAAGAAAGACAGTGGTGAGTCTAGGAACAATAGGTCGAGAAGGAGGACCTTTTACCAGAATGCAAGTAGATTTCATTGAAATGCCTCCTTGTAACAGGTTGAGGTATGTTCTAGTTATGGTCTGTTTGTTTTCTAGATGGGTGGAAGCATTCCCCACGAGAAGAAATGATGGAATCACAGTGGCAAAATTGCTATTGAGAGAATTTATTCCTAGATTCGGGTTCCCAGTAACAATTGAATCAGACCGAGGAAGACATTTCCATAATGAGATCATAAAATTGATTTGTGAAGCATTGAATGTACAGCAAAAACGACATTGTGCCTATCTCCCAGAGGCTTCTGGTGTTGTGGAACAAATGAATGCTACTATCAAGAACAGGATAGGGAAAATGTGTTTAGCCACGGGTATGAAATGACCTGATGTCTTGCCTCTAGTACTCATGACTATTAGATCAATTCCAGACAGAACTACAGGGTTGAGCCCCCATGAAATTATCATGGGTAGAGCGATGTGTCATGTGTTCATACCAGTCAACAAGCTGTTGCCTATAACTGATGACATGGTGTTGGATTACTGTAAAAGCCTGGCTGACGCAGTTCATTCTGTGTTTTATCAGGTTGGAGCGGATTCCACCACCCTTGAAAAGAAGCAAGCTCATGATCTGAGCCCAGGAGACTGGGTAAGAATCAAAGTACACAGAAGAAGAAACTCTTTGGTTCCGAGGTGGGGAAAACTACGACAAGTGATTTTGACTACAACGACAGCTGTGAAGTGTGCTGGAATTAAGAACTGGATTCATGCAAGTCACACATTAAGGATACCAAATCCAGTGGATAGCACAGAAAGGGAATATTTTGATGAAACAGAATCTAGTACTGAATCAGATGAGGAAGAGACAAGAACCAAAGAATACCCTGAAAGGAGGGAATCAGAGCATGAACCTCCATCTCTTCTCCACCTGTTCAGCTCTTGGTGAATGAAGTGACAAGTCAAGAGAAATCAAAAGACGAAGAAATAATTGTAATAAAGGAAAGCAAAAGAACAAGAAAACCTAACCAGAAGTATAAGTCGCCGGAATGGACGTATGTGGCCCTGCCTGAAATAAAAGAAGAGGCGGATAGCCAAGGAAACCCAGAGGTGACTGTACCAGGAGTGGTTGAGGAAGACGAGGAATCGGAAATCCTGAGAGTTATCTTATCCGATATTGGAGAAGAGACGGATGTTCAGGACATTCTGTATTCAGATCACGAAGGAAAGGTGAAAGATGATGAAATGCCAAACTGAATGAGACAAGGAAGCTGCTAATGGAAAGACAATAAAATATGGGAAAAATACAAACACAATGTAGAACCAAGTAGGTGCTGAGAGCCTTGGGTTAGACAAACTAGTTGTGAAGTAGAAGAGGCTAAGTCAAAAGACACTGTTCATTTTTACAAAAATGGCAAACACAGATAGTAGAAAAGGTAGATGTATATTTTTGAAGAGATGGTGTAAAATGTGTTGTTGTTGTACAGGATTACTAATGCTTCTGTGGAGTATACTAGCTCTGATGATCTCATTTAGGGTTACCATAGACACAATAGAAGGACATGGTGAAAACAAGACTAATGTAGAGAAGAGCCAAAAGGTAGTTCCGACTAAAATAGATAAAAATTATTTGCATAAAGACAGGTCTATAACTGATTTTTCTAACAATGTATTTTCGAAATTACTGTCTGAATATGTAAAGACAATGGACGTAAGGGACTGCTATGTCTGTATGCAGATACCTGCATCTGTTTCGGAGGGAGTGACTTATCATCATTTTCCAGTAACTTATGGAATAACATGTAGTGTAATAGCTAGTTTATTTTACCAAACAGGGAAGTTAGAATATTATTTTTCAGATGTAGATAATATATTTTCACAAGTGCCATCAATTAACAAGTTAAATAAGGTAAAACCTGCAAAGGTATTAGGTGAATTGTACTTAGAGACTAAAGAACTAACATTAGAATATATATTTAGAAATAATTTGACTTGCAGTTTAAAGAAAGAAGAAAAGACGTTTTTAGATATGGTTGAAGAAAGGAGATTGAAAATGCAAAGGAAGGCATCTGAGGGAAAAGTGGAAAAGACAGTTTGGGATGTAGAAATGGAAAAACACCTGAAGGGAGAAGCTAGTCCAACTATGGCTTTAGATTGGCCTCAGAAGGGAAATGTGTGTATTAGAAGGAATCAGACTGCATATGATAATTACTTTGTAGGTAACAGTGACTGCCATGATATATACCAAATCATGGGTGGATGGGGATTTAAAGGAGGAAATGATCCAGTTTTTCCTGGATTATACTTTATTTGCGGGAGCAAGGCGTATTATCGTTTGCCAGACCATTGGTATGGCACATGTTATGTAGGCCTGGTTCTCCCAAAGATTTTTCATATGGGAAGGGGAGAAGATGGTGTACATAAGTTAGGTGGTTATTTAGCACGTAGAAAGAGAGAATCTTGGTCAGAAATTGTAGGTGACATCTTTGGAGCATTGATACCAGCAGTGGGAATATCTCTGAATGCGAACAAAATTAGAAAGCTATCAACAGTAGTGGATCGCTTGTCAACAAGCACCGCTGTAGGAATTTTATTGGTTAATACTGAAATGGTTGCCATGCGTGCCATGGTAATACAAAATCGACTTGCCCTTGATATATTATTGGCAAAAGAGGGTGGAGTCTGTGGAATGCTGACAGTTCAACATTGTTGTACTTACATTCCAGACGAAAGTAAAGATTTGAAAATGTATATTAAAAATATAACTGAACTGCATGATGAAATTGCACCACTGGAGGTTGAAGGTGTTTGGGAAAAGATTGGTAAGAAAATATCTTCTATTAAAAATTTCTTAGTAAACTTAGGTAGTACCTTTTTAGGTAAAATCTTATTTCCATTAACATGTGTGATTTTCTTAGTATTAATATTAAGATTAGGATACCTTTGTCATAAAAGAAAGAAAAGTCAGAAAAAGTTAAAAAGAGAAAATTTAAGACGAAAAGATAAGAAACAAGAGAGAGAATTTGAAGAAATAGAATTAGATGAGGTAAAGGAAAGTATGTATAAGAGAGCCAAAAGAGAAGATATTGGGGAAACTGAGATGTGAATAAAAGCAAGAAATCATTTTGACTCTATGAAAATGGATACAAAATTTTAATGGTGTGGTGATAAAATCACCAAAGGGGGGATTGATGGAGCGGGTAGTACAAAATTTTGTATACCCCCCCTCTAATCTGCATACCTGTACTAATTAGAATAATCTATTAATTATAATACTATTAATGTGTTTGCATGAAGTTTAATCAGTCTTATTAATATACGAAATATACGTGGGATTAGCATTTTGCATGGCTAAATAATTGTTATTATTAATATATGTATGCATACTAACAGTAGAAAATAGAATATTGCATGATATATGTTGCTTTTGTGATGTTTTCGTAATGTTGCACCAGATGACATCAATGGGTGAATATGAACGCTTTAAATGTCGCTATACGCTAGATAATTACAAACACATAGGGGAATTAGTGAGGGTTTTACATTTTATTCATTATTTCTATGTATTAATTACTCTTTTGTGTTTGTTTCGCTTAAGTTGTCCTTTGGGCCTAAAACCAAGATGGCCGCCAAACTAACTCGACGCGATGGCCACCATTCCACGAGGTTTCGGGCGAAGTGCGCATGTGTTACCACATGTACCAGTGGCCTCGACATAACCCCGCCCTCGTTGTACTCAGACAAGGTCACGATGGGAAGCCTGCCAAGTAACTTGACAAAGGATTTTTACAAAAACTGGAACCATCAAGAAAAATGACCTAACCTCTTGAACTGTGTGAAACCTCACCGGACGATTCTAATCGACCAATGGATGAAGCCCAAATTTTGTAAAATGTATCTTTTAGACCTTACTTTCATTATAAAATGACGGTAGAATAGAGAGGATTGCTGCTTCCTTATATTTTCTTTTTCTGACGAAAACGACGGTGACGCTGTATTCCTGAATCTTTGACAGACTGAATTGCTGCCCATTTCTTTGATGAACTAAGGACTTCCTAAAATCTATGGGCACTGATTGATGCTTGCACTGCTCTGGTCCTTGTACATTTATGGGACTGTAGCGTGCTGCATGAAGAACTTTCGAATTCTGACTGATTGACGACCAAATTTGATGACTTTGAGGACGACCAATAGCCAGATTAGGTAAATATGGTGTTCTGTGATTTGCGTAATGACTAATAAATTCACTAGATGGAACTACATTCTTGCATTAATTGGATAAACAAATTATTGATTAACAAGCAAATTTGTTTTGGTTGTTAATTAAGAGAAGATAGATCAGAATTTTAAGTGTGTTTAGAAGAACTAAATTACCTTACCAATCCAACTAAATGATCCATTGATCACGTGGGAGTAGTATCATAATGTTTAGGTTTACGATGGGTAGATATAAGATTTAATGTACAGATGTGTAAATAATTTTCTTCCTATAGGTTATAAGGTATTCCTTTCATGTCAGCGCTTGGAACATTCATCTCTCCTGAAAGTGCAGACCAGTGAAGAGTGAAGTGTGAATGTTGGTGTTATGGGCCCCACCAATAATTGTAAGAATGAATGTGTTAATGTGATATTTGGTCTGTGACAAAAGGAGGATATTAGGTACGGAGTTTTGTTTAGATTCTCGATACCCAGGTTTCCGCGCTGCGTCACCTGAATGGGTATGTGTAAATACCCGAGCTGAGAGCAATGCCAAGAGTGCAAAAGAGGTGTTGGAACCTGAGATGATGGACCAACCCTTCAGGATGAAAGGTAAGAAGACTGGGAAATCAGCTTCTGAACAGCTACCAGCTCAGGTCCTCTCTCCCCAGGGAGAAGACCTGTCAGCCCCAGAGGGAACTAAGCTCCAGGGACTTGGCCTTACACTGCAGATCTCCTAGGCCCAGGGGGACCCTCTAGCAAAGAGCGGCGCCAAGGGAAGAGGACCTGCCCTACCCTTGAAGGCCTGAGACACCAAGCTGCTGCACAGGAACAGAGAGATGTTAGTGCCTCCCGCAGGACCTATTGGGAGGAAGAGCTCCTATTTACTGAGGCCATAGACACCAATCCAGATGCCACCAGAAGGGTGGTAGTGCCTCAGCAGTTCAGAGAATTTCTGCTCACATTGGCACATAACATCCCTCCTAGCTGTGCTTCTTGGCCAGAACAAAAGCTTCTTGTCAGCCACTTCTACTGGCCTAACTTTTCCCAGAAGGTGAAGGAGTTTTACAACTCCTGTGCCACCTGCCAAGCCAGTGGCAGACCAGGTTGCTACCCAAAGACCCCCTCAATTCTACTTTCAGTGGTTGGAGTACAATTTGGAAGGTTAGGGATTGACATTCTTAGTCCCTTTGACCTTCCAACTGCATCAGGAAACAGATTCATGCTGGTAGTAATGGATCATGCTATCAGGTATCCTGAGGCAATTCCCCTTAGGACTACCACTGCTCCTGCAGTGGCTAGGGCCCTCATTGGTATCTTTAACCATGGTGGGTTTTCCTAAGGAGGTGGTGTCAGACTGAGGTACAAACTTCATGTCCAGCTACCTAAAGCACATGTGGACTGAATGTCAGGTGACTTACAAGTTCACTGCCCCATTCACAAACTAATGGCCTGGTGGAGAGATTCAACAAGACAATTAGAGGCATGATCATGGGACGCCCTGAAAAACTCAAAAGCAGAGGGGATGTCCTTTTGCCATGCCTGCTATTCGCTTGCAGAGAAGTGCCCCAGAAGGGAGTAGGTTTTCCCCCCTTTGAACTTCTATTTGGCCATCCTGTAAGGGGACTACTTTTGTCTAGTTATGGAAGACTGGGAGAGACCTCCCAAAGAGCCTAAACAAGATATTGTGGCTATGTGCTAGGCCCACATTCCCGGATGGCAAAGTATGTGGACAAAGCAAACAAAAACCCAGCAACGGTAGGCATAGCTCTCAGGTGTGGGCGGGCGGGCGTGGGTGGTCACGAGCACGAGCTGCAGGGTGAGGGGTTGTCACGCAGAGGGAATTTAAAAATACATAAACTTACCTTTAGGCTGTGTCTTGCATCTTTGCTCCTGCTCTCCTGTCTCTGACTCCAGGAACAAGAAGCAAGCAGCCAGGCTCTCTCCCCTAAGCAATTCACAACACTGCAATGCAGCATTGTGATTGGACTGAGCGCCGTGACATGGCGCTCAGCCAGGAGCTGGAGTGGTGGGCATGTTCTCTATGCAGGCTATAATGCAGCCTGCATGAATAATAGGCAAAGTGCGCATGACTGGCTTGGGTGGCCAGACAAAGCTAGCCCAGTGTCCTTAGCCCCCAAACCTCACTCCACTGGTAGGAAACCAGAAATTCGGTTTTGTGTGGACTACAGCAGTCTCATTGCTGTCACTAAGACAGATGCTCAACCCATACCCAGAGCAGATTAGTTGATAGACAAATTGGGAGCAGCCAAATTTCTCAGCACCTTTGATCTGACATCCGGGTACTGGCTGATTGGCCTGTCTCCAGGAGCAAAAGAAAAGACAGCATTCTCCACTCCAGATGGGCATTATCAGTTCACTGTTATGCCCTTTGGCTTAGAGAATGCCCCTACCACCTTCTAAAGGTTGGTGAAACAAGTCTTTACTGGACTGGCAACTTTTAGTGCAGCATATCTTGACAATATTGTTGTCTATGGCTCCAACTGGCAGGATCACCTGATCCACCTTGGCAATATTTTGCAGGCCCTGCAGACTGCAGGCCTCACTATCAAGGCATCCAAATGTCATATAGGGCAAGGCACAGTTGTATACTTGGGCCACCTTGTAGGTGGAAGCTCAGTTGAACCTTTACATCATTTTGGTACCCCTCACAGAGCTCACCTCCCAAATAAATGCCTAAAAATTTAACTGGACAGTTAGCTGTCAAAAGGCTTTTGACTCCCGGAAAGAGGCAATGTGCTCAGCACCCATTTTCAAAGCTCCAGATTACTCTAGACAGTTTGTTGTGCAGACTGATACCTCTGAGCAAGGGATAGGACCTGCCCCATCCTAAACCAACAGTGCTGGCCATGACCAGCCTGTTGCTTTTATAAGGAGGAGGTTATTCCCCAGGGAACAGAAATGGGGTGCCATTGAGAGTGGGGCTGGCATTGGGGTGCCTTTGCTGTGGTTTGTCTCCTAAAGAAGCTGAGAGCATACCTGTTTGGTACTCACTTCCTCGTCCAAACTGACCACAGACCACTTAGATGACTTATGTAGATGAAAGGTGAAAACCTACAGTTTTTTAGGTCATCCATCTCCCTACAGGAAATGGACTTTACAGTGGAAAACAGACTTGGGACTGACCATGCCAATGCAGATGGCCTTTCTAGGTTTTTCCACTTAGACAATGAAGACTGTCTGAGGAACGGTAGTCTCGTCCTCTTTAATGTGGGGGGTTGTGTAGGAAAGTGTCCCTTTTGAAATAGATACCCAGCACTGTTTGCCTGGTATCTGGATGTAACTTTGACGGAAAGTGTACTGGGTCCCTGCTAACCAGGTCCCCAGTACCAGTGTTCTTTCCCTAAACTGTACCATTGTTCCACAATTGGCACCCCTTTAGCATGCATCTAAGTCACTAGTAAGTGGTACCCCTGGTACCTAGAGCCTAGGCACTGAAGAGGGCGCCTAAGGGTTGGAGAACAAGTTGTGTCACGTTATGGGACCCCTAACCAAGCTCATGCAAAACTACCATTGCAGCCTGCGTGTCTTGGTGCAGAGAAAAACAAAGAATCGACATGGCACACATTCCTGTGTGCCATGCCTAACAAGCACTCCATGTGGTATAGGTACGTCACCCCTACGGCAGGCCTTACAGCCCTAAGGCAGGGTTCACTATATCCATGTGTAGACATATTTGCAGTAGTGGCTATGTCCCTGTGATATCTAAGCTCGCCCTTGGATATTACAAGGGGACAGGGAATCCATGACGAGTACTTGGGCTAGACACTTGTGATTACGAGTTCCCAGATACATGATGGCTTCATTGTACCCCAAGGTGTTTGGTACCAAACATCTCGTCTTGATAAACCTACACTGATGCCAGTGCTGGATTAACTAATCAATGCACCCAGAGAGCACCTTAGAGGTGCCCCCCGAAAACGGACTGGCTACTAGTGTGTTGAATGGCCTGTCCCAACCTGCAGCCACCATGGACATGTTTCTGACCTACTTACGTGAGAGCCTTCACTCTAGGAGGTCAGAAACAAAGCCTGCTCTAGGTGGAATGTTCACACCTACTCTATGTAGGATGTGCATTCCAGGGCGTGAAGCTTCAAAGGCCCTGCTGCCTTTGTTATGCAACCCAGGCCTATACATATAGTGGAGATACCCTCACTCCCACCCCTGTCTTTCCCCTACTTTTTGGCGGCAAGACAGACAGGGACATTTCTAAGATTAGGAGGTATGCCCACATTCAGCCAGCACCACCCATGGATGGAATTAGAATTCTAGGGTCAGGGCTATGCTCACTCCCCACAGAAAGTGGTCATGTAGAGGGTGTTGACACCCTAAAGGTAGGTAGTCCATTGGGCAACTCCCCTTAAATGCCCCTACATTAAGGATTTAGGTGGCACACCTGAATCCAAGAACTCAGATTTGATGGATCAAGAGAAGAAGGATGAAGAAGAATCACTGCCTGGCGAGAACTGTAGCATACCTGCCGACTTGAGTGGGAAACCCTGCCCATCCTCAGCCGTCTCTCTGCCACTGTGACAGAGTGACTTGCCCTGCGAGCTGGTGAACTACCAAAGCCTTGGGTAGCCCGCTAGTACTTCAAAAATTGCCTACAGTCTCCCTTGGAGTAGAGGAGCTACTCCCCTGCAGTCTGGCGACACCGACAATCAAAGTCCGGTCCACCGCCTTGCAGTTTCCCCTGCCCGACAGATGCCACAGACGAGCAGGAGTAGGTACTCTTTCCCTGGAAGGTCAGATCTATCTTCCCACCTAGTGTGCGGACACCTGGACAAATTGGAGCCGTGCAGTACCAAACCCCGTGACACCGGATGCCCTACACCAAACATCAACAGTGTGAGTCCAGTCCGGATCCTCGCTGCACTGGGACCAAGCAGCTGTTGAGGGGCATCAGCATCACTTGATGATATTGCTGTCTATAGCTCCACTTTGTGGAAACTTCGTAAGTGCAGCAGCTGCCTTGATTTCTCCTGTCAGTTGTTAGTTTCTCACCACGGGGTGCAGCTTTGCACACCCAGCCCGGCTGACCAAACCATTGTGCCCCCGACCCGGCCGGCTCGGATCATTATGAACCAGCTTTGCCCCCTTACTCCAAATCCCCTTGTGACTTTAGGCCCCCATTTGGAGACTCTCGGACTTGCCCACAAATGACCCTGTGCAGGCTATTTCCAGGTGGCCCTCCATTCATGGTAGTGCGCAAGCTACCAGCCTCATCAGCACTCAGCTCCCAGTAGAACATGGGCAGTTGCTGAAAAACTGATGGTAATACTTTGGACTCCGGCCCACAACAACTCTGAATCCCGAAGGTGAACCCCTGAAACCGACTGTACGAACGATTATGTATCTTTGACTTTTCCTCCCATGGGATTGCATTGTGCATAAAAGTGCATGGGTTTCACGGTTTAACTTACCTGGGAATATTTCTAACTAAAACAGTGCTTACCTTTGAACGAAGTTCATTGTTTTGAAATACATATAAAAAGAAGTGTCATTTTTCAAATTTGGTCTCGGATTTATTCTTTGAGTGTGTGGCTCATTTATTGCCTCTGTGAGAGCAGCAAATTCGTAGCACTACCCTCTGATAAGCCTAACTACTTGCCCACACTACCACAAAGGAGAGCATTAATATTACCTACTTTAGCCTCTGTAAACCAATTGGGGACCCACTGGACTCTGCACAGTGTACTTCGCTTTAGTGCACTATGTAGAGAACCAGCTTCCTGCAATACCCCTTCCAGTTTGCCTGACAATGGGAATCCTCTACAAAAATAAACAGTTTTTTACAAGTGAAAACGCAGAGACCGCCTTTGAACTGGGGAGGGTGCAGTTTCTACAATATGGGAAGATATCTTAGGTGGCCCAAGAGATTTGGTCATCTTTTCCGGAGGAGTCCCCTATAACGAACGTTCTCCAAGTAATGCTCTATATGGCTCAGGGACGTCACTTCATCTCTCATTTATACTGAGTGATCCGGAATGACCTGGCAGATAAAGCCCTTCCCATCCAAACATGATGGGATGAAGCCATAGGAGATCACCTGACAACACAGGAATGGACGACGATTCATGAAGGAGTTAAAGGAGTGAGTTCAATTGCATGGTCTAAATGAGTTCAATATAATTTCGTACAACAAACTTTACCTTACTCCCCAAACCACTAAGCAGAATGTATCCGGACCGTTCAAGTGAGTGTACCCATTGCTTTTTTTTGCATATGATGTATACGTGCCGTGCTTTGGCCCCTTATTGGAGTGGAAATACGAACCAAATTAAAAGATGCCTCGGGCTGGGAGGTACCTAAAGAAATCCGTACAGTCTTACTGGGCTTACTACCTGCTCCCAAGAATAATAAAACTAAGCAGGAGGTTTGAACTATTAGGACTAGTACTAGCATAACGTCGAATTGCTATATCATGGCTGAATCCCACCCCACCTATGGTATGGATGAGAGATGTCTGTGAATAGGCAACTGCAGAGACAGTTCGAATGAAACCGATCAGGGATGGTAAACTGGAGGATGACTTGCGAGCCTGGGGACCAACGTTAGAGGACATGAGGGGTTCACAAACACCAATGGTACCTAACTCACCAGACCAGACAAATGAAAGTAACCCCCAGATCCCATAGAAGAAGGAGACTGGCAGAAGGACAGGACGAGAGATAATACACGATAGGCACTACAGCCAGGAGGAAGTAACACTAGCACTCTGACACGGTTAAGGGAAGGGAGGGAGGGTTAATTGAGGAGTTTAAAAGTGACTTTGGTATGAGATTCATTGGTTGAGTGTATTGCATTATTTATGAAAAGGATAAACAGGTTTGCTTGGGGTTACCTGCTCATCAAAGGTGTGGACAGGGAAGGGGATACCCACGCAATATCATGGCACCTCATGAATGTATCAGGCTCAACAATACATGTATATATCTATAAATGCCAATAAAGATATATTTTTAAAAAAACACCACTTCCAGTTGGGGAAACTTACTGAGACAAAGAAAAAGTGTTGAATCAAAATGCTTCTTAAGCAGTGTTTCTGTACATTGCATCCCATTCCATTTATGCAGCTCTCTGCCCACAAAGAACAGTGATACCACATGGACCTGTAAAGCCTTGTCCTGCCGTGAATATCACATTATCCGCCTATTGTAGCGCACACCACTACTGGGCTAGAGTACTATTGTATGTCCCAGCAGTTGAGGCCCACAGCCATGGACATGTCCTAGTGACGAGGACTTCTCTGCCAGTCCCCTGCAGCAGCCAGCTCTGAGTACTCACCACATACATCAATCAAGGTGCATCTAACTAGACATTAGTACTTCCGACACTATTCCCCTGCACGCCCACTGCATTTGAGAGAACACCTGCTTTGATTCTCATCAACAGCCAAATACACGTATGGCAGTGAGACACCAGTAGGCAGTAGGCTCCTCTGTGCATACACCAGTTCAAACCGGCTCAGGGGCTACCTGCCCCTGCTCTATTGCGAAACTGGACAAAGGGAAGTGGGTGTAGCCACCCACTCCCCTAGGTGGGGTCATAGAGCTAGTTCATCTCTTACAAGGATTGCCTTGCTGCCCCTGAGCTCTGTGGGCCAGTAGAGAACTTCCATGGCAATGGAAAACAATGTAACCCAGGAAGGGACAATTGGTGGGGTATTCTAGACAAGACCGATTTGTGCTACTGACTAAAGAGGGCGAGAGAAGACAGGAACTTCCACGATTTTTCATAAACCCACGTCTGGGTGAAGCCAGTGACAGCGATGTAAATGTCCAGTATTTTGTAAATGTACAGCTACCTCCGGAGAGGTGTCCCAGCGCGGGGGGCCGTCGGGAAGATTAAGTGAGTTATTGCCCAGAGTCATATGGTGCTGGACTGATCTGCCACCGGGTATCGAACCGTGAGCCCCAGGCTCCGGAGGCAGTCGCCCTGGCCGCTGTGCCACTCCGTGTGCTGCCGTTCGAAGATTAAACATGACTGGATTGTTAAACTCTGTTTCCGACACCGAGCGCTTCCTTAATGCAGTTTTCCTCCCTAATCTGAATTATATGCATGCCGCGGCGGCTCCCAAACATCTGGGCACTGCAGCGTTTTCCTTCCCCACCTGCAAGCGCGTGCGAACACAAACACAAATGGAATTAAATCTTTCCCTTAGCCCGGGGAGAGGAACAACCAACATGACGCTCTGGGGAACCGCGTGACACGCACCAAGCTATAAACAAGCTGGGGAGGATTTCATTTTTGTGACAGGCGCCAGAGGTGGCTTCTGACAGGGCTTCGGCACGCGCAGCCGTTCGGATAAAAAAATGGACTTACTGCACATATTAAAGCACTTGGAGCACACGGCGGCATTTCATCAAGATGCAGGGTTGGTAATTAGAGAGAGAGCCGGTGCTAATAATTGTCTTCATTTTAGAATGTTGCCAGCCGGTCCTGCTAGTTATGTTTTTTTACGCGTGCGCGCGTTGGTTCCCTGGATTGGATCAGTTTCCACTAATAGTTAGTCATGCTCTGTAAGGTATCCGACGTTATAGTACCGGGGCAGCAGTACAGTTATTAAAACACAACTCAAACATGACATAACATGACATTGCTTGTCTCATCTTGGCTTGTTGTTTTTCAGATCAACTGGAGAAAGTCACCAAAATTAAGCAGAGCTGTCCAGGTTTGGCCGGCCCCATTCCTCACGAGAAATTATGAGGACTATGAGATATGCTCGGTGCGGAAGCGCCCAGTGCTTGGTGCGATGCCTTCTACCGCTGTGTCTATGAAAGAGGGCTGCAAGCTGATGCATTGTGTGATAAGACTGTCTGAACATGTCTAAGCTGACAGGCAGCTGCTGGCTGCAATCACCACACAGTAATTCAACGCCACAAATTGATACAACATGCAGAGCTTTGCATTACATTAATACAATAGAATAACACTACTTTTGCACAGAACAAACTCAAAGCAACACTTGAAAATTCATCAACACATCAATACAGCAGAACATGCCAACACAATGGAATACCAAAAAACAGTTAAACACCAGCACAGTAACGATATAACACAACAACAAGGTAACATAACTCACAAACACAACCACAGCAACAAATGACAGCAATATACCAGTATAGCAGAATGATGAAACAGCACAACATAATCGTGCTGTGTGGTTGTGGTGTATTGTTGTTTTGTGTTATGGGTGCGTTTGTTGGTGTATTTTGGTGTTGTCATGTAGTGTGAGTTGGTTTATGGTGATGATGTTTTGTGATGATGATATTGTGCTTGTTTTATTCTTTTCTGTTGTGTTTGGTTATTGAGATGTACTTGTGTTGTTGCGTTATTAATATGTTGTTGTTCCTTTAGATACATAACAAGTGCTGCTACATTTCTATCCACAAGCAGCATATTTCATTGGAATCTATTTAAAAGCAAACAGTTACCAATGTACAATGATGCTAAAAAAGTGCAGGCTCACTTCAACATCTTTACATGAAACCAGTCAGTATGAGCAGCTCAAAGACTTGAAGTGCGGGCTCCGAATCTGGTTCTGTCAAGAAAGATTTCTAGTTCCACTCCACAGCACCCACAATGCCCGTGCAGCATATTCCCTTGGTAGACTACACAAGTTTAATATAATACACATTCTGAAACCCCAAAAACATTAGCTTAATACAAGCCTTTTATATACCAGTTGCCTAAAATTTAATTTTGCTCATTCTCTCTGATACCGGCTCTTTCTCAATCATGTCTTCCATCACCTTCTGCTCTGGACACCAGCCCTTTCTTTCCCTTCATTTCACTTCATGTTCTTCTTCTTCCTTGTCTCATCCTTTCCACTTTAGATTCACCTCATCCATATGTTCCTTCTCAATCTCCAGAGAAGTTCCAGCCATCAACACACTTCTGCCACGGCTCCCTGTTTTCTTCCATTATCCAAACCTACTACCTCACCATCTAGCTTTATCCAAAACACCCAAATCACCAATTTCATGAACGTCATTTTCTTAGCCACCACTCCTCTAGGCTAATACTTTATACGCCAAACCTGTGTGTAGAAAGATACCCAAATAAGAAGCTACATTCTACTGTCTTCCATGCAATTGAAACTCCCCTCATTCTTTTTTTGTGGCTGAATAGACTTTGCTTGAATTTTCTTTGCAATAAACCACTTTCCTTGTATCAATGACACAATATCATGGTAAACAATATCGTTGACAAAAATATTGTGTCAAAATACCGTTTACCACAATATTGTTCTCCTCTACTTATAATGGTAAATACTAATATATTAGAAAAAATAAAGTTGACACTCATCCAAAAATATTGATGTTTTATTATCAATAAGTATATAGGGCCTGATTAAGATGTCGGTCGGAATCACCATCTGACCGACACGGCCGCGGTGAGATTCCAATTGGCAATAATGAGAACCTTCCAACCGCCGTATTATGATGTATACCAGGTGAATTTCCAACCACATCAGTCGGAAAAAAGTTCAATCCGACCGCGTTGGTCGGAAAGGCTGTTAGATAGGGATTCCGACTCCACAAATGCAAACCGAGCCGATTATGATGCATCCGACACGGCTGCGGTTCCATGGTGGCCTATTTGCCACATTACAAGTGTAAATAACAGAAAATGATGATATATAACTCCACAACAACCATAGTATGCCCTAAAAAACATAGCTGATGACAATTCTAGGAGAAGACACACCCACCAAACCACATATAAAAGAAAAAAAAGACCATGATCCTTTGCTATCACAATCCATCTGAGTCTGACACAGCACATTGCTGTTCCTAACCACATACACAGAAAACACAAGGAGATGATGGACGGAGCAATGAAACTTTTCAGACTCTCGCCCCCAGTCACACGTCTGGGTTGCCACCCCAGTTCAGACCCAGCTATATGCAAATCAGTCTTGACCCTGTGTCTCATGGAAACAGTCCAGCCCGAACTGCCAAGCCAGGTCTTCCCTGGACATACACTGCAGCCATCCCTTCACACCTTCACGCACCCCAATTGCACCACTCACTGCACATTTAACTTTTTTGGAGGGGTTCCTTCTTGTTCTGCACACCTTTTCAATCTCACACTCACTAACTCACAATGGTCAAAAGGATGCAGCCTTGTTTCACAGATGAGGAGTTGACAGTGCTTGTGGATGTAATCCTCAAAGTAGAGCCACAGTTATTTAGGAACCAAGTCCAACAGACTTCCATTACCCAGCAAAACCATATGTGGGACAGGATAGTCAACAAGGTGAACGCAGTGGCTAATGGAGGATATCAGGAAGAGGTGGGACAATGTCAGAAGGCGGGTCAAGATAATAGTCGACAGAAACCACTGAGTCGCACAGCAGAGTGGTGGTGGCCCTCCTGTGACCTCTACTGTCTGGGAGGAGAAGGTGTATGCCTGTATGCCATCATGCCACCAAAGACCTTTTTATGGAATACCAGAAGGACGAAAGTCTGGTAAGTGACCCCCAAACATCAGCCACAAGTCAGCCATGACACCTTACCACACTGAACTGCAATTATCCAAGTCTTGTGATTATGCCTTTTTGGAAATGTAGCGGTACCCAAAGTATTGTAGATGTGTAACTAATGCAGACAACCAGTATAACTGCACTGGACATTCAAATTTACCCAAACTATCACATTTCCAAATGTCTACAGGTAGACACTCCGTGTATGACCACGTAACTCATCATGGCACCAACATCTGTCAACATTACCCTAAAATGGCCCTCAACTAGAAAAAGTAGTTACCAGGTATATAATGCAAACTGCTTCATCAAGTAATTAGATCTCCCTCAAGGAAAGGACTACACCTACCATCAGCCACTTAACCTCCACCTAAGAACAACAGACTCCTGTGAAAGCCATTTCTCATACCAATTTTCCCTCATTGGTAGCCAGCATTAGGCCCAAGTGGGCTGGCTAGGCTGGCTGGGTGGAGTACCCACAGCACTGACCACCCATCTCAGCAGGTCTTCCACTCCAAACTCCATCCCCCTCTGTCAGCCATATTGCTACTACACACACCCTTACTGGCTGGAAGTCATTGATCACTTAGTGATGAGGGGTAGAAGTGTTAGAAAATACCACAAATCCCAGCAGGCCTTCCACTCCAAACTCCATCCCCCTCTGTCATCCATCTTCCTACCACACTCATCCTAACTGGCAGGAAGTAATAGGGCCTGGTAGGCTGGCTGGGGGAAGGGCTGGGAGGAGTACCCACTGCACTGACCACACTCCAGCAGGCCTTTCGCTTCAAACTCCATACCCCTCTGTCAGACAGCTTGCTTCTACACACCCCCTTACTGGCAGGAAGTCATTGGTCAAGTGTCAGGGAGGGGGAGTAGAGTTAGAAAAGACCACACATCCCAGCAGGCATTCAACTCCAAACTCCACCCCCCTCTGTCAGCCATCTTGCTACTACACACACCCTTACTGCCAGGAATTTATTGGTCAAGTGGGGAGGAGGGGGAGGAGTGTTATAAAAGACCACATATCGCAGCAGGCCTTTCTCTCCAAACTCCATCCCCCTCTGTCAGGCATCTTGCTACTACACACACCCTTACTGGCAGGAAGTCATTGGTCAAGTGGATAGGAGGGGGGGGAGTGTTAGAAAAGACCACACATCCCAGCAGGCATTCCACTCTAAACTCCATCCCCCTCTGTCAGCCATCTTGCTACTACACACATCCTTACTGGCAGAAATTCATTGGTCAAGTGTAGGGAAGGGGGAGGAGTGTAAAAAAGACCACACATCCCAGGAGGCCTTCCTCTCCAAACTCCATCCACCTCTGTCAGCCATCTTGCTACTACACACACCCTTACTGGCAGGAAGTCATTGGTCAAGTGGATAGGAGGGGGAGGAGTATTAGAAAAGATCACACATCCCAGCAGGCCTTCCACTCCAAATTCCATCCCCCTCTGTCAGCCATCTTGCTACCACACTCACACTCACTGGCAGGAAGCAATAGGCCCAGGTGGGCTGGCTGGGAGGAGAACCCACTGCACTGACCACACATACCAGCAGGCCTTCCAATCCAAACTCCATCCCCCTCTGTCAGCTATCTTGCTAATACACACATTTTCAGGCAGAAAGCAATAGTCCTAGGTGGGCTGGCTGGCAGGATTACCCACTTCACTGACCACACATCCAAGCTGGCCTTCCACTCTATACTCCATACCCCTCTGTCAGCCACCTTGCCACTACACACACCCTTACAGGCAGGAAGCCATTGGTCAAGTGGGGAGGATGGGGAGGAGTGTTTAAAAAGACCACATATCCCAGCAGGCTTTCCACTCCAAATTCTATCCCCCTTTGTCAGCCATCTTGCTACCACACTCACCCTCACTGGTAGAAAGCAATAGGCCCAGGTGGGCTGGCTGGCAGGAGTACCCACTGCACTGACTACACGCCCCAACAGGCCTTCCACTCCAAACTCCACCCCCCCTCTGTCAGCCATCTTGCTACCACACTCCTTCTCTCTGTCAGGAAGCAATAGGCCCAGGTGGATTGAGTGTGCTGGGTGGGAGGAGAACTCACTGCACTGACCCCTAATCCCAGCAGGCCTTCTAACACAATCTCACAGAAACACTTGTAATGTACTTCCAAAACCATTTACCTCATATCTTACTATGGAGGGTAAGGTCAAAATCACTGAGCTGTTTATACACAATGCTAGGCACATACACAGATGCCAACTCAGGCTGAGGCACCACAGTCTCTTCAGTATAAAAGAATGAGACCATCACTCACAGCATGACTACATTACATGGGAATATACACAAACTGCTCAGGGTTCGGCTGTTACTTCAATGTGTCTGGTGAGACATAGACCACGCACAGAACACACAAATAACATTAACAACAGATGAGTATGTATGTCATGCAATCCATGTAGATTTTGAACTCACAAATCCTCAAGTGTCATCTACAGAGTGTCAGGTACAAGTCAATGTCAGTAAACATATTACAGTCCAATTCGAGGACCTTACCATATCAGTACAGATGTGAATTAAGACCATAATCCACATCATGATCAAGTGGAATTGACAATGCCAAATAAAGGGTAACATCATGTCGATAGGTGAGAAATCAGCCATCTAAAACTATTTATGCATCCAGGCATACTCTCAACGTGTACCAGTTAAAGTATGATGTATCATCATATAATTGACTGTGTCATATCTGTACCAATAGGGCAATCTGGGAACACATCGATGTACAGTGAAGAAAACAGCCATGCCCAGACTCCAACCTTGGATGAGCTCCCCGGTAAAGAAAACTCTCCCTTACCTTTGGATGAAGAGGTGGAACCTGGCCCGTCAGGTTTGGCTCGGCAGACGGCACTAGTGCTGGAGCGAGGTTTTCCTTAAGAAACGTATACCTCCTCCATTTCATCATTTTCGAATTAATATGAATAACTGATTAACATTAATAGTATTAATTGTTTGCTATGTTTAATTAATCAACATTACTAATTAGAAAATATACGTGGGAATCGCATTTGCATGGCTTGATTGATACGTAAACTAATTTCGTACGCATACTAATGTCAGACATTTAGAATTTGCATGTTTAATGTTGCTTTTGTGATGTGATTTATGAATTGTGCTTTAAATTGTGAGTATAAACTGCAATGCGTGTTGCTTTTGGCTAGATAAATACATACACATAGTGGGTTTAGTGAGGGAATAACATTTTAATAGTCATTTCTATGTAATAATTACGTTTTATGTTTCTTTGCTTAAGTTGACCTTTCTAGAGTGGCCACAAAACGGCTGCCATCCCTAGTCTGACGCCCCGACAAGACAGAGAAGTCACTGAGTGAAGTGCGCCTGCGCTAAAAGATGAGCAACAATAACCTCGTCCTGACCCCAGGCAGACTGTATCCGTGAAGGTCATCCTGGGAGGAGCGCCAAGCACCGAACAAAGGATTTACTTAAACTATGAACTATTATATTTGAAGACACAAAGGACACGACCCTGCATGGGAATCAACATGCCCTGAATGAATTAGAAACTGTTGCAAATGTACCCAAAATTTGAGAAGCTGCATCTAATGCAACATTTGATGTATGAGAAGCAGGAAGAATGATCCTAGTTAACCAATTAAAATTGTTTTGTAACATGTATTGAAACATTTGCCGATAAAAATTTATTAATAAAGTAGACTAGAGAGGGTAGGACATTACTCACTCTTTGAGCTTACTTCTTCGCACCCCATCGCTTTACCAGATAGCCTGACATTATGCTGACGGAGAGGACGGTGACACTGCTGGACAGTTGCTGCCAGAGACTCTGATGGACTGATCAGATGCCCAATTAATTTACGAACGGATTCTTTGATTTATGGGCATAGAGATGAAAGATCCGAAATTGACATGGAGGACGACATTTAGCCAGATTAGGTAAATATGCGAACCAAAATATTGAATGCTATATGATTTCCTTATGCTTAAAATTGGATAAACATATTGTTTGCATTTAAAGAACTGTGTCGGTTATTATTTGAAGTATTTCAATGTATATTGTTTAGAAGAATTAAAGGTTGTTATTCCCAGCAACTGGCTGATCCATGGCCAATAGTATGGAGGAACTACTAGGTTATCATGTATTGAGATCCTGGTGAGGTAGGGAGGTATAGGTAAACTTGTCGATACTCATCAGGTGATTGGTGCACTCTTCCTCCCATTTCCAGCGCATGGAATAAAAGGAAAGAAACTCCCCTCTCTTGAGGACCATTGATCTGAAAGTAGAATGAATGTTTGGTGTTATGGGCCCCACCAGTGAATGAGTGAATGATTTGGGGTATGGTCTGTAGCGAGGGGATTTGTAGCGTTCAGCGCTGGAGCACTAGCACGTCCAGCGGGATACACGGCGACAACTCTCACCTCAGCTACCAACACCCAGCTGACCCCTACCACAACAGATGCACCATCAACCACAGGCAACAACACCATCACAGCTGCACAGTCCACTCTGGAGTTGACAGATACAAACTAAGTCAATGAGGAATGAGGATCTGCTTCGGCGGTGCAGGCACTAATCGTGCCAGCCCTTGGGCTTAGGGGTGGTGTGAGGGGGCGTGTGGATCCCCATGGCCAAACAGCTGGTGCCACTGATGCCCAAGCCAACCTCTCCCGGGTACTTGAGGCCTATGAGGGGTACCAGGGAGCAACGCTGAGTCTGGTGGAGAATCCTCAGTACCCTATGAGCCTGTAGTTGTTGTTCCCGCCCCCAAACGTGGGGTGGGTTATCCATAGAAAGATACAGGAGGGTGAGATGGGAACACATAAGCCCCAGGAATTAAAAAAAGCATACTCGATCTCCTTCTTTGTACACTATCCGTTCACTTTGTTGACTATCCATTCTAACTGTTCCACATTAGATGGAAGTGCACTGTTGGACTTTGGACATTGGTAACTGTGGCTATGACTCTTAGCATTTCAGCCAACAACACTGTCAACTTCTCTATTTTCTTTTTGTTTCCTTTTGACTGATCTATAATGTGTGTCATCACCTACCCACCACGTTTTGTAGATAAAATACACTTTGCACATCAATACCAGCTCATATTGTGCCTTTTGTACTCTGATGAAAGAGTAATCAACCTAGGTCAACAAGGACATGTAAACTGTACCTTAAGTGCCACAAAGTAAATCAATCATGGCACCACATGATAGTCATACAGATTTAGTGTATCATACAAACTTTAGTCCACGGTACCTTTCACAGATAGTCATTTTTTAGAATAATCGTCACAAGTTGACATTCCACTCAACAATCTATGCCACCTAACTAGTTTGTCTTGTTCTAACAACTAGACACATATTTGGAGGGGCTACATCAGACAATGCAAACCTCAATGCAAAGCACACATTTTATTTGCTGTGAACACCTGTTAGCAGATCACAAACACCATAAATGAAATATATATCAGTAGACAAAAGAAAAGCACACATGACTGTACTACTGGCCAGTGCAAATAGGTACCATTACAAGAAGTTAGGCTGCATCTTTAGCTAGGTTACAAGCATGTCAGCGGAGTGACATTTGCACTGTGACATACAATGAGGACACACATTTAGAGCTACATCAAGTTTTCAAACATTGATCATCTAGGTGTTTTGAGTGGGAACTACCATGGTCTATCCCCACAACCACATTGTTGTTGAGCACATTATGGTACAGTTATTGCAAAGCAAAGTTCACACCTTGGGATGAACGTTCATTGGTGCTGTAGCAACTTCAAGTCCTACAATTGCAAGCAGGTGTCATAACAGTTATGTAACCTCATAGTCTGTGTCAGACATTCACAGGATCATTCCATGTCCAGGTTGCACAGTATCATATGCCTGGTGATGGCACAACTCTGAAACTTCTCTCAGTTAATGACATGGCAAAGTGAAATGAAACAACAAAATGAAATAAGATAAGCGAGGGCATATCATGTCTCCCAAGTATGTGTGTTTGTACTTATATAGCGCACTTCTACCCAGGTGTCTCGTAGCGCTGTATTCATACCGCTGTGGAACCCTTCCTGATTTTCCTGTGAGATGTCCACTCCTGGGCACCCCCAAGGTGAAGCCAGGCATCCTAGCGCTGTGGGGGCCGTTGTGGAGATTAAGCAAGCTATTGCCCAGAGTTGCAGAGTGGGACCCATGATTAGAATAGGCACCGAGGCGAGAATTATCAGGTACAGGGAAATTGAGTCCAAGAGCCGCCGAGGCAGGAATTGAACCCTGGTCCCGGGCCAGACCTCTGCATTTATTTATTTATTTAAACTTCTAGAGCGCACAGCTACCCACAGTGGGTTTCCCGGCACTTAGGGACAGACTGGAGAAGAAAAAGAATGTCAAGCTGATTTTACTGGGCTACAAATTACTGCTGAAAGAGCCAAGTTTTAAGTCCCTTACGGAAACGAAAAAGATTGGTTTCTGTCTTTAGGGTCACAGGAAGAGCATTCCAAAATCTAGGACCTAAATAGGCAAAGGAGCGGCCCCCCATCTTTGCTAACCTAAATCTGGGGACAGAAAAATCACCGTGTACTGCTGATCTTAGAGTTCGACTGGGTTTATAGGCCTGAATAAGGCCCTGAAGGTATTTTGGGGCTGAGCCGTGTTTGATTTTAAAAATGTGACACAGGGCTTTGAATTTAATTCTGTTTGAAATTTTAAGCCAATGAAGGTCACGAAGAGCTGTGGAAGCAGAAGTTCTCCTAGGAACATTGCAGAGCAGACGGGCAGCAGCGTTCTGTACAACCTGAAGTTTTTTTATGGTTGTTAAGTTGGCTCCAAGGTATAGGACGTTGCCATAGTCCAGGCGGGAAACAACCAACGCCTGGACTACTGTTCTTTGTGTGGAGAGGGGCAACATCCACAAAATCTTCTGAAGCCATCTCAAGGTGGCAAAACAGATAGAGGCCACCTTTACAGCCTGCTGTCTCATTGTAAGTTTCTCATCAATAATAAACCCAAGATTGCGAACTGCAGTTACAGGTTGCGGGGTAGGTCCCATATCATTGGGCCAATGGTGGGGGCCCCAGAGATCCTTGTTCTTGCCTAGTATCACTACCTCGGTTTTATCACCGTTAAGCTTCAAAAAGTTACTCTTCATCCATTTGGAGACACGACTCAGACCTTCTTTCAGAGCAGAGGTGTTATTACACTCTTTATTAGAGAGAGAAAAAATGATCTGTGAGTCGTCGGCGTAGGAATACAGTGTGAGACCAGCTTCCTCCACAATAGTAGCTAGGGGTCTTACGTAAATGTTGAATAATGAGGGGCTGAGTATCGACCCCTGGGGAACACCATACGCCGAGGGATAAGTTGTAGAAGAAGCAGAAGGAGAAAACACCTGCAAAGTGCGATCTTTTAAAAAAGAGGCTATCCAGGCTAGAGCCGCACCCTCTACTCCCAGGGACCGGAGAGTCGCGAGGAGGATGGAATGAGACACAGTGTCGAACGCCGCACTGAGATCGAGAAGGATCAAGGCTGATGTTTCACCGCGATCGACACTGTGACGCAGACTCTCGGTGACTCCTAGGAGGGTGGGTTCAGATGAATGATGCGCTCTAAAGCCTGATTGGGACGGATGTAAAAAGCCCGAGTTCTCCACAAGATGTGTCAATTGTGTATTTATATGCCTTTCCAGGATCTTTGATAGAATGGGAAGCAATGATATTGGTCTGAAGTTAGACAGGTTGGTGATATCCGCTCCAGCCTTTTTTAATAGAGGAATTATCATTGCATGCTTCCACTCCTGTGGAACATATGACTCAAGTAATGAAGAGTTGAGAAGTTGCATTAGCACTTGACGTGGGCTAAGTTCAAGTAGTTTTTAAACCTTGGCGGGTACCGGATCCCGTGGGGAGCCAGATTTGATGCTATTTAGGCAATGGGAAAAAGAGGCATCATCAAAGGGTAACCAATTTGCAAGTTTCGTCCTTGTGAGGAGTGAAATATCTGGAGTCAGAATAGGGTCTGGCAGAGGCGTATCATTAGATGTAGAAGTACTCAATGAGTCATAGATGCGCTCTACTTTAGATATGAAAAAATTCGCAACAGAATTGCATTGAGCCTCTTCCAGTACGGGAGGGGCTGATACCGTATCTGCTCCAGTTAATTTCTTCACAACCGAAAAAAGAGTACGAGGACAGTATTGGGCATTGGTTACTGTGTTCGAAACATAGGCAGCTCTGGCCATTTTACAATGATGATGGTAGTCCCTAAGGGCTTCCTTGTAGGCTATTTTACGGGAGTAAGAACGTCTCCATTTTCTCTCAGAGATCTTACAGCTAGTTTTCATGCGTTTTAGATCTTCAGAAAACCAAGGCGCAGGAGGTCGATGAGATGAAGAGTTTTTTAGTGTTAAGGGAAGAAGTTCATCGGGGAGGGAATGTTATTATTGTTGTGTATATATTATTTGCCGAATCGTGCATTATGGTAGACAATTGTAGGAGCCGGGAACAGCTATGGGAAGCGGACAAGAAGCTATTTTACAGTGCAAGTTCAGTGTACGAGTTATTATGTAATGTCACGCCAATGTACGAACTGTGCAAACATGGTAAACTAATAAAATTATGTTTTAAAAAAAAGGGAAGAAGTTCATCGATGGCAGAGTTCAGCCATTTGAATACTTCAGAGTTTAATACAGATGTGGATGTGTTGGTATTAGGAAGCGTATTCGATAAACGTGCGTTAAGATCAATAATATTAAGTTTGTGCCAACGACGTATAAACGCATCCTTACTGCTGCTGTTTTTATTTTGATTTCCTGTCTGAGATAAGGCAAGGTGAACAGCATAATGGTCCGACCATTCCAATGGACGGGCAGGAAAAGAACATTCAAAAGAACAGGGTCCAATAAATGTCCAGCAGAATGTGTAGACCCAAAATTGCATAATAAGATGTTTAAGGCTTCCAATTCAGATAAAAACAATTTGCTGACATTACATTGACCATCTTCCAAATGGAGGTTCAGGTCGCCAAGAATAGAGAAGTTGGCCGCTTTCAGGGAAAGAGGAGCAATAACGTCTGAAAAGGAGGTTATCCAGGTGGTAGCGTTACCGGGGGGACGATAAATCAGGAGACCAGACAAAGTGAACAGGGGACTAGTAGCGAGCTTTAAAAAGTCCGGCTACGCATCCAAGCATGGGGAGGGCATCAAGAGTGCATGTATAGTTTGACTTAAAAATAATCGCAATGCCACCTTCTTTACCAGTGTCTCTATCTTTTTTAACCAATTTATAACCGTCGGGAATCGCCATGGCAATATCAGGCCCCGAACAAGCCTGAAGCCAAGTTTCTGTAAGGAACATGGTTCAGGATTTTCATCTACTATAAAGTCGTAGATGTCGGTCTTATGTTTTGGAAGTGATCTACAGTTCACACTCCAAAACTGCAGTTTTGTGAGGGAGGAGGGAGTTTTAGCAGCCCTAGTTCTACCCCTCGGTTTACCCCGTTTATGTAACGCTTTCAGTTGATTACACCCTGACATTCTGCCCATGATAAAGCCACAGTGGGTGCATTTAAAATTATGAACTGGCAATACACACGTAGTGCACTGTGCGGGGGGGTGGTAATTAAGCTGTTTTAACTCCTTACCAGTATAGATGTAACTATCACCATGATGGACAGGGACTGCAGAAGGCGGAACCAGGTCCTGTGTCCCTGGGCCCGTCCTGGCGTGGACGGGCGTAGACGGGCCTGACTCTGGCACGACTCCGGCGCGGGTCAGGCGCGCTCGCTGTGCGCGTTCGCTGCGCGAAGACATGGACATCCCCTTTGATGCGCAACTAGAGCGCTGTCAATCCCACCCACACACAAGATGGCCGCCGCTATTCAGTGCCCGGGACCGGCTCCACAGCGTCAATGCTCGGCTGGGAGTGGCCCAGGGCAGCGGGAAAGTGGGGGAGCGAAGTGGGTGATTAGAGCCCACCAAATCAGGCTAGATTACTTAAAGTTGCTACAGAAAGGGAAAACGCCGATATTGCAGTAAGTTCAATTTAAAATCAAGTAAAATCAGCAACAATGCAAATAACACAACCTCCCGGCTTCCGCCTCAGGAGGTGCTCATGCAGTCACACAGTCAAGCGCTGGGCGAACCGGGACCCCTTTTATGCGCAACTAGAGCGCTGTCAATCCCACCCACACACAAGATGGCCGCCGCTATTCAGTGCCCGGGACCGGCTCCACAGCGTCAATGCTCGGCTGGGAGTGGCCCAGGGCAGCGGGAAAGAGGGGGAGCGAAGTGGGTGATTAGAGCCCACCAAATCAGGCTAGATTACTTAGAGTTGCTACAGAAAGGGAAAACGCCGATATTGCAGTAAGTTCAATTTAAAATCAAGTAAAATCAGCAACAATGCAAATAACACAACCTCCCGGCTTCCGCCTCAGGAGGTGCTCATGCAGTCACACAGACAAGCGCTGGGCGAACCGGGACCCCTTTTATGCGCAACTAGAGCGCTGTCAATCCCACCCACACACAAGATGGCCGCCGCTATTCAGTGCCCGGGACTGGCTCCACAGCGTCAATGCTCGGCTGGGAGTGGCCCAGGGCAGCGGGAAAGAGGGGGAGCGAAGTGGGTGATTAGAGCCCACCAAATCAGGCTAGATTACTTAAAGTTGCTACAGAAAGGGAAAACGCCGATATTGCAGTAAGTTCAATTTAAAATCAAGTAAAATCAGCAACAATGCAAATAACACAACCTCCCGGCTTCCGTCTCAGGAGGTGCTCATGCAGTCACACAGGACTGTGTGACTGCATGAGCACCTCCTGAGGCGGAAGCCGGGAGGTTGTGTTATTTGCATTGTTGCTGATTTTGCTCTGCATCAGGGTCTGCCGCTCTAACCATTGAGCCACACTTCTCCACGAGTAAGAGCAAACTTAAACTTTAATGAGAACAACGTCACTGTTAACACTCGTTAGGCCTGAATGGGACAGTGTGCATGTAACTATGATCATATCCCAAACCTGTCCTGAATAAACATTGGCACTCTGATGTGTACATACACATAGTCCACACAGCTACACAACAACAAACACAGTGGAATAGGAATGACATCTCAGTGCATACTTACAGTCATGAAAATAACTTATTGATAAGCTGTTCTTGCAAGGTAACTCCTTCCTCCTCACCACTGTCTTCATTGTCCAGTCCCGGATCCTCAGCCGGTGGCAATTGTTGGTCTCCTTCATCTTCAATCAGAGGGATTTCCTTCCCAGTGGCCAGGTTGTAGAGCATGCAGCAGACAAAGGTGATCTGGGATACCTTTCCAAGAGAACATTGTAGGACTCCTCCAGTTTTGTCAAGACAGCGGAATCTTGCCTTCAGGAGGCCAACAGTCCGATCCACTATTCACCTTGTCCTCCCATGGGCATTATTGAAGCTGAGTTCTCTTGGAGTGACTGGATTCTGCAATGGTTTTAGTAACCGTGGCTGTTTGGGGTATCCTGCATCTCCTAAATGGAAGATAGACATAAGTACAATGTTCAAGCAAATATTCACTGATAAGACACACAAAGCCACTCACAACAAACAGCATTAAAATGTTTACTTACCAACAAGCCAGGCCCGCTCTGGCAGGAGTTGGTCCTTAGAATGTGCGAGTTGTGGGCTCATCCGGGATATCGGGCACAGACGTGGTACATACACATATTTGCCAAACACACCACCTGTACGTTGATTGAGTGGAAGTGCTTCCTGTTCCGATATACTTGCTCAGTGGCCTGTGGAGGAAACAAAGCAATATGTGTAACAGCAATTGCTCCAATGACATGTGGGATTCGCCCAAGCGCATAAAAATCAGCTTTTATATCGGTAATTTCCCCTTGTTTTGGAAACTTGATGTAGCTGTCCATGTGTCTGGTCAATGCCTGCAGTACATCCCGAAGTACATTGCTACACATGGGCTGGGACATTCCTCCAGATGTTGCCACTGTGTACTGGAACGACCCAGCGGCCAAGAAATGCAGTAGTGCCATCACCTAGACTTTGGGTGTCAATGATGTAGGATAGTAGCAATGTGGATGCAATGAAGGTGCCAACTGCTGGCACAACTCATTTATTGTGGCCATATTGAGACAGAACTTTCTGATCACACACCTCTCTTTCAAGGTTTGTAGGTCAGGAAAGGGCCTGTAGATGGGAGGCTTTCTCATGGCTCTTCTGCAATACCTATGTGTGGAATGTAAATACAATAGGTGTTAGATCACATTGTGTCCAACAACATGTACTTAGACAAACACAAAAGACCAAGTGAAAACACATGACAGTCCATGGCAATGCAAACCAGATTTCACAAAGCAAAAATATACTAACCATACCACAGCATACATGACATTTCTGATTATGTCTCAAATGTATAGTTACACAGGAAGTAAAGTACACTTGACACATATCACTAGTGGCAGTTTTTTATGATGCAAAATCAAGCAAGCCATGGTCCAAATCTCACAAGCCAATAACACATGACTGGTATGTCTAATGACTGAGCAAAAAATGTCATAACCACTTAAACACTGCAGGATCAAGTTATGTATGGCATCATGTACACCTCATCTATCCTGAAATTCACTCAGCACTGTATGCAGACAGATGTTACATGGTGGACACTGTCATGTTGTCATGTCTACATTGCACATGCAATGACATACACAAGCAATTGACAATGTACATCTCTCTAAATATGCAGATGTCACTTAAGTAGGGAACACATAGACCACTTACAATGTCCAATTTACTATCAATGACTCTGTAGCAGTGATTGAAATACATTTGAGTGTATTGGCAATCTGGGAAGGTAGGATACTGTACATCAGACATTCCCCCCCTTTCTATCTGGACATCACACACTGGGTGACAGTGGCTTCCCAAGTTGTTATGTGGTGTATTTACACCTGACAATGGACATGGTCCGCATACTGCCTGAGAGAAATTTGAAAATCAGAATCTTTACTGTGTACTTTCATACTGTTTTAGCCTGCCAACAAGTGTTTCAGGGTCCTCTCAAGGTGACTTGTCCACGTTCTTCACTTCCTTAGAGGAGATTACTTTAGGCCACCCTGTCCAGCTGGCCTGGACAGATCATATGTTGGTGAAAGCAGTTCTCCCGGTGGCAGACCCTCTGCATGTGACTCAGAATAAAACATCCTGGTCTCGCCAGTGGTGCAAACTAAAGCTAGATGACTTTTATAGTTTTCTAGGCAACACTCCTTTACCCCTCTTCGCTGATGTGGACAGTGGGTATGACGCATTGTGCATTTGGATTGAGTCTGCTCTGGATTCTCTTATTCCCCGTGTACGCTCCAATTGCCGGACCAAGGCTCATAGCCCGTGGTACGACGAGACACTGGCGTCTCTTAAGAGAGAATGCAGACAAGCGGAAAGGCGTTGGAGGAAAGCCTACGACCCCGCGCTCAAGATCAGTTACCTTACTGCCTCTAAGGCATACCATAGAGCGGTGTGTCGTACACGCGCTGCTTTTTATGCGCAGGAGTTCCGGAATAGCCCGAACCCCTCCAAATTAATTTTTAAGGTCCTAAAAGACCTCATAAATAAGAGGACCCCTGCGGCCGATATATGCACTGATTCCCATTGTGAGCGCTTGGCCTTGTTCTTTGTGCAGAAGGTGCAAGCTATTTATCAAACCTTCCCTATTATCATGCACAGCTCTATACCAGCTGATTGTCTTGAGTCTCAGGATGTGATCCTGGACTGTCTCGCCCCCTTATCAGAGGAGGATTTTGATTCCTTGAGCAAGAAAATCAAATCTGGCTCTCCGATAGATCCCCTTAAACCGGCCCTATTTAGAAACCTGTTGGACACGTGTCGTACTCCCTTGCTTTCCCTGATTAATTTGTCCTTGGGGTCAGCGACTGTTCCTACCAAGTGGAAGGAAGCGGTAGTCACTCCCATCCTGAAAAAGCCTACCCTTGACCCCACTAAACCTGAGAATTACCGCCCCATTTCCTTGTTGCCGTGGGTCGCCAAAGTCACTGAAACTCATGTGAATGGGATCCTGGCGGATCACCTGGATAAAGCGAACATTCTGGATCCCACGCAAAATGGTTTCCGTAAAGCTCATAGCACGGAGACCGCCCTACTGTATATGGTTGAACATCTGCGCTCCGTGCTGGACACCGGTCATACTGCGGCACTCCTTTTGTTAGACCTGAGTGCCGCCTTTGACACGGTGTCCCATGACATTCTGCTGCGGCGGCTAGAGGAAGCTGGGGTTAGGGGTTTGGCGTTAGGATGGTTCCGCTCCTTTCTCTCCAACAGATCCTTTCGGGTAGCTATCCCGCCCGGTAAGTCCACCTCCCATCAGCTCACAACGGGGGTCCCGCAGGGCTCATCTCTGAGCCCCACTCTTTTTAATCTTTATGTGAGGCCGCTGGCTGCTATTGTCAAAAGTTGGGGTTTGACAATGGTCTCCTATGCGGATGACACGCAGCTGGCGGTCACACTAAGTGGGGACTCAGCTATTGATGCCCGCAACTTCTGTGAGGGGCTGCGTTCGGTGGCCAATTGGATGAATCAGAACTGTCTCCAATTGAACACCAAAAAGACTGAGGTGATGGTGTTTGGCACGCGTCCTGACTGTTGGAAGGAAAGTTGGTGGCCTTCTGAGTTAGGTGGGATCCCCTCTCCGGTTGTGGAGCTAAAGAACCTTGGGGTATGGCTTGACCCATCACTTAGCTTCACCTGTCATACGAAGAAGGTAGCTGCTGCTTGTTTTGGCATCATCAGGAGCATTAGACCGGTGCTCAAATTCTTTGATGCCAGTACGAGACAGCTGGTGGTCCAGGCCTCGGTTCTATCTAGAATAGATTATGCTAGTGCATTGCTCGCTGGCACGAACAAGGCTGAACATGCGCGGCTGCAAAGAGTTCAGAACGCCGCTGCTAGAGCAATTTTTGGGCTGCCCAAACGCTGCTCAGTGTCTGGAGTATTATATACTCTTCACTGGCTACCTGTGGTGCGGCGTATTGAGTTTAAGGTGTTGTGCCTGGCCTTCAAAATTCTGAAGGGCTCGGCCCCTCCTATCTTAACGAATCTCCTTACTCCGTACATTCCTTCTCGCCCGCTGAGATCTCTGGGCCAGAATTTGGCGGTTGTTCCTCGCTTTCGGCTGACCAGGACGGGTGGCCGCTCCTTCCGAGTGGTAGCTGCCCAGCTCTGGAACGCTCTTCCTGCTGAAATCCGTGCTATGGATAATCTAACCAGGTTTAGAGGGGCTATTAAAACGTTTCTTTTTAATAAATCAAAGTAATCCCACTGCATACTGTGTTGTTGTGTTCACCTTTGGCGCCAGGACGCCCCTTTGCTGGGGCAGCTGTGCGCGGTATAAAACCCAGTAACATAACATAACATTTGAATTGTATGCTCCTTCAACACACAATATAGTGCATCCAGGAATGGTTTAGTACAAAACTTCAACATTTTCAAGTTTTTTTTCCACCCAACTGAATCTACACCCAAAAGTCACGGTGGGTGGGTCAGAACCTAGGCGGACACTGCCATAGACTGTAACTTGTTATGGTGACAGTTGCGGCTCGCTGATTGTGTCCAACTGCAGTGAAGACAGATGCAGTAAACTTCCATTGCTAATGTAGCAATCTTACTTGCGGACCACCTGATATTTTGAACGGCAGGGTAGGCAGAGTGTCTTGCAGCTATTTAATCCATTGGACGAGTTTTGAAAATGCGACCGACACGGACCTATCCCTTTGACCGCACGCACAGAAGACCGCCTATACGGTCTAGATATAACCCTGGCGTTTTGCTACACAGATCACTGGCCTTCAGAACCTTACACGTACAGGCCTCCCCATCCCTCTGTTGCTGTTCACATCCTCTGGGAACCACATTGTCTCGCTGTACAGGGATCAGGGTCCCTGCCTTCACAGCTGAGGAGCTGAAGATGCTGGTGGACACGGTCCTTCCGATCTACATGCATCTGTATGGCACACCATAGGAGCAGGTGAGAATAATTCAGACAGGATACATATCTGAAATGTCAGCTATCCATGCACATAGGGCACATTGTTGCAATGAGACACACATCTGAATCTGTAGCCAATTGTTTAAAAGTGTGTTTGTAGATGTGATGGACAATTTCACTGCTGTATGTTTGTCAGTACTGGTGAGGAGTTTATATCACTGTTCTCATGTGAACATCTCCTCATCAACCACAAACTTCATATGGTGTATCAGTTAGGCATGTACACATCAGTTTGACATAATGATGCCTTATTTTCTGTCCTATTTCAAAGTACATTTACTTGTGGAATCATAGCTAAACTGACTCTAAAGGTGAATGTGAAATGTCATTTGCATATGTGGTTGAGTAGTTACTGTATACAGTCACTACAACAACTCCACACACTTGATGCAATATCAGCGTTACGTCAGTCAAGTCACAAGCCCTTACATGACAAATCACAGTGCTTCTCAATAGTAATGTCAGCTGTAGGTAGGTGACCAGGTGTATGTGTCATAATGTCCATTCAGGACATGTGGAGATCATGTTAGACAATGTGTAATTGACACAGTATAATCATAGGCAATTTGGCATACTAGTTGGTTGTATATCCAGGGCCAAAAGGCTACTGTTCCCTTTCGCAGAAGATATAGATGTTCTGAGGTCAGTCATTATGAGTTTTCATGCCATGCGTTGTTATCCCATTCACAGTGTTGTGAGAGGTGTTGCATGGCCACTTAGAGCAAGGTCAGGTTAGAATGTGGTCTCAACAGGAAATGAAAAAGTGTTATGAAATTTATTCAGATCACATGTGCACTGTTGAGAATTCTAGTATGCTAACTTGGTTATTGTTTCCCCAAAGTATTCCTGACCTATGTGACAAAGTACATGGATATGTACATCTTGCATGTGTACAAAGTGTCCGATACCATGTTATCCTTTCAGGTCTATGCCTGTCAGAAGGTATTCCTGTAGAGGACCATCGCCCGGAAGGTCCATTCCGTGGGGGTCACACGTCGGCGCAGTGCCCACTGCAGCATACAGTGGCAGGTCCCTAGAGGCTGGGCAAAGAAGATTGCCAAAGTACAGCTGGGCTTGGCACCTCCAGGCAGGATGGGCACGTGCCACACCCTGACCCCTTAGTTGTCGCATCCTGTCAGTGGCCTATCCCAACCGCGGTGGGTAGTTGAGAGCTAGACAGCAGCAAAGAGGATGTGAGTATGTGCCTTGATGAACTTTGTACAATACCATGCATGTACACGTTTTGCAGGCAGTGTCATGACTTTTAGGTTTTGTGATAATCGAGACTCATGTAATGTGTAACATGTAGCATATGCACCAAGAGTTGTTGTTGCATGGTTAGGTCCCTTAAATCAGGGCCATTTAAGACTAAAAGAGGCTGGGTATTACCAGTAGTGCATTTCCATTGTGTGATGGTCACATGGCAACACAATGTGCAAGAAAGAGAACCTTTACCTATTTCTGTGATGCTCAACATAGTTGCCATGCTCTCTGTATTGAGACAACAAAACATTTGTATTATTTGATGCTTGTGAACTTGATTGTGACATGCCAAGAAATACAAACAGATAACAGGCACTGTGTCATTGCAGGCCTTGGCAAGTGGAGTTTGATCTGTGTTAAACAATTTACAACCAGCACTGGTGCTATCTGTTGTCCAATGTAGCAGCTGTCAATTTTCAGACTTATGTGTACTGATGTCACATGTCAGACTGGACCTTACCATAAGTGAGTGACAGAATACATCCTATATAAATGTGATCTGATTCCATGTTTTGTACTATGTGTAGCTGACAACAGATGTCTGTGAGTGCCAAACAAAGTAGGTGTTAGTTTGAGAGGGGGTGGTAAGTCCATTGAAATGAGGAAGTTATACATTACCTATGGTACTGATGGTTATTATAAGGGCCATAAATATTTGTTTCCAAATGAAACTATGGTTTAGCACTGTTACTCAGATATCTGGAAATGTGGCTTTACCGACATCTTAGAAGGGCAGATATATTTAGGTGAAGAACACAATGACATATGAGCTGGACAATATCTGACTGATGATATTTCTCAGGGAGCGATAGACTGACTTGTCCTTGTGGGATGTGGACATCGGCAGAATGTATTTGATAAGTAATAGTGTTGTCAAAAGGTATCAAGTAAAATGTTGTGCACTAACATTGTGGCCTGGTAGTATAGTTAGCCACATGTCCATGAAGTAATATTAAGTCATCATCATTGGCAGTGTGATAAGTGGTGTTTACATGGCAAACTGTTACAAGTGTGCCTATAGTACATTTGATTATTGCGCTGTGCAGACATGACACAATACTGGCATAAGTACATTTTTGACTTGCCAAGCCTATGTTCTCTATGTGACTTCTATATGAGTTACACACGTGAGACTGCTAATGGACAGATGTGAAACATTAATGTGATCCATGTGAAATAGCCTATTCTATGGCTCCATCATCTTAATGTTGACTCATCAAACTATGTTTACTGAAGCAGGGCAACTGCTGTTCACAAGCTGTGGATTGGGAGAGTTCACAATGTGCTGTATGTTAAGGCTGCAGTGTTCTTCCATTTCTTAGTAGAAGGTCTATTCTTCCTTGGATCACATGAGGTAACGGTAGTATACTATGAGAGCCTCAGGACTGAGAGGCAATAAGTCAGCTGGTACATACATGTGGTTTAGATGTTGAGAAGGATAAACATGACATTGCATCAAACTATGTTCCTGACACCATTATGTGAGAGTGTGCATATGCTTGTAGATTTCCCTAATGTGCTATTGACACTGTATGACCAAATGTTGTCATCCAAGTAGAAATTATGATGTCAGCCAATACGGGTAGACTTGTTATTACATCTATGTACCATGTACATCACAACATCTCAACAATTTTATTTTCAAATCTATTTTTACAGCATTAGACCATGGCAGCGAGGGAGACAGCGCCACAACTGTTGGGGAAGCAACTGGCCAAAGTAGTTCTCATGCTGGCAGTGGGCAAGTGCCCCAGAGGGTGATGGACATTACAGAAATGTCATCAACATCTGACTCCGATTCCAGTGAGCCCCCCAGGTAGTGGTGGATCCCCTTGAACCTGTGTCCAGTACATCTTAGTCAACCCCCCCCTACCATCTCCACCCTCATAGCTGCTCCCTAGCCCCCTGTCTGTGGCCACTCCCCTAAGAGGGGAGGAGTCTCCTTTGCGCCAGACACCTCACCCCCTGCCTCTGTCTCCCCTGCTGCCCTGAGTGTGGAAGCCTTTGACCTCCTCAGACAGATCTTTGTGGGTTAGACAGCAGTGCTGAAAGTCCTCCAGGTCCATACCAATCAGCAGACCCAGATGGTATCTTTCCCGGAGGGCATTCACTCTGTCATGTCTTCCCTACAGAGATCCATTCAGGCTCTAGCCTCCACTGCAGCAATTTCCCAAATGCAGCTTTCCACTCCCTCCTGCCTCTACCCCATCCACAGTCCCTATTCCCATGCCTGACCAAAGCACACGCAAAACTGAGCATGTATCCACCTCAACATCTACACACAGCATACAAACACGCAGACATAAAGAAAAAGAAAGACACAAACACACACTCAGCAGGCACCACACACCCTGACTTCCAAATCCACTGACTTGCAGGCAGACGCAACATGATCACACACAGCCAGGACAGACACCACGAACAAACATGCCGCATACATCACTACCCTCTGCCTCCACACCCCCTACCCTTGCCTCTCCTCATACCCAATTGGCGCAGAGACTCCACCTCATTGCCCTTGACCTCTTTCCTTCCCAAACTCACCAACCACCGCCCAAACGGAAAGTGAAGACCCTTGTGTCCCTGCCATACCCCTCCACATCCACCCCAAAACACCTAGCCTCCTACTGAGACCCACAATCAAAACAGGAAGCAGGAAGAGGAAAGCTACCCCTCCTGCCACCGGCCACCCCGTAGTAAACGCAGAAGATCTTCTTCCCCATCCTACCCAAGTACCTCCAACGGGGAAGAAAATAAAAATTGTCAAAAAAGCCCTTCCCTCCCTATTGCCTTCACCACTCTTCAGGGCTATAAAATCCCCAAAATGGTGACGCCCAGCCCCTACCCCTCTACATACTGCCCTCCCACTGACCCAGCCAACCCCCCCAATCTTGAGCCCAGCAATCCCAAGGACCAGCCCAGCTGTCCCAAGTACCAACCCAGCCCCCCCCTGATTTTCCTTGGTGCCTGGCATGCCCCCTAGATGCCCCTTTCAGGGGAGGTATCCTGCAGCAGCATTCCCAAAGGCAAGTTTGGTGGGGCTACACTTTGCTGGCCCGCAAAATGGATATTTGGACTGGCCATTGGCCTTTGTTTTAATACTTGAACTTTGGAGGCTGAATAAAGCAATTTTTATTTTGTTTTTGGTATTCCTGTGTCCAATCATATCTCTTACTGTTAGCTGTCATTCATGTAGAATGAAAGATTTCCTAGCTATCGTAACGGAAAGTTTCAATTCTATTAAGCACTCGGAGGCGAGGATTATGCTATTCTTTCTTCACTTTATTGATTAGCAGCCATTTGTAGTCAATCAAAACAAACTATTATTCCCATGAACTATAGGGAATAACAACAAAAACAATAGAGAGTCCCAGACTAGAGTGTCCATGCTCTGCACCAATCACAGACTCCCAATGTGTAGGTAGTCCCCTGTCTCTGCCCCTTCCTCCTCTTTCGTCGCTTGGTCAGCCACCGGACACCTCAAGGATCTTGTTTGTTGGAATCGCCTGCAAGGAGTAAACGCATAAAATCAGCGACAGTAATGGATAAGGATTACTTCTGTGGAAGGAAGCGTTTCAACATGTAACCAAACTGTCAAATCAAGCAGATAAGAAAACAACTTTACTTACTCCAATACGAGGGAGGGAAAACAGCAAAGAACTTGTACCCTGGGTGGGATAATCCTTGCCTCTGAGTCCTTAATAGAATTGAAACATTCTGTTACGATAGCTAGGAAATTTTTCATTCTATGTCAGGACCGGAGGCGAGGATTATGCTCGTTTAAAGCTTACTCACCACCAAGTGCGCCATATCGATAACCGGTTTGAAATAAAACCGCTTAAAGGTAGAGTCTGAAGACCAATCTGCTGCGTTCAGAATGTCTTCTAGATGAGCTCCCAGGGTAAATGCTTTGGAGGCCATCGCCCCTCTCGCAGAATGTGCTCCAAACACACGCAAGTCGATCCCGGCTTCGTGCATCACCCACCTTACCCAGCGATCAATTGTGGGAGAAGACACAGCCTTATGAGGCTTCTTGAAAGAAATGAGCAACTCACGTTCCCCTGGAGGCCGGAACTCTTCCGACATCTCCTCATATGCCTTGAAGCAAGTAACCACGCACAGTTTAGGGGAATCCAGAAACGCTGGATACAAAATGGACTTCGTTCCACAATTAGTGCGCCTACAGATGGTAAAGGTAACCCCCGTAGGGGAAAAGATTCTACTCAAGACATCCAGGGCTCTAACATCCTAGACCCGTCTGCAAGAGATCAGACAAAGCAACATAGCCAATTTTGCAGAAAGCTCTTTCCTAGAAAGGAACCTATTCGGCTGCCAGGAAAGCAGCAAATTCAGCACCCTATTGACATCCCATAGTTGGGAGTAACGAGGCTCAGGAGGCACTGACAGATGGATGCCACGGAGCAAACGACAGACCAAGGGGTGCTCCCCGACCAGTGAGCCATCAACCATGGCTGCCCAGCAGAAATAGCGGAGCGGGATTGACACTCCGTCGCACACACCAACAACACTACCGACCCCAGGATGATCGGTATCTTTTGACGGTACTGTCAGCCCAGGCTCTAGCCATGTACGCCGCAGCCGGTTCCAAAAGGCCCGCAACCACCCATCGTCACCTGTAATCCGCCATGCCATGAGGGTCAGAGATCCCTGTCCAATGAGAGGATGAGGATTCCCTGTTGGATCGAGGAGAAGAGTCGGAAACAGGAGGAGTGGGATTGGAAAATCCCAAGAAAGTTCCAGCAGAACTGGAAACCAGACTTGCGATCTCCAAATCGGCGAGATGAGCACCATCTCTGCTTTCTGACACCTCACCTGGGCTGTCACTCGCGTTATCATGGCAAACGGGGGAAAGGTCGTAACCCGCTTCCTCCCCCCAATTCTGTAGGAACGCATCAGACGTCTCCGCCAGGGGGTCCTGCCTGCAACTGAAGAACCAGGGAAGCTGGTGATCCAGACGGGAGGCAAAAAGGTCCACTGAAAAGGGCCCCCAGAGGCTCTGGAGGTCTGAAAGCACTCCCGGGTGAAGCTTCCAGAGACTACCCGTCGTGGAAATGCCACGACTGGAAGTCCGCCACCCAGTTGTCCTGGCACCGGAAGGTACTCTGCTGTGACCGAGACCCGGTGATCCAGGCAGTACTGCCAAAAATTCGCTGCCAGATCGGAGAGAGCCTTTGAGCACACGCCCCCTAGATGGTTGATGTACCGGACCGCCGAAACATTATCCATTCTGAGGAGGACGCAGGACTGTATCGAGTCCTTGGTTCAGCACTGGATCGCGAATGAGCCCGCCAAAAACTCCAAAAAATTGATGTGTAATTTTTGCTCCGACGGAGACCACACACCTCCCGTGGCACAGTCGCAGCACCGCGCGCCCCAGCCGGACCTGCTTGTGTCTGATCCTATAATCATATCTGGTGTGGACCCGAAAATGGCTCATCCATTCCATGCCTCCATGTGCGAAAGCCACCACTGGAGTTCCTCTCTGGTCTCCACTGAGAGAGCCAGCTTGTGGGAATAAGAAAGGCCTTTGCGTAGGTGCGCCACCTTGAGACGCTGAAGGGCTCTGTAATGGAGTGGGCCCGGAAAAATTGCCTGAATGGAGGCAGACAGAAGACCGATAATGCGAGCGAGCTGTCTGAGAGAGATCTGAGACTGGGATAGAGACCTCAGAATTTTGTGACAAATTTTCGTCATCTTGTGCGAGGGAAGGCTCAGGGTAGACTCCACGGAGTCTATCATAAAGCCAAGAAACAGAACCGTCTGAGACGGGACCAGGGTAGACTTGGCCTCGTTGATGACAAACACGAGGCTCTGAAGGAGGTCGACAGCCGACTGCAAGTGCTGCGAGAGTGATCGAGGGTCTTGCGCCAACAAAAGAATGTCGTCTAGGTAGACAATGAGTCTCATGCCCGACGTCCGCAAACGTTCAATCACCGGTCGAAGGACCTTGGTGAAGCACCAAGGAGCGGAGTGGTGAACTCATAAGTCTTGCCCCTCCAGGAGAACTGCAGAAACCGACGATGAGGCGGGAAAACTGGGATCGTTAATTAGGCGTTCTTGAGGTCGAGACGCGTCATCCAATAGTTGGGGCGAAGAACATCGCGCAGCAGATGGATGACCTCCATCTTGAAGTGGGGATAGACTAACCACTCGTTGAACTCGTGCAGATTTTTAACCGGGCGCTTTCCCCCGTCTGGTTTGTCCACTAAGAAAAGATTGCTGATAAACCCCTGGGGGTGAGGCGAGGTTAGAGCAATAGCCCCCTTGTCCAGGAGAGACTGCACCTCTTGGTCGACTAACGCAGAGTCTGCGACGGAAAAACAGAGCGGACAGGGAGGCACGGGTTGCGAAGGAGTTCCGAGAAACTCTATGCGGAAACCCTGCACCGTCTGCAGGACCCAGGCGTCCCCGGTGATGGAACTCCAGGTTGGGAAAAAACGCGCCAGACGGCCCCCCACTTTTAAAAGGGAAGAAGGGAGAACACTCACAGGAAGAACTGGAGATGCCACCGCCTCTGCCTCCTCTGTTCTTGCCTCTTCGGCCTCGGGTGGGATCAAAGTTGCCGAAGCGGGCCTGGTCTTGGTACTGCCCATTACCGGAGCCTTGTCCCCTGTGTTGGTTGGAACGGCCGGACGAGCGGCCCCTTCCTCGTCCGGCTCCTCGGAAAACCCGAGGGCGAAACACCTTTCTGATAGTAGACTGCGCCCGGTCCAGGGAAGTGAAGGTATTAACAAACCTCCCCAACTCTTTTATAAAGGGTTTGCCAAAGAGGCCTCCGAATCGGCCAGATCCCCTAACTTCGGGTCTACTTTCATCAGGAGGGACCGGCGCCATTCCATGGGTAAAGCACAGTTTGCATTACCCAGGAACACCACCACACGCTGAGCCCACGAGGACAGATGTTCAGGAGAAATGAGGGAACCGGAAGCCTTGGCCTCCTCTGCCATGTCTAGGATCTTAGTAGCTGGGCCCAGAATATCAAGAAGCTTGTCCTGGCACGCCCGCCAGGACCTGTCGATGCCCTTTTTAGGATCTTTGATAAACTTCTGAAGGAAGGTGGCCATTCTCGGGTCGATGTCAGGCGTGGCGGCCACCTTCCCCTCCAGGGAGGGACGAGGACATTCCGCCCTAAGACAGTTCTGAGTCGCGGGTTCAAGCGGGCGGCGAATACGACTGGCTACATATTGGGCAACCTTGTCCGAGGGGGCCCAGTCGGAGGAACGCGGATGGAGAACATCATCAGGATCCAACGTATCCGCACAGAGATTCTGCCCATCCGAGGAAGGGTCTGGGCGAGAAGGGCGCCAAGGCCACGGGGGGTTTGCCAGCATCATCATCATTGCCCTGGTCATCATCCCCAACAGGAACTGGGGGCATCGAAGGGGTATTGGGAGGGACTGGTTGCGGGGCAGTACTGGCAAGAAATGCCTGCTTGAGGCAGTCGAAGGCATCAGTGTCTATGCCAGCGGGTTTGGCGCACTTCGCCGGTGGTTGAGAGTCCATCGGAGGAACAGAAGAAGGAAGGGCGGTAGAAAGGCCTTGTGAAGCTCTAGCCAGGCGATCGCAGGCTTGATCTATTTTACGAACCAACCTCTGTTCAAGAGGAGTCATAGCCTGTTCCACCGCTTTGAGGATGGACACATCTACAGCGTCATAGAAATCATCGTCCCATTGAAGGGCTGCAAGGGGGTCATCCCCATAAACTTCATCCTGGAATTCCGCCATGGTGAGGGAGTATACCTCACATAATAAGGGGGGCTGGGTGACAGCCTAATAAATGCGGGCAATGCACACAATTACAACAAGGGCTAAGCCCTGGACCCCAACAGCCCTGGTGCCAACCGATTGAAAGGGCAGCCTGCAGCAAAAACGGGTCCCCAGCAGACACTGTCTGCGGTACTGACTCCCCAAAGAGGAGCTTTTTTGGCCTATAAAATACGGACCCCCAAGTAAACAGCAAGAATGCTGTCAACTGCCTAACGGCAGGTACTGACCCGTAAGCACAGGCGTTCAGGGGGCGTAATCAATCAAAAGCAGCTCGGGAATAAATCCACAGCAGAGGAAACAGGGATAATTCCCCAAATATGTAACCAGACCCAGGTCAGGGGTGTCACAGCAGGCAAGGACAGACCAGGCTCGCGTGGCAGCGGTGCTCCAGATTCAGACGCGATGTCGGAATGCGCTGAATCCGGAGCACGCATGTTGCATCAAGCGTGCGACCCAAGCACCCTCTAACGAGGCAGCGCTGTCACCGCGGGTCGCAGGCACCACAGAACGCCGCCGCTAGGGAGCTCAGACGCTCTCACGGCCGAACGCGAGTCACCGAGTTGCGACGGACTCGCAGAAAAGAAACGTAACGCGGAAAACAAAGTCTAACTGAATTTAAACCAAATTGGAAAACACGCAGCGAGTGCGCGATTCCTGACTCGCGCGCCGCTGGCACACCGCTGTAAGGTAAACAGCTATGAAAACGTTGCGGCGCTACGCGCCTAAGGCAATAAACAAGCACAGTACAGCGCTAACAAATAAAACAGCGTGATAAGCAAAGCACTACGCGCTGCAAACAGACTAAATCACAGTAATACAGGTCAACAATATTACAACACAATTAGAAAAATGTTGGACTTATCTTGGCTGCAAGCAGCGAAGAAAGAAGAGGAATGGGCAGAGACAGGGAACTACCTACACATTGGGAGCCTGTGATTGGTGCAGAGCATGGACACTCTAGACTGGGACTCTCTATTGTGGTTCATGGGAATAGTAGTTTGTTTTGATCGACTACAAATGGCTGCTATTCAATAAAGTGAAGAAAGAATAGCATAATCCTCGCCTCCGGTCCTGACATAGAATTTAATATGTGTGAGTACAGTTCTGTTAGTATGACAATGATACCATATGTTTCGTAGAGCAGGTAAGTCTGGGTGTGGGTTTGTGTACCTACATTGGCTGGGTGTCAATGTCCGCATGAGGTTTGTGTAGGAGTGTGGGATGAATGGCCAAAACTTATATTGGACATTGTATGCAATCTGAGTTTAGTTGGATTCCTAAGTCCATTGTGCAAGTGGGTCAAAGGACAAAACTCAATGAGCTGTATGCTGCAAAGTGAATCTTCTTTTCAATACACTTGGAGGGGTTGTGAGTCTACAGAAATGATAGTTAGTTTAGCCACACATGTACACAAAGCAATGTGTAAACTGCTAAATGTGACTTAATAGATGTGGGCCAATTGCTTTTCCTTCAATAGATCTTGTTAAGTCTTCAAATGACAAATGTGCCACATGTGGATACTACTTTGTGCCAATAGCCATTACTCCTAGTTGAGACTGATTCTCACTGTCCTGTCCACATGGAGAGTGTGAGTAAGGTACTAATCAGACTATGTCCTGGCGATGTTCTCTTCCAGGACTACCCTTAAATTTGAGATCCATTGTATGTATGGAGCCTATGCATTGTGGCCTCCTGTTTAGTGGGATTTGGCTGGTTGTATAGACATTACAACTTGTTTTCCTTTTTCATGTGGATGCTGTGTGTGGGTCCATGACAATGCTTAGTGAGTAAGACTGTGTTTCTGTACTTACTTATTCACTACTGATGTATGTGTTAATTGCAGGAGGAGCTGGCTTATGGTACAGGAATGGGTGTCACAGGAGTTAATAGCAAGTTATAATATGGTGTGATTGTTGTGTTGGGCACTATGTTACGGAGTCATGTACATCAGCTTCAGGGTTTAACGCACAGTTAGAGGCACAGTTAGAGTATATGAGTCTGTGCATGATCATTATTAGTAAACTGAACATGGTCCACATCATGCTGATGTGATATCCCTTTGTATTCTGTCTTGATGAACACATGTGTCCACATTGAACTTCCACACAGAGATATAATGCACCATAGTTGACCATGGTTACCTGGTTAATAGGGGATATATGTACTATTAGAGGGACATGTTTGTTGTTAGGTGTGGCTGAGAGTTGTCAAGACGTGTTTATGGGGCACATACTAAGTGTGTGTATATATGTCCAGGTATGATGTGTCATCTGCAAACACTGGCACACCCACAAGTATTAGGACTTCTGGGTTGTATATCAGTCTAGTCATCTTTGCATTGTGACTGCTTTATCTTGTTTGTCACAACAAGAGTTGGAGAAGCTTCGTTTGAAAAGGAAATTGGAGTTTGGACTCGTATGGATCTGTATTGTGTCTATGTGGCCAGCTTTGACAGCCAAATGAGCCACATGATTGTGGTATCCACATGTTGTTGCACATGTGATATGTCAGTACTTCAGGCATTTGACAGGGTCTAGATAAGTGAATGTACACCTTACGCTGTATCTAAGATGCCTGAATCTTTGACATTGGCAAAGGCTGTTGTTGTCAATTCAACTTATTGACATGAAAGTGACTTCAATGATTTGGCATTTGTAGTTGAGTTAGTGTTGACAGTAGGAGAATGTAGTTGTAGTGTTCCACATATCTCAGCTATTAGTTGTGGGACAGTGGTAGGTGAAGGAACTGCAAAGTCTGCTTTCTGTTTTTTCAAGATTTTGCTGTATTCAATGGAGTTTGAACGGTAGCTCACTGTGCATACAATTGCCATCATGGTCATGATAGACTCTATCATATCAAATTACTCCTCATAGGCTGATTTAGATTTGTCAGTGCTTGCTCCTCCAATGCACATTGAAACCCCCTCATGTGGTACATCTCAAGATATGCAGTTTCAGCATGACACTGCACTGCGTCACTCTCATTCACGATGCAGTTTAGGAGTTCAGATGTACCCTTAGTCTTTGCTACCAGCAGTGGTGATAAGAGTATTGGTTCAGTGAAGATGTAGTGTGCCAGTGTATGGGTTTCTGTGGGACATACATTTAGGTGTGCATTAGTGTTATTTTGCCATGACATATGGCACTTAAAGCAGTGGTGAGCTTAGCATACATATTTCGGTTCATATATCTATGTGCCTATACCCATTTGTATTCCTACCTTTATGTTGGGTCTGTCCCTCTATTTCAAGTTCACACTGGGGTGACCCGATGCTGAAATTCCCTTATTCCCCCTACATAACATGGCACAAGCCTTTTTCACATTACTGCAACTTCGCTTCGTGATCACTTCCATGTGTAGGACAGAGGTCTTCAAAATGGAGGGTGAGGTGCTCCCTGGGGGAGGCCTTAAATGATATCTGGGGGTGCACCAGTCTCTAGCTATGAGAGGCATCATGTTTTGCTTTTAGTGTTAGGAACACGAGCAGCGGTAAGCCATCATTGTGATGGACTGTCACTGACAACTTTGGTCATTTATTTCATGACTGCGAGTATGTGTGAGAAGGAGTAACATAGGTTAAATATTACCAATCCTCGTGTATTGAATTGAATGATACACCCTTTGGTGTGCTAGGATAACATTAAAAACATATTTGAAGCCATCATAAAATGGTGTCATAATTTTACACATGCAACGTTGGACTTCCTTCATGTGCCTGGTCCTCATTTCATCTTCAGCATCACCATTGAGTTAGGAGCATTTTGTTTGTCCCTTTGAGAGACAATGGGATGACAGTCCTCAGCAACACTAGATGCCTGGTTTAGCACTGTTTATATATTGCCAAATTCAATGAACAATTGAGCAAAAACTTAGGGGGGGCCGAGGATTTCTTAATTTTTACAGGGGAGTTGCAGCAATGGGAATTTTGAATTCTACTGGTGTAGGGGTGGGTGAATCACTTACCAGCGGTGACGTCCGCGAAGGTCCTAGTTTTGCTGTGCATCGAATAGGTATAGAAGCGATATGACGAGCGCGATGGCCTCCGTGACTGCACAGGAACTGTAGAAGCGTGTTGAGGTGGGTTTCAGCCTCAGGAGTCTCCCCTTATGCCAGCTCTGATGAGGTGGTTGGACTGACACAGACGGAGCATCGGAAATACACATCGTAATAGGGCGGGCAGTTGCAGTGCTGGACCGCACTCGCATCTGCTCCATTTGTCCTTTCCGAAACGTTGCGGTCGGAATTTCCAGCCAGAATTGGAGGAACCGTGTCAGTCAGTAAGCTATACATTGTAGTGCACCATAATACTGCGGTCGGAATGAACGCTTCGAAAACAAGATCGGTTGCTCGGAGTGAACGTGACAAGCCCGAGGAGGCTTGCCAACTGACATTGTAAGATGGTCCAAAGTAGTAAATGTTGAATATTTTAATATATACATTTAATATAATGTAAATGAAATAAATTCTGCAAAAATGTAATAGTATATATATGTTTGTGTATATATGTATAAATATATCTATCTATCTATCTATATATATATGAAACAAAAGGTTGCCCTAACCGTTGAGATGCACTCTCTGGCGGCAATCAGCTGGCAGTCACAAGAGACGTTCGGCACATCAGCACCCCTCCATGTAAAATTGCAGACGCGTTTTGGGCTTGGAACGCCCTTCCTCATAGGCAAACATCACAGAGAATGGCAAGCAGGTACTTCCAAGAACATCCCCTTTATTTATACATGCGATGAACAGCAGGTGAGTATTATTGCTATGAATTATGGGTCTGGAAGTCCAACTATACTTCCCATGTGGGTCGCCGCCATTCTCCATGAAGAAAAACAAGTTCTTTACGTGGGGTAAAATGATGCACTCCAAAGGCTCTTGCCTGTAAAGCAGCTTCTGCAGGCACCGCATCGCAGTCACTGTGTTCACTCGCGGACCCCCTCGGATCTCTGGGTGGTTTACCTCGTGACCTGGGCCGGCCACAATATCTGAAACAAAAGGTTGCCCTAACCGTTGAGGTGCACTCTTTGGCGGCAATCAGCTGGCAGTCACAAGAGACGTTCGGCACATCAACACCCACCCTTCCATGTAAAATTGACGACACGTTTCGGGCTTGGAACGCTCTTCCTCATAGGCAAACATCACAGAGAATGGCAATCAGTTACTTCCAAGAACATCCCCTTTATTTATACATGCGATGAACAGCAGGTGAGTTTTATTGCTATGAATTATGGGTCTTGAATTCCAACTATACTTCCCATGTGGGTCGCCCTCATTTTCCATGAATAAAAACAATTTCTTTACGTGGGGTAAAATGACGCACTCCAAAGGCTCTTGCCTGTAAAGCAGCTTCCGCCAGCACCGCATCGCAGTCACTGTGATCACTCGCGGACCCCCTCGGATCTCGGGGTGGTGCTCCTCGTGACCTGGGCCGGCCACAATATCTGAAACTAAAGGTTTTCCTAACCATTGAGGTGCACTCTCTGGCGGCAATCAGCTGGCAGTCACAAGAGACGTTCGGCACATCAACACCCCTCCTATAAAATTGCAGACGCGTTTCGGGCTTGGAACGCCCTTTCTCATAGGCAAACACCACAGAGAATGGCACGCAGTTACTTCCAAGAACATCCCCTTTATTTATACATGCGATTAACAGCAGGTGAGTATTATTGCTATGAATTATGGGTCTGGAAGTCCAACTGTACTTCCCATGGGGGTCGCCGCCATTCTCCATGAAGAAAAACTAGTTATTTACGTGGGGTAAAATGACGCACTCCAAAGCCTCTTGCCTGTAAAGCAGCTTCTGCCAGCACCGCATGGCAGACACTGTGATCACTCGCGTGAATATATATGTTCAATGAAAAAAACAAAGTTTAATGTAATGTTATAGTTAAGTGAAATGTTCAGTAACAGCGTAACATTTTAAAGGATAAAACCACAGAAATTCACCAGTTATAGTTATCTCAAATTATTATGACTCATGCCCTAATGTAACTTTAACTCGCGCCCAAGCCATGCACAGTTTACTCATCAATAATTTAGTTGCAAATGTTGCAGTGATATTATCAATGATGTCATAGAAGATGTCATGAGTGATGCAATATGTGGTGTACTTAGCAGTGCATGGCGAGGGCGTGAATTATAGTTACCTTAGGGCATGAGTTATAGTTACTTGAGATAACTAGAACTATTAGTGGTGAATTTCTGTGTGTTTTTATTCGAGTTTCAAACTTTACATTGTTACTAAATATTTCACCTACCTACAAGGTTACCGGTTACTTTAACCTTTGTTTTTTCAGTGAATTTCTAGAGTTTTTTTTAACGTAAAGTAATAATTTATTAACAAGCATAAATCCAACCCAATCCGAGCATGGCTTTCGGCTGTGAGTGCAGGGCGGTTGGCTGCATGAGTTGCTTTGTGGTCAGGCCCTGCAGCCCACCACCACCATGCAGCCAAGCACACATTACTGGCGGCCTTTGACCATGAGCAATGAGAAGTTAGCCACGAGAAATGTGCTGTGGCCAGGCTCTGTAGCCAACCCCCCAAAGGGAGCCAACCCCACGCTGCTCAGGTCCTTTGGTACTGCACGGCGGGGGTTGGCTGCATGGCCTGGCTTGCAACCAGGCCCTGCGGCCAACCCCCCACATGCAGCCAACCCTATGCTGTGCACGGCCTTCAGCTGTGCACAGCCTTCGGCTGTACGTGGCAGGGAATTGGCTGCATGGCATGGCCTGTGGCCAGACCCTGCGGCCAACCCCCTGCATGCAGACAACACCACGCTGCACTAGGCTTTCAGCTGGGGGGGTTGAGACTTTGCCACAGAGTGTACTATTGCCCTCTGTGCATCAGGAACACTCTCCCCCAGGGCCAAATACAATAAAACAGGGGTGGTGGACATGCTCCTCCCCTCTATGAGCCTTATTAGGGCCCAGGGGACCTCATCTGTTAGGGCCCTATGTATTTTAAAGTGGGGGTACCGAGCCTTATTCTCATTGCTCAGCAACAGATTTTTGTTTAAAGCGGAGGAGACCCTCCACAAGACTCATCAGGCCCTGGGGTCACCACCACCAGAGCTGTATGTCATTTAAAGGGAAGTGGGCCGTGTCCCCTCCCAAGCCTAATATGGCACCTGGTACCTTCAAGGTGGGTGCTCTGGTGTCCACAGAGGGAACCCACCATACACACCATGAGGGCCACGGGGGAGGTCCAGGGACCCCACGGCCCAGCCGGCCTTTCTGCAGCTATGGGAGCGGGTATTGCTCAGGTCCACAGGAGGCAGATATTTATGCTGCTCCCTCCTGGGAGGGAGCAATTTCTAGATCTCTTTCCCTGCCCCAAATCTGCTCTGAGCGGGTGGGAGCATTTTTAAAGCTCCCACCCACAGGAAGCAGACTGTGGGGTCGATTATGATGTCGGTCGGAGTTGACTCCGACAGAAATCAGCGTGGAATCTGGCCTGACTGACTTCCGGTCAGCGGTCTCAATTGCAGAATTATGATGCGTATGGGAGCTTGTGCTGCGGCCGTAAACCGGCTGTAGCACAAGCTCTCATAGAGAATGGGAGATTGTGTTCATCCCTGCACCACATGGCAGGCACCTCACAGTGCCTGCCACATGATGCAGGGATCAACATGGGGGCACCTATGGTGCCCCCTCGGCCCCCAGCCAGAGGCCGCAATGAGAAGGGGGCCCTGCTAGGGGGCCCCAAACTCGTTTACGACAGGCTTTCCATGTCGGAAAGCCCGACATGGAAAGCCTGTGGGAAGCTGAGCATCGTAATCCCAACTGCGGAAATGCCTTCCATTGGGATTACGAGCCAGTTTCTGACTGGCAGACGGGTTCCTTGAGCCCGTCAGAATCCAGCCGTATTTACCGGACGTTTCAGTCCCGACCACTTACATTGTTATTAAGCGGTCAAAATTGAAATCAACGACGTTGATCGGAAACCTTTCAGATCGACATTGTAATAGGCCCCTTTGTGTGTGCTCCCGTTTGGCGGGAGTTTTAAAAAGGCTTCTGCCAGGCGTGCGCAAACACAAGTTTCCCTGCCCGCCCCGGTGCGGGCAGGGAACCTACTGTGTCCCAGGGGTGGGTTCCCTGGGACACAATCTGTGAGCGGCCGCAGCGATGGGGTCCCCAAGGCCTTTTAAAGGCTTGGGGAGGAGGCCACACAGCCCCCTCCTCTTAAAAAACACAGTGTGCCGTGATGGGTGGGGTCCCCGAGCCTGAATGCAACCTGGGGAGGGGGCATGCTACACCTCCTCTTACAAAATACTTCAAGACCCAAGGGGGCCATGATTTCTCCCTCTCCAATAAATATAAAACTGCGTTGTTCCCCCGGGCCCTAGTCCACCCTGGGAGGGTTTAAAGAAGAAGCACACTTCTTTTTTTTAAACATTTTGCTGCGAATCCTCCACGAATTTGCAGTAACATAAAAAAAAATCATTTTTGGCCCCAGAAGGGCCAAAAACAGTCCTAGGCGGTCAGGGTATCCCTCACCTGCCCGCTTCTGTCTTTTTTTTATTGTTTTTTCTAGGACTTAGGACCGAGTCCCTAGTAGTAAGATGGCTGCCGCTACTTCCTGGTAGAGCTGGTGACAGCAAATCAGATCTTAGTTTGAGATCTGTCAGCTCTGCGGATTCTCCTCTGCATGATATATATAATTTTTTTTAACCTACATTTCTGCTAAACTACAGAACGGATATACACCAAAACACAAAAGCCCTTTTTCTGGACAAAGATATAGCTTCCTGCCAAATTTGGTGTAAATCCATTTACTGGTTTGAGCATTAGTGGCTTCTAAAGTTTCTATGAAAAATTAATGGTGAAAATGCGTTTTGGGATCCCCTCTTTTTCTCATCTCCCGCTTGACAGATCACCCTGAAACTTTCCTTGTGCAAACTAGTCAAAAGTAGCCCTTTTTTTGAAAGTTTTGTGGAGATTTGTCAAACGGGGCCGAAGTTATTAGCAAGATAATAATGCATTTCCTATGGAAACACGATCCTATCTATAACTATCCAACGGCGACTGTCTTTGTGTAATACTTCTAAAAACACATACACATTTGTGTGTGTGTTTATATAAATATATGTGTGCATATATATGGACAGTTCCCAAAAACACTGACAGTGACAGTGATCCGATGCAAAAAATAGAAGTTTAATCCCAAGAGACAATCCATGGCGCGTTTCGGGCTGAAAGTCTTGATCATATGACTCGCAGATTATCAAACTCTATCCTTATAAGTTTACGGGTGCTAGACAATGTGAAAGGACTAGATATTGATCAGCAATCAAGATCAAACAAACACACCTGTAGTCACACATCTCACATCAATTAGGTGGTGCAAGTCATCATTACTATGATGAATGGCTGAGCATAAAATCTAATGACCATAACAAAGCATATCAGCCTCTGTATGTACATACAAATTACACTGTAAATGTGAATGTTGTATAACCCTCCATAATGTGCCAAAAAATAAATATTTTACACAATCTAAGCTCTGCAATATTACTAGGTACCCAACAATAGGTATGCTAAAGTAATGCCAGGACAAATGTGTTCAAATATTTATTTTCAAAACAAGGCAATTTCTGTCCAGAACTGAAGGCCAAAAGCCAGTCCAGGAATAAACATTTCTGCAGAGCACAGTGTTGTGCCACCAATCTTGCCTCAAAGGACACTGCTAGGGGAACCTACTCAGGTATGGGCATCCATTGGGCAGGGCAGGCACCCCGTAGATGTTACTTAGGAGAGGTTTGGGAGGGGTGTCCTTTTGTTCGGAAAGGGTGGGTTGGGATGAGGAAGAGGTGGCAGTTTGTTTAGGAGGAGGGATTTGGGAAGAGAAACTGGTGGACCCTCGTTTGGAGGGGGGTTTGGAAGAGGAAGGGGTGGACTTTTGATAAGGAGTGTTGGTTTTGAAGTAGAAGGGGTGGTTTGACGCTTGCAAGGGGTGTGTTGGGAAGTGAAAGGGTTGGATAGGTCTGTAATGGGGTGGATTTAGATGTAGAAGGGGTGGTCTTGTGAGTGTGAGGTGTAGGATCATGTTTGGAAGGGGTGGTTGGAGGTTTATGAGATTTTTGAGGGGTGAGGGCAAGTAGAACGGGAGGATCCTCAGTAGAGAACTTGGTAGGCTGTTTGGAAAGGGGTAGGGCCTTGGAGGTACATGGAGTGACAGTGTGTGATGTGCCTGCGTCTGTTGAGAGTGCAGTTGCTTGTGCGTCTGGTGTATGTACTGCAAATGTGGGTGCGTCTTGTGTCTCATGAATCTTTTAGGTGCGTGATTGTGAGTCTCTGTTTCTTGGGTGTGTACTGTGGGATTGGTGTGTCTGTGGAGGGTTTTGCTGTGGATGTGAAGGGCGTGGATGTTGTGCATGTTGATGTGCTGGGGATTGTGGGTGTAGTTGTGTGTGTGAATGTGATGGTGATTGGGGATGCATGTGTGTGTGGTGGTGTGTGTGCTGGGTGTGGATGTGATGGTGGGGTGTGTGCATGAATGTGTAGTGTCGTCTGATGTGTGTGAATGTGATGGGGTGGTGTGCATGTGGGTGTGATGTCATCTGTGCTGTGTGTGGATGTGATGGAGTGGGGTGTGTGCAAGTGGGTGTGGTGTAATCTGTGTCTGTCTAGATTTAATGGGATGGGTTGGGTGCATGTGGGGGTGGTGTCTGTGCTGTGTGTGTGGAAAGGATTGGGTGGAGTGTGTGTTGTCTGCTGTGTGTGGATGTGATGGTGGTGGGGTATGTGTAGGTGTGGTGTTGTCTGTGCTGGGTCGGTGCTGGGTTTGGATGTGATGTGGTTGGGGGTCCTGTGGGTGTCATGGTGTGTGTTGTGTCTGTCTGTTTCGATCAGCGTAACTGTTTCTTGTTTGGTTTGCATATATGTGTAGATGTGCTGCTTGGGTCTGTATGAGTGGGTGCATGCAGATGTGCATGTTTGTGGGACAGGTTTGGTAACAGTGTATTGGGAAGGGGTGGGCAACACGTTGGGGAGAGATGGGAGGCTGCAGTGAGGGAGGAGACCAGGCCATTAAAAGATCTCTGTAGGCCAAAAATTGTACTGTGAATGTTTTCAAGGTAGCCCGCCTTTTGTTGCAGTTGGCTGCTTTTCCCCTGGATGGCATTCAGTAGTGCACTCTGACCTACAGAGCTGTTCCCCAGGAGGTCAATAGCCTCCTCACTCACCGTAACAAGGGTGGCAGGGGTTGGGTTGCCTGGAGCGAAGCAGTCTGCACCTCTCTTGGGGGTGCTGGCCTGACCAACTGGATGGGTGGCAATAGGGAGAGTGGAGATGGTATAGGGGTGGGGAACAATGATGATGGTCTCACAGTTTCTATGGGGTCTGACACTACTGGAGGATGACTCTTATGATGATGTTGAGCCTCTATCCTCCTTGAGACTCCCCTCACCCTCTGGGCCACTGGTTCCCTTGTTGCGAGTTGACTCATGACGGGAACCACTGTGGCCAGTTGCTTCCACGCCGATGTTGGCCTTTTCGCCTTTGCTTGCCTGTGATGATACTGAAATTACATATATAATAGGTTTATTGAATCTGCATAAACGCAATTGTTCATGACCTTTGAACACAAAACATTTCCATAGTGTACAGATAACATCTGCTTCAAGATGATTGCAATTGGCTTCATGCATGCTACATATGCGTTAAACATTTCCTCACACTGATCTAATTAACCCAGATAGCTCAAATATAATGAATTAACTTGTCTCCACTCCAACCTTATGTATCCACTAGGACAGTTTATCACCTTGCATACTTTGGCCCTTGTAGTGTAGCATAGGGAACTGATGTCACCAAATAGGTTGTGTCAACAAAAATTAATTTGCACAGAGTCGACACAGGGCCCTGAAATCAGCAATGTGTTATTTCTCTCAAACTACAACATGATGGAATGAGAGTAAGTTAATGTTGTACAGTTGCTCAAATATATCCACACAATTCAGGTAACTTGCAAATTGGCATTTCCAATGATTACACTTTGTAGTTAGCACCTCCTCATATGTCGACTGTCAAAATAGTCCAATGAAAGTTGTACTGAAGTAGCTGTGCTATATCTTACATGTAGCATCGATAACTAGCCTGGACACATTCAGGGACAAAGTAGTGGAAGACTATTGAAAGGTTTTTATTGTTTTTAATCAAATTTTTATTGTCATTTTGAAACAGTATATATATACTTTACAAGTATAGACAGTCATAAAGTACTACTAAGCTTGCTACCCCATACACATTTGAATTCAATATAATTAAGTAGTCAAGGAATGCACTTGGTGTACATTCTTATTAGTGGTTAGCAATGTACTTTTCACTCTTACATTCTGTACCATGTCATATGTGTGCTTAAGGTAGTTGCTTCCTCTCATAGTCAAATACATACAATAATTTCTCACCATTCTATCAACGTATAACAATCTATAATAAACTTTGTGGTGTTGTGTGTCCTAATGTGTCTGCTGCAAATAACGTGGTCTCCTGCATACCATCTAGCCCGTTGAGGGGAGTTTAGTTCAGGATATTGCAACTGTATATGTATTCAGATGTCTGTCCAGTTGGGGGATCCGGGTGAGTCAGGGGCTCCAATGTTAGGGGTGTTGTCTCCCAATCTCTCTCTTACCTCATCTCCTCCCTCTGATTCATCCATATTTCTGGTCTCCCAGAACCTCAGTACCTCTGCCTATAACTCTGCAATGGGGCGTTTGCTTAGTCCGCGTAAATCATCTTTCTGAAGGGCCCTCAGTTCTGCCTTAGACCAGATATCTACATTTTTCTCCCATGTCGCCATCGAAGGGGTTGTACGTGCCATCCACTGGTGAGCAATTTGTCTTCTGACTAGTACCAGCGCTAAATCTGTGAATCTGTTCCCAATTTTCCTGGCCTTCGGTCTAGGAAATAGACCTAATAAGCAGGTCTCGGGCGTGTCCGGGAATGAACGGGCTAATGTTTTCCTAATCGCGGTCAGGACCTTTTCCCAGAATTCTCGTACCATTGTAGGTTGTTGTGTCTCAGTGAATATCTATGCCAAAAAGAGGTGGTTTCACTTGTGTCCTAATGGAATGGCACATCACACTACCATTTATACTCTATCACCAATTGCCATTTCATACTGAATATAGACACTCACATATGATTCCTACATTTCTACATGTCACACCTTGATGCATGACAGCACTCGGGTAATGAATTAGGAAAAATCAAGATGTCAAGTTCACAATGGTGAATACTTCCACATAATCACATGTAACATTTTCAATATTGACAAATCACGGTAAGTCGACCAGACATGTCCTTCATTGCTTCATCTTTTGGGCATTACCAACAACACCGAGTAATGCCTTAGGGTATTTGTCAAACACTCACCAATGTGTACACAGGCTTTTCTGGGTTTTCACATTAACTGTATACCTATCACAATTATTTGTGAGAATACAGACTGCTCAACATACACTTATTTGTGAAGAAGTCAAAAATCAATCTATAAAGACAATACAATTAGGTATGAAACAGTATTGCAGATGAAACAACAACAGGAAACTTTAGACATATCAACATGTAGGCACTAATACTGATTGCCCCATTGATGTATGCACACTAATGTGTGTGTAAAATCCCAACTTACCAATGGGAAGTGTTGTCCAGTCACCGCATCAAAAATGCAATGTATGCTATGTGACATGTACCAGTACATGAGAAACAGTACTGAAGAAGCATTACACCTGACACAAGAAAGAGCAAAGCCAGTTTTGTACAACTATCACCCATAATATTAGACTACACGAGGTCATTTAGTACTTTTGGTCAGCCATGTGTCTGTTCCATACAGTGCATTGGTCGTGGACAACAATCTGCAGGGTTCCTGGTAAAAAAGACAATAGGCGAAGAACATCTCCATGCACGTTCTACCAGAGCTACACATTTAAGAGTTCTTCTAGTACATTGGATAAGGCTCACTCTCATTGTTGCTGTGTAAATGCCTGCATGTAACCAAAAAGAGGGTCACATAACAGGTACAACTCTGGTATTGACTTACCCCCTTTTTGCTGCTGTTGGACCCTCAACTGCCCATCATGCTAAGGATAGGCCACTGGAAGGATGCAGGCCATTAGATGGGGTCAGGATGAGTAAGACTGAGTGAGTCAGAGAGGGACTGAGTCCGAATGAGTGATAATGAGAGGGACTGAGTAAGACTGAGTGAGACTTAGTTAATATGAGTGAGTCACATTGTAATTGAGTGAATCAAAATTAGTAGGACTAGGTGAAGCAAGGAAAATGAGTGAGTCAGGGGGAAAAATGAAAGAGACTTGCTGATAAAGTGAGACAGAGTGGGAATGAGTAAGTCAAGGTGAGAATTAGTGAAACTGAGTGAGACTAAGGGACAAATAGTGAACAGAATGAGAATAAGTCAGAATGATTGGGACTAAGTGAAAGTGAGTGAGACTGCATGAGTCAGTGAAAAAGAGTGAATCAGAGCAAGTAAATGTGAGTGCAAGTCGGAATGACAGTAAGTGAATGAGACTGAGCGCAAGCGAGTGTGAGCAAACCCCTAAACCCACTGAGTTAAAGTGAGGCTCGCTCACTGAAATGCCCCATTACTTTTAATTGATTGTTATCAGCCACCACTGCGAAACATACTACAAAGTGCTATTCACAAACCTACATACAGAGTTTACATCTCTGCCTCTCTAACATTTATATGTGCGAGATCTCCACCCCAACTGTGGTGTCTCTGTACATGTAAATATACGTTTTATTAGTAAATGTGGGCAGGACACAGGGGAGAGGCTGGAAAATGGGGAATACTTGTGAATAAAGGGGAGGGGAATAGGGAGCAGTAAGGAGGGGTTGAGGGAGGGTCAGAGAGATGTTTAGGGAGAATGTCAACCCCTTTCAAAACAGAGTGAGCCTGCAGCTATTCACAAAGTACACTACAAAATTACTACAACCAAAAAGGGACGAAAAACAGTAGTAAAGTGCACCAGCTCAAAGCTGCAGTAAGTTTAGCTCCACACATGGCCAACAAGTAGTGTTGCCACCCTCTCCCATAGAAAACAATGGAGTTAGAGACTTAAAACAAAACCACATCGGAATTAATGTTAAATTAAATTATTTAAAGTAGTAAAAACTATAAATAAATATAAATTAATGTTAAATAAATTATAAAAATAGTACATATTTTAAAATAAATATAAAACATTTAAATGTTTGCATTTAAAAATTAATGTAAAAATGAATGCAATTAAATATATTGAAATCACTTTTAATAAATTCTATAAATCACTTTTAATAATTATTCATGCATAATAAAAGTTCTTGACCAACTGGCTAGGCTATGACCAAAATTGATACAATGCACTGGCTTAGGGTATGCTTTTGACATAGAATACCCAGGAAAAAGTTAAAGAACCCCTCCCCCCCCCAGATTCAAAATGTAGTTCAATCAATGCTTTTGAGTACCAACTGCCAGTTCAGTCAAAAATCAATACATGTTTAATGGCTTCTGTACGCATTACATTGCAAACGTTCAATACTATACTTAACAGAATCAATGCTGTATGTAAGCGAAGATCAAAGTAACAGTGTGAAGAAGCAATCATGGAAAGATTAGCGAGACCCCATAGCCTGGAGCTGCACAGGGCCCCTGCCAGTACATCTGGCCAGTAAGGCCCTGATTACAAGTGGAAGGGGTATTTACAGCACCCAGAAAGTACCATTAAATTGCGCTGAGATAGGTGCAAGGTGCAAGAAATACCGCCTAACCACATTTTCCCCAAGACAATTGCTGTATTATATGTGGAATTCATTTGTTCTCCACTAAGTTCTACATGTATCGAAATATACCGACATGTGTACCCCATTACGTTTTGGCAGGTTTGATTTACCGAAATATTACCTTTGAAAAAACTGCATGGATTGTGTCTGACTCTGAGGTCACCTCTCAGTCCCGCTAAATCTAAAGTCTGGATAGTAAAAACCCTGGCCTTGATGATGCAGACGGATTCCATGTAGAACAACACTGTCTTTTGGATGTATAAGGGGACCCACACACCAGTCCTTGACTTATTTTCGCACTGAATTTAAGCCATTCAGTATTACGTTCCTCTAACACATATAAATCCCTTATTGCAAGCTAGGCCTTGGCATATTTCCAGCATCTCTGTGCTGCAGCATTTCCCCCCTGACAGATTCTTAATGGGTACCGTTTCAGAGAGACCCGTTTATCTTCAACACCTGTTCATAAGCCTGAAGAGATACTTTCTCATCCCTAGGCCTGGACAGAATGCACTATCCACTTCCTGGCCATTTTTCCGTTTCTCAGAGTGCATCATGAGAGTGTAGAGTCACGCCATACATGTGACCACAGGTAAGGGACACAATGAAGACGCCATGTGGAATAGGGAGTGGTAGGGTGCATGAGAACTGAAGATGGACTGAGGGAGTTGCTCATATCCCTCTCACACTGTCCAGATCAAGGCTGTGAAGTTTATGTGGAGCCATTTTATAATGTCACTGGAAAGGTGCAAGCCACTTGTTTAGCCCATGCTCTTTGTGTTCAGAGCCAAAGAGGAACAAAAATACCAATAGTGCTTCAACTGACTGGTCGGGCCTCAACCTAATAGCACCAACCTAAATCCAGGTCACAGATATGGAGCAGTAATTTAGTTGGCCAGTATTAAATCCAATACAACAAACAATTGATGGACGGAATGCTGACAATGCAGACATTCTCCCCCAGTCAAGAGATCTGGGTTAAATCCATCGTTCTTTTGCCCACTACACCACCCCAGTTTAGACATGGCCATATGCAAATCAGTCTTGACCCTGTGCCTCATGGGAACAGTCCAGCCCGAACTGCCAAGCCATGTCTTCCCTGGACCGGAATCAAGCATCCTAGGACCGGTTTCTGGCTATCATCTGTCATCAGCCAGGATAGCTTGACTCCAGTGGCGTAGTGAGCACGGGTCCCACGTCTGGGAATACCCATCCCACTTAGGGCGAAAAGCGTTACAACAAACAATTGATGGACGGAATGCTGACAATGCAGACATTCTCCCTCAGTCAAGAGATCTGGGTTATATCCATCGTTCTTTTGCCCACTACACCACCCCAGTTTAGACATGGCCATATGCAAATCAGTCTTGACCCTGTGCCTCATGGGAACAGTCCAGCCCGAACTGCTAAGCCATGTCTTCCCTGGACCGGAATCAAGCATCCTAGGACCGGTTTCTGGCTATCAGCCGTCATCTGACAATATCTGCATTGTCAGCATTCCGTCCATCATTTGTTTGTTGTAACGCTTTTTGCCCTAAGTGGGATGGGTATTCCCAGACGTGGGACCCGTGCTCACTACGCCACTGGAGTCAAGCTATCCTGGCTGATGACGGCTGATAGCCAGAAACCGGTCCTAGGATGCTTGATTCCGGTCCAGGGAAGACATGGCTTGGCAGTTCGGGCTGGACTGTTCCCATGAGGCACAGGGTCAAGACTGATTTGCATATGGCCATGTCTAAACTGGGGTGGCGTAGTGGGCAAAAGAACGATGGATTTAACCCAGATCTCTTGACTGGGGGAGAATGTCTGCATTGCCAGCATTCCGTCCATCATTTGTTTGTTGTAACAGTATTAAATCCAAGACATCCGGTTTGGAGAGTAACATGTACTTTATTACTCAAGTACAAAGATGCGTCTACCAACTCTCCTGTCCAGAAGCAACTGCCAATTCTGGAACGTTCCCACACTCACCTTCCAACATTCCACATGATATCCCCACAATTCTACTGGCTACCTTAGGAGATGATAATGCAACAGCCAGCACTGTGTGTCAGTGGTTATCACAGTCCAGGAAGCCAACACCAAATTCTCTGCTAAGGAGACTGAGGCTGCAGGAAAGACTGGCAGTGCATTGCAACATTAAGGCTCATGTACCTCCTACGCCCTACCTCTTATTCTCTACTGCAGGTGTCTCCTCTGAAGAGTGGACATCAGAGAGCGAGAAGAGGCAATGCAAACCCTCCCTCCAAGTGTAGCAAAGCTGTGGCAGTGGAGGGTCTGAAGCTAGGTAGGGTCAGAGCTGCCCTCTCCACCTTTAATCCCATCACCAAGGCTATTAGCTTGTTCCCTTCTGAGCCTCCATGGAGCCTATGTGTGACAACAGATTGATGGAATGAGGCTTTACAGACACTATGTGGAAACTAGTATACTAGGTCAGTGTAAATTCTCATGACAGTCATGGACATGAATTGCAGCTACTAACCCTGGCTTGCTCTTTGGTACCCCTGGCACTAACTGTGTTCAAGAGAAGGATTATCCCATCTGCCAAAACCAAATTTACAAATTTTGTTGAGAGCACTCTTCAGTGCAGTAGCCCATACTCAGCATTCATATAAGTAAATATCTGCTTTTAGGACTATATTGACCTAATCTCAAACAAGACGTGTGTGTGTGCGCGTGTGAAGATCTAGGCTGCCTTTGTGACAACAGTGTGTTCATACACTTGCCCAGGACCTGGATGTCCAACACAAAATGAACCCATAAGTACTTGCTAAGGGATACTATTCATGTCACAGAATATTATTAATAGGACACTAGTGACAACATATCATGTTTAATAGAGAAATGAGCATGTCCTGAGCATCCCCAACACTTTTTACATATGCCACAGGAAGTTGAGTCTCATGAACCACTAGATGAAGGACTTGGTTTACATTTGTGTTTATTATACTCCATCAGTAATGTGACAGATATCCCAGCTGTCATGTTAGAATGACACTTTTGCCTGTGTTACATCTATGACAGCAGATAGGATCTTCTTCATGTTTTCAATGGATAGTCACATGTAAAAAAATAAATAAATTCATATTTAGGGGCTGTTTTATAGTTTTCCAGATGGGTTACTCCATCATAAAAAAGAATTGTATCAGATGGCATTTATAATAAGGCAAACTAAATAACCCTAACATTTGGGATGGAGTACCCATCTGTCACACTATAAATCAGACCTTTTATTTTTAAAAACAAGCTTGTTATGTAGGCTATGCATACATATGTTCCTACACACATTCATGTTCATACATGTTAGGTTTCAAAGCTATGGCACAAACATATTAAAGCATAGTTAGTTGAAACGCTGAAAAATATGGAGGAGACACAGGATTTGATTTACAGGCTTTTTATACTCAGTGACTAATGTAATAGATATACCATCCCCTGAATCAAAAGTCTATTACTTCCTATGGCACTTGTAATAGGAACATTCCTATTCAAACATGAAAACTATTTTTTTTTAAAAACGTTTAAAAGAAATATGTATATTTTATCACATTAATAAACATACCCCTTGTCGCAGCTCCATGATCTTCAGCTCACCTTCCGAGGTGGAGTAGGCCACTGCCAGGATGCAGCGCATGATGGGGGTCAGTGCCGGCCATACCTGCTCTTTCTGCGCGGAGGACCTTCCAGGTTTGTTTAAAGTGATGAGGGGCTCCATCGCTGAATTTCGTCTTAAACCTTGCAGCATGGATGCTGTAGTACCTGAGGATCCAGTGTTGGTGCACTTGTCTAGCAATGGCTCACCATATCTTTTTCTTTTTATGGAGCCTGACCTACACAGAGGGAAATAAGGAAACAAAATAAAATGCTATTAATTACCATATTATAGTAAACTTCACAGTTTTGATATCATCATTACGTTTCTTTGGTTAGAATGTTTATTTAACACACATCAGGTCTGTTGGTCATGTTATAAATGTGATGGATATACCGTCCTCTTTATTGCAAGTGCATGATATGCTATGTCACTTGTAATGAAGTGATGGATATCACTCAATAAATCAGTGTACTTGTAAAGCGCGCTACTTACCCGTGATGGTCTCAAGGCGCTGAGCGGGGGGAGGGGGGTGCCGCTACTGCTCGAAGAGCCAGATCTTGAGGAGTCTTCTGAAGGCGAGTAGGTCTTGGGTCTGTCGTAGGTGGGTTGGGAGGGTGTTCCAGGTCTTGGCGGCGAGGTAGGAGAAGGATCTGCCGCCGGCAGTCGTACGTTGGAAGCGGGGGACAGCTGCGAGGTCGAGGCTGGCGGAGTGGAGCTGGCGGGTGGTGGTGTAGAAGCTGAGTCTGCTGTTCAGGTAGGCTGGTCCGGCGTTGTAGAGTGCTTTGTGTGCCTGGGTGAGGAGCTTGAAGGTGATCCTCTTGTCGATGGGGAGCCAGTGCAGGTCTCTCAGGAGGGGGGTGATGTGGCTGCGGCGGGGGGCGTTGACGATCAGTCGGGCGGAGGCGTTTTGGATGCGTTGTAGCCGCCGTTGGTGTTTGGCTGGGATTCCTGCGTAGAGTGCGTTGTCGTAGTCCAGTCTGCTGCTGACGAGGGCCTGTGTCACTGTTCTTCTTGTTTCGGTCGGGATCCACTTGTAGATCCGGCAGAGCGTGCGTAGAGTGATGTAGCAGGAGGAGGAGAAGGCGTTGACCTGCGTGGACATGGAGAGGGAGGAGTCGAGGATGAATCCTAGGTTGCGTGCGTGGTCGGTGGGTGTCGGTGCTGTCCCCAGCACGGTCGGCCACCAGGAGTCGTCCCAGGCTGAGGGGGATGGTTCGAGGATGAGGACCTCCGTCTTGTCCGAGTTCAGTTTCAGATGGCTGCTCCTCATCCAGTCGGCGATGGCCTTCATACCCTTGTGAATGTTGGTTTTGGCGGTGTGAGGGTCCTTGGTGAGGGAGAGGATGAGCTGGGTGTCGTTGGCGTAGGAGATGATGTTGAGGTTGTGGTGGTGGGCCACTTGTGCGAGGGGGGCCATGTAGATGTTGAACAGCGTCGGGCTGAGGGATGATCCCTGGGGGACGCCGCAGATGATGTCGGTGGCTTCTGACCGGAAAGGTGGGAGGCGGACACTCTGGGTTCTGCCGGAGAGGAAGGACGTAGTCCAGTCAAGGGCCTTCTCTTGGATTCCGGCTTCTTGGAGGCGTGTCTTTAGGGTGCGATGGCAGACCGTGTCGAATGCGGCTGACAGGTCCAGGAGGATGAGGGCTGATGTTTTGCCGTTGTCCAGTTGGCGTCTGATGTCGTCTGTGGCGGCGATGAGGGCTGTCTCGGTGCTGTGGTCTGTTATGTTGTGACAGATTAAGATGTCAAACCACCTCAAAGTCAGTACCATTTTTGTATATGATTGTTGTTGAATATGTATGCTTGTTTTAATTTGTCATACACTCAATGGTGTGTAATGCCATTAAGTACCATATCCTGGGGCAGGTTTTGTACTTTTGAACAGGTTACTCCATGACAGAGTGCGGATATTTTTTTTTTTATCGTTTTATATAACGCAAACTAAACCCGAGACATCGGGTATCAGAGCGCTTTACATGAGAACCAGTTTCGTTACAGATGGACACATTCATTTTTGTTAGGCCACCTTATTACACATATTATAAATGCACCATAAAGCATGGGACTTGTAATTATGGTCATGGAATATATGTACAAACATAGCGATGGAGTAACCCTTCTGGCAAACTGAAACTCAGGGCTTTTGTGTTTTATGTAGAGGGTACTCCATTCCAAATGACACAGAATACCCTGTCCACAAAAAATATTATTAATGCCATTTTTAGAGTCAAGTTACTGTGAAATAATACACGTCAGGCTCCCAATTGACTTGCCTGATGGAAAGCGCGCACAGCCAAGGCCACCGTTGGCTCAGATAGTGCCATGTCTTAAATCAATAATGACATGCTTTGTGACAACATTGGTATTGTTCAAAAGGTCCCTCAGTTTGCTGTTGCCCTGGTGTCGACCACACAACTTCCCCATGCCAACTAGAGGTCCTGCATGCACTAACCAATGTCTGGCAGATTTCATTTTGATTTCAACGTATCTGGCTGGTTAAGTACTGTGGCTCAGAATTGAAATATTGTGTTGTTCAAGCACTAATGTTTGATAACAGCATTTTATCCCAAATCCTGATGTACTAATGTCTAAAAATTATGAACCAGGCCCAGAATATTGATTCAAGCAGATCTTCATTACTTTAGAAATATATATTTGTGCATCTTTGGAAGGCATTTGGTTTTTGCTTGTTAAAGCTGGACGGTGGCCCTTGGCGCAGTATTTTTAACATTCCAAGGTAAACCAAAAGTAAACTAAAGTGACCAAAATCAAAGTTTAGACACACAATGTACAGAAATGTATTTGTTTAGCAATATCTTGTGTGTGAAGCACAAATTGGAGTATACTAGGCTTATGGACAATTTTAATATTGCGAATGTGACATTTTAATAGGGTCAGACTGTCCAGTCACGCACAATATACATAATAACTAAATACATTTCACTTTAAAAGATATTAATGTATATAGCGTACCTGATTCTCTGCTGGTCTATACAGCTGTCAGTAGTTGGTCAGGGAGTCCTCTGAAAGTCGGGGGCCCTTTCACCTGCACCTTCAGCCATTGTGGGTCCCAGCAGGCAGAAGTAACTGAGCAGCAATAGGGGAGGAAGTCTGCTACAGACAGTGGCTGGGAGGCAAGTGACTTCATGGGCTTAAAAACATGTACACCAGTGTTACGGCTTTTCTGTCAATGGACGCTTACATGGTGGACGATGGTTTTCATTAATTACAGAATGTTCTAACCAATGTAGGACCAGGGCCATCAGAAAAGAGAGCTGCAAACTTTACTTGCTAGTTCATTGTTCATGATGGATATGCCCGGCCTCTGCCAATTTTTGTCTGCCATCAAAAACCAACATTGTCAGCATAGGATATGTCTGACAATATGGTAGACCTGTAGTTTGTTACTGGCAGAAGCATCTGTCATCCATGACGTTGCGTCCTTCAATGACAACCAGAAAGTCCCCATTACAAACAACAGTTATATACCATCTGACGAGAGATATCTACCTATTTTGAAGGATTTCTCCCACAATTATAGAAAAAAGGTAAATAACTGCAACATAACTTATGGCAATCCATATTTTTTTTTAACAGTTTTCAAAACTATGTATGTAATGGTTTACTCTCAAATAAGTTTTATTGAAAAAAATGATTGTCCTTATATTTTCAATTTTGATTGAGTTTTGAAAAATATTATTACCTGAAATATATGTATCTATGTTAAAAATGTTTTTGAATCGGGCATGGTTTGGCACCAGCCAAGATGGCCGCACACTAAGGGAGGTCTGCGCTGCTGATTAATAAATCCCCGACATCCGTTACAATATCTGCCTCTGTCTATGGGGGACAGGAGGCAACCGGCAGCCCGGTGAAGGGTTTTGCTAACCCTCCTCCATTACCACAATGACTGCTGTGCAGCCAACTGAGTAAGCAAGCGAGACCGTCTCGTTTGGAGCGTTGCAACTCTCTGGGCCTCACCAGACCTCTTGGGGGTTATAAGATCTACAGAGGTGAGGGCCTAATTTGGAGCCCACCTCTTCCTCCTTTAACTCCCCCCGACTAGACGATCTCATCTCTCCTGTGAAGGGGAGCCAGGAGTAGAGCAACCCGTGCCAAGACACAGTGATTGTGATTAATGCTTTGATTGTGGTGGAGGTGCTCTGAGACCCAGACATCTGTGAACTCTAATGGGGCCTAGACATACGTGCTGAGTGCGCTGACTAATTAAAGTTGGGAGCGAGGCAGTGGTGCGGCGATATAGCTGTGAGGTGGCTGGGGCTGGGTTGCGAGGATGTGTGCAGCAACCGCTCCCTCCCGGGCTCCATCAGATTTTTTTATGCAGAGGTAGCACATTACAAGACATCCTGAGGCTGTGGAGACATAATCTCTGCCCGCCCCATGGCTGGCTCCTCATTTTCCCTTGCCCCCTAAGCCTCTTCCCTCTCTGCCAACAACTGCACACAAGATCTTACGGCCTGAGCTTTGAGGAAATAGAGCGAGCTCCAGTGCACTGAGCGGCGCTTAGTCTTGGACTGTAGCGGGTACCCCTCCCCCCCCATGGAGTAGGCGTCCTACCGGAAATGTTCTAATGTTGCTGAGGGCCCTAAATTGGATGATAGAACACTAAAGTTGTGACTGGGCAATACATGGAGAGAGTAAACGTTTGCATTGAACTGCTGTGGAGTGACTGGAGGTAGGTCACGGCTGACTCTAACCACAGGGAACTGCACACCGGCTCCCCCACTGGCAAGTCACTTGGGAGGTTGAGGAGCGCTGCATGGGGGTCCACCAGAGCACTGCAGGGGAGTTTGAAGTCTTATCGGGAACACCACAGGAATCAAGCTGAGAGCCTGAGCATGCCCAATGAAAGATTGACAGGAGAGGGCCACAGCGGACCCTGACTGGGCCACCTGTGTAGAGAATCCTAGAGAGCGCCCACAGGAATTTGGAGGACTAGGGACAGCATAAGAGGCACTAGCCAGCCATTGCACAATCTATATGGTGCCACTAAGACCAGGGGACACAGTTGAATAAAAGGGTTGGCACGCTCCTCACAGACAAATCAAAGGTCATACTTTCCAGGGGCTATGGTGAGGCCCAAGGGGGCAGTGCACACACAAACCAACAAGATGGATAAATATGTGATATCCAAGTTGCCCCCCCATGGCACCTAGGCCACAGCCCGAACAAACGGAGACGACAGAGCCCTATCTCAGTGCCATCATTGCCACTGTATGTGACCTCAAGAGCACCATTAAGCCAAAGTTTGATGCAGTGACTATGGATGTCAATCTTCTAGAGGCGGACTTCAAAAAGATTTCTGAAAAAGTCACCGCAACTGAATCACACAGTAACCTGCTGCAATCTACATGCAAAAAACGGGAACAACAAGTGCAATACCTCACAGTGCACCACGCATCCATGACAGTGAAACTTGAAGATCAGGAAGGCATCACATGCAGAAATAATATCAGGGTGGTAGCGGTCCACGAGGGAGCTGAGTGGCCAGCGTAGACCTATTCCTTGAAGACCTCATAGTCAATACCCTCTGCCCTTTCGAACTACTGTTCTATTGAGCGTGAACACATGGCACCGATCCGGCCACCGAAACCGAGAGCCCCCCACGAATGATCATAGTGTGGATTTTCAACTAACGCAACAGGGATGCTATCCTGCAAGCAGCCCGCTCTTATGGTGACCTGACTTATAAGAATGCCACAGTACTTTTCATCCCGGACTTCACCTTACAAATATAGCTCTACGTAACTGTTTTGATGAAGTCAAAAAGTGCTATGAGCCAAAGAATTTAAATATATGATGCTCTACCCAGTGAGGTTGAGGGCTGTGGCAGAGGTCAAAACCTGACACTTTTCCACACAGGAGGAGGCGTGAGATTGGCTAGCGGGCTGGCGCATCCCTGGTCTTTGATCACAGCAAAAGGCACAGAGGGGGCACCCGACCGGACGGCTGGGGTATTATCGATTTGATCACAACTAGGAGAGGATCGCGGATGGGGCTCAGAGAAACACTTGAGAATTGGACCTAATCGCCTTGCAGCTGCGGTGCACTGCCCAATCAGGGTAGTGGCCTGTTGGAAACGAAGGATAAGATTGGACACTGTTTGTAGAACCTACCATTGTGGTATTGATTGTGAGTTCATTGTCAACATTTGCTAGGTTAGCATGAACTTCCCTGCCATGAGGCTGCTTTTGCGCACTACACTGCATGCATATATTTCGCAAGACTTTGTGCCTTTTTCACCTGAGAACTGTCTGCTTTACGCGTTCTCTGCTGTGCTCTGAGGTTTAGTCTGCACACGATGTACAAGGTCGATCAACAATGCCCCTTGTTATTCTGTTCTGGTCAGTCCCTCGCACCTAGACATAGCATGCTAAATACAGCTGCACTATTGAAAATCGTATGCTTTAATCTGGCAAGCGTAGCATGTGGTTCAGACACTTTGAGCGACACCTTTCCAGAGAGAAGAGCTGTGCTTGTTCTGAGATGTGAACCTTTCATCTAGGCCTTGAGGTACGGGGTCTGGTGACAAAGCCCAGACGTCTTCTTTTTTATAATAAACTATTTCTTACCACGGGGAGGGTGGTTAGGTATTGTAGCCCTTTTCCACTGTCTTTATAAAATGATATCCCTGTTTGTATTCTTGTCATGATCCTGCCTTTACACCATCTTGGTTTGTATGTGTAGCTGCCATGTTATGCCATGTATAATCTAGTATTTATGCTGCAGGGCTGGATCAAAGCGCGCATGGTATTTACAGTGCATAATTCTGCATGTAATCTATGTTTTATTCGATTATGCCTTATTAGACTCTTGCTAGAAACATCGCTGCCAAGCGCATTGTTTATTTTGACTGCCAGAAGTATCGCTGCTAAGCGTATTGGTTATATGTTTTATTTGATTATGCCTTATTTCATAGACTCTTGCCAGAAGCATCGCTGCCAAGCGCATTGTTTATGTGACTGCCAGAAACATCGCTGCAAAGCGCATTGCTTATTTTGATTTCACACACATTGCCTTTTGTCCTGAACCAGCTTCCGTACAACGCACCGTTGCTATAAATAGCGGCCCCACCCTTACGCACCTGCGGATTATTGACGATTCTCTGCTCGCGTCTGGATGTTTCAAGGCTCTCGGGGATTTCTCTTCTTCTGGGACCTTGCTCCGCTTTGAGCGTATTTGTTGTTCCTTCGGGTCCGTCTTCTTCTTTGGCATATTTGGTGTTTCAGATCTTGGAAAATCTACGGTAGGAGATATTTTCTCCATTGGGAATTAAGGGAGAGAGGGGGGGGCAAGCCGACACCAAACCACTTTTTTGTGTGTGAAAAAGGCCGCTTTATTGAAACAGGTGCATATCACAATTTTAACTCCTTGGCCACTGCCTTACAAAACTAACACCTCGCTATACAATCATTTCCTGACCTCTTGTTCCTTCCCCCACCCCTACGATCCCAACATCATTTCCCCCATCCCCCAAAATACAACATAACATTCCATAACCAACAATTAACCCAATCCTACACCATGTAGCCTTTCCCACTCCCAAACTCCCCTGACCGTAACCCCTACCTGCCTTCTGTGCAACTGTAACTATCCAACCTCTAATCTAAACTTATCCAAACTGGTTACCCTTCCCTGTTCCTGGACCCAAACTACCAAACTTATAACAACCAACTCTAGCCAATCCCGGCCAACTGTCAACCACCCCGCCACCCAGAAACAAGGGGGGGGGGGAGTGTAGGCGGATACGCCTCTTCCTCCACTTTTTCTGCCCCCCCCCATTCCCCACGGAACCGCACGTGAAACCGAACGCATATAAAACCCCTAGCAACCATGCTAAAACCTCCCAAAAACTCCAAGCGGTACCGGGGCAAACCCCAACGCGACAAGTGTAACCCATCGTCCCGGAACAGCACTGGCGCATCGCGACAGATGTCCCCAAGCCCCAATCGTCCTATCCCCACATGACTACTAAAACCGCACCATCTCCGTGGGTAACCTCCTCCTCACTTTATCCACCGCCCGAAGGTTTACCGCCCCCTTCCAATTCCTCCCGGGGACAAATTCCGACCTGACCATGGAAACCGCCACCCATCACCCCCTGATCCACACCAGTTCCTTTGTCATAACCCGCCTCAGTGCCAAACCTGTCCCCCTTGCCCTGTCACTTTCCCCCAGCTGTAATACCAACAGAGACGGGCACCTTCCCGCCCGTAAACTGCGTTCCCCACTGGCACCAATTCCTGCCCGCTCAACACGCCCTTACCCCGCCATGCCACAGCCAATAAGTCTGCCTGGAACCCCAAGGTGTCCTCAAAATAACTCTCCCGGGCCGGGACCCGCGCCCGTCTCACAAAGCATACCCCACGATCCCGATGGCCATCTCCCTGGCGAGGGGTCCCATAACCAGACCTGAAAAGAAAAGAAGAATAAAAACCAGGAAAACACCAAATAAACTTTTTTGTTTTTCTTTTTTTTTTTCTTTTTACCCATACCGCTGATAACAATTCGATGACCACCTGCCCAACTTCCTGATGTCCCTACTCTCCCAACCCCTCGCCTGTGCCCCTGATGCCGCCCCAATGTGGAAGGAATGAGAGCCAAAACCCTTTTCCTCGATACCCCGTCTCCTCATCGCTGTATGCAGCCCCGCCCGCAGTACGAAGCCTTAACGCCCCGCCCCGCCTATGTGAACAGACCAAGTCCCCCAACCCCCCGAGCAAGATTTCCAACACAGACCCACCGCAAAGGGCAACTGGCGGCGAACGCACCCTCATCCCAGCTCCCTTTACCCCCGGCTTTGTGGTCCGTTTTCCCCCTTTCGGAGCCAACTACTAGGCACCTCCGCCCCGAAAGAGACCTCCCCATACCCAGTTCTCAACGAAACCGACCCCCGCCAACTTGCCCACAATCCACCCTCGGCCGGACCCTTTGCCGCCAAGTCCAATATGCACTGCCAACCGCCTCTTGTCCTGCCACCACGGGAACCCGCCCTGTCGCCTCTGAATGGACAAACTCCTCCCACGCCGCCCGGTATGTCGACCTCGTAGACAGGGCTAAGGCGCCGAAAACCCAGTGTAGCATCTGGTGTTGCCCACTTCCCATAGCTGTGTCATCCTTCCGAGCAGAGACCCATCCGCGTCCTAGGCGAGCCCCCAGAATCTCCACGTTGTGAACTAGACAAGGCATCCGCAATGTCATCGACCACGCCTAGCCCATGCGCCGCGTGGAACGTTATATCATGCCTCAAACGCCCCCGCCAAAACCCTCAACAACCCGAGCACCTGCTAGCCCCGTGCCGATTTGCCTGCTGCTCCCCTGCACCCCTACCGTTTCGTCACTCCTAAACGGGACCTTCTTGTGATCTAACAGAGCCCCCCACCGCGTGGCAGCCACTACCTAGGAAAAGACCTCCAAGACAGCCATGTTCCTGCTTCCCACCAACCGTTCCGCGGGCCAGGGTTCTGTGCACCACCTTCCCTGCCAGTACAACCCAAATCCCCTGCTCCCTTCTTCATCTGAGAAATCTGCACCTTCCACACCAATGTCCACGTCCCCCATCAAACGCACCCCGGCAACTGGTGCCGTAACAAACTGCCAACATTCTCGAGGCTACCCTCACCCCGCTGACAGCCGAACAGGACGGTGTGGGGGCCTCTGCCCCCCGACCGGTCTCCCCACTCACTTCCAGAACGTCCGCCCTACTCTACCCACTCTACTGGCAAAATTGAGATGCCCCAGCGACCCTTGTATGTCCCCAATCGTCACCTTCTTTCAGGTCAACACACTTGCTCGCTGTTCTGACATGTTTCGCTTTTTATCCACCATAAGGCATGCCTCCACCAAACGGAACCCAGCTCCATGCCTAGAAAAGCCAGTACCATACTGGGTCTTTGTGTTTTCACCAGTGTCCATGGCACACCCATCACCCTCATGATCTCATGGAAACTGTCCAGCCCTTCTGGCAGTCCGCTGAGTCTGAGGTGCCGACACACAAGAAGTCATCCAAGTCCCGCATCGCGCCTTGGTGACCCGTCCGTTCCGTAACTAACCCTTGTAAGAACGTGCCGAACCTTCAAAAAGTGCGCCAGACATGGAGCAGCCCATCGGCAATGCTTTGTCCACATGCCAGTGACCGCCGAATTGTATGCCCCACAGATCCGAGTCATCTGGATGAACTGGTAGCAGCCGGAAAGCGGACTGCATGTCGCACTTTGCCATCTGCGCTGTTGCGCCCGTGGTCACCACCAGTGACATAGCCACGTCAACATAGGAGTAAAACACAGTGGCCGCCCTTTCCTCAGTAAATTCCTTGAGCGACCCACCTTTGGTCCATGACCAGTGCTGTATCAGCCCACTGCCCCTGCTCGTTTTTTTTTTTTGTTTTTTTTTTTCCTTTGCACCACTCCAATGGGTGACCCCATCAACTTCATGCAACAGCCACTTCCTGAAAGGGGTCCGCCCTGCGGCCCTCCTGTACCTCCTCATCCAGTTTCGCTGTTTTTTTTTTTTTTTCTTTTCCCTTTTGCACCACTCCAATGGGTGACGCCATCAACTTCATGCAACAGCCACTTCCTGAAAGGGGTCCGCCCTGCGGCCCTCCTGTACCTCTTTTTTTTTTTTTTATACCGGTGGGCGCTCCTGCGCCAATTTCAACGTAACTGCCCATCTCCGCACCCTTGTACCTTCCTACCCCAACCTAAACCCATACCGAAACCCCCAAACGTCTTCACTCCGCCACTGTTTTTTTTTTTGTTTTTTTTTTTGTTTTTTTTTTAAGGAATCTTGCGTGCTACCACTACACCAGCGACGCTCGCCCTGTCCGGATACCCCCACAACATCTCCACCTTAACCGGACTAAGAGCCCTGCGGCCCAGGCCCCTCAGCCCCCCTCCCGCCTGCCGTGCCTGCTACTGGCCCCCAGCCTTAAAGGGTCCGGGCTGCCCCTGCTGACCGCCGTGTAATTGACCCTGAGCCCCCCCCTTGGGAGGGCCCCCCTCGAGAGGGCTAATAAACGAGTGGTAGCCCGCTGGCCATAAAAGTCTTCCTCGACCCCGCGAGCCCCATTGTATGCTCTCCCCGCTTCGCTGCCGCATCCCACGCCATGCGCGCCCGGAATTCCTCAGCATACTGAGCCCAGGCAATATCCCCCCCTTGTAATTTGCGCTTTCCGAATGACGACCTTGTATTTACACATGGCCACTGACCACCCCGGCAGCTCCCCACCGTACCCACTGTCATAACTGAGAAAAGCCGCTGTCCAGTTCCCTATCGTCACAGGCACCTTAAGCCTCCGTGCCCACTCTAATTCCTCCTCCGTGGAGCCCTCCTTTGCCCCGACCCTCCTATGCAGGAGTTTGACCATTTCCACATATTCCTCTTTCCAACCTCACTTTGTTACCAACAGCAAAATGCCCCCCAAGGGCTTCGCTACCCCCATCGCCAGTCACCGCGTGAACTTCAATTCCTCCTTTCCACTTTTTTTTTTTTTTTTTTTTTTTGGGGGGGGCCCACCATGAGGCCCGACCCACAACCCCGAGATTTGGGAGTCTACATGCTCTACCGACTGAGCTACCCGGGCCCCTTGTCCTTGCGTCAGCTGCCTCTTTCTTGTCCGTCCCCTCTCAGTGGTCTTACATTCGTCCCCCTCTTCTGCGCCTTCCAGGCTCACTGCCACATCCATAACGTACGCTCCCTCGCGCAACCTCCCCCCAATCCCCCCCCCCTCCTCCCCAGCCCCCCCCACTCTGGAAACCATCACTGGGCGCCCAAGCAAATGTTTATTACCTGGCGCCAGTGCCTCTGTCTGCCGCTCCTCCGGCGTCCTGTCCTGGGGGCCGAGCTGTTTCCCACCTCGATGTCCGACCCGTGGGCCGCGCCTGGCGTCGTGACACCTGCAAGAAACTAGCCACCACCTTACTCGGCCCCCTGTCCCTGCACCGCACCCCCAGCGCTCCCCGCTGGTGGCGCCAACTGCTTGAGTGGTCAACAAACATTCTCCGCTGCGGTGCTCCACTGCCGATGCTCCCCGGGGTGCCGTGACCCCGTGGGTGTTGGGGCTGGCAAGCCCGTACCGGGCCTACTTATGCCAGCCGCGCCGGGATCCCTCGCCGGTACAGGATACGCCGCCCAAGGCTCCACCCTCCCTTCTCCTTGGTGCCATCGAGCCGCTCCCAGCCCTACCAAGTCCGGCACCCCGCGACGGTCAAACTGTCGTTCTCCCGCCTGAAAAGAAATGAAATGGTCTGGTGTGCTGGGCCTACCACCTCTCCGACTCCCCTCCCCGCCTCGCTTACCCGCCCCCAACGTATACTACCCACGCCCGACCCACCGCGCTCCAATCCACCACCTCCCTCTCGTCTCCGTCCCTGTCCCCCCCGACGCTCCAAACCCATCTACCCGACCCCCCCCACCCCTGTCTGCTCGCCCCGCCATTGTCCCCCGCCCCCCCCGGACTTCCACCCTGCTCACGCCCCGCCCCCACCCTGCACCCCCTGTCCCCTCGTCCCCCGGCCAGACCCCCCTTTGCCCGGTGGCCCCCCCCAACCCCTCGGCCCAGAACCCCAACCAGTCCAGGCCATCCCAGTACCGACCTCCACCGCGCCGGGGAGTCCCCCCCTGCTGCACTCCCCTCAATCTCAACGCCCAAACGGGCTGACATCTATAATGCCTTTTTTTTTTTTTTTTTGTGGCGATGCAAGCTCTCAAAGTAACTGCACCAGCAAATTAGGAGAGCCTTCGGCGGGAAGCGCGAGGAGCGCGCACACTGTAAATCAAAAATTAACGCTGCCGGAGACAGCGCTGTACCTGCTCTCAGCGGGAGTCTGTAAATACTGTAAATACGCAGCCCGAGCGGGCTAAAAGCAATTAGCACGTCTTTGTTCCCAGTGGGAGTCCGCCATGCGACCCGGCTCCCGTCGAGAACTCCCCCACGCCGTACCCCCCCCCACCCTTCCCGGCTGCCGCCCGCTCCACCATGGAAGCCGAGCGGCCCCACTGAGACTTTCTCCGCGTTCCCGTAGATGCAGCTCGTCGCGTGCTGGCACCCGGAGCCCGCCCCGACGAACCCCCGCCGTCGCCAACGCCCGCCGTTGCCACCGAAATCGCCGGATGTGCTCCACAGTCCACACTGCTCCCGTGGCGGATCCCACCCCCACTCGTCTCGGCGACCGCCACCCAGAGCGAAAACAGTCCGCAGAAATGGAAATGAGCCACCGTCCCACCCCCCGCCTGGCGACGCTCCCGTGAGAGAAAAACCCCCTCCTCTGCCACGAAAATTTTTCCTACCGCCGCGCTCCCAGCCACCAGGTCACCAAACCTAAAATGGTGGCTGGGGAGGAGCGTAACTAGACTATATAGCCCTTGGGCTACTTCTGCCGAAATTGGGCTGCATTTGGGCTATCCCAAAATGCAGCCAAAACTCACAAAATGGCCGCTACGGCCACTCCCCCCCCCTCCCCCTCCCAATCTGCCCGGGGGGCAGACCTCGCTGTGCTCGGCTGCCCCCCAAGCTCCCATTCTATTTCATATATTTTCAAAGACTTCCTGAATGAGAGGTAGGCGCGCATGGAACCAGACAATTTGGTATCAATGTAAGGTTAATGTAGCGCGCGCTTTGAATCTGAAACAATTGAACTTTGGTGAGACGCGCATTTCTGATTTCAAAATAATGATTATTACAGATAACAAGAAATTACTTGTTTTTGTTGTGAATGAATATTTCTAACGTTACTATGTTTACCATCCATTAGAGAATTAGGTGTTACGAAAATATTCATAGACATTCTGGATACAAGACTACAATATCCCTATATTTCTCCAGAAAGGATTATTTAAAGCTGACTCAGAGATTATATATCTTTCTGCATTATTTGTTCTGAGAGCATTATTTATTAAGGAAACTGTATAAGACAATTTGAACTAGACTTGGTACATATTCATGTAATTTGTATTCTGTGATAATACAACGCTAAATTGCTTTCCTTTACAGATCTCCTGCCCAGCAGTACCCTCCCTAAATTCCTTCCCCTCGTCTGGCCATCTTGATCCTCTGTTACAATTAAGTACAGAGTCGAGGCTGCCGGAAGGTGGGCTACTTGAGGGTACTGCTCCTGAGGAACTTGGATCTTGACAATTCTATGGAATTGTGACAATGCTGACTATATTGTGTTTAAGTATTTTGCCACTAGTAATGGCACGTGTACTGTACAATAGAGTACATTAGTTGAAATAAACATTTTAAACTACACCGCAACTCAGGTTACTCTTATTGTGGACAACTATGAGTGAGTGAGCGAAAGAGTTGTCTGGCTCCCGCGATTCCTGAGAGAGTCGGGAGTGTCGCGTTCTGGGTTGTCTAATCATTGGTAGCTTCGCTGTTAGTCAGAGAACGAATGAGACACTATCGCTAGCTGGTTTGGGATTTTGGGTACTAATGTGGTAGGTTTTTTTTTTTTGCAGAGTTTTATATAGCGCGAACTTGACCCAAATCCAATCAGTTATCAGAGCGCTTTACATAGCACCAGTTATGTTACATTAGCACACACATTCATTCTTTGGTAGGCACGGGGAGATTAAGTGTTTTGCCCAGAATCACAGGATGTTCAGCGTCATTACCGAGACTCGAATCCAGTTCTCCAGGTCTGAGGTCGAGCGCCCTAGCCGTTAGGCCAACTCCTCTCCCCATACACCCCTATTCACTGAGGTCCTGTTTTCCTGCGCATAGTTCTGTGTATGTGCAGAATCCCTGCAACATGGTGCCGCCAACGTTTGGTCTGGTTCTTATCTGCGAGACGCTTGAGTAGTGCTTGTGCTTGTCCACAATACCTTCACTTATGCCTTCGGAGACAGCTGTGATGGTGTAACCTCCTATATTGATGTTTTTATAGGTTCTTTCAAGCTTGAAGTTTCAAAACAAGGTTTCTCTCTCTCTATTCTTAACCCATTGTTGCGCTGCCGCTTATTAAGTTGTTTTTCTTTGCTTCCGTGATGGCGCTTAATATTCCGCCACACAGTCGGGCAGCACTCAGGGCTTATTTCACTCTACATGGGGTCCCTGATGCTGGTGTTGCGCTGATTTTTGTAGTAGAAGCGGATCCAGCATACCGCTTTGAAGTGTTTTACTCTTGGGTCACCTTTCCGACGGTGGACGGAGCAGATAATCTGTTTCATGAATACACTGCCATGGCTGTTCCTAATGCATATCAGCCATATTGGACTCTGGAGGTTCCGCTCACAGCTTGGCAACACTGAATTTGGTTTAATGGCGCCCTTCCTCACCCACTCACGCCGATCCGTTTAGGTCCTTTATCGATAGATGGGGACACATGGCCCTTTTTGGCTGGGTATACCCCTCACCCAGCTCGGGTGACAACTGCCACGCTGGCAGAGCTTCGCGTGTTACACACTTCTTTAATACACATGCATATAGCTGTTATACAGTTCATGTCACGCGACTTCCAGGTGAGACCACCTGGCATTGCTGTGCAACCTGCTGGACCTGGTGGTGTTACTATCAGTCCTGTCATGGTTAATTCAGTAATGGGCAAGCGCCCACAAAATAAGGACGATTTACCTTATTGACTTGCTGAAAAATTTGGACAACATGTTTTTCCAAATACCAGTCCTGTAGACAAACACAGGATATTGACGATAAGTTTGCCTAAAGACTTACTTCCTAAGGTGGCTGATTGTAACACCTGGGGCAGGGTGTTTGCAGCCGTGTATTCAAAGTGTTTCGTCACTCCCTCTATGACGGTACTCCCCTTCGTGATTAAACATGTACAAGGTGAACACAGTGCAGAAGCGGCTGTAGAGCTGGGGATGAGACTGGCGGGGGTGTTCGACGTGGTTGCTGATATGATCCATGCCAAAGTCAAGGGCTATGCAGTAAGCTTTCAAGTAGCTAACGGCTTGGAGGCTGTCCCTGATGCAGACAAACCACGGGAATTACCAAAGATTATTGTAAAGGCTTATAAAAAAAATAGGCCGCAATAGTTTGGGTGTTAAGCCTTTTACTCAAACGCAAACGCAATCTCAATCACAACAGAAAGCTCAGTCTGATAAAGACGGGCGTCCAGTCTCTCCTAAAAAGAACTGGAAAAATAAAAAACAGGGGCAGCAACAATAGAGGCAGGGTTCGCGTGCTGGTTCACCGACACCTGACACTTCTGAGTGTACTAATAACTTGCGCGACCACGTGAAAATTAGGACTCCTGATAGATTTCAAGTCCCTGATCAGCGTTCTCCTCATTCTTCACAGGACGCATCTGGCTCTCAAGTCGGAGGTGGGGATCGCCAGGATCGTGCCAAGAGTCATCCTGCGCCACAGGGTCGTGATCAGCCTCGTCAGTTTGACGACAAGGGGAAACAAGAGGAGCTACCACGCTTCTGTGCCCCGTTTCAAAAGAAAAAGGTTGCTGCTTTGACAGCGAGAGATGCCTCAGACGGTGAGAACCCGACTGCTGGATTGGACTTGGGCGGTGACTCTGCGCGACAGCACAGTGGAAGTTACCATAGTGCAGGGGGCACTGCGTCCTTTTCTGGAGGTGACAGCAACTGAAACTTTCATTACTGTAGAGACAGCTGACACCAGGGTTGCCCCCCTGGATAGACTGTATAACATATAATTGTTTTAATTGAAGGTGACATTGAGTGTGTAATCACTGGGATTTTTTGGGAGAATCTGACCGCTTCCTATGACATTTTGTTAGCAGAGGCAGATTGGCCGCCACCTTTTGGTCTGGCCGCATCAAGGGGGGAGGGGAGGACGTGATACTTCCGAGTTATTCGCGTTATGTCCCCAAGAAACATGCAGAGGCCTTTGCAGCTGAGTGGGATTTGGCCCTGGTGCCAGCAGTGTACCGTAATCAAGTGGGCTGGGATAAAGATCTCTGCCACATGAGATTCCATTGCGGTCTATGATATTTATCTCACGGACGACGAATTATGGCCGCATCTATGCCATGTTGACCGCATCATCCTTGAGTTTGTGGACTACGGTTACAAATTTAATTTTGCTAAATCACACATCACTAAATCACACATCGCTTGCTATGCGGTTCTATTTATGGACAAGGAGCTCAATAATGAAGGTCGGGGCTTGGCACCCCACTTTCTGGAGAAATGCGCACGCTTGCAGTCTCCAACTACTCTGAAAAAACTTCAGTCTTTGCTGGAATTTTTTAATTTCGGGCGGTCTTACATTCCCGAGTATGCCCAGCGTATCAAGCCTTTTTATGCTTTGAGACAATCTACCTTTTCTAAAGCCAACTGGCTTCCAGAACATTCTGCTATATTGCATTCTTTGCAATCTGATTTGCTTGAATCTAAGTACTTGTTGACACGTGATAGCCACACAAACCTGGTGATACGAATCGTGCCAGACGCAGTGGGTTTCACTTACTTGACGTACAATGAAGGTGACACAGTACCTATTGCATACAAATCACATTTGTACACTTCAGCCGAAATGCGTTTTTCCACTGTTGAAAAAGGTTTGACAGCTGCGCAAATGGCGGTCTTGAAGGAACGCGCACTGGCACAGGGGAAACACATTTTGGTGGTTACACCTTTTCCTGCTTTAGAAAGCAGTGACTAAGGAGAGTGTGCCAAACTCTAATACATTGACGACTCCGGATGTCACGTTTATCTTTGACCACTCACTTCAGACACAGGAGTTCTTGCAGTATGAACACGTTCATCCACCGCCTCTGTCTTTGCTTCCTTTAGAGAAGTATGCATGTATAATCTACTTCAATGGTTCGGCTCAACCGGCCACTGGTTCTAAACATACTTATTCAGCAGTCTGCGCTATTGTGGCTGGTACAATGGTGAATGGAGAATTCAGGTATAATATAGTGCATACACAGACGCTAGGAAACTGTACCGCCCAATTGGCCTAGCTGCGCGCTCTGGCTCTTGCTTTCGAGTTTGGAGATCCACATGTCTCTACTCTCATTGTGTGTGATTCTTATTAATGTGTTCAGTCTTTCAGTGACAACTTATTCATTTGGTTTCAAAATGATTATCGAGATTCTAAAGGCAGTGCAATTAAGCATAAAACACTTTGAGTTTGAGTGGTAGATCTTAAACAATGTCTGCCATTCACACATGTTATACATACTCTTGGCCATCAGCATGTGGGAACACATGCTCTTGAAAATTGTTTGGCTGATGAAGCAGCCAAATCTACAGTAGCCACGTGTTCCGTAGCAGCAGTTACAAGGTCCATGACTAAGATTGATAATGACATTTTGGCAGCAATTGCTGCTACTGCGGAGGGCTCTAATTATTCACATGGTTTCCCTTCAAAGTATTCTTATCAGTTAACTCCCGAACAAGTTCCTTTTGCTAGAATACCAGACGTTGGTGATCAGCTGATTCCCAACGCGGACCGTAGACACACTTTGATCAAAGCCGCACACAAAGGTATGGCTTTGGCCCATGCTGGAGTGTCCGCAACTGTTTCTATCTTGCAACAACGTTATTGGTGACCCGTAATTATGTACTTTCTTGTGATATTTGTCAACAAATTAAGCCTTCAATGGTAACACGTCCACCACAAACACAGCTTTGCATTGCTAATCGCCCTTTTGCTTGTGCATATCTTGATCACTGCAGTTCATTTTCTTCAGATACTGCATATAAATACATTTTACCTGCAGTTGATTCGTGCAATAGATTCCTTTGGGTTTGGCCACAATGCAGTGCTGACGCTCGAAATGTCATCAGAGATTTGCATGTCTTTGTAGTGATCTTTGCCTGTGGCACCTTTCATTCAGACCAAGGTCCAGCGTTCGCCTCTAAGGCGTACAAGGGCGCAATGAAGTCTTTGGGGGTGCTGGTGCAGTTTTTGTCTCCATACAGGCCTGAGGGCAACTCAATTGTGGAGCGAATGAACCGTGACTTAAAGCAATCTTTGACAGCTAGATTCTTAGGTACTGTCAGGAACTGGCTAGCCCATTTGTATGGAGTCCAACATGTACTTAATAATCTCCCTAGAAGACCTGTGGGTGGGCGGACCCCATACAAGATGCTCTTTGGCATCAAAATGTTTGTGCCAGACCTTGATGGTCTAGACGTTGCGGTGGCAGCCGCGACCTTTGACGTAGATAATCATTCTACTATGTTACAGGACCTACAAGAGACCCGTGCCAGTCTTGCTACTGAACATTTGCCTTTGGCAACTGATGCTGCACTGCTGATTACGGTGGCTGGCTGGCTTCCGAAAGTTGGTGATCTGGTCCGAGAGAAGTTGGAGAACAAAAAGGAATTTGGTCCCTCTTATCGTGCACCGGTTCCAGTGCTTGGCTGAAATGGTGCTTGTACAGTCATTTTACCACCGCTTCCTGGTCGCAAAGACAACAGATACATCTCCATAGACAATGTCAAGTTACAACATCTGGTCGTTTCTGAATAGTGTGATGCCTGCTGTTTCGTGACCCACAATTTCAAGGATCCCTGGGGTTGGCGCAACGTTTGACTCACCAAACGACACTGTCATCAAGATGGACCCTGTTGTTGACCATTTACCTGTTCCCCCAGCTTCCTCTTGCAACGCGGAAGTTGAATATGCATATCCCACAGGTGAGTCTTTGGATAGATTGCCAGAGAGTCCTTTACAACCTGGCAGTTTTTCTTATGACTCATCCTCCACCACCTCCATTGGCCATAACAATTGACTATTTTTGTCTCCTGGTTTAAGCAGACTTATTTAGTCCCTCCCTGGACATACATCTGGTTGGTCCTCATCCTGATTTTTCTCTTCATGACAATTGGCTTTGTAACAGTGTTTTTCCTGCTCATCAATGGTCACTACTTTCCCGAACGCTCTGCTGTGAACGTGCTTGATGGTATTTTGGCCCCCCACTCATCTTCCCACATCATGAAACGTGACCAGACACTTGTTAACATTTCAGCGTTCCCTGTTGCTAATGGCATCGGCTGGGATAAAGTGGATTTTCAGGTCCATTGCCCAATGGAAATGATCAACGTTCCATACGTCTTTCCTGTCTCCATGGGTGATGTGGTAGCACAGGACGTAGGTTCTGATGATTGAGATGTGCATGCAATACAAGCATTGTTTTCAGATTTAAAGTATTATGCTGCTTTTAATTCTGAAGATTTATATTTAAATTCTGCCAATTATGTCGATTTGTTCTGTTATCAACACTATGGGCATCATTTCCTACATAAGACAAATACATTACGACCTGTTGTTAATTACACACAGTGGGAACATTGTCCCACTGTGTTGCAAGGGAGTTCGAAAACACTAAGAAGTAAATTTACATACTTCACAAATTTTAACAGGTCTGCTCCCGAGTCCTATTATTTTAAATTGAATATTACTTCAACTCCCAAAGTCATGTTGACCCATACTAAATTAATTTATTCTAATTCTTTCAGACATGATCTGTCAGTAAAGGGTTGTGATCATTGGAAGGCCAACATTGATTTGAAAACAATCTGGGGTTCTAAAAACTGGCAGGTGCAAGGCACTGAAGCCTTACATCATGCCTGCCTTATACCAGCACAAATTCTGTTTTTAAATGATACAGTGTATCAAACAACTTGCTTTGGTTTGGCCACTGTAAAGAAAATGAACGCCCCTGTCATTCCCTCTTTAGCTGAATATAATAATTGGCGCTCATACACAAATTATACCATTGATGCATTACAAAATTTATTTCAGAATAACACGTTTAATGTATCTGTAATGGATCTTTTAGATTAGTTGGTATGGCAGATGAATTCGAATGCCTGCGAACTCCGTTTTTATAACACTACTTCAGGTTATATGCAGGACAGACCCGACCCAAGATTTCAAGACACCCATTCGGTAACAACCCATTCGGTTGGTAAATTATGTCAACAGTGGTTGCAGCATTCTACACTATCGTCCGTTAAACAACACTTATCGTTGTTGTCCAATAACATTAATTTGGCCAACTTTGTCTTAGGACCCAGGGTTCCTAGAACAAAGAGATTAATTGAAGCTGCTTACAATGAAATGTGGAAATTTTCACAAATTGAAGCAGCATCACGTCTGAGGGAAATTGACCAAGCAAACTTAGAAAAGGTTCTTGCTGTTGTTGACAATAGTATTAACACACTGTCTTCCCGCATTTACACATTAGACAATATTGTTTTCTCTGTTATTGATATTGTACAAGAAGATGTGTCTTTGTTATATCATGGGCAAAATCAATTGCATTCTGTGATGCAATTCGCATGAACTTTGCAAACTCTACAAATGGGGAAAGTACCGTGGGATTATTTGAATGCGTCTGCATCGTTTTTACCATTTAATTTAACAGATAAATAGCAGTTTATGTCCATGAAAGATGCAATCTACACTCTTCTACATATAGAAAAAATAGACCCTTTGCCTTTTTCTGTAGTGGAGCCAGACTCTGCTGTTTGGCTAATTCATGGAGTTATATCTTTGCCTTTCTCATTGTTTCAATTCAGCTCTGCATGAAACATTACCCGCTAGGCCGCTTTGAACCCCTGGGTAGCGCTTTTCTGCATGAACTGCGGTCTTTGCCTTTCACTTTTCGCTGTTTACGGGATGAAAAGGAAGTTTACCTTACAGGGGAGGACTGTGATTCTACAGTAGGTCATTCCCTTGTTTGCAAAAACATAAAGTTGCACGGAGCCTATAATGTGTCAGCACCGAACCTTGCATGTGTTTCAAAAGGTAATCTAGTTTCTGCAATAATTCCCACGTTCACTCTGCTTACTAACGGTAGTTATCTTATTTAAATAACCAAGAATGTTGGGGATTGCTGGCTGGCATGCCGTACATTGTAACGGTTTCACAGCGTGTAGTTTGTTGTAAAAATCAGCTTTTTCCTCCTCTGCGTGGGCAGCTCAGTAGCTCAATTTGACCTTCCATACCAACTTTGAAAACAGATTTCAAGAAGTTGAGCAGATTAAAGGCACTTTTATTCCAACAAGAAGTCCCCCTTACTTCCACACGTGAAACCTTCAACTTACAGGTGGCTAGCAAAATTCAGAGTAGTATGCAAAAAGGGTACGAAGTTCCTCTGTATAGAATGCTGGAGAAAGGGAGAAACAGGGGGGTGTAGTGCGTCAATGGAGACCACTAAGTGTTCGCTAAGAAGGGGAATTCCCCTTGTCGGAACTAGGGCTCTCACACACCCAGCAAGCTAGGTGTCATGCTTCATCATATGAGCCTGCCCCTCGTCAGGTCGGCGCTGCAATACCTGACAGACACCCAAACCGGGGCTCTTTATCAGGGATCTTTTGTTCCTGCCGGTTGGTGCAGTGGGGGTGAGGGGCCTAGTGAGTGTAGATGTGAAGAGTGTGGGATTAAAATAGGTCAGTTAGTCCTAACAAACCTTCATTGGGAAGGTAAACTGCCTAGTATAAAAGAGTGAGAGGGGCACAGGACTAGTAACAAAGGGGCATATCAACAACAACCGGCGATAATTATCGCTCAGCGCTCTTAGCGTGAGGATAATTATCGCCGGTTAGCGTGAATTTTTATCGCTGAGATAGCGTGCTATTAGCAACGCTTATCTCAATAGCGATAAAAATCCTCACGCTAACAGGCTAACGTGAGATTATCGCTGGAAACCTAGCGATAATCACACGTTACCTTGTTGATAGGGACAGGCAAACTTAGCCATGATATCCTCCTTCCATAGGATATCATGGCTAAGTCTGAAAATTAGCAGACGTAAAAAAGCAGCGTTAACCCGGTTAGCGCTGCTTTTTTTGTCTCTAACAGGGTTAGCGACATTCTTGATAATAGGAGAAATGTCGCTTAGCGACATTTCTCCTATTATTTTACTAAGGAACGCCCCCTTTGCATCTCATTAGAGATGCAAGGGGAAGCGTAGAGTAAAAGGGTGCTAACATGCAAACTTGCATGTTAGCACCCTGTTGTTGATAGGGCGCTAGTTTTATCTCTGCTTTTTTGGCTTTTAAAGCCAAAAAAGCAGAGATAAAGCCCTTGTTGATATGCCCCAAAGTGTCTAGTTGTGAATGCCCTGCTCTCAAGTGATCGACATGTTTCATGCCGTAGGAGTCATATAGATCAGGGCACTTAGATCGGTAGCTCAATTTAGCCTTCCATACCAACTTTGAAAACAGATTTCAACAAGTTGAGCAGATTAAAGGCACTTTTATTCCAAACAAGAATTCCCCCTTACTTCCGCATGTGAAACCTTCAACTTACAGGTGGCTAGCGAAATTCAGACCCTTCTGAACACTAACCTCCCAGTGCATTTTGGGGAGCTCATACACCCCATTTTTAATGCGTCTGATACACAAGGCCTTGTACATTTTTTTAAAACTATTGGCTCTGGCCTTGTGACTTCTTTTCAGACAATCTTTAGTATAATACCTGCATTCATTCATTCTATCTTTTCAAGCGTCTTTGGCGGATTCCCCTTAATACTTGCATTAGCTTCTGGAATCCTGATTCTACTGTACCTGCTGTGCAATGGCTGCTCCTCTGGTGGTACTGCACAGACCGGGCCAGTTGCACTTGCTCCATGACCGAATGCATGGATGCTTCAGTACACTGCTGCTGGCTACACTCAGTGTGACTTATGGGCTGTCCTTCCGTTGTGCATACTTCACTTGCGTACAACCAGTCTTTTCATGTTTAAGATGTCCGTTTGTATGGGCGTTGGATTTATGCCTCTCCAATAATACATTTCAGACCCGGATTTTGACCAGCTTATGGGTCCCTTAGTGGCCCATGAGCAGGACCGTTCTGGGATTGGCCTCATGGTGCGTGTGGCTGCACTTGGAATCTTGGCTCAATGGGATATCTGTGAAGCTGCACAGAATCTCCTACTTCAAAGTTACATCGAATATCACGCAAGTTATCCAGAGATGCTAATGCAGGCAACGGACTATGAGGAACACACTAGTTCATTCAATTTGCTAAATTGGATGGCATCCCTTTTTTTCTATCAACGACAATGATGCCCTTCTGGAGAGTGTTGCATTTTTTTGCTGCTACACTTTGATGGATTAAACTCACAAATGCACCCAAGGCATCTCACAGGTTCTTGGACTTCGGATGCCTTTCTTCAAAATTACTTTTTTCTCCCTATTTGGTTTTTTTCTTCTACGCTTTTGATAGACGCTTTTAAACTCTATTTCATCCTATGCCTACATATGATGGACTTACCAGGGGGAGGGTGTAGTATAGATTGTGGGTTCATTGTTGACATTTGCTAAATTAGCATGAGCTTCGCTGCCATGAGGCTACTTTTGCGCAAGACACTGCATGCATATATTTCGCAAGACTCTGTTTGTGCTTTTTTTCACATGAGAACTGTCTGCTTTACACGTTCTCTGCATGCTAAACACAGCTGCACTACTGAAAATTGTATGCTTTAATATTGCAAGCCAAGCATGTGGTTCAGACACTTGGAGAGACACCTTTCTAGAGAGAAGAGCTGTGCTTGTCCCAAGTTGTGAACCTTTCATCTAGGTCTTGAGGTATGGGGTCTGCTGACAAAGCCCAGAGGTCTTCTTTTTTATAATAAACTATTTCTTACCACTGGGAGGGTGGTTAGGTATTGTAGCCATTTTCCACTGTCTTTATAAAATAATATCCCCGTTTGTATTCTATGGAATTGTGACAATGCTGACTATATTGTGTTTATGCATTTTTCTGCTAGTAATGGCATATGTACTGTACCATAGAGCGCGTTGGTTAAAATAAACATTTTACACTACACCGCAACTCAGCTTACTCTTATTGTGGACAAGTATGAGTGAGTGAGCGAAAGAGTTGTCTGGCTCCCGTGATTTCTGAGAGAGTCGGTAGTGTCGCGTTCTGGGTTGTCTAATCATTGGTAGCTTCGCTGTTAGTCGAAGAACAAATGAGACACTATCGCTAGCCGGTTTGGGATTTTGGGTACTAATGTGGTAGGTTGGTACACTCCTATTCACTGAGGTCCTGTCTTCCTGCGCATAGTTCTGTGTATGTGCAGAATCCCTGCAACACCATCAGGTGTTTCGAGGCCGAGCGGGCTTACTCAGGTGTGGCACACAACGACTACTGAGGGAGAGGGAGGGGGTCAGTAACGTAGTTTTATATGATATGGACATGGAAAAAATTGAGATATGCTACACGGGGATGGCCCTCCACACATCACCATGCTTAATGGGAGCTCACTCTCAATTATCCTGGAAGGGCCTAATGTGGAACGCTAATGGCCTCGGCTACAAAAGTAAGTGCACCAGAGTGCTATAATATCTTACGCCGTCATGCCCCAGACTTGGATCTCCTGCAAGAGAAACACTTGAAGTGTAACCAATATAAAGCCTTCGATCACTTTGGGTACAGTCTGATGGTACATGCAGGCTTTACCACTAGCTCCAGGGGCACTCTAGCTCAATGGAAATAGGCACATGAGGACAAGGACTCGGGACATACTGGGTAGGTGAGACATGGAAAGCCCGCCACCACACACGGGGAAGGCCCTCCACACATCACCATGCTTAATGGGAGCTCACTCTCAATTAGCCTTGTAGGTCCTAATGTGGAACGCTAATGGCCTTGGCTACAAAATTATGTGCACCATAGTGCTATAATATCTTATGCCGTCATGCCCCAGACTTGGATCTCCTGCAAGAGAAACACTTGAAGGATAACCAATATAAAGCCTTAGATCACTTTGGGTACACTCTGATGGTACATGCAGGCTTTACCACTAGCTCCAGGGGCACTGACATACTACTTAAAACCTCAGTGCATACATTCCTTGTAGCACATGGACTGACCCGCTTGGGCACTTTGTGGCACAAATGGGCACTTGGGAGGCACGCACACTTATTATCCATTCGGTTTATGTACCACAGAGACCCAATGTGGCGACCATTCCAGCACTAAGGGCCATATGTAGGTAACATACTATTTACCGATTCATAAATACCGAATTTTACCGATTCGGTATTTATGAATCGGTAAATAGTATGTAGGTAAACAATCGGTAATTATTACCGATTCGGTAAATATCGGTATTTATGAATAGGTATTTACCGAATCAGTAATAATGCATCCCTTCCCATTCATTCCTATGGGCCTGAAGGCCCATAGGAATGAATGGGAAGCCATTTACTATTACCGATTCGGTAAATACCGAATCGGTAATAGGGGAAGCATAATCATGGGTGGCAGGGTGTCACATTGACACCATGTTGCACCCCTGATTCGTGCATGTGTGCACATGTGGCGCACATACATGCCCTAAGGGCATGTATGTCTGCCACATGGCACTTTAAAAGCAGCCAAATTGAGCTTTTTGAAAGGTATTTGTTATTTAACATCAACCTGTAGTTGGTGTTAAATACCGAATCCTTACTACTGAAATTCACTCACTTGAGTGCTCCCTACATATGATTTAAGGATTCGGTAATTTACCGAATCTGTATTTTACCGATTCGGTATTTTACCGATCCCTTACCGATTCAGTAAATTACCGAATCCTTAAATCATGCCTCCTACATCTCAAATGCCTGTGTTGTACGGAAAACTTTCAAGGCGGTGCTCTGTGGCCATGTAGAGGCACTGATCAGGGGAAAAAGAAGGAACAGGTGATGTAGTGTGAGGAACTGGAGTGAGAGATTGCTGCCCTGGAAAACTCACATACTGGAGGGGTGGAAGTGCATTCAACTACACCATCGAGGGGGGGCGTGGCTACGCGTCAACGAAGATGGACGCGGTGTGAGAGAGCTCCTGCGATTTAAATCCCCCAACGCTGAATATCCTACTAATCCATCCACCCAAAATCAAAGAAGGAGACAGCCCAGAATGCGGCCAAGTGAGCGGTATCCCAGCGCCCCATGAAAATTGATTCCTGCTGCGGTGAGGACCTGGATATCGGAACGCCGACGGGGCCGACTGTGAGCCGCGAGGCAGCGTAGGTTATGTCACCACACAACGGAACCACAGGCGTGGGTACAGAGTGGCGTGAGGTGAGAGAAAAACGTCTGTCATCTGCTCACTGCCGTGGCTGGGAGGCGCAGGAGTCAGGGTGCGGATGTGGGCCCTGCGGTGCCCTCTGAAGAGTCACGAAGTGCATTAGAGTAGCTGTTGCCGGCACTGAGGACAACACCGTGACGCCACCCGTGCCGGATCTGAGTCCCAGACTAGATTGCCGGCCGGAGCCTAGAGAACTCAGGTTGAAGTCCATGTGAGTGGCACAGTCCCCTCCTCTTGTAAATCGGCACGGGGCCGAAGGAAATATCGAAACCCTCACCCAAAATTAAAGACTCAGGCAAGGCGGAAAGTGCGTAGAGCAGGAGCATAGCGCAGCCTGTGCCACCAGGGGCCCCCGGCTTCCCCATCTGCGTTGGGCAGTCACGGCGAAGAGACTAACAAGTGTGGCCAATGGTCGGTGTCCATTGAGGGTGGTGTACAGGTACACCGCTATAACCCCAACACACGAATCAGTAACGGCGATAGTCGCGCCCGGGGATCACCACTGGGGAGAAAAGACATAACGGACTAAATGATTGAGTCCCTAATCCCGGGATGAAGAATACCAGTGGTGGGAATATGCTGCCTGTACGTACTAAATTGCGGAGAGATCGTTTGGAGCCTGAGCAGCGACAGCCATCAGCCACCACCACAGTTGGTCGGAACGGGCCTGCGGACTGCACCGCTTCCCTAGGGAGAACCTCAACAGGCCGCTTGGAGGCTTATAATCAATGCTCCAAGGTCAGGCGGCAGATAGTACCCTCTTGGGGTGGCAAGACAGCCTCACGGTGGGATTTTGGTGGCACACACTCCCTCCCCACTGGTGGTATGAACAAGCAATGTCTGGAAATAGGGGAGTGAGAGGCAAGCACCAGACTAAAATTGACAAGTATGCCTCCTCCAAGACCGCGGATGCGGATGGGGCCGGAAAGATTGAAACAAAGAATGCAAGCGGGCAAAGAACTGACGAACCCTTCCTGAAAGATATCATGGATGCCATTACCGGCGTACGTGCATCGCTCAAGAGCAGGATGGACTCAATAACAACTGAGGTAATATTCATTTGAGCTGACATACAGAAAATGCGCAAGAAGGTTAAATCGATAGATACAGTCATGGAAGATCTCTCCCACAAGTCCAACATAATGACAAATCAAAGACCTGCAGGCAGCTAGTAAGGTGATGGAAAATAAACTGGACGATCATGAAGGGAGATCACGCAGGAATAATGTTCGCATACTGGGAGTGCCTGAGCAGGCAGAGGGACGTGCACCTGATCTCTTTGTGGAAGAACTAATCACTAAACACCTCCAACCCAAATGTCTTGCAAACTTCTTTTCAGTGGAAAGGGCGCATCAAGTCCCAGGTGGCAGGACAAAACCTGAGGCTCCTCCAAGACCACTACTGGCTCGATCTCTCAACTTCAGAGATCGCTACGTGGTCTTACAGACGGCCCGCACGGCTACTCCAATAAAGATCGAAAATAGCACTGTGACATTCTTCCCTGATTTTACAGTGAACGTGCAAAGACAGAGACAATCTTTTCAAGGCATAAAATCTCAGCTCAGAGGAAAAGGACTTAAATACTCCATGAAGTTTCCTGCAAGACTACGAGTTGAGGCTGAGGGGAATGCCTGGTTCTTCAACACCCCGGAACTGGCACAAGAATGGCTCGATGGTTCGAGAGTGGTTAACGGAAACGGCGCCAAGCAAAGGAAAGACCAATCACCTTGGAAGTTAGATACTATAGAGATGCACTGGAGGCGACATCATGAAAGTGTTAAAGAGGACTAGTTGGCATCAATGATGAACTTGCTGGGCGCAGTGGGTAAAGTGACATCCTGATTCTTTACTGGTGGATCTAAGAAGGGACGCCACTCTTTTTCTCTCCTTTTCTTTTCCCTGTCCCTTCTGTTTTTAGAGTAAAGGTGGTGGTGCAGATAGAGAGAAAGCACACCCCTACTTTCTTTGTTAGAGTTTTACTATGGGGCGAGAGGCACTCTGCATAGTTGTGGATAGGGGCACTGTCCTGCCCAGATAGCAGGAAGGCGGGACTGGGGTTACATTTAGTTTTAGTTATTCGGTTAGTTGACATTAATATGTTAGGGACAAGAGCAATTGGCAATACCGAAGGAACTCTTCCAAAATGATACCCATAGCCTACCTCACTGTTGCGGTTGTGACGGCGAGAAGGAGACCTATACATATAGACTCATCCAGTAGACTAGATCACACAGGTATTGAATAAGATGGGTTTTATAGGGAAACAAAGCATCAAGCCACTGTCGTGGAATGTAAACGGACTGGGAGATAAGTTAAAAAGGGGGATGGTACTCCATTTCATAAAGAGACATTCACCGGATGTGGTGCTCCTCCAGGAGACACACCTGATGGGAAATGCATGTAGGGCCCTCAGTAGATGGGGATATAAACTGGTGACACACTCTGCATTTATGACCGGATCTAGAGGAGTGGGCATATTGATCAGGAGGAACTTTCCAATGCTGACTGAACACATATGGACAGATAATCTGGGCAGATACACTGCAATATCGGGTACATGGGCGGGCCAAACACTAACACTTATCTCCATGTACGTCCCCCCAGGCCTACAGGTGTCGGCTTTTAAAGAATTGGGGGAGTTATTGGTTACTCTCACTAATGGAATACTATTAATGGGAGGGGACTTTAATTCAATAGTCTCGGGGTAACTAGACTGTGTTGGACAGGCCACACAGGGGGCTTGCTTCCTCCCCGCACGACAGGGCCCAAGCTCCGGCCCACCAGGCATACCCCCGCGACAAGCACCTGTACCCCGTCTCCCGACGGATCTCCTGCCCTCGGACCACTACTCATCACGGGGTCCAGCCCCACCGGCTTCCCCGGCCGGGTCAAGCCTCCATCTTGGGCCCTGCACCACGCGGCCGCGTGGCCTCACCCCGACCCCAACCCCGGGCCTGGCCGGCCCCGACATCCCGGCACCACCATCCACCCAGGAGGTGAGCGGACCACTTGGCAGGTCAATGGGAGGACGAGGTGTCAAAGGCTCTCCCCCGCCAGGTGCCGATCGCCTCCAGCTCCCCCAGGCACTGGCTCCACCCCCTGCTGGGTGTCTGGACACCTTCATCCCGGACCCTCCGACCTCCAAGTGCGAGGGTCCGGACATCAAAGGGCACCAGCCCTATAACTGGGGCAGCTCCGGAGCAGGAAGGCAGTTGTATCCTGGAGTCGAGAGACACCGAGTGAACTCAGCCTTGACGGTCTACTGGCGCTGCCGTAGCCCGCTCTTGTGACCCATCGTTCTGCCTGCTGGCGCTGCCGCGGCCTTCTGCAATCTCCATCCTCACCGGGACCTGCTGGCGCTGCCGCGGACCGTACATCGACCATCTTCCTGGGACCTGCTGGCGCTGCCGCGGCCCGTTGTACCAACCATCTTCCTGGGACCTGCTGGCGCTGCCGCGGCCCGTTGTACCAACCATCTTCACCGGGACCTGCTGGCGCTGCCGCGGACCGTACATCGACCATCTTCCTGGGACCTGCTGGCGCTGCCGCGGCCCGTTGTACCAACCATCTTCACCGGGACCTGCTGGCGCTGCCGCGGCCCGTTGTAACGACCATCATCACCGGGACCTGCTGGCGCTACCGCGGCCCGTACCACCTAACCACCAAGCTCGAGGATTGTGAGCTCATCATCTCATCCGAACTACCTGACTGGTAAACAGACTGTCCCGCTACCCCCTTTCCTACCTTGCGAGACTCGAATCGAGGGGACCCTTGAGTCCAGACCTCCTTGTACCTTTCACCCGTACCTTAAGAAGTGCTTATAAAGAACACTGAACCTTATCCGTGTGTGGTATCTGTCTGTGGGGGGGAAGTTACTTGTCTGTACGATCGCTGGAGACGGTTCTCCCCGGAGACCTCTCCTCCTGACCCCGGCCGACCCTCCCGGTCCGTCTACCTTTTCTAACATTGGTGGCCAGCGGCGCGATCCGAATCAACGCGTAATCATACAGAGAGTAGCTCACCCCACGACAAAAACACGATGTCGACCAAAGATAGCAGCTCCACCGAGAAATTCCAAATGGAGAAATTAGAAGAATACAACCACCGCGAACTAAGACAATTTTGCATAGAACTTGGCATTGCTACCACCGGCCTAAGTACCAAGGATGATCTAAAGCGCGCCCTTGAGTCATGGACAGAAACTGGGGTCACAGGACCCTCCGACCAAAACAGCATCACACCAGAGGGGAACGCCACGGCTCCCGAGGAGCGGGGAACGGGCCTCTCACAAGAGGAGATCCGAGAAAGAGACAGAATCAGATTACACGAGTTGGAGATGGCACGACTCAAGATGGATGGGGAACTCAAGTTAGCTGAACAGAAACTCAACCTCGAGCACATGCGGCTCCGAGATGAACGAGAAGAGAAGCAGAGACAGAGAGAGCTGGAGGAGAAAAAAATAACGCTCGAGCACGAGCGCCGACTAGCGGAGATAGAACTGCGAAAACAGAATAAGGAACTGGGGGTGCCTGAGCGACCACACACCCCGGGGCCAATTGAGAAAAAAGTCCATATCCCCAAGGATGTTGTCCGCGAGTATGTCCGAGAAGACGACATACAGCAATGGTTTAAAGCCTATGAGATCGCCATGACCTCCCACCGGATCGACCGGAGTGATTGGGGAGCCGGACTTTGGGGAAGGTTTATCAACGAGGGTCGCGATGCCCTACTGCAGCTCCCAGATCACCAAATGTCGTCCTACGACCACATGAAGGCTGCCCTCCTCACCCGCTACGGCCTCACACCCGAGATGTACCGCCAGAGGTTCAGAGATTGCACCCGGATCCCAGGTACAACTTGGGTAGAATACGTGAACTATTTCAGCCGTGCCTTCGAGGGTTGGATCAAGGGGAGTCAGGTCACCACCTACGAACAACTCTTCAACCTTATGGTCTGGGAGCACCTGTCAAACAACTGTTTCGTCGAGCTCAGGCAGCACCTCCTCGACAGTAAGCTGACTGACCCCCGGCAGCTCGCCGCCGAAGCTGACCGATGGGAAAGCACCCGAGTGGGCCGGAAGGGGCCACACGACCAGAACAGAAGCAGCCAAGGCCAGCACCGTCCTCGGGGAGGAGGAGGGGGCCAGGGTCGAGGGAGAGACGCCTTGCCAGCAACACCCGTGGCCAGCACCCCGCCTCCGGCCGGCCGGGGCAACCCCCCGTTGCGGCCCGGGTTCCGAGCCAACGTCACGTGCCACCGGTGCCAGCGACTAGGCCACTACGCCAATGACCCGAGCTGCCCGCTAAACCAAACACCCAAGCCCCGCCAGGTAGCGGCCGCCGCCCTGGGGGAAGAGCGATTATCGGAGGAACCCGAAGAGTATGAGCCGGCCCAGCAAGGGTGGGAACCGGCCGCCATGGTCCTGGCGTGCTTAGGGGGAAGAGACATGGTCCCGCGGGCTCCCCTACCCGCCAACACCAGGAAATACGGTCAGTGGGTGACCATTAATGGACAGAGGGCCGAGGCCCTGCGTGACACCGGCGCCAGTGTGACGGCCGTCCGCTGTCACCTGGTGAAGCCCGAGCAGATCCTGCCGAACATTCTCTGCCCCGTCCGCTCGGCAGATAACTCTGAGAGTATGTGTAAAATGGCCTGCGTCCCATTCGAATGGGGAGGGGTCTCCGGCCTGCTGAAAGTGACGGTCCGGGACGATGCCCCCGTGGACTGCCTCCTGGGGAATGATCTCGAGAGTTCCCCGTGGGCCACCGTCGAGAGAAGAGAGCACCTGGGGATGCTGGGCCTCCCGGACTGGGCCTGCATAACCACCCGGTCCATGGCCGCCCGTGCCGCCCCCCGATCAGAAGAACCCGAATGGCCAGCACCTCCGCCCCCGGTCGCCCCAGTAGAGGGCAACTGCGAGGCCGGCCTCCCGGACCCGACGACCGAAGAGGACGCGCAACCCCAGGACCTTCCGGATCTGGCTCAGTGGCGTCAAGAAGGGGGGCCCACCCAAGAACAGTTCCGCCAGGAACAAAAGACCTGTCCCTCCCTCGAGGGACTCCGCCAACAAGCCAGCGCCCAAAACGCAGGGGACGCCACCGGAACTCACTGGGTCTACTGGGATAACGACCTGCTCTACAGCGAGCAAAGAATCGCCGAGCTGGGGGCCGGTCGAGTTCTGGTGGTACCTCTCCGCTTCAGAGACTTTCTGCTCAACTTAGCCCACGATGTCCCCCTGGCTGGACACCTGGGCCAGGACAAAACGTACAGTCGCCTAGTGACCCACTTTTTCTGGCCAAAAATGAGGAATGACGTCCTGAACCACTGCCGATCTTGCCCCACATGCCAAGCCAGCGGGAAGAGTGGTCGGAAGCTGAAAGCCCCTCTGCAACCCTTCCCTGTGGTCACCACCCCGTTCCAGAGGGTGGGGATAGACATTGTGGGGCCTCTGGACCCCCGCACGGCACAAGGACACAGGTTCATCTTAGTGCTAGTGGACCATGCCACCCGCTACCCCGAGGCGGTGCCCCTACGGACCGTGACAGCTCCGGTGGTTGGCCGGGCCCTAATGGGGATCTTCTCCCGGGTAGGCTTCCCCCGAGAAGTCGTCAGCGACCGAGGCACAAATTTCATATCCAAATACATGAAGTCCCTCTGGCAACAATGCGGGGTCACCTACAGATTCACGACCCCCTATCACCCCCAAGGGAACGGACTAGTGGAGCGTTTTAACCGCACTCTCAAGGGGATGATTGGGGGATTGGAAGAGCCCCTCCGTCGCCAGTGGGATGTACTACTCCCGTGCCTCCTCTTCGCCTACCGGGAAGTTCCCCAGAAGTCCCTCGGTTTTAGCCCTTTCGAACTCCTGTACGGGCACCCTGTGCGAGGGCCCCTCAGCCTAGTCAAGGAAGGTTGGGAGATGGCCCCCCTAACAACCCCTCCAGACGTCTTCAAATACATCCTGGCCCTACGAAACCAGACCCGGCACTTCAGGGAGATGGCCAAGGCGAACCTCGAGGCCAGCCAGGAGGACATGAAGAGGTGGTATGATCACAATGCCTCCTCCGTTGAATTCGAGCCTGGTCAGCAGGTATGGGTGATGTCCCCCACCGAACCATGTGCCTTGCAAGATAAGTGGACAGGGCCCTTCAAAGTGGTCGAGCGCAAAAGCCCCGTCACTTACCTCATCGACATGGGGACCTCCCGGAACCCCCTTCGGGTCCTCCACACCAACCGACTCAAACCACACTTTGTGCGCTCAGAACTCAGCCTCCTGATGGCTACGGACAGTGGGGCAGAGGAAGACTCCGAACCCCTCCCGGATCTTCTGAAGACTCAGGAGAACGACGGCTCCGTGGACGGGGTCCGGCTCTCTGACGCCCTCACTTCGGAGCAACGCCAGGACTGCCGGAACCTCCTGCTGCAGTTCGCTGCCCTGTTCTCCCTCACCCCCGGGGTCACCCCTTGGTGTTTGCACGACGTAGACACCGGGGACAGTCCCCCTGTCCGACACCGGGCCTACCGCGTACCAGATCGGGTACGGGCCTGCATACAAGAGGAAGTGGCCAAGATGCTCACGATCGGGGTCATCGAGCCCTCGGACAGTCCCTGGGCCAGTCCGGTTGTATTGGTTCCCAAAGCCGCTGCCCCCGGCACCGCACCTGAACTGAGATTCTGCGTCGACTACCGGGGCTTGAACGCTGTCACCCGGACCGACGCTCATCCCATCCCCCGAGCAGACGAGCTGATCGACCGGCTGGGGGCCGCCCGCTACCTTAGTATCTTCGACCTAACAGCGGGCTACTGGCAGATCGGCCTCACACCCAGGGCTCAGGAACGGTCAGCCTTCTCTACCCCCGATGGCCACTATCAATTCAAGGTCATGCCCTTTGGCATGAAGAATGCCCCCGCCACGTTTCAACGCCTTGTGAACCAGGTCTTGGCGGGGCTCGAAGAGTTCAGCGCTGCCTACCTGGACGATATCGCTGTATACAGCCGCCACTGGTCCGACCACCTCCGTCACCTCCAAGAGGTCCTCCAAGCCCTCCAGCGGGCCGGCCTCACCATTAAGGCCGGCAAGTGCCAAATTGGCCAAGGGTCTGTGACCTACCTTGGGCACCAAGTGGGGAGCGGGCTGGTGGCCCCCCTACAACTTAAGATTGCGGCCATCCAGTCCTGGCAGCCTCCCGTCACCCAGACCGAGGTCCGAGCCTTCTTGGGGCTCACCGGCTACTACCGGCGGTTCGTGAAGGACTACGGCAGCATCGTGGGGCCCCTCACGGGTCTCACGTCCAAGAACCAACCGAAGCGGATTAACTGGACTCCTGATTGTCAAGCGGCCTTCGAGAAGCTGAAGGCCGCCCTGTGCACCGCCCCTGTGCTCCAGGCCCCCGATTACAGTCGGGAATTTGTGGTGCAGACCGACGCCTCCGACCACGGCATCGGGGCCGTCCTCTCTCAGTTGAACCCCGAAGGTCATGACCAGCCGGTGGCCTTCATCAGTCGACGTCTCCTGGCCCGAGAACAGCGTTGGAGCACCATCGAGAGGGAGGCCTTCGCAGTGGTGTGGGCCCTCAAAAAGCTCCGGCCCTATCTCTTCGGTACCCACTTCCGGGTACAAACCGACCATCGACCCCTGCAGTGGCTGATGCAGATGCGGGGGGAGAACCCAAAACTCTTGCGCTGGTCCATTTCCCTGCAGGGAATGGACTTCACTGTGGAGCACCGACCAGGCCAAGACCACGCCAACGCGGATGGCCTGTCCCGCTTTTTCCGCCTCGACGAAGAGAGTCCCCAAGGAGATGGGTGACTCTCCCCGCCTTCAGCTGGGGGGGACGCATGTTGGACAGGCCACACAGGGGGCTTGCTTCCTCCCCGCACGACAGGGCCCAAGCTCCGGCCCACCAGGCATACCCCCGCGACAAGCACCTGTACCCCGTCTCCCGACGGATCTCCTGCCCTCGGACCACTACTCATCACGGGGTCCAGCCCCACCGGCTTCCCCGGCCGGGTCAAGCCTCCATCTTGGGCCCTGCACCACGCGGCCGCGTGGCCTCACCCCGACCCCAACCCCGGGCCTGGCCGGCCCCGACATCCCGGCACCACCATCCACCCAGGAGGTGAGCGGACCACTTGGCAGGTCAATGGGAGGACGAGGTGTCAAAGGCTCTCCCCCGCCAGGTGCCGATCGCCTCCAGCTCCCCCAGGCACTGGCTCCACCCCCTGCTGGGTGTCTGGACACCTTCATCCCGGACCCTCCGACCTCCAAGTGCGAGGGTCCGGACATCAAAGGGCACCAGCCCTATAACTGGGGCAGCTCCGGAGCAGGAAGGCAGTTGTATCCTGGAGTCGAGAGACACCGAGTGAACTCAGCCTTGACGGTCTACTGGCGCTGCCGTAGCCCGCTCTTGTGACCCATCGTTCTGCCTGCTGGCGCTGCCGCGGCCTTCTGCAATCTCCATCCTCACCGGGACCTGCTGGCGCTGCCGCGGACCGTACATCGACCATCTTCCTGGGACCTGCTGGCGCTGCCGCGGCCCGTTGTACCAACCATCTTCCTGGGACCTGCTGGCGCTGCCGCGGCCCGTTGTACCAACCATCTTCACCGGGACCTGCTGGCGCTGCCGCGGACCGTACATCGACCATCTTCCTGGGACCTGCTGGCGCTGCCGCGGCCCGTTGTACCAACCATCTTCACCGGGACCTGCTGGCGCTGCCCGTTGTAACGACCATCATCACCGGGACCTGCTGGCGCTACCGCGGCCCGTACCACCTAACCACCAAGCTCGAGGATTGTGAGCTCATCATCTCATCCGAACTACCTGACTGGTAAACAGACTGTCCCGCTACCCCCTTTCCTACCTTGCGAGACTCGAATCGAGGGGACCCCTGAGTCCAGACCTCCTTGTACCTTTCACCCGTACCTTAAGAAGTGCTTATAAAGAACACTGAACCTTATCCGTGTGTGGTATCTGTCTGTGGGGGGGAAGTTACTTGTCTGTACGATCGCTGGAGACGGTTCTCCCCGGAGACCTCTCCTCCTGACCCCGGCCGACCCTCCCGGTCCGTCTACCTTTTCTAACAGACTGTCATCCATGAAGGGAGGTCTCATCCTCAAGAAAACAAATTTGTGATTTCATGGAGGCAATGGGTTTGGTAGACACATGGCGCACCCTTCATTTGGGCGACACCCAATGCCCGTATCATTCTGGTGTCCACCGATCTTTATCCAGACTGGACTACATCATCGTGCCAGCAGCCCAGATGGGTCACATTTGAGAAGTGCGTCACATGGCGAGAGGTATATTCGATTGCTCCCCAATATGGGCCCTAGTGGAGACGGTAGAGCAGCAGTCAGGAAGAGTAGCACCAATAAACCCCTGCTTTCTGAAAAATCAAACAATCAAAAACTCAGTAAGAACAGAAATAGGATTGTACTTACAAGAAAATGAGGTATCGGTAGAATCAGCACAATCACTGTGGGAGGCCTTTAAAATAGTGATTGGGGCTACGCAATCTCCCGGATGGCAGGGGCCCGCAAAGAGAAAATTGCCCAGCTAGTTGGGTTGGAGGAGTCAATACTCTGACTAGAGAGGAGCGTGGGGGGAGGGGATGAGTCTGAAGTTAAGCACATGTTGGAAACAAAGGCTAAAGAGTATAAAGACCTGGCCACAGAGGCGGCCCGGGTGCAATATAGAGCCACACAGAGTAAAATATATGACATAGAAGGCAAATCAGGTAGGCTGTTGGCGTGGCTGGACAGAAGAGAGCAGGCCAATAGATTAGTAGCGGAGCTGAGGATGGAATCGGGGCAACACCTGACAGAACCGCAAGAACTAGCGCAAGGGTTTGCCGATTACTTTCAAAACATATGCAAGTCGCACATGACCTCCACAGAAGAGGAGGCGATCGCCCCTTCTGTCGAATATGCCCCTCCCCGCCCTCTCTGGGGAGGACTCCTCTAGTTTGGACGAGGAACTCACACATACTGAGATTGAGCGAGCAATCCAGGAGCTGCAGTCTGGAAAGGCAATGGGTCCCAACACATTACCCATCGAACTATACAAGCTTGCATCTAGTAAAATAGCGCCACATCTTGTCAACATGTTCCTTGAATGTTGAGAAAAGGGGAAGCTCCCAATACACCTGAGGCTAGCCACAATAGTGGTTATCCATAAGAGTGGGAGACCCAAAGACAGTGCACCTGATAGAGACCAATATCATTGATAAATTCAGAGGCCAAGATCCTGGCCAAATTACTGGCCACCCGTCTCCTATGGGGTAATTGCTAAGCTCGTGCATCCAGACCAGTCCGGATTCTTGCAGTCAAGAAGTACCTCACGCAACCTCTGGCATCTACATGGAGTCATGGGTAGAGTAGAGACATTGAGAGAAGATGCAGTGGTAATGTCAATGGACACCACTATGGCATTCGATACAATCAAATGGCCCTACATGTGGGCGATCTTGAAGAAAATGGGCTTCAGCCCCAACTTTGTCATCTGGGTGAGACTCCTGTACAATGCACCTATGGCGCAGGTAGTGGTTAATAACAGCAAGTCAAGGGTGTTTGCGCTAGAAAGAGGAATCAGACAGGGTTGTCCCCTCTCCCCGCTGCTCTTTTCACTGCTGCTGAAACCCCTGGCACTGTGGATAAGGAAAGACCCACTCATGAGGGGACTGCGGTGGGCAGAGGATTGGGAGGACTGGATCTCCTTATACTGTATATTTTCACGAATTTCGGCAAATACTCTGGATATTAAATAAACTGGTCCAAGTCAGTCATCTATGTATTGAGGGGAGGCTTTCCCATCTTGCCCTAAGTATAAGTTATAGCAGAGGCAAAAGAAGGGCTTAAGTACCTTGGCATCTACATTACTAGAGATCCAGCTCTCTATTATGAGCTCAATCTCCCCCACCCCCTGCAAAGACTCAAACGGGATGTCCAGCATTGGAGATCCCTCCCGCTGTCCCTACTGGGGCGTGCTGGGCTATTTAAGATGATGGCATTACCACGATTCTTGTATATACTGCAGAACTCTCCAGACCTGGTACTTGTAGATTACTTTAAAAGTATAGAAAACGCACAAAGGGAGTTGTGGGAAGGGAAACCATCATGAATAGCGACCCAAAAGTTAACAAGGGGGTGGTACGACGGTGGCAGAGGACTCCCTGACATTAAAAAATATTACTGGGTGGCACAACTGACCCCAATTAACCAATGTATATAGAGGACCAATGACGATCCTGGCTACAGAATGGAAAGGTTGCTTCTTCCTGAGGGGCACTACTCCAGGGTACTTTACACAAATTCGACAAAATAAAAATTAACAGGCCCATTCAAACACACAGTACAAATATGGCACACTGTGAATAGGGGGATGGGAAGGGAGAATGACGCAGGCAACCCCCTTGTGGGACGCAGAAAAATTAGACAACTTAAGGAACTCAAAAGGTTTTATGGCTCGGGATCTGATTGGAATTTCCTACATGGGTGACCTAGGGAAAAAAGGTGAGGTGATGTCTTTCGCCCAGTTGCAAGGGAATCATGAAATGCTTGTGACAGAAAAGTTTAGAAGCCGTCTCTTCATGCTTCCAGACCGGAAAACTATCACCCGATCTCTCTGCTACATTCCTGGCGAAAGTTACTGAATCCTTCATAAACAGCCTTCTGAGCAGTATCTGGAGTCCAACTCCTTAGTAGATCCGTCTCAAAACGGCTTCCATCCCAGGCATAGCACAGAGCCCTATTAGCTGTAATGGAACAATTAAGAGCGTCCATGGATGAAGGCAATGTGACGGTACTCATCCTGTTGGACCTCAGCGCCACCTTTGATATGGTCTCACACAAAATCCTGATCCGTCGCTTGCAGGAGATCGGTATAAAGGGGACTGCGCTTGACTGGTTTGTGTCCTTCCTGCGAAATATGTCTTTTCAGGTTATCTCTCCTCCCTTCCACACCCTCTGAGCTGCAGGGTCCATCAGGGGTCAGCATTGAGCCCGACCCTGTTCAATATTTATATACGACCAGTGACCCTGCTGGCCAAAGCCCGTAACATATGTCAGGTATCATATGTGGATGTTACACAGCTAGTCTTTTCTTGCACTAAGGACCCCTGCCAGGATGCGGGCAATTTCCAGGAGGAACTGTCCGCTATAGAAGGCTGGATGGAGGCAAATTATCTCCAGCTTAATGCGTCTAAAACGGAGATCCTCCCATTAGGCAGAAACTCCCTTTCATGGGGAGACAGGTGGTGGCCTCAGGAGCTGGGTCCACCTCCTGTGCCAACAACCACTGTAAAGAACCACGGCATCAGATGCTCTATCTTTTGAGGAGCACACCAAGACTGTTGCAGGACGCTGTTTTGGCATTTTTTTTGTGGCCTCAAACATATTTTGGGCCTGTTCGACCCCCACACTCGCCAGATGGTATTTCAAGCCACGATCTTGGCCAGGCTGGACTATTGCAACAGTCTTTTGCTTGGCGCTAATAAATCGGTGACCAATAGGCTATAGCGCACTATGAATGCTGCATTCTATACTCTACTCGTAATACCGAAGCACCGTTCTGCCTCTAGTGCGTTATGCCAGATCCATTGCCTGCCTATTGAGCAGAGAATCTGGTTTAAAGCACTCTGTGTCACGCATAAAATATTGGCCGACGTCGGTCCAAAGATTCTTAGCAATCTATGTTTACCATACATTCCCACCCGCGCGCTGCAGTCTGCGGGCCAACACCTGCTGCAGGTGCCGCATTTCCGTAGAGCGAGAACGGAGGGGTTGTTCATTTAAGCACCTACCCTTTGGAACTGGCTGCCTCTCTCCATCAGGATCATCCCCAGTCACCTGGCCTTTCGAAAGGCAGTAAATACATGGTTGTTCTGGTAGCAGGATCCTCATATGCACCCTCCCTCCGTACCTTAGCGCTGGAACGTCCCTTTGCTGGGACAGCCATGCGCTCTACAAATCGCCTAACATAACATAACATAACATAACATAACATAGATATCTTTAAACCCAACATGCACTGCAAGCAGCTATCCCACGGGGCAGTTGCTCCCCGAGTCCTTCTCACTCGAAGATAGGATTCCAGAAGAATATATGCCCAGAAAAGCAATCTCAATGGTATATAGGAAGCTGATTCATGACATGCCAGACCCCCTTTTGCAACATCCTAGTCACTGGGAGAAAGATGCAGAGGTAATGGAGGACGTTGAATGGCAGAAGGCTCTGTCATCCCCCAAAGAAGTTGCAATCTTGTCAAGGTTGCGAATAGAACAGCTTAAGATACTAGATAGATTATATTTAGCTGCTCTTGTGAAGATGGGTTATAAGGAGGATTCCAGAGGCAGCAGAGGGTGTGGCCAGGAAGGAACCTTGATACATACAATTTGGGAATGTGTATATATCCAGCGTTATTGGACAAAAGTGACCCAATGCATGGCAAATGTACTGTGCAAACAAGTAGAGCCCAAGATAAAACTGTGTTTCCTGAATATATGGGACCCCACTGACATGACAGGAAAGGAGAGAACCCGGTTGGCTTTGGGACTAATGGTGGCCAAGAGAAACACAGCCAAGTTGTGGGGGGCGCTCGAAACACTTGCACTGAACACGGTGAAAAAGGAATCACTGACAGAATATCGAGGAGCTAAATATCGACCTACAAAAATATCGGTGACAAAATATCGACTACCAAAATATCGAATTCATATCTACAAACAGGTAAGTACAAAAATATTGAATCCTAAATATCGTTGTAAATAATATAGTTTGCTAAAATATCAACTTTTATAAATGTCTTAAAAGTAATGTAAAATTAATGAAATAATAAATATAATTAAGTAAAACATACTTAAAAATACTTAAATAACCTTAAAATTAATAATTAATAAATGTAAGGGGAAATTACATGCATATTAACTTAATAATATTAAAAAAACAATCAATATTTTTATGTTAAAAACAGAATTTTAAATATAATTATATATATATATTTATAGAAATAAACCTAGAATATAAATATACAAATAAATTATATATAATAAGTTAAAACATTAAAAAAACAAAATGTTTAAATCATATTTTACACAACATTAAATATAACAATACTGAAAAGATTACATAGCGTAAAAGATAAAATTACTATTTCCACTCCAACAAGCGATACAGTAGGGAACGTGTTGGGTAGCGGGAGGGTAAAAATTACTATTCCCACTCCAGTGAGTGCAACAGTAGGGAAAGCATTGGATAACGGGTGGGTAAAAATTACTATTCACACACTCCAGTGAGTGCAACAGTAGGGAAAGCGTTGGATAGCAGGAGGGTAAAAATTACTATTCCCACTCCAGTGAGTGCAACAGTAGGGAAAGGGTTGGATAGCGGGAGGGTAAAAATTACTATTCCCACTCCAATGAGTGCAACAGTAGGGAAAGCATTGGATAGCGGGTGGGTAAAAATTACTATTCCCACTCCAGTGAGTGCAACAGTAGGGAAAGTGTTGGATAGTGGAAGGGTAAAAATTACTATTCCTACTCCAGTGAATGCAGCAGTAGGGACAGCGTTGGATAGCGGGTGGGTAAAAATTACCATTCCCACTCCATTGAGTGCAACAGTAGGGAAAGCGTTGGATAGTGGGAGGGTAAAAATGACTATTCCCACTCCAGTGAGTGCAACAGTAGGGAAAGCGTTGGATAGCGGGAGGGTAAAAATTACTATTCCCACTCCAGTGATTGCAACAGTAGGGAAAGCGTTGGATAGCGGGTGGGTAAAAATTACTATTCCCGCTCCAGTGAGAGCAACAGTAGGGAAAGCGTTGGATAGCTGGTGGGTCAAAATTACTATTCCCACTCCAGTGAGAGCAACAGTAGGGAAAGCGTTGGATAGCGGGAAGTTAAAAATTACTATTCACCCACTCCAGTGAGTGCAAAAGTAGGGAAAGCGTTGGGTAGCGGGAGTGTAAAAATTACTATTCCCACTCCAGTGAGTGCAACAGTAGGGAAAGCATTGGATAGGGGGTGGGTAAAAATTACTATTCCCACTCCAGTGAGTGCAACAGTAGGGAAAGCGTTGGATAGCGGGAGGGTAAAAATTACTATTCCCACTCCAGTAACGGCAACAGTAGGGAAAGAGTTGGATAGCGGGAGGGTAAAAATGACTATTCCCATTCCAGTAACTGCAACAGTAGGGAAAGTGTTGGATTGTGGGAGGGTAGAAATTACTATTCCCACTCCAGTGAGTGCAACAGTAGGGAAAGTGTTGGATAGCGAGAGGGTAAAAATTACTATTCCTACTCCAGTGAGTGCAACAGTAGGGACAGCGTTGGATAGCGGGTGGGTAAAAATTACCATTCCCACTCCATTGAGTGCAACAGTAGGGAAAGCGTTGGATAGCTAGTGGTCAAACATTACTATTCCCACTCCAGTGAGTGCAACAGTAGGAAAAGTGATGGATAGCGGGTGGGTAAAAATTACTATTTCCACTCCAGTGAGTGCAACAGTAGGGAAAGTGTTGGATAGCGGGAGGGTGAAAATTACTATTCCCACTCCAGTGAGTGCAACAGTAAGGAAAGTGTTGGATAGCGTAGGGGAATAATTTAATATACCCACTCCTGCAATATAATTAACATTAATAAACAATTAATAATTTAAACATTTTTTATTAACCTCCCACCATTTTCCCCTATACACATTACCTACAATATTACGAGCCAAACCGTACGAGCCATACGCGTGTTTTCCACCCGATTCGTACAGCTGTACGAGCGAGCAAGTACGATGCGAGCAATGTGAAATTCACCGACAGAGTCGTTTCCGGGTCCGAACCGCTCCGTACATCTCATCCGTAAGTGAACCGTGCCGTGCAATGGATGCGATTTACGACCGAGTCAGTACGATGCACGCGTCGGATAGTTGGTGCGAGCCGAAGTTTCCCGCTTGCAAATCGTCCCGGAAGTTGACTTTGGGGGTCCGCGTCGGACCCCCTGTCTCCCGCAGCCTTGCGACTCAGACACAGGGGGAGACCCTACTCCCCAACACAAGCATGTACGGTGCGGATTGCACCGATGCGTACCCACTGTAGGGGGCGCCCTTGCGCGAGACGTACCAATTCAGTCAATGGGAGCCCATGTACGCGTCGTACGACCGGCTCCCATTGACCTTTATGGGAGCCCGACCGAACCGAGTCCGGCAGCATGCGGCCGCATCGTACTCGCTCGGTCGGACTGCAGGACGGAAAACACTCTGGATCCGGCTCGGTCGGAGAGCTTTCTGACCCAGATCAGAATCGGCCCCTAGATGTTAGCAAATGCCATTCTGGATTGTACAGCTTAAGGCAGTTTGTCCACACACTTGCCCGCAAGAAAAACACAGAATATTGACTATTTGCTTGCCAATGGGGATATCTCCCCCTTGACCACTTAGGAGTACAGTTTTCGCTGCCGTTTATACCAGAACACATGGTACCCCCTCAATAGCAAAAATTATAAATGAATAATATCCCTCTTGGCCTATATTTCTTTCCACAAGGCTTTATAAGCTCATAAGTGAGGCACAGAAAAAAACACTCCTATTGCACACATTGCTGACATTTCTTTCTTTCATATGTTATTTCTTTTTCATCATTAAAAAAAATGTATATATATTTTCTCATCTTTTTTCTAAGTATATTGTTGTATACAGAACCATGCAAACATATAACGAGCTTTACAAATATACTTTTTATGGAGAAACAAGAATTATGCAAAACATGGTATGACATATATCAATTGAAACCAAACAAAAGGATATTAACAGTTAATTAAAAATATCCAAAATCTCAAAACCCCCATACTCATATGCACCTCTTCTCACTTCACATCCATATCACTGTCACACTATACATGCATACTACCCGCCCCAGAGCCAGACAACATGCACAGATGAAACCATAAGGGGTGAAGAGCTCAACCCTCAAATGCTGTGCTGAGAGCTAGGGCTTGTCACTCAGGCTGGTCGACGCGCGTTTCGATGGCTTATGTCACTTTGTGTGCCACCTTCTTCGGGACCTGTTACTTTTAAACTTTGTAACGGGCAAGAGGAGGGGAAGAAACTAATTTTCTTGTATTATGTGGGTGTCTGAAGATATTTGTAACACATATGTCAGTAGGCGGTTGCTTTCGTTGATCCAATGCCGCTTTCTTTATCTGTCGTTCTACTCTGTACTTCTATGGTTTTAAGAAGAGTACCTATTCCAGAGCAAACTTCGCTGCTGCATTGCTCTTACAGTATATATTGAATATCATAACATTCAGTCTTTTGTCACATCAATCTCTTCAGGCTCCACCTTCCTTTTCCTCTCTTTTTGTAGCCATAACACGTGAGGACTGATGTGAGAATGTTCAGTTTGCTCCTCTTGAGCTTACCCTATAATTTACGGGAAATTCACTTATCCAGCACGACTTCGCGTTGTCTCCCCTCAATAGCAGTCATACTAGAAGTATTGAAACAAATACAGAATGAGTATGGGGCAGAACCTGCCCTAGACTAAGGTAACATAAAAGGGGAGGCAGCAGCAGTGGCTATACGCTAACACCTGAGGGAACGCACTCCTGCACAACAGGAGCGAGAATTACCAGAAAGTATCGAAGATACCTATGCTTCACTGGGTAGAACTAATTTGGGATCTAGACCAGTGAAACCACAATTGATGGGTAATCCTGGAAAGGACACCTCAAAACAAACACCCGATTCTTCTAAAAAAGAAATGGGACAATAAATGAGCAAATTACATCACAATCACGGGGTGGGTCTTCTCAACAGAAGCCTTCTGACAGGAAATATTACCTTAGAAACCATGCCAATATTAAGAAACCTGACTGATATCATGATACTTATACTTGTTCCTCTTGTTCCTTTCAAGGTTCATCAAAAAACTCAGAGAGGGAAGGACGGTCAGAACACAGATCAGAAGAGCAAGTCAAGCCAAGAGACACACATTTCACTTCAGTCCATATTATCTAAAAAGAAGATACATCTAAAAGTAAACCTTAACTTAAAAAGAATAAGGTAGCTGGCCTTAAAATAAGAAATGCCGAGGCTACTGAGGACTCAACTTTCTGCTCTGCTCTGACAATGCTAGACAGTGAGCAGAAGTAACAATAGCTTGCCACTACCTGATGAAATTTCTGGTGACAGCAGCGTTGAATACAAGGGTAAGTGTACCACATCAGTTACATGAAATAACGCTCCAAATGGAGGGGGACATACCCAGAAAAATGAATGGTCTCTTTTGAGAAAACCTGATTTTTGGATATGATATCCTTTTGGCTGAAAGAGATTGTAATCCTGAGTTTGTCATGGACTGCCAAAAGGTGGAAGAGGTAATTTTACAAGCTTTCTCAGGTTCTTTTCCAGAATCACTAAAACACACATACGCACAGGAGTAGGCAGTAGCACTAGCTCCAGCATTATACTGCAACATGTAGGGTTTGATGCTGAGTCACCTCACCATGTAATCCCAGCTAAATCTTCACCTACACCACAAAAGCAGTACCCAAAAAAACATGACACAAAGAAACATGTCAGGGAGATCTTAGATCAACTTGGATGCCAAGGTGTAATCGAGAATTGCACCTCCTTCATGAATAATCCTTTGTTTCCCATAATGAAACCCGACATTTCATACCATCTAGTTTTAGACTACAGGCATTTAAACACATGCATGAAAACATTTGCAGTATAGAATACACACAGTGCCGCATTAATGAATAATTGTGCGGATGAAATACAAAACAACACGAGATATCTCAATGGATTCTGTTGCCAAAATATGGCGCCTGAAAGCAGACATTTGACAGCATTTTCAGCGCTGGGCTCTCAGCGCCAATTCTGTAGACTGCCCCAAGGGGATAAAAATAACCCCAGGTTGTTCTCAGCAAGAGAATCAAAGTTGCTTCAAAATTGTGATGAGGAGGCATTGTCCTATATTGATAATATTTATCTGACGGACGATTAATTATTGGATCACTTGCACAGGATGAACAACATAATTCTGACGTTTGCTTCTGAGGGCTACAAATGTAACTTTCTAAAATCAAAAATTGCCCACCTCGATGTCCTATTTTTAGGACATGAGCTCTCAAGTGAAGGAAAAAGCCTGGCAGCAAAACATTGTTTTAAATGTGTGCTGCTTCAACCTCCAAAGATTCTGTAAAACTTACAATGCATTTTAAGATTCCTAAATTCTGGCAGAACATACATTGTGGATTACGCAGAAAAAGTAAAATCTTTCTACGATTTAATTCGACCTGATTTTTCAGTTCAACATTGGACACAGAAACATTTTCATAAATTGTTATTCATAATTTTCAAGTAAAAGCAAGCCAACAAGTCCAAGATGAACAGCCTACGCGTTTCGTCCCTATTCACTTGGGACTTCTTCAGGGCGGCGCTCTGTGTTGTTGGAAGCCTTATCCTTAAACACCAGTTGCCTGCACAATACTCCTCATACACCCTTTCAGACCTCACACAGTTCCTCTATAGCTTCTAGATCTGCTGTACACAGCAAAAACACAATCAATTTCTTCCACAATGTCGTGTTTCTTTCAGCACTCTTTTATATCGTGTTCCTCATCTTATAAATGTAAGCATATTAAACGTTTTTGAACGTGGATACTGCCGGGAACGGACTTGTGCGAGAACCAGGAGACATTACTCGTTCTACTGGTGGCAGGCATGCACAATAGGGCCTAAATAAGTGAGGCCTGAACAACTAAGGACCTCTACACTTAGTACGCTTAAATTTATAAGATAAGTATAGGGTTTGGGTTATGGGGTGTGGGGGTATAGGTTTTGAAGTGCCAAGGTTAATTTTGGGGTTCAGGGTGGGTATTGGTTTTGGGTTGCCAAGGTTAATTTTATGGTTCAAGGTGGGTTTGGGTTTTGGGATGCCAAGGGTAATTTTAAGTTTTAGGGTGGGTATGGGTTTTGGGGTGCCGAGGGTAATTTTAGGGTTCAGGGTGGGTATGGTTTTTGGTGTGCAAAGAGTAATTTTAGGGTTCAGGTTGGGTATGGATTTTGGGGTACCATGGGTAATTTTAGGGTTCAGGGTGGATATGGGTTTTGGGGTGCTAAGAGTAATTTTAGGGTTCAGGGTGGGTATGGTTTTTGGGGTGTAGGGGTAATTTTAGTATTCAGGGTGGGATTGAGTTTTGGGGTGCTAAGAGTAATTTTAGGGTTAAAGGTGGGTTTGGGGATGCCCAGGGTAATTTTAGGGTTCAGGGTGGGTTTGGGTTTTGGGGAGGTAAGGGTAATTTTAGGGTTTAGGGGGTACGGGTATTGGGGTGGTAAGGGCAATTTTTGAATTTTAGGGGGGTATGGTTATTGGGGTGCAAAGGGTAATTTTGGAGTTTTAGGGGGTATTAAAAAATATAATATATATATAGATATATATTTATGCATATAAAAATATATATATATATTAATATATATATATATATTCACTGAAAAAAACATACGTTTCAGGGACGTTATAGTTAGAAGTTAGCATTTAAAAAACCATTGAAATTCACTGAAAAAACCATAGGTTTCAGGCCCGTTATAGTTAGAAATGAGCATTTAAAAAACCTTAGAAATTCACTGAAAAAACCATAGGTTTCAGGGACGTTATAGTTAGTTGGACATTACACTCGTACAAAACCATATAAATTCCCCCATTATAGTAAGTTGAACTAACTATAACTCGTGCCCCTGCCATGCACTGCTGATGACGTCACATATTACATCATTCATGACATGGTCAATGACATCACTGATGACATCTCAAATGACATCACTGATGACATCACTGATGACATCATCCAGTGACTGTGTGCTTCTGTAAAGATTAAATATGTTTTATATATATATGCCAAGGTGTATTGAAAAATGAGCGGGTGTATAAGTGTCTGGATGGAGGATTTAGTAGGTGCGTGACTGACTGTATAAGTGAGTGATTAAATGTGTCTTACTGAATGCATGGGTTAGTGACTAAACTGTCTGAATGTCTGTATCAGTATGTCTGTTGTTGTGTAAGCTGCTGCATGTGTTGGTCAGTAGCTACATGCTTGTCTGTGTGGGCTATTGATTGATTGCCTGAGTATTTGTATAGCAGACTGAGTGTGTGTGTGGGTGGGTGGGAGGTGCATGACTCCATGCATAGATGTGTAAGTGGTTGATTCACTGGGTGTATGGGTTCAAGAGTGCATGTGGAAACAGCTGGATAGATGGGTAAGTGTGTGTATAGGTGTTTTGGTGAGAGATTGAATGTCTCAGTGGTATATGTGCAAGTAACTTCATCTGTAAAAGGCAGTATATGTGAGTGATGGTGTATATAAGTAACTATACGTGAGAGTGAGTGATTGTGAGAGTGGTTGTATGGATGAGTGTGTACTTGTATCAGTGATTCTATAAGAGAGTAAGTATGCATTAGTATCTGTATGAATAAGTGAGGTAGTATGTGTATAACTGTATAGGTGAACAAATACAAGTGTGATTGATTCTCTGCATGACTGACGAGGTGTGAGAGTAACTCCATGGATGAGTTGCGGTGTGCTAGTGGCTGTAAAAGTGTATAAGTGAATATGTTAGTGTTGTATTGATGAATGACTGCATGTATGAGTGACTGTATGGGTGAATGAGTAGATGTGTGTGTAGACCTAGGAATCAGTTAGTGCGTATGTAGTAACTGGTATTGGTGTGGTGATGGTTTCAAAATTGGTGGTGTGTATTTTAGAGTGGGTGCATCAGATTTTTCCGTGGATGATGTCATCAGTGATGTCATCAGTGATGTCACTGACCATGTCATGAATCATGTAATATGTGACGTCATCAGCAGTGCATGGTGGGGGCGTGAGTTATAGATAGTTCAACTAAATATAACGGGGGAATTTCTATAGTTTTGTACGAGTGAAATGTCCAACTAAATATAACGTCCCTGAAACCTATGGTTTTCAGTGAATTTCTAAGGTTTTTTAAATGCTAATTTCTAACTATAACCGGCTTGAAACCTATGTTTTTTTCAGTGAATTTCAAAGGTTTTTTAAATGCAAATTTTTAAGTATAATGGTCCTTTTACCTATGTTTTTTTACTGAATTTCTTGATTTTTTTAATTGTTAATTTGTAAATTTAATATTTATTATACAATGTTATATGTTTTTCAGAAAATTGTAATAAAAAAATTGAAACTCTAATATTGTATAATTATTATTATTGATATTTTCATATAATTATCTAATATCCTTTGTCTTTTAAAATATATATATATTTTTTCAAACAAATATTGGAGTAATGCACACCTAACACGGCGGGTGCGCGTATTCCAGCCACCATATTGGAAAAGTCATGAAGGAGCCGCGTACGGACCTGCGACGGGGGCTTCGTGTTACATCATATACGTATAACATCAAGTCATGTGCGTGATTGGTATGCGACAGGTGCACGACGCCTGCTGCCGCGTATTCGCGTCATGTGCACATTATGGTACGGGACGTCTGCGCTGTGGCGGGACCCGCGTGATGTCATATACGTGCTGGGTGCGTGACTCCCGTAAAAGTTTTTATATTGTAAAACTATGTGTATGTAACTTTAATGTACATATCAGGGCAAGAGATTATCTAAACTATTTATAAAAATAATATATTTGTACTTGTAATAAACTTATATTATTGTTAAATATATTTTCGCAAAGTCGTGTCGGGTGCGTTCTCCGTGCGCGCTGGGTGCGTGACTCTCATGTGACCTTAAAAAAAGCATTTGATTGGTTCATAACATTTCCCACTGTAACAGTTGAAGGATCCCACCCATTTTAATAATTCCGTTTGGAGCAGCTTATGAGAGACATCTCTTCTCCTTGCAGAACTTTGTTGGTTTTTTTTTTGGTGTTGCTTAAAAACGTTATAGGAGGAATGGCATCAGGACAGCGGCAGGATCATGTTTCTTCGGATGAAGAAGTCTTGTAGGAGGTACCACCAAAGCAGAGGCCTGAATCTGTGGTTTGGCAATTTTTTACTTTTCCTGCTGGAGAAAAGAAGGTGAATGCGAGGAAAGTCAGGTGCTTGCTGTGTGAGAGGGTCCTGTCGAGAGGCAGCGATAAAAACTATTCTTGCGGCACAGCAAGTATGTTTAAACATCTCCACACCATTCACCCCCGGAATCTTGCTCGGGAAGAGCTAAAACGAGCATCAAAGAATCCAGCACCAGGTGTTCCAAGCACTTCAGGAGCATCAACATCTGTACCTCCTTTGGACATTAGGCCTGAATTTGCCTTCCTGCAGCAGCACTGCATTAAGTGAAAGAAAGTGATTTGTTACGGCGAGCAGTCGGTGGATGCTGTTTGTGCAGCACAGCGAAACCACCGTTGATAATTTTTTTTTTTTATTGTTTTTGGAATGACATTTAATTCCAAAAGTTAACTGTTTACTCCGTTCCTTTTTTTGAGTTTTTATAAAAAATTGCTAAAAAAACAAAAAAAAGAAAAGAAAAAAGAAGAAAAAAGAGTTCTTCTCAGAACTACCTTATCTGGTTAAAAAACAGAAAAAGAATTGCATGGTAATGTCTGAAAGTTTCCTTGAGTATATCTGCAGAGCATGATTGATTGAATGAATGCATTAGTAGTGTATGGTGATTATATGAATGAATTAGTAGCGCCTGCATGATTGCCCAAGTGCATTTCTAACACATGAGGAGGATATTAGATTGGAGGTACTTAGGGGATTGTATACATGGTGCACATTTGATTGTAACACTGCATGTCTTAGTGTTTGAGTGATTGTACAAATACATGAATAGTGGCTAGATACTTACAGTGCTGCAAGTTAAGAGCAGGGTGAGTTTATAAGTGTTTGTGTTTTGGCACAGTGATTAGATAAGGACATGGTTCTGTCAGGATGATTGAAGGAATGGACGGAGAGTGACAGTGCGATTGCTGGACTGCATGGCTAGTACTTGGGTAATTGCAGAAGTGAATCAGTAGTGTGGAGGGGGTTAGGGGACTGCATAGATTGTGCACCTTTGAATGTAGCACTGCATGTGTTAATGCTTGAGTCACTGTACAAGTACATGGATAGTGACTGGATACTTATAGTGCTGCAAGTTCAGAGCAGGGTGAGTCTATAAGTGCTTAGGATAAGGATAAGATACGTAGATAGTGCTGAATTGGTGATTGGAGAAGTATTTGGGACAGACAGGAGGATTCCTAGACTGCATGGGTACTAACTAGGTATTTAGAAGAGTGTATCAATAGTATGTAGCTGGTTAGAGGTGTGCATGCATACTGCACAGAATATTGTAGCTGTACTTGTGTTACTGGCTAGGCCATTCCATAAGTACATAACTAGTAACTAAAATGATTACTGTGCTGCAAACAGAGTGCATGGTGAATTTAAAAGTGCTTAGCTATTGGCGGAGTGATAGCATAAGTAGATAGTGCTGGAGGGGTGATTGGAGAAGTGCATGGGACAGAAAGGAGGATACCTAGAGTGCATGGGTACTAACTGGGTATTTAGAAAAGTGTATCAATAGTATGTAGCTGGTTAGAGGTGTGCATGCATACTGCACAGAATATTGTAGGTGTACTTGTGTTACTGGCTAGGCCATTCCATAAGTACATAACTAGACACGAAAATGATTACTGTGCTGCAAACAGAGTGCATGGTGAATGTATAAGTGCTTAGCTATTGGCGGAGTGATAGGATAAATAGATAGTGCTGGATGGGTGACAGGAGAAGTGTATGGGACAGACAAGAGGAATCCTAGACTGCATGAGTACTAACTGGATATTTGCAAGAGTGTATCTGTAGTATGTACCTGGTTAGAGGTCTGCATGAATAGTGCACAGAATATTGTAGGTGTACTTGTATTAGTGGCTAGGCCATTCTATAAGTACATGACTAGTAATTGGAATGATTACAGTGCTGCAAACACAGTGTATGGGGAATTTATAAGTGCCTAGGTATTGGCGGAGTGATAGGATAAGTAGACAGTGCTGGATGTGTGATTGGAAAAGTGTGTGGGACAGACAGGATGATTCTTAGACTGCATAGGTACTAACTGGATACTTACAAGAGTGTATCAATAGTATGTAGCTGGTTAGAGGTCTGCATGCATAGTGCACAGAATATTGTAGGTGCACTTGTGTTAGTGGCTAGGCCATTCCATAAGTACATGACTATTAACTAGAATGATTACTGTGCTGCAAACAGAGTGCATGGTGAATTTATAAGTGCTTAGCTATTGGCGGAGTGATAGGATAAGTAGATAGTGCTGGATGGGTGAAAGGAGAAGTGCATGGGACAGACAAGAGGATTTCTAGACTGCATGAGTACTAACTAGATATTTGCAAGAGTGTATCTATAGTATGTACCTGGTTAGAGGTCTGCATGCATAGTGCACAGAATATAGTAGGTGTACTTGTATTAGTGGCTAGGCCATTCCATAAGTACATGCCTAGTAATTGGAATGATTACAGTGCTGCAAACACAGTGTATGGGGAATTTATAAGTGCTTAGGTATTGGCGGAGTGATAGGATAAGTAGATAGTGGTGGAGAAAAGATTGGAGAAGTGCATGGGACACACAGGATGATTCTTAGACTGCATAGGTACTAACTGGATACTTACAAGAGTGTATCAATAGTATGTGGCTGGTTAGAGGTCTGCATGCATAGTGCACAGAATATTGTAGGTGTACTTGTATTAGTGGCTATGCCATTCTATAAGTACATGACTAGTAATTGGAATGATTACAGTGCTGCAAACACCGTGTATGGGGAATTTATAAGTGCTTAGGTATTGGCGGAGTGCTAGGATAAGTAGATAGTGCTGGATGAGTGATTGGAGAAGTGTTTGGGACAGACAGGAGGATTCCTAGTCTGCATGGGTACTAACTGGGTATTTAGAAGAGTGTATCAATAGTATGTAGCTGGTTAGAGGTGTGCATGCATACTGCACAGAATATTGTAGCTGTACTTGTGTTACTGGCTAGGCCATTCCATAAGTACATAACTAGAAACGAAAATGATTACTGTGCTGCAAACAGAGTGCATGGTGAATTTATAAGTGCTTAGCTATTGGCGGAGTGATAGGATAAGTAGATAGTGCTGGATGGATCATAGGAGAAGTGCATGAGACAGACAAGAGGATTCCTAGACTGCATGAGTACTAACTGGATATTTGCAAGAGTGTATCTATAGTATGTACCTGGTTAGAGGTCTGCATGCATAGTGCACAGAATATTGTAGGTATACTTGTATTAGTGGCTAGGCCATTCTATAAGTACATGCCTAGTAATTGGAATGATTACAGTGCTGCAAACACAGTGTAATGGGAATTTATAAGTGCTTAGGTATTGGCGGAGTGATAGGATAAGTAGATCGTGGTGGAGAAGTGATTGGAGAAGTGCATGGGACAGACAGGATGATTCTTAGACTGCATAGGAACTAACTGGATACTTACAAGAGTGTATCAATAGTATGTAGCTGGGTAGAGGTCTGCATGCATAGTGCACAGAATATTGTAGGCGTACTTGTGTTCGTGGCTAGGCCATCCCATAAGTACATGACTAGTAGCTAGAATGATTACAGTGCTGCAAACAGAGTGCATGGTGAATGTATAAGTGCTTAGGTATTGGCAGAGTGATAGGATAAGTAGATAGTGGTGGAGAAGTGATTGGAGAAGTGCATGGGACTGACAGGAGGATTCCTAGACTGCATAGGTACTAACTGGGTATTTAGAAGAGTGTATTAATAGTATTTAGCTCGTTAGAGGTCTGCATGCATACTGCACAGAATATTGTAGCTGTACTTGTGTTACTGGCTAGGCCATTCCATAAGTACATAACTAGAAACGAAAATGATTACTGTGCTGCAAACAGAGTGCATGGTGAATTTATAAGTGCTTGGGTATTGGCGAAGTGATAGGATAAGTAGATTGTGCAGGATGGATAATAGGAGAAGTGCATGGGACAGACAGGAGGATTCCTAGACTGCATAGGTACTAACTGGATACTTACAAGAGTGTATCAATAGTATGTAGCTGGTTAGAGGTCTGCATGCATAGTGCACAGAATATTGTAGGTGTACTTGTGTTAGTGGCTAGGCCATTCCATAAGTACATGACTAGTAACTAGAATGATTACAGTGCTGCAAACAGAGTGAATGGTGAATGTATAAGTGCTTAGGTATTGGCAGAGTGATAGGATAAGTAGATAGTGGTGGAGAAGTGATTGGAGAAGTGCATGGGACTTACAGGAGGATTTGTAGGCTGCATGGGTACTACCTGGGTATTTAGAGGAGTGTACCAATAGAATGTACCTGGTTAGAGGTCTGCGTGCATTTTGCACAGAATATTGTAGGTGTACTTGTGTTAGTGGCTAGGCCATTCCATAAGTACATGACTAGTAACTAGAGTGATTAAAGTGCTGCAAAGTAAGTGCATGTTGAATTATAAGTGCTTGGGTATTGGCGGAGTGATAGGTTAAGTAGATTGTGCAGGATGGATAATAGGAGAAGTGCATGGGATAGACAGGAGGATTCCTAGACTGCATAGGTACTAACTGGGTATTTAGAAGAGTGTATCAATAGTATGTAGCTGGTTAGAGGTCTGCAAGCATAGTGCACAGAATATTGTAGCTGTACTTGTGTTACTGGCTAGGCCATTCCATAAGTACATGACTAGCAACTGCAATAATTACAGTGCTGCAAACAGAGAGCATGGCAAATGTATAAGTGCTTAGCTATTGGCGGAGTGATAGGATAAGTAGATAGTGCTGGATGGGTGATAGGAGAAGTGCATGGGACAGACAAGAGGATTTCTAGACTGTATGAGTACTAACTGGATACTTACAAGAGTGTATCTATAGTATGTACCTGGTTAGAGGTCTGCATGCATAGTGCACAGAATATTGTAGGTGTACTTGTATTAGTGGCTAGGCCATTCTATAAGTACATGACTAGTAATAGGAATGATTACAGTGCTGCAAACACAGTGTATGGGGAATTTATAAGTGCTTAGGTATTGGCGGAGTGATAGGATAAGTAGATAGTGGTGGAGAAGTGATTGGAGAAGTGCATGGGACAGACAGGATGATTCTTAGACTGCATAGGAACTAACTGGATACTTACAAGAGTGTATCAATAGTATGTAGCTGGGTAGAGGTCTGCATGCATAGTGCACAGAATATTGTAGGCGTACTTGTGTTCGTGGCTAGGCCATTCCATAAGTACATGACTAGTAGCTAGAATGATTACAGTGCTGCAAACAGAGTGCATGGTGAATGTATAAGTGCTTAGGTATTGGCAGAGTGATAGGATAAGTAGATAGTGGTGGAGAAGTGATTGGAGAAGTGCATGGGACAGACTGGATGATTCTTAGACTGCATAGGTACTAACTGGATACTTACAAGAGTGTATCAATAGTATGTAGCTGGTTAGAGGTCTGCATGCATAGTGCACAGAATATTGTAGGTGTACTTGTGTTAGTGGCTAGGCCATTCCATACGTACATGACTAGTAACTAGAATGATTACAGTACTGCAAACAGAGTGCATGGTGAATGTATAAAAGCTTAGGTATTGGCAGAGTGATAGGATAAGTAGATAGTGGTGGAGAAGGGATTGGAGAAGTGCATGGGACTGACAGGAAGATTTGTAGGCTGCATGGGTACTACCTGGGTATTTACAGGAGTGTACCAATAGTATGTACCTGGTTAGAGGTCTGCGTGCATTTTGCACAGAATATTGTAGGTGTACTTGTGTTAGTGGCTAGGCCATTCCATAAGTACACGACTAGTAACTAGAATGATTAAAGTGCTGCAAACTAAGTGCATGTTAAATTTATAAGTGCTTGGGTATTGGCGGAGTGATAGGATAAGTAGATTGTGCAGGATGGATAATAGGAGAAGTGCATGGGACAGACAGGAGGATTCCTAGACTGCATAGGTACTAACTGGGTATTTAGAAGAGTGTATCTGTAGTATGTACCTGGTTAGAGGTCTGCATGAATAGTGCACAGAATATTGTAGGTGTACTTGTATTAGTGGCTAGGCCATTCTATAAGTACATGACTAGTAATTGGAATGATTACAGTGCTGCAAACACAGTGTATGGGGAATTTATAAGTGCCTAGGTATTGGCGGAGTGATAGGATAAGTAGACAGTGCTGGATGTGTGATTGGAAAAGTGTGTGGGACAGACAGGATGATTCTTAGACTGCATAGGTACTAACTGGATACTTACAAGAGTGTATCAATAGTATGTAGCTGGTTAGAGGTCTGCATGCATAGTGCACAGAATATTGTAGGTGCACTTGTGTTAGTGGCTAGGCCATTCCATAAGTACATGACTATTAACTAGAATGATTACTGTGCTGCAAACAGAGTGCATGGTGAATTTATAAGTGCTTAGCTATTGGCGGAGTGATAGGATAAGTAGATAGTGCTGGATGGGTGAAAGGAGAAGTGCATGGGACAGACAAGAGGATTTCTAGACTGCATGAGTACTAACTAGATATTTGCAAGAGTGTATCTATAGTATGTACCTGGTTAGAGGTCTGCATGCATAGTGCACAGAATATAGTAGGTGTACTTGTATTAGTGGCTAGGCCATTCCATAAGTACATGCCTAGTAATTGGAATGATTACAGTGCTGCAAACACAGTGTATGGGGAATTTATAAGTGCTTAGGTATTGGCGGAGTGATAGGATAAGTAGATAGTGGTGGAGAAAAGATTGGAGAAGTGCATGGGACACACAGGATGATTCTTAGACTGCATAGGTACTAACTGGATACTTACAAGAGTGTATCAATAGTATGTGGCTGGTTAGAGGTCTGCATGCATAGTGCACAGAATATTGTAGGTGTACTTGTATTAGTGGCTATGCCATTCTATAAGTACATGACTAGTAATTGGAATGATTACAGTGCTGCAAACACCGTGTATGGGGAATTTATAAGTGCTTAGGTATTGGCGGAGTGCTAGGATAAGTAGATAGTGCTGGATGAGTGATTGGAGAAGTGTTTGGGACAGACAGGAGGATTCCTAGACTGCATGGGTACTAACTGGGTATTTAGAAGAGTGTATCAATAGTATGTAGCTGGTTAGAGGTGTGCATGCATACTGCACAGAATATTGTAGCTGTACTTGTGTTACTGGCTAGGCCATTCCATAAGTACATAACTAGAAACGAAAATGATTACTGTGCTGCAAACAGAGTGCATGGTGAATTTATAAGTGCTTAGCTATTGGCGGAGTGATAGGATAAGTAGATAGTGCTGGATGGATCATAGGAGAAGTGCATGAGACAGACAAGAGGATTCCTAGACTGCATGAGTACTAACTGGATATTTGCAAGAGTGTATCTATAGTATGTACCTGGTTAGAGGTCTGCATGCATAGTGCACAGAATATTGTAGGTATACTTGTATTAGTGGCTAGGCCATTCTATAAGTACATGCCTAGTAATTGGAATGATTACAGTGCTGCAAACACAGTGTAATGGGAATTTATAAGTGCTTAGGTATTGGCGGAGTGATAGGATAAGTAGATCGTGGTGGAGAAGTGATTGGAGAAGTGCATGGGACAGACAGGATGATTCTTAGACTGCATAGGAACTAACTGGATACTTACAAGAGTGTATCAATAGTATGTAGCTGGGTAGAGGTCTGCATGCATAGTGCACAGAATATTGTAGGCGTACTTGTGTTCGTGGCTAGGCCATTCCATAAGTACATGACTAGTAGCTAGAATGATTACAGTGCTGCAAACAGAGTGCATGGTGAATGTATAAGTGCTTAGGTATTGGCAGAGTGATAGGATAAGTAGATAGTGGTGGAGAAGTGATTGGAGAAGTGCATGGGACTGACAGGAGGATTCCTAGACTGCATAGGTACTAACTGGGTATTTAGAAGAGTGTATTAATAGTATTTAGCTCGTTAGAGGTCTGCATGCATACTGCACAGAATATTGTAGCTGTACTTGTGTTACTGGCTAGGCCATTCCATAAGTACATAACTAGAAACGAAAATGATTACTGTGCTGCAAACAGAGTGCATGGTGAATTTATAAGTGCTTGGGTATTGGCGAAGTGATAGGATAAGTAGATTGTGCAGGATGGATAATAGGAGAAGTGCATGGGACAGACAGGAGGATTCCTAGACTGCATAGGTACTAACTGGATACTTACAAGAGTGTATCAATAGTATGTAGCTGGTTAGAGGTCTGCATGCATAGTGCACAGAATATTGTAGGTGTACTTGTGTTAGTGGCTAGGCCATTCCATAAGTACATGACTAGTAACTAGAATGATTACAGTGCTGCAAACAGAGTGCATGGTGAATGTATAAGTGCTTAGGTATTGGCAGAGTGATAGGATAAGTAGATAGTGGTGGAGAAGTGATTGGAGAAGTGCATGGGACTTACAGGAGGATTTGTAGGCTGCATGGGTACTACCTGGGTATTTAGAGGAGTGTACCAATAGAATGTACCTGGTTAGAGGTCTGCGTGCATTTTGCACAGAATATTGTAGGTGTACTTGTGTTAGTGGCTAGGCCATTCCATAAGTACATGACTAGTAACTAGAGTGATTAAAGTGCTGCAAAGTAAGTGCATGTTGAATTATAAGTGCTTGGGTATTGGCGGAGTGATAGGTTAAGTAGATTGTGCAGGATGGATAATAGGAGAAGTGCATGGGATAGACAGGAGGATTCCTAGACTGCATAGGTACTAACTGGGTATTTAGAAGAGTGTATCAATAGTATGTAGCTGGTTAGAGGTCTGCAAGCATAGTGCACAGAATATTGTAGCTGTACTTGTGTTACTGGCTAGGCCATTCCATAAGTACATGACTAGCAACTGCAATAATTACAGTGCTACAAACAGAGAGCATGGCAAATGTATAAGTGCTTAGCTATTGGCGGAGTGATAGGATAAGTAGATAGTGCTGGATGGGTGATAGGAGAAGTGCATGGGACAGACAAGAGGATTTCTAGACTGTATGAGTACTAACTGGATACTTACAAGAGTGTATCTATAGTATGTACCTGGTTAGAGGTCTGCATGCATAGTGCACAGAATATTGTAGGTGTACTTGTATTAGTGGCTAGGCCATTCTATAAGTACATGACTAGTAATAGGAATGATTACAGTGCTGCAAACACAGTGTATGGGGAATTTATAAGTGCTTAGGTATTGGCGGAGTGATAGGATAAGTAGATAGTGGTGGAGAAGTGATTGGAGAAGTGCATGGGACAGACCGGATGATTCTTAGACTGCATAGGAACTAACTGGATACTTACAAGAGTGTATCAATAGTATGTAGCTGGGTAGAGGTCTGCATGCATAGTGCACAGAATATTGTAGGCGTACTTGTGTTCGTGGCTAGGCCATTCCATAAGTACATGACTAGTAGCTAGAATGATTACAGTGCTGCAAACAGAGTGCATGGTGAATGTATAAGTGCTTAGGTATTGGCAGAGTGATAGGATAAGTAGATAGTGGTGGAGAAGTGATTGGAGAAGTGCATGGGACAGACTGGATGATTCTTAGACTGCATAGGTACTAACTGGATACTTACAAGAGTGTATCAATAGTATGTAGCTGGTTAGAGGTCTGCATGCATAGTGCACAGAATATTGTAGGTGTACTTGTGTTAGTGGCTAGGCCATTCCATACGTACATGACTAGTAACTAGAATGATTACAGTACTGCAAACAGAGTGCATGGTGAATGTATAAAAGCTTAGGTATTGGCAGAGTGATAGGATAAGTAGATAGTGGTGGAGAAGGGATTGGAGAAGTGCATGGGACTGACAGGAAGATTTGTAGGCTGCATGGGTACTACCTGGGTATTTACAGGAGTGTACCAATAGTATGTACCTGGTTAGAGGTCTGCGTGCATTTTGCACAGAATATTGTAGGTGTACTTGTGTTAGTGGCTAGGCCATTCCATAAGTACACGACTAGTAACTAGAATGATTAAAGTGCTGCAAACTAAGTGCATGTTAAATTTATAAGTGCTTGGGTATTGGCGGAGTGATAGGATAAGTAGATTGTGCAGGATGGATAATAGGAGAAGTGCATGGGACAGACAGGAGGATTCCTAGACTGCATAGGTACTAACTGGGTATTTAGAAGAGTGTATCAATAGTATGTAGCTGGTTAGGGGTCTGCAATCATAGTGCACAGAATATTGTAGCTGTACTTGTGTTACTGGTTAGGCCATTCCATAAGTACATGACTAGCAACTGCAATAATTACAGTGCTGCAAACAGAGAGCATGGCAAATGTATAAGTGCTTAAGTATTGGCGGAGTGATGGGACAAGTAGATAGTGGTGGATAAGTGATTGGAGAAGTGCATGGGACTGACAGGAGGATTCCTAGGCTGCATGGGTACTAACTGGATATTTACAGGAGTGTACCAATAGTATGTACCTGGTTAGAGGTCTGCATACATTGTGCACAGAATATTGTAGGTGTACTTGTGCTAGTGGCCAGCTCATTCTATAAGTACATGACTAGTAATTGGAATGCTTACAGTGCTGCAAACAGAGTGCATGTTTAATTTATAAGTGCTTAGGTATTGGCGGAGTGATTGCATAAGTAGATAGTGCTGGAGGGGTGATTGGAGAAGTGCATGGGACAGACAGGAGCATTCCTAGAGTGCATGGGTACTAAATGGGTATTTAGAAGAGTGTATCAATAGTATGTAGCAGGTTGGATGTGTGCATGCATACTGCATAGAATATTGTAGCTGTACTTATGTTACTGGCTAGGCCATTCCATAAGTACATAACTAGTAACTAGAATGATTACTGTGCTGCAAACATAGTGCATGGTGAATTTATAAGTGCTTAGCTATTGGCGGAGTGATAGGATAAGTAGATAGTGTTGGGTGGGTGATAGGAGAAGTGCATGAGACAGACAAGAGGATTCCTAGACGGCATGAGTACTAACTGGGTATTTACAAGAGTGTATCAATAGCATGTAGCTGGTTAGAGGTCTCGATGCATAGTGCACACAATATCGTAGCTGTACTAGTGTTACCGGGTAGACCATTCCATAACTACATAACTGGGTTATTGCAGGAATGAATAAGTAGTCTGCAGGGGGTTAGGGAACTGCATAGATTGTGCACATTTGACTGTAGCACTGCCTGTTTTAATGCCTGAATCATTGTATAAGTGCATGCATAGTGACTGGATAGTTAGAGTGCTGGTAGTTGACAGCAGGGTGAGTTTGTAAGTTCTTGAGTTTTGGCACAGTGATTACATAAGGACATGATTCTGTTAGGATTATTGCAGGAGTGCACAAAGAGTGACAGAGTGATTGGCGCACTACATGGCTACTACCTGGGTTTTTGCAGGAGTGATTCAGTAGTTTGCAGGGGGTTAGGGGACTGCATAGATTGTGCACATTTGCTGGTAGTTGACAGCAGGATGAGTTTATAAGTGCTTGTGTTTTGGCACAGTGATTAGATAAATACATGGTACTGGCTGTATGATTAGAGTATGGCAAGGAGACCACCTGAGGAAATTCATAAGTGCTTGGGTATTGACAGAGGTATTAAATTAGTACATTCTACTGGTAGATGACTCAAGAACTGCATTATGAGTGACAGAGTGATTGGTGGACTGTATGGTTAGTACCTGAGGTATTTAAGACAATAATGAGCAGTGAGTAGGTGGTTAGAGGTTTGTATGGATAGTGCACAGGTGAATGTAGTAGTGGATGGATAGTGTTTGCATTACTTAATCTTACCTTTACAGTAGTAGATATCAAAATATATATTTTTTTAAATTCCTGTTGCTGTTTATAATTTAAATTTTAAAAACTTTCAAACTTTAGAATTAGGGTCTGTAAAAGAGAAGAAAAAATACAGTTATAATATTTTGGGCCTCATGTAGGTAGCTAAATACCGGTCGGTAACGGCCGAAATTCGGTAAATATCCCGTTACCGACCGGTATTGAGATAGTTGAGATGTAGGAGGCCAAAAACACATATTCGGTAAATATGAATCGGTAATACCGATTCAAGTTTACCGACTTCAAAAACACCGCTTCAAATTTACCGAATACATATTTTCCGATTCGGTAAATATGAAGTGGTAAATATGAAGTGGTAACACGGAAAAATGAGATGTATGTAAATTCGGTAATTAAGAAATCCTTCAAAATCGGTAAATAAGAGTCGGTAATTAACACTGATAGAAAGCAGGTGGTAATTTTCAACAGTGCATTTAAGCAATCCCAAAATGCAACAGCATGGACAACATGGCCGCTCTGTATGTCATTGCAAGGCGGCTACGTCTACAGGCTGCAGGACTGAGGATATGGAGACGGGAGGAACGCATCTACAGACAGCGCATCACACTCTTCCAACTGACTGACGCAGAGACACATGAAAGGTACAGGCTACACCCCCAAACCATCTTGGACCTGATAAGGGACCTGCACCCACTCCTGGACCAGCCAACAAGAAGGGCCCATGCCATACCACCACATGTGCAGGTGCTCTGTAGCCTACACCTACTTGCATCTGGCAGTTACCAGGGGGTGATAGCTGCGGTGGGCGGTGTATCCCAGAGTTGCCTGTCCCGTTTCTTCAGGAAGTTCCTGGATGCCATGATGCAGAGAATGCACCACTACATCAGCTTTCCAAACACACAGGCTGAACTGCAGAAAACTAAAACTGACTTTTATCAAATGGCACAGTTCCCCCATGTCATTGGCTGTATAGATGGCACACACATCCCAATCTGCCCACCAGCTGCCACTGAGCACATCTACAGAAACAGAAAGTCCACCCACTCCATCAATGTGCAAGTAATCTGCGATGCAGGGAACATCATCACTGATATCGTTGCCAAATTCCCTGGGAGCACCCATGACTCCTACATCTTCCAGAACAGTGGGATCTACACACGACTGCTTGCGGGAGAATTTGGAGAAGGATACCTGCTAGGTAAGTAACAGTGACGCTACATAGTACTCAGTGCCAATCATAGTGTATTGAGACATGTGACTGATGTCTCCCTTTTACTCACCTAGGGGACAGTGCATATGCCGTGCGGTCATTCATCCTCACTCCCTACCTACACCCATCAACCCAGAGCGAGAGACGATATAATGTGGCACACAAATCTACTCGCAATGTGGTGGAGCGCACGTTTGGACTACTGAAGAGCAGGTTTCGCTGCCTCCATAAGAGTGGAGGTGCACGCCAGTACACACCCATCCTCTGCTGCAAGATTATTGCGACTTGTGCAATGCTGCACAACCTTGCCACAAAGAGAGGCACAGAGGTCGAAATGACATATATTGAGGACAATGATGATGAGACTGCGCATGCAGAGGCCAACGCAGCAGGAGTACAAACAGCAACAGATGGAAGAGTGAGACGGGCAGAGATCACATCCAACTATTTCTGAATGAGTAAGGGGACACAGCCTGTAGTTGGATGCCATGACGTAGTTTAATCAGGCAGCACTACGCCACAACACAAAGGAAACTGTATTGCAACAACAATGAAATAATAAATCTTGTGACTTAAGGGTTACTTCACCCAAATGTGTCATTGTTTCGCATGGGGCATTAATGTTTGCGCCCACGCGCAGCAGTGCGGGAAGGATTTGAGGGGGCGTCCTCAGTGGCTGGGGTACCTGTGGCACCACGTTGACGCCTGTTGCTCCGACGAGTGTCTGGGACGGGGGGGTTATGCTGCTCCTGCTGGTCGTGTCTTCTGTGTCGCCAGCATCCAAAGCGCCAGCTGCTGCAGACTGGCTGGTGAGCAGCACTTCTAGTGCACTTGTAACCCTAACCATCCCCCTGGACATATCTGTGCTGCACTGTGCAAGGCCCTCCTGCATCGCCACAGAGCGCCTGCAGATCAGCGATGTGGCAGTTGCCAGTCGGTTCACTGCCCTCGAGGTCTGATCCTTCCTCTGATGTCCCCTGCGCCGTGTGGCCCTGTCCTCATCGAACCTTGAGCACAGCTCCATGATGGATTGGGACATGTCCCGCATGCCCGCTGCAATATCAGCAATGCCCCCTGCCATGGTGGTGATGCCCTTTTCAATGTTTCCAAAGGTGTTGTTTAGCCCACGCATCTGTCGCTGTACGGACACCATTGCCCTTGCCTGGACGCGTTGTATTTTCACCATGGTGCCCTCAAGACCTGAGAACACTCCATGGCCCTGCCCAAGGGGAGGTGGACTCTGCGGCCGAGCCCTGCGGCGCCGTCTGCCAACTGTGTGTTCTCCCTCAGACTCGGAAGGCACACTGGCATGGGTTGCATCCTGGGGTACAGTGGACGTTTCCGGGCCCCTCGACTCCTCGGATGATGAGTCGGTCACATCCAACCTAGCTGCAGGACGCCTCCTCAACCTGTGCTGTGCAGGAGGTGAAGATGGTGGTGAAACCTGCAGGACTGGGGATGCAGGCAGGAGCGGCGATGCTGGCTGGGGTGGTGTAAGTGCCTGTGGTGCCGTTCCCTGGCCGGAACTGGTGGTGGCCTTCTCTGTGCTGGGTGTGTGGTGTGCCCTCTCTCCCTTCTCATGGCCAGTTCTGTGCGCAGTAGTGCCTGTGGACAGAAAAGCAACAGCAGCTAAGTGTACCTGAAGCTTTGTCATGATGACATGACAATACAATTTCTAGACAGTATCTCAATGTCCTCGTATCATGTTTGGCCTTTCAGGGACTACATCTCCCATGATGCATTGCAGGCATGCACTAATACCTGTACTGGAGTGGGATTCTCATGGCACATTTTGGGAGTTGGAATAGGGATAGGGGGGGGGGGTACATTGCTGTGCAAGCGTCTTACCTTGTTTGGAGGTGCCTCTGGCGGAGCTGTCAGCGTCCCCAATCCCCACGATGCTTTCTGGCTCGATCGTTGTCTCCACTAGCTCCTCAAGTTCTGTCAGGGCTGGTGCTCTGTTGCGTCCACCTCCTGTCTGCCTGGCCTCTTTTTTTAAATCTGCCACCTTCCTCTTTGTGATAATGCGGATGTCATACCACCGCTTCTTCAGGACATCGATGTCCCGGGGGGTCACTCCTATGGCATTCACCTGTGCCTGGATTCCAAGCCAGATCTTTCTTTTTTCTGACTCAGGCACTTGCTGTGACAGTTTCCCAAATAGTTTCTGGTGCTGCTTCACAACCTCCTCCACCAGAACTTGCAGCTCCTTCGGGCTGAATTTGAGCTTTCGCTTCCTCTCCCCTCCTTCCCTCTCTGTGTCCTGGCTGGCCATTCTTTCAGTCTCCAGGTCTGAATCTGGCAGTTGCTCTCTTCCTCTCCTCAGCACTCCCAGCCTCTGCAGAGTCTGCTAATTGTGTGCACCTGCCTGGGTGTGGCCACTCCCTGGTTGGGTGGGGTTGAGGTTGCACAGGATTGGCTGCTTGGAGTCATGTGTTTTTGAACTGCCGATTATACCGAATCGGTATTTACCGAATCGGAATATACCACGTCGGTATTTACCGATTCGGAAAATACCGCTTCGGTATTTACCGATTCGGTAAATTCCGATTCATGTTTACCGAATTTTACCGATTCGGTAAAGTTTACCGAATGTTGACCTACATATAACTTACCGATTCTTAAATACCGATTCGGTAAAATTCGGTATTTAAGAATCGGTAAAAATAATTTACCTACATATGGCCCATAATGTTATAATTTTAAGAACTCAACATAATTTTAGCATTATATAAATTATTTAGTTTGCCTTTTTTGCTGTTCTCAGAATATATTGAATTACACTATAGATAGTGATTTCAATGTTACTCATCACATAACAGCGGGCAAAAAAACAATCAATAAGATTGTTTAAAAAAAAACAAATCTGTGTCAAAAATATTTTCAACATAGTCAACTATTTCTGCACATTGCGTAACAATAACATCCTCAATAACATTGCATGTAATACAAATATCAAATATATAAAATGCTTCTTTCTAAGAGAATATTGTCACTACAATATGAAAAAACAGAAACAATAATTCAATCAGCAATTCTTCATAACTTCCATGTACTGTCAGAATATCCTAGAAAAACTGCTTAATTCATATCAATATATTTCCTCTAGGCCAAATGATATTTCTGAAATCCTTTATCCTGAAATTGTCCAAAGTTATCTTATTAATACATATTAACATATTCCCAATAGGCCGAATTATGTTCTTAGAACTTTGGCTTTAAAAATATTACGTATGAATTTGGTAATTCGTTAGGCAAACGATATCTCAAAACCAAATGAGCATCATTACAATATGTCCATCCTTTATTGTAGAAGGTCCATCGTGGAAAATAATTGCTACTGCTACAAATGTTCTTCCTGATATTGATAGTTGACTTGCTACAAAATTTTGAATTAAAGTTTCCAGTTATCTTCCATCTGCTCTACAGCGTTATATCATTAAAATTATATATTGTCCAAATCTTTGTATAAATAATGTTGATAACATTTCTGATTTGCATTGGCTACACTTCATGTTTTGATTAGCTGATTTAACTAATTTGTTGAAAGACACTGTTTTACAATCTGGTATTGTCAAATATATGAATCTTTCAGTGTCTATGTTAGTGGTAGAAGTAAATGTACAATTTTCACATTCATGTTCCCATCTATAACGAAGTCCACACAGATTTACAATTTCTATTCCTTCATCTTCCAATATTGCAAGTATATACATTAGAAATTCCTGAGCATCTTCATTCTGTGTAAATTGTGAAGAACCAGAACAGATATCCAGAAGATTCAGAATATCAGAAACACTTTGGATTTTACTTCTATCAGTTGTCCATTTTTCAAAAATAGAATGCAAGAAGGAACAAAACCTTTTTTCTTGATTCTCCATAATTTGCTGTTGGAGATTTTCTAGAAAAAATACAATATTCACCACTACATTAGCATAGCCGTTGATACCTGAACTATTTTCTAACTGATATCCTACGATCTCTTCAATAGTGTCCTTTTTCTTTTGTTTGGAATCTCAACATTATCTTGATTTTTTTTTCTTCTTGTCAACTTCAATACAGATATTCTCACATCTTCGTTTTTGACCTACTACACGCTTTTCATATACATGATATTCACCTAAATTGGGAGCATACAGTCTTCTTAACCGATTATACTCTCTTACTCAATTTGCATCTGCACTAATCTTTCCCTCATCAAAATCAATCAAATGCAATCCAGATAAAGTTCTGACTCGAAACAAAGCAACATATGCCATACCCTCTTTAAATGCGGTACTTCTAATGTTTACCAAAGCACTGTCTACACTTAAACCTTGAGATTTATGAATAGTCACCGCATATGCCAAAGAAAGAGGAAACTGTTTTCTATGAACATACAAATCTTTAACAAGCAAAAAACAAACAGAACAACAAGCAATTTGTTTTACTTCTTCAATCTGATCAAATTTGATTTTCAAAAATTCAATTCCATCTCTATTTCGATAATTAACAAAATCAACAACTTTTCCCATTGCTCCATTTACTAAACCCTTTTCCACATCCAAATTACGCCGTAAAGTTACCCAACAGTTTACACATGCATATAAATTCTTTTCTAAACCACCAGTTTTAGATATAGATTTTTCCAAAGAATCCAATTTTGCTTTTAATTTTTCTGTCAAAATAATAGTAATTCCTTCATGCTCTATTTTATCAATGGCTTCCATTTTTATTATTTGTTCTTTTTCGGGCTTTAAAAGTTCTTCATTGAATGTAGAACACTCTCGCAGTGTTGGCATTAGGCAGATTATAGATTTATTTTCTGCAATTTCTTTGTATATTTTTTCAGTAACTATATTTTCATTTGGAAACAAGTTTGTAAGTAGCCGACTTTGCAAAGCTTGTTTGCCATGGTCTGTCAATGCTCAAATTCTTATATCTTGAAGAATAGTTCCATAATCTACATCATTTGCCTGTCGCATATTTGTAATGAGTTCTTTGTATTCAAATATGACCAAATGTTAACGTTTCCAATACTTCCCAAAGACTTTCTGGTGTCTTCATGCACAAGCGTTTTAAATACTGGTTGCCCTTTTACAGGAGTAAGTTGCAGTAGACCACCAAAACTATCACATGTTTTCCTCCAAATAAGACATCGTATTCTGTTTTTAAAATTTGCCCCATTCTTAAAAGCACAAAGGCAAGCATTACGTTTGAGACCATGCTCACCTCATCAATAATCAGAAGCTTCATTTTCTTTAGCACTCTTGAAACTTCATAACAAGCTTCTCCAGATTGCTTGTGATATTCCAATTTATTTTCATGCTCTACAGGCAGCATTAGTAAATGATGTAATGTAATTCCTTTGATGTTGTGTGCTGACAACCCAGTTGGAGCAGTTACAACACAAGACAAATGTGAGTCAGTTGTTTTCTGTAGATAACTGGTCAAAACTTTAATTAAGAAACTTTTTCCTGTACCAGCTTGACCACTGACATACATTTGGATAGGTTGAAATGATGTGCATGTGCATTCTTTTTTTCATGAAGAAAACCATGGTCAATCTGTTGTTTCACTTGCTGATATATTTCTTTCTGTTCAATATTTAGTTGTTCTTCCAAGTTTCATAAGTCCATAATATCTTCTTGAGCTTGATGCATTGCTGTTTCCACTTCACCCATAGCGATTGCTGCTTCATTTTGAAGAATTGGTTGTCCTAGTGGATCTTGACTCAGTGGAGCAGAACTTTGACTTTCTTGAGAACTGTCTCTAGCAATCTCAGCTGCAATAGTAGCTTCTTGATCAATTTCTTCTTCAACATTTTGAGATAATTTGCAAAAACTGTGCATTCAATGCTATCTTTATATGCATTGAAAGAATCTTCATAGCACTGAAAATCTCCAAGTAATTCCAGTTCCGTACGCCAAGGCTTGAAGAGTTGCAAAAGTGCTAAAAAGTAAAATTCTCTTTTATTAGGAGTATCACAACTCAGTTTCCTATGATTAATCAGATTTCCTTTACTATGTTTCACCAAACATCCTTCTCAACCAATCACTGCATATTTGTCTTCATTTATGTTCTCTGTAGTATTTCTCTTAAAACTGTAATATTGCAGCACTTCATAGACATATGTTTTCAAGATGAGGACTTCTATTTGGATAGTATGTATCCAACATGTTTGTTTTAACAATATCTGTGCTTTCCGGTTCATTTAATGCTAAATACTCGACTTCTTGTATAGATTTAAGTACTCAATTTCGTGTTGCAGCAAGACCTAGACTAACCAAAATAATTCCTCATGACTTTGAATATAAACTTGCAGAGGACAACCGATCTGAGCATTTGTATGCTCCAATCTCTCGATGGGACAGCATCTTCAAACTAAAGCTGTACAATTTCTTACTAAGACTCTTCTCGTGGGAAATTTCTTCCCACATTTCTTTCAGCTCCGTCTTTTCTGATTTTGTTATGTATGATGTTACATACCGAGCAACAGCAATGGAATTATCCGCAACATACTGAATATCCATATTAGCATTCCACATTGAGAGAATAACTGGATTATAATCATTAATATACTTTGATTCTTCACTTCTTTTCAAATTGTAAGTATTTTTGGGAGATTTTCTAGTGATGGTATTTCTCACTGCTGAGATGAAACTGTTTACTCTTCCTTTGGATATTACTGGACGTGGAAATCCAAAATGACTTTTGGTATAAAACATTTCCTTCGACTTGTATTTCCGTTGACAGTATTTGCTGTATCGATGAGTTTGAAATCGTAACACTTGTTGCCTTAAGGTGTTTTCTTTTCTTGTTTTTGGTATAGCACATGTAACATAATATTCAATAAAAGATATAACAGCCTCATCCGACTCAGTTCCAAATTTGGGTGCATCCTTGATCCATAAAAGCATATGTATATGAGGAGCTCCTCTAGCTTGATACTCCTTTATCCAAAAGAAATCAGTAACTTGTCCAAGAGGAGGATTCTTTTTATTGCAGATAAAAGACATCATAGCTTCAAACCTCTGATTGAAATATCTGCATAAATGTACAGTATCCAAAGAACACAATTCTCCAGGAGTCTTGAATTCAATGTTTTTAATAATTGAATTTGCTTCTTGAAGAAATCCAAGTAAATCATCCCATGCGTATACAGCACAGCTTAGGGTAACAAACCACGTAGGAGTTCCTAAGTTCCTTAGCATGCATTTAAGTTCTCCATGACGACTATACCAATATTCACTAGTACCACGCTGACATGCCATTAAATTAATCAGTTGAGATTCTAAATGATCATCTCTCTGATGTACTTTATCCATAAATTCCTTTGCAGAAACATTTTGAAGATGTACTCCTATTTTTAATATGTGGTTGACTGCATATGAAAGTCCAGACAAGTCACTCTCTAACAAAAGATGAAATATATATGGGAAACATTGTCGAAATCTTGGATCTTCTGCATACAATCTTGTCCGATATTCTGATGCAGGAATCTGTACTGATCGTTCGTCATAACGTCCACCTTTTTCAGTTGGGAACAGCTGGGGAAAACAACGAGCTTCCAAACTTTTTTCCCAAACACTCATGGGAGTCCCCTTCACTTTCTTCATTTGTAATAATTCAATAGCTTTCCCCATCACGTTTTTCGAATGTAAAGGATGTACACTATAATGTTCATAAATTTCTTCAGTAATGGACATGTCCACTTTCTCAATTTGACCACTTGACATTTCACTATCATCTCCTAAAAGTATTTCTTCTTCTTCCACATACACATTTTTGTAGTAATCATTGTTTTTATAAGATACAATGTTGCCTTTTGCACTTTCCTGAAATCCACTAATTCCCGCTAGATTTTCGTACTCTTAGGGGCCGATTCCGATGTCGGACAGACTCATGTCCGTCTGACATCGGTCAGAAGCCCTGACCGACCAACCTGCTGTCGTCGGTTACGGCCCTGCAAATACGATGTGACTAAACAGGGTTCGGTCGCACTCGTATACTTCACAATGCAAGCATGCATTCCGAGCGGAATGCATGCTTGCATTACGAAAAGCAGGGGTGCAGTTCATCCCTGCATCCTGTGGCTGGCACCCCAAGGTTCCTGCCACCGGGTGCAGGGATCTACAGAGGGGCACAATAGGTGCCCTCAGGCCACCATTCGGCAGCCTAGTACCCATGGGGGCCCTACTGGGGTCCCCCAAAGACAGTTTCCGACTGCCTTTTCGTGCCAGAAAGACCGTCACGAAAAGGCAGTGAAAAACTGCCATCGTACTCCCTTGGTTGTAAAGAGTCGGCCGGGGGAGTACTGAGGGATATCCGGACGGCTGACGGGCTCTCCAAGCCTGTCGTCAGCCATCCAGAAATCCGAGTTGGATTCCTTTACGACTGAGCCCATCGGAATGGCTCGGTCGGAAAAGGATCCGGCCGACACGTTTCGCTCGGTCGGAAGGGCTCCGACCATCGTTCGGAGCCCTTCCGGCCGAAATCGGAATCGGCCCCTTAGTAGGAACACCATTAACTAGAATAATTAGTGGTTCACTTTCTTCTTTCTCTACACCAATAGTTTCAATATTTTTCTTTAAATCTAGAGGTAAATATACAACTCTTCCTTTAAATCCTCTCTGTAAATCTGTGGGAGGCAATTTACCTGTTTTAGTTAGGCTCCATACGAACAATAGCCTGAAATGGGTGCACAGATTGGTTCTGTCAGGATGATTGCAGGAGTGGACACAGAGTGACAGTGTGATTGTTGCACTGCATGACTACTACCTGGGTTTTTGCAGGAGTGAAGCAGTAGTGTGGAGGGGGTTAGGGGACTGCATAGATTGTGCACATTTGACTGTAGCACTGCGTGTGTTAATGCTTGAGTCATTGTACAAGTGCATGGATAGTGACTGGATACTTACAGTGCTGCAAATTGAGAGCAGGGTGAGTTTATATGTGCTTTTGTTTTGGCACAGTAATTAGATAAGGACATGGTTCTGTCAGGATGATTGCAGGAGTGGACAGAGAGTGACAGTGTGATTGGGGCACTGCATGAGTACTACCTAGGTTATTGCAGCAGTTAATCAGTATCTGCAGGGCGTTAGGGGACTGGATAGATTGTGCACATTTGACTGTAGCACTGCGTGTCTTAATGCCTGAGTCATTCTACAAGTGCATGAATACTGACTGGATAGTTAGAGTGCTGGTAGTTGACAGCAGGGTGAGTTTTTAAGTGCTTAAATTTCAGCACAGTGATTAGATAAAGACATTGTTCTGTTAGGATAATTGCAGGAGTGGACAGAGAGTGACAGTGTAATTAGGGCCCTGCATGAGTACTAACTAGATTATTACAAGAGTGAATCAGTAATCTGCAGGGTGTTAGGGGACTGGATAAATTGTGCACATTTGACTGTAGCACTGCGTGTCTTAATGCCTGAGTCATTCTACAAGTGCATGAATACTGACTGGATAGTTAGAGTGCTGGTAGTTGACAGGAAGGTGAGTTTATAATTGCTTGTATTTCAGCACAGTGATTAGATAAGGACATGGTTCTGTTCGGATAATAGCAGGAGTGGACAGAGAGTGACAGTGTTATTGGGGCACTGCATGAGTACTACCTGGGTTATTGCAGGAGTGAATCAGTAATCTGCAGGGGGTTAGGGGACTGGATAGATTGTGCACATGTGACTGTAGCACTGCGTGTCTTAATGCCTGAGTTATTGTACAAGTGCGTGGATAGTGACTGGATAGTTAGAGTGCTGGTAGTTGACAGCAGGGTGAGTTTATAAGTGCTTGTGTTTTGGCACAGAGATTAGATAAGAACATGGTTCTGTCAGGATGATTACAAGAGCGGACACAGAGTGACAATGTAAATGGGGCACTGCATGAGTACTACCTGGAATTTTGCAGGAGTGAATCAGTAGTCTGCAGGGGGTTAGGGGACTGCATAGATTGTGCACATTTGACTGTAGCACTGCGTGTCTTAATGCCTGAGTCATTGTACAAGTGCATGGATAGTGACTGGATAGCTAGAGTACTGGTAGTTAACAGCAGGGTGAGTTTATAAGTGCTTGTGTTTTGGCACAGAGATTAGATAAGAACATGGTTCTGTCAGGATGATTACAAGAGCGGACAGAGAGTGACAGTGTGATTCGGGCACTGCATGAGTACTACCTGGATTATTGCAAGAGGGAATCAGTACTCTGCAGGGGATTAGGGGACTGCATAGATTGTGCACATTTGTCTGTAGCACTGCGTGTGTTAATGCTTGAGTCATTGTACAAGTGCATGGATAGTGACTGGATAGTTAGAGTGCTGGTAGTTGACAGCAGGGTGAGTTTATAAGTGTTTGTGTTTTGACATAGTGATTAGATAAAGACAAGCTTCTGATAGGATGATTCCAGGAGTGGACTGAGAGTGACAGTGTGATTGGTGGACTGCAAGAGTACGACCTGGGTTATTGCAGGAGTGAATTTGTAGTCTGCAGGGGGTTAGGGAACCGCATAGATTGTGCATATTTGACTGTAGCACTGCTTGTCTCAATGCCTGAGTCATTGTACAAGTGTGTGGATACTGACTGGATAGTTAGAGTGCTGGTAGTTAACAGCAGTTTGAGTTTTTAAGTGCTTGTGTTTTGGCACAGTGATTAGATAAGGACATGGTTCTGTCAGGATGATTGCAGAAGTTGACAGAGCGTGACAGTGTGATTGCTAAACTGCATGGCTATTACCTGGGTTTTAGCAGGAGTGAATCAGTACTCTGCAGGGGGTTAGGAGACCCCATAGATTGTGCACATTTGACTGTAGCACTGTGTGTCTTAATGCCTGAGTCATTGTACAAGTGCATTGATAATGACTGGATAATTAGAGTGCCGGTAGTTGACAGCAGGGTGAGTTTATAAGTGCTTGTGTTTTGGTACAGAGATTAGGTAAGGACATGGTTCTGTCAGGATGATTGTAAGAGTAGACAGAGAGTGACAGTGTGATTGGGTCTCTGCATGAGTACTAACTAGATTATTGCAAGAGTGAATCAGTAGTCTGCAGGGGGTTAGGGGACTGGATAGATTGTGCACATTTGACTGTAGGACTGCGTGTCTTAATGCCAGAGTCATTGTACAAGTGCATGGATAGTGACTGGATAGTTAGAGTGCTGGTAGTTGACAGCAGGGTGAGTTTATAAGTGCTTTTTTTCACCACAGTGATTAGATAAGGGCATGGTTCTGTTAGGATAATTGCAGGAGTGGACAGAGAGTGACAGTGTGATTGGGTTACTGCATGAGTACTACCTGGGTTATCGCAGGAGTGAATCAGTAGTCTGCAGGGGGTTAGGGGACTGGATAGATTGTGCACATTTGACTGTAGCACTGCGTGTCTTAATGCCTGAGTTATTGTACAAGTGCGTGGATAGTGACTGGATAGTTAGAGTGCTGGTAGTTGACAGCAGGGTGAGTTTATAAGTGCTTGTGTGTGGCACAGAGATTAGATAAGAACATGGTCCTGTCAGGATGATTACAAGAGTGGACAACGAGTGACAGTGTGATTGGGGCACTGCATGAGTACTACCTGGATTATTGCAAGAGTGAAATCTGTAGTCTGCAGGGGGTTAGGGGACTGCCTGAGTTATTGTACAAGTGCGTGGATAGTGACTGGATAGTTAGAGTGCTGGTAGTTGACAGCAGGGTGAGTTTATAAGTGCTTGTGTTTTGGCACAGAGATTTGATAAGAACATGGTTCTGTCAGGATGATTACAAGAGTGGACAACGAGTGACAGTGTGATTGGGGCACTGCATTAGTACTACCTGGATTATTGCAAGAGTGAATCAGTACTCTGCAGGGGATTAGGGGACTGCATAGATTGTGCACATTTGACTGTAAAACTGCGTGTCTTAATGCCAGAGTCATTGTACAAGTGCATGGATAGAGACTGGATAGTTAGAGTGCTGGTAGTTGACAGCAGGGTGAGTTTATAAGTGCTTGTGTTTTGGCACAGTGATTAGATAAAGACAAGCTTCTGACAGGATGATTCCAGGAGTGAACAGAGCGTGACAGTGTGATTGCTGAACTGCATGGCTACTACCTGGATTTTTGCAGGAGTGAATCAGTAGTCTGCAGGGGGTTAGGGAACCGCATAAATTGTGCACATTTGACTGTACCACTGCGTGTCTTCATGCCTGAGTCATTGTACAAGTGCATGGATAGTGACTGGATAGTTAGAGTGCTGGTAGTTGACAGCAGTGTGAGTTTATAAGTGCTTGTGTTTTGGCACAGTGATTAGATAAGGAAATGGTTCTGTCAGGATGATTGCAGAAGTTGACAGATCGTGACAGTGTGATTGCTGAACTGCATTGCTATTACCTGGATTTTTGCAGGAGTCAATCAGTACTCTGCAGGGGGATAGGGGACCCCATGTATTGTGCACATTTGACTATAGCACTGCCTGTCTTAATGCCTGAGTCATTGTACAAGTGCATGGATACTGACTGGATAATTAGAGTGCTGGTAGTTGACAGCAGGGTGAGTTTATAAGTGCTTGTGTTTTGGCACAATGATTAGGTAAGGACATAGTTCTGTCAGGATGATTGCAAGAGTAGACAGAGAGTGACAGTGTGATTGAGGCTCTGCATGAGTCCTAACTAGATTATTGCAAGAGTGAATCAGTAGTCTGCAGGGGGTTAGGGGACTGGATAGATTGTGCACATTTTACTGTAGCACTGCGTGTCTTAATGCCAGAGTCATTGTACACGTGCATGGATAGTGACTAGATAGTTAGAGTGCTGGTAGGTGACATCAGGGTGAGTTTATAAGTGCTTGTTTTTCAGCTCAGTGATTAGATAAGGGCATGGTTATGTTAGGATAATTGCAGGAATGGACAGAGAGTGACAGTGTGATTGGGGCACTGCATGAGTACTACCTGGGTTACTTCAGGAGTGAATAAGTAGTCTGCAGGGGGTTAGGGGACTGCATAGATTGTGCAGATTTGACTGTAGCACTGCGTGTCTTAATGCGTGAGTCATTGTACAAGTGAATGGATCCTGACTGTATATTTAGAGCGCTGGTAGTTGACAGCAGGGTGAGTTTATAAGTGCTTTTGTTTTGGCACAGAGATTAGATAAAGATATGGTTCTGTCAGGATGATTACAAGAGTGGACAGAGAGTGATAGTGTGATTGGGGCACTGCATGAGTACTACCTGGATGATTGTAAGAGTGAATCAGTACTCAGCAGGAGATTAGGGGACTGCATAGATTGTGCACATTTGACTGTAGTACTGCGTGTGTTAATGCTTGAGTCATTGTACAAGTACATGGATAGTGACTGGATAGTTAGAGTTCTGGTAGTTGACAGCAGGGTGAGTTTATAAATGCTTGTGTTTTGGCACAGAGATTAGGTAAGGACATGGTTCTGTCAGGATGATTGCAAGAGTAGACAGAGAGTGACAGTGTGATTGGGGCTCTGCATGAGTACTAACTAGATTATTGCAAGAATGAATCAGTAGTCTGAAGGGGGTTAGGGGACTGGATAGATTGTGCACATTTGTCTGTAGCACTGCGTGTCTTAATGCCTGAGTTATTGTACAAGTGCGTGGATAGAGACTGGATAGTTAGAGTGCTGGGAGTTGACAGCAGGGTGAGTTTATAAGAGCTTGTGTTTTGGCACAGAGATTAGATAAGAACATGGTTCTGTCAGGATGATTACAAGAGTGGACAAAGAGTGACAGTGTGATTGGGGCTCTGCATGAGTACTACCTGGATTATTGCAAGAGTGAATCAGTTCTCTGCAGGGGGTTAGGGGACTGCATAGATTGTGCACATTTGACTGTAGCACTGCGTGTCTTAATGCCTGAGTCATTGTACAAGTGCATGGATAGTGACTGGATAGTTAGAGTGCTGGTAGTTGACAGCAGGGTGAGTTTATATGTGCTTGTGTTTTGGCACAGTGATTAGATAAAGAGAAAACTTCTGAGAGGATTATTCCATGAGTGGACAGAGTGTGACAGTGTGATTGCTGAACTGCATGGCTACTACCTGGATTTTTGCAGGAGTGAATCAGTAGTTTGCAGGGGGTTAGGGAACCGCATAGATTGTGCACATTTGACTGTACCACTGAGTGTCTACATGCCTGAGTCATTGTACAAGTGCATGGATAGTGACTGGATAGTTAGAGTGCTGGTAGTTGACAGCAGTGGTAGTTTATAAGTGCTTGTGTTTTGGCACAGTGATTAGATAAGGACATAGTTATGTCAGGATGATTGCAGAAGTTGACAGAGTGTGACAGTGTGATTGCTGAACTGCATGGCTATTACCTGGATTTTTGCAGGAGTGAATCAGTACTCTGCAGGGGGTTAGGGAACTGCATAGATTGTGCACATTTGACTGTACCACTGCGTCTTAATGCCTGAGTCATTGTACAAGTACATGGATAATGACTGGATAGTTAGAGTGCTGGTAGTTGACAGCAGTGTGAGTTTATAAGTGCTTGTTCTGACACAGAGATTAGATAAGGACATAGTTCTGTCAGGATAATTGCAAGAGTAGACAGAGAGTGACAGTGTGATTGGGGCACTGCATGAGTACTACCTGGGTTATTGCAAGAGTGAATCAGTACGCTGCAGGGGATTAGGGGACTGCATAGATTGTGCACATTTGACTGTACCACTGCGTGTCTTAATGCCTGAGTCATTGTACACGTGCATGGATAGTGACTTGATAGTTAGAGTGCTGGTAGTTTACAGCAGGGTGAGTTTATAAGTGGTTGTGTTTTGGCACAGTGATTAAATAAAGACAAGCTTCTGACAAGATGATTCCAGGAGTGGACAGAGACAGTGACAGTGTGATTGCTGAACTGCATGGCTACTACCTGGATTTTCGCAATAGTGAATCAGTAGTCTGCATGGGGTTAGGGAACTGCATAGATTGTGCACATTTGATTGTACCACTGCGTCTTAATGCCTGAGTCATTGTACAAGTGCATGGATAATGACTGGATAGTTAGAGTGCTGGTAGTTGACAGCAGGGTGAGTTTATAAGTGCTTGTTCTGACACAGAGATTAGATAAGGACATGGTTCTGTCAGGATGATTGCAAGAGTGGACAGAGAGTGACAGTGTGATTGGGGCACTGCATGCGTACTACTTGGGTTATTGCAGGAGTGAATCAGTAGTCTGCAGGGGGTTAGAGAACTGCATAGATTGTGCACATTTGACTATACCACTGTGTGTCTTAATGCCTGAGTCATTGTATAAGGTCATGGATAGTGACTGGATAGTTAGAGTGCTGGTAGTTGACAGCAGGGTGAGTTTATATGTGTTTGTGTTATGGCACAGTGAATAAATAAGGACATGGTTCTGTCAGGATGATTGCAGGAGTGGACAGAGAGTGACAGTGTGATTGCTGAACTGCATGGCTACTACCTGGATTTTTGAAGGAGTGAATCAGTACTCTGCAGGTGGTTAGGGGACCGTATAGATTGTGCACATTTGACTGTAGCACTGCGTGTCTTAATGCCTAAGTCATTCTACAAGTGCATAAATACTGGCTGGATAGTTAGAGTGCTGGTAGTTTACAGGAGGGTGAGTTTATAAGTGCTTGTGTTATGGCACAGTGATTAAATAAGGACATGGTTCTGTCAGGATGATTACAAAAGTGGACAGAGAGTGACAGTGTGATTGGGGCAATGCATGGCTACTACCTGGATTATTGCAGGAGTGACTCAGTAGTCTGCAGGGGTTAGGGGACTGCATAGATTGTGCACATTTGACTGTAGCACTGCTTGTCTTACTGCGTGAGTTATTGTACAAGTGCATGGATAGTGACTGGATAGTTAGAGTGCTGGTAGTTGACAGCAGGGTGAGTTTATAAGTGTTTGTGTTTTGGGACAGAGGTTAGATAAGGACATGGTTCTGTCAGGATGATTTCAAGAGTGGACAGAGAGTGACAGTGTGATTGGGGCACTGCATGAGTACTACCTGGATTATTGCAGGAGTGAATCAGTAGTCTGCAGGGTTTTAGGGGACTGCATAGATTGTGCAACATTTCACTGTAGCACTGCGTGTCTTAATGCCTAACTACGAGATTGGACAATATAGAACCAGTAAATCTCCTCTCATGTACTTATAATATCACATATTCACTACCTTTACACTCCTCTAATCTGTCAGGCACCTCTCATTAATTCAGTAAATATACATACAACTATATAAATACAATCTAAACAAATACATGAGTCATAACATACTATCTATTTAAGTAGATAACTACTACATACCAGAAAGAGTAAAATGTACTGGTTTTCTTTTGAGCTACATATTGTTCATTAAATCTAGAAATATGCAACATCATCAAACTGTACCTCTCAACAGACTTAATGAAGAAGAGTTTCTAAAACCGCACAAACTGTACAAACTAATAACAGAATCGTAATTATTAACACCTTTTATGATCATATTGGAAATAGCACAGTTGTACCTCATTTGACCAAACTGTCTATAATAATGCTATATGTTTAAACTATACCTTTTTACAGAGAACAATCATGCCTAATAAACTACACCTTATATGAACATTTTAGAAAATACACTTTCTTAGTGCATATTTAACCAATTAATAATAAATAAGAGGCATCATTCAACTATACCTATCAACACACTTAAAAATATATATATTACTGTACATACTGTTTTTTAAACAAACTTCAAATACAATATAAATTATCCCAATATACATCTGTACACTTAATAATTTAATTCAAACAACACAGTTTCATAAAAATTTCAAATCTATTTTAAATAAACCTCAAAAATATATAACTCACCTTTGAAATAAATCTGTTGACTGAAAAATCTGACATACTCAGACAGGATTTTGTTTAACACACAGTCAATATAGAACACCACACTTTCCAAAGTCAAACCAGAATTGGCAAAGTTTCCCTCTATTTTTCTATACATATACACATAAGCAACAAATGGCATTGCTTCCCAGTGTTTTTCCAATTGAAAAACAAATTTCCATTGGTCATAGAGAATAACGCTTTTCAACTGACATCTTCACCCCTTTTGCTTAATGCCAGTTTCCATAGCAACAGCTCATGCAATATTTAACTTAACTGTCAGGTCAAAGGTTCACCCCAGAATGTTGCAAATGACAACAGCAAGTATGGTTGCTTTTGCCAAGCATGCCCTTATCCTTTCTGCTGTACCTTTCCAACATTTGTTACTAACCAATAAGAAACATGCTTTCTAAACAAAGTAAAATGCCCCCTATATTTGAATGTAGAATGTTCTTAAACAGCCAATCAAATCTCTACTTTCTTAAAAACAGCATCTTGTCCACCATTTTAGAAAGATTTCATTCTACCACCTGCCTACCTCTGCTACAGACATCTTTTGATTACCTACAGAGATCCCTTCAAGATGCTTTCAGTGTGGATTGTTAGGCACTGCTATGTTTTCTGGTGCAAAAGGTATGCTGAAAGCAGAGGTATTGACAAAGCCCTAGCTTTGTAAAATGTAGACATTAAATGGATTGGACAGAGAGGATTAAAGTGACACCAATTGATGCCATTGGTTAAAACCGTTATGTATCTCCAACCACCTGACCTCATGATTGTGCACTGCGGTGGCAATGACCTAGGCACATTGACTCGGGTAGTTCTGGAAATGCTAATGAAGGACACCTTTGCAGAATTGATGTTGCTTTTCCCCCAAACTGCCTTTGTCTACTCTAACATATGCCAACGACAGAAATGGAATTGGTCCAATCAATTTTGTCCACAGATTAAGAAAGCTAGAAAAAATGTCAATAAAGCTGTTTCTGCTTATCTCAGAGACTTTAGTATGGGGTCCATATACAACAACAATCTGCGTTTTGATGGATGGATGGCATATACAGGAGTGATGGTGTACACTTCACAGATAAGGAAAACAGAGTCCTTCTCAATAACTTAAGACTCTGCATCGGCACTTACATGTAGCTACAAAAATCTCCCAATAAACACAAGGGCTCTTTTTAGAGCCACCCAATATCCTAACATATAACCTAGGTTAATAATAAAACATCTTAAATATTTTTAATGGAAGTCGCGCACCCATCGTGTTTACACCAGGGGCCGCGCTGAGAACCGCACACCCCTTGCGTTCTCACCAGGGGGCCAAGCTGGCAACCGTGTACCTCTCGCGTTCACACCAGGGGGCCGTGCTGGGAGCCGCACATCTCTTGCGTTCACACCAGGGGGCCGTGCTGAGCGCCGCACTAGGGCCGCGACTACAAATTTTATGGAAAAAAACGCCCCCTACCGTTAATTTATATTCGCCCCAGGGACACCATCCCCCGGGACCTAGCCACTTCGTTGAGGACCGTGGGGGGAACCCCAATGCCCCCATGGTCCCGCCAGCTCCCCGCGTCCTGCTGGAGCCAGCATTGCTTTTCCACATCGGAAAATGCTGACATGCAGCTCCCTGTGTGGAAAAGCAATCTGCTTTGGATTTTGGAAGAGAGAGCAGGTTTCCCTGCTCTCTCTTCCAAAATCCAAACCAGAGTTTGCTATGGTAGAGCGGGAGACGTGCTCCCGCCCTACCATAGCAAACAGCAGTGTCTCAGGGTGGGCACCTCGGGACACTGCAGGAGCCGGCCCTGGGGGGTGGTAGTCCCACGATCCATCGAAGTCTCCAGGAGGGGTGCTGTACGGCCCCCCTCCCAACCTTTGCAAAGCCCCGGGGAGGTGGTAGTCTCCGGGGCCCCCCCCCACACAGGTAATTTTATTTTTAAAAAGAGAGCACCGGGAAGGTAGCAGTCCCTGGGGTTGCGGTGGCACCCGCAGGCCCCCGCTATACATTTTTTAAATACCCCCGGACCTGGCCTACCCGGGGGCTTAAAATTAACGAAGTGCGGAAGCCCTCACTTCCTTTTTTTAAATATTTCGTCCGGATTCGCGCACCCAGCGCGAATGCGGGCGTTTAAAAAACATTTTTTTTTTTTTTGGGCCCAGGGTTACTTGTGGCACCCCCTGAACAGGATGTTTCTACCCTGCCCCCTTTTCTTCTTTCTCACCTTTGTTTCCCTGTTTTCTTCTGACTCGGTTCTACCGAGTCACAAGATGGCTGCCAACACCTCCTGGTTTGGAGTGTTGACAGCCAATTAGAATAAAGCTCGTGGTCGGGAGGGTCTGCGGATCCACCGCGCCTCTAAATATCGAAACTTTTATTTTTTGGTTTTCTCAGCAACTACTGAACGGATTTACACCATTTAAAAAAAAAAGGACACTTTCTGAATCAAGCACTACCTTTTTGCCAAATTTGGTGTAATTCCATTCAGCAGTTTGAGCTGTAGCCTTGTCTAAAGTTTCCTATGGGAAATTCATTTTCCGATTTCTCAGGAACTACTGAACGGATTTACACCATTTAACAAAAAGGGTTCTTTCTGAACCAAGGGCTACCTTTATGCCAAATTTGGTGTAACTCCATTCAGTAGTTAGGGCTGTAGCTGTGTCTAAAGTTTCCTATGGAAAATAACATGGAGAAAACACGTTTTGGGCCCCCCCTTTTTTCTCAGCCCCCTTTCAGGATAGGAGCTGACCGGAGCGGGCCACAAGTTTTGAAAATTTCGAGAAGATTCGTCAACCGGCGCAAAAGTTATTGGGTAAAGAGAAAACGCTCTTCCTATCAAAACTAGGTCCTAACTAACTATCTACTGGCGACTGTAGATAATATATACACATATATATATATATATATAAATATCATCAAACTTTTTTTTTTTTGCCCACAAGCGAAGGCGCGCTCAATGACAGGCGGATCCAGCCTTTCACAGAAGAATCCTTTATTCAGCAAAACCGGCACACACAGCTGATTATTTCATTTTGCCTTTCCCAACGCGTTTCGCAGCTCCTGCCGCTTGGTCACAGGACAGCATGCAAATGGGCAGATGCGAGAGAAAATAAGTCCCCAATAGGCTGTTTTTATCGCCCTCTGCTGGGCTTCCTTCATCACAAGGCTTGTGGGACCTGTAGTTCCGTCGCTGCAATATGACCCTCAGTGGGTTCTGCCTCGAGCATCATTATTTCAAACTCTCCATAGAGCCTTCAGTGCATAGCCAGTTAAAATACATGCAAACCTGCCATTCTGTTTGTACGATTTCAGTGTATCTGAAGTCCACAGTCCATATACCATTCCCAATGGCGGTGCTGCCTTCCCGACCTGGACCGGCGGGTAAATTTCATCAAACTTTTTTTTGCCCACAAGCGAAGGCGCACTCAATGACAGGCGGATCCAGCCTTTCACAGAAGAATCCTTTATTCAGCAAAACCGGCACACACAGCTGAATATTTCATTTTGCCTTTCCCAACGCGTTTCGCAGCTCCTGCCGCTTGGTCACGGGACATCATGCAAACATGCAACAAGTCCCCAATAGGCTGTTTTTATCGCCCTCTGCTGGGCTTCCTTCATCACAAGGCTTGTGGGACCTGTAGTTCCGTCGCTGCAATATGACCCTCAGTGGGTTCGGCCTCGAGCATCATTATTTCAAACTCTCCATAGAGCCTTCAGTGCATAGCCAGTTAAAATACATGCAAACCTGCCATTCTGTTTGGGAAGGCAGCACCGCCATTGGGAATGGTATATGGACTGTGGACTTCAGATACACTGAAATCGTACAAACAGAATGGCAGGTTTGCATGTATTTTGCAGCGACGGAACTACAGGTCCCACAAGCCTTGTGATGAAGGAAGCCCAGCAGAGGGCGATAAAAACAGCCTATTGGGGACTTGTTTTCTCTCGCATCTGCCCATTTGCATGCTGTCCCGTGACCAAGCGGCAGGAGCTGCGAAACGCGTTGGGAAAGGCAAAATGAAATATTCAGCTGTGTGTGCCGGTTTTGCTGAATAAAGGATTCTTCTGTGAAAGGCTGGATCCGCCTGTCATTGAGTGCGCCTTCGCTTGTGGGCAAAAAAAAGTTTGATGAAATTTACCGGCCGGTCCAGGTCGGGAAGGCAGCACCGCCATTGGGAATGGTATATGGACTGTGGACTTCAGATACACTGAAATCGTACAAACAGAATGGCAGGTTTGCATGTATTTTAACTGGCTATGCACTGAAGGCTCTATGGAGAGTTTGAAATAATGATGCTCGAGGCAGAACCCACTGAGGGTCATATTGCAGCGACGGAACTACAGGTCCCACAAGCCTTGTGATGAAGGAAGCCCAGCAGAGGGCGATAAAAACAGCCTATTGGGGACTTGTTTTCTCTCGCATCTGCCCATTTGCATGCTGTCCCGTGACCAAGCGGCAGGAGCTGCGAAACGCGTTGGGAAAGGCAAAATGAAATATTCAGTTGTGTGTGCCGGTTTTGCTGAATAAAGGATTCTTCTGTGAAAGGCTGGATCCGCCTGTCATTGAGTGCGCCTTCGATATATATATATATATATATATATATATATATATATATATATATATATCTTTCCACGTTTCCCACCAAAGCCACTGCTGAACTCAAAAACAGGTGCATCCTTTAGTCGCGAGGGTAGGACTCGCGTGTTACGCAACAACTTAGTCCACAGGTAAGGAGCACTCACGGGGTAATTCACTAGTTTAATAACGCAATACACAGCAAATGCATTTCGGCATTTAAGCCTTCTTCAGTGCTTTCATTGTGTTAAAAAATAGGACACAGTCTCTGATTTGCTTAAATTTCGTCACCTTCGTTATTATTGGTGGATCTGTGGCCAATGGGGGAGCTGCAATCCTGGTAACTTCTTTCTTGCTTGCTTCGGCCAGCATGGATGCCGCGTGTATCGCCATGATGTTATTGCCAATACGGTGTTTTTTGTAATTCATTGTCTGTCCATGCATCCATGTTAAACCCCACTTCTGTGGTACCGGGCACCTTCCACTGCTTCCCAAATGGGCTTCCACTTTGCCGATTCTGTGTCCTTCAGCCCCTCGTTACAGCCGCATGATGATATCAAGGCGCTCTCGCTGGTGCCATTTAAATAAACAGACAACCACCAACTTGGATAGTTAGCGACCTCATTGATTGGCGAGAAGATCCAGCGGCTGCGGTTCAAGCAGTATAGCGTTTGCATATCTTTCCACGTTTCCCACCAAAGCCACTGCTGAACTAAAAAACGGGTGCATCCTTTAGTCGCGAGGGTAGGACTCGCGTGTTACACAACAACTTAGTCCACAGGTAAGGAGCACTCACGGGGTAATTCACTAGTTTAATAACGCAATACACAGCAAATGCATTTCGGCATTTAAGCCTTCTTCAGTGCTTTCATTGTGTTAAAAAATAGGACACAGTCTCTGATTTGCTTAAATTTCGTCACCTTCGTTATTATTGGTGGATCTGTGGCCAATGGGGGAGCTGCAATCCTGGTAACTTCTTTCTTGCTAGCTTCGGCCAGCATGGATGCCGCGTGTATCGCCATGATGTTATTGCCAATACGGTGTTTTTTGTAATTCATTGTCTGTCCATGCATCCATGTTAAACCCCACTTCTGTGGTACCGGGCACCTTCCACTGCTTCCCAAATGGGCTTCCACTTTGCCGATTCTGTGTCCTTCAGCCCCTCGTTACAGCCGCATGATGATATCAAGGCGCTCTCGCTGGTGCCATTTAAATAAACAGACAACCACCAACTTGGATAGTTAGCGACCTCATTGATTGGCGAGAAGATCCAGCGGCTGCGGTTCAAGCAGTATAGCGTTTGCATATCTTTCCACGTTTCCCACCAAAGCCACTGCTGAACTCAAAAACGGGTGCATCCTTTAGTCGCGAGGGTAGGACTCGCGTGTTACACAACAACTTAGTCCACAGGTAAGGAGCACTCACAGGGTAATTCACTAGTTTAATAACGCAATACACAGCAAATGCATTTCGGCATTTAAGCCTTCTTCAGTGCTTTCATTGTGTTAAAAAATGGGACAGAGTCTCTGATTTGCTTAAATTTCGTCACCTTCGTTATTATTGGTGGATCTGTGGCCAATGGGGGAGCTGCAATCCTGGTAACTTCTTTCTTGCTTGCTTCGGCCAGCATGGATGCCGCGTGTATCGCCATGATGTTATTGCCAATACGGTGTTTTTTGTAATTCATTGTCTGTCCATGCATCCATGTAAAACCCCACTTCTGTGGTACCGGGCACCTTCCACTGCTTCCCAAATGGGCTTCCACTTTGCCGATTCTGTGTCCTTCAGCCACTCGTTACAGCCGCATGATGATATCAAGGCGCTCTCGCTGGTGCCATTTAAATAAACAGACAACCACCAACTTGGATAGTTAGGGACCTCATTGATCGGCGAGAAGATCCAGCGGCTGCGGTTCAAGCAGTATAGCGTTTGCATATCTTTCCACGTTTCCCACCAAAGCCACTGCTGAACTCAAAAACGGGTGCATCCTGTAGTCGCGAGGGTAGGACTCGCGTGTTACACAACAACTTAGTCCACAGGTAAGGAGCACTCACGGGGTAATTCACTAGTTTAATAACGCAATACACAGCAAATGCATTTCGGCATTTAAGCCTTCTTCAGTGCTTTCATTGTGTTAAAAAATGGGACACAGTCTCTGATTTGCTTAAAATTCGTCACCTTCGTTATTATTGGTGGATCTGTGGCCAATGGGGGAGCTGCAATCCTGGTAACTTCTTTCTTGCTTGCTTCGGCCAGCATGGATGCCGCGTGTATCGCCATGATGTTATTGCCAATACGGTGTTTTTTGTAATTCATTGTCTGTCCATGCATCCATGTTAAACCCCACTTCTGTGGTACCGGGCACCTTCCATTGCTTCCCAAATGGGCTTCCACTTTGCCGATTCTGTGTCGGCGAGAAGATCCAGCGGCTGCGGTTCAAGCAGTATAGCGTTTGCATATCTTTCCACGTTTCCCACCAAAGCCACTGCTGAACTAAAAAACGGGTGCATCCTTTAGTCGCGAGGGTAGGACTCGCGTGTTACACAACAACTTAGTCCACAGGTAAGGAGCACTCACGGGGTAATTCACTAGTTTAATAACGCAATACACAGCAAATGCATTTCGGCATTTAAGCCTTCTTCAGTGCTTTCATTGTGTTAAAAAATGGGACACAGTCTCTGATTTGCCTAAATTTCGTCACCTTCGTTATTATTGGTGGATCTGTGGCCAATGGGGTATATATATATATATATATATATATATATATATATATGTATATATATATATATATATATATATATACATATATATATATATATATATATATATTCACTGAAAAAACCATAGGTTTCACACATGTTATAGTTAGCTGGACATTTTACTGATAAAAAACCAATGAAATTCCCCCGTTATAGTTACTGTAGGCAACTATAACTCACGCGACCGTAATCCTCTGCTGATGCTAATACTGTATTTAGACACTTATTTGCCCATGTCTTCTTCCATTAAATTTTAGCTATACATATATTACAAATATTTTTTTTTCATAAAGACACATATGTCATCAGCAGAGGATTACGGTCGCGTGAGTTATAGTTGCCTACAGTAACTATAACGGGGGAATTTCATTGGTTTTTTATCAGTAAAATGTCCAGCTAACTATAACATGTGTGAAACCTATGGTTTTTTCAGTGAATTTGCAAGGTTTTTTAAATGCTAATTCCTAACTATAACGTGTGTGAAACCTATGGTTTTTTCAGTGAATTTGTACGGTTTTTTAAATGCTAAGTTACTTTACGCCATTTGTGGCGTGCGCGCCCACTTAACGCAGTTCGTTCCGTGCGCGCACGGTGCGCTTCGCGCACCGCGTGCCCATGTTACGCTAGATGGGCCATGAACGCACGATGCGCTTCGCGCACCGTGCGCACATGGAGGACATATGATGAGCATCGTTGTGACAGGTAAAATATATGTTTTGTTTTGCTGTAAGAAGCAATGCACAAATGGTGCCCTTCGGGCACCATTTGCACACGGGGTGGGGAGAATGTGGATATTTTTTTTTTTTTATATTATTGATTACCGTACGCGTACGGTAAGCGTAATCGGCGAAATTTTCGAAAAAATTAAAATTGCCTTTTTTCACTTGGGGGATCGTTGGGGACTCCCTCGACATGGCTAGGTGCTTGGGAGCTGTCTAAACAGCCCCTTTACATGTTTTTGCACTTTGTTTTTCAACCCCCTGTCAGAGTGCGAGAGAGAAAATGGTGGCCGCCGCTTCCTGGTTTCGACCGATTCGAATGTTTACTAAGATCTAACGGCCAATCAGAATCGCGCTCGCGCACGTCACCGTACGCGTACGGTAAGCGCACCGTAAGCGCACCGTAAGCTGGCTCAGATATATATATTGATTTAAAGGCTATTTTCTCAGAATCTACTGAACAGATTTACACCAAACCTTCAAAAGGCACTTCCTTGACCTGAGGACTACCTCTCTGCCAAATTTCATTAAATTCTGTTCAGCCGTTCGGGCTGTAGCTCTGTCTAAAGGTCCTATGGAAAAATGTATGGGAAAAACGCGTTTTGGGACCCCCCTTTTATCTCAGCCCCCGCTTGACGAATCCCCCCGAGACTTTCAGGGTAGGAGCGGAGCTCAACGCCCCACCTATTTTGAAAATTTTGCGAGGATTCGTCGACCGGCGCCAAAGTTATTCAAAATAGAATGTTGCGGATTTCCTATGGTAAGAGGGTCCTAACTATAACTATCTACTGGCGACCGCCAGTAGATAATATATATATATATATATATATATATATATATATATATATATATATTCACTGAAAAAACCATAGGTTTCAGGGGTGTTATAGTTAGCTGGACTTTTCACTTGTACAAAACCATTGAAATTCCCCCGTTATAGTTAGTTCAGCTAACTATAACTCGCGCGCCCGCAATGCACTGCTGATGACGTCACATATTACATCACTCATGACATGGTCAGTGACATCACTCATGACATCACTGATGACATCTCAAATGACATCACTGATGACATCACTGATGACATCATCCAGTGAATGTGTGTTATTCTGAAAATTAAATATGTTTTATATATGTATATCTCAAGGTCGATGGAAGAATAAATGGGTATATAAGTGTCTAAATGGATGATTTGTTTTTGAAAAATTGATTGTGTAACTGACTGATTAAGTGTATCATAGTGAATACATGGCTTAGTGAGTAATGTTTAAATATGTAAATATCTGTATCAGTCTCTCACTTTGTGTATAAGTGGCTGCATGGGTTGGTGAGTAGCTACATGGGTGTCTATATAGGTTATTAGTTGGTTTTTTGAGTATCAGTCTGAGTGTCTGCATGGTTCGGTGGGGGTATTACGTAGTGCATAGGTGCATGAATGAGTGACTCACTGTTTGTATGTGTTGAACACAGTATGTGTGCAGGACTGTATGGGTGGATGAGTGTGTGTATGGGTGTGTTAGTGAGTGAATGACTGTCTCAATAGTGTCTTTATGAGTAACTACATATGTTTTAAACTAGTATATGTGACTATTGGTGTATATATGTGAGTATATGTGAGAGTGAGAGATTGAAAGAGTTCCTGTATGAATAAGTATGTGTTTCTATAAGTGATTGTTTAAAAGACTAAGTATGTGTAAGTTTCCGTAGAAGTAAGTGTGGTGGTGTGTGTATAACTGTATATGCAAGTAAATGTATGTTTGATTCTTTATTAGCATGAGTGACTATGTGTGTGAGTAACTCTATGGATGAGTGGCATTGTGTAACAGGATGTATAGGTGTATGAGTACATATGATGAGTGAGTACATGTATGAGTGACTGTATTGGACTGTTGGTGAATGAGTGGATGTGTATGTGGATCTTAGAATTACTGAAGAGGTTGTTGGTATTGGTATGTCCATTGTTTTGAAAATTTTAGTCTCTATTTTTGAATGTGTGTATCAAAGGTTATATTAGGGTGAGAGGAGGTCTGCCACTCTATCACAAGGATGATGTCATCAGTGATGTCATCAGTGATGTCATTTGAGATGTCATCAGTGATGTCATGAGTGATGTCACTGACCATGTCATGAGTGATGTAATATGTGACGTCATCAGCAGTGCATTGCGGGCGCGCGAGTTATAGTTAGCTGAACTAACTATAACGGGGGAATTTCAATGGTTTTGTACAAGTGAAAAGTCCAGCTAACTATAACACCCCTGAAACCTATGGTTTTTTCAGTGAATTTCTGAGGTTTTTTAAATGCTAATTCCTAACTATAACGTGCCTGAAACCTATGGTTTTTTCTGTTAATTTCAAAGGTTTTTTAAATGCTAATTTTTAACTATGCCTACAGAGATAGGACATGTGAAGAAAGAAGAAAAAATGCACAGAAAGAAACAAAAGAAGTGCAGAAAGAAGCAACAGAAGTCCTCAAATACGAAGATAAGTGCAGGAAGAAGGATAACGTGCAGAAAGAACAAAAAGAAGAGCAGAAAGAAGCCTTGTTGCAAAATCATCCTGTACCCTCAACTTTTTCAGACGGATACTGGTGGTAACTGAGTCTGACTAACCAGTCCTAGAGCCAGTGCTATGTTAAAAGACACTTAGAATACAGTGAAAACACCTACATACACTAGGGAACATTATGCGTTGGGGTCCCCCTGTGATTAGCCTTACCTCCTCTATAAGCCCCTAGTATATAATAGGGCATGGGGATTAAAACTACCTCTTAAAACAGGCCACAGGGCGTTTTTGCACACGTTAACTCAGGCCCCGTCCCCTCCTTTCACCATTGTGTAAACACGCCCTGTGTCCGTTTTTAGTTGGGAGATTAAGTTCATTTGAGTCCTGAGGGTCCCTAGGGTCCAACTAGCCCACTAGGTACCTCCAGTAAGTGCCACAGAGCTGCGTTGCAGAGAGGTGTAAAAAGTGGCACGGCCTGGACCACCTCTCTGCAATGCAGCTCAGTGGCGCTTACTGGAAGCACTTGGTGGGCTAGTTAGCCCCCAGGGGCCCTCAGTATTGAAGGGAAATTATATCCCCAATTTAAAACGTGCCATGGTGCGTGTTTGCACACGTCACCTCAGGCCCCGTCCCCTCCCTTCACCACTGTGTAAACGCGCCCTGTGGCTGTTCTAAGTTGAGAGATTAAGTCCCCTTGAATCCTAAGGCTCCCTAGGGTCACACTAGACCACTAGGTACCTCCAGTAAGCGCCACAGAGCTGCGTTGCAGAGAGGTGTAAAAAGGGGCTTGGCCTCAGAACACCTGTCTGCAGCGCAGCTCCCTGGCGCATACTGGAGATGCCTGTTGGGGGCGCGTTTGCAGAGTGCTGCATGGAGGGGGCATGGCCTCCGGCACGATGCCAGTCTTTTATTTATTTTATTTTTTTAAGAAGGGGGGCTGTGTGGTTCCCCTTCTTATTCTAATTTATTGGCCCTGATGACCCCATCCCCCAGGGCCTGTCTCCTAATTATATTTTTTTGACCCCAATCCCCAGGGCCGGCCACTGTTTTTTATTATTTTTAAAAAATATATATTTATAGACACACCTAGGACACATGCACACAAAGCCATTCAAAGGGGATTCGACAAAAATTCGACCAAAACTATGCAAGAAACCCCCCTCACAGTTAATAAAACACACATCCACTGCCGGATGTGTAATACTTTTTATTTTACTCTCTGGAAAGGGGACGAACATCACTTGCGAGTCACAGCGCGCTCCTGACAGAGCCCAATGCTGTGTTACACCCACCATTGCCTGCCGAGTGCCACACACCTCTGTATTGTATTCCACTAGCTAGTGCATATGCTATGACACTCTCTAGCCCATGTGCACTGTAACACCACCCCGTGAAAATGTCATTCCACACTTGTCTTCGCACGGGTTATATTGCCCCATCTAACGTGCCTTCCTCGATGCCTATGTTATAACGCACAGTGCTATGCCATACATATTACAATTTGGGATCCATATCTTTGTCACAGTGCATATGCAACGTTACACTCCCCAGCACATATTTTATATTACAACTTTAGAGACTAGTTAGGTTACACAACACTGCCCTGTGCATATTACACTCCAAGGCGCATATCGCATAGCACGCGCTAGTGCCTGTGCTATCTCGCGCTCTCCAATGAATCTGTCATTGCGCACAATGTATTGCATATTATATTTCACGCCTGGTTCATCTTATATCACACTTTTTGGTGCATAGTTTATACCATACACTATATCTAGTTTTCATTTTCAATCGTGCTCTCAGGACTATGTTCTATATAACACTGTGTTCACCTACCCTTTTCACGGGCATTACATTTTGCGATAGGGGGTGGAGGGTCAGGGGGTGTTTTTGCCAAGTGAGCCCGGAGTCACAGTCACTAACGTCTTCTTCTTCCTGAATAAAAGTGAGATTATGCTGCATACTTGTTCATATTTTAAGTAGTTTGCACAGACAAAATGTTTTAAAAACAATAAAGTTTCTAATACCCGCCTTCTCTGAACAGTTAGCTTGCTGCCCCATCCCCCTCCTCCCTATCCTCTGTTGTGTGAATCCATGGACTAGCCTCCTCTCTCCTGCCATGCATGGTCTGATGTGCTGCCACTGCCCTCAATTTAGTATGATGTACCAGTCCACTCCTCCTGCCCTCCATTGCCCAATTCTATGCCCCATCATTGACCTCCTGCTTAAACTCTGTGCTTAGCTTGCTGCCCCTATTCTCCTTCCCCCTGCCCTCCGATGTCTTTGTGCATGCCCCTGCTCCATCCTTTTTGCCCACCATGTCCCATGGACCTGCCACTCCTATCTACTCTGAGTGTTCTGTTGAGCTGCCACTCCCCTCCCACCTGCCTAGCATTGTCAGATGACTGTAACCTGTCCCTGCCACCTCCACCCTGCCTGTCCACATGCCATGCCTCTATCCTCTTCCTCCTGTCCTACATGGTCCATTGTACTGCCACACCCTTCTGCCCTCCCTGGTCTGTTGTGCTGCAACTGCTCCTCCTGCCTGCCCCGTGTGGTCTGTTGTGAGGCCCCTTCCCCTGAACTTTCTTGTCTGTGCACAGGTCCTGACCCTCCCTTCTATCCTCCATCGTCCTTTGTGCATGCCCCTGCACCCTCCTTCTTGTCCATCATAGCCATTGTGCTGCCACTAACCCTCCCACTTGCCATGCATGGTCTTCTGTGCTGCCATGGCCCCTCCCACCTTCCCTGTGTGGTCAGTTAGCTGCCCCTGACCCCCTCCCACCTTCCCTCCATGGTCTGTGTGTATGCCATCACAGTCTCACTGTTGCTCTTCATGTTGTGTCTTGCTTCTAGTGCCCATCCTGCCTGACCTCCATGGCCATCTTGCTGCTCCTGCCCTGCCCCCTTGCCCCCAGCCCTCTGTTTACATGTGCAGACCCCTACTCCCTCCCTCCTGGCTTGTCTGTTCCATTGTAATGCCCCTGATCCGTCCCTCCTGCCCTTTATGGTCTGTTATGCTGCAGCCTTCTCTCCTGTCTGTCCATTATGGTCAGCTAGCTACCATTGCCTCTTGCCCCTCTGTTCTCTGTTGTCCATGTGCATGGTCCTGTCCCCTCCCTCTTGCTTTCTATGGATTGTTGTGCTGCACTCCCGTCCTGCATGCCCTGTGTGGTGTATTGTGCTGCTGCAAACCCTGATGCCTGCCCTGCAGGGTCAGTTTGGTGCACCTCTCCATGTCTCTCCTGTCCTCTGTTATCCAAGTCCATGTCCCTATCCCATTTCCTTCCATGATCCAATGTACCATACTTGCGAACATTTTGAACTTGGTAAGAGGGAGATTTTGAAAAAAAAACTGGGGTATTGATTTTCCCCTTTGAGTTACATTGAAAAAGAGGATATTGTAGACAGGAGACAGATCAAATAAAGCCCATTTGAGCTTAAAAACATTGGACGTTTCCTGGCTGAATCGGGTCTGTTGGCATGTATGGTTGTACTACCATTGCCTCTTCCTTCTGCCCACAATGGTCTATTACATTGCCACAGCCTTGAAGGAGGGTAGATTTTGTATCACAGGGGGCCCCTGGCCCGTTCTGTCCACACCTGAAGTATGAGACCCTTGTCCTTGCCCTGCCAGCCGCATTTGTAGGCCGTATTAAATTGACCAGCGGGTCCTGTGTTGCTATATAATTATCCTGAGACATCCTTACCACTCAGCCAGCATAAAACCCCTGTGTAGGCCCTTCTGTTCAATATGTAGGCCTCTTTGTTAAATTGACCATAGCTCTGCAATTTTAGTGTATAGCAGTCTGAAGGCAGGTCTGCGAGGCCTTCTGCTCCAAACTAGTAGCCCCCACCCTACCCGAGTGCTCCGTGCTCGGTATCAAAGTTCAACATCCCCCTGAAGCTGTCGACATACAGTAGGCTGCATCCTGGACTGGTACTTACTTCCTGGGCAGGTTTCCCGCTTTTAAGGAAGTGGCAACCGCAGAGCGTCAAGTTAGGAGAACTGAGGAGATTTTATACATGAATATATTGAATTCCTGTACAATACCCATTATTTTCTGCTTGCTCTATGGAACTTACGATAAGCGATTGGCCTGAGAGACTGACCTTTTCACCCAGTCCATTGTCAGCATTAAGTGGGTAAATGACGAAATGTCTGGTAAAATCTGCAGACGAAGCTTTTGGGTAGCATACGTAGGTAGATGTAGCATGCAAAGGAGCCCACAAAATGATATAAAAAGGGAGCACCCACAGATATCGACGGACAACTTCGCCGTCTGTATGTAGTTTAACAGGCTGTGCAGGTTTTCCCCAAGAACTGGGAGCTATTGTCTTCCTTTGCTTAAAATGTCTTGCTCTGCTTTGCTTGAAGTATCTTATTCTATTTTACCTATATGAAATGTCATGTTATGTTTAACCATTGTTCTCTTTACTTTTGCATTTAAAAGATGTTGTATTGTAATTGCAGGAATGCTTGCTCTAAGAGTAAATGTGAGTGTCCCTAGGTAACATTTTCCTTGGTGTAACTTGTTTCTCATGATGCATTTATAGATGTGTTTTCTCTCTCTCTCTGTCAGTCCATTAATTGAGATACAGAGAATATCATGACAGCTGTATGATTATCTGGATTCTGTATTTTGTACTTTATGTCTCTATTCTACGGTTTCTTTGAAGTTGCATCTTCTCATTAAACTGCCATTGTATTCTGCCTCCAATTCCATGTCTCATATGTCTGTTTTCTTCATTTTTGGAGCAAGCGTTCCTAGGCACCCCGGCTCAAATTAAGGTGCCCCTTTTGTCCCTGACTCACTCTCCTGCTCAGTTCTGTGGTGGCTCCCGGGGCTCTGGGGACCGCCCCTAGCTTCCTTGACCCGTAATAGATCTTCCCTCCAACAGCCTCTCTTGCAAGTCCTGTATTGTTGGTTTGTTGCCCCTGCCCCCCTTTCCACTGCCCTCCATAGTCTGTTGTGCTTCCACGGCCCTTCCTGCCTGCTCAGTGTGGTTAAATTGTTGCCTTTGCACCCTCCTACCTGCCTTCAATTTTCAGAGTCCGTGCCCCTGGCCTCTGCCTCTCAACAGTATCCTAATGAACAACTAGATTGCTAACATTCTATATTTATTACAAAAGTGTGGAACGCCTGACATCATCTTGATGTAATCAAAACTGTAATACCTAGAGCATTCCTTTAGAAATTACATATATGAGAGGGTCTTATTGGCATCAAAATTATGGTTAGTGCTCTAAAAGACTAAAATAAGGACATATTTTCTGAGTTTTCAAATAGCGACAAAGCACTTTTAAATTATTTGTTATCTTTATGTTTTTTTATCTAGTTGACAACTTGATTAAATGTTGCACTTAGGGGAGAGGATGTGGTGTTACTTCCAGAACTGCAGACTTTGCAACTGGGGAACCAGGTTGAAGTTTCTGCTTCAGCTCGACATTCTGTGATTCTGGTCAAATCACTTAGTCTCCCCATGTCTACAACCAAAATGAATTTGTTCTTGTGTGATGTAACCAATGCTCATGTAAAGCACTCCAATACCTGACAAGTCTGCACTATATAACACTGCAAAAACACAAAATAATAAGTGTTTTGCACACTTCTGTCATTGGGCTATATTTGGGCTATATCTGGGTGATTTTGGGCTACATTTGGGCTCTTTTGTCTCCGGTGGCCATCTTGGGAGATTTATTTGTTATGAAGTTTCCTAATTTCCTCATGTACTGCAGTCTCCTCAGTCGGAAATGCTTTCAGTTTTTTACTTTGATTCCATCATGAAGGTATTTAGATATGTCACACATTTGCCATGAATTCTGAATGTTAGCACTCTAGTTGCTCATTAGATCACTGTAGTAAAACTACTGTTCACCATGGAAGTCTGCTCCTGGTATTAAAAGTGCATGTTTCAGTCTGCATGTCAGAATTTTTTAATGAAATAGAAGAGGATTTGAGAAGTCACTCAAAATGTGCCCTCATTTTCTTTCTTCAGCATTAATCATAATTTCTATGGCAAAATGAACCCCCTCATTGTGTTCCTTTTTAAATTAAATGTTTTAAGTGTTACCAGTTTATTCCAATCAAGATGGCTTCAGGTGTGCCATACTTTTGTCATAATGAAGACAGTAAGTGCTCTAGTTGTTTTTAAGAACATTCTTGGACATTCTGTCATTGGGCTATACTTGGGCTACATCTGGGTGATATTTGGGCTACATTTGGGCTCTTTTGTCTCTGGTGGCCATCTTGGGAGACTTATTTGTTATGAAGTTTCCTAATTTCCTCATTTACTGCAGTCTCCTCAGTAGGAAATACTTTCAGTTTTTTACTTTGATTCCATCAAGAAGGCATTCAAATGTGTCACACATTTGCCATAAAATCAGAATGTTAGCACTCTTTTTGCTCATTAGATCACTGTAGTATAGCTACTGCTCACCAGGGAAAACTGCTGCTGGTATTGAAAGTGCATGTTTCAGTCTGCATGCCAGGATTTGAGAAGTCACTCAAAATGTGCCCTAATTTTTCTTTCTGCAGCACTAATCATACTTTTTATGGAAAAATGAACCACCTCATTTTGTTCCTTTTTAAATTAAATGTTTTAAGAGTTACCACTTTAATCCAAGCAAGATGGCTTCAGGTGTGCCATACATTTATCATAAGTAGGACGGTTAGCTCTCTAGTAGTTCTTTGGAACACTCTGGAAAGCTGCAGTAGAACACAAAGGAATCAACTGACAGTCTCTGCCCTTGTTGGATGTACATGTTTTACTGAGAATGTCAGACTTCATTCTCACATGACTGAGAAAGATAATGTGAATTTACAGAAAATAAGCTCTCAGTTTAGCTTATAGATCACCTTCCAAACCTCTGTGGTAAAAGCATGAGAAAATATTTTTCTCTCAATCATGATATCCCAGCAGAAGGCTTTTTCACATGGTGAAATCACCTTAGAACATACCACAATTCCTAAAATGAGTATGGTACCATCAACAAATGATTTATAATGTAACTAAAGTCTTAAAATCTTCTATTAACTGCAATGCTTTTTAATGAGGTGCTATCATGTATATTGGTCCCAAGATGGCTGCCAACACTTCTTGGATGAAGTGCTGACAGCCAATCAGATCTCAGGATGAGATGTGTGGTTAGGCTCCGCCCACATATATATATTGATTTAAATGCTATTTTCTCAGGAACTACTGAACAGATTTACACCAGACCTACAAAAGGCACTTCCTTGACCTGAGGACTACCTCTCTGCCAAATTTCAAGTAACTCTGTTCAGCCGTTCGGGCTGTAGCTGTGTCTAAAGGTCCTATGGAAAAATGCATGGGAAAAACGCGTTTTGGGACCCCCCTTTTTTCTCAGCCCCCGCTTGACGAATCCCCCCGAGACTTTCAGGGTAGGAGCGGAGCGTAGCGCCCCACCTATTTTGAAAATTTCGCGAGGATTCATCGACCGGCGCCAAAGTTATTCCAAATAGAATGTTGCGGATTTCCTATGGAAACAGGGTCCTAACTATAACTATCTACTGGCGACCGCCAGTAGATAATATATATATATATATATACCACTACTTACCTTAACCACTTTTACCAAGTATATCAATCAGGGGTTTATGATGCGCACTACTCACCCGTGAGGGTCTCAAGGCGCTGGTTGGGGCGGGGGCAGCTCCAAATCAGTCGAAGAGCCAGGTCTTGAGGTCTTTCCTGAACATGTGAAGGGTCGGGGAGCGTCTGATGTTCACAGGGAGCTCGTTCCAGGTCTTGGCTGCGATCTGGGAGGAGGACCTCCCACCTGTTCTGTTTCTGCGGATGCGGCGGACCTCTGCCTGTGCGAGGTCGGCGGAGCAGAGTTTTCACTTAGGTACGTGGAAGGATAATCTCTCATTGAGGCATTTGGGTCCAATGTTGTTGAGTGATTTGTAGGTGTGGGGGAGGAGTTTGAAGGTGACCCTCTTCTCGACGGGGAGCCAGTGGAGGTCTCGTAGGTGCTGGGTCATGTGTTCATGATGGGGAGTCCCGAGGATGAGTCTGGCTTCGGCGTTCTGGATGGTTTGGAGTTTGTGTAGAAGGGTTCTGTTGATACCGGCGTAGAGGACATTGCCGTAGTCCAGTCTGCTGGTTATGAGTGCATGAGTGACGGTTCTTCTGTAGTCGGGGGGGGATCCATTTGAAAATCTTGCGGAGGCTGCGTAGGCAGTTGAAACTGGTGGAGACGACGGCGTTGATCTGGTGTTTCATGGAGAGGGAGGAGTCGAGGATGATGCCGAGGTTTTGTACGTGGTCTCTGGGGGTGGGTGGGCTCCTGATGGCGGCGGGCCACCACATGTTGTCCCAGGCGGAGGTGCAGGGTCCGAGGAAGAGGACCTCGGTCTTCTTAGAGTTGAGCTTCAGACAGCTGTCCTTCATCCAGGCTGCCACATTCTTCATTCCTTCCTGGAAACAGAGTCTGGTGTCTTTGGGCTTATTCGTGAGTGAGAGGATGAGCTGGGTGTCGTCGGCGTAGGATACAATGCTGAGCCTGTGCTGTTTGATGATGGCTGCGAGGGGGGCCATATATATGTTGAAGAGCATTGGGCTGAGCGATGATCCTTGAGGTATTCCGCAGTTGATATTGGTGGGTTCGGAGAGGAAGGGAGTGAGTCTGATCCTTTGGGTTCATCCAGGGAGAAAGGATTGGATCCAGTCGAGGGCAGGTATCCCCATGTTGTGAAGTCTGGCCGCAAGTGTGTGATGTGAGACGGTGTTGAAGGCTGCGGAGAGGTCCAGAAGGATGAGGGCCGCGGCGTGTCCCTGGTCGAGTAGCATGCGGATGTCGTCGGTGGCGGCGAGGAGGGCGGTCTCGGTGTTGTGGTTTCTGCAGAATCCAGACTGGGAGGCATCCAGGATGGAGTTCTCTTCGATGAAGGTGGTTAGTTTGGCATTCACGAGTCTCTCAGTGACTTTGGCCGCGAAGGGGAGGAGAGAGGTGGGACGGTAGTTTTTCAGGTCCGTTGGGTCGGCCGTTGGTTTCTTGAGTAGGTGTTTAACCTCCGCCCGCTTCCAGTCATCTGGGAAGATGTTGGACATGAAGGAGGCGTTGATGGTTCGTCCCAGTTCAGGTGCGATGGCAGCAGAGGCCCTGTGGAATATGTACGGTGGGTAGGGGTCCGAAGGGGCTCCTGAGTGGGTTTTCTTCATGGTCGCATTGATGTGTTCTAAGGTGGCAGGAGTCCAGTTCATGATAGATGGCTTTTGGGTGGCGAGGGGGGGTGGTGTCTGGCGTCTGTTCATTGAAGTTGTCGTAGAGGACCTTGATGTTCAGATGGAAGTAGGAGCTGAGCTTGTCGCAGAGTTCTTGGGAAGGTGTGACGTCCGCGGCTTCACTGGAGGGTTTGGCGAACTGCTGTATAACGTTGAACAGTTGTAAAGTATATGCCTTTACCACTCATGCCTTTGCATGGTAAAGGCATATGCATGGTAAAAGTGTGCATTGTTATGGTAACGCATTGTAACAGCACTTGCGTTGTTACAACTGCGTTGTAATGGCATGTGTTGTTTTGGCATGCAATATAAATGATATATTTGCAATCAGGCAACTTGGCTGTGGAAGCAAAGCTCCTGGGGTAGAGATCAGCAGGACAGGGGGGCAATATTCAGCACAGGGGCTGGACCACCAGTGGCACAGGGGCGGCCGGGTGCAGTGAGCCAAGGCGACATCGAGGGCTCTGTGGATTTCAATGGAGCTCTCCGGTTCGGTAAAGATGCTGCAGGGTCAGACAGGGAGGTTTCCTGGAGGCGACCACTTGCTGAAGAGGTAAGTTTGGATCTTGGGTGATGCCTGGACACCGTCAGTTGTGCCACCCAAGGCCATGGGGCGTCGGGTGCAGGGGAGTGTTTTGGTGTCGGGTTCTTCTTACCAGCTCCGATTGCAGGGACCCTTTAAATTGGGATGCAGGCCTCGGCTTGAAGCTTTAGGAAGGTCGGGGATCACCAGATCCCAGGTCAGGATCACTGGGGAGACCACCTCGTGGTGGTGAGCCACTCGAACTCGGGCCGTGGGCGGTGGGTGCAGAGTGGTGCATAATTGCAGAGCCGCCTGGATCCGAATTCTGTGGGTGAGTATTGTTAAGCAAATCCGGTGCTCACTGGAGACAGAAGATTAAAGATGGTTGCATGGCAGGGTTTCTGGGCTCTGGGGGGCTGCTGGACATGCTGGGTTTTCGCTGTAGTCAGGTCGGAGTCAGGACAGGCCGGTAGAGCTGGGACCAAATCAGTTGATATCCTCTTCTTCCTGGGTCAGCACAGCCCTTCGGTCCTTCTTCTTTCTACCTCGAATCTGAGGAGGCAAGGTTCTGGCTCACCCCTAACTTCAAAATTTAGGGGCGTTAAAAGGGTGTGCAGGTCAGGACCAATGGGTCCTTTCCTTGGGTTAGTACATCCCCTATTATGCCACCCTCCTGTGGGATTGGGCATGAGCCTCTTTCTAATTGGCTTCAAGATGTAGGGTACTAAGATGTGTGCTTCACGTCACCCCCCCACCTGATGTGTGGGGTTGGCAAAGGTGGGCACACCTCTCCTCCTCGCTTGGTTTTCCTGCTGATTCTCCTGCCTAAAGTGGGGGGCAGAACTGGTGGGAGCCAGTTTCTGGGGGCAGCAAAAGGCAGGGACTGATTACAAAGGTGACAGGCCTTTGAAGCTTCCACTTCGTGAACCAGCCCATCCTGGGGGAGGAGACATGACACCTCTGCCCAGGATGGGCTGTGTTTCTGAACCCAGAGCACGGAGGCTCTCTACCCAAGGGTTCAGAAACCTATCTGCTGGGGGCAAATGGCGGGCAGCCATTTAGGAACCACACCAGGGCTGGATGTTTTTCAGGGGCCATCTCTGAGATGCCCTCTGAGTGTATTTTACATTAAATCCCACACTGTAACCAATGTAACCAGCTGTCTTTTGTTATATTGTCCCTGTAAATGATAATACATTTTTTTTTTTAAAACCACACTGGCATCAGTGTGGGTTTAATGTGCAGAGAAGTTTGCGACCTAACTTCCCAGGTTTTAGTAAAGCCATTATGGAGGTGTGGAGTTAGTAATGACCAACTCCCAGACCATATACTCTTTATGGTTTCACTACACTTACAATGTCTAAGAATGGAATTAGAGACTGTAGGGCATGGGTACTCACAAACATTCTGCCGGGGGGCAAAATTACAGTGTGGTTTTTGGCCGAGGCCCGCACTGGTAGGGGTGTGGTCAGTGGGGGGCAGGCTAGAGTACTGCCATCTCACACCCTGTATCTACTACCCATAGTAGTCACTCAGTCTCTCTGTCAGTCAGTCTCTCTCTCAGTCAGTCTGTCTCTCAGTCGGTCTCTCTCTGTCAGTCAGTCTCCCTCTCTGTCAGTCAGTCTCTTTCTCTAAGTCAGTCTCTTTCTCTAAGTCAGTCTCTCTCTCTGTCAGTCGGTCTCTCTCTCTATCAGTCTGTCTCTCTCAGTCAGTCAGTCTCTCTCAGTCAGTCAGTCTCTCTCTCCCTCAGTCAGTCTCTCTGTCAGTCTCAGTCAGTCAGTCTATCTCTCTCTGTCAGTCTCTCTCTGATAGTCAGTCTGTCTCTCTCTGTCAGACAGCCTCTCTCTCTCAGTCAGACAGTCTCTCATTCAGTCAGTCAGTTAGTCTCTCTCTCTCAGTCAGTCTGTCTCTATCTCTCTCTCTCCCTCAGTCAGTCTCTGTGTCAGTCTCAGTCAGTCAGTCTGTCTCTCTCTGTCAGACTCTCTCTGACAGTCAGTCTGTCTCTCTCTGTCAGACAGTCTCCCTCTCTCAGTCAGACAGTCTCTCTCTCAGTCAGTCTGCCTCTCTCTCTCAGTCAGTCTATCTCTCTTAGTCAGTTTCCCTCAGTCAGTCAGTCTCTCTGTCAGTCTCTCAGTCAGTATCTCTCTCTTTCGCTGTCAGTCTCTCTCTGTCAGTCAGTCAGACTCTCTCAGTCAGTCAGTCTCTCTCTCCCTCAGTCAGTCTCTCTGTCAGTCTGTCAGTCAGTCTGTCTCTCTCTGGCAGGCTCTCTCTGACAGTCAGTCTATCTCTATCTGTCAGACAGTCTCTCTCTCTCAGTCAGACAGTCTCTCATTCAGTCAGTCAGTTAGTCTCTCTCTCTCAGTCAGTCTTCGTGTCAGTCTCAGTCAGTCAGTCAGTCTCTCTCTTAGTCAGTCAGTCTCTATCTTAGTCAACCAGTCTCTGTTAGTCAGTCTCTCTCTGTCAGTCAGTCTCTCTCTCTGTCAGTCTCTCTCTCTGTCAGTCAGTCGATCTTTCTCTCAGTCTCTCTCTCTCTCTCTGTCAGTCTCTCTCTCTGTCAGTCAGCCAGTCTCTCTCTCTCTCTGTCAGTCAGTCAGTCTCTCTTTGTCAGCCAGTCTCTCTCTCCCTCCCTCAGTCTCTCTCTCTGTCAGTCTCAGTCATTCAGTCTGTCTCTCTCAGTCAGCCTCTGTCAGTCAGTCTCTCTCTGTCAGTCAGTCTCTCCCTCAGTCAGTCTCTCTGTCAGTCTCAGTCAGTCTGTCTGTCTCTCTCTGTCAGTCTCTCTCTGTCAGTCAGTCTGTCTCTCTCTCTCTGTCAGTCAGTCTTTCTCTCTGTCTCTCTCTCTCTCTGTCAGTCGCTCTCTCTCTCTCTCTCTGTCAGTCTCTCTGTCTGTCTGTCAGTCAGTCTCTCTCTCTCTCAGTCAGTCTCTCTCTGTCAGTCTCAGTCAGTCAGTCTGTCTGTCTCTCTCTGTCAGTCTCTCTGTTAGTCAGTCTGTCTCTCTCTGTCAGTCTCTCTCTCTCTGTCAGTCTTTCTCTCTCTCTGTCAGTCTCCCTCTCTCTCTGTCAGTCAGCCAGTCAGTCTCTCTCTCTCTCTCCCTCTCTCTGTTGGCCTGTCTCTCTCTCTCCCTCAGTAAGACTCTTTCAGTGAGTCTCTCTCAGTCAGCCTCTCTCTGTCAGTCTCTCTCTGTCAGTCTCTCGCCACTCTTCCCTCTCTCTCTCTCTCTCTCTCTCTCTCCACTCTCCTCTCTCTCTCTCTCTCTCTCTCTCCACTGTCTCTCTGTCTTGCAATTCTAACTCTCTCTCATCTCTCTCTCTCTCAACTCTTTATCAACTCTCTTCTGACACTCATAATATTGGGTTTACATTGCCTGCAAGGTCCGCGGGCCGCCAAGGAAGGCGGCGCGGGTTGTACTATGAGTATCACGGCTGTAGGGGTACAGGGCAGTGGCGGCTGGTATTAACGGGCGTAGGGGGCATTGCCCTGCCAGCTTCAGAAGGAACAGAGAAAAGGGACGGGAGAAAATTAACACCACCGGCATGGAGCAGCTTTAAATGGCATGCTCACTGCGGTGCTCCACTTGACTCATTTTGTACCGATTCCGATTCGAAACATTTTAATATGTCGTTGTTGGGTTTTTTTTAGGTCGAACCTACGGACAAGAGTCTCCTCCTAGAACGCATGTGTCGAGGCACAAGCTAGGAGAGTGACATCATCCTGATGGGAGTGGCTGCACCAAGCATCAGTGAATGGGCTTCAAATGGGGCGCTTCTGACGTGGCCCAGGGTGCCGTCAGCAGAGCCTTATTGACTTGAAGGGGTGGGGCTGGCCAACATCAACACAGTGCAGTGGGTGGCAACGAGTGCAGCAGTCCTTTCACCTTCGCACTGTTAGGCTGTTATTTCATTGAATGGTTGCTGGGGGTGTGGGTTATGATTGACTTCAGTTCAGCTGTTCTTCCTAGTTCCGGGAATTATCAGCACGTGACCTGTTAACTTTTAACGGTTTTTCACATGAGGGAGTGCTGCAGGCAAGACCTCTGCAGTCCTTCCATCACCTCATGAGTCCCCCCCTCGCCACTGGAAATGTCCCCGGCCAGACGAAATTACAAGCACGCTCCAAGTCACAGAAGCGGCGGCGGGCCACAGAGTAAAACAAAAGGTAACTCCGTTTGGTTGATTTTCTATGTTTAAGTGTTTCTCCCCCTCCAAATCATCACAAGCTCCCAAATGTGCCACAGCACCAATTTGTGAAGAAGCTTAACGAAGTGTGCTCATAGATCCATGTGACTGGCGGATATCCATTTTTGGACCTAATAAACATATTAATCACACGTGCCAGAGCGATCTCAGCCTTTTCTACAATCCTAAGCAGTCTTATGAAATATCTTCCAGGGTGAGGGGCTGGCTCTCTAGCTAGCCTGCAGCAGCGCATTAAGCATGCTGCTTGGTATGACTCTCGAGTCCCGACCCAAGAAAGGCACGTGCAGTGCACTTATTATCAGTGAGAAAGGTCTGTCACCAGGGGCTTCTCTCACCCATAAGAACAGAGAGGCAGTCAGGAAGGAGACCTCCCCGAGCGCAGACCTCGAGTGACTTTGCTGCTCAGGAATAGCTGCTGCAGGCAGGACGCTCTCAGCAGTGAGAAGGTAGCAGAAAGCTTGAGAGGAGAGTCTAGTTGTACAAGGGCAGAAAGAAGCTTTGAGTGATAATCACGGTTGTTACTGTTAACGGAAGTTGTGCAAATGCTGAAGGAACTGTGAGTGGCGAATGGGACCCGGGGGGACCGCGGCGCGAGCCGGGTGTCCCCCTGGGAAGGTTCGCGCGATGGTACAGACCACGCAGCGAATCACGTGTTGGGTAGGGGGCGGGGCTTAGGTTTTCACCGTTGGGAAGGCGTTTAGGCGGGAAACGAGCGCTGAGGCAGGGAGACGGTCGTTTTTTGTGCCGTTTTTTGCCTCATTATTTATTTAATTTGTATTTAACTAAAGAAGCTGGTCATGGCTGACGACCCAGCTGTTCAGAATGCGCTCCGTGTTCTGTATGAGGCAGGCCGGGTGGACTTACTGGCCCCTGGTGTTCCTGACTTAATGTCTTCAGCTGTGAGGCGACCGAAGAGAGTGGCGGCGAAAGGTGTGAGCGACGCAGTGGCAGCTTGTCTTCCTGTCAAAGGACGTGTGCAGGAGATGGCCACCAGAGGTGAACTCGCCCCTTTTTCAGCTAAGGATCCACGCGGCAGGCCTGCTCGTTTGAGCTCCCATTCCCGGCTCCTGACAGCGCGCTGCGCCTCTGCACCAGCAGTCACGGTGAGGGAGTCCGGGGAGGTCTCTGTGACTCGGGTGGGATGAGCCCGTCGTCGAGTCAGCGCCAGGGGAGGCGCGGTTTCTAGAAGCCTGCCTGCATCATCACGCAGAGGTATAGGTGGGAAGGGGAGGGGAATGTCTAGTGAGGGTGCTGACATTATGTTTATTGAGTCCCCTTCTCCTGCAAAACGGGCGTCTTTGAGGGGCGCAGAGTATTTTTTGAACAGACCCGGTTACTTTTCTGGGCATAATATTGACATTGCTCCTCCTGTTTTGTCATTGGGACGCTCTGCAGCTTTGGTGGACTATCCTAGCGATAGTGGTGGGGAGGAGGAGGTTTGTCTAGACAGGTCATCTTTTTCTATCCCTTCTGAGGCTTGTGGGGGACGCCTAGCGAAGGGAAATTATTTCGGTAAGCGTTTTTCAGTTTCTGGGGTGTCCCCTTTACCTAGGGGCCCCCCTGGGTCCAAAGGTGTGTATGCTCTCACATCAGCAGTTGGCTTGGAGCAAGTTACTCCTTCTTGTCTCCCTTTGGGTGAAGATGTGTCAGAGAATGTGGCTACGGTGGTACAGAGGTCATCGGAAGATGCTGGGCCTTTACAAGAAGATACTGTTATTAACTCTTCAGACATTGTCTCCATTTTCCCGGCTTCTCGCCCCCCTCCTTGTCACCCGCAGGTGGATTTTGATTCTCCTTTTGGTCCTCAACGTGGTCAATGGATTTGGGTTGAGCATGCTGTTCCTGACTCTTCGGAGGCGGATGCTTGTAATCATGTCTCTGGTCATGGTAAGTTATCGCATTCTGGCACGAGCGGCGAGGAGGCGGTAGGTTATTCAGTCCAGCAGGCAGCTCAAGTTTTTCCTTGAAAAGCAATTCAGAAACAGGTTTCGCCTTTTGGTAACGTGCCATTTTCGTCAAGCGGATCAGGTGCGGATCTTAATATAGCGGCCGAGCTCTCTAATCGGAGGCCTGTGACCAATTGGGAGTTTTACGATGGTGGGGTGGGTGATGGCGAAATGCCAAGTACAAGCAAGGATGTTTGTGAATCTTCAGAGGTGCAGGGTATTCAAGGTCTGGGTTATTTTGATGGTACTGACGATGTTTTTCCAGTAAAGGATCGTGGGGGTAATGATTGTTGTTCCGAACATGTTCCTTTCGTGCCTTCAACGGGTGCGGGGGCAACCAATTCTGCCAGTGTCTTACAGAAGTCAAGTGCGGATTTCACGTCGGACCAAGGGCGGCATCGCGATTATCAGCGTCGTGATGATCCTCGGGAATTTCAGAAGCGTGCTGCACAACTAACGTCAGGTAAGCCTCATTGGTGGGCTGCTTGGTCACAACCTTGGGTAGGCAAAATTTTGCCGGGCTCGGTGGGGGTGGACGAGTCAAATACATCTAAGGTGTTGGGGGTTGGTTTTGGTGGGCATACAAGGGACAAGGCTTTTCGAACATCTATTTCAGGTAATGCGGATAGATCCAGCAAAAGGTCTTCGTTGGGTAGTGGGGTTGCTGAGGTTGGTCCTGCTGGTTCAAGTCAGGTGAAGGCTACTGCTGGGACTCGGCAGAAGCTTCCTTATATGGGTCTTGCCATGCCATTAGGCATACATCTGTCAGTTAACACCAAGAATAAGATTTGGCTTCATGAATTTGTCGATATTTTTAAACTCCTTCATAGGGATATTCAAGCCAGAGAGGGGTCCAAGGAGGAGGAGTGGGAACTTTCTAGGCGGCCCAGGGTCCCAAAGTCTATAGAAAATTGGACTGCAGCTTTTTTGATATATGCTAGCGTGTATTGTGAGAGGTATCCGGACAGGGCTATTTCATTGTTTAAATACATGGACACCATTCGTAAGGCACATTTGCAGTTTGGGGGCTATGCATGGCTTAATTATGATGAAGAATTTAGGGCGAGGATCAGTATGTTTAAAGATAAACCGTGGGGTGAAGTAGATCAAGAGCTTTGGCTGCAGTGGATGTCCTCTGCTCAGCCGGTTGCGTCAACGCACACTGCAAGTGGTCTGCCGATTATATATCGGCCCTTTCTGCCTCGCCCCGCTCCAGTTGGGGCGGGGGTTACAGGAAGGGGTCACTTGCCGATGCCAGGGGCCTGCTGGAATTTTAACCGGGGCTCATGCACTAGGCAATTCTGTAGGTTCAAACACGAGTGCTCCCAATGTGGCGGTAGACATGCCATCACCCAATGCTTCGCTAAACAGCCTCAAGGGGGTTCAGGGAGTTTTCCAAGGGGTGGAGGGGGATTCCCTCAACTTATGTCAAAGGGCTCATACCCCAATTAATCTGATGCGTTTGCTGCCTTGGTTGGAAGTTTATCCTGATTATGAAGCTGCGTCCAAACTGTTTTGGGGTTTTAAAGAAGGTTTTCGCATTGGCTACCAAGGGCCTCGTGATCACCGTTGGGCTGACAATCTAAAATCTGCTAAGGAACTGCCTCAAGTGGTGCAACGGAAATTGGAGGCTGAAATTCAAGCTGGTCGTGTAGCTGGGCCTTTTATTCAAGGCCCCTTGGAGAATTTGATAATATCTCCGTTGGGGGTAGTCCCTAAAAAACGGGTTGGTGAGTTCAGAATGATTTTACACCTGTCATGGCCGGAAGGCCAATCTATTAACGATTTCATTTCCCCTGAGGATTCCAATGTCTCTTATGCGTCCGTGGATGACGCTTTGAGATTGGTACGGGAGGTAGGGGTTGGTGCAGAATTAGCAAAATGTGATATTCAATCGGCCTTCCGTTTACTTCCTATCCATCCATCGGATTTTGAATTGCTAGGTATGTTTTTTAATGGAGCTTTTTACGTTGACAAAGTACTTCCTATGGGGTGCTCAGTGTCTTGTGCCTTGTTTGAAACGTTTAGCACGTTCCTACAATGGTGTTTTTCGTTGAGGAGTGGCCACACACATGTCTGTCATTACTTGGACGATTTTATGTTCATTGGCGATGCACAACTAAAACAATGTCTTAAAGGTCTCGAATTCTTTCAGGACTTGGCTGAGGAGTTTGGTGTTCCGCTGGCTCCTGAAAAAACGGAAGGTCCTTGCACTAAGCTCGTATTTTTGGGCATAGAGATAGACACGGTAACTATGATGGCTAGTTTGCCAACTGCAAAGGTAGAAGAGATCAGGTCTTTTCTTTTGGAGGTTCTTGGTAAGGATAAGATTGAGCTTCGGCAAGTCCAACGGCTTTTGGGCTATCTGAATTTTGCTTGTCGGGTTGTTAGGGCAGGCAGGACTTTTTGCAGAAGTTTGGGTTTTGCGATGTCCGGAGCCTATCTTCCTCACCACAGAATTCGTCTTACCAAAGCCATCAAGGAAGATCTTCGGGTGTGGTTAACCTTTTTGTCAGATTTCAATGGAGTTTCTTTATATTTTCTTGGTGACAATACTATTTGGCAGATACAGATTTTTTCGGATGCCTCTGGAGCACACGGTTTTGGTCTTTTTTGGGAGGGTCGTTGGTGTGCGGAGGCATGGCCACGCCATTGGTTATCACAAGGGCGCAGTATTGCTTTCCTTGAGTTGTTTCCATTAATTGTGGCCCTGATGGTTTGGGGTGTGGAATTCAGTAACAGATGTGTAATGTTCCACATTGATAACATGGCTGTGGTTCAGCTCATAAATAATCAGAAGGCCAAAGATCTAAGGGTGTTGAGGCTTTTGCGTTTTTTCATGTTACTCAGCTTAAAATGCAATATTGTTTTTCGTGCAAAGCACATTCCAGGTGTCAATAATTCAATTGCAGACGCCTTGTCTCGTTCTAATTGGCAGAAATTCCGCAACTTGGCGCCTGGTGCAGACACCTACAAAACTCCAATCCCGCAAGACATCTGGGTGCTGGGGGAATGAGAATCATCGATTTGGTCGAGAAATCGATAGCCCCTGCTACTAGACGCACTTATCTGCAGGCTTGGTCTGAATTTTTAACTTTTATGAGATCACACTGTTTTGAAGGTCCTTTATTGGATTCCAAGTTTTGTATGTTACAGTTTGTTTTATCTTTAGTCAATAAAGGTTTATCACAAACAACCATTTCTGGCAAATTGGCTGGGATTTCTTTTTATGGTCAGCTATGGTGGGGTCAAGATTTAGTTGGGGATGTTTTGTTGCGGCGGATGCTCAAAGGTTTGAGCAGGGAGCGGACACAGTCCGGGCCTTTACGAGAACCTATTACTTTTGGATTGTTACAGCAGTTACTAGTTCAATTGCCTTTTTGTTGTTATGACCTTTGGGAAGTGTCGCGCTTTCGTCTATGTATGATTTGGATGTTTTTTGGTGCCTTTCGGGTTTCAGAATTATTGGGGCTGCGCGGACAAATGGGGATTCGGTCCAGTGAAATTGATTTTCAACGTGGGGTGTCAATCAAGTTATTTTTGAAAAAGTCTAAAACTGACCAGTTGGGTAAAGGTGTTTGGGTTAAGTTGAGTGGGAGTGGGGTTCAAGGATGTTGTCCTATTTGGGAATGGGATTCATTTGTAGGTTCCCCTGATTTCATACATGGGCCCATATTTTTGCATCAAGATGGGTCAAAAATTACTGATGCTCATTTATTGGCTGTTTTACGCAAATCCTTGAAGAGGATTGGGAGGGACCCCTTACTTTTTGGGACTCACTCATTTAGGATCGGGGCAGCTACGGAAGCGGCTAAATTGGGCTGGGACTGGGAGGACATTAAGAGGATTGGTAGGTGGAAGTCTGCATGTTGTTCTCGTTATGTCAGACTATGATGGCTTATCCGTTTGCTTTGATACAGGCTAATTTTTACTTTTCTACCTAGGTCGTGCCATCAATTCTTTTTCATCAAAAATGCGTACTTGGATCATAGGTCATTCCTTCGTCAAGTGGTCTGCTGTTTTTGCAGAACGTCAGATCTACGGCAGGTCGCTCGGACTTCCTAGCAAAGGCCACGAAGTTCTATGGAAGGGTAACGGTGGGATGAGGTGGAGCAAGTTGTTTTCTACGCTATCTGAATTATCAACTGCTAGAGGTTTTCCAGACTTGTTAATCATACATTTAGGTGAGAATGATCTTGTATCTTTATCTGGGTTATCACTCTTGAAACAAATGCAATTGGATCTAGCAGTCATCAAGAACAATTGGGTGGGTACGTCTCTGGTGTGGACCGAATTTATTTATAGACAACAGTGGAGGGGGGCCCGCAATCATTCAGCTATGGAAAAAGCTCGCAAAAAATTAAACTGTGCGATGAAGATTTTTTGCAATGCAATGGGTATTCAGGTTTTGTCTCATGATAACATTACCAGTGTCGAGTATCATCTTTTTCAGGAGGATGGGGTTCATTTATCCCAGTTAGGTCAAGCCTACTATATGATGGAATTACGGGACTTGCTGGCGGGTTTTTGGAATGAGAATCTTTGGTGTGATCATCTTTTAAAGTAGAGTATGTTGTTTTTTTGAGCAATTTTGTTTTTGGGGGTGGGCCAGGAAAACTCTTTGGGTTTTCCTGGGTGGCGGTTTTTTGAGGGTTTGGATAGTCTGGAGCGGGCTTATCCTTCCCTCTGGGGCGGGGGGAGGGTGGAGGAAAAGCTGGACAGGTAAACCAAAATGGTCAAAAAGGAAATGATGCCATTGGGGCAGTACATGGGGTAATTTATGGTAAATTTTGGTTGGGGTATTTTTGGAATTGTTTGTGGCAAAAATGTTTGGGAAGCAATTTGATAATATTTACATTGTCTCAATAAGTGGTTCTTAGTTACCTGTCCTAATAAAGTGACCTTTTTTGCTAAGTCAAAATTTGGTGTGGTCTGTCTTATTGCGCGATGGGACCCGGGGGGACCGCGGCGCGAGCCGGGGGTCCCCCTGGGAAGGTTCGCGCGATGGTACAGACCACGCAGCGAATCACGTGTTGGGTAGGGGGCGGGGCTTAGGTTTTCACCGTTGGGAAGGGGTTTAGGCGGGAAACGAGGGCTGAGGCAGGGAGACGGTCGTTTTTTGTGACCCTCCCTCCCACCCTCTTTTTTCTGTAAAAAATATATATATATATATATATATATATATATATATTAATAAAAAAAAAAATATATACTAATAAAAAAAAAATAATAAATATATATATATAATATATTGATGAATTTTTTGATCTTAAGTCACGTTTAGGACAGGTGACATTTTGTTTCATTTCATGTGTTTTTCTTTCATGCGGTTTTTTGAGGGTTTGGATAGTCTGGAGCGGGCTTATCCTTCCCTCTGGGGCATGGGGAGGGTGGAGGAAAAGCTGGACAGGTAAACCAAAATGGTCAAAAAGGAAATGATGCCATTGGGGCAGTACATGGGGTAATTTATGGTAAATTTTGGTTGGGGTATTTTTGGAATTGTTTGTGGCAAAAATGTTTGGGAAGCAATTTGATAATATTTACATTGTCTCAATAAGTGGTTCTTAGTTACCTGTCCTAATAAAGTGACCTTTTTTGCTAAGTCAAAATTTGGTGTGGTCTGTCTTATTGCGCGAAGGCGAGCCTGTCTCACTTTTTATAGAGCTGTGTGAGTGCTAAAAGGGGTGTGAGTATTTATGCAGTTGTCACTGCTTAAGTGAGCTGTGAGTGCTAACTACAAGAACTGTGAGGCAGCTGCTAGAAGGTTTCAAAACTCTCCTGGAGCCCCTACAATTGCTCAGTTACTAAGGTAGCTCAGTCCGGTGACGCAAACACGGCAGACGTTTATTGCAACAGAATTTGTGGGCTCATCTTTCTAACTCCATTAGCACAGCTCAAGGGGTTAATGCTTCCGTTGCAGAGATCTCTGTATAAACCTCACATCTCACGTACGAATTGTCTGTACTACTGTCTTGTAACTTAGTCCTTTGGCGGCTAATTACCATGAAAAACAATGTTGAAAGTGGTAGTTTAATTACATAAATGATATTTTGCATTCAGGACAGTAATGCAATAATAGCTAGATTTGAATGTTGTTCCCTCCAATGGGAAAAAAAGATTTCTCTTGGAGTGAAATGGTCTACTGCAATACCACCCCCCTCAGATAATTAATGGCCCTCATTTACAGCCACATATAAATAGGAAGCCTTAAGGTAGCTACCAGTGTAGGACAACTAAATAACATCAGTATTCATTTTCCTACCATCTTAGAGTGTGTAGCTATGCCTTTTACACCTACAGCTTTTTCACCATTTTCTTTATGTGGTGTAAAATGCACGATTTGTACCCTATTTTTCAAACTCTTCCCTATGGACAACCCTCCGTTCCCTCTGTGGGACAGATGGGCTTTCTGGCTTCGCTCCCTTAATTTTTGTAATTTGGGACCGTCATTACGGGCCACCAGTTTTCAATGTCACCAGCCACCCTGGTACAGGGCTCATACCACTGTACCCTCACCTGAGGGCTAGTGTACCCTGCTAGAGGGGTGACTTACCTAGGCCACAGGAAGTGGGTTGCAGACATGGCACACAGGGATGTGAATACGGGACGACCGAGGCAGAACAGGTATCATGGAGGGTGAGATACATTGATGAAAGTGTGACTACAGGGTCCACCCCCTTGACCGATCCCAGGTAGCAATTAGCTACTGTCGCTGAAAAATGAATGCGACGCGGTGAAACTACAGTCGGTTGTAAGTACAATCCATTAAATAGCTATATGCCATAGTGTGCATATTAGCTCATATTTCGGTCCTGACGATAGCCATTTGACCTTGTTGGGTACATAAGAATATGGCTGAAACATGTAGACCGTACACAGGATATGAAGGATCAAATTTATATCCTTCACATATCCACCACTTTTTAACATTGACCAATACTCTCATCAATAAAATTAAGGTCAAACAGGACTGAGTATTTGAGCCAATTTTAAAACGAGCACCACACTTGAGCACTATTCACTCACTAGCACCAATTCACCCTAAAAATAACCAGTTCCGCTGTAATCAGGCGTCGCAGCACACCCTGGAAACATTCGGTGACCAGGGTGGGAACCCTACGATGAAGCATGTCACCTACTATGTAGGTTAGGGAGGGTTCTTTTACAAAACGTAAGGGTTTCTTAGGCAGTACTAATATTTGGACCATGCACCCTAAATGAGGAGAGAGATGTATATACAATAACTCAAAAAAGACCCATTCTTTTTGTTTTTCATAGCTTTGTCTTGGAAGAGGAACAGGCTTGTTTCCTGACTTCTCACTCTCATATTGTTGTTGAGACACAGGTATGTGTGCCACGTCGACTCTTCACTTTTCTATGCATCAAAACACACAGCCTGCAATGGCAGTGTGTGAGTGTTAAAGTACTGGGTCTCTAAGGGTGGCACAATAGCTGCTGCAGCCCTTAGAGGCCTTCCCTGGTCACAGTGCCCTTGGTACCATGGTACCTTTTACAAGGGGATTACCTGTGGCAGAGATGTGCCAATTGTGGGTACAAAGGTACCGTTTGGGGAAAGAACACAGGCCCTGGGAACCTGAATGGCAGGGACCCAGGGCACATCAAGTCAAGTTGCAAAATATGGCAAGCAAAAAGTGGGGGTAACCACACACTTTCCTACAGGTGGTGCTGAAGATGGTGCTCACAATGCATGTTTGCAAGCAGCAGATTTTGGCACTCATTTCGACCTCATTGGAGCGGCAACAATAGCGGCTAGGTGGGGGCTTATAGCAGAGGGCATCAAGAATGTAGGAAGATGGTAATCAGCAGCCTACAAATGCTATGTGAGGCTCCCGCAGGGAGGAGGATTCTAGTACGCCTCTACCCCACTGCTCCCCAGTACTTACCTTGGGATGCCTCATGGTAGGGTAAGGCGGTCAGAGGTGTGAGGGAACAGAACACAGTGCTCACAGGCCAGGCCTGCCATTCGGCAGGCACACTGAAAAAGTATGGTAGCGAGTTGAGCCTAAAAAGGTGATGGTGACTACCCCTTCCCTGCATAGAGGGTGAAGCTACGGCTCAAAAGGGCTCCACTTGGCAGCACTAAACGCCATACTCATGCATGGCGAAGAAAGACTTTTATGATATGCCACGAATGTGTCTGCACCCTTGATTTATGACTTGATTCACGGTCCTTGATTGATTCATGACCTGATATTGATTATGGTGTTTTGATTTATGACTTGATTCACGGTCCTTGATTGATTCATGACCTGATATTGATTATGGTGTTTTGATTTATGACTTGATTGCTGACCTGGTTTGATTTATAACTTGATTTATTGTGTTGATGAATTATTTACGACACTGTTGATTTATGATGTCAAATGATGTGATTGATTTATGATGACAAGCGATGCAGGTGGATTTATAAACCCAAATATGAGAGAAGCATGGGTGACTGTACAGCACATGAATAAAGCTGCGGCCGGTAACTTCAGTTTAGCCTCAAAGTAAAATAAAATGCCTCACAGAGAAGGCCCGAAAGCACTTTTGCAGTTGTCAATTTTCTCCTCCGGGAAAGGGGGAGACCAGTCTGCGCTTTTAAGGTGAATGCTGTACGTTCGATAAAAGACCTACGCGTTAAAAAGAGTCCTGGGAAATCATGGGAAGGAGTGGCAGATACCATGACTAAAAAGAGATCTCAGCTATTTTGTTTTCTACTTTAGCTGTTGGCATCTTCCTTCCGGTCAATAGGAAAGTTTCAGCCCCCATTCTTTGTCATATTATGTAGCTGCAACATGAGCTCCCCGCGCCTATACATTCTTGACGGATCAAAGATGGATTACTAAACTTTGTGTAAGGCAATTTAACAAAGTAAAATGAGTATTTGCTTTTAAAGGTGCTGACCCACACTAAAGTAGAAAGAGACAAATCTCTCAAACTGGAGAGTCCTGGCTGGCTTGAAATAGCAACAAAAACTATTCATTTATTTATGTGTTTAATAATTTAATTGACGGTCTTATTTGAGGATCTTTAACTGCAAAGTAAAATTGTACTTTACAATATAAAAAAACACAATGACAATAGGGGCGTACATCGAATAAAGAACTAGAAGAAACAAGCAAAGTCATAGTACAAGGAAACAAACAAAGCTGGGGATTGGGAGGTGGGAGATGAGATGGAGAAAGACCAGCAGAAGCCTGCTGGAGAGATGAAAGAACTACACGGAAAGAAGCATAGAGATAAGTGCATAGGAACGCTGTGAAGAGTAGCACATGTGTAGGTAAGGAGAGTGAGGAGCATCAGTACTGGCCTGAATTAGCCCAAGTAAGGGGAGAAGTCTAAGGACAGGAGTGAAGAACAGAATTTGGGCGCGGAGTTGCCAACAGAAGGTGTGAGGTGCACCTCATACAGTCAAGAAAGAGACTGAAGAAAGCTGTGGCAGAGAGTTCAATAAGCACTGAAGGCATCAGGAAGACGCACATCCAGGCCGAGGACGAGCAAGGAGGCATCTTCGAGATGCAGCAGAAGTTAAGGGGGAGCCAGAGGGAAGTAGAGTAGAAGCACCAACGCGGTCGAGCAGCTTGCTCAGCCCGAGTGGAGTGTAGGAGGGAGATCACGAGAACATCGAGGTAAAAAGGAGGATGGGGCAGTAAGAATAGATCAAGCATCTCGGCTGGAGAAAGTGCAAAGAAAGCAGACAATCACAGGAGGCGAAGATACCAGTCAGGGCTTTTTAGTTAGACGCAGTCTGGGGAGTTTCAATATCAAGCCCATGGGTTGAGGTCGGCTGACAGGGAGTTCCACAGGAAGGCTGCAGCTCCGGAGAAAGATTGACACTGAGCATGAGTAGTTTTGAAGATTGTGGTTTCCTACAAAAGATTGATTTTCTCCTCAGATCTCTTGTACCGCCTAATAATTTTGAGGAGGGTAGAGAAGTAGGGTTGTGAGTTACACTGGACTGCTCTGCAGGTTACATATCCCAGTTTGAATTGTATTCTAGCCTCAGTAAGAAGCAAATGCAACTCAGTGAAAATCAGAGAAATGAGATGGGCCTGCTTTTTTTATAACCAATTTTATTGATTTTTGAAAGGAAAAACAAAAATAACAACACAGCACTGGTATACATTTCCAAATTGATACATTGATGTACCTTTCTCACCAGTTGGGCACAGATATAAAAAGCGACCCAAACACATCTGCTGTTTGAAGGGGAAAACCTCTTCATTCCACTTGAGCCAGCCATTTGCCCCAAATCTTTCTGTGTTTGGCCGGACACCCCCTGGCCTCATACAATGGTTTTTCCTGCGCTGCGCACCAATCTAACCAATCTACGCCTTTGTGCCATTTTACTATGCTCGGGGGGAGGTTGGATTCTTCCAGGCCGCTGCAATGTCTCACTTGGCCACCATGATGGCAGTACCTAGGAAGAGCTTGTCTGCCCTGGATTCGTCTTAGCCATTCATGACCCTCAGGAGTAGGTTCAGGGGCTTGTGTGGTACCTCCCAGCCCAACACGCCCGTTAAATTCTGATTCCAATGCCTCCCAGTATGGGGTAAGACACGGACATGCCCACACCATGTGGAAGAAGTCGGCTGGTTCTGAACCACAACAAGGCGGGACACTGATGTGGTTCTTAGGCCTGCTCTGTAGAGACGACCGGGGTGAGATAAGCACCATGAAGGTAGTACAGTTGGACCAGGCGTAGTCTGGCCAAGGAAGGGATGGTTTTTGGGGCCATCAAGTATCCCGCCAGTCCTCGTCCTCCAGGGGTCCCAACCAGGCCTCCCACCGGTGCCTGAGCGGGACAAGCATTGTTGGACTATTGTTGGTTAGGGAGCGATATATCCTTGAAACTCCTCCTTTCCTTAAATTCCTCATCATGATCTGTGCTTCCATTTGGGCTGAATTTGGGAAATGATGTGCCTGCTGGTATATATGAGGTAAGGGCATGGCGTAGCTGCAAGTATTTGTAGAACTGAGAGGAATGAACGGTGTAGCTAGTCTGTAGATATTGGAATGATTGTAGGTGATCCCCCCAACCACACATCGCCAAGTTGCGAGATGCCAATGAGGTCCCACTTCCTGAAACCCTTTAAGGCCCCAACCTCTTTAAGCCAGGCTCCCTGCCATAGGGGTGTCTGTTGTGTCAACTTGTTCTCCCAGCGGGTGTGACGTAAGGGAGAGCGCCAGGCCAGTAGGACCGATCGGGTCACTGTCGGAATGGCTGAGGGCACTGGCCATCCGTATAGCATTGCCTGAATTCCTGGGAGTCCCAGCTCATCCAGCTCGATCCTGTAGGCTGGGTCTGACCAGCCGCCGTCAAACCAATCATGCAGGACGAGTAGTCGAGTCGCTAAGTAGTATAGGGAGAGGTTAGTCGTACCCATACCCCCGTCAAAGGGCGGTATCTGGCAGTGGATGAGGGCCATTCAAGGTCTCGAGCTGCCCCAAAGGAATCTCGTGGCCATACTGTCCAGTTCTTTGAACCAACTCTGTGGAAGGTGGAACAGGGTATTCTGGATGATGTATAAAATTTGGGGCAATATCATCATTTTAAATAAGGCTATACTCCCAAGAGGGTTGAGTGACAGGGTTTGCCAGCTTCTAAGGTTCTCCTTGTCTTTCTTGACCAACGGGGCGATGTTGAGTGACCATGCCAAATCTGGGAGGAGCGCAATCCAGATCCCTAAGTACTTGAATGATTGCCGTCTAATGGGGATGGTTGACTGCATTCTCTTGAGATGTGAAGGGGCACTAAGGTCGATTTGCCTGCATTCAGACATAATCCTGATACACGCTCGAAAGCGCGGAGGAGCTGGAGGCATCTGGAGGCATCTGGGTTCAGACTGCCTTGGGTTTGCCAAGAAGAGCAAGACGTCGTCCGCTTAAAGGGCGATCTTGTCTGTGTGGGAATCACTCCATTTCCAACCTTGAACCTGCCCATCTGACCGAAAGAGCCACGCCAGCGTCTCCATCGCTAGGGCCAAGAGGAGGGGCGAGAGGGGGCATCCCTGTCTCATCCCTCTGCTGACAGGGAATAACTCTGACTGCGTCCCATTTATAAGAACTCACGCCCTGGGTTTGGAGTAGAGGACCTGAACGAGGCGGCAAAAATGAAGGGGCTAGTTCTGCTGCAATCAGCACGCTATCTAGATACTGCCAATCGACTGTGTCGAAGGCTTTTTCAAAGTCCACAAGTCGAAGGGCCAGATAAGGGGTGAGAGTGTGACGGTTCTCTAGGGCTAGGCGGAGGCGCCGCAGGCAGTGCCTTGTACCATGTGCCGGCATGAAGCTGCATTAGTCCGGTTGGACAAGTTTACAGGGTTATGGTCGCACCCTTGGGCCAAAATTGTAGCATATATTTTAAACTCCATGTTAATGAGCTATATAGGACGGTAGCCCGTACAGAAGGGTGAAGGGGGTTGTTTTTTAGGGATGACAACTATAGTTGCCATATCCCTTTCGGGAGGGAATGTCCCTGATTCCACAACCTCAGCAAACAGATCGTGGAGGTGGAAGACTTCTCGGTATGCGGCATAGTATTCTTGTGGAAAGCCATAGGGGCCCGGAGTTTTCCCAGCCACGACCTGTGCAATGGCATCACTTATCTCCTCCCCGGTGATGAGGAGGTCCAAATTGTCCGGTTCAGCCACACATAGCCGGGGAAGTTGAAAGCCTCCCATGGTAGCCAGTTCGGGAAGTGAGGCCTCAGTCTTCTGGGCCGCGTAAAGCTGAGAAAAGAAACCAGCAAATGCTTGGGCTATTGCAGGAGATGTGCGATGCGTAGCACCAGACGAGTCCTGTATCTCTGGGACTATTCGGTTCACCAGAGGATAGGAGGCCAGTCGATGTAGTATTTTCCCGTTTTTGTCGCCCCAGCCATATACCCAAGCCACAGAGGACCTCCACAACAGCCTGGAGGGGAGCAGTGAGATTTGCTTTATCTCATCTCTCAGAAATGCAAGTTGCCTCTTGTGGCTTTCATCCGCCGTGCTGGTCGTGTCACACTCCAGACGAGTTGCCTGGGCCTCGAGGAGTGTAAGTCTGCTATCCTGGGCCAGCCGCTTATCCTTGAGTTGACCTCTGGTGAAGCTGCAAATCGTGGCTTTGCCCGCTTCCCAGAGCGTGCTGGGGGAAGAGACTGAGCCCTGGTTGGTAAGGAAGTATTGCCAGAGTTCCTCCTCTATCGCTTTTTTGAAGTTTTTGTCCTGGAGTTACCAGGCATTGAGTCTCCATACGGGGCGCACCATGTCCGCGGTGCTTCCCAGGTGTAAGAGAAGCGGTGAATGGTCCAAGATTCCTCGGGGCAAGATGTCAATGTCTGTTTCTCTCGGGCAGTCGGGGGCTGGCATAAAGATCATGTTGATGCGTGCGTGCGTGTGGTGTGCCTCGGAGGTGTGAGTGTATTGGGTGCGTCTGTGGTACCACGTTCTCCAGACATCACACAGACCCAGGGATGCCGCCCAGTCTGACAGTCGTTTCGTGTGCAGAGTCCTACCAGATGAGGGTGCACCTGAGATGTCAAGATCTGGATTCATAACTGCATTGAAATTACCTCTGATCATTGTCTCGCCTATGGGCGAGGAGGAGACAACCTCACTAACCCTTCCCAAGGTAGCAGCAATGATAGCGGGTGGCACGTATACGGACTGGAGAATTAGGATGTTTCCTCCCAGCATTCCCGAGAGGGCCACAAAGCTGCCCTTCGGATCCCTGAGGACCTTAACAGGTACAAAGGGGAGGTTGCGCCTTAAGAGTGTTGCCACTCTGCGTGAGCCCCACTCAAAGCTGGAATGCCAAGCTCTGTCGAAACCCATAGCGTGTGAGGAAGGGACAGTGATTCCCCATAAGGTGAGTCTCCTGGATCATGAGCACATCGGGAGCATGTCTGTGCGCGTGTCTCAGGGTTGCTGTGCGCTTAACTCGATCGAGTAGGCCATTGACCTTCCACTACATGATTCGGAGGGGCTCTTCCCCATTTTGACGAGTGTGCCATGGCCTATGCGTGGGGGTCTAGGAAATGTGCGGCCCTGGTGCCACGGGGGGGCTGGCTCGGGCTGTAGGCAGAAGCACTTTGGGGTTGTGGGTCGCATGCGAGCGCGAGCTGGTGAAAGAGGTGATTGCTGCAAACATCTAACAACAATCAACTAAAACTGAGGACAACTGTCCCAACCCCGCCTCCCCCACCCTATACTTCCGGAACTGAAGCATCTGTTGCCCTGATAACTTCAAGACCAACACGCTAAACTGCTGCGCCTAGCGTGGGAGCTGCGTGGTGGACCCCTCCTTGAACCAGGATCTGACCATTGCATCAGCAGAAAGTTTGATAAGTCAGTTTTGTGGAACATTGTATCTCAAGCCTCTAGTCGAGCTTCTGTCGGCTGCTCGGGAAGACACTGCCCACCTGTTGCTGCTTCAGATCGCTAGGCTTTGCGAACATTCTGTCGATGGATTCAGTTTCAAGAGTGCTGGGGTGGTTTTCCTCTACGAGTGATCGTCCCGGGGACTGGCACCATTGCTGCGGTTGTGGCTTGACGACACCGGGTGGGATCCCAAGCCCTGGGTAGGTATGGTGGGTGATGCTGAAGCACCTCTGCAACCCCAATTCCCCGTTTGTGAGCGAGTTCGTCTTCTCCAGGCTCCAGGAGCTGCGGATGAGGAAGTTCCGCCCCGGGGCCCCGAGGTTGAGGCCGTGTCCTCAAGCCTGAGAGGACATTCCTCTGTCAGCCATGTCCATGCCGACTCCGGAGACTCAAAAAATGGGCATTGTCATGGAAAACGACCCAGAGGTGGATCGGTAAGAGCCATCTGTATTGAAATTTGAGGGTGCACAACTTTTGTTTGACGTCTGTGTACGAGCGCTGCTGTGCCTGGACCTCCTTGGTGTAGTCCGGGAAGATCAATATGTGGTGGCCTTGGTAGATTAGGGTGTTCAGAGAGCGGGCTTCTCATAGAATTGTGTCTCTATCTTTGAAGTTTAGGATCCTCGCGATGATGGGGCGATGCGGGGCGCCCGGTGGTGGTTTGGGTGCCAGGGATCTGTGCGCCCGCTCCACTGCAAACCATGCAGATAGTGTGCCTTCAGGCATCCATGTTTTAGCCCAATTCTCGACAAGGATCGCTGCTTGCCCCTGTTCGGACCTCTCAGGATAACCCACCAGTCGGAGTTTGTTGAGCCTCGATCGTTTTTCAGCATTCGGCTCTTCTGTGCAGCTCTTTTGTGTGGGTCCTTAGTTGGGCGACCTGTTGTTTCAGTTGATGGACGTCGTCTTCGACCATTGATAGCTGGGATTCTGCTTTGGATTTGCGGGCTGTGGTGTTGCGAAGGTCTTGCCTTATTTGCGCCATGCCAACTGAAGCTTGTGAAGAGCTAATGGCCTGATGGATTGTGGTGAGGTCCCATCCAGGGGGGAGGGGGTTTTTCCTCTGGTGCCTTCACCAGAGCCAGCTCCATTTTTGGTGAACTGGTCAATCTTGGTTTGCGTCACGGCTGGCCTCGGTTCCCGGTCCTCCCCATGCTGACCAACACCTGGGGAGCATCTCGACTGTATAGACAGAGCTAGGTTCTTTGTTCCGATTACTTTGGTGGGGTCGGTGAACAACCGTCAAGCGACCCACATCTGGGATAGGGATGATTATTTCAAGTCTCTGGATGGTGGGGGGTCCTCCTCTCCGCCAAGGAGGGCGTGGTAGGCAGGTCGGCTGGTCGGTCTGATCGTTCGCTAGACCCTCAAGGTGACCCGGCCCCATGTCTCAGGCTCATCCACTCCGGACCTGCTGGGTACCAGTAGATTAGCAAGGCTGCCAGGGCTCCCCATCCCCAGTCCAGTTCAACTGATTACTGCAGATTGGGGGAAAGAAAGACTCTCCCCATGGTGTGTTGGTATGCCGCTGGGGAGGAGGCGTCTTCCCAAGCCAGGGTTCACCCCAGGTGCAGTGTCCGGGCTCCTGCACAAGGTCTGTGGCACGGACGGTTTGTGAGTCTTTTTGAGGTTCCAGTGGAAGACCGAAGCCCCTGCAGGTGCTCAGTCTGATGGGGTTGTGGGGCTGAGGGGGGGTGTAGGACAGATGTGAGGCAGATCTAGTTCAGTCCTCTAGAGCACCACCCCCCTCTGGGTCCCGACCAATCCGGGGCACAGGGTCACCGACCCGATCGAGGCCACAGCTGGCCTAAAGGGCCCAGAGTCCTCCGGCAGCATGGAAACAAACTGACCCGACACTCGCTCACGTTGGCCGGGGCAGTACCGCTTCCAGGGCATCGGGCCCCAGTTGTTCCCGGCACTCAGCCTTCCTCGGGCTGCTGGCGGTAAATGAGGAGCAGTGGATGACCTCCTTCCCCCAGGCCGGCCAGCACAGATTGTGGCAGGGACTACTGATTCAGGACCCCAGACCTCGTCTCGCTCAGCCCAGGGGATGCCACTCACGTTGCGTGCTCCTGGGGGTGCGCCCCACCCGAGGTCTTCATTCTGCCATCCAGGGCCTCTCAGGGGTGAGCCGGCTGGGGGGCACAATTCCCGAGTGATCAGGTCCCCAGGTTATGATATGGGCCGCGGCGGGCCGCTCACCCCAGGCTCACTCCGGCCGTGCTCCACTGCCTCGGCGACGTGATCGGATCCATCTGGCCCTCCTCACTTGGTGCCTCCCCTCCGGGGCCGCAGGTCCCTCACTCATCGCCGGTGCAGCTGCAGATGGGCCATTGCAGTTCAGCCTGTTCTGGAATCCTTCAGTGAGGAAGCAGGCACTACTCTGCTGCAGCCTGGGCGACCGGCGCCGGGGCCCACAATCACGCCCTGGTCCGAGCTGGTCGAGGAGCCCAGCCCGCCATTTTAGATGGAGCCGCTTCGCAGACCGGGAGCCGGGTGCAGTCTCAGGCGGCCATCACCGTGCTTGAATCAGCCTCAAAGGTACACTGCTTGTAGTAGCTGGACGGGATCTGCTTCTGGGGGTGATGATTTCCGCCGATAGGCTTGCTAGGTGAGAGGGGATGACGGAGGGGTCTGGAACACTCTCATTGTGCGACCGCCATCTTGACGCCCCAAGCCACGCCCTCCATTTATTTAATTCCAGGGGAGATAATTATTGAATTCAATACATATAATACAGGCAGGCAGAGTGTAATATATCTACATAATATTAACGAAAAATTCAGGTAGTGGTGTTCCTTATAAGGGAAATAACCGCACATCCAATAAGTACACGTGTTTTAAAGCATCAATAATTGGTGTGAAATATTTGTAAGTATTGCTATATTGGCAACCGGGTGCTACATCAGCTTCAAACACCTACTACCAAGAGGTGTCAACAGCTCATTATAAGATAACATGCTTATAATCAAACACAACAAAAGAAGCTACCACAGCACACCTTTTTAACCTAAGTGTCTTACTTATCCAGAAATAGTACTGGTCCTATGTTCACTCAATTGGTCATAAGGTTAATCACACATGATGAGGATGATGAAAAAAGTCCAATATAATCACTTATTTCCAGTAAGTTTCATCAGTGGAAATTTCTTGTATCCTTTATTAATATCCAGAAGTTAAAAATTCCCAGCACACGATAGCCAACACGTGTTTCGTCTGTACTCAGACTTTTTCAAGGCAAAAAGATTATTTGAGAATCTTGACAACTGTAATCAGAGAAGAAGTCCGTCCCCGCAACGCATCATATTGAAGGTTTCTAAATCTGAGTAGGGGTATCCAAAATTTGTGATGATCAAGAACATGCAAAAGTGTAACTGTGCCACACCTGACATCCGACAAGGTTATGGGATCCCAGAACAAAGAACTTTGCAGAGCACCAGTCAACTGAAAAGTGAGCTCCCAGCGCTTATGTGTATGCAACAACGACAAAGTAGTCTTGGCGCAAAATCCACGAGTGGCAAGCAATAGAAAAATATATGGCAACAATCCAAGGGGATTGATGCACCTTGGCCACCAGATTTATTTTTGGGCACTTTTATATAGCGCAAACCCAGGGTAGTTGTAACCAGCGCTTACACTTAAGTTAACATAGATGTCCTTATGTACTCTTCTTTTCTCGGAAAAAATGGATTTACAGAGACAGCAGTGCATTATACGTAAATAGGCAAGATTCCCTTGAAAGACTGCTTTTTACAAAGGGCCACTAAACAGTTTCATTGGGAACCCTTGTATAGCTCGGCACTGGCCACTGACCCATGTAAATGCATAGAGTCAATTTTTCTTTCTTGGAGACTGCAATCAGGGGCTTACTGAGTGCTTAGGAACAAGCAGGCCTTCTAGTGTGTGATGATGTAATGTATCACTACATGGTTTTCCATTAAAAGAATGAAAGAGTATGGGAAAATATGTATGCTACTCTGAAAACTATGGTAGGAGATGTTCTCTATGCTGCAAATGGTGGTGGGTTATGTAAAGCAGAGACTATTGGATGAGACTGAAAAACAGGTAGCAGGTAAGCAGGTAGCAGGTAACAGCTAGAAGGTTAGCAAAAGGGTTGTAAAATGGTTGCCACTTTTAGAAATGTTGCTCTGACAGACAGTGCATTAAATTAGTAACTAAGTAGTGAAGTTAACTGAACACAAAGCCGTTGTGGCAACCCTCCCATTGATGACCTTCTCTGTGAATTCCCTCACTACCATCCTCCAGCAGTGCCCCAAGCTTTTCTCTTACATACATTTCTTTTTTTATATGTCTACTCATTGTTCACTTACATTCAGTTCTTTGATTCTGGTACATGTTAGTCACAGGTTCTTTGCAGCAGGCGCAGGAACCCTTTGCGCTACTCTAGGATGAGCTGAAACTGCCACTACACAAAACTCCCCTCTCTCTCCAGCAGGAGCATTATTCACCGTCATTATCATGATATTTTTATTGCTGCCTGAAGACTGATGGGCACCCAAGGAAATTAGAAGCACCTGCTTTCAAGCCCAAAGGTTATTGTAAAAACACAGCGACCCCCACCCTACACACTCTGTAAGGTCAGTGCCAGGTGAGGCTGCACAAATGTCCTAAAGCTGGCCCTGATTGAACACACACAGCAACGGCATTAATCCATCTTGTGTTGTGTGAAACAAAGAAAACATTAAAAGCAGTAGCGAGCTTTTGAATAACAGCACTATTCACCAACTTCTTCGTGCTGGGCCGAAGCCAGTCCGATCGGAAAACAGCAATTTCAATATTTCATTTTATCAGCCTTGACCAGAGGCATTTGTACAGCACACTTTCTAAAATGTAATTGAAAAGTAGCTTCGATACTTCATTGTGAACAAGGGCTTACAAAATCATCATACAATAAATTATTGTTTCTTGTAACATGGGGGAGCTCACGCGTGTTACAAACCGCGCAGACTCACTGAAATGTAAAGTAAGCATTTCTTGTGAATTCGAGCACCACTGACACAAAAAGCGAAAACATCATGTATAATACTCCCTGCTCCGAGCTCTAAGGGGGCCCATGGCAACACTAACAAGGAGGTCTACCAGCACTGTAATGCCACTGCACTTCAACACCAAGAAAAAGGCTGTACCTTTCATTGGCATCAAATTTAAAGGATGTGGCTAGTGCCCGTGAAGCAACTATGTGCGCGCTTTGCAAGAGTGTGTGCGCGCTGGTGGAAGGAAATGTGCGCGTGCGCTGGTTACAGGGAATAATGGTCAGGAGTCATTCCTCCTTCAGAGAATATGTGCTCAAAGAACTTGAGTTTGTTCTTGTGAAACTCACACATTGCTGCATTCAGAGTGAGATCTGCATCAGCAAGTAATTGGCACTCTTGTGTAAGATCTTTGTCATGTTCCTTCTGTGTTGTTCCAAATACCAATATGTCATCACTGTAACTGAAAGCATGTGTAACAGTTTGAATTATTTGGAGTATAACATCTTGAAATATTTCTGCAGTCAAAGATATTCCAAAACTTAGGGGGATATTTATGAGGGCTTTACGTTATTCTTGCATCACGCAATGTGGTACATGCATGACTCAAACCTTTCAGTCATATTTATAAAGCCACACAAACCCACTTTGAGTGGAATCGAATAAATTCACTAATATCGAGTCAAGCAACGCAGCGCAAATCGATGCATTGCTTTACTTTACGCAAGGGGGTGTTTCATGGACTTTGCAGTTTTTTTTAATGCATTCCCAGATTTACAAGGACTTGTAAACCTGGGAATGCGTCAAAATCTTATGCCTTCCCAGGGGAGGCGTGACAAGGAGAAATATCTATCTTTCTCTTTGTTTTTTCATTTTTCTATGTGTGCTTTATTCTTTATGCTTATTTAATTCCTCTTTGAAGTTCTCTGAGAACTTTGAGAGTCCTAATGCTCATAATATCAAGACTCTACAACCAGTAGCCTGAGAAGACGCATGCAGAGTTACACTACCAACCCCTCAACAATGCAGTGTGTGCTACCTCTTAAGGTAAACATTTTAAGAAGATTATCAAGAGACTATGGATAAGTAAGATGAACTACATTATTTTTTTCAGTGTTCACTGAATTACAGTATATACATAGAGATGGTACCCAGTAAATTGGTAAAGTGTGTGGACTATGGAATGCGTAGCTGAAACAGGTTCATACTTTCTCTCTTGTGTGTGTTAAGAGAGACTATCTAACATCACCAAATGTACTAAGAGTTGTCAAGAGTGCTCGGAGGCTCATGGGCGTGGCCTCATCTTGCATGTATGACTGGAGAGTGTTATAGAAATGTTCCCCTAAGGCATAGTGAGAAGCATACTAAATGCAACTTGATGATCAGCAAAATAGAGACTATCGGGCCTCTAGAAACAGGTATAGTGCCTAACCGCCAGGCAATATTTGAAGGAAATACAAAGTGCTAAGTTGTTTCGAGGTCTATTAGAATATTTCCAAGACACAAATCATTAATCATCAATTAGATGCTGTTTATTCTTTATCATTTCATAAAAAAGACAAATGGCCAACATGTGTTTGACGAACCGTATAAATTACATTTGTTGCTTCATCAGGGCCATGAGCTAATTTAACGTATAGATACGAACCTCCTCATAGGCTACGGTTTAAGTTCTTCATCAATATTTACATTTCACCATTAATGTTAAGAGCATTTCTGTCCTAAACATTCGAAAGTGGAAAAGGATAAGAGGATAAGTGATTAAGTGAGTTTTGACCAATTTTCAAAAATTTTCCAGCATAAATCAGTTGTAGTGTTGAATAATCCCAACTGCCCAGCAGCTGTTATCAGGACGGTTTTGAAAAACAGTCTAAACTCACCTTATCACTTATCCCCAAAAACTTTTGTTTTCTGAAAATCTTTTTTATTAAACATATAGTCGATCCATCATTATAATCAAATAGCAGCAAGTAGATGTATTTTGGCAATATCAGGATTAAGAGATACAACAATACATACACATGGCACAGATTATAGTCGTAGCACCTAATACACCTCATGTTTACTACTCTAGTATTGCCTCGCCTCTGCCTCCCCATCCATCTATGTCTTATATTTCTCCCATGGGTTTCACATTTTTTCCCATTTTTTGGACATCCTCTGCTTTTGTATACACCTCTTTCTGCCTGCCTGCACCAGTCTAGATCCTGCTTCCAATTGGTAAGTCTCGGTGGGTCTAGCGCCCCCCCATGTCCTTGCTATGATTCATGTTGCCACCCCTGAGGCCAGCATAAGCCACGTCTTTGTGTGTGTGGGCTACTTAGTCTCTCTTATCCAACATTTTAATATTAGAAAAACTAAATACACCTAGCCTACATATGTATGCAAAGTATTAAACACACTTACAAAGCAAATAGCATCCCTCAGAGTCTCCACTAGATAGAAAATCACAAATCCCACTGTTACAGAACATGTCAGAGTTGTGTGTGCTGGCTGGAAAATGTGCAACAAGGTCAATAATAACACAGGATGCATCACACACATCATGTATACTTAAGGAGTGAGTTTGTCTGATTACGGAATAAAAACACATTTTCAGATGATGGACATATTGCTACATGAGTCCCATCTACCCTACCAATAAAATGTGGGAATAGGGCAATACAGTAAAATGAAAGTTTGTCTGTAAAGTGATAAGTCACTTTGGGAAATAGTCCCTGCTATTGAAATTACGTCCTTGTGCCTGTACTTGGACATTAGTTGGTATAGCATTACTTCTCTCTGTATGTCTTTCTAGTAGGGGTTTAAGTTTAGCTATAAAGTCTAAAATTACCTGGCTACTAAGCCTATATTTTCAAATATCTCCTTCTCAGTTTGTTAAAAAAGGGTTATCCTAACCCAAAAAATCCTTTCCTGTCTTCTCTTCCTCCTCTACAGACCAGCCAGTTCTCGCAACCTCCTCGCCATCACATACAAAGCAGCCATTGTGAAAGGGCCTGAAGCACTCTGGGGCTCTTTAAATAGGTTGCACCTGATTAGCACCTGATTCCATCTGGTGGTAAATTGCAAATGCAAAATCATAATTTGCGGCTATGTGCAATTTGCAAACACTTCATTCATATAAATACTAAATCACTATAAGGAAATTCCAAAAACGATTCACGATTTGGAGTCTCTAAATTCACTCTTCCTTCTATTTGCAAAAAGGACCATCAAAAATGCCTTTAGTACATTAGAAATCCCTATGTCATCAGTCGGTAACCAGTTTGCAACTGTTTACCGAATGGCTAAACGTTCGTACATATGGCCGTTTAAGACGCCAAAATTAATGTATGATGTGATGAACAAAAACAAGGCATTGTTTTTAACATTCAGGTCTAATTTTGCTTGTACAAAAATGGGGCTTTGGGGGGGCGTCCGACCGCCAGGGAGGCTTGCACCCCCTGGGTTTTTGGGCCGGTGGTGTAGCCCAAGCACAATTGGGCTCGTTGGGCTATTTTTGGGCTGGCGTGAGCGGGGATATTTAACCAGCCATTTCAAATGCTGTGCCACCATTTTGGGTAAGGTGACATGGCAGCCGGTGGGGTTTTAGGGTGAGAGGAAAAGTTTTGGTGAAAGCTTTTGTAAGCCTTAATGGTAGCGTAGGTAGGAAATAGCGTATCTGCAATGGTGAACAGAGATCCCCGGATGGAGGAGGCAAGGCGTCTCCCAGCAGTGGTGGATGCGGAATGCATGAACCTCGTGGTTCCGGCAGCAAGAGAGGCAGCACAGCCTATTTGGCATTCAGCCGGTGGTGTGGCTACGACGGTGTGGGCGTGCTCATCGCAGCGGGCTGATGAAACGGAATTAATAATAAGGTATGTGCCAGGGGCCGTGAGGTAAGGGCAGCCCCAGGTATCACACGAGTGGAGAAAAGGGGAGGGCCACTGTACGTCATCCCGCTCTTCAGTTCGAGGAAGGGAAGGGCGGAGCTGCACTGAGCAGGCAACGGGATTAGGTTACAGCAGCTGGGGGAGCCGCGTGTGACACACAGGAAGGGGAGAGGGAAGGGGGCTTAAAGCTGAGATGTGGGGGTAGGAAAGGGCAAAAATGTCTCATGAGGGGGCGGGGCCAAGGGTTTTAGTGGCATCAGAGGGAGTAGGTGAAGGGCCAGTGTTCAAGGTGGCAGGCCTCTCTGTGGTACAGCAGCGGGGGGACCACACATTTGGTGAGAAGACATGGGGTGGGACTCAGCGGAGGAAGAAGACTAGCATGCAGGTGAGGGAAAGTGTGTCCTGGGTGGGGGTCAACAGCAGTCATCGGGGAAAGTGGGCCTTCGGTGGGGAGGGAAGCAAGCAAAAGGGGGTAGGCAGGTTGACCCCAATGGGGTGCCCCAGCATCACTGGAGTTGGTGGGGTGGTTGAACAGGGTACCTTGGGGGCTCAGATCGCAGTGGTCAGGGCAGAGGGAGTGGAAAAAAGAGGCGCAGTCAGGGGCCAAAGAGGTGCCAGCAGTAAGAGAAGGGAGTGTGGGGGCTGGAACAGAGTCCAGCGTCTGCCATAGTAGTGGCAATGCTGGAATGGAGTGAAGCGGAGGAGTAGGAAAGGGGCATGGTGGAGGGCCAAGCAGCGGTATGTACGCCACCATCCAAGGTATGCATTCGCCGGGGGACAGGGAAGTTTGGGGCCAGCACGGAGGGGGGCACTCGGAAGAGGTAGGGAGGGAAGGGGTAGTACAGCCTGGAATGGGAGGGTGCACAAGAGACAAAGGGGGAGCATAGGGTACCCCAGGGGAGGTGCAGGGTAGTGGGGTATATTGGCAGCGGTGCTCTATCCCAGTGCAGGCAGGGACACTAACCCCAGCTTGCCGGACCTTACTTTTTTTTTACAGGATCAACAAGTGCAGGATTAGGCAGTCTTGAGTGAGTCGCATGCGGCTCCTTGATACAGAGGTGAAGAGATGGCACGGTCTGGGGTGGCAAGCCAGAGTGCGTCAAGGGTCAGTAGGAACACTGCCACATGAAGGTTGGGGGTGGTCTTGGTGGTGCAACAGCCTAGGTGGGTCAATGTGACCTCTGGGGCAGTGGTGAGACAGTTAGGGCAAGAGCGCCTGGTCTTTGACTTAGAGGAGGTAATTTGCATTAGGTGACGGAGTGCAGAAGCACGTATGGGAGATCAGGCAGGTCTTGGAAAGGGAGATATGGATGTCACACAATTGGATTACAATGAGGATGGCATAGTGGAGGGGGAGATAATTTAGGAGGACACAGGGGGGGCTCAGGAGGGATGGGGTCCCAGTAATGTTGTGCCTAGTATGTTTAAGATACAAGAGAAAGGAGATGGCTACCTGGCCCAGGTCAACACCATTCGACCCCCCTGCACAACTGGTTAGACAGCTGGATCTAGTAGGGACACCGACCTTGTCAGGGGACAGCATCATGCAAGGATGAGGTAGAAGAGGGGGGAAAGAACAGCAATAGGTCGCAAGTAAAGGGTGCAAAGGAAAGTCATGAGATTAAGCTACAGAATCTGCCATACATGGATGTGACGAAGCCACTGGGGGCACGTCTCATGCTGACCACAAAAGACAAAATATGGAAGGAAGAGGTTGTAGAGATGCTGAAGTTACTTCACAGGGAATTGAGGTCAACAGAGGGATCAAAGGAGCTGAAGTTGTCAAAGAGGCCTAAGGTGCCCATGACAATAGAAAACTGGCCAGAGGCTTTCCCGATATTTGCGAGCGTTTATTGCAAAAAGTACCCGGAGAGGTGCGTGTCCTTGTTTAAATACATTGGTGTGATTAGGAGGGCACAGGTGACTTACGGGGGATATGCGTGGTCACACTATGATGAAGAGTTCAGAGCCAGCCTTGCATGGAACCCGGATGCCAAATGGGGTGAGGTTGATTTGGATCTGTATCAACAAACAATGGGATCAGTTAAGTTTAGGAAGACCACATACCTCCCCTTTCAGAATCGTCCCATCCTTGGTGGGGGGGAAGATTCACACCAAAGAATTCAGGGGTGACCAGGGGGTCTGTTGGGACTTTAATAAGGAAGCCTTCACAAGAGAATACTGCAAATTTAGGCATGGGTGCTCAAAATGTGCGGGACAGCACCCATTGGTGCAATCTGTTGGTACAGGATACAACGGTCAAGGCAAGCAGTCTGGCCAGGATTTCCAACAAAATAGTGTGTACAACGGGCAGCAAGGACAGCAGATGGCTGGGGGCAGGGGAGGGAGGAAGCACAGGGTTAAATGGGAAAAGGCTCGTACACCCATTAGACAAGGGTGTCTAGATGCTTGGCTGACCTACTATCCACGCAAGGAGGATTCATTATTATTGAGTCTCGGTTTCAAAGAAGGGTTGAGGCTGGGGTATGAGGGTCCTAGGTATTCCAGACAGGCTTAAAATTTGAGGTCAATGGCTTCATACAAAGCAGTAGTGCCGGACCAATTGCTCAAATAGGTTAGCAAGGGGTGCATCGAGGACGCATTCCCAGAGTGGCCGCTCAGGGACTTGATCATTTCCCCTATTGGGGTGGTGTCAAAGAAGGAACCAGGCCAGTATAGACTGATACAGCACCTGTCCAGCCAGAGGGAGTTTCAGTGAATGATTTTATATCAGGAGACCTGACATCCGTTTCGTATTCTACAGGGGGAACAACCTTTACAACGCAACTTTTACAACGCACTACACTTACAACGCATTTTTTACAATGCAACATCCACTACAACGCATTCCATTACATCGCATGACACTACAATGCATTTTTAAAAACTACCTTTACAACGCATTCCATTACATCGCATACTACCTTTACAACGCATACCATTACAACGCATAATAATACACTACACTATCCAACACTTACCCTACTGTTGCACCCCCTGGAGTTAGAATAGTAATTTTTACCCCTATACTATCCAACACTTACCCTACTGTTGCACCCCCTGGAGTTAGAATAGTAATTTTTACCCCTATACTATCCAACACTTACCCTACTGTTGCACCCCCTGGAGATAGAATAGTAATTTTTACCCCTAGACTATCCAACACTTACCCTACTGTTGCACCCCCTTGAGTTAGAATAGTAATTTTTACCCCTATACTATCCAACACTTTCCCTACTGTTGCACCCCCTGGAGTTAGAATAGTAATTTTTACCCCTATACTATCCAACACTTACCCTACTGTTGCACCCCCTGGAGTTAGAATAGTAATTTTTACCCCTATACTATCCAACACTTACCCTACTGTTGCACCCCCTGGAGTTAGAATAGTAATTTTTACCCCTATACTATCCAACACTTACCCTACTGTTGCACCCCCTGGAGTTAGAATAGTAATTTTTACCCCTATACTATCCAACACTTTCCCTACTGTTGCACCCCCTGGAGTTAGAATAGTAATTTTTACCCCTATACTATCCAACACTTTCCCTACTGTTGCACCCCCTGGAGTTAGAATAGTAATTTTTACCCCTATACTATCCAACAATTACCCTACTGTTGCACCCCCTGGAGTTAGAATTGTAATTTTTACCCCTAGACTATCCAACACTTACCCTACTGATGCACCCCCTGGAGTTAGAATAGGAATTTTTACCCCTATACTATCCAACACTTACCCTACTGTTGCACCCCCTGGAGTTAGAATAGTAATTTTTACCCCTATACTATCCAACACTTTCCCTACTGTTGCACCCCCTGGAGTTAGAATAGTAATTTTTACCCCTATACTATCCAACACTTACCCTACTGTTGCACCCCCTGGAGTTAGAATAGTAATTTGTACCCCTATACTATCCAACACTTACCCTACTGTTGCACCCCCTGGAGTTAGAATAGTAATTTTTACCCCTATACTATCCAACACTTACCCTACTGTTGCACCCCCTGGAGTTAGAATAGTAATTTTTACCCCTATACTATCCAACACTTTCCCTACTGTTGCACCCCCTGGAGTTAGAATAGTAATTTTTACCCCTATACTATCCAACACTTTCCCTACTGTTGCACCCCCTGGAGTTAGAATAGTAATTTTTACCCCTATACTATCCAACAATTACCCTACTGTTGCACCCCCTGGAGTTAGAATAGTAATTTTTACCCCTAGACTATCCAACACTTACCCTACTGTTGCACCCCCTGGAGTTAGAATAGGAATTTTTACCCCTATACTATCCAACACTTACCCTACTGTTGCACCCCCTGGAGTTAGAATAGTAATTTTTACCCCTATACTATCCAACACTTTCCCTACTGTTGCACCCCCTGGAGTTAGAATAGTAATTTTTACCCCTATACTATCCAACACTTACCCTACTGTTGCACCCCCTGGAGTTAGAATAGTAATTTTTACCCCTATACTATCCAACACTTACCCTACTGTTGCACCCCCTGGAGTTAGAATAGTAATTTTTACCCCTATACTATCCAATACTTACCCTACTGTTGCACCCCCTGGAGTTAGAATAGTAATTTTTACCCCTATACTATCCAACACTTTCCCTACTGTTGCACCCCCTGGAGTTAGAATAGTAATTTTTACCCCTATACTATCCAACACTTTCCCTACTGTTGCACCCCCTGGAGTTAGAATAGTAATTTTTACTCCTATACTATCCAACAATTACCCTACTGTTGCACCCCCTGGAGTTAGAATAGTAATTTTTAACCCTATACTATCTAATACTTACCTTAAATGCAATTTAATATTATGCGTTGTAATGGTATGCGTTGTAAAGGTAGTATGCGATGTAATGGAATGCGTTGTAAAGGTAGTTTTTAAAAATGCGTTGTAGTGTCATGCGATGTAATGGAATGCGTTGTAGTGGATGTTGCGTTGTAAAAAATGCGTTGTAAGTGCATGCGTTGTAAAAGTGTGCGTTGTAACGACATACATCCATTCTACAGTGGTCGTAGACAGGGGACTGGTGGAAAAGGTGGGCAGAGGTGCTGAGATGGCAAAATGTGACAAAAAGTTGGCCTTTCGGTTACTGCTGGTGCACCATGATGATTTTCAACTTCTAGGCATCCAGTTTGATGGGCAAATCTTTGGGATGTTCTATCTCATGCGCCTTGTTTGAATGTTTCAGTTCCTTCCTGAAATGGGTCTTCTCATGACAAACCGGTAAAGAGAAGGTGACACACTACCTTGATAACTTCTTCCTGGTTGGCCAATCCTGTTTGGCAGACTGTCAGCAGCAGCTGGCAAGGTTCCAGGAGCTCATGGGGGTACTTGGGGTACCCCTGGCACCAGAGAAGACACAAGGTTCAAGCACGGTGTTGTCATTTCTGGGTATTGAATTGGCCTCGGTGGCTATGGAGGCACGCTTATCGAAGGATAAAAAGCTGTATATGCAAATGTTGATAGATGACATGTTGGCCAGAGAGAAAGTGACAGTGAGGGAGGTGCAAGTGCTACTAGGGCAGCTAAATTTCGCATGCTGGGTGGTCAGGTGCGGAAGAACATTTTGTAGGAGATTGAGCAGGTCATTGGTGGGGCTTACGCTGCTGCACCATCACATGCGCTTGGCTGCAGGGACAAAGGAAGACTTACGCATGTGGCGCAGGTTTTTGGAAGAATTCAATGGCATCCCCATGACAGTGCCTGAGGAATGGGAATGGGCTATCCAAATATATTCAGATATGGCATGTGCTAGTGGATTTGGTCTGTACTGGCAGAGCAGGGGGTGCGCCGAGGAATGGCAAAGACATTGGAAGAATAGGGGCAGAAGTATTGCCTTTTTAGAGCTCTTTCCCCTAGAGGTAGCTGTCACATTGTAGGCACGGAGTTTAGCACACAAGAGGGTCATCTTAAGGGTGGACAACATGGCTGTTGTACATGTGGTCAATAAGCAGTCCGCCAGGGACAAACAGGTGCTTAAGTTGTTGACTGTCTTAATTCTTAGTTGTCTCAAGCATGATATTCTGTTTCAAGCTAGACATGTGCCTGGGGTGGAGAATGACATTGCAGATGTTTTGTCTCGTTCGCAATGGGAAAAGTTCCATGGGCTGGCCACAAAGGCGGACATTTGCAAGACACCAGTGCCTGCAGCTATGTGGGATGCTGCAATTAGTGGTAGGCTCTTTGGCCACTTCCATTAGGAGTGCATATAGTCAGGAGTGGCAGGAATTTTTAGAGGGAGAGGCGCAGAAGAGGGCAGAAGCATGGGCGAGAGAGGAAGATGTTCAGTTTTTTTGCCTTTGATTGACAGAGGTCTGTCTAAGGTCACCATTGCAGGCAAGCTGGCAGGGACTGCATTTATGGGCAAGCTTTGGTGGTGTTATGCCCTGTCCGCAGGAGAGGGGGGCAGACGTATTCTTGAGAATTGGGCCAGAGAGATGGTGCCTAGGCCCAGGGTTAGGAAGCCAGTGGAAGGGTAACTTTTGGCTAGGCTCTTAAGGATTATACCAAGGATCTGCAAGAATACTGGGGAAGCGTTGTTGTTTTCCGAATTAATGTCATGGATGTATTTTGAAGCATTCAGAGCGTCAGAGTTATTGGGGAGGAAAGGAGTGGCAGGGCTGGAATGGAAGGAGATAAGAGTTGGGGGGACTAAGGGGCATATTATCATGAAATGGCGTTAAAATTATCGCTGCTTTAGCGGCAGAAAACTGCCGCTAAAGCGGCGATAATGGGCTTGATAATATGCCTTTGAGAACTCCCATAGAAGCCCACGTTCTGGTGTCAACATGGGCTTCTATTGGAATTCTCTGCGGCATATTATAAAGCCCATTATCGCTGCTTTAGTGGCAGTTTTCTGCCGCTAAAGCGGCGATAATGTTAACGCCATGCTTGATACTATACCCCTAGGTGCGGTAACGATCATGCTCAAACAGCCAATGACGGACCAAAGGGGAATAGGAAAAGTGGTAGTAATGGGGGCCATTGCTGATAAATTTGTATGCCAAGTATATTGGGGAGTGCACTGAAGGGTCCGACTGCTGGGGGTCTACGGGACGTTTTTCGCAGGGTGTCTGGGCAGGTGGTAACTGCTGCGCAGCCATTGTGGGTGATGTGGAGATCTTTGCTACAGCTGGGTAGGCACCCGGAGAGCTTGGCATTCACTCATGCAGGATTGGGATAGCCACTGAAGCAGTGAGGCAGGGTTGGGACAGGGACAGAATCATGCATTTGGGGCATTGGACTTTGGATTGTTTTAAAGATATATCAAGTTAGGGGAGCCTGGAGATTGCAACATGTTGTTTTCTATGTACTCACGCATGTGTCTTTTCAGGTGCAGTAGCAGGGCCGGAGTCATCAGTGCTGTCCATTTGGATAATCGATCTTTCCTTTGTTAAATGGGTGGAACGGCATGAACTTCAGAAGGGATGAGGTTTGAACAATGGGTTGGACAATTCGTTGTTTAACATATTTTGGCACTAAAAAAGGTGGTATGAGATGGCACAAACTCCTGCCCTGCTTAAATAATTTAATACAGCGACACATTTGCCCTGAAGTTTTAATTGTACACTTAGGGGAGAATGGTCTGGTGGTATGCAAAGGATTAGCTTTACTGGAGCAGATGAAAAGGGACTTGATGGAGATCAGACAGCAATGGTCGGGATGCTTTGTTATTTGGATGGAATTTATCCTTAGAAAACAATGGAGGGGGGCCAAAAGACCCGCTGCTATTGATAAGGCAAGGAGGAAGATAAATAGGGACCTGAGATTATTTTGTAGGGAGGAAGGTTTTGGTAGAATACAGCATCCTAATTTGAAGTATGTGGCGATATATTTTTTCAGGGGGCATGGAGTGCACTTGTCTCGCTTCGGGATGGAGCTATTCTTGATTCAGAAAAAAGAGGTTTTAGACAAGGTCTTAGACACACCAAGGTATCCTAGATCTTCCTAGGTTGGGGGCCAGAAAAGTCATAGAGAGGAAGGGACTTTTCTGAGTGGCGTCTGGTAGCTCGTTTTTATATGTTTACAGTTTAACTTTATGGTTGTGAACAAGTTACTACGGGAGCAGGCAATATGGTTAAGATAGGAGATACTTAGTTAGGTAGATGTTTAGAGAAGGAGACAAGAGGTAACAGGGTTAAAGCTCAACAGTAATAACCGAGTAGGGATTTTTAAATAGTTGCAAAAAAAGATAACGGTGGGGAAATGATAGGCGTGGGGGAGGAGGCTATGTAGGTGAATCAATGTATAGTGAGGTGTACTATTGTAAGGCACAGGCCAAGAGTAACATTTTGAGGTGCACATGTCTTCAATAAAGCAACTCTTTTCACACATATTAGAGCGTGATGGTGGTCTGTGCTGCACCTTTCAGCCCAATGGGGCTTTGGGAGGAGGTCAACTGCCAGGGAGACTTGCACCCTGTGGTTTTTGGGCCGGTGGTATAGCCTGAGCACAATTGGGCTCGTTGGGCTATTTTTGGGCTGGCGGGAGGGAGGATATTTAACCAAACATTTCAAATGTTGTGCCATTATTTTTGGTAAGGTGACACAGCAGCCGGTGGAGTTTTAGAGTGAGAGGGATGGTTTTACCCACCCTCCTTCACTGATGAATTTAGTTTTTTTTTCTATAGGCAGCTTTAGGATATGGGCTATTTTCGGTGATCATAGGTGCACTGGGGTCAAATAATGTAATGGATTGTTGCTTGAAGCACGTGCAAGGCATCTGGTAGGTAGTTTTTACCTGTATACAGTTTCATTTTAAGGTTGTTAACAGGCAATAAGGTTAAGATAGGAGATAGTTAGGTAGATGTTTAGAGAAGTAGAGATGAGGTTACAGGGTTAAAGTTCAACAGTTAATCACCGAGTAGGGGTTTTTAAATAGTTGCAAAGAGAAGATAAGGGTGGGGAAACCGTAGGCGTGGGGGAGGAGGCTACGTAGATGAATCAATGTATAATGAGGTGTAGTTTTGTAAGGCAAAGCCCAAGGGTAATGTTGCGAGGTGAACCTGTCTTCAATAAAGCATCCTTTTTCATACATATTAGAGCATGATGGTTGTCTGTGCTGCACCCTTCGGCCCATAAAACGAAATTGATACTAAACTAATTCTTCTAAACAGCGAATAAAAAGCAAAGGCGAGAGGGGACAACCTTGTCTGGTAACTCTATGCAATTTAAAGTATGGAGAGAAAGGGCCATTAACAAAAACACTGGCTCGAGGCCAGAATATAATAATTTAATGAATTAAATACATTTGGGACTAAAGCCAAACGATTGGAGAGTGGTAAACATAAATTTGCACTTGACGCGATCAAATACTTTTTCAGCATCAAGCGATAAAGTAGCAAGGGGTATATGATATTTCTTAGCTAATGAAAGAATATTAGAGAACATTCTTGCATTATCCTCAGCATGTCTGCCCTAATGAAACACCACTGATCGGTTTAACTAAAAGGGGCAGGACAGTTTCTAAGTAGGAGGCTAGAATCTCAGCAAATATTATGCAATCATAATTAATCAATGCGATAGGCTGATAATTATTACAAAGGGTGAGCTCTTTATCTGGCTTAGAAATGATAATCAAGGCTTCATGAAACGAGCCACTGGCCTTTGAGTTCATAAGTAAAGAGTTTAAAAGTTCTAACAATTTGGGGGCAAAAAAAGATAACAAGAGAGGAAATTAATTTAATAGAAAATCCTTTAGGGCCAGGAGCTTCAGCTGTTTTTAGGGATTTGATGGCATCAGTAATTTCTTGAAGGGTTATGTCCGCTTCTAATGCTTTGAAGGTATCAGGAATAGAAGGAGGGTTGGGGAGACCATTAACAATATTTCCATATCAGGTTCTGAAGGGATGGTATCGTTTGTATATAATAAATTGTAGTAGGATTGGAAAATATTGGAATGATCATAGTCAGAGGTCGCAATGGTGTTATTAAATTCCTTGCAAATGGGTTCAATATTCTTAAAGGCTGATTTAATCTGTCAATAAGTGGCCAACATTTTACCAGCCTCATTTTGACCTCCATGGAATTTGGATTTAACCTTAAGCAAAATTCTACATGCATCAATAGTAGCACGTTTATTGAGAGTAGATTTGGCTGTAATTAATTCATGAACCCACATGTATAGATGGCCCTATTAAAGAGATGGAGCACTGTTAAAATGTAGAGACTTTATGTACAGCAAAGAAATAGAGGATGCATGTGATAACTTACAGTATGTTACATGATAACTCTTTGTATGAAAATAAGCGAATTGTTATAACAGAAATACGGTACTGAATAAAAGAATAATGTATTGTATATGACCAGAAAGTTAATAAAGTATGTTTAAAAAAAAAAAAAGTCAAACGGAGGAGGATTTAGAGGTTAAGTAAGTATGTTCAAGTGTTTTAATTTGTTGAAGCAAGTTAAGGTATTGGGAATTTAGCTTATTTTTCCTTTTAGCTGAGTAATCAATAGTGAAAGCTGGAAAAGATGCTTTAAAGCCATCCCAATTATTAGAAATGGAAGTGTCAATGGAATGGTTTGTATGTTGTGACTTAACAAGGGTACCCCTAAAAAACATTTCCTATTCTAGGGTTTTAAAGCAAAAAATTTTTTTGAGAAAAACTTAATAGGAAACAATTCATCATTTATATTGCACAGACATTATGAATTTTTTACTTATAATTATCCATTGATTAAGTATGACAACTATTGCATATATCATTACTTCATTTTATTTCTTTGTTTTTTCAGTTCTGTTTATATATATATATACACATGTACAAAAACCTTACTTTATGTGTGTTTTATAACAGGAATATCATGTCATACTTCAATGTAAACATTTGCATTCGTATTGTACATTAGATAATCAATAAGATACTAAAGTTGATAAGTAAACCAAACGGAAGAAATAACAAAAACAAACAATAATAATGTGTTATGGCTAATTCTTTTGTGTTTCTACGCGCGTTTCGGCGATCAGCGTTCTTCAGGTAGCCATAATCCTGATACCTCCTATGGTAAAAGAAAATAAACTATAATTGTCTGTGCAAACCACGACATCCTAACAGTGCATAATCACGATTATAAAGAATATATGTACACATTTATTTACAAATTTTTTACATATAATTAACTATTTACAATTTCATTCCTATTCTTATACTTATTAAATTATATTCATTTCCAAATCAGTAAAGGTGCCTGTACTTTTCAAAGTGGTTAAATTTTAAGCAGGAGCTAAGTTTTGGGGAAACTCAAAGCATTCAGTTTGAATCAAAGTCATTGGAGGCTCTTCACTTTTACGAATTACAGTGTTTTGAATCTATCGCTTTTTACACTGTGATAAGACTCTTCACATTCTCCCCCTGTTCTATAATATAAGAGGTCATCATAGTATTTAAAATATAGACGAGTTTCATTAGGGTTCTATTTCGTTTCTCTTTACAAGCTCTACATAATTATATATCGTTTCATTTCATTACCTTAGAGCGTCTGATCACTCGTATCTATTCTGTTGGATACAGGTTCGTAGATACTAACTTATTTTTTCATTTTTTCACCGCTAAAGGGTTGTGATCAGAGTTCTACAACAGGGGAAAAAAATTTTTTTTTTAAATTTTAGAGTTGATGTTATTGCATGTTTGGGCCTCATTATATTTGCATAATTTCGACTGACTTACTTTGTAAGATATTTTCTGACACTGAGCAGGGCAAAATGATAATAACGTGCATCTGAGACGTCTTAAGAACGGATTGGTGTGGTTTCTATGGGAGATATAACATTTTGGTATCCCAATATTAATGTTTATATTTTTATTTTTATTTTTAAGAGCAAAACATTCATGACTGGCCCTTTTAGTTCATATTAATTATCTTAAATACTTACTCGAGCACAGTGTCAATGTATGGTCACCAGATTGTTCCGTCCTTAATCTGGCGTGTCTATCAGCTAGTTAATATGTTAGCGATTAGGCGAGGAGTAATGACGTGGTCTGGGGGCGAGAGAGAAGAAGTCCAATTACATCTAGACGGATCTTTAGATTTAAAACATTGTTAGTCGGTGGAAAGGGCAGCTTTTAATCTCATTATGCCTGTAGTTTCAGAAATTCACTCACCAGGGCAGAAACGTTATTTGCTTTAGTGAGTCACCGCATACACAATGGTTGCTTGTTGTTCGTGTATTTTCTCAGAACGGCTCGCAATGATGTCGTCTGTAAATGAGTATATTTAAACTCAATTAGTAGTTATAGTCTGTCTTATATATATGCGAACTTGTTCGCATTATCTTCTCTATTGATGCTAGTTCTTAAAAAGCTTGATTTTCACTCACCAGAGGTTCGTCCTATTCTTATTTAGAGTTTATCCGTTCCCCGTTTTATCGCTCTCCTGTAGTCGTGTCAGCCTGCAAACGCTATTGACATCCGGCAATCTCATTATATTATGCAAGCCTCTCTGCTATTGGCTGCTTGTAAACCGTGCTAGCCTATCACGCGCCATTTTGCAATCATTTCCACTTGATGAAGTTATATCGACAAAATCGATTGGATACAGACATAATTAGGTGTTTAAAAAGCCGCCAAGCATGCATGGCTCGATAACCACGTATATAAACAATCCTAAAGGTAGTTTTCTTACGATAAAAGTCCACTTGGGGCAATCGCAATGTCTTATATTTAGATACAAATAAAGTTGTATGTTGAGGTTAGGATGCTGCATTGTTTATATTTTGCAACTTGCCTCTGTATCTTACCCTCAAGTTTGTCCAAAAAATGTCAGAATGTCTGTTCAATATATAAAACTCATTCTGAGTTTCTATATAGTTCTTCATCAGGGTTCTTATAATTCTGTCATGTATCATATCAGTTGTTGTAACGAATGGCTTGATACCACGGTATCTCATTATTTAACCCTTGCTTATATGTGTCCAGAGAGAAAATCCAAAAGACTTCCCTTCTTTTCCGTATTTCCATGCCCTTCGCTCCACTGATATTAATCTTTTCCAGTATTAGCCATTTTATATGTTCTGTAGTGTGATTGAGGTCAATGTAATGTTGCACTAGTGGTGCTTGAAGTTTTTTCGTTTTGATTGCAGACCTGTGTTCTGTTAGGCGGGTTGCCATAGACCTTGATGTTTCCCCTATGTATGTTTTCTTACAGGGACATTGGATTGCATATATTATATTAGTTGTTTTGCAATTTGTTAGGTTCTGCAAATGTATTTCAACTCCGTTAATGGAGTATTGTTTCACCTCTAGTGCAGATTTACAGGCCAGGCAGGACATACATCGATAATTTCCTTTTACTGTGTGTAAACCCTCAATACTAGATTGAGTGGTCGTCGGTGTCGGTTTCTGCATACGGGATCTTGTGACCAGATCCTTCAAATTTTTGTTTTTACGGTACGCAAACATTGGTTTGGGTAGGCAGTTTGAATCACTCCTTGTGGCATTTAAGATGTGCCAGCTGGAGTTTACAATTTGTCGTACTGACTCATTCATGGTTGAGTATTTCATAACCATTACCAAACGTTTTTGTTCTTTTGGGGGTTTCTTACTCAGTAAGCATTGGCGATCAAAATAACGGGCCCTTTTGAAGGAGTCGCGTACTAGTCTCCTAGGATAGCCCCTGGCTATAAATTTCGCCTTCATGGTGACCGATTGCTTGTCATAATCCTCTATGTTGGTGCAGTTCCTTCGAAGTCGGAGGAATTGCCCAAAAGGGATAGTTGACTTTTGTACTGACGGGTGATAGCTAGAGAAGTGCAGGAGGGTGTTCCTTGCTGTGGGCTTTGTAAATAAATCAACCACTAGCTGTTGTCCGGTGGATTTGATTATTACATCTAAGAATTCAACTTTTTGTCTGTCACTCACTGCCACAAAACGGATATTTGGATCGCAAAGATTTATCCAGGAAATAAATTCCGTTAGATCTTCTTCTGTCCCATTCCAAATATAGAAGACATCATCTATAAATCTCGACCAGTTAGTGATAGATTCACTAAATGGTGCAATTTCATTGTATACAAACTGTTCTTCATAGTATGCCATAAAGATGTTTGCTACCGTGGGCGCACAGGAAGCACCCATGCTTACTCCTTGAGTTTGTTGGTACAGTGCACCATTAAATTCAAAAGTGTTCTCTTGGAGGATAATTTGAAGACCATTCTACAGCTGTTACTGCTGCGCTATACAGCAATGTGCCTCAAGCAGCAGCAGTAACAGCTGTAGAATGGTTTATTGAAACCTATGAAATAGACTGCCCTGCACAATTTTTACTGGAATGTCTTCAAATTATCCTCCAAGAGAACACTTTTGAATTTAATGGTGCACTGTACCAACAAACTCAAGGAGTAAGCATGGGTGCTTCCTGTGCGCCCACGGTAGCAAACATCTTTATGGCATACTATGAAGAACAGTTTGTATACAATGAAATTGCACCATTTAGTGAATCTATCACTAACTGGTCGAGATTTATAGATGATGTCTTCTATATTTGGAATGGGACAGAAGAAGATCTAACGGAATTTATTTCCTGGATAAATCTTTGCGATCCAAATATCCGTTTTGTGGCAGTGAGTGACAGACAAAAAGTTGAATTCTTAGATGTAATAATCAAATCCACCGGACAACAGCTAGTGGTTGATTTATTTACAAAGCCCACAGCAAGGAACACCCTCCTGCACTTCTCTAGCTATCACCCGTCAGTACAAAAGTCAACTATCCCTTTTGGGCAATTCCTCCGACTTCGAAGGAACTGCACCAACATAGAGGATTATGACAAGCAATCGGTCACCATGAAGGCGAAATTTATAGCCAGGGGCTATCCTAGGAGACTAGTACGCGACTCCTTCAAAAGGGCCCGTTATTTTGATCGCCAATGCTTACTGAGTAAGAAACCCCCAAAAGAACAAAAACGTTTGGTAATGGTTATGAAATACTCAACCATGAATGAGTCAGTACGACAAATTGTAAACTCCAGCTGGCACATCTTAAATGCCACAAGGAGTGATTCAAACTGCCTACCCAAACCAATGTTTGCGTACCGTAAAAACAAAAATTTGAAGGATCTGGTCACAAGATCCCGTATGCAGAAACCGACACCGACGACCACTCAATCTAGTATTGAGGGTTTACACACAGTAAAAGGAAATTATCGATGTATGTCCTGCCTGGCCTGTAAATCTGCACTAGAGGTGAAACAATACTCCATTAACGGAGTTGAAATACATTTGCAGAACCTAACAAATTGCAAAACAACTAATATAATATATGCAATCCAATGTCCCTGTAAGAAAACATACATAGGGGAAACATCAAGGTCTATGGCAACCCGCCTAACAGAACACAGGTCTGCAATCAAAACGAAAAAACTTCAAGCACCACTAGTGCAACATTACATTGACCTCAATCACACTACAGAACATATAAAATGGCTAATACTGGAAAAGATTAATATCAGTGGAGCGAAGGGCATGGAAATACGGAAAAGAAGGGAAGTCTTTTGGATTTTCTCTCTGGACACATATAAGCAAGGGTTAAATAATGAGATACCGTGGTATCAAGCCATTCGTTACAACAACTGATATGATACATGACAGAATTATAAGAACCCTGATGAAGAACTATATAGAAACTCAGAATGAGTTTTATATATTGAACAGACATTCTGACATTTTTTGGACAAACTTGAGGGTAAGATACAGAGGCAAGTTGCAAAATATAAACAATGCAGCGTCCTAACCTCAACATACAACTTTATTTGTATCTAAATATAAGACATTGCGATTGCCCCAAGTGGACTTTTATCGTAAGAAAACTACCTTTAGGATTGTTTATATACGTGGTTATCGAGCCATGCATGCTTGGCGGCTTTTTAAACACCTAATTATGTCTGTATCCAATCGATTTTGTCGATATAACTTCATCAAGTGGAAATGATTGCAAAATGGCGCGTGATAGGCTAGCACGGTTTACAAGCAGCCAATAGCAGAGAGGCTTGCATAATATAATGAGATTGCCGGATGTCAATAGCGTTTGCAGGCTGACACGACTACAGGAGAGCGATAAAACGGGGAACGGATAAACTCTAAATAAGAATAGGACGAACCTCTGGTGAGTGAAAATCAAGCTTTTTAAGAACTAGCATCAATAGAGAAGATAATGCGAACAAGTTCGCATATATATAAGACAGACTATAACTACTAATTGAGTTTAAATATACTCATTTACAGACGACATCATTGCGAGCCGTTCTGAGAAAATACACGAACAACAAGCAACCATTGTGTATGCGGTGACTCACTAAAGCAAATAACGTTTCTGCCCTGGTGAGTGAATTTCTGAAACTACAGGCATAATGAGATTAAAAGCTGCCCTTTCCACCGACTAACAATGTTTTAAATCTAAAGATCCGTCTAGATGTAATTGGACTTCTTCTCTCTCGCCCCCAGACCACGTCATTACTCCTCGCCTAATCGCTAACATATTAACTAGCTGATAGACACGCCAGATTAAGGACGGAACAATCTGGTGACCATACATTGACACTGTGCTCGAGTAAGTATTTAAGATAATTAATATGAACTAAAAGGGCCAGTCATGAATGTTTTGCTCTTAAAAATAAAAATAAAAATATAAACATTAATATTGGGATACCAAAATGTTATATCTCCCATAGAAACCACACCAATCCGTTCTTAAGACGTCTCAGATGCACGTTATTATCATTTTGCCCTGCTCAGTGTCAGAAAATATCTTACAAAGTAAGTCAGTCGAAATTATGCAAATATAATGAGGCCCAAACATGCAATAACATCAACTCTAAAATTTAAAAAAAAAAATTTTTCCCCTGTTGTAGAACTCTGATCACAACCCTTTAGCGGTGAAAAAATGAAAAAATAAGTTAGTATCTACGAACCTGTATCCAACAGAATAGATACGAGTGATCAGACGCTCTAAGGTAATGAAATGAAACGATATATAATTATGTAGAGCTTGTAAAGAGAAACGAAATAGAACCCTAATGAAACTCGTCTATATTTTAAATACTATGATGACCTCTTATATTATAGAACAGGGGGAGAATGTGAAGAGTCTTATCACAGTGTAAAAAGCGATAGATTCAAAACACTGTAATTCGTAAAAGTGAAGAGCCTCCAATGACTTTGATTCAAACTGAATGCTTTGAGTTTCCCCAAAACTTAGCTCCTGCTTAAAAATTAACCACTTTGAAAAGTACAGGCACCTTTACTGATTTGGAAATGAATATAATTTAATAAGTATAAGAATAGGAATGAAATTGTAAATAGTTAATTATATGTAAAAAATTTGTAAATAAATGTGTACATATATTCTTTATAATCGTGATTATGCACTGTTAGGATGTCGTGGTTTGCACAGACAATTATAGTTTATTTTCTTTTACCATAGGAGGTATCAGGATTATGGCTACCTGAAGAAGGCTGATCGCCGAAACGCGCGTAGAAACACAAAAGAATTAGCCATAACACATTATTATTGTTTGTTTTTGTTATTTCTTCCGTTTGGTTTACTTATCAACTTTAGTATCTTATTGATTATCTAATGTACAATACGAATGCAAATGTTTACATTGAAGTATGACATGATATTCCTGTTATAAAACACACATAAAGTAAGGTTTTTGTACATGTGTATATATATATATAAACAGAACTGAAAAAACAAAGAAATAAAATGAAGTAATGATATATGCAATAGTTGTCATACTTAATCAATGGATAATTATAAGTAAAAAATTCATAATGTCTGTGCAATATAAATGATGAATTGTTTCCTATTAAGTTTTTCTCAAAAAAAAAAGTGTCAATGGAATGGTCCATTTGCAAAAAATCCTTAATTAAAGCAGTGGCTTCTTTAACAAAGTTGTGGTCTGATAGCAGGTAATTATTCAATCTCCAATGACCAGTCTTAGAATTATTTAGGGATAAATCAAAAAAGGCTAAAACAGGGGCATTATATGAAATAAAAATGGAACCAATTTCTGAGGATTGTTTAGAAGGGAATATGAATTTGGAAATTAAAATATAGTCAGTTCTGGACATGGTATAGTGTACATTGGAGAAAAATGTCAATTCACATGCATCAGGGTTACAAGATTTCCGAACATCACATAATGGATGAGTGGTAATGTCTGCTTGAAATTATTTATGGGATTTGTCAGGATTGAATTTACACATAGATTTCTTGTCTTGTCAGTAAAGGGGTCCAGCCATTGATTAAAATCACCAACTATAATAATGTTGGGATTATTACTAGAAGCAAGTTTTATTTTAATGCTATGCCAGAAATAAGAGTTAGGTTGACTGGTCCATAATTAAAAGATCTGCTTATTATGGACAGTGGCAGAGATCGATGCCCATCGTCCATTAATATCACATTATGTTGATATAATCTGCACATTTAGCGATTTGTGACATAAAATGGCCACACCACCCTTGCGATTAATTACCGGAGAAAAAACAACCTCGCCAACCAATTACAATGAGTTTCTTGTAAAAAGGCAATATGCTAATAAAGTTTTGAGAGATGAGAGAGTACTTTTTGTCTTTTGACTGGATGTCACAGACTACAAACATTCCACAAAACAATTTTAAACATATTGGGGAATACCAAAAAGGGAAACAGGAACATGGATGACAACCTGCAAAAGCAGTGAGGGAAACAAAAAGACACAGGGGGATATTCACATGGAGCTATTGCCAAGTTAACAACACTTTATCGCAGCCAAAGTTGCGATAAATCGATCGCCCCATTCACAAGCTGGTGTTAACAGCCCACAGCACCAGTTTACATGCGATAGCAGCCCCAAAAACATCGCCACAGAAGCCACCTGCAACTATCGCTAATGAGATGCAGAGTAGGCGTTCCCGTGCCCAAAGCCGCGACAACACCACTCCACAACATTCACAACAACCAGACAGAACTGCGATAGGAACACAAAACAGGCGATAAGGCGCGTTAGCAGCAGGAAAATAACACCTGCTGAGACCTGGTGCTAAGTCGGACCACAGCCTGCACTACGAAAGGGAACCCAGCCCACAGCCACATCAGAAGGGCAACTGATGCCATCGAGCTACTGGGCATGCGGGCCGGATATCAAGAGGGCCACAACACCCACCGCCACCACCCCAGGACACCAAACCCCACTCGGAACAGCCCCCCGGACCGCCACAGAGGCAACGCAGACAAAGACAGCGGACCCCCACGAAACGCACCAGCCTCACAGACCCAACACCTGACAATGTCATTGCTCACTACAGGCCCATAAAGACATCCACCCTACGCATCCTGACTAACAAGGCCCAACAGGCCAACGGCACAAACACAGCGGACAACCAACATCTCACCCCACACAAAGCTGCTGACTGTGCTGCACCTGTTGGCCCCTGGTACCCCCAACCAACACCCACCACAGTCTGAGGAGTCACACAGCCAGCCACATCCAAGTGCCTCACACCTGACCTGGACAACACCATCAGCCTGTCACCCCAGTCCCTATACGTCCAACACAATGCGCAGGATCCGCTGGACACCAAGCAAGGACCATACGCCATAGCTGGATGCACGCACGTGTCGGGGGCAATCCACAGCACACATGTCAAACCTGTGCCCCCTGCTGACACAGCACACAATCACCACAACAGAAAGCACACGTCTCACAGCCACGTGCAGACAACAACCGAACACCGTGGAACCTCCATCAATCCGCCTCCAAATACTCAGCCTGTGTGCATGATTCCCTCATCCTCCGACAGTCCATCATCAACCAGCGCTTACAGGATGAAACCAATGGGAATACACTGCCCGTTGTCAAGTACCAAATGAACACCCCACACACCTCAACTCCATAACCATGCAACTCACAACCCTGGCAATGCACACGTCACAAAATCACATACAACATTCAAAACAACATGCCCACTCACTAGACACGATAGAACCACTCACAATGTCAACCTGGGCAAGCCATGAACATGAGCCATCAACGGCATGGCACCTCAGCCACACAAAAGCCGAATGTGTGGAGAGGTGGCAACCAGGCATGTGTGAAGGAGACAGGAGAACAATGATTGGGAAAGTACACAATGCCAAAAGTGGCGGCGATGTGCTGGACAGACCTAAGTATGAAGAACACACCCATATCCATGATTGTAGTGGACACACATCCAGCACAGGCGTCACTGTACATGTGGCCCTGCCAATAAAGGGGACTGGACGCATGTGCTTGTAGCCAGTTCTACATGATATATGCGTGTGTCCCTTTGGTCTTGTTGTATGCATGGGGGCCCTGGGCCCTATGACATTACATTGTGCTGTGTACAGGGGGCGCAGACATGTCACCGCAGTCAGCGGGCTAGAACTTGGACATGTAGCTTTGCCGTCACCCACTCAATTCGTAAGGGGAGTGGACTGTGCCGTCGTACCCAGAGCCAAAGTGGGTGTGTGACTGATATGTGCGTGCCCCTGGGCGTGGTTCTGTACTGGGAATGTGCAGCTGCATGTGTCTCTATGGCAGTGTGGGTCTCCTTTGTGGGGTGTAGGTGGTCCCTGAAGGGTATTGGACACCCACATATGTGTTCTAGTTGGCCTTCCATGGGTTCAGACCACACCTGCACCAGTTGGGCCACCTTATTTTGGCATTCAGACACCTGGCATTGGGGTGCCATGTGTGGGTCGGTGAAGTGTTGTGAGCCTGCCATGCTTGTGGGTGCTCCATGCTGTGTGGTCTGTTGGCGGGGCTGGGTTCTCCGCTTAGTAGCTTGTCTGCCCTGGTCCTGGTGGTGGGTTGCGTGGAATGTCCATGGGCTGTTGTAGGGCGTCGGTGTCAAAGGTGTGGTGTTCGTCTCCGGCATCACTGATGGCTTGTCTGGTCTGACCTGCTGGAGGTGTTATTTGTCCCTCTGAAATGTGAAGGGGAGATGCATGTTGACAGTGTCTTGACCTTTATGTTGGCGCATTGTTCTTTTTGACATGCAGACTGTGTGACAATGTATCCTGTGACTGTTTGGGGGGTGCTTGCAAGTTGGTTTGGGACAGTGGACATTTGGACTACATGACTGATGTGAGGATGTACCCGTACATATGCATCTCACAGTTTCCTGCTCTGTCCAATGTGATTGGCCTGTTTCTGCGCATTGGCGGGCCCAGTTGTGTCACTGTTCTGCTGTGTCGGTGTTGCACTTTGTGCCACATTGTCATGGGATGTGCTGTGATTGCTATGTGTGTGCTGCAGTGTGCCACGGGGATGGGGGAAAAGTCCCTGTGTCATTGTGGTTGCGCAGGGTGCTACACCTCGTTGTGCATGTGTGCCATTGTGCCCATCTCCCACCGTTCCCCCAGTCCCTGTTGGATCCTCACCCTTTTGTTGTTGTGTCAGGTCCTCTAGAGCTGTGTCCGTACTCCCACCTCCTTGCACCGTCTCCACACTGATGACTGGCCTCCGTTTCCTCCAGCTCCTCCTGTGGGGCAGGACTCCCACCTCCTGTCGCCGTTGCTGCCTTCCTGTTGGCAGTGGCTTTGGGCCTGGTTTAGGTTTTCAGGTCATGTCAGCGCCTCTTGGCCTCATCCATTTTCCTCCTCGACACACCAGCTGCATTCCAGATAGTCTGATTGTGGGATAGTTGCTTGTATGTGTTCTGTCACCTGCGTGATGCTGGTCTTGTTTTCCATGCGGACTGCACCCCGTCTTTCTCTCCCTCTTCTCCTTGGCCTTACCCTACTCTTGCGGTAGTTATCACACGTTCTTGTGATATGCCCCACAGTGTTTTAACAACAACATACTATAAAAATAATGCAAACAATATAATTGAAAACATATAAGTATTCACATAATAGCCAGAAAACTGAGAAAAGGACAGAAAGAAAAAAGGAAAGTATAGACAACAGGATGAAGTGACAGACGAGGGATAGTATCCAGATCTGAGTAGAAGAGCATAAAAAATTAGCATGAGATGTTTCAGCACCAGAACAAAAGTGACAGCAGTGAGATGAAAAGCACATTAAAGAAGCCAAATACTGTAAAATTTAAGAAGAAGCATGAAGAAAAAGGAAAAGATAGGCATGTGTATAACAAAGTTCTTAAGAATGCTGATCACTAGTATCAACAGTATGAAATTAAATATTCAGAAGAAATATCTTTAATTTTGCAGTATCATCAAAGGATCGTGAGGTGATTTCATAAGTAATTTTGCATAAGCAGGGGTGAATAATGCCATAGAGGATGTTCAACTATCTCATTAGAGGACGCAGGGCAGAGAACTTCTCTTCTGGGTTTTTTTTGCATTAGAGAGTTCTTGCAATACGAAAATGTTGTGGCCAGACCAAATCAGGCAACACTTTTCCTTGGCAGCCCTCAAGATGCACAAAAGATCCATGAATTCCAAAAATAGCATGATGATACCTCTGGGTTTAGAAGAGTTTGGTTGAAGAGGACCAAGACGGTGTGCCCTCTGAATCTTAAGATGAGGAGTACTTGGTAGACCAAGAAGATCAGGATGAAATGTCTTCAGGAAGACAACAAGGTCAAGGCCCTTCAAGGTCTCGAGCAAACCATATAAACGAAGATTATTCTGTCTATTTCCGCTTTTGAGACCCTCAGTATGCAGTATAACTTTTTAGATTTCTGGTTCCCAAAAGGGAATTTTGATGGCCACGTCTTGAAGTTTTCTCACACGTTGCACCATTTCAAACATTTTTCCCTCCATAACAATCCAACGGTCCTCTATTTGTTGCAGTTTTTCATCAGTAGCACACACGAAGGGTTTTAAACCCCTCATCGAGAATGGTGTCCAAGACTAGAATGTGAGAAGCAACAATAGGTGATGAAGGATCTTTTTTTGCCATTTTAGGTTTCATGTGAGAAGAAGTGGATTAAGCAACGAAAATTGGATCGCTAGCCCTTTTGACGTAATATTTAGAATAATATGGAATCTTATGGAAAGGTCTTGGCCTGCCCATACAGGGTGAAGTTGGCATAAGTAAAGATTGCAGTTAATAAAACGAAGCACAGCAACTTCTGTCAAAGAGAGATGACCCAGGAGAGAAAAAACAGCTGCATGTTCTTTCTTACAGGTCATCAGTAAAATATAGTGCTGTGTCAGAAATATGTAAGAGCTTTCTGAGGGGAGCAGAACATAAAAAAAGCTTAAGAAACTCACAAATATTTTCTAAATATGAGGAGGAGTCCCATTGTGGTAAATGGCACTGAAAAAGTAGGCAGGTAGAAGGACTCAGCTGAGAAGATTATCCAGAAATGGCAATCCACAGAAAAACAGGAGTACGAGCAACGGTAAACAAAATGGCCGCAGTTCACAAAATATCCAAAATCCATCACTGCAGAAGCAGAAGAGAAGAAAGCCTCCTCACAGAAAAAAAGTAGAAATAGCCAAAGTGCTGAAGCGCTGATGTCACTTATCACAGAGGAACACATTGAGGCTTTGCAGAAACAAAGCGAGTGTCAGGCAACAAACGGTAATGAATGCGAGCATTGCACTGCTATAAAGGTGGCCGCTTGCGTCTAGCAGAACTTACCGCTGCAGCACCAGGTAACACAGGAACCTTTTTGGGGAATACCCACTAAAAAAAAAACATAGTGGGGATGAACGGGAGCATGAAGATGTGTGCAAGTTAATGAGGCACATCTTAAAAGTGGCTAAAAATAAATAAAATAAAGCTCAGGAGACCACTGCCATATTGCTTGGCGTGGAAGCCACGCCCCTAAACTACTCTCATGAGTGACCCTTTTCCCTGTGGGAGAGTTGGTGTCTTGAATTGTATTTTTTTTTTTTGTGTCCTCCTTTTGCCGCATATTTTGATGGTTTGATCCTCTCGTCTGTCTGTGTCTTCTTTTGGGGGGAGACCGGGCCGAAGACCATAGAACTGGACTGTTGCGCGATCACCCACAAGTATACTGCTGTTTCCAATTCCGTCTCCGCACTCACTATGCCGACCCTGAAGTTAAGGAGATAATATGACCAACAGAGTAGATGGCATAATCATCGGACTCACATTTCTTTTTCTCTCCACTTCACCAAAGGAGCCCGCACTCTCTCTTTGCTTTTTTGATCGCACGCCATATCTGATTCACTAACATAAATAACACTCTTCAGATATTCAGAAAAAATCAGAGAATACCCAGATTTCCATAGTTTACAAATTTCCCGCCTTGTTAGCAGGACAGCATAAAATAAAAAATTGTATTCTATTGCAGAAAGGTGCGTTTCTTGATCCAAACTAGATCCAAAAAAGATTGAACTAATTGTTATTTTTAGTTGTATTCTGATGATTTTATCCAGAAAAGCATTAATCGCATTCCAAAAAGAAACAATTTTTGAACATGACATAAATAAATGTATATCGTCCGCCTCCGTCTGGGCACATCAGGGACATGTATCTACCTTGCCAGTAACCTTCGATAGTTTTTCAGGGGACCAATATACCAGAGGAGTACTAAACAGATGATTTTGTTTTAGTGGTGCAGACTTTACTACTTTACGCAATGTGACTTATGAATTGCCCCACATTTGCATCGGGTCTTGATTAACCAGCTCTTCGCTCCATAATTTATGAACTTTAATTTCAATATTTCCGTCCGCCTCCACAAAAACCCAATACCAGAATGAAGTTTCCTTATGCCACTGTCCGATTCTCATTACTTGATCGGAGCTGTCATTTTCCCTCTCTGCCCAGTCTTGCCTTGCCCACCAGGCACTGAGTTGATAATATTTAAACCTGGTCAGCGAGTCATTAGTACAATCACTCAGTGCTTCCCAGCCCATCAAGTTATTTCCAACCTTAAGGTCTGCCAAGCGAGAAATACCACATCTTATCAGGGGTTGACTCAGTTGATCCCTCAAACACTCGGGTGTACCAGGAGAGTCCTAGATTGGTGCCCATGATGAAAAATAAGGAATTCTCAATAGTTTTCGGACGTACATCCATGTTTTCAGGGCGGACTTTAAAATCTTAAGCCGCACTTTTAAAAAAAAATGTGGGTCTCCGTACTTAAAGAAAACCAACTTGACCGTTTGGTACATTTGTCCATAAAGCTTCAAAAAGCGTGCCGATTGATGAATTGTCTACTTTGTTGGCCAACATACGGACATTCTTGAATTGGAAAGCATAGCAATATGCAAAAATGTCTGGTAATGCCAGTCCTCCATTATCTAATCTCCTACGTAGCTTTCTCCAGGAGATCCTCTGACCTTTAGATGCCCAAATAAAGCTCCCTATTCTCCCCTGTAGTTTTGCTATGTCCTTCTTTTGGAACGTCAATGGAAACGTATTGAATAAAAAAGTCACTTTTGGCAGAATAATCATTTTTCTAAGGTTAATCCTACCATAGATATTAAGAGGCAGGTTCGCCCACTTAGAGAGTAAACCTATTAATTCGCCACTAATCTTCTTCCAGTTTACTTTTATAATGTCTTCCATCTTCTGGGTTATTTGTATTCCAAGATATCTTATTTGGCTCCTTGCCCTATGGCTTACCACCCCCTGATTCCAGTCCATAATCTCTGTTTTTCCCGAATTCACTTTATATCCTGAAATGTAGCTAAAATCTTCCCCATCAAATTTGGGATTGCCTCATGCGGGTTACATGTATAGAGCAACAAGTCATTAGCATAAAGCCCTAACTTGACTTCAAAAGTGCCCGATTTAAAAGTGGTAATAGCCAAGTCTGACCTGATCAAGTTAGCTAGGGGCTCGATATATATATATATATTAAAGAGAAGCGGGGTAAGGGGGCAGCCCTGCCTTGTGCCGCTAAAAATTTCAAACCATTCTGACAGCCTCCCATTTATTAGGACTCTAGCTTTAGGGCAATGATATAAAGTCTGAATTGCCGATACCATATTTGTTGGAAAACCAAAACTTCGCAGGGCCTCCCATAGGTAGGGCCAATGTACCTGGTCGAAGGCCTTGGCTGCGTCCACTGCCACTATCGTTAGAGCCAGTTTCCGAGCCTCTACCAAATCAATAACTCCTAATAACTGGAAGGTAAGCTCGTTCAATTGCCTCCAGGGAATAAAGCCTCTTTGGTTAGGGTGGATAACCTCCCGCATTACTGTAGCTAGCCGAGCTGCAATGATCCCAGAAAAGATCTTATAGTATGTGTTTAGTAAGTGAAATCGACCTATATGAATCTATCTTTCGTGGCTCTTTATTAGGCTTCTGAATCATAGTGACTGTGGCTTATAGCCAGGATTGGTGGACCCTTTTTCCACCCAGGTAAACCTTATTAAATAGCACCTGAAGGACAGGGATTACGATATCTATAATACAGAGAAATACTTCTACGGGGAGGCCATCCGGCCCAGCTGCCTTTCCCTTAACCATTTTTTTACACTGGGCCCTTATCTCCCCCTCCATAATCTTTCCTTCAAGGATTTTCACATGTTCAGACGATAGCCGAGGGAGAGTTGTTGACATAAGCCACTCCTTTATTTCCACTTGGCTGGGTGCGATATCCTCTTTATATAAGTCCTGCATCTATCTGCAAGCCTCATTACACATGTCTAAATTAGTATTCAAAAGGGCTCCAGTTTCACCACCAATTAGGTCTCGAATTGTGTTCCTGGCCCCATCTGCTTTTGCTTTCCAGGCTAATAGCGAGCCACACTTTTTGCCGTACGCAAAATGTTGGAGTCTGCTCGCCTTCAACCTATCCAAAGATATTTTATCCATTTTTGTCCTAAATGCAGCTTGTAACCCCTCCAATTATTTATTTAGAGCCCCCACTCTATTTAAATCCTCCATGGACGCCTTCTGCAACTCTCTCTCTTTATTCTTAATATCTTGGATAGCCCTTTCTCTGTCTTGCTTCTCAGCCCGATATTTCCCTATCATATTAGAAGTTAGGAGTCCCCTTAGATATGCTTTAAAAGCATCCCAGACAATGTTCTCGGCTGAACCATCATTAATACATTAAAAACTCTCTGATTTATCTCTTAAGACTTCAATAACCTTCTCATCTAAAAGAATTACCCTATACAGGGTCCACCTTCTGGACTCCTCAAGAAGACAATATTTTAAAGATAGTACGATCGCAGAGTGGTCTGATATTATTGCTGGAATGTGGGTCACCTCCAAGTCTTCTCCACACAGCTCCTGACCGACTAAGAAATAGTCTATATGAGAATGGTGTCTGTATTTTTTGCTATAAAATGTGAATTCTCTCTTATCCTTCTTTAATGTCCGCCATATGTCTACTAAGTTAAATTCCCTCATTATATTTATAAGTCTAGAGAAAGATTTAGGCGGACTATTATAGTTAGCTCTCAACGTCCTGTCTAATCCTTTATTTAGTACCAAGTTGAAGTCTCCCCCCTAAAACAATCGGGGCTGTTGATTCCAGTGGACAGGACTCTAATTTTTCCAGGAACTCTGGATTATTGTTGTTTGGCCCATAGTATACAGCACATACCAAAGACCTACCATATACTAACAAGGTAGCCACTAACCACCTTCCTGAACAATCTGACTCATATTTAACTAGTCTTATATCATGATTAGTTTTAACCCCTTGGGTTCCAGGCCTTTTCCCCTCCTGTGCCTGGCGCTTCCCTAGTGGGTGGGTGTCATGACGAGATAGTCTCGTCATGGGCACAGCGCGACTGTGCTCCATGACGAGACCATCTCGTCATGGGCACAGAAGAGGTTAACAATTATAGCAACTCCCCTAGAACTGCCACTCTGATCCGAACATATCACCTCCTGTATCCATCTTAATTTTTTAAAACACTGCCTACACTCTATCCTTTCTAGGTGAGTTTCTTGTAATAGTATTATTTGGGCTTCACTACCCTTACAAAACTCATGACACTTTCTTCCTGGATCGAAGACCATTTACATTCCACGTTAGTATATTAATTATCTTAGCTTTATCTGTACTCATTTTCCTGGACAGGATAGGTCATAAACCCCTTACAATAACAACCCCCATCAAGTTTTTCCCAGGAAAAATCAAAGCCTGCGTCATTGAAGACATTTTTTTTGTTTTTTTCTCCCGCTGCTCTCCACACACAGTGCCCCCTACCCTCCCTCCCCCCCAGGAAACCCCCCTTCTACCTCTTGGGCGATACATTCCGCCCTATGGGAACCCCCCTCTCCAAGGACAGAGTCGATGGGAGGCAGACCCTAAAAGATATAAATAAAAATGTAACTAAAGAAGATAGAAAAAGAAAGACAAACCCTGACGAGCCACTATGTCTATAATCATTCTTAACCTTTTTGTGGCTTTTATCAACAAGCGTTCTTCAGCTTATTTATAGCTCATTTACTCATCATTATTTATTCATTTATTCATTATTCATCTGTTGTATAAATATATCCGCCTCCTCAGGGTCACTAATATTGTGAATCTTATTCTGCCACATTATTTTCAGCATGGCTGGAAATTTTAATTGCACCTGCGCTCCCTTTTCTCGGAGGACACTAATCCTGGTACCTAATTCCCACTGCCACTGGGCTGTCCTTTTACAAAGGTCGGAACTTATTTGATATGTGAAATCATCATGTTTAAGGGAGCCCTCTTTTAATGCCTTTGATAATATCAGCTCTTTTAGGGTAAAATTCAAGAAATTAATCCGAATTTTTCTTGGGTTTTTCCTTGCAGGATTTAACCTAAAGGGATCCCAATGTGCCCTCTGGATTTCTCTTTCCCATTCAATGTCTGGCCTATTAGGTATAACCTCTCGTAATTGGGCACAAATAAAGGTTTTAACATCCCCCTTTTCAGCCCCCTCTGGAATTTGTACAAACTTCAGAGTGTTGCGACGGGATTGTGTTTCCAACCTTTCTAAATCATCTTGTAGTCCCTTATTCTGCTTCTTTAGCCAATCAATATTGACTATCAGTGTGCGCAGAGTGTACAGAGTAACAGGCCGACCCCCCAATGGTGGCGAGTAGGTGCGGGTAGAGGGGTGGTGACTATTGAGCTACTGGAGAGAAACCTGGGAGATCTGGGAGTGGAGAGGTCGATGGAAGAGCTTTCCCCTATTTTCCATACTCTCTCTACTTCTCCTATCACTTCAGAGGCTTCGGAGGCTGGTCACGACTCTAGCTGTGGAGGGGGGGGGCCTCTGTGGACAGTGGGCAAAATACAGTAGTGGCAGTTAATTCCACCTTATTGTCCTGTTTAAACGAGCAAGATCCGGCGAAAGGCCAAGTGGCACACTTAACAGAAGGCAAGCAAACTGGATTGAAGGGGCAGGTGAGGAACCGGTACCAGTTGAGGTCCCTCCCAGAAGGAAGAAAGAAAGATGGTGGGGGAAAGGGAGGGTCAGACCAGGAGCAGTCACCTAGGGGAGCCCCAGTTGTTGCCCCAGTTTCCCCCCAAAAAGAAAGTTATCAAGGCCCTAAAAGGCACTGGAAAGTCTCAGCGGTGCAAGCATAAGGTGGTGCATGCTCCAGCAAAACCTCCTCCCTCTTTGAAATCATATTTTAAAATCATGGAGCACGTTACCAATGTGCAAACTGCACAAACCGCGCATAATAGGGGAAAGAAAACCACAACGCAAATTAATTCGGTCTTTGATCTGGTCTCTTATCCAGTTCTAGCCCCTCTCCCTGTGGAGAATAGGTTTGCTGTACTAGCCAGTCTGTCTTCTACCGATGAAGGGCAGCAGGGTGTAGTAGGCAGGGCGCTAACTAGTAATAGCGCTGTGTTTGAAGTTGGGCCTGAGATAGTCGCGGGGCCAAATAGTATCCTTTCTAGTGCTAAGCCCAGCCTCCATACAAATCCTAATTTGGGCACTGGCTCTAGTCACCCTACTACGGTGTGTATAAATCCAGAATATTCTCATGGTGGAATTGTTCACTCAAATTTAGGAGAGAAGGCCCAGGAGCACATAATTGATCGAAGAGGTGGAGGAGATGAAAACCCTATAGAAAAACAGTTTTCGAATTTAAGCCAGGATCTCTTTGACAAATTTGAAATATCAGAGTCCAATCAAAAGGGGATTCAGGATAAATGCGATGCATGAGAGGAAAACTGGATGATATTATGGCACGTACTTGTACCTTGGAGGAAGAAGTTAAAACTTTGTCGAGAAATGTTCTGGGAAACTCTAAAGATATTGATCGGCTAAAGGTGTCTTGAATTGTGAGTGAATGCTGCTGTAATGGAATGTTGGAGTGTGTGTGTTTGACTGGACATATCCAGATGGTAATACACCTAAAGGAATAAGATATAAATAAAGTATGGTGTTTAGGCTGTTATTTATCTACTGGAAAGTACTGGTGATAGGCAAGGGCAGCCTTTATCTCGCATTTATTGATCTAAAGACTGCCTTTGACCTAGTCCCTAGTTGTGGTCGACACTCAGAGAGATGGGCACTCCTCCTTTCATTCTCAATCTGCTGGTTAGGTTACACGAAGGCAACTATGCCCAGGTCAGATGGGGGACACAAGGTCAGCTAAATGAGCGTATCTCTGTCAATAGAGGAGTCAGTCAGGGTTGTGTTTTGACTCCCACCCTATTCTCTCTCTATATGGTCAGCTTTCTGCAAGGAAATCCCGCAGATGCACCATACCTGCCGGGCAATAAGGTACCAACCCTCTTGTTTGCCGACGATACCCTGCTGGTGTCCAAGACCCCAGCTGGGCTACAGCCTCTATTAATCAGGTTCCAACTCTTTTGTGACAACCGCACTTTATGCTCTAACCCTCTGTGTTGCAATTTCACAGAAGGCTAGAGTCCATTTAGTAGGCTTAGTATCTTGATGGATCGTTTGTATATATAACTTTTATTATGCTGTTGTATGATAAGTTTATTGTGTATTTTATCTTTATATATTTTTATTACTTTTATGACACCAGTTGTCAAAATAAAGCTTATACAACAACAGCATACAGAGAGAATGTGCCACCCTATACATGAGTAGCTCCAGAATCATACACGAAGAGCCATCTTCCAAAGTTAACTATTAAATAAGAACAGATGTGCAGCTGCACCAGGAGTTCCCTAGTACCTGCAGCGATGTGAGCTCAGAACTTGTCAGGTGTATGTGCAGCCTCTTAAGCATGTTATTTATTATGTGCTTCATTAAAGTCAAGCTCTGCTGCATAGGCTGTCATTCAGCCAGTGTCTTGATGCAGCTTATTGTCTCTAGGGAGCTCCCTTCCACTTGATAAATTGGTCATTAGCTAAGCTTGTGCCTTGGACTGACGCCATGAGAGGAGTGACTGTTATAACGTGGATCGCGCTCTCTTTATTGTTTATTAATTGTCACTATTAGAAGGAGTTTGAAATGTGCAACTCAGATTCCTATGGGTGATTAACTAAGTATTGTACAGCACAGTGTGTACTCTTTTATGCAGAAATTAATATGTTTTTTGCATGTTAAACATTTCCTTTTCACAGAAACACAAAATAAACACTTTTGTGGTGAGTGCCACTGATTTTGAGCAATGCAGGACAAAGGCCCTGATTCTGAGTTGCTCGCAGAAGTAGGTGCTATTTATCGCACCCGATAAAATCTGATACACCTGGGCTAGGAATTTATTGAGTGTGATAAATAGCTCATATTCTGACTTTTTTTAGAATGACTTTCATATTTTTGTGCTTATGGCACCACAATCAGCATAGTACTGTAAAAAACAACTGTTTTGCCCTGCTGACATTTAATGCAGGCAAAAGACACACAAGTGATGGACGGAATGCAGAACAAATCAAAACATTCACCCCCAGTCAAGAGATCTGGGTTTAGCCCATCATTCTTAATGGAGGTATTTGATGCACCCAGTAATTACCTGGTGTGGTAAATACTACTCAACTTTGAATTGCAACCCGTGCAGGAGCTGGAAAACACTGACCAACTTGGAATCAGGGCTAAAATCTTCCTTTTTGCTTCAACATAGAGCAACCCTTGGAGAGCAGGTAGTTCATATCTACAATTTAATATAGCATTACAGCAGTCTGCAAGAATTATACCGGTTGTTATAGGCCCTGAACCATTGTTACTACTATAAGGACTGGAAGAAGTATTTTCAGTTAATGTAGTGTGGCTACTGATGCAACAAGGCTGTGTACAGAGGTGCACAATGTATAGTAACTTGAAGGTGTTTCTTAAATTACAAATGTAAGTTATAACTGGTGATGCGCAAATTAAAAATGTAAGTTATAAATATAACTTTAGAATTTGTAAAGTTTGCATAGTTTAAGTTAGGTTTCTATAGAAAGAATGAATAATGTTTTCCTAACTATACTTTAGCTTTAACCGTTGGGTTCTTTCATTCAATTTAAATGTTTTTGATTTTTTAATAAAACTGTATTTGAAATCATAGTCGAGTGCCGTTCAGTTGAGTGTTGCGAAGTGTGGTACAGTATAGTGGAGTACAGTGTCATAGAGTGTAGTGTCATAGAAAGTGCTTCATTTGTAAAAAAATAAGTGCCAGGGCCCTTCTCGGAAGTCCACTGCAGCCTGCGCTACCAATGCCAGTACCAGCATAACACCTAGCCATCATACTCCTACAAGTGTAACAATTCAGTCTATTTCAGGCCACACAAAGCTATAATAAAGGCGTGAAAGGCTGGTATTATTCATTTTCAATGTGAATTGACTTAATAAACACAGTTGTTGTGCTCCTTTCATAATTAAACAGACAGTGCCACCATGTGATAGAGTGTCACTAGTGCCGGTGCTAACAAATAAGTGCTAGTGCCGAACACCGGAAACCACTGACTCAAATTAAGCGCTGGTTGTAAAGTGTAGTGTTGTAAAATGGAATACCATAGAGTGAAGTGGCATACAGTGGAGTGGCATAGAGTGGACTAGAGTAGAGTGGACAAGAGAAAATTGGCATAGAGTGGGGTGGCATAGAGTGGAGTGAAGTAAAGCATAGTGGTGTACAGTGGAGTGGCATACAGTGGAACAGAGTAGAGTGGAGTGTCATGCAGTGGAACAGTGTACACTGGAAAAGCATAAAGTGAAGTAGACTGCAGTGTCGAACAGTGGTGTGGCGTACCGTGCAGTAGTGTAGAGTGTAATAGAGTAGATAGGAGTGGGATAGAGTGCAGTGGCGTACAGTGCAATAGTGTAGAGTGGTGTGGAGTGGAATGGAATGGAGTGCAGTGTCGTAGAGTGGAATAGCGTAGAGTTTAGTGACGTAGAGTGGAGTGGCGCATAGTGCAGTGGCATACAGTGGAGTAGCATAGAGTGGAGTGGTGTAGAGTGGAATAGACTTGACTGTAGTGGCATAGAGTGGAGTGGCATTGAGTGGAGTGACATACAGTGGAATAAGTTAGAGTGGAGTGGAGTGGAGTAGACTGGAGTGGTGCACAGTGGATTAGCGTATGGTGAAGTTGCGTAGAGTGGAGTTCCGGGGAGTGTAATGACATGCACTGGGATGGCGTATAGTGGAGTGGCATACACTGGAGTGGTGTGAAGTGAAGTGGCGTACAGTGTAGTGGCTTTGACTAAAGTGGAATAGCATAGAGTGGAGTGGTGTAGAGTGTTGTGTAGTAGAGTGGAATAGTGTGGAATGAAGTGGCATACGATATAATATCATACAGTATAGTGCCATACAGTGAAATAGAGTAGAGTGGAGTGGCATACAGTGAAGTAGTGTACAGTGGAGTGATGTACAGTGGAGTGGCATAGAGTAGAGTAGAGTAGCATAGAGTAGAGTGGTGTCATATAGTTTAGTAGAGTGGAATAGAGTAGAGTGGAGTATCTTATAGTCTAGTGGCGTACAGTGCAGTAGTATAAAGTCAAATACATTACAATGGAGTGGCGTAGAGTAGAGTTCGATAGAGTCGAGTGGCATACAATGGAACAGCGTAAAGTGTAGTGGCATAGAGTAAAGTTGCATTAAGTGGAAGAGCATATAGTGGATTGGTAGAGTGTGGAGTGGGGTACAGTGAAGTGACGTAGACTTGAGTGGCAAAGAGTGTAGTTGCGGACAGTGGAATAGTGAACAGGAGAGTGGCATGGAATGGCATAGATTGGAGTAGGGTACTATCGAATTGCATAGGGTGGAATAGCGTACAGTGGAGTGGTCTAGAGTAGAGTGGCATAGATTGGAGTGTGGAAGAGAGTAGTGGCATACAGTGGAATAGCCTACAGTAGAATGGGGTAGAGTGGAGTAGTGTGGAATAGCATACAGTAGAGTTGTGTATAATCAAACAGCATACATTGGAGTGGCGTAGAGTGGAGTGGTGTAGACTGTAATACCATACAGTGGAGTGTTTTATGGTGGAATGGTGTATGCTGAAGTGGTGTACAGTGGAGTGGCATACAGTGCAGTGGTGTACATGCAGTAGTGTACACTGGAGTGGTGTGGAGTGGAATAGACTGGAATAACATGTGGTGTAGCATCGTAGAGTGGAGGGGCATACAGTGTAGTGGCATAAAATAGATAGCGGAAAAGTGGATGAACAGATGGAAATCTAATGTACCATAAATATAGCTTATAAGGTGTAAGTGTTAAATTTAGGTAGTAGGTGTAAATAGTGTAAGTATTGTTACAGTTGTAAGTGTTAAAATACTTAGTAATATATTGTGCCGCAGTATACAGCGGTAACTTCACAGTAGACTGCAGTACATGTCGATAAGAAGGCAGTATCTGATTGTGTCATGGGAAAACTCTTGTACCCAAGTTGGTTCCTCCGCTTCTTAACTTTATTGAACATTTAGAATTGTATATATTTTAGCCACATCCACTTTAGTAATGATATTTTACATATTGTATTTCAGCTTTGCTTGCATGATGTTATTCCAGGAATATATTGTACGAGTTGCTTGTTTTGGTTAGCCTTTCCTTGGCATGTAATCTGTACCTTCTGTTCAAGGCTAGGACCAGTATATGATATCCTAGTGCCGATGTTGCCCATTCAGGAGACAGCTTCTAACATCCAGACATAGCATTACATCAAAGCTGTGCTTCTGGTACAGTATGGTTTTTATCATGTAAATGATGCACTGACTCGAAAGGGGCAGAGGGGCATTCCAGCCGCGACCACATTGGGATAAATGATGTATTCACCATGCAGCTTCACTGGTGCTGATCTACCAGCAGCCTGAGAGGATTGCCATTCACACTACAGGCTGATTCCTGACTCTGTTCCAAGTATGGGGCTAAGGCAAATCCTATAGATTGGGCAGGCAGAAGGGTACACCTGCTAAGCTCTTATACTAGTCTTAGAGCTAGGTAGGAACCTCTAGAACTCAGTTATCATGGTTGGATTGTTAATTATCTTTACCATGTTTATAATGCTGATATGCTTGCCTTGCTTTATCTGCTTAATTATTACAGCTCATTCTCTCTGTGCAAGACTATGATTGTTTTGATAAATGTATTCAAAACGTATTTCGTACTTCTCTTGTGTTTCGCCTGGGTATGCACGAGTAATACAACAAAAGGGTGTGATCTATTTCCATGCAGGGGTGGCTCCTCCACAATGGCTGACGAGCGTTGCCCCACCAGCTCAGAGCCAGCAGTAAAAAAATAAAACGATATTTCGTTATCGTTTTATATTTAAGCCGCTTGCTCAGGCAGAGTGTGCATGGAAGGGCGGGGCTGGGGCATGGGTGGGGGAGGAGGAGTGCTAGTGCACCCCCTAAGTGCTCATGTGTGTTTGGCCATCCGTCTCAGGCCGACCAAAGCTCACATGCGCACTTAGGTTTCTCTAACCCAGCTGTATTGAACAGCCAAGTTAGAGAAACACCACAGACTCCCTGGTCTGAGTAGAACATCTTTCTAGCCTGCTCAAGCCATTTCCCACACTGCAATGCAGCACAAGGATTGGACAGGGAGTCTATGACTAGCCTGCAGTGTCTGCTGGGACAAGGAAGTCCTAGCACCAAGGTGCGACACGGGAGGCGGCCGCCAGCAGGTAAGTTTAATTTGTTTTTTGATGTTTTATTATTCTTATGTTTCCCCCACACTCCCCCATGCTCCCTTACGTGCTTAGTCCTGCGCTCTCCCTCGCCCCCCCACTTTGTGTATGTGTCAGCCACCACTGTTTCCATGCCTTCCTTGGGAAGTCAGAGTGTCATGTTCAGGTTGCCACAATCATCTTTCACCCCAGCAGGGTTGGCACTGTGAGCTAGCAGGAAATTGGGTCCACTTTTTACAATGGCGTGGAAGGACTCAATCACCCATATTCTGAAGTTTCTTCATCCTAATACACAGTCCTAATATCATAGTAGGAGCTGAATAACAATTAGCTAATGGCTGTCTTTACAAAACGTAAAAGGCAGCCATGTAGTTTTCAGCACATTGTCGCTATGTTCTAGGTAAGGACCTAATATGTAGGTAAGCATCATGTGTAATATTTGTTCCCTATCTATTACCACTTTATAAAAGTGATATTAGTTAGAGAAATGTATTTATAATTTTCAACGAATTTTTCCACCAGTTTAGGGAGAACTGTGCTTTAAAAAAAATTAAGAAGTGCTGTAATTTTTTTGTATTACCGTGGTACTCTGTAAACTTTTTGGGGAAGATTTAAATATGATAAAATTTGAAATACACTATACTACACTATATTTGCAAAATATCGTGTAGTCAATATAGTTTGAAATTTGTAACATATTTGTTTTTTAAGTACCGCGCTACTCATGAGGCAGTGCCAAAGTTCTCTGTACATGTTTTTACAATATATATAGAAACTTATAAATATTTTTCCCTACCTATTACCACTATAAAAAAGTGATATTAGGTAGAGGAAAAATATCAAATGTAATACTTACCCATATCTATGGGCAAAATGCAAAACACAGCCAAAGTGTTCCTAAAAACAACATGGCTGTCTTTATCTTGTATAAAGGTAGTCATAAAGCAATTACAAAATTACTTGTCATCACTGTGTACCACTGTACTTCCGCCAAATACCAAGAAAATCCGCTAAATTTCGCTACAGTACCAAAACAGAAGATACCACTGAGCTAAAATGCGTTATCACTTTAAAATGACTTACCTTACTTATCAGTAGTACCCAAAATGATAATCTTCACACCATAATGTACAATCCTGACAAATTTCATTGAAATCTGACTGGCATTTGCCCGCTACGCGTGAGTACAAAATCTACGGGAAATGCAGTGGTGCACAAAAGCAATTTTATCTTTGCTCCCCCTTGACCAATGACCGCGAAACATTCCATACTCCGCCAATGTTGAAAAAGGAATACGTCTGGAAAGTTTAGTGTACAGGTGCAAAATTATTAATGGTGAAAAATCAGACGAATTCATATCTCTAGTAAGCCTAACTATAACTATAGATATATATGTTTATATTCAAACACGCACACAGACACCCACACATGCACTCACATACACACACACGACATTCCAATGATAATGCATTTATTGCTTTCTTAACAGTTTGGCTCCATTTGATTAATCTGTATGAAACTTTTTCAATAAACAGTTCAACAAATTTGGGTTCAGTGTGGCAAGAATCCTATCAATCTGACACGTGACACCTAAAAAAACAAGGGTGGGGAATTCCCATAGGATGCTTTAATTTTCGATACGGAATAAAACTGCTGAATTGAGTTACACGAAACTTGGCATGAAAGTAGAACTTTACTCAAAGAAGTGCTTTTGCTTGGTTTGGTGTACACCTTTCAGTAGTTTTCGAAAAATGTGCGCTTAAGTTGCTTTTTTTGGTGGTCATGAAAGAGTAAAAAGATAGTGATATTCAGTAAGTAATTTATCGGATCCTTCGCAGTCTTATGAATCTATGGAGGATTTGTGAAACAAGTAAAAAAATATGAAGGCACACTATTGAATGAGGGAGTTCTTTTCCCATCTTCTATTGCAAATTCACAAGTCCAGCTGCGTATTCACAAACCCGGTTGCATATTTGCAAATCTGCTGGGCTCTGATTGGCTGGCCATCAGAAACAAATTCTGTAGCGGCTACCATTAGATGCATTGCTTAACACTCCTCCACTGGGTCTACCCTAATTCCTTCCCCTAAGATGATCTTAACCAACAAGGAGCATGCCATGAGCCCATAACTGGAGACTCCAGGAGCAAAGAGAGAATGACCCATGTGCTACCAGAGCCTCTTACACATCCTGAATGCACACCTTCAGCACCAGACTCTAACAAATCATGCCACCAAACAATCCTTCAAAGGTGTAACCACGTGAGGAATCAAAACCTGCCAAAAGCGGTGCAAACAACAACAGCTGAATGCAGTAAGTCCCCTACATTAAGGGAGGGCGCATGGACTGAACATTCAGGAACAGTCACGTCATCACAACCATGATCTCTGTGGGTATGAATCTGAAAACCCAAAAATTCACTATCTTTACTATCATGTGCAGCTGCACATCAAGGGCCATAACACAGTGCCCACTGCCATCAGATGGGAAGGGATAATCCACCCAAGAGGGAGCCGATCCGAAGGCACATATTCTACTGTAAGTCGCCCAAGCCATCCCTTGATCCTCTGCTCCCAGAAAATTATCGACCTATCTCGCTTCTGCCTAGTTTGGCTAAAGTTTGCGAGAAGGCGGTCACGCTCCAACTGACTAATTTTGTCGAGGATGCTGGGGTTCTCCATCAGGCGCAGTCTGGATTCCGTGCCTCCTACAGTACCGAATCTGCCCTGTTGGAGGTTTCGGAGTCGATTCGGGAGTGTCTGGACGCCGGCGGGAAAGCGGCACTAATACTGCTTGATCTCTCGGCGGCGTTCGACACGGTGCCTCACGCCATGCTCCTTGACCGCCTCTCGGATATTGGAGTGTCTGGGAAAGCTTTGCTTTGGATCAGCTCCTTTCTTGAGGGAAGGATGCAGCAGGTTTGGCTTCCTCCTTGCGCCTCGGTCCCCTTGAGGGTTACTACAGGGGTACCACAGGGGTCGTCACTTAGTCCTCTGCTTTTTAACATCTATGTGACTCCGCTGATTTTTCTGGCGGAGTCTTTGGGGGCTAAAGTGATGGCCTACTCGGATGACACCCAACTGCTGTTCACTTGGAATAAAGAAGACGACTCGGTGGCCAGACCTCATCAGTGTTTGTCCTTCGTCTTTCAGTGGCTGGCCAATGCACAGCTGAAATGCAATGAGGCAAAGTCGGAAGTCCTGTTGTTCGGCTCTTTTTCCTCTGATTTTAGAACAAGACTTTGGACTCCGGCCTTTCCCTGCCCCCCAGTGATAACTGGAGCCGTTAAAATTCTCGGCGTATGGTTTTATGAAAACCTGAACTTTGCTTCACATATAAAAAAACTTGCTGGCACATGCTTTGGGCTGTTGAGGAGTCTCAAGAAGTTTCTACCCCTGCTGCCAGACAGGGACAGAGAGACGGTGGTGCGTGCTCTGCTTCTCTCCCGACTAGACTACGCGAGTGCCCTCTTGGTAGGATGCCCGGGCCACCTTGTAAGGAAATTGCAGGTGGTCCAAAATTCGGCTGCCAGACTTCTGGGCGGCTTGTCCACCTGGCATAGTGCTCGGGCTCAACTTCGGTCTCTTCATTGGCTTCCCGTGGAATCACGCCTTAAATTTAAAATGTTGTCCATCGTACAGCGGACCTTTTATGGTCTCGGCCCCAAGTATTTGCAGGACAGATTTTCCTACTACATTCCCAGGAGACAGTTGAGGTCATCATCACTGCTGCTTATGCAGACCCCCACATTTAAGCGTGAACGATTGGGGGGTAACTCGTTCGCCCGCAGAGCCTGCCTTGCCTGTAACTCTCTTCCCCTGACTCTGAGGGCCATCTGTGATCCGCACCTGTTCAGAAAGTCCCTGAAGACATTGCTGTTTTGATGGATATCTGTGGCCTGGCCGCCTTTTCTGTTGTTAGCGCCGGGACACTTTCGAGTAGCTGTGCGCTTAATACATTAAAATAACATAACATAACATCTGTCAGGGTACTTTACTCCATCCCGCTGCTTCACTGAAGCCATAGCACAGTAGCACACTGTTACTGTAGGAAGCGCTATGCTTCAGGACAGCTGTGGCTTCACAGTGTCCTCAAAAGAGAGCAAGGGGAACAAAATAATGTCATTTATATTGCAGATAGGTTTAGGAGCCGCATGTTATCCGCTCCCCTCCCATTTACAAAGGCACACACTTGCGTCACTTTAGCATGCTGTTTGCATTCACTTGGAACCTAAAGCTGAAATAAATCAAGCCGAGCACATCCTGTATGTTGTCAAATACCCCTGATGCAGGCTCTCTGTTATCTGCAGTACAGCGATAATGCAGCGCCATCTCTGCTGACGTGCAGAACCGTGGCAAGTAATGTCACCTGTGCTTTAATTACATCAGGAGGAAATGTCTGGAGATAACCTCTCCACGAGCCCCTCCCCCAGAACAACCGCAGCAATATTCACTAGATTACCTCATCCGCCGCAGTGATCTGAGCACTCTTTGCATACAGATTTTTGGTCATTGTCTAGGCGCTTAATAGCATTTTCAGAGACAGAAATCAGTGTGAGTTAACTAAGATTCAAAGCGGAGCAGAGGTTGAGCTCTACAGGGCACAACTCTCACCTGCACTGCACCTGCGTCTGTAGGGGAAAGAGGAACATTCCCACGAACGTGAATTATAATATTGTTTAATGTTCTTAAGGAAACCACTGTAAGTAATCTCGTTTCACCCCCATAGAAGCTTTCCCTGCATCACAAATGATTTGCTACAGCTGTGGCACTGAATTCGAGGTGATGGCTAAAATGAGACCCCCCTTTCACACACACGTTTGCGCAGGGTTAGGGACTCCCATACCCACTGCCCCCACAGGCCCCTTCTTCCACCTCCCCTCAAGGTCAAATGTGCCGAAATTCTTACAGCAAGGTGGCATATCAGTATTTACGGGGTGCATGAAATACTCCACACTTCTCTTGCCCTCAAATCGAGGACTCCAAGAAGGGGCAGGATTTTTAGGTCTTGCCTGAAACATCGCATGAGCTTTCGCTTGTGAGACATTTTATTTACATACAGGGGGCTTAGAGCCCGCCTAATGCTCATCAGTCGTTGGCTTCATTGTCAGTCGTATTTGTTGGCTCCTGTTTGGTCAGACTGTGCAGGCTTCACATTGGCTTCACTTTCTGTCTGTGTGTTTACCTGGCTCCGGAGTAAGAACCAAGTAATGCTTCCGGGTTTCTGAAATGCCCTTCCGCTGCTTCCGTTGCTTCTGCTTTCTGCCTCAGCCTATTTTTTTCTTCTGCTTGCAGCACTTTGCAAGAATGTATGTGTTTTTAGGTTGTCTTGTTCCTGGTTTTGCTCCCAGCTGTTGCTTTCACTGCTCATTTCCCGTGCTCGTTCTTTTTTACTTTCATCCTCACCTCTTCTGCTCTGTGGTGCAGCATACCAACACCAGCAGGCCACAGGTTGTTAACGTCGCTTTTCGGACTCCTTCTCTTTATAAATCATTTTTTTTTTTAACCATATTTTATTGGCTTTTAGAAAGCATCAATGTACATGCACATTGTCAGGTTGTCAGGTTCGTATCTATCACCTAGTGCACATTACATGCCATTTACGTTCACAGGCACATTTTCTTCAGCATTCCCTCTGAAACAAAACCATCCCCCCTCCCCCTTGAGTTGCGTGTTTGTAAGCAGGTGAGTACTTCTACGTGTTGCCGGGTTCTCATGTGTCAATCCCCCTCGTTCCGTGCGTTGTAGTGCTATATCTTCAAATGTCGTTAGGCTGCATGTCCCTGCTGCCTATCCTCTTGCTCTGCCACCCTCGGAGTGCTCGCCCTACTACTGCTGTCCTGCCCGTTCGCCACCAACTCACATACTAGGCTTTCCCACGCTCTAGCCTTCTCTAGTGTACCTATTCCCCAGCTGGCCTCCCGGAGTAACAATTTGCCTTCCGCTCCTGCCCACCTCTCAATTTCTTTTTTCCATGTGGTAATCCGCGGCCCACCCGGTACCTTCCAATTCCTGGCTATCTCCCTCTTGGCTAGGATATAGGCAAGGTCCTGAAACTTGCCTGTTACTTTACTTTTGCTCGTGTGGGGGAACCACCCTAATAGGAAGTGCTCTGGGGCCTGTGGGAGCTGTCTCTTTAGGAATCTTTGTGGCAACTTTGTGGGCAGTAGACATTGCACCATGGCACCACTGCCAACTCTCACTGAAGTGTTTATAAAGGGAAAAACTTTTCCTTTTAGGAAATCAGCCTGCTTTAAAACAGTTATCCGTTTTGAAATGAAACACAGGGATGGTAGTCCTTGTGATTTTAGCTTAGCCCATTTCAGGGGGTTGCAAATTGAGACATGACTAATGAATGTTAATTAGGCAGGCCATTCCGCATCTGTAAGCGTAGCCACTCACCTGAAAACCAGGTCTTCTGCAGGGGTGACGATAGGCCACCCACATCCTTCTCAGACACCTCTCAACACTCATTGAGGAACCATGAGTGGTGGCAGATGCAACAAAAGGGAAGAGGAATGGAAAGAGAGAGAGAAGGAAAGACACTGAACTCCATGGTCCAAGTTCTCACTGGTGTTGCAAGGGAAGGTATACATACTGTTCAGTTCTCTGTGGGTGGAAAACTCAGTATCTCTCTAAAGCAGTTATCTAGGTGGGAAAAAGACACTGATCAAACACCCTTCATTCAAAAACATTTTTCTTAAGGAAAAAAACATAACTCATTGAGACCGAACTTACAGCACTTACCTTGCATGAAATTGTCGTTCTAGTGTTTTTAAAACAATGTTCAGGACTGTTGACTTCACAATCTCTAAAGTTCTACACAATCGAGCTTTGCCTCACATGCAAGTCTGTAAGTCTTTTCAGTTTGTCAGGCAGAATGTATCTTAAATTTCAGTTTTTCTATGAAGTTTGCAATGGTTGAGTCAAAACCTGATATTTTCTATTTCAATAAGTTTAACACTCATTTGTAAGGGATTGTCCTTGGTTAGGCGAGGCCTCATGCTGGTAGGTGTTGTATTCCTTTGCCAACACTTGGCTTGTTTCATTTTTTGGGAGAAGAAGATCCAGGAACAGACTAAGTCGGAGGGAATTACCAGGGTACAAGGAACCGACACTGGAGGATGGCATAACACAGGTAAGTGATTTAGAGCACAGTGCTTGTGCTGCCTTCAGGTAGGAACGAAACCCTGCAAAGACTTTCGGCGGGTGCATATTATTTATACCTGCCCCAGACAAGATGGCTGCCAAGACACATGGTGAAAGGAAATCTCAAAAGATCTTGCGAGATAAGTGCAAAGTCCAGCGGGAAGCAGCAGAAACAGATTAGGAGTTTTCTGCTGGTCTGACAGGCGGTCCCACGGTGGTCCCACGGTGGTGCGTGCAAAGGCTAATATAAGGGCCTTAGCAAGACAGCACCATGGTAGCGCCAAAGCCCGTTCCTGCACGGGATGTACTGTGAAGTCCATGCTGTGCAGGAACAGGGGGTGCATGCGCACAGGAGGGCACACCATGTGCCTCTCTGCATGCATCTCAGGCCTTGAGGCAACAGGGGGCCCTTTGTTTCCTCACCACCATCAAAACTTTGGTAGTGGTGAGGAAACTCATATTATGCTTGGCGGTGGCGCTGGGGCACCGCCAGCATATTGCGAGCATCAAACCGCCATGCCGCTGCCAAGGAATCATGGATCCCCAGCTGTTGCGGCAGTTCAATGGCGGTCTGGCAGCCAACCGCTAGTCCTCATAAGAGGATGAGGGCCTTTCCAAAGCCCATGCTCAAGATGTGGAGGCCATTCTTTAAGGAGGCTCTATGCGGACGAAGGAGAGGGCAAGGGTATACAGAAGAGTTTGATGAGGATGAACAGGAGCAGGGCAGGGCCATAGGGATAAAATGGCTCAACAGGGGGCTACAGGGAGTTGGCAGACTGCATAGGAATTGGTGAGGGCAAGAACCCTAACAGCAGCCCCCTGTGTTTCCTTATTTTGGAAACCAACCTCCTAGTATAAAAAGTTGGGGCACAGTCTGAGACCAATTTTTATGAATCCAATCTTAGTGCGTGCTTCCCTAAGTGCTACATGTTGCCTCAGTGTTAAGTCTATGGCAGTCATGACTCCCAGGACCACTACAGTATGGTACGAGGACTCAACAGCCAAAGTAGTATGTGCTTGCCCAATTCCGTCAGAATTACAGAATTAGTTCAGCAGCCACATGGTCAGGTCTCTACACTTCAAAGGAAAACTATATCGGTATGTTTCCTTGGCAAAGGGATTGCTTGGTGCATAACCTTAGAATCTGATGAATAAATATTGTCAGTTTTTAATATATTGCAGTAATATCATTCTGTCATACAGTGTTATCATATATTGAAGGTAACAATATTACACATTTTTTTAAATATTGCTGTATTTAGTATTGTGTTTTTTAAATATTGTTGTATGTAACATTGTTTATTTAATGTTATTTTTTCAGTTATTTCGCGTGTATTTAAAGAATTATTTTAATGTTAATTGTTTTTGGGAAGGTAAGCTTAGTAGAGGAATGGGTGGAGAGTGTTTTGTTTAAAAAATTTAGAATGCAGAAATTGTTTTTTTTATGATTGTTACATTTTTATGTGTTTTGTTTAGTGATTTTGTTTAATTTGTACATATTTTAGATTTTTTTAAATAATTTGAAAAATCATTTTTTACATTTTGAGTTTATGTTTTGTCACATTGTTTTGAAATTCTTTTTTTTTTTTAAATTTTATTTTTGAATTTTTAGAAAATCAGCATTAATGATATAGCAGTTTCATAATATTAATATTTGTTACAGGATCCATAAATAAAAAGACTTAAACCCAGAAAAAAAAGACAGTCAGTCATAGTTACAAACAGTGGAAGTTAGCACAAAAAATAACACAATTAATCATATCCAGTTCATAACTGGAGCCCATAGTGTAAGTCCAAATTTCTTTTTTTCCCTGCCTTTAAGTTTATACAAAGCGGTTTCCAGCTTATACAGAGAAAGTAGTTTAGTCATCCACATACTAAAGGACGGTGGGTCGGGGTTTATCCATTTGGGAAGTGATGCATAGTCGGAGGATAGCCATACATAAAAACAGAAATCCTTTCTCAGGAGCTGATCGAGTTCTGACATTTGCATCAAACTCAACACCAAACAGCACTAGTTGAGGTGACAAATTAACTAAAATGCCTAGACCTGTGTTCAAAAAGCTTTGTATCTCCTTGAGCCAAGGGGAAATAACGGGGCAGTCATATAGCATATGCACCAAATCAGCGGCCTTTAAAGTGCATCTAGGACAGAGGACCCGTCGATTTGTCCCCCATTTAGCTATCTTAGCTGGAGAGTAGTATAGGTCATAGATGGCCATAAAGTATTGACTCTTGTGTCTACCTGAAAATAGTAACCGATCGGCTAAATTAAATACGGTTTGCAGGTCGACCCCTGTTATCCCTAACCTCGTCTCCCAGCGGTGCTCATGTGTAGCAAGGTCGTCCTGCTGACATACGGTCATTATTTTGACAAGTTGAGAGATCTTGCATCTCCCTTTTATACATTCTAATATCGGGTTCCTTTCTAGACTGATCTGTCCTTTTAAATCGAGATTGTCTAAAAAACTGCGGATTTGGAGATATTTAAAAAAGTCTGTATGTAGCAACCCAAATCTTTCTTGGAGTTCTACGAATGAAATTAATTGTTTCTCTATGAAATAATCACCAATGGATCTAACACCCTGGGCGCTCCACCTCCTCATTATAGAGTCACAAAAAATTGAAGAGAGTTTACCTGGTGTTCCCACCGGCGTATATCGATTATATTCCTTAAAAGTAAAATGTTTACAAATTTTTGACCAGACTAGAGCAGCGGCAACTAGAATCTTGAAACGTGTCCTTTTGTAATAACTGGGCTCAAAAAACTTAGAAAACATATAGTTAGCTTCTGGGCCTAAAACAAGTTCGTAGATAGATGGGGAATTAGCTGGATCCTTGTAAGACTGTGCACCAAAAAACAAAGTTCCCATATGTTGTAGCATAGCCATCCAATAATAATGTTGAAATTGAGGGATATTTAATCCCCCCCTCTCCTTGGCTAAACTTAATTTTTTTAAGGTTCTCCTTGTTCTTTTATACCCCCATAAAAAGCGGGAGCATATTCTTTCGATTTTCATAAAAATTAAATTAGGAACCAGAAGTGGAATCGTACGGAATAAATAAAGAAATTTCGGGAAGACTACCATCTTAATAATGTTACATCTGCCATATAATGATAGATGCAAGTAATCCAAGTTCTCTAACATTTTATTTGTTGAGATTAGGGTGGGGTTCAAAGTTTAAATTGACTATAGACTGTACATTAGCTGAGATTTTCACCCCGAGGTAAGTCGTCTCTGTGACTGTGTTAACACCGGATAAAACATCAGAGCCAGTAAAAAGAACTTGGGTTTTGTGTAGGTTCAGCTTATAGCCGGACACAGCACCAAATTCTGATGTCAAACATTCGATGCGTCTCATTGCGTTGGGAACATCCAGTGTAACAACAGCCACGTCATCCGCGTAGGCTAAAACTTTTATAGACTCGGTCACAGGCTGTACTGGAGTAATCTCCAAATCATGCTCGATCTTAATCAAAAGAGGTTCGCTATAGAGAGCGAACAGGAGAGGGGAGCAGGGACACCCCTGCCGAGTACCCCTATAAATCTTAAACTCCCCAGAATGATTGCCTGAACTACGGATTGTAGCAGCTGGACAGATATACATAGCTTGTACAGCCTTAATAAAGGAAGATGGAAAACCTTTCCAATGGAGAATTGCCCATAAAAATTCCCAGGAGACCCTGTCGAATGCTTTCTCAACATCCAACAGGGCCACTATAGACTGTACATTAGCTGAGATTTTCACCCCGAGGTAAGTCGTCTCTGTGACTGTGTTAACACCGGATAAAACATCAGAGCCAGTAAAAAGAACTTGGGTTTTGTGTAGGTTCAGCTTATAGCCGGACACAGCACCAAATTCTGATGTCAAACATTCGATGCGTCTCATTGCGTTGGGAACATCCAGTGTAACAACAGCCACGTCATCCGCGTAGGCTAAAACTTTTATAGACTCGGTCACAGGCTGTACTGGAGTAATCTCCAAATCATGCTCGATCTTAATCAAAAGAGGTTCGCTATAGAGAGCGAACAGGAGAGGGGAGCAGGGACACCCCTGCCGAGTACCCCTATAAATCTTAAACTCCCCAGAATGATTGCCTGAACTACGGATTGTAGCAGCTGGACAGATATACATAGCTTGTACAGCCTTAATAAAGGAAGATGGAAAACCTTTCCAATGGAGAATTGCCCATAAAAATTCCCAGGAGACCCTGTCGAATGCTTTCTCAACATCCAACAGGGCCACCCCTATTGGAACTTTAGAGACCTGAGACCAGTCCAGAAGAGAAATTATTCGCCAAACATGATCCGTGGTGCCTCTACCTGCCACAAACCCATGCTGACGTAATGAGACAAGTGAAGCTATACTCTTTCCAAGTCTTCTAGCAAGTATTTTGGAGAAGATCTTACTGTCTGAGTTAATTAGTGTAATGGGACGGTATGAGCCTGGCTCAACCGCATACTTGCCTTTCTTTTTAAAGACAATTATGGTTGTTTTAGACCATGAGTCAGGTACTATACCCATAAAAGCTTGTTGGAATAGAAATAATAACACATCCTGAAGCTCAGCCTGGAAAGAGACATAGAATTCCAAAGGAATCATATCCGGCCCCATTGCTTTCCCCCTTGGCAAGGATTCCATTGCTTGGATGATTTCTTCCCATGTTATAGGAGTAGACAGACTTTCACTCTGAGCCGGGCTCAGGCCCACCGTAGTGATTTCACCTAAATAGCCCCGCGGGTCGAGAGTTTCCCCATTTTCGTAGAGCTTTTGGTAGAAAAGTTTAAATACCTCCAAAATACCGGGCTCCGAGTTTTGCAGGGACCCACCTATATCCTTAATTTTATCAGTTTTGCTTTGTGACTGCTTTTGCCTTATTCTATTGGCCAGTACTTTCCCCACCCGCTCTCCGTATTCAAAACATTCCCTTCGGAATGTCTGATATTTGGCTGCCGTTTCGTCCGCATGATGATTGTAAATTATAGATCTCTGTTTTGCAATATTAGTTTGTATAGAAGAGACATCCATCCGATCATTGTTTTGAAATTCTTAATGCTTATTTTTTATTTTGTTACTGGTTTGATATTTTTTCCTTTTTAATATATGTATATTATTTTGGGATTTTAAAATGTAATGTGTTAGTATATATATGTGTTTTTTTAATTTTCCGATTTTAAGAAATTGCTTTTTTTTTGTGATTTATTTTTTAAATCTACCCAGTGTGGGTAAATTTGGAGTAGGATTAGTAAATTCAATTGCCCTACAGTATAAAGAATTTTCCAATTATTTTAAGTCCAGCACTTAGGCCTTACCGAGTTCAGTCCATTAGAGGGCAAGCTCCCCCAGGGAGATTTAGTTGCTTACAAAATAATGGAGATATACCATTCACTGGTCACGGTTAGTTCAAACACATTACTTACACTCAGAGCAGCATGGGAAGCCGACATTGACATACTCGAAGATTGGAAGGAGGCCTTTGGGGCTCAGCAGAGGTGATCTCAGTCTGTCTTTGATTCAAACAACTAAAATACCTACACAGAGCTTACTATACAAGACATCGCCCATGGTGCATGGGACTGATCAACTCCTTAATATGCCTCTGCTGCAGGGCAGATGATGTAACCTTCCTCCACACAATGTGGAGTTGAATGGTGCTGTCTTGTTTCTGGCAAGGGGTGATGTCTTGCCTGGGGGAAGTCCTCTCTTTGGTCATTCCGATGGACCGAAAGCTGTTTCTTCTTCATAGTACAGAGGGCATAGAGGGATACAGATATAAACGACTGCTGTTGCCCCTAGGCCTCACTCTAGCAAAGAGAGATATTGCCAGATTGTGTAAAGCGGACACACCTTCATCCCTCGGGTGTGAAAAAAGGGATGGACCATTGTATGGGACTCGAGGTGACAGTGTATCATGCAAGGAGGTGCCATCACAAACACCTCAACATTTGGCAGAGGTGGGCCGATTATAGGGGTATTGTCTTGGCCCCAGTTTGCTTGAAGATATGAAGCCCGGTGGCAGGAGACTGATGGACATGCCTAATGAGTAAGATCTACAGATGGATCCCCACCGAAACAAGAAGAACGGTCATCCAGGCCCTCATCAGCAGCAGGTTGGACTACGGTAACGCCCTCTACGCAGGAGCCTCGGCCAAACTCCTGAAACGACTAAAATGCATACAGAACGCCTCTGCACGCTTGATCCTCGACATCCCTCGCTGCAGCCACATCACACCCCACCTGAGAGACCTGCACTGGCTTCCCGTCAACAAGAGGATCACCTTCAAGCTCCTCACCCACGCACACAAGGCACTCCACAACACCGGACCGGCATACCTCAACAAATGACTCACCTTCTACACCCCCAATCTCCAGCTCCGCTCCGCCGACCTCACCCTCGCCACCGTCCCCCGCATACGAAGAGCGACCTCCGGCGGCAGATCATTCTCCCACCTCGCCGCCATGACCTGGAACACCCTCCCCATCCTCCTACGGCAGACCCAGTACCTGCTAACCTTCAGGAGACTACTCAAGACTTGGCTATTCGAGCAGTAGCAGCATCCTCCCCACCCCCAGCACCTTGGGACCCTCACGGGTGAGTAGTGCGCTTTACAAATGTTTTGATTGATTGAAAGTCAAACACTTTTTTCAATGTGGTTGAAATACTAATATAAGTTACATAAATATTGTTTAGCTTGGTGATGTTGGTTAGTTTGGGACTACTACAGTTTTATTTAATTTGTCATGATATAAACTTTCAATAACATTTTCACGTTTATTATATTTAACCATTTTTAAATAAAAAACACAGTAAATTGTAACAATTTTTTATTGAAGTTCATGCATGTTTTATATTTAAGTACACTTTTTTGTAAGTTGTACGATTACAGGCATATTGTTAATGTTAATGTTTTTAGCAGAAACTGTTTACATTTATGCATTTATGTTTTATTTTTTTATTTAATTGTTAATAAATATTGTAAATATTTTATTTTTATTTCATTTTCCAGTTTTTATATATATAAATGTACATTTTTAAAAGATAATTTAGTTACATATTTTGTACATAAAACCGTTTTCTTATAGTTTATAAATTTATTTTAAATAAATACATTATTTGTATCTATTTAATCCATTGGTTTGCAAAGTAAGAACATATTTTTCTTTTCCATTATTACACCTTATTTGTTTACCACTTGCTTTATTTTATAGTCTGCTTTCATAATTTTGGATGCCTGCGGCTTTGCAGGTTACCAGTTCCTCTCTGCTTTTCTGTGATAAAGGTAAGTAACATTTTATTCTATTTTCTATACTTAATATGTCTTGGAGGAGGTGACATACTGTAAGGTTAGTATGTGGTTTTTACATTATTGAAAGCGTGGGTTATTCTTGTCATTGCCTTAGGTGTATCCGCTGGGCTGAATCTGATTTATTGTCTATTTATTTTTACTGTTAGATGGTATGTTATATTTCAATTATTTTTCAATGTTTTGATTTGTTTTGTGGTGTTCAGGTGAGGTATGATTTTTTTAGGTTGGGTTTTTATGTCTTCTTGTTTGCAGGTTTTGTATTCTAAGTCAAGATTCTATTTTTGGATGGTGGATGTGTTTTTATTTTTTCATACAAGGAAAAGTAGTTGTTTTTTTGTAATTTTTTGCAATGTTTTTTGGGTTTGGGTTGGATTCCATGGATTTTATTTAGTAATATTGGATGGAGAACATTTGGATAATATTTGAAGCGGTATTTTTGCATTTTGTGACCTACTTTTAGGCTATCCTGTTTTAGGTTTAAGTCTATAATAACTGATAAAACCCCACTGTAAGGGAAATAGCCCTCACAAGTGTAGACATATAAACACTGAAGAAACACCTGCACAACCACAAACTAAATGCCAATCTAAGAAAGAAAAAGGAGAGTGAAAAGTCATTTTTATTTCTTCCTGAATGGGCCAATACAATGTAACATTGTTCTAAAAGGTAGCAGCAAGAAAGACTTAGCTAACATTATTCTGCTTGAGTTTTGCTGTTTAGGCATGTCACTAAAATATTGGGTTTTTTTAGTTAGATTTTTTCAGTTTTGTGGTCCTTGGTCTAAAGAAGCCGGGTCCAGGAACATGTTTTAGGTCTTATTTAATTATTTTATAAACTGTAGAGAATCAGGAAATATCAACATTATATTTGAGATTTTGGCTACGTTTGATTCTTTCACAGATTGGTAAAATGGCTGGTTTCATAAGAATCTTTCCCAATATGTACCATTACATTTACCCACCGACAGAGAATGGGTGAAACCCTTTGATACATCAGCACTCCTCTCTAGTGAGTCAGTATTGACAGTAGGTGAATTGCCAAACACCCAAGCCTTTAAACATTCAATGAAAGGTGTGGTGACAGGTAAATGTGAAAAGAGTGCTGTCACCAAACATCTGGGATTGTAGTGAAAACATGACACCAGACTTTTAGAAAACATGGAACGCATTGTCACTTGAAAAGCAGCTGCAAAAAGTTCTTACCAAGTCCACAAAGATTGGATTAATTTTGTGCTTAGCGTAATTGGTGTAGATGTGAAACACCTCCTTGAGAGTAGGTTGGGCGACACTTTTAGTGAATTTTGGGGCATATGCATCAACATTAGCATTTGCGATTCCTTATTAGCGAAAAATAAGGATTCGCTAATAAGGAATAGCAAAAGGCTATGCATGTAGGAATCGCTATTCAAATAGCGATTCCTTAACTTTCCTTAATTGCTACTAGCAAATAGCGAGTAGCAATTAAGGAATGCCGTCCCAATCATTCCTATGGGCCTCCAGGCCCATAGGAATGAATCGGAGATTGCATGAGCAAATAGCGAGTACCAGTAGGTTCTCGCAAATTGCTCATGCAATTTCAAGGGTGCAAGGGTGTCAAAATGACACCCTATAGCACCCCTGAAAATGATATGTGCACATATGTTGCACACACACATGCTCTAAGGGCATGTGTGTGCGCAACATGAAACTTTGAAAAATGCACAAAAGTGCATTTTTCAAAGTTTTTGCAAATTACCATGCAGTTCATCTTCATGGTAATTTGCTCCCCCTATTAGCGAAATCGCTAATTTTTTAACTTTGATGCATTGCATTTAAGGAATCTCACTTTGGGATTCCTTAAATGCAATCGCTATTTAAGGAATCGGTATTTAAGGAATCCCTATTTAAGGAATCGGTATTTAAGGAATCCCTATTTAAAGAATCGCTATTTAAGGATTCCTTAAATAGCGATTTTTGCTTTTGGGTTGATGCATTGGGATTGGGTATTTTTAACTTAATACCGGGAGCTATTAGCGATTCGGTATTTTACCGACTGGATTTTGGGTTGATGCATGAGGCTGTTTGTTACTGCAAGATGTTCCATGTTAGAATGGTTGCCACTTGGTAGGCTATTGAGGAGCAATTCATAAAATTTTATTTTACAATGCATGAGGAATGGCTTGTAATGATGCATAGAAATGTCCCTTCACCAAACATGGCATTTGAAGTCAATGAAGCCTCACTGTGGTACTCTGTACAAGTTCTAGATCTTTTCCATAAAGGAACATTTTTGCCGGTCTTTGAAAGGTACTGCTTAGTTTTTGAGCACTCCAATAACTCTGTTATGTGCCCATTTCAACACATATATTGGAGAACCTGTCCCAGAGAATCGTAGTCTTCAGGTGCACCAGTATTGGCATGAAACGCTAGGTCAGTGGCCAGAGTTAGAAAATTTAGTCCTGGCTGGTTTGGCATTGCCTGTCTCAAGTGGCAATGTTGGAAACATTAATAATTGTATTATTAATATATTGGGTGGTAGACTCCAATTGTATTATATTTGCTAATATTTTGATAATCTGTAATTATGAGTAATATTACTGTATTATATATTTTTTTGTTTAAATCTTTTTTATTAGCATTTTGCAAGTTTTTTTAAAGTAGACAATCCGAGCAAAGCCCGTACATCATGAATACGTGTTTGCCAGTAGTAAAGAAATGGGCTCTCAATAGGAGAGGGTGTAGCAGATGAATTGTATAACAATGACTACAGAAAGTCCAATGACTGCACCTTTCAAAAGGAGCATTGCGGCCAAAAAAAGGGGGTACCACTGATCGGCATGTAAATAAGTCAGACATGGTACAAGTTGCATCAACTGCGGACATAGGATACAACAAAAGGAGGGCAACATAAGTAAGAAAAGGGTAGGAGAGTCGCTTGAGACCTGCCGCGGTGTCTAGTGTAGCCGAGGGTGGGAAGGGGGGGTGCCCCGGACTCATCAGGACCCAGGGACAATGAGGTTCTGTAGTCGACGGGTCAGAGTGTCTCGGAAGTCAGATCTATTCAACGCCCGTATGGGCAGAGGGTGATCCGTGGCTATCGGCCGGAGTTAAATATTACTGTATTATATTATGTATAGGTTTCATTTACAGTGCTTTATTTCATTGTATGTTACTTGTTTTATTTTGAGGGTTTTTATAAGTAATAATTATTGTTATTTTGTTATCATTAAGAAAGTATGTTGCATTTTGTTTACTTTTATTCAGAATTATACAAAATAACCTATAATTTATTATTTATAACATTGTGTAGATTTTTGTTTCTTAATTCATTCAAGTCAGGATTTAGTTTTCGGGCTTCTATTCCTAGGTACTCCTTGATTGTTAATAATCGGCTGCACTTCTTTTTTGTAGAGTTTTTGCATAGCGCAAACTAGACCTGAGACATTGGGTATCTGAGCGCTTTACATGAGGACACATTCATTTTTGTTAGGCAAGGAGAATCAAGTGATTTTCCCAGAATCACAGGATGTTGAGCATCGTTGCCGAGACTCAAACCTGGTTCCCCAGCTTCGAGGTCAACCGCTCTAGCCGTAAGACTACATCCTCTCCCCCAACTTTGATTGCAATCATCTGGTGCATTTGTTTTGGTATGTTTCATAATTTTGAATTTTAGTTTGCTTTAAAAAAAAATGTTTCTAGAATTTGAAAGAGTGTTGGGTGGTTTCTACCAAGCCTTCCTTATACAAAATTGTCTCACCTTTCCACTGTACTGTTAGGTTTTGCTTCTTGAGAGATGGTGCTCTTGTAGACATTCCACCATTCCAGATTGTTTTCCATTTGTGGGATATTCTTGACTAATTACGAATCTGGCGGCCCACAAACCTGCAGACTCGTGGTGGTGTGGCGCTTTTTCGACTGCCATATTACGACATTGTGGTCGTGCCGCCCTGGAATCGTTGACTGTGCCAGAGAACTACCGTTCCATGGCAGTGACGTGGCAGTTAAGAGTCATCAATATGCTTGGCGGGAGCATATTACGACTTTCATTGAAGTCTTTCCTCTAAAGCGTTACAACAAACAAATGATGGACGGAATGCTGACAATGCAGACATTCTCCCCCAGTCAAGAGATCTGGGTTAAATCCATTGTTCTTTTGCCCACTACGCCACCCCAGTTTAGACATGGCCATATGCAAATCAGTCTTAACCCTGTGCCTCATGGGAACAGTCCAGCCCGAACTGCCAAGCCATGTCTTCCCTGGACCGGAATCAAGCATCCTAGGACCGGTTTCTGGCTATCAGCCGTCATCAGCCAGGATAGCTTGACTCCAGTGGCGTAGTGAGCACGGGTCCCACGTCTGGGAATATCCATCCCACTTAGGGCGAAAAGCGTTACAACAAACAAATGATGGACGGAATGCTGACAATGCAGACATTCTCCCCCAGTCAAGAGATCTGGGTTAAATCCATTGTTCTTTTGCCCACTACGCCACCCCAGTTTAGACATGGCCATATGCAAATCAGTCTTAACCCTGTGCCTCATGGGAACAGTCCAGCCCGAACTGCCAAGCCATGTCTTCCCTGGACCGGAATCAAGCATCCTAGGACCGGTTTCTGGCTATCAGCCGTCATCAGCCAGGATAGCTTGACTCGGGCTGGACTGTTCCCATGGGGCACAGGGTCAAGACTGATTTGCATATGGCTGGGTTCAAACTGGAATTGCATGGTGAGCAAAAAAACTATGGATTTAGGCCCAGATCTCTGTACTGGGGTGAATGTATGACATTGTTCTGCATTCTGTCCATCAATTGTTGTTTTTGCAATTGTCACCCCGAGTGGGAAGGGTATGCTCAGACGTGAGTCCCTTGCTCTCCATCCCACTGGAACCAAGCTATCCTGGCTGACGAGGGCTGAAAGCCCGAAACCGGTCCTAGGATGCTTGTTTCCAGTCCAGGGAGGACCTGGCTTGGCAGTTCGGGCTGGACTGTTCCCATGGGGCACAGGGTCAAGACTGATTTGCATATGGCTGGGTTCAAACTGGAATTGCATGGTGAGCAAAAAAACGATGGATTTAGGCCCAGATCTCTGTACTGGGGTGAATGTATGACATTGTTCTGCATTCTGTCCATCAATTGTTGTTTTTGCAATTGTCACTCCATGTGGATGCACACAGGGGGGCACAACATGTGCCTCCCTGTGTGCATTTCTCCCCAGTTCCAGCATGGCATGGACTACAAAGTCCATGCCGTGGCATGGTCTTCACAGGCCAAGCCATGCTGAAACTTCCTTTGATGTTCCCATTGTGGTGCCGCTGAGGGAATGACAAAGAAATCGCCCGCTGTGGAAATTTAGCGTGCAAACTGAACATTATCTGCGCCATCTTGCCCCTCCCCAGCGCCACGCATAGCAAATGCACGGCCGCCATTTTAGGCACCCCACTCTCTCTCCCCGCTCACTCTCGATCGCCAGCGCTTTTCCCCAGCGCTGCGAGCATCCCCCGCGCGCCGGCCACCCCCGCTCTCTCATACAGGCCATAAACCCTCTCCTTCTGCGCGACCCTGCTACGGAACCACATCCGACCGACATCCCATACATGGTCATGCCTCTCCTTTGATAACCCCCTTCCTCTGCGCCCCATTGTCCGAACTGGTCCCAGGCCATCACCTAGCCCTGCGGATGCAGTTTATTGCCCCTACTGTAAGGGAAACACCCCGCATCAAAGGGATTACAGTAGATCAAAGCCCCTACCCCCTGAGACCCGGCCGGTTGCACACACCCCCGGGAATTAGCGGAATTCCCTGCTGCGCGATAACCATCTCCCACTGCGGGTAGGGTGGGAACCTCTACTGTAACTATGTGTGGGATCGGATCTGAGCCGGGGCTTCAGGGGATGTTCTTTCAGGCATCAAGAGAATCTCAAGAATGTACTATATGTAATAAAGCAATAAACCGGTGTATAAGAGACCAGGTCTCAGAGATGCGGTTAGAGCACCTCGTGACGATACCTTGCTGTCCGATCTGATGTGTTCTGCTCCGACGGAATAAAACTTTGTTTCCTGCCTTCCAGTCTCCGGCGCCTGCCTCTTTCATTGGTAAATTATCGAGTGGTATAAGAGGCGATTACCGCCGGGCAAATACTTGAAAGGTTATCGACTGAAACTGCCGCTACCATTTAACAATTGGCGTCCCAAACGTGGGGCCCATCAGCGACACGTGGATCCAGTGGGAGAGGTCCCGACGACAGAGTGAACGACTGCAACGATCGGGAGAGCTCCTGCCCAATAGACCCTCGTCTGGCAGCCGATCATCCGAACTTCACTGGTTCCGAGCAGACCTCTCTCGAGTGATCTACGGTCCTGACTGGGAACCATCAGGAGTGCCGCGGCAAATACGGAGAGTAGAGGACGATCGGGCGCTGGAGGCGGAAGACGAGAAACTATCCACGCGGTCCGGGTAAGGTCGTGATACACGACAAAATGCGAAATAATTGATTGTTTGTTTAAAGCTTTGGAAATACTAGTATTGCTCATTGATTGTGCTCATTGATTGTTCTCTTTGAGATATTCGCTGTCTACAAACGGGGAGGAGTAGAAATACTCTCTCTCTCTCCCTTTGCAGATAGTGAAGGGTAGGTAACGCAGACTTTTGTCCCCGTTGAAACCCGTCGTGCCTATCTTTTTCTCCCCATTGATTGATTGTCCGAACATTGATTGTTTTGGAGAATAGTACTTTTTGAGATATTCTCTGTTTGCAAATAACGTAGAATAGGAATATTCTGTCTAGTCTTTGCAAATAGTGAAGGGTAGGTAATGCTGACTTTTGTCCCCGTTGAAACCCGTCATGCCTATCTTTATCTCCCATTGATTGATTGATTGATTGATTGTCCGAACACTAGTTGTTCGATATTGGTTCTTTGGAGGTATTCTCTGCTTGCAAATAACGAAAGAATAGAGATATTCTGTCTAGTCTTTGCAAGCAGTGAAAAGATAGGTAGTGCTGACTTTTGTCCCCGTTGAAACCCGTCATGCCTATCTTCTCCCCACTGATTGGTAGTTGGTTCTGCCCGGACCGCTTATTAGAGGTGAACCATCCGGCTCCACTGGAGGGCACCCCTAATAAGGACATGTTCACTAAATATGGACTAGTCGCCGTAGCTTATACCAAGCTATGGCATAAATATACAAAGAAGGACCCCGAGAGTCAGTGGCCACTGATGGGATCCTTCGACGACCATAAGATAGAAGCGCTAGAAATAGCTCTGCGTAGCAATAAGACGACGCCTACTATGCTTGACAGTATCGGCATGTGGCGCAAAGAAGCAACGCAACGGAAAAAGAGGGAAGAAGTAAAAGCAGAAAAGGAATTACGAAAGGCAGCTCACCTTGCCGCTAGAAGGTTAGAAGAAGACATAAAGGAGAGAAGGGAAACTAAATTAAAACAGGAGCCCGAAACATCAGGACAGTACGCTGTTAGGACCCCTTCTTTGCTCTACCCTGAGTTGTCCTCCAAGCAACGAACGAATGACGAACTACTGTTAGGTCCCCCGATCATTTACATGCCCCCTCCATATGCACCCTCCCAGTCAGTAGTGCAACACCTACAACCCCCGAACACGAGCGAAAGCAGTACAGGGGCCTCGGTCCTCACGGCCTCCGCGCCGGCTGAGCCTCTTGTACTGAACCCAATGTCGGTTACAACGCTAGATGACCATGAGATGGGAAAGAAAGAGTCCACCAGACTGAATCGATTAACAAAGGATGAACGAGCAGGAATTGATAAGATAGTAGGGACGCTGGTGGAACGAAAAGAAAGTGAGGAGTATATAACAGACGTGTATAACTCGTACGCCGACAGCCGCAGACGACACTTCGTCGTACGGCTCTGTTATCAAGCCCTGAATGCATATGAGGATAGGTACCACGATAAAGGCCCCGAAGGCTTAGCGGCCCTATATAGGAAGGTAGACATTGGGGAAGAAAGAGAGGGCGATGTAGCGAACCTCTTCACTCGTACACTCGAGGTCTACCGACACCTTAAAGAACATGGACAGACCACCAAAACAGAAACCCCCATAGCAACTAAGCCCCAGGGAGGAAGGTCCGATGCCATGATGCCCATTAAAGAAGCTGCCCCCTACTGGGTCCCCCCACGGGGTCAGGGAACACACGACGACATCAACCACCAAGATGCGAAGGGAAGGGTTGTATATAACTGGGTCTACCAGCCGTGGGACCGGCAAGATATTTTGACCTTTAGAAAGACTCTACCCGACTTGAGAAAGAACCCGACTGCCTTCTACACTGAATTGGGTACAGCCTTAGGCTCAACGATAATGACGTTAGCCGATATCGACTTGTTCTTTGGGCTATGCCTGCCGGCTGATGTGTGGAAACAAATCCGGAAAGTTGACCACGCTGAGCCGTTCGGATATACCTGGGTACAACTCGATACCATAGATAAACAGCGAGAACCAGGACAGAAACCCCCGAAGGCCATCTTAGAGCTCCCAGACAAGATTGTACTAAAACTGAAGACTCTAATCCCAGAAAGAAAGGTAGGCTGGTCGATAGTGACGGCTTGCCGCCAGAAACCCCAGGAGGATGTGTCTGAATACTTCTCCCGATTCGAGACTGTGTTCTCCGATTACAGTGGCCAGGACATGACCACCGCAACCGGACATCACCTCTTTGTCCAGAATTATGTAAAGGGTCTGTCGCCAGAAGTTTCCCAGAAACTACAGACCAGCGAGAGTAGTTGGGCAGCCTCCAAACCCGCAGCAATTCTCCAGATGGCCCAGTACTACGAAAACCAGAAGAACGAGAAGGATAGGGCATCAGAGAAGAAGAAAAAGGAATTAAAGGAGAGGGTGATGATAGCACAGTTGCAAGGGGTGACCATAGGAAGGGAACCCCCAAAAGAGAATTACCAACCAACCGCCCCTAGAAAGCTACCCCCTAGAGACCATACACCTACACCCTACAACGGACGGAGAGACTTAGATGGGAACCAATGTGCGTTCTGTAGAGGGTTCGGACACTGGAAATCCCAGTGCCCGGTCCTTCTGGAACTAAACAAAAATAGGGATCCCAGAGACACAGCATATGACCCCAGAAACAGAGGACAGGGACGAGGGCACACGAACGACGCAACCAACGTCAGGCCAGGCAAACCAAACACCTTTGACCGCCCCCGACAAAACCAGTGTCAGCAGTCCGACTATGAAAGCACCCATGACTTCGCATAGGACCGCCAGGGGCAAGGGAGGGATCCAGTCGAACTCCGTGTTGACCAGCAAGGCCCTTACGTCACTGCTAAGGTCTTGGGCACAAAATCCCCATTCCTGGTAGACACTGGGGCGACACGTAGTGCGTTATCGAAACGACTGATCCCTAGGGCACCCTTGTCTGGCTCACATGTAACCTCAATAGGCTTCGATGGAACGCCCTCCACTAACCCCTTATCAGCACCAATCTCCTTTGACTTAGAAGATAACACCACTGACACGACCTTTCTGCTCTCCTCCAACACCCCCGATGCTATTATGGGACTTGATTTGCTAAAACATTTTCGAGCTACCATCAGATGCTCCCCAGATGGAGTTCGAGTCATCCTACACGATAACCCAGATCTGTCCAGACCCTGTCACACACGGCGTATGCTCTCTATAACCGATGCTGACATGTCCCTACTCGACACATTACCTTCACATCTATGGGCTAAAACCGACTCAGATGTAGGGCGCATGGTGATCGACCCGATGCACATAACCGTCCGACCGGACGCAGTGCTCCCAAAGCTTCCACAGTATCGGATATCACCCGAAGGCGAGAAGGCATTGGTGGAAATCATCGAGTCCCTAGTCGAGGCAGGAGTGGTAGAAGAAGTAGTGAGTAATGTTTGCAACAGCCCTATCCTACCCATTGTAAAGAAGCAAGGCGAGGGGGATGAGAAAGCCTACCGTTTCATTGTTGACTTGCGAGAGGTTAACAAAGTAGTCATACCCCAGTACCCCGTGGTCTCAGACATCACCACCATCCTCGCCCTGATTCCATCCACTGCCACCATCTTTACTGTTATTGATCTCAAGAACGCATTCTTTTCCATCCCCATCCACCCAGACAGCCGCTACCTGTTCGGATTCACTTTAAAAGCCCGTTCATACAGATTCTGCAGGGCACCCCAAGGCTACACTGAGAGTCCCAGTATTTACAGCCAAGCCCTCAAGAGGCAACTGGATGCAGTCCAACTACCCGATGGAGTGGTGTTGATACAGTACGTCGATGACATTCTTTTGGCGGCCGACACCGCTCCACTTGCCGTCACAGCCACCATTCACCTCTTCCGCTTCCTTGCGGAGAACGGTCACAAGGTCTCCAGAAAGAAATTGCAATTCTGCCAGCCCCAAGTAACGTATCTAGGCCACCTACTATCCAAAGACGGGAGGAAACTTACCCCTGACCGAATTCAAACCATTCTAGAAACCCCTGTTCCCAAAACTCAGAAGCAAGTGCGGTCCCTAGTGGGCCTCACCTCCTTTTGTCGACAGTGGTTACCAAATTTCAGTCTTATCGTAAAACCTCTGCTTTCCCTGCTGGCTAAAGATACCCCCTTCCCCCTCCCCTGGACACCCGAATGCCAATCCTCCTTCAAAGAATTACGAGACGCCCTCTGCTCGGCCCCAGTCCTAGGAACCCCAGACTACACTAAACCTTTCTCCCTCTACACCCACGAAAGGGAGGGATGTGCGTTGTCTGTCCTAACCCAGTCCATAGGCCCTAAGCAACGCCCTTGTGCCTACTTCTCTGCCACTCTTGACCCCGTAGCCAGAGCCTTGCCCGCCTGCCTTCGAGCAGTAGCCGCCGCTGCTGTCTCTATCCGGCAAAGTGAGGGGATCGTGCTCTCGAACCCCCTCACAGTATTGGTACCCCATGCTGTTGATACCCTCCTGAACCAAACCAAGACTCAACACCTGACTAGCGCACGACTGACTGGTTATGAACTGACTCTGCTTGCACCCCATATCACATTGAAACGATGCACCACTCTGAATCCAGCTACTCTACTACCTCTCCCTGACGCTGACCCCAATGCATCCCCTATACATGATTGCGTGACCCTCACCGACGAACAAACCAAGAGTAGGGTTGACCTCCGGGATACTGCCTTCCCGGACCCTGACGGAGAACTGTGGGTGGATGGCTCATGCATCAAGCTCCCTGATGGCACCACCTCAGCTGCCTATGCAGTCACCACAGCTCGAACAGTTGTTGAGACAGCCCGCATCACACAGCGATCCGCACAGGCGGCGGAACTAATTGCCCTCACACGAGCCTGCATCCTGGCAGCAGGGACAACCGCAAACATTTACACCGACAGTCAGTATGCCTTTGGGGTAGTTCACCACTTTGGGCTCTTATGGAAAGAGAGGGGATTCTTGACTTCTCATGGCACACCCATCCTGCATGGAGATCTAGTCTCTGCCCTGACCGAAGCAGTCCTCCTCCCCACACGGTTAGCTGTGATCAAATGCCAGGCACACAAGAAGGTGACAGACATTATAGGTCAGGGAAATGCACTAGCTGACATTACTGCCCGAACCACAGCCGAGAATAGGTCCACGACCCACATGTACGTGACCAGGTCACAAACTGAGAAATGGAAGGATGCTAGGGAAACGATTAGGGATATCCAACTAGCCAGCACACCACACGAATTAACTGAATGGGCCCGGGTGGGATTGAAGGACGATGACGGTTGTTGGCGAACTAAAGACTCGAACAAATGGTTGCTACCCGACTCATACTTGATCCCCATGCTGACCATGGCACACTCCCCCGCACACATAGGGTCTGCCCCCATGATCGAACTCATCTCCAAAGTCTGGCACAACGACAGAATACCAGACTCAGCCAAACGTCTGGTCCAACAATGCCTAGTATGCCTCCAACACAACCCTGGGAAAGGAACTGCTGTACCCCGGGGAGGGTTTGGGGTCCCCAATCACCCCTTTGAAGTCCTACAAATGGACTATGTCCAGCTAGAAAGGTGCCAAGGTTTAAAGTATGTACTTGTCGTTGTGTGTGCCTTCAGCAAGTGGGTGGAAGCCTACCCAACCCATGACAACACCGCTATGACTACCGCAAAAGTACTACTGAAGGAATTCTTCCCCCGATACGGCCTTTGTCGAATTTTGTGGAGCGACAACGGCCCCCACTTTGTAGCCGAAGTTATCCAACTCATCTTAAAGGGGTTGGGTGTAAAACAGAAATTCCATGCGGTCTTCCATCCCCAATCTGCAGGCCTGGTTGAGCGACACAATGCCACATTGAAGCTTAAGATAGCAAAAATAGTCGCCACCACAGGACTAAGATGGCCAGACGCTCTCCCACTAGCATTGCTATCAATGCGTTCCACCCCCACCAAACACCACTTAACCCCCTACGAGGTCGTCTTTGGGCGGCCCATGAACCTTTGGACTGCACCAAAACCAACATCCATCCACGACGTCCCGGACGTCCTCATGTCTGACTATTTGTATAACCTAACTAAGACGTTGTCTGTTATCCATCAGCAGGTGCTGCACGCCATTCCCGATGTTTCCAGGGGCCCGGGACACGACATCCAACCCGGTGACTTCGTCTTAGTGCGTAACTTCCAGCGCACCAAGAGTCTGGAGCCCCGGTGGACGGGCCCCCTGCAAGTCCTGATCACCACCCGAACAGCTCTTCGAGTGGAGGGGAAACGCAATTGGCTGCATGCACACCACTGCAAGAAGGTATCACCGACCCTGACAACCACGGACAACATCACCGCCCAAGAGGAACTTCTGGACAAAGACCGACCATCCCTGAGCCGCTGCCCGGATACAGAGACACTTGAATTGATTGAATATCCCGATCCCACTGTGCCATCCAAAGAAGGGTATAACTTGCGACGAAAGGAGAGAACTTCGGCTAAGCAGACCACAGGCTAAGTGGAAATCTCAGAACGGTAGCCTAGTCACCTCAAAGGCCACCAGGAGAGAAACTAAAACAAAGTCTGTGGTTCTGCCCGCTACCGAGTCTCTTGAAGGTGATGGAAGCGCCCGACATGAAGATGATGGAAGCAACCGGACGTCCGAAGATCCACTACAAAAACCCAAAGACTGACCGAATGCACAGCTTTAAGACAATAGCACTTTTCATTTCCCTTCTCTTTTGCCTTCTCCTCGTGGTCACCTTCTGGATCATGGAGGAGAGCACACCCGCTCATAAGACATTGCTGACCACCGTTCAACCTACCACCACGAAAGAACACCATCTGATCTCACTTTCACCCCAACTCCGAGAAAGGCGTAAGGAGTTCTGGAATAACTCTTTTGTGCAGTTGCTCCACCAACACAATCTTGCCACCAACGCCACTAACTGCTGGATCTGTGGATTGCTGCCCCATGCCACTGGGCACTCAATCCCTTTCATCCCTTCACCTTTTTCTGTCCATGGTTCCTGCCTCGCCTGGCTGATCCTCCTGCAGGAGAGCTACAAGGACAATGCCACTTCCGGCAGAACCATGTCACACTTCTACCATGGGTTCTGGCTGAACAAAACTGGTAGAACCTCCGCCCTCTTCTGCCCTCTGAGATCGAACACTTCCTTTCACATGGACATCCCCGCCAAAGAACGAATTGAAATGCAAGTGTTCAACAATCCAGCCAGACCCACCTTCTCTTACCTCCGAAAACGGACAGCCGCCACCCTAACAGTGGCCCTGTCCGTCATCAACATCACTGGATCTGTATGCCTCGAAGGCCTGGGGGCACAGCTGGTGGGCCACAGCTCCTGCCTCATCACCCGAACATTGGACTCAGTTGACCCACCCTCCTTTGTTGCCTCCCCGAATATGTACTTCGTCTGTGGTACTAAGGCCTACACCTGGCTCCCGAAAGGTTGGGGAGGCACCTGCTACATCGCCTTTGTCCTTCCTCCGACGTATGTGGCTCCAGCAAACCATCACCAACAGAAACGTGCCAAAGACATTGTACAAACCGACTCCACCGGAGCACAGTTCATGGACGCAGTAAAGGGTCTTGTTCCGCTCTGGGGTCCGATGGCAAACAGCCGTGCCATCCGCCACTTAACCCAGGCAGTCGAAACAGCAATGAACATTACAGCTGGCGCCCTCGCCAACAACACCGCTGAGCTTCAGGCCGTCCGCCTGGTGGCTCTCCAGAACCGCCTTGTTCTAGATGTGGTTCTGGCTGATCGCGGAGGAGCATGCCGCATCATTGGGTCCAGCTGTTGTACCTACGTGCCGGATAACTCACCCTCAGTCTACAAAGCAATTGAACACCTCCACAGACTGTCCACAGAGGTCCATCAAGAGCAAGAAGAATGGTCACTGGGGAGTTGGTTTTGGGACACTATTAAAGGTTGGGGATGGAGGCTGTTTTCATTTATCCTCATACCAATCGTAATACTATGTGGATGTTGCTTGGGGATTCAGTGTCTGCCACCTTTATGTTCGCTTTTTATGAACTGCATCTGCCCTAAGACTTTGGACTTTGAAACAGAGCGGATGAAAGCTCTGAATGAGGTGGAGGTACGGGGTATTATGGGGATAGATCCAAACTAGGCAAGCTGGCGAGACATGTTAAAAGGGAGGACTGTGGAAATTTAGCGTGCAAACTGAACATTATCTGCGCCATCTTGCCCCTCCCCAGCGCCACGCATATCAAATGCACGGCCGCCATTTTAGGCACCCCACTCTCTCTCCCCGCTCACTCTCGATCGCCAGCGCTTTTCCCCGGCGCTGCGAGCATCCCCCGCGCGCCGGCCACCCCCGCTCTCTCATACAGGCCATAAACCCTCTCCTTCTGCGCGACCCTGCTACGGAACCACATCCGACCGACATCCCATACATGGTCATGCCTCTCCTTTGATAACCCCCTTCCTCTGCGCCCCATTGTCCGAACTGGTCCCAGGCCATCACCTAGCCCTGCGGATGCAGTTTATTGCCCCTACTGTAAGGGAAACACCCCGCATCAAAGGGATTACAGTAGATCAAAGCCCCTACCCCCTGAGACCCGGCCGGTTGCACACCCCCCCCGGGAATTAGCGGAATTCCCTGCTGCGCGATAGCCATCTCCCACTGCGGGTAGGGTGGGAACCTCTACTGTAACTATGTGTGGGATCGGATCTGAGCCGGGGCTTCAGGGGATGTTCTTTCAGGCATCAAGAGAATCTCAAGAATGTACTATATGTAATAAAGCAATAAACCGGTGTATAAGAGACCAGGTCTCAGAGATGCGGTTAGAGCACCTCGTGACGATACCTTGCTGTCCGATCTGATGTGTTCTGCTCCGACGGAATAAAACTTTGTTTCCTGCCTTCCAGTCTCCGGCGCCTGCCTCTTTCATTGGTAAATTATCGAGTGGTATAAGCGGCGATTACCGCCGGGCAAATACTTGAAAGGTTATCGACTGAAACTGCCGCTACCATTTAACACCGCCAATGACTCAAGAAGTCATTATATGGCGGACCGTTCTCACATGAGTTTGACGGTGGGGGGTCCCGGCACTGCACCGTCAAATTTGTAATCAGCCTTAGTGTAGATTTTTATAGGTGCCCCATATACTTTGGTTGAAGTGGTAGTAGCACGCTTGTATTGCTGTGTGTGGGTAAAAACTCCTAGGATAGAAGAAATCATAGCATGTTCAAAATCTATAATGATTTCTAGGGATTATAATTCTTCACTTTTTATTTGATTAGTGCTAAGAGTTAATTTCAGGTTTGGCAGCAGTGCGTATATTCAAGGAATATTTGTGTTATGGTATCGGAAATGGATAGAGTATGTTTATGTAAATTGTGGTGGGCACAATTTAACTGTGTTTGGATTAATAAATATTGTTAGTCGAATAGACAATGATTCTGTGATTGCTATTTTGCATTATCATGCAGTAAAAATTCATGGTTAGTATGAGTTATTTTTAAATTATGAGGGATCTGTATTTTGTCATAAGTTCACTGTGCTCTTTGTGCTTCTACAGTGATTCTCCTTGTTCTAGTTATTAGTCTTTTTAGATTTATACCACAGGGAGTTGCCTAGTCACTTCTTCGGCAAATATAGGAATTATATTTTTAGTATACTTGGAGTGGGCTGTTGTGAACTTGTGCTCGCTTCTCAAGTCCTATAAGAAGTTCCTATCATAGATTTCAGTGATATTTGGAGGGTGATTGCGTTCTCTCGCACGTTCTACAATATCTGTTTTGGTGGTGGCTCTGCCATAGCAAGCGTTCGAATAATATTCAGTCCAAAGTATCCTTTCACTAAAATTGAAATTCACTAAAATTGCTTTCTTTGCTATAGGCATTTGCCCTTTGACTTAACAGTAGTTTCCTCTTGTTTGATTCGATGCATTTTGCAGTTTTCAACAATGTAACTAGGGATTACAGAATTATTAAATATATGTTATTGTTATTTATGTTATTTATGAAAAATTATTGTTACATTTCTACAACATGTTGTACATTAAGTACCTACATGAAGGGCCTAACTTCGATGTCTGGAAGAATGATTTCCGCCCAACACTGATTTGGTCCGGGGACCGACCGACACCCAGTCAGTGGTCCCAACCGCCTCATTAGTATTACGACCGAACACTGTTCGGTCGCATTCCTATATTTCACTATGGGAGCATCTATTACGGCCGTAATGCATGCTCCCATAGTGAAATGGGAGGTGCGGTTCATCCCTGCACCCCGTGGCAGGCACCTAAAGGTGCCTGTCACAAAGTGCAAGGATCAACAGGGGGGGCACCCTATGTGCCCCCTCAGCCTCTAACCGGAGGCCGTGCAACAAAGGGGGCCCTGCTGGTGGCCTCCAAACATGCTTTCTGACATGGTTTCTATGTCGGGCAGACCAGCGTGGAAACCATGTCGGAAACCATGCATTGTAATCTCAAGGGCGGAAAGGCCCGCCCTTGAGATTTCGAGCCAGCTTTCGACTGGCGGACGGGCTCTTTGAGCCCGTCGGAAGCCAGCTGAAATGACCAGCCGGTTTCCTTTCTGACCGCTTCCTCATAATGAGGCAGTCGGAAAGGAAACTGAGTGTCCAATTACGATGTGGCCCTTAAAGGCTCCGACTACAGGTCGGAGTGTTTACAGGCCACATCATAATCAGCCCCTTATGGTGCTTCTTCTTTTTTGGATAGGTTGGTTCTGTGTTATTTGGAGGGATGTTCTTTTCCATATTTTTTTTGTTCTCAGTTTACTATTGGTAAAGTGTAATTGAATGTTTTAGTTATGGTTGTCTATTTCATGCTGTTTTTTTAACCCCTTCAGCGCTGCGCAGATTCCCCCGCGGTGCTGAAGGGTTCGAGCGCGGGCGGGGCCATGACGGAACGGTTCCGTCATGAGCACAGCGCAACCGATGCTCATGACGGAACCGTTCCGTCATGGGCATGGAAGGGGTTAAAAAGGTTTTGTACAACTTACTAAAGGGACAAAGTTTGGTCTTTGTTACTCCTAGTGGTTAAAGCTAAATGCTCTTTTTCTGATACTTATGTTTCTTTTTGTCTTTCTTGTAATTTAATTTTACAATAGTTTGGTTTCTTGGATTTCTTTTCTCATTCTATGTTTTTCTGGCAATGGTACCTTTGTTTTGGAGATATAAGTTGTAAATAATTGTTATATATTTGTTTGTATATCAAAACATGTATTTCTGTGGTTATGTTTTAATTATTACCTACTTTGTAAATGTATGGGCTTTTTTTCTGAAGACTGTTGTAGCCTTTAAGGTTTTAGCCTCAGTTGGGCAACTGTCCAGCAGTGGCGGCTTCTTCTGCAACAGTTAGTTTTCCTTTTTATATTGTTTTAATTGGGAAAGTGTTATTATTTGTTAACTGTTTTTAAGTTTAATCTCAATGTTTGGGTGCTTGCTTAGTAGTTTGATTTTTTCATATATATATATATATATATATATGTATATATATATATATATATACATTATGTTTTTTTTCCAGTTTTCTATATATTTTGTGTTTACCAAAATATATGTAAATACATATCTTTCTAAAGGATTTTTAGCAAAATGGTAGTTAATAGTATTTGTTGTTACATGTGTTTGGTCATGTTTCTTAGCTTTTATTTTAATTTTGATATTTCCTATTTCTATATTTTTGTTTTTGGTATTTAAATATTTTAAATGTTTTACAGAGGAATATATTTGTAGTCAAAATTTGTGTTTTATATATAGAATGGCAGCTTTTCTGGTCTTGGTTGTATTTGTCAATGTTCTGCCTTGTCAATATTATTTATATTAATATTATTTCATGGAAGCAGATTGTTTACCACTTGTGAGGCGATGTAAGGTTTCTGTATGTCATTCAGTAACTACTCCGGCCCAAAGCGAAGCTCACCTCCTAAATTGGTGAAATACAGTCCATGAGACACAGCAATGCTAGCTAAGACACAAATGTTGAGGGGCTGGAGGTTGGACGATTCAAGCAATACCCAGTCCTGGCGCGTTTTACAACCCAGTCCACAGAATTCACAATATTGGTAAACTAAAGGCTAACCCTGTGCACTAATAGACAAGTATCCTATTGCTTTTGCTATTTTAACTAAAAAAACAAATGATGGTGTAACTTTGAAATCACTGGTTGGGGGTTGGATTTTTCTCATGCTACAGCTGTGCCCACAGTACCATGGACACAGATTCCAGTGGACAACTATGGAATCAAACACTGATATATCTGCAACAGTGCAACAGATTTACATGGATCTGCAGCACTGAGATCGACAAAGCCTCACCTATCTGCTTCTCGTATTTCACCAGGCCAAGAGATTGGACCAAAGTGGTTCTCAAAGTCTTGCGGAGTATAAGGACACACAGTGGTTTTCCTGTGGCACTGGCGGGGTCAGCTACAAAAGAGCTCTCACCAAACACCCTGCAGGTGATGATCCTTTCCCTAGGCCTTGAGTAATGTAGATGTTGGTTGGTCCTCTATCTCCTGCACAACAGAAACAAAGATATAGGACAACTGAGGCAGGGGTTTTTCTGTCCCAATAAATGGCATTCCAGAGTATTAGATGTGCTACTTAATTTCATCATCCTGAAGGATCATTGGTTGATCCACTGAGCAGATCTTGAACAAAGGTCATTGGTAGGGATGGAGTGAGGTGTACGTTTCTGCAGATATGCAACATTGTTCTTTGAGTCTAAACTAGAGTAGGTTGATTGTCCTAGAGATAGATTATGCCTGAAATGCTATAAGGGTCACCAAAATAGTGTGTTGGTCCGAGGGAGTCTACAGATATAGTCAGATCTAGACACATGTCGTCTCTTTCTGATTGTTGTAAGAGGGTTTGCAATTGAGATGGTAATGACTTTGTTAAGGAAGCGAACACCACAGATTACCCTGGATTTTCCAGCAACCACAGGTCCCCCAGTAGAATATATATATTGCTAATAAAACTTTCCACAAAAAAAAACGTTCATCCACCTCTGCTCCTTCCTAGACAGTTTCAGGGTGATTCGTCAAGCAGGGGCAGAGAAAACCAGGGGATCCTAAAGCGCAACTTCCTCATGCAAATGTCAATAGGAAAATTGAACAGCACTACTGAAAAAACAGCTGAAAAGAATTACACCAAATTTGAAGCTAGATCTTTGTCCAGAAACCGTGCTTTTTGTGATTTGGTGTAAATCCAGTCAGTAGGTTTTGAGAAATTAAGGTTGAAAATATTTGTATATCTGGGCGGTTGGGTTTACCAGAAGCTCACAAGAGTCCCACAGTTATGCATCCTAAAATAATAGAGCGATGTGATTGGCCATGGGGGCCTAATTCCTATCTGCCATCTGGAATCTGGATCCCACAGGAGCTATAGGCTCTTGTGAGCTCAGACGTGAGCTTGCTCTGTGATTGGCTGACCACAACATGAGGAAAAATGTTGCAGCTGCCATATAAGGATAGGCAAACTTGGTCCCAGTGTTCTGTAAAAGAAAATAAATATGGTATTGGGGGCAGGGCTTAGGATCCCCTGATCCCCTGGACCTTATAAGGGGTTCCCACAAGATTATTGGGGTGGGGGGGTTTCCACAATCCTGTGGATGCACCATGGCAGCTGAGGGGCCCCCTTCGCACTGCTGCGGGAGTCCCACAGGAGCACAGAGGTCTTGCTGGCTCTGTGAGACACTTGTAAAAAAAATTATTATTGAAAAAAGGGGCAGGGCCAGAGTGTCTATGGTGGGTTGCCGTGAGCAGGAGATTAGCCTTGCTAAGGGCGGTGCACAGCAAGGTGTGGGCTAAGGCTGAGCACAGCATGGGTTGGCTGCCTTCTGGGGTTGAGCATAAGGCCAGGACAAGGCTAAGCACTGCGACCAACTCCATGCTGTGGATGGCTGTAGACTGTGCCCAGCGAGTGGTGGTCGCTCGCAGGAAATTGGACGCAGGGCCTAACTACAGGTCAAGCACTGTGGTCAACCCAGCGCTGTGCACAGGCAGCTGCCCTCTGGAGAGCTGGGATTCAGAGCCTGACAGCAGGCCAAGCACGGTAGCCTACCCTACCATGCACATGGCTGAAGACTGTGCACGGCGTTGTTGACATATTTACAATGGTAATAAAATATTACTTCACATTTAAAAAACATAGAAATTCACTGGAAAAAACAAAGGTTAAAGTGACATTTTAGTTAGTTGTGGTAATAATATTTTACTTTGCTTTAAAAAAATCTGCAGAAATTCGCTAAAAAACCTGAAGGGTAAACTGATGTTATGGTTAGGTTAAAATGTTAATAGAAACATAACAGTTTAACCGAAGAAAACATTGAAATTCAGCAGCTATAGTTATTTCAAGTAGCTAACTCAGGTACTCGCCATGCACTGCTTATGACTCCCATATTCCAACACTCATGACATGTTCTATAACATCATTGGTAATATCACTGATGACAACTGAAATTATATCACTGATGACACTGTGGAAGGTGAGGGCGCAAGTTATAGTTCCTTGAAATGATTTTAACTGGTGAATTTCAGTGTTTTTTTGTTTAAAATGTTATGTTTAAACTACCATTTTAACCTAACTATAATATCACTTTAACCTTTGGTTTTTTTCAGTGAATTTCTGACTTTTTTTTAAAGCACAGTAAGCGATTATTACCATATCTAAATATGTCACTTTAACTTTAGCTTTTTTCAGAGAATATACATATATGTATATACATACTTAATCCATATATATCAGATGCGTAGGATACCTGGATCACTTGATAACGTAAAAATCATTTAAAGTTATACTTCATGCAGGTTACCCAACAACAGGCAACATGCTTTTCATCACCAAGCATATCTAATTCCACCCAGGCTCGGATTCAAGCATTTTTTCCTCTACTCAGGCTCCAAGATGCTTGCAAATACTACCAGAACACACTGAATGGCACTAAACCATATAAAATACCCTGTATTCATTATATCTAGGCTATCCTGTAGTAGGTTTAAAGCTATGATACCTGATAAAACCCTACCGACAAGGAAACAGCCCTCAACATTGTACACATATAAGCTCTGATAAACTCCTGCACAGCCAAAAACCTAATATGTCATTCAGAGAAAGTAAAGTGAGGTAGCAGTAAGAACGGCTCATGTAATAGCATTCTAAGTGTTCTGCTTCAGTTTTGTTTTTTAGGGATGTCACAAAAATATTGATTCTTCTTCATTTTTTCCTCCAGTTTTGTGTGCTTGGATTAAAGATGCAGGGTGTAGAAGCATGCTCTAGGTCTGATCTAATTATTTTATACACTTTAGAGAATCTGAGAATATTAAAATTATTTTGATCTTCTGGCAGTGTTTAATTCTTTCAATAGCTATTGATATCTCTGTCTCATAAGAAAATTGTCTAGTATGTACTATCACGTTTAACAACAGACACAGAATGCATAGATCTATTTAATACCTCAGCCCTATCTTCTAACAAGTATTGATTATAGGTCTACTGCCTAACACCCCAGGTTTTAAACATTCGATACAAGGTGCAGTGACAAGTACCTGTGAAAGGAGTTCTGTCACCATGCACATGGGCTTGCAGTGTACTTTCCACATACCAACAAACTTCATAGCTGCAAGGTGTACCCTCGTTATGTATGATACCTTCAGCTAATCATAGCTTTTGTACCTAACATAACATTTCTGCTGAAGTTTTTACGTCCATAGTCAAAAATAAAATGCCAAGTCCCTGAACACAATGTGATGTCTGTTGAAAGGTCAGGTCTGACTTAAAGTGTGACATTTGCCATGGGAACACTGGGCAACTATGAATGTCCGCATAACAGCAGCACATCCCTAAAGTAGTAAGGCATAGAATGCTGAAAAGCAGTGGCAAACATGATTAAAGCCTGCATATGCAGAGCTACAAATTCACCGGGTGTAATTCAAAAGTTTAAAGGTTTCACAAGATACTATGACGTTGGCAGTGTTGACCACACCTATAATGTCATAATATTCAGTAGGAATAGGTGAATTACCCCCAACTGTGTCCAGAAATGGGTTTGATAAAACATTTGAATATAGCACTCTTACTTATTATCAAACTGAACCCTGACTGAGCGTGAGAGGTAATGACATGTGAGCAGGGGCGGCTCTAGGCTCATGGTGGCCCTGTGCAGGGAGCGCAGGTAGGCGGCCCCGGAAGAGGGGGTCCGGGCGGGGCGGAGCTCAGGAAGGTGTTTTAATAAAACATCCAGAAAAGGCGTTAGATGACCAGTAACATGGTAACAGAAAAACGACGTTTACTTTTTGAGTGCTCATCACTTGGATACTTTGTTTTAGAATCTGGGTCTCTGGAGGGACCCCTTTCAACAAGAAAAACACGTTGCGCGTCCGTAAGAGAGTTCGGCCACAAAGTAGGATCCCTCCAATCACATAAATCATATTCAGAACACGGGTCTGTAACATGGTCTTGCTCTTTGGCTTCCTTTTCAATACCAGCATCATCCGTCTGTAAACTCTGAACCTCCTTCAGAATGCCAGATGTTGATGGACCGATGAATGATGTTTGAGTTTCTCTGTCTGAGGGTCTTTTGTAATAATCCTCATCCTGAGCTGCATGTTTGTATCAATTTCAGAGTCACCTTGTTCATTTTCATTGGTCTGCTCATGAGTATCATTCTGCTCATGGATATCATCATTTTTTTGTTCTTCTTTATGGTCGTCCGCGCCTGTTTTACCTAGTGCATCAGCAGTACTCTGGCCAGAGGATTCTCCATCTTTAGGTTTCCCTTGGGTGATAAAGTTCAGGATTGCTCCTTCCTGTGACCCTACGAAAGCCTGCTGAGCCACCTTTCTCTTTCGTTTCGAATAAGCAGATTTGTGTACTCGAATTCTCTTCATTTTGCTTGCAATGCAGCGGGTGAGGCTAGCAGTGGGTAGGGAAAAAAAAGAAGACAATCAGCAGTGGCGGCTGCTGAAAGATTTTGATGTGTCATTTTTATTTTCTTGCAAAAACAACAGTTGATGGACAGAATGCAGAACAATGTCATACATTCACCCCAGTACAGAGATCTGGGCCTAAATCCATCATTTTTTTGCTCACCACACCACCCCAGTTCAGACATGGCCATATGCAAATCAGCCTTGACCCTGTGCCTCATGGGAACAGTCCAACCCGAACTGCCAAGCCATGTCTTCCCTGGACTACACAATGAAGGACCAGCATACCTTAATGAACGAGTGAAGTTCCACCAACCTACCAGGAAAATATGTTCCAGAACCATCTCCCTAGCAGCCACCCAATGCAGCCGCTGATAAAACAGTGGAGGCCGCTACTTCTCCCACCTGGCATTGAAGACCTGAAAACCCTCCCCCTGCACCTCAGAGCCTCACCATCGCTCCAGCAGTTCAGGAAGGACCACAAGACCTCGCTGTTCAACCAACAAGCAGCATGATCCAGCAGCATGAATCCCACACCGCCTCGAGACCCTTATGTGTGAAGCAGCTGAGCTTTACAAACCCTGACTGATTGATAGTAATTACCCTTCCCACTACATGTATGACACATTATGAGGACTAGCCACATATGGAAGGTTTATTTGAAGAGTGTTATAAAACTGTAGGGTAGATCATGTGACTTGGCATACAAGGTCTGTTTTCTCAGTCCACTGAGAACAGTAGAGCCTGGAGAATAGTTCATGATCTATTTGGGAAGTGACCTTAGCAGGAAGAGAGTAAGCTACCTTGAAATCATGGCACACAGAGACCTGTCTCAGTACGTCACTAACTGAACCTGAAGACAGCCTATAGGTAACCAAAGACTCGTCCACTTTACCACATTGTCAAAAGACAAAATACAATATATTTAATTAAGGTTTCTTGTATAGTGCCATATTCCAGCAACCAGTTCTGCTCGCTTTCAGAGCACCTATTAAACAAGGATTAATTACAGTGAGTCCTAAGGCTATGAAAAGGCACTAGAGGTTCACTGAAGCAAAATTAATGTGCAAGGAACATCCAGTCAGGAGACAACTTTCAAGCAGACGTACAAAACACTAGCACAGCGTACCAACGACCCCATGGGCCGTGGCATAAGCAAGGAAAATGGCCCCTTTGGCTGCTGCTCAGGAAGTAAAATATAGCAATTATCAGGGTTCAATGGGCCCCTGAGGGTTTTGGGTCTCAGTACCACTGTACTTGCTGAACCAATGGTAACTATGCCCCTAGTATGGACAGAGAAGGCTGCTTCACCAATTGCAAACTGAGGACTAGTTAAACTAGTTTTCTCTGCTAGTCACATGACAAGCACTGGAATGTAATTAAAGAAATGATCAAGAAGCCAGTCTCCTACCAAGGTCTCTGCAAAAGGGCATTAGATTGAGTTAACATGGGTAGGCACTGCCATCCTATTCCAGGCGTCCATCCATAGGTGCTTGCATTTCATGTCTGCCTCAACACCATATAAACAGACATAACCAAATGCCAAGTACATTCGAACACTCGATGTTTTAAAAGATTTGTGCAGGCAGATCCACTCATTAGATCACAAGTATCAGCTTCATACTCTGTTTTCATGATTGTTGATAAGTAATTGTAATCATTTCAATGAATCCTTAACATTACGTCTAACACCTCGTACCCTGCTCTCCTCTTCCCCCCAATACGACCGTGCCTCCCAAGTTACACCTCCAAAAGTCACCATGCCTCCCCTCAGCCACAAGTAAACACTGCCCCTGCACTCCTGACTCACTCCTCCCTCAACATACAGCGCCGATCTGTACCACTCCCTACCCCTGGCATACGGAGACCACCTCTCCGACCCGCGCCCTCTCAGAGATGAATCGTGAGAGAGAGGCTCTCTCTCACGATTCATCATGCCCTCCCTTCCCATGACCACCAGAATACCTCCAGCTCGCCACCTCACATGGCTTACCTCCACCCAGACCCAAAGCACACACCATCTACAATAACATCCTCACCCAACCTTCCCCACGCCCCCGGCTCCTCACCCCCACGGGCTGGGATACATTCCTACGCCTGATCTGCCCTCCTCCCCAGGGCTCCCAACACCCTCGTCCAATGGCTCACCTTCCCTCGGGTTCACTCTGCAGTGGCACACGCTGACCTCCTCACTCCCCCTCCCCATGCCCTGACCCTCGGGCTGCTCACCTCGCAGCTGGCACCAAAGGTTGCACACTGGCATGCTATCCTCTGCAAGGCGGCCTTTCTTGCCCAGGGTCTCTAGGCGCGCCGGTGCATGGCCTCGGCCGGTCTCGGTGCTGCTCGCTGCACGCCGGGCACGGGTGCTGCCACCCCTCCTGCCGCCAGTGATGCGTGGTGCTTCTGTAACCCCTTCGCTGCGGGACTCGCGGGCACTGCGCATGCGCGTGCATGCGAGCCTCCGGAGGTGCCAGATCTGGACTATTAAAACAAGCTCGATTCTCCTGAAAAAAAAGTTCTAAACAAGCACAAGACCTACCAGAAGAGCCCGAAACAAGGCCGACCCCACACAAAGACGAGACTGGGTTAGAAAGGAAAAGAGTATAAGAACAACCATTCAGCGTGCATCACATTGGATTTAGCACGCCTCAGTCGTTCATGCGCCAAAACCCTGCCAGGGGCCGCCACGAATATGTATTGTATCCGATTCCTCGTGGTGGCCCCTGGGGGGTTTGGTGGCCCTGTGCAGGTGCACAGCTTGCACATGCCTAAGGCCGCCCCTGATGTGAGAGAGGTTGATGAGATGTGAGTGTGGTGAGAATCACTGCCATGGGAAGACTTCTCCTTTAATTTTATATACTTTAGAACAATCACTGCAAAAAACTACATATTTTGTACACACTGGAATGACACAGGTTATTTTTTAATTTAGGGCTTAGTCTGCTTAGTAAATACTGATAAGCACTAATCTCAATAGGTTTGGAAAATAATGAGAAAACACCACAGAAATCCTCAAACAATAAACATTGAAAACAAGACAACCTGAGTATGTCTCCTCTCTACGTTTGACCAAGCCCAGCGACAACATATCCTGATTCCTCCTTCACTTTTAAAGCAACAAGTGTCTTCTGAGGTTACTGCCACTATGCTCTATCTGCAGTCACTTGCGGCCTGCTAAAACATGTTTCAGAACACCATATTCACCACACCAGCGCTTTTTCTAAGAAGACACATTATATTATGAAGGGTTGAATTGCGTCAATACAATTCAAGGAAAACAAGATCTAGAAGAAAAAAAAAAAAAAGGTTACCAGGATCACCCAATTCTTACAAACTAACTGGGTGACCTCTCTTTACTTCAAAGGATTGCCCATACCTTTGACAAAAGAGATTGAAAGAGGAGTTTAATATTTTCTTATTTTTCTCTTGAGCCACATCTGTATGTGATTGCTAACCTGATGGACTAGAGTCTAATTTTGTGAATTTAAGAGCTGTGTGTTCAGAATTTTTATGCTGTAAATCAGATTTTTTCATGAATGGATATGGACATTAAGGGGCCTATTATGATCTCCGGCGGATCGCCACCGCCGGTCCGGCGGTGTCGCTCCACCCGCCAAATGTCCCTGTGTCACCCCCCACCGTATTAGTATGGCGAGGGGCACCGCGGCGGACAGAAAGACTGTCTGCCGCTTTTCTGCCGGTCGGATTGCCGGCCGGGCAGGAAAGTCAGACAATATGGTGGCCGTGCCTTGCAGGCACCGCCATCCATATTATCATGTGCATTCTGTAAGGCCTTTCGCCGCCATAGAAAGTCCGGCGGAAAATGCTTCGGAGGCCTGTTACGGGCCCCCGGGGGGTGGGGGGATGGGGAGCTGTACTTGGGGGTACCTTCATTGGAATACACAAGGTAGCAGGCACGGCGTGGTGCCTGTCACGTTGTGCATGCCAATGCACAACATGCATATTTCACATTGCGGCGGGTGGTGCTTACCCACCGTCCGCCGCAATGTTAAATATGAGGGATGCGACCGCCAGGGTGGCGGTCGCATCCCAATGGGCCTAGCAAGATCGCCGCACCTCTGGCAGTTGGTCCCGTTTACCATCGTAATGGGGCCCTAAATGTTTTAAATTTAGTTTTCACTACTTTCTTGCTAGTACTATTTGCACTGGAGAAGGAACTCTCTGTGTCCTGTGTTTGAATTTGGAGTCTGAGATTATTTCTACAATTACTTTTATAGAAATGCTCACAATGTCATATATTTGTAACAGATGCATATGGTAAGCTCCCGAATGTAGACACTTTGAAATAAATGCTCTAAAAAACGAATTTCAATTTGTGGGATTTTTCTACTTGATACAATGGATTTAGTTATATTGTAAAATCACGTTATCCAGAATCGCAGCAGTGGAGTCATCTATATTTGTGAGCTATTTCATTGCGGTCCAACCTCTTCTGTGTTACAAGGACCCAACCCCATTCTGCATATGGCTTCATAAAGAGTAGCCATGAAGAGAAAATGTATTTCTTTCTGTTTTTGGCTAAATTGCTCTGTATGTTATAATCCAGAATGACTTTATCTATAGATTTAAAGGAAGGCATCTAACCCATCACTAACCTAGTTGTTGTTGTTGATCGTTGTTCTGATTAATGCATTCATAATGATGAAAGGAATCAAGTGGTGTAGGCACCTGCCAATCTTCATGCTGTTTTGCACTTGTAGTGTCTGAGTTTCTGGTGACTACTGGGATCAAAGCTTTTCGTGAAACAACGACAGGCAGGGAGCAGTGTTAAGTCATTTTATTTTAAGATCTTAGGCACTATTTACGAATTTGGCGGTCAGTCTGCCTGGCCGTAGTGTCAAGCCGGCAGCATCCTGAACGCCACATCATGACAGGACCACTGCAGTCTGTCCCCGGCTGCATGCTCAGCCTCACTATGGGGCATATCAACAACAACCAGCGATAATTATCGCTGAGCGCACTTAGCGCTCGGATAATTATCGCCGGCTAGTGCCGATTTTTATCGCTGAGATAGCGTGCTATTAGCAACGCTTATCTCAATAGCGATAAAAATCCTGGTGCTAAATGGCTAACGTGAGATTATCGCTGGAAACCCAGCGATAATCTCACGTTAGCTTGTTGATAGGGACAGACAAACTTAGCCATGATATCCTCCTTCCATAGGATATCATGGCTAAGTCAGAAAAATACCAGACGTAAAAAAGCAGCGTTAACTGCGGTTAGCGCTGCTTTTTTTGTCTCTAACAGGGTTAGCGATATTCTTGATAATAGGAGAAATGTCGCTTAGCGACATTTCTCCTATTATTTTACTCTGGAACGCCCCCTTTGCATCTCATTAGAGATGCAAGGGGAAGCGTAGAGTAAAAGGGTGCTAACATGCGAATTTGCATGTTAGCACCCTGTTGTTGATAGGGTGCTAGTTTAATCTCTGCTTTTTTGGCTTTTAAAGCCAAAAAAGCAGAGATAAAGCCCTTGTTGATATGCCCCTATATGAACCTGAAGACGATGCCGCCTCGGTGCAGCACCTGCACTGTCATGCACGCACTGTTACCATGCACCATTTTGTGAATTGCACACAGTGCACGGAGAGGGCGGCACAATATCTGTCCCCAATCACTGCCCCCTCCCCCCCAGTGAAATCTCCAAGGTGGGCTGTTTGGAGCCCCCTCTTTACGTTTCCAACATCCTTTACATTGCGGGGTTGCTGTCTTGTAAAGGATGTCGGAAATTGAGATTGTAATATGGATGGCGTGCCTGACTCGGCACCACCTCCATTCACGCCCACTTTCCCCACCACCTTCCCGTCGGGATCCATGATCCTGCTGGTCGCAGCAGTGCTGCACCGACAGTTGCGTGGCGGTCCGACCGCCAGGGTCATAATTAGGCTCTTAGAAAAGGTACTGATGTGAGTAAAGAGAGTTTTGGCATTCTGTAGTACCTTGGGAAATCTATGAGCGGTGCAAAGCATTTGCTGTTATTGTAGTGCCTAGTAGATAATGATGGATTCAAGAGAGGGAGCTGGTTCTCTTTAAAGTTTGATGAACGTGTATTTGGATGTGGTGTAGGCAAATGTGGGAAGTTGTTTGCATTTGAGTGTATAAAGCTTTACAAAGAGTGTGTATTACTGTAGACCATGACAACCCCACCTCCATCCCTTTTAGTTTTGTTGAGATGTAGTATGGCGTACGTAGGTAGGAGGACAAGATCCATGTTTGCTTTATGATTTGGTGTTCAAACAATGTTCTGGAAAGATAAGAATATCAAGGTGGTTGTTTAAAATTGTGCCAGAGCTCAGTCATGTTGGTATTTGCTTATGCAGTTTTGCAGAGGGCCAACAAGTTGTATTGAAGAGCTCACGGAATGATATTTTGAAATTAAGAATTGTATATTTTTGTGTGTTGAGCATTCTTTTATTTAGTAAACCTAGGATTTCGGGGGGAGGGTGCACATTGCCGGACTGTAGTCTATCTGGTTTTTAGATAGATCTCCTTGTTCTGTCCTCAAGTCAATCAATCAATCAAAGACATTTATAGAGCGCACTACTTACCCGTAGGGTCTCAAGGCGCTTGGGGGGGGGGGGTGCCGTTACTGCTCGAACCGCCGTTACTGCTCGAACAGCCAGGTCTTGAGCTTCTTCCTGAAGGAGAGGTGGTCTTGGGTCAGGCGCAGGTCGGTCGGGAGGGAGTTCCAGGTCTTGGCGGCCAGGTAGGAGAAGGACCTTCCTCCTGTTGTCGCTCTTCGGATGCGGGGAACGGCGGCGAGGGCGTGGCTGGCTGATCGAAGGTGGCGTTTGGGAGCGTAGAAGTTGATTCGGTTGTTGAGGTAGCTCGGGCCTTGATCGTGTAGGGCTTTGTGTGCGTGGGTGAGGAGACGGAAGGTGATTCTTTTGTTGACGGGGAGCCAATGCAGGTCTCTCAGATGTCCGGAGATGTGGCTGTTTCGTGGGATGTCGAGGATGAGTCTGGCTGAGGCGTTCTGGATCCGCTGGAGTCTCTTCTGGAGCTTGGCGGTGGTTCCGGCGTAGAGGGCGTTGCCGTAGTCCAGTCGGCTGGTGACGAGGGCCTGGGTGACAGTTTTCCTGGTCTCGGTGGGGATCCACTAGAAGATCTTTCGTAGCATGCGCAGGGTGTTGAAGCACGACGAGGAGACGGCGTTGATTTGTCTGGTCATGGAGAGGGAGGAGTCCAGGATGAAGCCCAGGTTGCGTGCGTGGTCCGTCGGTTTGGGTGCGGTGCCCAGGGCGGGGGGCCACCAGGAGTCGTCCCAGGCGGAGGGCGAGGGGCCCAGGATGAGGACCTCTGTCTTGTCTGAGTTCAGTTTCAGGCGGCTGGTCGTCATCCACTCGGCTACATCTTTCATCCCTTCGTGCAGGTTGGCTCTGGCGGCGGCGGGGTCGTTGGTCAGGGAGAGGATCAGCTGGGTGTCGTCGGCGTAGGAGATTATGTTGAGGTTGTGTTGGCGTGCGATAGCCGCGAGGGGGCTCATGTAGACATTGAAGAGGGTGGGGCTCAGCGAGGATCCTTGAGGGACGCCGCAGATGACTCCGGTGGCCTCAGACTTGTACGGTGGTAGGCGGACTCTCTGTGTTCTTCCGTCGAGGAAGGAGATGATCCATTCCAGTGCCTTCTCCTGGATTCCGACGTTGCTGAGGCGCTGCACTAGGGTGCGGTGGCAGACAGTGTCGAATGCCGCGGAGAGGTCTAGGAGGATGAGGGCCGCTGTTTCTCCGTTGTCCATCAGGGCTCGGATGTCGTCGGTGGCAGCGATGAGGGCGGTCTCGGTGCTGTGGTTGGCTCGGATTGTGAGGGGTCGAGGGATCCATTTGTCTCGAGGAAGGCGGCCAGCTGTTTGTTGACGGTCTTCTCGATGACTTTGGCTGGAAACGGGAGGAGCGAGATGGGGCGGTAATTCTTGAGTTCGGTGGGGTCCGCTGTGGGTTTCTTGAGTAGAGCGCTGAGTTCGGCGTGCTTCCAGCTCTCAGGGAAGGTGGCGGTGTCGAAGGAGGTGTTGATGATGTCTCGAAGGTGGGGTGCGATGACAGCGTCGGCCTTGTTGAAGACGTGGTGAGGGCAGGGGTCGGTCGGAGATCCGGAGTGGATGGAATTCATCATGTGGGCGGTGTCTTCGGTGCTGATCGGAGTCCAGGCGCGGAGGGTGGTGGTGGGCGGCGTTGCTGCGGTCGTGGCGTGCGTCGGTTGAGTGGTGAAGCTGTTGTGTATGTCGTGGCGTGCGTCGGTTGAGTGGTGAAGCTGTTGTGTATGTCCGCGATCTTGTTGTGGAAGTAGGAGGCGAGGGAGTTGCAGAGGTCTTGCGATGGGGTGATGTCATTGTTTCCGGCGTTGGGGTTGGAGAGCTCTTTCACGATGTTGAAGAGTTCCTTGCTGTTGTGTGCGTTGTTGTTCAGCCGGTCCTTGAATGCAGTTTTCTTGGCGGCGCGGATCAGTTGGTGGTGCTTCCGGGTGGCAAGCTTGAGGGTGGTCATGTTGCCCGGTGTTGGTTCCCTTTTCCAGACTTTCTCGAGGGCTCGGCAGTTCTTCTTGGAGCTCTTGAGTTCGTCGGTGAACCATGGGGCTTTCTTGCTGCCGGGTCCGCTGGGCGGGGTCCTCAGAGGGGCGAGTTCGTCCGCGTAGTTGCTGATCCACTTCTTGAGGTTGTCGGCGGCCTGGCTTGGGTTCGCTGAGCTGGCCGGAGGGTGCTGGCTCAGGGAAGCGGCGAGCTGGTCGGCTGTGATCTTGTTCCAGCTTCTTCGGGCAACCTGTTGCTGGTGGTGGTGGATCGTCGCTCTTTTGAAGGAGAAGTGGACGCAGCTGTGGTCCGTCCAGTGGAGTCCTGTGGCGTGGCTGAAGGCGATGTCTTTGCTGGATGAGAAGATGGCGTCGAGTGTGTGTCCGGCGAGGTGGGTGGGGGTGGACACCAGCTGCTTGAGTCCGAGGTTGGCGAGGCTGTCGAGCAGGGTGATGGTGTTGTGGTCGCTGTTGTTCTCCAGGTGGAAGTTGAGGTCCCCCAGGAGGATGTAGTCAGCGGAGGGGAGGGCATGCGGGCTGATGAAGTCGGCGATGTCCTAGCTGAATTGTGTGCGTGGTCCCGGGGGTCGGTAGATCAGGGTTCCTCTGAGGGTGGTCTTCGGGTCGGTGTGGATCTGGAAGTGCAGGTGTTCGGCGGTGGTTAGGGTGTCGTCGGTGTTGGTCGTGATGCGGATGGTGTCCCTGTGGATGACGGCGATGCCTCCTCCCATCTGGTTGGCGGTGCGGTCCCTCCGGGTGATCTTGTAGCCCTCTGGGATGGCGATGGCGATGTCGGGCGCTGAAGAGGCGTTCATCCAGGTCTCCGTGAGGAAGGCAACGTCAGGGGCTGTGGTGTCGAGGAGGTTCCAGAGTTCGGTGGCGTGTCTGTGGACGGAGCGGGTGTTGAGCAGGATGCACTTGAGGTGGTTGCTGCTGGTGTTTGGCTTGGCGGGTGCTGGTGCAGGGCAGGTCCGGATGCAGGTGAATTTGCAGGCGTGGCAGCTGAAGGGTCCGTGGGTGCGTCGCGGGGTGGCTCGGTAGCATCCTGGGATTCGGCCGGTGTTGAGTGCGTTGAGGGTGGCGGCAGTGTACGTCCGGCGGGTGGGCTGGGGTCCTCGAGGGCCAGGGGTTCTGGCGCTGGGCGCGGTCCGGTCGCGGACGGGCGCAGACGGGCTTACCTTTGGCGCACAATCTGCGCGCCCGCTGCGCATGACCGCTGCGCGTTCGCACGGTCGCCATATCTGGCGAAGTGCGAGGGAGGGCGGAGCAGCTGGGAGGCGGGAGCGGGGAGGGTACACAAAGAAAAGGGGGCGTGGTCAGCGGCGGTGGCGGGAAGCGGGCAGGGATTATACGGGGGAGCGAGAAACCGGCAAACAGGGACAAAAATACTATTACAGGTTAAGAACAATTTAACAACAGTACACAATAATGCAGAGGGGCACACGGCAGGACAGCGGGGCACAGGAGCACAGACCACGCCGATCGGCGGTAGGGGGCGTGGTCAGACAGCGGTAGCTGGAGCAACGAGGCAGGCAGGCGGGAGGAGCACGCAGCAGCAGCTGGTGGCCGTGCGGCGCGGGGGTGTCCTAGACTAGGTCACACTCACCTGCGTCGCACGGTCGCCATATATGGCCAAGTGCGAGGGAGGGCGGAGCAGCTGGAAGGCGGGAGCGGGGAGGGTACACAAAGAAAAAGGGGGCGTGGTCAGCGGCGGTGGCAGGAAGCGGGCAGGGATTATACGGGGGAGCGAGAAACCGGCAAACAGGGACAAAAATACTATTACAGGTTAAGAACAATTTAACAACAGTACACAATAATGCAGAGGGGCACACGGCAGGACAGCGGGGCACAGGAGCACAGACCACGCCGATCGGCGGTAGGGGGCGTGGTCAGACAGTGGTAGCTGGAGCAACGAGGCAGGCAGGCGGGAGGAGCACGCAGCAGCAGCTGGTGGCCGTGCGGCGCGGGGGTGTCCTAGACTAGGTCACACTCACCTGCGTCGCACGGTCGCCATATATGGCCAAGTGCGAGGGAGGGCGGAGCAGCTGGGAGGCGGGAGCGGGGAGGGTACACAAAGAAAAAGGGGGCGTGGTCAGCAGCGGTGGCGGGAAGCGGGCAGGGATTATACGGGGAAGCGAGAAACCGGCAAACAGGGACAAAAATACTATTACAGGTTAAGAACAATTTAACAACAGTACACAATAATGCAGAGGGGCACACGGCAGGACAGCGGGGCACAGGAGCAAAGACCACGCCGATCGGCGGTAGGGGGCGTGGTCAGACAGCGGTAGCTGGAGCAACGAGGCAGGCAGGCGGGAGGAGCATGCAGCAGCAGCTGGTGGCCGAGCGGCGCGGGGGTGTCCTAGACTAGGTCACACTCACCTGCGTCGCACGGTCGCCATATATGGCCAAGTGCGAGGGAGGGCGGAGCGGCTGGGAGGCGGGAGCGGGGAGGGTACACAAAGAAAAAGGGGGCGTGGTCAGCGGCGGTGGCGGGAAGCGGGCAGGGATTATACGGGGGAGCGAGAAACCGGCAAACAGGGACAAAAATACTATTACAGGTTAAGAACAATTTAACAGTACACAATAATGCAGAGGGGCACACGGCAGGACAGCGGGGCACAGGAGCACAGACCACGCCGATCGGCGGTAGGGGGCGTGGTCAGACAGCGGTAGCTGGAGCAACGAGGCAGGCAGGCGGGAGGAGCACGCAGCAGCAGCTGGTGGCCGTGCGGCGCGGGGGTGTCCTAGACTAGGTCACCAGTGACCCATGTGGGTGGTAGAGTTTGTTTGACTTTCCATAGGACCAATTAGCAGGATATTTTCTGACCATGCTTGACTATCGTTTTCTAGTTAACGTATAGGAGGTCTGCTGGCTGTCTACGTAGATGGTCAACTACACTTTCCATTTTGCCCTATGTTTATTATTTCTAATATGTCCAGTTAATGTACTGTCACTTGAGAACCACATTGACAATGTGTAATTGTCTAAGATGTCTAAGATTCTTTATTTCAGTTTCAAGGGAACTGCTATGACATAGTGTAATTGAGACCCTTTGAGGTGTATTTTGGATCTTTGCATTTTGGCCGAAACTAGCTGTAACCTTTGTAAAAACAACCACACAGAAACCGTGATTGTGGCAGAGCAATGGTTTCCGGAACAGCCTAGTCTGGTGTCTTGTTAATGTTATTGTTGGTAGGTGTAGGCTCATGTTGGTAATTCTTTCCTGGTTCTGATCTTTGGATATTGGCTTTCGGGATATTAATACCACCAATGAATTATGATTCTGCAGATATATGGTTCTTTTCTCCTCTAACCCTTTGCTCTTTTTTTTTAATTATTTTTGCTTCTGTTTTTATGGAATATTTTTTAAGAACAGGTTTGTACTAGTGCAAGTTCCTGATGCTGGTCACCTTAAAATCTTCGAACACAGGGTACTTGTACTTATTACCTGTCAATAGTGTTAGTAATTAGTCCTTTGCTGGAATGTGCTAGGTCTAGTGTGGAGGCCTTAATGTCTAGATCTTTCTTGATGTTGTTAAATTAACTCGTTTAAAGCTTTCAGTGCTTTACATTTATATTCAAATCATCCTGGGTGTTGTATCGTTCATTACCCTTCATGCTCTTCATCGCTCACTTCACAGCGCGTCAAGCAGCTGACATACCATTTATCGTCGCCTCACACAACCTTGGTACACCTTTCATCGCTGAAACCCCATCAACCTAACCTCTGCACACATCCTATATATTCTCATGCCCCTACAAGCAACACACATGATGCCAGCCAAACACCATAATAAGTGGGAACCATGGGTGCTGTTAAGTGGTCCCTCCGTGCCCGGTCTCTCACAAACATTCCTCCTTGCTCCACCCTTCATCTTTAATTGTGTCTAGGATATTTAAGTAGTTGAGGGTGTTGAAAGCTGTCATCAAACCCAAGAGAATGAAAAGGGCTGAGATGCACTTGTGCATTATATGAAAGATATAATTTTGGCCATTAAGAAAGCCAGTTCCTGTCGCTGTGACTGGGCGAAATCCTGACTGCCATCCTTCCGGGATATAATTAATCCTGAGATATGTCGTGACTGTGACGACACAGCTTTTCCAAAGATTCATGTCACGAAAAATATGGGCTGATGATGAGGAATCATACTCGGATTCTATATTGGCTTTGCCATTCACCATCTGTAACACAAGGGCCACTATTGAAATGCCATTCTCCTTTTGAAATGAAGGCATGCTCTCCAGTTTCTGACACAGTTTGGAAGCCACATACAAATGTGAAACATTATCAACTTGAACTTTTCGAAGAGCAGCTGCAGTGTCCACAGAAAGGACATCACCACAGACATGTATGGGATCAGGGAGTTCCAATTTTAAAGCAGAGCCAAAGCAACCACTTCCAGCTAGAAATGTCTAATGTCTCTTTAAGGGCATCCATCCACCCAGAAAGTGCATCTTTAACCCTTACGGATCTGCTCATCCATACCAGATACAAGGGGAATCAGTTTATCACAGCTGCGTTATGAAAGTTGGAGGGTCATCACTATTAGTAATATGCATAAAGCATGGCCACAACGGTGTGCTCTATGTGCTATGTACACATGGCATGTCTAGAGGTCATCATTCCCTGGGTCTGTTACATACATGGCATGACAACACCAAGCAACTTTATTGGGGATGTCATATGCACCCCCATCAATGGTGCATTAATAGTTCACAAACTGGCTAGTTCTCCTATCACTATTGACTGTATGCACGTCTTTGACCTTATGCAATGCCCCGCTGCCTTTTGGTCAGGTTTGCGCAATAGAAATATCACATACATACACATACAGGCCAAGCACGACTGCAGGAAATGCCATGTGCAAACTACACACATCAATCAATCTGGGGAATTATAAGCGCACTACTCTGGCTGATATATCTAATTCTATAGGGTAACCCAGTATCCCTCAGAACCTGGGCATGTATAATACAATAGCAATCGGTTCTGTCGGTTATTAGAACAATTCCTTTGTAATATTCGTTATTCAATGAAAACAAAATGATTAAGACTAGTGACTTGAACACAATAGAGAATAAACCAATTGATCTCATTCATGGAGAAGAGAGTATTTTATTTCATATTTGCAAGTCTTCAAACGAATTCAATAACTAACATAGCAGGAAAGCTGTCCGATAAATCAATTAAAAGGCGGCGCATGTCGGCGTGATTGCAGTGACAAGGTGAGTAAAGTGACAAAGTGACAGGGTTTGTGTATTATACATCAAGGTGAACCAATACTATACAAATGATATTGAGAAGACGGTCCAATTATAAATCAAATGATGGCGGTCAACCTAGCATGGTCAATAAATTGCATAAACTGGTGTGCTAGGGAGCCTATTGCATGGACCAAAAATCCGTCGACGTATCGACCCTGACAAGCTGCATGAATTAAAGATGTCAACATGGGTCTTCTTCAGGACAAGGGAATGCGATGGACAGCCGGTACTGAAGAGTAACATGTGGTATACGCAAAGCTCAACCCCAAGGCCTTGGGGAGAGTGGACCGGGGGTTCTGTCCAACCGGTGGTGAAGCAAGGTGACCTGATAGATTGAGGCCGGGAAGGAGATTTCCTTGGTGCTTAAATCTTCTCCGCTAGGGCGGTAGAGAAACAGTCACAAAGTCGCTGTTCTGTACACTGAAAGAATGGATGAATCCTATTCATAGCAGGAAATATGGACGTCTTTATCGTGCCAAACCGCAGCGTGTTGAAGGATCAGGGCTGCTTTGTCTCTTGCTGGTTTTGACTCAAGGCAAGCCTCCGTGGAATGTCTCACGGGCCGCTGTACTGCGCAAAGCCGACTGCCGCATTTAGCGTGATCCGTGCAGCCTACTCAGGCTCAGGTCTCGGATGAGTATGTAGTCCGTGTCGGCGATGGCATGGGGTGCGATGAGGTCTGTGATGGTGTCGGCAAAAAGGGCCCGGGGCTGGTGGGTCTGTAGGCGAGGGTGCCGAGGAGTTTGGTGTTTGGGGCTGGTCTGAACTTGGAAGTGCAGGTGTTCGGTGGTGGGGACTTTTTTGCTGGAGGTAGAGAGGCGGAGGGAGTTTTTGTGCACAATGGCGATGCCTCCTCCTTGGTGGTTGGGGCGGTCCTTCCTCTGGATCTTGTAGCCATCCGGGATGGCGATTGCGATGTCAGGGACCGAGGAGGCGTTGGTCCAGTTTTCTGTAAAGAAGGCGACGTCGGGTGAGAGTGAGTCCAGGAGGCTGCAGATTTTCACGCCATGTCTGTGCACGGAGCACACGTTGAGGAGGATGCATCTTAGGGCGTCGGCGGCGGTCAGGGCGGTGGTGAAGGACAGGCTGCAGTTGTGACATGAGAATTGGCCATGGGTCGTGCTCGGCGTGGCCTGCTGTCAGTTGTTGTTCCGTCCGGGGTTGAGCGCGGTGAGGGCAGAGGCGTCGTAGCGGTGGATGGTTTGAGATCCAGGGTCTCTGGTGCTCGTCGCGGTCGGGTCGCGGACGGGCGCAGACTGGCTGGCCTTTGGTCCGCCAGCGGCGTGACCGCGCAGTAGCCGCCATAAATAGGAAAGGGGGAGGAACGTGCAGCTGGGAGGCAGGAGCGGGAACCGGTATGGGGAGGGGCCGCAGGGGAAGCAGCGACGAGAGGAACACGGTCCAAAAGCAATCACACCAGAGGAGACACAGGCCAAAAACAATACAAATACAACAGTATGAAAAGCAAGAGAATTGGCAAGACATTAATTATACAAAGGAATAAAAACAAACAAGAGCAGGGTTAGGACACATCAAAGTATCACCAAAGTAAGTTTTACTGTCTTCTCTTGTTGTCACCTATAAATGAATGAGATGGAGTGCTGTTTAAGGTTAACAACCCTTTAAATGATTTATTTTCATAGAATATCCATTTTTGTTTCTGTACAATTAAAAAGCTGTGCACCAGAAGGCGCTTGCTAGCTTAATTACCATCACAGACAGCGGTTGAGGTGAAGAAATGTTAAGGTTAACAAAGATATATCTAAAGGGGGTCCAAAGTTATGAGTTAATGGAGCTACACAACCTTATCTCCCACCAGTGCACTGCTCCTGACAGTAGAAATGGATTCATCGATGACATCCCTCATTACAAACGGCATTACCAAATAATTCAATGATGTCACGTACAAAATGAAAATACAGTTTTAGACCCTCTATACAAGTTTGATCATTTGACCAACCTTCAACAAATTTGCCAAATCATTCAGATTGACCCAACCTAACTAATATTTGTTTATAAAGGTTTCACTTTGAGTACATTTACTTTACATAATCTTAATGTTTTACTCTTCCAGTAAAATGACGTCGCTGCTTAACTGTAAAGACGTATTACACTTGAGCTCTGATGTCACAGTGATTGCTGCCAGAACCAGCAGGCCACAGAGCATACATTAAAGCTGCAGTTTAAACATTAATCCTGCCATTTTCTTCTGCTCTGAGTTATTAAATGAACAGAAATGGGATGTTCATGGCAAAATGTTGGCACCTTTAGGTAATTATAGCAAAGGTTCAATGGTCTTATACCCTAACTCTGCCTTCGGCCTCGCTCGTCTATATAGGCAGGCAACTCCTCAATGACTTTCAATGTCCTTATAACATACAGCAGGGAGTACTATAGCCTATATATATTCATTATGACATATAACTGTGTATGATCAGTACATAATTCTAACATACATTTTTCTCAATCTCTAATGTTATAGTATTATGGTACATGTACACTTTCTATAAGTACATTGCTGTAACTCCTTTGTAAAGCGCTCTGACACCCTCCTGGTCCTTCTCGTGCTTAATAAAACAACTAAGTAAAAAATGAAGGGCCAGATGTACGACCTTTCAGTTTAGCTAGTCGCAAATTGCACAGCATTGCGACTCGCAATTTGCGACTCGCTAAACTGAATGTACTGTTTACGATTCCCAATGCCGTCTCAATTTACATGCCTCATCAATATTCATGAGGCAAGTGCAATTTGCGACCCCATTGGGACTGGCTAGCACTCACAGAGATGGTGGCCTGCTGGGGTCAGCAGACCATCATGTAGGTGACTGTTTTTTCGATAAAGCATTTTTTTTAATGCAGCCCGTTTTCCTTATAGGAAAACAGGATGCATTTAAAAAAGAAAAATGTAACTTTTCAGTTTCATTTTTTAAGGGCAGGCAGTGGTCCCTGGGACCACTGCCTGCTCTTAAAAAAATATTTTTGCACCTAATTCACAAAGGGGCAGGGGTCCCCTAGGTACCCCTTCCTGTTTGCGAATGGTTTACCACCTACTTAAAGTAGGTGGTAAACTGCAAGTATTTTGCGACCACAAATGCAGTCACAAAACAATGGTACATGCCATTTGCACTCGCTATTAGGAAGGGACGCCCTTGGCAGGCCCCTTCCTAATAACGAGTCGCAAACCATATTTGGTAAATCGCTAATAGGTTAGCGAGTCGCAAATTTTGGTTTGTACATGGGGCTGACCAATTTCGGGGTCGCAAACGGGCCGAATTTCCGTTTGCGATTGCAAAAACCGGTTGTACATCTGCCCCGAAATTCTCTACTGTAAACCTGTGCATCAACTGGAGAAAGCGTTACAGGCAACAAATAAGTGTTGCCTAAATTTGCGAGTGTGAAGCAAAAGAAATGGGAGAACAGTGACTTACCAAAACCTGAAGGTATGTACATTAATCTCAATGCACAATAGTGCTAACGGTCCATTACTGACTGCAGGAACAACACAAACACGTTCAAATTCGAACACTTCATTTTAACTGTGTGAATTGTCCTCTCTACAACACAAATTTTCATTCAGCTGCAACCCCTTCTGAAATAACCCTTCCTAAAGTCATCTACTCAGATAAATCAACACCTGGGATTTTGTTTGATAATTTATTTGCAAGCACCATTAAGGTTTATTAGCATAATTATTCCCTGTGGAACCCCACGTCACGTAGATGAAAAATGGCAAGATCAATATTTAAAACATATCGTGCAATGTTGAAGGCACTAAAAATCCTCTGCGGGCAGTGGCCGCTGCAAAGCACTGGACTTGATTTGGCTAATTATTGCAGCTTTGCAATAAATGTTTAATTATATCTCTTTTTAAATTCTTTAACCTTTCCTACAAAAGTTACACCTCTAATCGCGCTATAAAGCAGCTGAATTAATTTATGATAAGAGCATGCATTATAGTGAGCAGGCGGCAGGTCTAGTTCAGCCATTGTTGAAAAACAACTTGGTAGCGTAGTGCGCTGCCAAGAGAGGCGCGGGCCTAGCGCGCAGCACTGATTGCAAATGAACAGCCTCAATCTGTTTGAGTTAGAAACATTTTTTTTGTTAAACTAGGCAAATTATGCAGCAGATGATGGATTATGTGACAAATGTGGCAAATCCATAATTATGCGGAATACCCTGCAGCCGCAGAATTGCCTAATTCCAGTGACCCTGCTTATAGCACCATTTAATACGAAAGAACACTGAAGATGGCACATTTTTGACTCTTCTTAAGTGAAAAGACTTGTCAGGTTTCACTAACACAACACTGATGCAGAATGGGAAGGAGCAGCGCCAGTATCCATTATGCAAAGAAAAGCACTGACAATAATGTCATGGCAGCACTGGCAACATGTGCTGCTAATGTCCTGCCTAGTCTCGATCTCCCAAGGTAAAAATCCGATTGGCCGCACTCTGCTAGTCCTACCAGCGTGTTACCCCAAAGAATTGTGGTCCATGAAGTAGCGTCGGCGGGTACGCCTATGCCAAAAGTTTAAAATGAAAATGAGTGTCGCGTTAGCCATCCCTGGACACGTGTTTCGAGGTAGTTGCCTCTCGTCAGCAGGGAGTAGGTATGTGTGTAGGGTTGCTGCGTAGGCTGCCAAAAAATATTCTCAGCTAAAGTACCACTCAAGGCGCGCAGGTGCGTAGCCATGGGCTCGTCAGCCCCACCGGCTCAAGGGAGCCTGAATATAAACAAAAATCCAATTGGCCGCACTCTCCTAGTTCTACCAGCGTGTTACCCCAAAGAATTGTGGTCCATGAAGTAGCGTCGGCGGGTACGCCTATGTCAAAAGTTTAAAATGAAAATGAGTGTCGCGTTAGCCATCCCTGGACATGTGTTTCGAGGTAGTTGCCTCTCGTCGGCAGGGAGTAGGTATGTGTGTAGGGTTGCTGCGTAGGCTGCCAAAAAATATTCTCAGGTAAAGTACCACTCAAGGCGCGCAGGTGCGTAGCCATGGGCTCGTCAGCCCCACCGGCTCAAGGGAGCCTGAATATAAACAAAAATCCGATTGGCCGCACTCTGCTAGTCCTACCAGCGTGTTACCCCAAAGAATTGTGGTCCATGAAGTAGCGTCGGCGGGTACGCCTATGCCAAAAGTTTAAAATGAAAATGAGTGTCGCGTTAGCCATCCCTGGACACGTGTTTCGAGGTAGTTGCCTCTCGTCAGCAGGGAGTAGGTATGTGTGTAGGGTTGCTGCGTAGGCTGCCAAAAAATATTCTCAGGTAAAGTACCACTCAAGGCGCGCAGGTGCATAGCCATGAGCTCGTCAGCCCCACCGGCTCAAGGGAGCCTGAATATAAACAAAAATCCAATTGGCCGCACTCTGCTAGTCCTACCAGCGTGTTACCCCAAAGAATTGTGGTCCATGAAGTAGCGTCGGCGGGTACGCCTATGCCAAAAGTTTAAAATGAAAATGAGTGTCGCGTTAGCCATCCCTGGACACGTGTTTCGAGGTAGTTGCTTCTCGTCAGCAGGGAGTAGGTATGTGTGTAGGGTTGCTGCGTAGGCTGCCAAAAAATATTCTCAGATAAAGTACCACTCAAGGTGCGCAGGTGCGTAGCCATGGGCTCGTCAGCCCCACCGGTTCAAGGGAGCCTGAATATAAACAAAAATCCGATTGGCCGCAACTCTGCTAGTCCTACCAGCGTGTTACCCCAAAGAATTGTGGTCCATGAAGTAGCGTCGGCGGGTACGCCTATGCCAAAAGTTTAAAATGAAAATGAGTGTCGCGTTAGCCATCCCTGGACACGTGCTTCGAGGTAGTTGCCTCTCGTCAGCAGGGAGTAGGTATGTGTGTAGGGTTGCTGCGTAGGCTGCCAAAAAATATTCTCAGGTAAAGTACCACTCAAGGCGCGCAGGTGCGTAGCCATGGGCTCGTCAACCCTACCGGCTCAAGGGATAACACGCTGGAAGGGCGAGCAGAGTGCGGCCAATCGGACTTTTGTTTATATTCAGGCTCCCTTGAGCCGGTGGGGCTGACGAGCCCATGGCTACGCACCTGCGCGCCTTGAGTGGTACTTTACCTGAATACTTTTTATGGCAGCCTACGCAGCAACCCCACACACATACCTACTCCCTGCTGATGAGAGGCAACTACCTCGAAACACGTGTCCAGGGATGGCTAACGCAACACTCATTTTCACTTTAAACTTTGGCATAGGCGTACTCGCCGATGCTACTTCATGGACCACAATGCTTTGGGGTAACACGCTGGTAGGACGAGCAGAGTGCGGACAATCGGACTTTTGTTTATATTGAGGCTCCCTTGAGCCGGTGGGGCTGACAAGCCCATGGCTACGCACCTGCGCGCCTTGAGTGGTACTTTACCTGAGAATACTTTTTATGGCAGCCTACGCAGCAACCCCACACACATACCTACTCCCTGCTGACGAGAGGCAGCTACCTCGAAACACGTGTCCAGGGATGGCTAACGCAACTCTCATTTTCACTTTAAACTTTGGCATAGGCGTACTCGCCGATGCTACTTCATGGACCACAATGGTTTGTGGTAACACCCTGGTAGGACGAGCAGAGTGCGGCCAATCGGACTTTTGTTTATATTCAGGCTCCCTTGAGCCGGTGGGGCTGAGGAGCCCATGGCTACGCACCTGCGCGCCTTGAGTGGTACTTTACCTGAGAATACTTTTTATGGCAGCCTACGCAGCAACCCCACACACATACCTACTCCCTGCTGACGAGAGGCAACTACCTCGAAACACGTGTCCAGGGATGGCTAACGCGACACTCATTTTCACTTTAAACTTTGGCATAGGCGTACTCGCCGATGCTACTTCATGGACCACAATGGTTTGGGGTAACACGCTGGTAGGACGAGCAGAGTGCGGCCAATCGGACTTTTGTTTATATTCAGGCTCCCTTGAGCCGGTGGGGCTGACGAGCCCATGGCTACGCACCTGCGCGCCTTGAGTGGTACTTTACCTGAGAATACTTTTTATGGCAGCCTACTCAGCAACCCCACACACATACCTACTCCCTGCTGACGAGAGGCAACTACCTCGAAACACGTGTCCAGGGATGGCTAACGCGACACTCATTTTCACTTTAAACTTTGGCATAGGCGTACTCGCCGATGCTACTTCATGGACCACAATGCTTTGGGGTAACACGCTGGTAGGACGAGCAGAGTGCGGACAATCGGACTTTTGTTTATATTGAGGCTCCCTTGAGCCGGTGGTGCTGACGAGCCCATGGCTACGCACCTGCGCGCCTTGAGTGGTACTTTACCTGAGAATACTTTTTATGGCAGCCTACGCAGCAACCCCACACACATACCTACTCCCTGCTGACGAGAGGCAGCTACCTCGAAACACGTGTCCAGGGATGGCTAACGCAACACTCATTTTCACTTTAAACTTTGGCATAGGCGTACTCGCCGATGCTACTTCATGGACCACAATGGTTTGGGGTAACTCCCTGGTAGGACGAGCAGAGTGCGGCCAATCGGACTTTTGTTTATATTCAGGCTCCCTTGAGCCGGTGGGGCTGAGGAGCCCATGGCTACGCACCTGCGCGCCTTGAGTGGTACTTTACCTGAGAATACTTTTTATGGCAGCCTACGCAGCAACCCCACACACATACCTACTCCCTGCTGACGAGAGGCAACTACCTCGAAACACGTGTCCAGGGATGGCTAACGCGACACTCATTTTCACTTTAAACTTTGGCATAGGCGTACTCGCCGATGCTACTTCATGGACCACAATGCTTTGGGGTAACACGCTGGTAGGACGAGCAGAGTGCGGCCAATCGGACTTTTGTTTATATTCAGGCTCCCTTGAGCCGGTGGGGCTGACGAGCCCATGGCTACGCACCTGCGCGCCTTGAGTGGTACTTTACCTGAGAATACTTTTTATGGCAGCTTACTCAGCAACCCCACACACATACCTACTCCCTGCTGACGAGAGGCAACTACCTCGAAACACGTGTCCAGGTATGGCTAACGCGACACTCATTTTCACTTTAAACTTTGGCATAGGCGTACTCGCCGATGCTACTTCATGGACCACAATGCTTTGGGGTAACACGCTGGTAGGACGAGCAGAGTGCGGCCAATCGGACTTTTGTTTATATTCAGGCTCCCTTGAGCCGATGGGGCTGACGAGCCCATGTCTACGCACCTGCGCGCCTTGAGTGGTACTTTACCTGAGAATACTTTTTATGGCAGCCTACGCAGCAACCCCACACACATACCTACTCCCTGCTGACGAGAGGCAACTACCTCGAAACTCGTGTCCAGGGATGGCTAACGCGACACTCATTTTCACTTTAAACTTTGGCATAGGCGTACTCGCCGATGCTACTTCATGGACCACAATGCTTTGGGGTAACACGCTGGTAGGACGAGCAGAGTGCGGCGAATCGGACTTTCGATCTCCCAAGGTGTTCGCAGAAGGCTGAGATCCCTAATATAATTAGAAGGAACCTCATAGAACATACACCCCATTATGGTGGACTGGTGACTGTGCATTTATTCCTTCCCAACAAATTCTCTCATTTTGTCACATGAACAGACAGAAATGGATTATATTAAGGGCCCCTGGAGTTATGTGATTCTGCAGCGTTTTACACATTGTCACATTGCCACATAATCCATCATCTGCCGCTTAATTTGCAGATTTTAACAAAAAGACAATTCAAATGGATCAAAAGTTACTAAAAACATGGTCACGTGCTGCTGCACAGTGGAAGGCCCTTCGCAGAGGTTTACTTGTCACCTTTCAGCCGCTTACTGCTGTACTTTCAACAGGTACTAATGAGGTAGAACCTTTTTCCACACAGTGTTAACGTGTAGAAAATGACAAACAAATAAAATACTACCACGGATTTCGCAGCAAAATGTGGTCAACACTGCTGCTTATTTTGGTCCTTCCGTGTTACATAATTGTAGTGGCCCTGATTATATTTCTGCTATTACTCCTCGAGTCCTAAACAGATAAGAGAAAGAAGGGTGAGGTGGAGGGAGGGGAAGGTGAAGCAGAGGGATGGAAGGGTTATAGGGAGGAGGCTGCGGCAGGAGGAGGGAGGGCTGTGAGAAAAAGGAAGATCCTGAGAGGGAGAGAAGGGGGGCTAGTGGGAGAGACAGAGGAAGGCCAAGGCTGAGAGGACAGAAGAGGAGGAGGAAGAGGGAGAAGGGTGGAGGAAGAGGGAGATGAGTGGGGGAGGGCGAAGGGTGGGGGAGAGAGAAGGGTAAGGGGTGAGAGAAGGGTAAGGGGAGAGAGAAGGGTGGGGGAGAAAGAAGGGTAAGGGGAGAGAGAGGGGTGGGGGAGAAAGAAGGGTAAGGGGAGAGAGAAGGGTGGGGGAGAGAGAAGGGTGGGGGAGAGAGAAGGGTAAGGGGAGAAAGAAGGGTGGGGGAGAGAGACAGGTAAGGGGGAGAGAGAGGGGTGGGGGAGAAAGAAGGGTAAGGGGAGAGAGAAGGGTAAGGGGAGAGAGAAGGGTGGGGGAGAGAGAAGGGTGGGGGAGAGAGAAGGGTAAGGGGAGAGAGAAGGGTGGGGGAGAGAGAAGGGTGGGGGAGAGAGACAGGTAAGGGGGGGAGAGAGGGGTGGGGGAGAAAGAAGGGCAAGGGGGAGAGAGAGGGGTAAGGAGGAGAGAGATGGGTCGGGGAGAGAGAAGGGTGGGGGAGAGAGAAGGGTAAGGGGAGAGAGAAGGGTGGGGGAGAAAGACAGGTAAGGGGGAGAGAGAGGGGTGGGGGAGAAAGAAGGGTAAGGGGGAGAGAGAAGGGTGGGGGAGAGAGACAGGTAAGGGGGAGAGAGAGGGGTAGGGGAGAAAGAAGGGTAAGGGGAGAGAGAGGGGTAAGAAGGAGAGAGAAGGGTGGGGGAGAGAAGGGTAAGGGGAGAGAGCAGGGTAAGGGGGAGAGAGGGTTAAGGAGGAGAGAGAATGGTGGTGGAGAGAAAAGGGTAAGGGGGAGAGAGAAGGGTAAGGGGGAGAGAGAAGGGTAAGGGGGAGAGAGAAGGGTGGGGGAGAGAGAATGGTAAGGGGAGAGAGAAGGGTGAGGTGGAAATAGAAGGGTGGAGCTAGAGTAAGTTAAAGCACAGTGAAGGGATGGAGAGGACAGGAGAGAGATAGTAGGATACAGAGGAAAGAGAGGAGTGTGAGAGAAATGTGAGGGTGAAGTGGAGAAAGAGAAGGGCACAGCATGTAAACAGATGGACAAGGTGGAGAGAGAGTAGGATGATGTGAAGAGAGTGAGCTGGAAGGAAGTAGAGGCTGAGGTGAGTGGGACAGCAAGGTGACCTGGTCTCTATTAAGCTAAAATAAACACGTTCGAGAACGATTTTTCTATGTTTTATTTTACAGGGGCAAGGGAATTGCCTGACTCTGGGGTGAGATCTCTTCTCAAACACCCCTTTCAAAGCAGTCACTCGAGCAGCACGGCAAGGTTGTCCCTGTGCTCCCCAGTGACCCGTTTAGATATGGACGTTCGAGGTAATGCCCCTGTTCTGACTCGACTAACGTTCAGAGCATGTGAATAAAAAATATGTGAAGCTGGAAACGGCTTCAGTTGTGGCTCAACACTGCCATCCATTGGCCACTTCAACAACCTGTTTAGCCCTGAACACCCAATTTATTAAACAAGAGAAGTGAATATATTCAGCATATTTTTCCACATTTGACAAAAACAATAATCCCCAATTAAAAATCAACAAATTTGACACCATTTGCCCGTGACTTGCAACTTCTGTTTGATGGAAAATGACGCTTTTATTATTATTCGAACTAAGTTACAACCTGTCAAAAATAACTCCATGTGCGTGTTTCTACAAGGAACCAAACAAGGAACGCACATACCAACATCGCAACCTCCTGCTATCCTCCACTTTCCTCTCTTTTAAATCCTTCATGCTCAAAGAGATCTCTTGCTTCTCTCCCTGGTAGCGGCCCTGCGAATGTTATCCCTAATCCTGCTTTCAGTTAAGAGCTCATCATCTCTTTGTGCATAGCGGCCACGGTTTCAGATTGCTATGTGTGACATTTCCATGAGTTCAGTATAATTATGAGTGACATTTCAACCATGAGTGACACTTTCTCGCATGCAAAATCAAGCAATGAAGATGAAGGAAACCTATAGATATCAAACATTACACCCATTTGAGCAATGAGAAACTCTAAGATCTTTAAACAGCTGCAAAGCACCAGAGATGGAAGGGCACGTCACTAGCCTAGTGCCCTTGTGACATGATTGGACTGTTTAACCAGGTAAGTAGCACCGACTGCTCGTGCCGGGCTCCTCCTGGGCAGTGGCAATCAATCATACAAAGGAGCCTCGCTTGGTCTGGAGAAGCCCAAACTCAGGATTCAGAACGTAACACAGTGGTTAGGGTTGACTTACTGATAAGAATGTATTTATATCCAAACAAATCCTTTTTAGCAACATTAGAATAATCAAAGACTGAAAAAATATAACTTTCTAACCTGAACCTTTTAGCAATATTAGAATAACGAAAGACTCTTTAAAACGTTTTAACCTGTGGCGGGTATTTTGCATGCGACTCTTTGACGACACTTCATAGCTCACAGTGACACATTATGATCGCGATTTATAAAGTGCACAGTAACAAAAAGGTCTCTGTGACTAGAACAGTAACCCACTAAACACTGCACATAAAACTCTGCTCTGTGATCTGCATGGTACACGTCGTTTGCAGTAACTCACCCAGAATAAGAATTTCGGGCCATATTATCAAGAAACAGTTAAAATTATCGCCGCTTTAGCGGTAGAAAACTGCCGCTAAAGCGGCGATAATGGGTTTGATAATATGCCCTGGAGAATTTCCATAGAAGCCCGTGTTTTGGTGACAACATGGGCTTCTATGGGAATTCTCTGCGGCATATTATCAAGCCCATTATCGCCGCTTTAGCGGCAGTTTTCTGTCGCTAAAGCGGCGATTATTGTAACTCCATGCTAGATAATATGCCCCTTCCTTTCAATTATGGGATGCGTAGTTCTGGTTTATATTGGGTTAAACAGGACTACAAATGCCAACATGCAACAAACCTGGACTAAGTGATCAACTCACGCATGGAAGTGTGTAACTTAGAGCTGTGTCCTTACAAAGATGTAGTCTCCCCTTCTAGCCTCTGGCTCTTCAATAAAATCTAAACCTTATTGTCACCCAGGTGGAGAAATAGCAGCCCATCCTCTCAATGTAAACCTCCTGTTCCTAACAGGTAGAGTTCTCCTTATGCACCGCTGCATCCTGGTTTCCTTTCGCTCTGCCTCACTCACTGCACCCTGCTTCCATCCCATGTGAGGGACATTCTTTGTCCGACTTCAGTGTCAGTCACGGCCGCTCCCTGTTGTCCAGTTCTCGTGCCCCTAATGTATGACGCGACACGTCTTAAGTGCTGCAAACCACCCAATGAGTGGCCTCAGAGCTCTAAGGAGGAGGCAGAGGGGGAGAGGGAAAAGTCAAATGTCAAGTGAGAATGACCCCTGTACACCGCTTAAACGCATTAAAAGACAAGCAACATACTGCACACCACTGTCCCTTGCTGTACCCGCCCTGGCGAAGATCCCAATAGAAATCTCTTTAAAGACATTTCTTTCAGTGAGGAAGATGGAAATAACCGTGTGCATGTTTATTTTTGGGCAGAGGAGAGGCACGTTTCTCCTCGCCCGATGCTCATAAGGCTATATTCTTGTGGCATTCTATTGCTTGTGGCAGATAGTTTCCGAAATGGCGGCTCCTCGTCGGCATTGTTCTCGTGGCACAGCATCATCGGGGGGCTTTGGCTTCCTTGCATGAAAGTCTCCCCTCCCCTGCCCCTGGCTCCATATTCCAATAGGGTGTTACGCCCCCGGCACGGCGCCTTGGGTACCATTGCCTCTCGGTGCGATGTTCACGAGGACTGTCACCTCCCTGGGCATTTTTCCAACACGACACTGCTGCTGTGGCTTAGTATTCACGAAACGAGCATGTCTGCGTGCATTTAATTCCTGCAGGGTACCCTTCGGCTAGGACTGTATCCAGAGAGGCCCTCCTGAGGCATTGTTCGTGAATGGCTTCATTCCCCTGCACCTGTACTGCTGAGGCCAATATTAGCCTCATTTCACACTCCTAAGGAGCTCCATATTCATGGATATCAACATTTGGAAACTGAGAGGGGTGCATTTTGAAAAATAATCAGTGGAAATTGATTTTCACATTGGCCTGCGTTGAAGTGGAATATTTTTTAAGATGGAGAAAACTACATAAAGCTAATTGTGGGTTACAAAATCAAGAGGCTCCCGTCTACATCTGGAATATTGGCACATTCTACTGCTACTATATTTTTGAGCAAATGTGTTTCATATTTCACAGGACATTATATCTTGGCACAGTATTCCTGTGGGCGCCATTCTCCTGGCACAGTATTCCCGCTGATGGACATTGTTATCATAGTGTGCATGTGTGTATGTTTGTGATATTTGTATAGTGCACACCTAGCCAAGAGTCAGAGGAGTGCTGTATAGTGTCAAAGTGAAAGACACAGTGAAAGACCCATCGGAGGGATAGCTGATTTCTGTGAGCAAATGTGAACTGTTTTTGCATAGCGTTGTTCTGCTATTTAAAGGGTGTGTTGTCAGCTTTTCTCAACAGGAGTGGGGTTGGGGCAGCCCTGATGGATACAGGGATGTTGTTCCAGAGCCTGGGTCCATAGATGGAGAAAACCTGTTGTCTTGTTTTTTTCTAATTTGCACTTATTTGTCTTCAATCTGATTGTGTCTTGGCTGCAGGTCTCAGAGGTTGCCTGCCTGTCTGCCAGGCAGCAGGGGTGCTGGTTGTGGTGGCTTTGTAGAAGATGCTGCTGGTTTTGAAGATGGATAGGGCTGGAAAGAGGATCCTTTGGACTTTCATAAGCGTGGGGGGATGTGGTCATATTTCTTTAGGCCCTTTATAAGGTGTTCTATAGCATTTAGGATGGCATAAAAAGGCGCCAATGTGAAGTCTGGGAGGCTCTGGGACATGGTGGTGTTACCATCTAGATGTTATGAGGATTAGGATACAGGGAAAACAATGAATAGAACGGGTAAACTGTGGAGGCGTACAAACAAGGTATCTTGTACCTTTAAGAGAAGACACATCTTTGGGTAGTAGGCTTGGCTGAAAACTGGCAAAGGTAGGCAGTTAGAGGCAGTGGCTTAGAAGAAGGGACTTCCTGCGTCGTACTCGGAAGAAATGCAATCACAGACTGCCTGCATCACAGCCCTCTAGGGTGTTGGTGTGTTGTCTTTCTGTGCAAGATAAGTAGTGGCAGCAATAAGGAACTGATGCTTCTGAATGTCTTCAGCTGTAGGGTTCCCGCTGTTGTAGTGTCACCCACCATCCGAGTTCTTCCATCTCTGTTCTTTCACCCCTTCCCGGTTTTGTATTTCTTTACAGGTTTTATCCTCTTTTCATGCCTTCTGACAATATTATGGATGTTATGAGGTTTGTTCCTCTGAAGCCAGAATTGATGCCAATATTCATGGATCTGAGAAGGGTATCCAGGTACTTCTTGGGTCCAGGCACAGTTCATCTGTTTGACACTGCGGTAAGACAACCGGCATCCATATGGTATATTAGCTCACTTAAAGTAATTATTGTTTTGCTTACGTTAGGTTTATGACAGCGTGAGGCCTGTGTATCTTGTATCACCCTGTATTCTGTGGTACCCCGAAAAGCCAGTGCATTCCCAAGATCAGGCCATTTTGTGCTCTTTTACTCTTTCCCTCGGGAAAGTCACAACCTTTAATGGATTCATTCTAGTGTTCCAGGGCTCTGGCTTGACAGAGTGGAGGGTTGATGGTTTAACATTAAATCTTTACCTCTTCCATACCTGCTGCATAAGAGAGTCTTGACCGATTGCGAGGTCCTGTATTAGAAGTACGAATTTCAATGTCGATCGTCTAGCGGCAATGGAGCAAGACATTTCGAACATACAGGACGACACAGAGTTCACCCAATAGGAAAGGGTCTTTTTGATAAATAAAAGCTCTGAGTGACGATCACCGAGAGAGAATCTAGCTCCCAGTGTCCATGTCTCCCATCTACAGAACTGACTTCCTCTCCCATGGTGACAGCGGCCAGTGTTGCCATGTTACCATGTGTCCCTCCGGTAGAGAAATGATTTCTTCCACTTGAGGAGCAATGGCACCCCTTAGAAATAATCTAATACTCCTCAGAAGTTTCAGGATTTCTGAACTCAGTGCCATTTGCATTTCCTCAGTAGCTCACAAGCTTTTGTTCAATATTCAGCGAAAGTGGTGATCAATCTTTCCTAACTAACAAATGAAGGCCTGTAATGGGCAACATCCTCGATTCATCGCAACAGCCCTCTTAGCCACTTCTAAGGCTTTTCGACAACTTTTCAGAGGCTTTCGATAGACGGCAGAGCAGGCAAACTGCACACCTGGAATATTTGACCTTGCGTTAGGGTATCAACGAAACTGCAGTCAGTGTAAGTTACTTTCAATAACTGAGAGCAGAGATTAATTTGACAGATGAATCCGCCGCAGATTTCTGTCATAGCGGCTGATAGAATAAGGTGAAAGACTCTGGCATTACTGGTCTGAAGACCTACCAACTGTGATGCTTTAATAGACAACACTTCAAATAGAAGCACAGCAAAGGCCTCATCACAAAGAAAGAAAATGGGGCTTTAGACGTCCTTCTCCCCTTCCTATTCCAGAGACTGGTAAATCAGACAAGACCAGGGAAGAACCTATAAAGATTGGGCCAGTCCACACATCTCTCACTCAGAAAAAGAAAGGCAATGGAAGGATGGGCTGTGTTTATATTCTGGCAATAACAGACATTTTTTCAATAACTGTGCTGTCTTGCAGGAAAACTGAAGAGCCGTCCTCTGATCTACAAATTATGGGGTATGTCTCAACGATCAAAGCATTTACAACTAAGAAATCACACTTCCACCTACTGATACAGAGCACTACACTTCTAGGTCCAAAGAAGACAAATATATTATTCCTTCACGGGACTCTGTTTGCTTCACTAACACTATTTTTTCCACGCAGCAGAAGTTGCTGCTAGGAGAAAGCCTATAGCTGAACCAATAGAGCTCTGATGGCAGGAATCAGCAAGTTATGAAAGTTTTGAGGACTGCTACAAGACGACCTGTGTTGCATGTTCCTGTAAAGCTGTGGCAGACTGGCCTTGGCGGCAGTGGAGCCTGGGTCAAAGATAGGGCTTCCAGGTCATGAAAGGCAGTAGCACTACTTAACCATCATGAAGGCTTAAAGAAGCTGCCTGGCAACGCTGTGTATTTTCTTGATGTTCTGTTGGCCGTATAGTTCACTTACATTTCCCCCCTTTTATTTTTTTCCCTCTGTGGTTCCTCGGTTACCTGACCTCTTTCCTGTAATGCTGACATAGTCCATGTATTTCTTTTTGGCTTTGTCGTATTGCTGTGTTTTCTTCCTATTCCCTTCCCTTCTCAGAATAGTCCTGATCCATTAACTGATACTCCGACTTACTGGTTTCTCTCCCTCTTGGCTTAGGTTCACTGGCATTCCAAAGGAAGTGATTATACGTGTTTGTTAGTCTATCACTGTTAATGTTTTTTGCCTTTCGCCAGTACTAAAACCCTGCGTGTGCTCTCTATTATTAGAGAGTCATTTTGTTACTTAAGAGTCTCAGTGTATACCTGTGCTGCAACATGAGATATAACACCTGAGAGAGCTGTGAGAAAGAGGACCTGGGCGTGCAGTGTGCCACTCTCTCTCTTAACCCAATTCCTATTTCCCTCCAGTATTTAGCTTTTTCGGGTACGTCTTCCATGGTACAGATGGAGACATATTTTGGGGAGTATGGATGATTGTCATCACAACTTGTTGGATAGCACTTGTAAAACCTGCTAACTAATGACAGTCTTTTAAGTTTAGGGTATGTCTGCCACTTGGACATGTTGAATCCTTGATCTCTGATGTCATTGCAATACCTAAATTCCCAATAGTATTGGTCACCTCATGGCTTTGAACCCACAACCTGCACATAAATTGGAAAGTGGAGTAATTGGAATTATTGTCAGACTATTGTCAACAGCACTGTTGACCGTTACCGGAGTTACAACAGAGGCAGTTTGGAACTTGTTTTATGTCCAGATCAACAAAGAAGACCCCCTTCTTTTTATGGTTTATGAAAGAAAGATTTAGGGAGGTTTTCTGCACAAAAGGAGCATTACAATTACACCTTCATAGGTTTTATGATTGTGCAAAAGACCTAATTCCACAAGCTATGATACCCTTGTGAATTAATATGTCCATTAACACTCAAGGAAAATGTTATATTAGAGAATATCTGTATGACAATTTGCAGAAGGGTTTTATTTGACATTTTGTCTTCTCTGCTGGTGCACCAATATTCTCCATTCATAAACCAGGTGGGGGAGTACTGCCTGTGTGTTGACTCCAGAGAAATACATGTAATCACTATAGGAAACAGATGTTCACTACAAATATTATCTGTTTAATTGAATCAGATTAGAGAAGCAAAGGTATTTTTGAAAATTGATCTATAAGATGGAATAAAGGAGGGTGATGATGGACCGTAGGATGTCTTTTAAGACTATGTGTGGGCATTATGAGTAGCTAGAGGTGCCCTGTGTGTAATGTAACACACCTGCCATTTTTGAGCATTTTAATACTAATGTGTTTCATGACATCCTATTCAAGTACATTATTATCTACTTAGATGACACATCGTGTAGAATGCCAAATTAGAAAAGTATGTATTTGCAGTTAACAGTCTAACCTTTTTTTAATTTTTTTATTTCTGATCAATGCCTTTAGATAGACCCAGCGAAGATAAAACCAGTACTGGAGAGACGTTCCCCATCTCTGTTAAAAGAGATTCCGAATTTTTTTGTGTTTGCCAATTTCTATTGGCTTATTATCAATGACCTTTCTAAGACTGTTAGCTATAACCAGCCTAACTAAGAAAAGGATGCCATTTAAGTGGGGAGAAAATCAAGAGTAAACTTTTCAGCTCTTAAAGCAAGTATTTAATAATGTGCCAGTATTGTGGCATCCTAACTGCACTACGCCATTCTTCAAGAATACTGATGCATCAGCCTTTGCCATTGTGGCAACTCTGTCTCAGAGACACCGAAAAACTAATTTGATGCACACACTGGAATATTATTCCAGGACCTTATTCCTAGCAGAGAGAAACTATACATTTTAAGACCTTGATTTATTGGCAATTAATGATGCTTTTGTGCACTGCTGATAATATTTAGAGGCCTCAGTCCACCTTGTAACTTATTGGACTGATCAGAAGAGTCTCCGGAAGGATGCCTCCAAAGTTTCTTTCACAGCTTGGTTGAATCTACTCTGCCAACACCATAGGTTAGATAGAGCTTTTGTAACTGCATCTCAGCAGCTTATTCGCAAGGAGACGTTTTGGTCTCCTCTCACTAATTATGTTTCCACTTCTGCATTACATGCTTCTGCTAGTAGTTTTGTTTTTAAGCCTCCTTGAATAGTTTTTTTTTCCACATTTGCCTTTTATATTTATGCATTACTTATTTTTTATTGCATTGTGCGATCCTATGTACTATTAGTTACTGGAATAGCCTCATTTTAAGTATTCCTTTTCTGAATGACATTACTCTTATCTCATTTTCTTATCTTTTCTTTTCTTCTCTTCTACTGCTGCTTTCTTTTCCCTCTTCCTTCTTTTCTTCCTCTTTCTTCTTTTTCTTCTTTTTTTTTCTTTACTCTTATCTTTCTTGCTTCTCCTCACCCCACATACAAGTAAAATCAAAAATGCTATGTTTAATATGGTACTCTGTGATTAAGTTCTCCTTTTGTATTTATCACTTTTTAGTATGTCAAGATGTATTAGCTTGTTACTTCTTTCTTCTTCATCAGTCGATTTATTGGTTATTTGATGGATTTGCTCATATTCTCAGCATTATGTCTTTGTACCATGTTTTCTTTCTTGCTTAATAAAGCTTTCTAAACATAAAAAGAAGAGTCTCCATTTTTTAACATCCAGGAAATGCACGAATGCTAGACATGGGGCCTCATTTATGAGAAGTGACGCATCGCTGCGTGAAAGCAGCGATGCGTCACTTCTCAGTGCACCCTCCTTGCGACACCAATGATGCGTCATATTTATAATATGACGCATCATGTCGCAAGGAAGGACAGATACGTCAGTATAACTGACATATCTGTCGGCGCAAAAAGTGGCGCATTGCTAGAGTTGTGTCGGAAGCCTGACGCAACTCCAGCAATGTTCCTTTCACATGGGGCAAGCCCCATGTGAAAGGGCCTGCGTCACACTTACGCCTGGCATGAGGCAGGCGTAATGTTTTGACGCATTGGCGTCCTAGTAGTGGCACAGCGAAATCTCATAGATTTCACTGCGCCACCCCTACGATCCTTTCTTGCAGGGGTACGCCCACCCTGCATACATTATACCTGGCGCAGGTGTAATGTAGCGCAGGGGTTTACGAAGTGACGCATCTACCAAGATGCATCACTTCGTAAATATGGCGCATGTTTTACGCCAATGGTGCGTCACAAAAAGTGACGCACCGGTGGCGCAAAAGTGACGCAGGGTCTCATAAATGAGCCCCATGATTTTTAACTTTCCACTCTTTCTCTATATTATTACGTATAGGTCAGGCAACAGACATGGCAACGCCTATGTATTATCTGAGCCTGGGATTCAACAAAAATTCAAAGTAGAGACCCCTCCTACCATCTTAGTGGTCTCTTCTGTGCAATTAGATAAAGCTATGCAAGTTTTAGAATAGACAAGGCTAAGAACACCATGATTAGGAAGGATGGATACAAGAGAGACCTCAGAATAGGAAAAAGTCCATTAATAAACTGCTTGTTCCAGACCCTCAGTTACAGGAAGTTTTCAATCTTCTAGTTATCATCCTAAGACAAATGGATAAACAAAGAGATTACGTCTGACCATTGAGCAACACTTGTACTGTTTTTTTACAGAACAGCACAATTAGTTGGTGGATTGGATATTCCTTACAGAATTTTCCTACAGCAACTTTATATTCATGCAGGAGATTTTCCCCATTTTATGGGGTATCAATATTCTCCAGAGTGGCCTTGCTCTTTTTCAGTAGCAACTTTCATTATGGACAGTCTCTTCATACATAATTTGTGTCCATTCAAAAGTCTGCAACAATAAACTTGTTACTGGCCAAAGATAATTACTGTAGGTCTGCACACTATAAAAGAGAACAGGCACCTATGTAAGTCAGGTGAATACAGTTGGCTTTCCTTTTCTCATTCCAATTTCACACCCTAAGATACCCAAAAAAGAAAAGAAGGTGGAAGCAATAGCGAATAAATGCCATGTACTAAAGAAATGGAAAAGTAATTCTGTATTTCATGTTTTCAATATAAACCCAAATAGAAACTCTCATGAATTGCTTCCGCCAGCACCAACAGTGCTACAGAGACACCCGGACTTTAGGCCGTTCTAGAGTCTAGAATAAGAAAGGGTCTGCAATAATACTTGATTGCATGGAAGCGGTATGATGCATCCCAGAGATCATGTGAACCAGCCTCATTTGTTTATGATCATCAATTGGTCAAAGAGTTCCATTATCAATTCCCCACAAGCCTTTCCATAGGAATTAGATGCTGTTATGTTGTCCTAGTATCCTAGTATTTCACTACAAAACAAGGCCCCCCCCTCTGCTTCTGTATACACACATCTGGATAATGTCACAAGCTACCCACAGCCATATTGCATTTATCAAAATCAACCAAAGAATGTATATGTCAGACTTCATCTCATTTGACGTATTAAACACTAAAATAGTCTATGCGCTGTACTAAAACATTTTGAAGATTTTGATTTGGAATAATTTTATGCTGCAGTACGATTCTTTTTATGAATTACACAAAAGTCATACTTTGCCAAAAACATTGTTCTAAAGCAGTGATACTCAAAGTACGCCCCCCGGTTAACAGCAGCACTGGGGTGCTGTTTTCTCGACTCAGCACAAGCATTGAGAAAGATGTTAAATATAGGGATAAGCATTTATTTAAAAGTTGACTTAAGTTAAAGATGGGATGTATCTAAAGTGTCCTGCACTACTTAGCATTAGGAACACCTTCACTTATAAAGACATCTTGAAACAAACATGAAAATATGATGGTCTCTTGAAAAAGTGTAATTCTTTAACATGGAGAAGCATTTGAACTTCGTATAACAGATTATATCAGTGCATTGAAAAGTATTGTTTTAAAGGGATAGTTTCGAAACATGAATTTAGAAGCATTGATGCTTCCCCCTATACTGGCAACAATGCAAATAGTGAACTAAGAGGAAAGTCAGTTGTTATGTGCCACTCCGAGAGGCCTGGGTTGCTATTGTACATGGATAACAATATAGTATAATAAATAAAAGCGTGCATCCGCAAGTCATGTATTTCAAGGTCCTCTTGTATGTGATAATGAAGAAAGAAGAGGTAAGGTAAAAAAAAACCAATTGTCTTGGATCACACAATTTGGTTAAGTGAGGAAGCCGGAATTGATCCCAGGTTTTCTCGTTTTACATTGCGTAATTCGGCCTTTAGATGTACATGCTTCCCTTCCCCAATGCCCACCTTACACCCTTTCCACCTCACTTTCACTGGCCATCCTACTGGCATCAATGAGTCCCTCGGTCACACCACAGGCCAAGCTTTTTGCCCCCTTGGAAAATATCTGCGAGTATCCAGGTTCTACAGGGTAAGCAAAAAGTCAGATCTATTTATCACCAGAAAATAATGTGTCTCCCGGGCTCACTGTATCACTGGATTCAAGCTAGCCTGGCTGATAAGGGGGATGCCCCGAAAACGATCCTAGGATACTTATTTCTCGTCCAGGGAGGAACTGGCTTGGCAGTTCGGGCTGGACTGTTCCCATGGGGCACATGGTCAAGACTGATTTGCATATGGCTGGGTCTAAACTGGGTGGCATGGTGAACAAAAGAACAATGGATTTAACCCAGATCTATTGACTGGGGGTGAATGTTTGATTTTCTCTGCATTCCAGCCATCATCTGTGTGACTTTCACTAAAAAGACAGCACAAAGGGTAAAACTCCACTCTTACATCACTTCATGCTGAAAACAAGTGTAGCAACCAAGCACAATGTATGTAATTATGAACCCCAGAAATTGTTTAGTTATATTGTGTGATCCGTGGCATAACCTGCTACCTGTCTACCTCAGTTCCCCTGTCCCAAGACAATGGGAAGTTAAAAACAGGTTTATGCCGGTGTTATCACCAGATAATTAACATATTAACTCTGGTTTAAGACGATCAATAAGATAAGTGCGCCCTTTAGATTGTTTAAATTCCGGGCTCAATAATGTGTTCAATAATATAAGCAGTACATTATTCCTCAAATGCTACACGATGTGATCTCTGAAATCGTATAAACCATTTCTCCATGTATGAAGTAATTGCTAATATAAGGCACTGAACAATACGGTTTTCAGAATTAAGACTGTGACATTAAGGGACGATTTTTACCGCTATACATTTTATTTTAGGATTGCATACAAAATTAAAATGTCATTGCTAATACCTATCTTTTCTCTAATCCACCTATCAGAAGAAGGCACCTCTTACCATCATGCAAATTCAATTCTGCAATCAAATTACAATATTTTCCAAACCCTGTAAAGTACCAATATTACAGAAGACAAAAATAATATTCAAATTTACAGGTTGTGAGTTTTTTTTATGGCAAGTGACTCTTAAAAAGATGACGTCGGCGCAGCTACAGATGTGACCTTTGCGCTAAACATGGATAAACATATATCTGTCCGCGTGATGCAGCTCTTGGAAGTCTGAGTCTTCATTGGAAGATGACAATATTTTACATACTGCTGTCCTGGGACACATCCCTTCTTGGCTGCAGGGTCATTATGGGTTTCCGGCTCCAGCGCCGAGGCCCCTCTGACAGTCATGGCCCCAGAGCCGCGCTGGTCCGCGGATAAACAGGCCTCCTACTCGGTGACTTCACCAGGCGCGGGCGCAATCAATAACTGTGTTCAGATGTTGCAGACATTTCCTTGTTAATCCCATGTATCTCTCCATCCAAACGTGGCAAACAGCCTAACGGGGAGCCCTTGTTAGCCCCAGGAGGGGCTTGTATCGTTGCAAACTCAGCATGACCTGCATAGCTCAGCTCTGTCGCACTATCTGTCACTGTCTGGCTCTTCACTGTTCATCTGCTCAAACCATCCCCTCCAACTCACGGCGCATCGTCATTTGGACGAGTTCATTGAAGCCGTTCACATTTTCAAGACTATTGTGAAAATCCCAATTCTTACTTGAAAGTGTCTCGACACTTATGTGACTGTCAGAAAATGTTCAGTGGCAAAACAAGGCATCCAATGCAAACATGCTTGTTGTTTCATCAGCGCTGCTTGGATCGGAATGTGATTGCCATTAATATTGCTGTGTATAATTAGCACTTGTGGCCCCTATTTCGAGTAGCTGATAATTCTGTGTTTTACTATACGTTTTATGGGAACACGGGAGTTGCCCGTAAATTAAAATGCCCCCCACCTTTGACTCGAGCAAAGCAAGTGAGCCCGAGCATCCTTGCGAGTTTTCAAGAGGAGATATCGTCATTGCTTAATTTGTAAAACAATGCATGCCAGAGCCCAAAGTTCCGCTCAGAAGCCCGCATCCGGCGTTATCGGGGTGCCGAATGCAACGAACATCGGGGTGCCGAATGCAACGAACATCGGGGTGCCGAATGCAACGAACATCGGGGTGCCGAATGCATCGAACATCGGGGTGCCGAATGCAACGAACATCGGGGTGCCGAATGCATCGAACATCGGGGTGCCGAATGCAACGAACATCGGGGTGCCGATTGCCGCATACATCGAACATCGGGGTGCGGAATGCAAGACTGCACAGTCCTGATCTCACTCCATGGCTTGTTTATCTACCACCAGATACTCCCTGCCTGCTTCTTTCACTCTTTGAGGTTCTTTTTCATCCTTGCTTTCTTTCTTTGTAGTTGTGTTTTAAATCTTTCTCTTGTTCCTACTTTCCCTCTTTTGCGTTTTTCGCTCTCATAATCTGGGTCAAAATCTGATAAAGAAAAATATGGGCCCGCCCACACAAATAAGTGCTGGTCGGCCCCACCTGCAACCACCGGCACACATTAGCACTGGCATATTGGTGGTGAGGTGATACTCGCCTCTTAGGATTTTTTTTTTAAGGGTTTAGTCATGCATTTTACAAAAACTGCATACCTTAAATAGCCTAATGTCTTTTAGGTGGCTCTGAAGAGACACTCGTAAAATAATCCAAAAAGAGTCCTCCCAATGGGCCGAGGCTGACCCCGTGTTGGAGGGCATTCTTCCTCTCTACTACCGTTTTCTTTGTTTCCCTTTTTTTCTTTGTTTCACTTCCATAGTTTTTGTCTCTTCCTGGCTCTCGCTCTTTCTGTCCCTCACTCTCGCCTTCCTTCCCAAATGTCGTCATTTCTCCTCCCTCTCTCTGGCAGCCCCCACCGCCACCTCTTATCTCACTGCTGGCACTTTGGTGAAATTGGATTTAGAGGCATCTCCTAAATAAGAAACAGGAGGGAGCCCCATAGCAGTAATTATACTTTCATTGTGACCCAAAGTACCAGGTCATCAGACCCAGTGGCAGCCCCTGGAGGAAGGACCCCTCCCACCCCCTATTTAACTAGGGCGTACTGGTTCCCTACTCCCTGTACAGGAATCCTGCAGCTCTGTGGGGTTTAATCCATGATCTTTCCCTGCTGCAAGCAATCAACATCTCTGGGTGAAATGCTGTAGTTGCTTAAGTGAGGGATTCCCATCTCCACAGTTTGGGAATACTGCAGCTCTGTGGTGTTTATTCTGGAAATATCCCCTGCTCCAAGCAGTCAAAGTGAAATGCCAGGGTGAAACATGTTGGAATGAGCATGGTAAATCAGATTCTGCAAGTTAATCTCCCAAAATGTATAATCTCTGTAATGACCTGTTTATGTATTATGCTTCACTGTATGGGAATACTGAAGCTCTGTGGTGTTAAACTGGAAATTTAACCTGCTACAAGCAGGGCCGGCTTTAGAACTGGTGGTGCTCTGTGTGACAATCCTTTTTGCCCCCCCATGACCACCTTCTCCTCTGATTCTCTCACTGCCACCCTCCAACAGTGCCCCTCATCTTTCCATAGCCCCTCTGTCGCACGCATTTCATTTGTTTTATAGCGCTACTCATACCAGTGTAGGGTGTCAGAGCACTTTACATCAAACACATTATAGAGACAATGAATCATACTGTGTAAATCACCCTATAGGAAATGTTATATAAATCAATGAGGATTACAGGGTGTAGGAACCACATCTTACCCATATTGGTAGGCAATATATTTTAAGAGTGTTTGGTCTGGAGAAGTCCACACTCTGGATTATCAACATACCATGGTGGTTGTGTTGCAGGGATTCTGCTTATACACAGAACTATGCGTAGAACCCCAGGACCTCAGTGAATTGTGGTGTACCAGAAACTCACCTCAGAACCCAGAACCCAGTATCCGGCTAGCATAAGTGTCCCATTCGTTATCCGAGATTTGGCTCGGCGATCCCAATGAAAAGACAACCCAGAACAAGCTACTCAGTGTACTCTCAGGAATGGTGGGAATCGGAAATACCTGTTCGTATATTATTCTCACATCAGTCCACAACAAGAATAAAAGGAGACACGGTGAAAATAAAAAGTGTTTATTTTTATAGACCACGTGTCCTCAGATGCAGTACTTTGGCTAATACAAGCAGACAAATGATTATAATTAAAACCATCAGCATCGCTACAATACCATAGAATATAAAAGGAGTGATCATGTTCTAATGACAGTGGATACTACCACCTTTCCTTTACTAAGAAGCTAATATTATTATTATGCTAATAGAAGGTCTCTTAGGCTTGAATAGGGGACCCCATACCTCAAAGATCAGCTTAGTGAAATCACATCACAGGAGCATCAGGAGTCTTCTCGCAGGAAGGCTCGTCTTCGGTCTGAATACTAAACATGATGTCTGCAATATTAAAAGCACCAACTTTCAGGTATTCGCAGCTGTCTGTGTGTTATGGCTAAATAGTGGGTCGATCAACCTAGAGTGGAAAACATGCATTGTCTAACAACCCAGACTGTTTGTTACACCCTGTACAGACCAAGGTCGCTGCGCATAGCTCGGGATGGTAACAACAGATTGCTTTCGTGTGAGGCAAAGCGCGAGTCAGCAGTTTGTTTAAACAATAACATGTAGACGCAGTGTCGTGTGCAAGAGCAGCAAGATGGCTTTCTAACATCTAACGTGGTTATGCTAACTTAACAATGTATGTACGTATTAAGGGAGTCCTTACTACATGCCCCCTTGATCGAAGCACTAACCAGTAGGGAAGAAATGAGAGAACGCAGAGTTCAAATTCGACAGAGCAGAACAAGGCGTATGCAAATTGAAATCAAATTTCGTGTTAGAGAAATTCGAAAGCCAAAAAAAATGAAAAATGCTGCCGTAGCCAGCAATCCAAAGTCACAGGTAATGTTCAAGACATGGTAGAAAAAAGATAGTGGATGACAGTCCACTCAATCCATGAACGTGTATGCAGCATACGTAGCAACAGCTTCCAGCAGAAAATCGTTGGCACGGCCACTAAAGGTTTCAGCCATCCAGTTAATCAAAGAAAAGGAACATACATGTTCTTCAATCAGCGGAGCCTCTAGCACCATCAGAGGGCAACCAGCGTGTACTTCCAAATAGCTCATATCCAAGAAGTCATATGCCGCCCTTGCGATGTCCCAATTACCCAGGATTCAATGCGCCGCACCACAGGCCATAATCCGAACACCAGAACAGGCGAACTCGTGAGACACTAAGGGCCTCATCAGTCGATCATAATCCAGGTCCGGAGACACCGTGTTGGATAAGCACAAATCCAGAGGCCATTCAAAGGGACAATCTAGGCAGTGGAAGACAGGTTGCATGCAGGTGAAGTAGGAATACCGGAAGGATAATCCATATGCCAGGCTCAAAGTCGCCAATGGCAGGACACCATAATATTCAAGCATCCTGTCACGAAGAAGATGCAGACGGGGCAGGTTGTCGTGAGGCACAGAAAGTGCAGCCATTCCGTAGTATGAAAAGTAAAAGTAGCACACCTGCCACCAGCGCCAGAATCAGCGGAACACCTCCAAAGACGCTCGAGAAAATAGAATGAAAAAATGCCGGAATCACACCAAAAATAGTTTGGAAGGAGGTCACGAGGCCTGAGCCCACAAGCTTAAAAAAATGAGCCAGGCCGGTTGTGGACGAGGCATTGAAAATCGTTTGGATCAAAGCTCCATAATGTAGGGGGAGGTCAGTATTCAAAAGCGCCTGTACCTCAGTGCGCGTATTTGCCACGTGAAGGACAAATGTTTCTCGGGAGGAAGTCAATGGCACCTCCTTTTGGGACAATAGAGCTCTTATTCTGCTCATCTTGTTGAACTCTGCTTTCAAGGTCGGAATCGAAGGCCAGATGGAAACATCCAGCCGCCCATGCGGGGGAGGAAATAGAACATTATTGCAGCAGACTACTCTCTGCGATACAGTTACTATGTATGGGATTCCCACTAACATCCCGCAGCAAGCTTCATTATTCAAAATCAAATAACTACCGTTTGCAAGCAGCGTGAAAGATGGTGTAATCACGGGGACTGGGATACCTTTGAGGACGCAGGCCAAATTCGGGGCGTGCACATTGCAAGCACCGTGCAACTGAATGTGCCTACATACTACAGAATGATCAGGTGTCGTGGTACATTCCTCACCTTTCAAATAAACCTCAGTACCGTCTCTAGTACATCTATACGTAAAAGGGAGGGACCAAACCTCATGTATGAAAGCGGTACCCAGCTGTTCATATCTACCCAGGGCATAGTGTTTCATGCATGACGTAAACTTAAAAAGCACGAAAGGCAGCGTGATCAATCCATGTACTAACCACACGGCCGAATTCAATTCCGCCACAGAGAAAGGTAACGGCTCCAACTTTTCAATGTGTAACAATGAATATGTAGCATCTTTCATGGACATGAACTGCTGCTTTACAGTAAGGTTAAAGGGAAGGAATAATGATGTCGTATTCAGATAGTCCCAGGGGACCTTTCCTGCCTTTAACGTTTGTAAAGTCCATGCAAACTGCATAACAGAACGCAACTGGTTTTGACCATGGTACAATACAGACATATCATCATGTACAATATCAACAATTGAAGAAACAATATTGTCTAATGTATAAATTCTTGAAGAAAGAGTGTTAATGCTATTATCAATAACTGCTAATACCTTTTCCATATTCGCTTGATCAATAGCTCTCAATCTGGAAGCCGCCTCAACTTGCGACAATTTCCACACTTCGTTGTAAATAGCATACGCCTACCTTTTGGATCTGCCACCCACAGGACCTTTGACAAAATCATTCAAATCTATTTTGTCATGTAATCTAGATAAATGAACTTTGACAGATGCCAAGGTGGAATGGCCCAGCCAGGACTGACATAATTTCCCTACAGAGTAGGTAGTTACTGTATGAGAGGACTCAAACCGAGGATCTACGCGTTGATGCGTATACCCCGGCTTCAGACCTAGAAAACGACGTTGACAGGTATCGGAACTGCTTTGCCAAAGTAACCATCCTTCACTACTAAATTTCGAAATATTGAAAGACGTATTAGAAACCAATGACTGCAAAGCAGGAAGGGACAGATCTGTGTGGTTATCCCAATTCGGGAAAGCGCCCAGATCTGGAACAGAAGGGGAATTTAGTTTTTTAGAAGTCGCCAATCCGAAACAGGTGGTCTGGAAAATTGTTGAATTTAAAAACAACATATGATTTGGCACAAGACAGGCACGATGTAGAGCTTCAGTTCCCTGAACCTGCCACGGTTTGGAACCCCAAACCGATTTAAGATCAATAGTAGCCTTCCACAGATCATAACCTTTTATTGACAACTCATCCATAAAGGACTTAGAATAGAGTAATGTGGTGTGTGTCAGTCTAACCTTCGAGGCAGACTCAGGCATAACTTTAAAATAAAAGGATGCCGGGTCGGAAACACTGAAATCAGTAAAATAAGTATACTTATCAACCAATGTAGGCGAACTGCCGAAAGAGGGGGTGGGACAGTGTTCCCATTGGGTAAAATTAAAAAAATTACGAAAAGTGTTCGCTTTATGCAGGAAGTGATTGCCATAATGCTGAAAACAATACTGTTCTGCATAGTTAGCCGCATTCTCATATAGATCTTCTGCATCAAAAGCGGCATAATATTTCAAATCAGAAAACATTGCTTCAATGGCATGAACATCCCAATCATCAGAACGAATGTTCTGCTTAACCACATCACCCATAGAAACACGAAATACATTAGGTACATTGATGACCTCTGTAGGACCATGAATTTGGAATTTAACAGCATCCCACGCTATTCCATCCAAAACGGGCCAGGCAGTAATATTCACAAAAGTCTGGTCCCTTCGCATGATGTGGGACGATGAGTGGGGGGCCAAAGTTCCATTGATAAGTCTAATTGTAGATCTTTCTTTAAGATAGTGGCCATCCACCAGGCGGAAAAACACTATCACAAATCCAATGGACATAAACAAAAAAATACTGAAAAGCAACAGCCAGATGTATGTCCAAGGGGTAACCAAAAAATGTCTTTTAAACCAACTAGTAAAAACAGCAATGTTCGAAGGGGAAGTATGAGGCAATGAGTTAGTGTCAAAGGAGAAACGTGACTGGCCAACCGCCGTAGAGTGTAAAACAGGCGAGTGACCATTCGTAGGAAAAGCATACTCAGTCTCTGCGGGCAGACCACCAGCCGGCGGTATTAACAAGGGATCAGTAACTGACTGCATCTCGATGGCAACATCAGACAAGGTGTTAGAACTTGAAGCAGGAACCAACATTGAATTTCTTTGCATCGTCTGGCATGAAACTGCTGGAGTCAGACTAAGAAGTATCGGCCACTCGCTGAAGTTTGACATTGTCAATAGAAATGTACCTGTTTTCTTTTCGACCAGGAAGTGGAGGTAAAATGACTGTTCTTGTACCCTGCACCCCAAGCACTGGAACTGGTGCACGATAAGAGGGGCCGAACTCCTTCTTGTTCTCCACCTTCTCACGGACCAGGTGTCCAACTCGGGGTAGCCAGCCGACTACCGGAATCTGAACCTAAGTTTCAGACGTGGAGGGCAAGTGTTCCTTCGAAAGAGTGTCTCTGGCTTCTTGTAGGGTCTGCAAAACAGCACAGTGATCATCTACGTCAAAGGGTGCGGTCGACGCCGCCATGTCTAGACCATCAAGGTCTGGAACAAACATTCTGATTCCGAAGAGCATCATGTACGGGGTCCGCCCACTCAGAGACCTTCTAGGGAGATTATTAAGTGCACGTTGGACGTTATACAAATGGGCTAGCCAGTTCCGGCCTGTGCCTAAAACACGTGCTGTCAAAGATTGCTTTAAGTCACGGTTCATTCGCTCCACCACACTATTACCCTCAGGTCGGTAGGGGGACGAAAATTTGACTTGGACCCCCAAATTTCTCATAGCCTCCTTGTAAGCCTTAGAGGCGAACGCAGGGCCCTGATCAGAATGGAAGGTACCACACGCAAAAGTTCCCACATAGACACGCAAATCCCTGATGACAGTCCGCGAGTCAGCACTCCTTTGTGGCCATACCCAGAGAAAACGTGTGCACGAATCCACTGCAACCAAGATATACTTGTACGCAGTATCAGAAGAAAAAGGACCGCAGTGATCTAGATAAACACAACCAAATGGTTTATTAGATATGTATAACTGTGTTTGTGGTGGGCGCGCAACAGAGGAAGGTTTAATCTGTTGGCAAATGTCACAATCAAGAACATAAGCGCGCGCTTGTTTATATAAACCAAACCACCAGTAACGTTGTTGTAACAGAGATATAGTAGCGGACACGCCGGCGTGGGCTGACGCAAACCCCTCGTGCGCTGCTAGTATCAGAGCTGGTCTGCAGTCCGCGTTGGGAATAATTCTGTCACCAACGTCGTTAATCCTCACTAACGACACGTTATCAGGACTTAAGTGATAAAAATAACGAGAAGGAAAACCCTTCGGGTAATCACTTCCCTTCTCTGTAGCAGCAATAGCTGCCAAGATGTCATCATCAATCTTACTTTTGGATCTTGTAACTGCTGCCACTAAGTATGTAGCCACTGCGGTTTTTTCTGCCTCGTCAGCCAAGCTGTTACCGACAGCATGGACACCAAGTCGTTGGTGACCAAGAGTGTGAATAACATTCACAAGAGGGAGACGGTCTTTAAAGTCTGCCACTCGAACCCAAAGCAGTTTATGCTTAATTGTGCTACCTTTGGTATCTCGATAATCATTTTGAGACCAGCAGTGTAAGTTGTCATTGTAGGACTGGACACAGTAAAAGGAGTCACTTACTATAAGAGTCGTGACTCGGGGATCAGCAAACTCCAGTGCAAGCACCAGAGCCCGAAGCGCCGCCAATTGCGCGGTACAATCACCCAATGACTGCGTATGCACTGCATCAGATTGGAATTCACCATTTACGAATGTACCCACAACAATTGCGCAAGCCGCAGAATAAGCATGCTTCGATCCAATCGCGGGCTGCGCCGAACCGTCAGTGTATATGACACAATGGTATTCTTCGAGCGGGCGCAAAGACAGAGGAGCAGGATGAACAAATTCATACTGCAAGTACTCCTGAGTCTGTAAAGAGGCGTCAAAGATATAAGTGACATCTGGTGATGTCAGAGTCGTGGCCCATTGTATCCACCGTGGATGCAAAGCTTTAGAATTTGGTACACTTGCTTTAGTCACTGCCTCTAGGGCAGGATACGGTGTTACAACCAGAATCTGTTTTCCATGCGACAGTGCGCGTTCCTTAAGGATCGCCATCTGTACTGCCGTCAGAACTTTCTCGACCGTGGAAAAACGTAATTCAGCAGAGGTGTACAAATGTGATTTATACGCAATGGGGACTGTATCGCCCTCATTGAACGTCAAATACGTGAAACCCACGGCGCCTGGTACTATTCTTATTACCAGGTTAGTGCGGTTATCACGCGTCAGCAAGTATTGTGAAGCAAGAAGATCAGCCTGTAAAGACTGTAGAATAGCAGAGTGTTCTAGCTGCCAGCTAGACTTCGAAAAAGAAGGTTGTACCAAGGCGTAAAGCGGCTTGATACGCTGGGCATAATCAGGAATATACGTACGTCCGAAATTCAGAAAGCCCAGCAGAGATTGTAATTTTTTCAGCGTTGTAGGAGCGCGCAAGCATGCGCACTTCTCCAGAAAGTGAGGAGACAATCCCTTACCCTCATTGTTGAGCTCGTAGCCCAAAAACAACACTGTATATTCCGCGATGTGAGACTTTGCAAAATTAAACTTGTAGCCATAGTCCGCAAAACTCACAATAATATTGTCGACTCGAGACAGATGTGGCATCATCTCATCATCCGTGAGGTAGATATCGTCAACATAGGAGTATGCGTCGGGGTCAATTCTCTCTAAGAGAGAGACCACGCGAGCGGAAAAGACGCCAGGGCTGTTTTTGTAGCCCATGGCTAATCTCGTAAATTGTTTTTGTTTGCCGCCCGAAGTAAACGCCGTCCACTGGCTACTCAGTGTGGACAGGTTATGGCTAAAAAAGCCATTGGAGATGTCAAGTGTCGTTTTAAATCTCTTACGCACGAGACTGTCGACAAGAGCCGAGCTGTGAGTATTCTGTACCGCGCAGGTCCGGCAATGTGAGTTTAAGTGCCGGTAATCCAAAACTAAACGGTACGACCCGTCGGGCTTCGTCACAGTGAATAAAGGGTTATTCATAGGGGACACACAAGTTTCAATAACACCCTGATATTCCAGTTGTTCAAGGATTGCCGCAACGTGCGGTCTAGCTTCACGACGCACGGGATATTGGGGTTGAGGCTGGGGCATAGACCGCAATGGAATCTCATGGCAGGGGGACAATCGGTCCCATCCCACCTGAGTACGATACACCGCCGGCGCAAGCGCCAGCGCCCACTCCTCAGCGTACACTTTAGCCTGGTCCTTAGGCACTGTGTGCGCAAAGGACGGGAGGACTACCTCCTCCCCTCTAGGAGCTTCCAAAATGAAAGCTGGGGGCCAATCTGCCTCCGCTAGGAGGATATCATAGGTGGTAGTCAGATTATCCCAAAAAATCCCTTTTATTGTACGTTGTATGTCACCCTCAATTAGTAAGACTATTTCATAAAGTCTGTCAGGGGGAGCCACTCTGGTGTCAGCTGTTTCAACAGTAACCAATATATCAGTTGCTGTCGCCGCCAGAAATGGACGCAGAGCTTGACGGACTATGGTAATTTCCGCTGCGCTGTCCAGTAGCGTCAGCGCCCATGTCCGGTTCCGAAGCTGTGTCCGCACTATCTGAGGCATACCTTGCCGTCAGAGCAGCCACTTTCTTCTTCTGAAACGGGGGTCTTTGTCGTGCAAATTCGTCCTGCTTGCCTTTACCCTCAGTCTGTCGGGGCTGGTCACGTGTTTGTGGAGCACCCCGACCTTTGCCACCGCCTCCGCCACCGGACTGTGAAGCCGATGTTTCCTGTGAAGAACGAGGAGAACGTTGTTCAGAAACCTGAAATCTATCAGGAGACTTAATAGTAGCACGATCACGCAGATCATAAGTGCGTTCACTACCTGACTGAACGGGAGAGGCAGGCCGAGAGCCCTGTTTCTGCTGCTGCTTTCCCTGTTGTTTTGACCGCCAATTCTGTTTCTGAAAGTTTGGATGGTCATCCTTACCAGAGGCTTCCGCCTTACCTTGCTGCTTAATATCGGGAGTTTTGATCACAGGCTTAACTCCTAAAGAGCTACGACCCAAATCTCTGTACGCAGACGAGATTATTTTCGCAAATTCCCGCGGCTTATCCTCATCAGCAACTTTCTTCAGTTCATTACGAACTTGGAACTGCATAGCATCACCCTTAAGGTTACCCATTATCATGGTAGCCACCAGGTCAAACTGTCCGAGGAGCCGCATTCCTAATTCTATCGCAGACTCCGCACCGTGGTTATCTTGAACACGTTTAATAACGGAGGGCAGCATCAACATAGACGGAGTGCCAAAGCACTGCGAGTACGTCGCTGCAAAGACCTTGCCCCAGTTTACACAATCATCAATGTCGGGGACCAGGTCTTTAGGCAAACTAATGGTAAGGATCCTGTGTTTCTCCACAGGAGTAGTATTCGGGTAAACCGCTTCTATTTGGTCAAATTTTTCAGCAAGCCAAAAGGGGAAATCATCCTGCGTTTGGGGGCGCTTGCCCATAACAGAATTAACCATAACAGGACTAATGACCACCGCGTGATGGTCAGTAGGCTGTCCCGCAACAGCAGGTGCCCCCGCCTGCATATTGCGCGACACGTACTGCACTAACGCCCTATATACTGCAATAAGGGCAGTGTGTAGTACACGCAATTCAGCCACCGTCACCGTGAGGTAACGGGGATGAGGCGTAAAACCGGCTAGTACCGGCCAAGTGGCCCCTGCAATTGACAAAGGGCCCATTCTCTGCGGTATAACCACATGGGGAAGGGCGCCATTAAACCAAATAAGATGCTGCCAAGCAGATATTGGTATTTCCTGTGTCCTATACGGTGTATAGTTCGCTGGCACGGCAGTGGCAGTGTAAGAATGAAAGGTATTATCGTCCTCACTCACTGCCGGAATCGTCACCCAAGAGTAGAACAACTCATAAGGATGAGCCGCATCGGCTCCTACCACAAAGATGACGTTCATACCAGTGTCCGGCACCCCATACTGCGTCAAATGACGTTTCAGAGCTGCACGGCTATGCGCCGCAATATCTACCGCCATAAGGACAAGCTACACTCGAAGCAATCAGTAGCACAAGGGTTCAATAACCCTTTTAATGATCAAGCTTGAAGAAACCTATATCAACAGAAATAGGTAGGTTTAAATCCGTCAGACTTGTTATCCGGAAACAAGAATGAGGGTGTTGTGGACTAATATAAGCACTACTAAGGCGTTTCAACTCATAGACCAAATGTTAGGTGCGCCATGTTGCAGGGATTCTGCTTATACACAGAACTATGCGTAGAACCCCAGGACCTCAGTGAATTGTGGTGTACCAGAAACTCACCTCAGAACCCAGAACCCAGTATCCGGCTAGCATAAGTGTCCCATTCGTTATCCGAGATTTGGCTCGGCGATCCCAATGAAAAGACAACCCAGAACAAGCTACTCAGTGTACTCTCAGGAATGGTGGGAATCGGAGGAGGAGCCTAGCACGCATCCAAGATGGTCGCGTGAGCACAGGGCTCCCCGGACCCTCGCTGCTCCTCGGAATTTATCCTGACTTTATCCTGACTTGGTTGACGGATTCTGGAAGATGAACGTTGGCTGAACCCTAAACTCTTTTCAGAAACCAAATCGGACCTGGGAGACCTGATCTATGGTGGTTTGAACTTTTGAGGCACAACTGATGGCTGTGCCCGGTGCGAAGGTGAACTGTGGAGCCGGGGCATAGTTGAACAACAACGGCATCGGGGCAGTGCCAGCGGCCGTCCCATCACTTTCGGTTTCACTTTTGGATCTCTGAGTGGCTGGACCGTGGAGTTGCTTTGTGCGGCTGGGTTTTCACTCGGCCTTCGCTTGGTGCCTTTGCCTCCGCCTGATACCAGTGTGCCCATTGACTTTGATCCTCTCGCACCGCCACATTGCGGTCTCTGGTACGGCTCGTGTCTGCTTCGCCTGTGCCCCTTCGCCGCTTGCTCGGTGGTCCCCTTCGGCGAGCGTGGTTCAACATGGGTGGCAAGGGGGATCCCGAGAGGCGTAAGACCAAGACATCCCTACGTGGGGGACCGGTCCAGACTAACAACATGGACCGCTACACTCAAGGTAAAGGGTCCCCTGGGACGGCCAGTGTTCTCCCGGATGACGCTGGTGGTGTTCCGTCCGTCCCTCCGGATTTGTCATTGCAGGACATCATGGGCGCCATTAATGGCATCAAGGAGACCATCGCTAAGCAGTACGAGGCCTTGGCCCGTAAAATCGACACGGTGGCCATTGATGTTACGCTAATTCGGGCGGATCTCTCTAAGACCAATGAGAGGGTTCAATCGCTGGATTTGCGGACGTCCACCCTTGGTACGGATGTGTCGGACCTGCAGACTGCTCTTGGCGACCTCAAGTCGGCCAACGACCTGATGGCCCGGCGGCTGGAGGACTTCGAGGGACGGGCTCGACGCAATAACATCCGCGTCATAGGTGTTCCAGAGACCTCCGACAATCGCCCGGTTGATCTTATGGTTGAGGATCTCATCCTCAACCAGCTTGCCCCCACTGGCCTGAGTAAGTTCTTTGCCGTGGAGCGTGCCCATCGAGTCCCAGGCGGTCGGCCGCGACCGGGGGCTCCCCCGAGGCCTATTGTTGCAAAACTTTTTCACTACAGAGACCGAGATGCGATTCTGCAGGCCTCACGGGTACATGGCCCGGTCCGATATGAGAACTCATCCGTTAACTTTTTCCCGGACTTCACCCAACTTGTCCAGAAGCAGCGGATGGGCTTCCAGGGGGTGAAGCGCAGTCTCCGGGACCTGGGTCTTAAGTACTCTATGCTTTTTCCTGCTAGGCTCCGAGTGGAATACGAAGACCGGACTACCTTTTTTGACTGTCCTGCGACTGTGAGTGACTGGCTGGATTCTCTACCGGACCGGGGTGACCGGCCTGGGCCTTCTGGTGGTACCGAGGGTGGCGGGCCTCTTTCGGAGTGACTTTTGGTCCTTGACTTTGACATATTGTTTTGTTCGGCTGGGTTCTACTTCTTTTGTACATTTTGTTTAATTATGATCTGTGTTGGGGGCGGGCAGGGACGGGTCCCTTTCCTCCTCCGGGGTCTTTTCGTAGAATGGGGTTTGTAGGGCGACAGGCACACTGCAAGTTGGGGTGGTTTTTTGGACCGCAGGGGTGCAGGGTGGGGGGAGTTGAATTCGGGGGGGGGTTGGTGGGTGGGAGGGGTTGTTTGGATTTGTGTTTTTTGTTTTCAAGGCGAGGTATTGGCTCTGTTTCAGTTTCAGGTGTCGCGCTATTTGCTGGAGGACCCTTGACCTACTGGAGGGGATGGGGGGGACAGGTTGAGATTGATGTCTTGGAACGTCAATTGATTGGGGGATCGTATCAAACGGGGTGTTGTGCTGCAATATTTGCGTCGTTTGACTCCTGATGTGGTATTCTTACAGGAGACGCATTTGGTTGGTAATGTTTGTCATGCCATGAACAGGGGGGGCTACCGACTCGTGGCCCATTCCGGTTTCACCACCGGCTCTAGAGGGGTGGGCATTCTCCTACGATCTTCACTTCCGCTAGAGATCACCAGGGTTGTCCTAGACGATAGAGGGCGCTATGCGGCCCTGACTGGGAGGTGGGAGGGACAGTCCCTTTCCTTGGTTTCGGTTTATGTTCCCCCGGGCCTCCAGAACTCCACTTTCTCAGACTTGGGTCGTATGCTGCTTGAGCTTTCTGACAGTCTTTTGCTTTTGGGTGGGGATTTTAATTCGGTTGTTTCGGGAGATCTGGATCGCCACCCGCCCAGGGCCCTCCCTGCTGCCCAGGCGTGGCTCTTGGATACCCTTGGTCTGGTGGATTGTTGGAGGTTAATGTATCCGACACAGTGTCAGTACACATTTCACTCTGGGGCCCATGGGAGTCTCTCCAGATTGGATTATTTTCTTATGCCCGCGGCCCAGACTGCCCGGATTCGAGAGGTTAAGCACCTGGCCCGGGGTATCTCTGATCATTCCCCACTGTGGTTGCTTTTTGACACCGGGACGCGGTCCGCTGGGCGGATCGCCCCTGTTAACCCTTGGTGCTTGCGAGACCCCAAGATTCGTGATAGCCTTGTTAAGTCGATTGATCGGTATTTTCTCGAGAATGAGGGGTCGGTGTTGTCCTCAGTGTCCCTGTGGGAAGCCTTCAAAGCAGTGCTCCGTGGGCATGCCCTATCCCAGATAGTGGAGGCTAAGAGGGTTAAGAATGAGGCGGTGGTGAAGCTGGAGACTGAAATATCGGGGCTGGAGGCAGCTTTGGAGACGGGTGTCACTCAGGATGGGCTTCACGCCCTCAGCTTGAAGCAGTTTGAATATAAGTCTCTTGTGACTGACGCTGCCAAGACCATGAATAGGGAGCAGCAGGGTAGGTTGTATGATGCCGGGGACAAGGCGGGTAAACTGATTGCTTGGTTGGATAAGAAGGAGAGAGTGAATCGTGTGGTCCCGGAGCTTCGGGTTTCGGATGGAGTGTGTGTGACTGACCCTGGTGAGATTGTGGAGTGTTTTGCTGACCACCTCCGGGCGGTGTACTCCCCGGTGTCTGATAGAGATGAGGATGACTCTAGTCTCTTGCTGCGGGATATTGCCTTGCCCGGCTTATCTGTCGAGGACCGTGAGCAGATGGAGGCCTCCCTGTCTGTCGACGAGATTGCTACCGCGATTCGTTCCCTTCGCTTGGGCAAGGCTATGGGCCCCAACGGACTGCCGATTGAACTGTATAAACTACGCCCGGATAAAATCGCGCCCTTCCTCCGTCGTATGTTTCTGGAGTCGCTCGAGCGGGGTTCCCTTCCCGACGACCAGCGTCTGGCTACCATAGTTGTGATTCCCAAGGACGGTAAGCCACGAGACCGCTGTGCCTCATATAGGCCTATTTCCCTACTAAATGCCGAACCGAAAATCCTTGCCAAGGTCCTCGCTAATCACTTGCTGAGAGTTATATGTGACTTGATACATCCGGATCAATGCGGCTTTATCCCGCATCGTAATACCGCTCTCAACTTGCGGCGTCTCCATGGCGTCCTCGCTAGGGCGGAGTACTTCTCTGAACCGGCCATATTGGTTTCCTTAGACGCCACGATGGCCTTTGATACCATCGAGTGGCCATTCCTTTGGGCCGTCTTGGCGAAGTTTGGCTTTGGGGAGGGATTTATTAGTTGGGTTAAGCTCCTCTATGCTGGACCAATGGCTCAGGTTGTTGTCAATGGGCGGGTTTCTCGGCCCTTCGCTCTCGGGAGGGGTACTAGGCAGGGGTGCCCGTTGTCCCCTCTGCTCTTTGCTCTCGCCTTGGAGCCGCTCCCTGCCTGGCTCCGCTGGGAGCCCTCGATCAGAGGGATCCGGTGGGCCCCGGGCTTCGAGGATCGGGTCTCGTTGTACGCGGATGACATTCTTTTGTACCTCACCTCGCCGCGGAAGTCGCTCAATGTGCTTTTTGATGTTCTTACTTCCTTCGGGAGAAATTCGGGTTTGATAATTAACTGGTCCAAATCTTGCGTGTATCCTATCTCCGGTGGCCTTCCTCTCTTGCCGCCTCGGCTTCCGATCCAAACATCTCAATCCGGCTTTAAATACTTGGGGGTGTACGTTTCGTTGGATCCGGCGGTCCGCTACGAGCAGAATCTCCTGTCTCCCCTCCGGCGTTTGAGGGTGGATACGGCTCGGTGGTGTAAGTTGCCCTTGTCTCCACTTGGTCGCGTGGCACTGTTTAAAATGATGTCCCTTCCCAGATTTCTTTACGCACTCCAGAACTCCTTCGATATCATTCCGGCGGCCTACTTTAGGGAAGTGGAGAGTTTGCAGAGGAGACTGGTTTGGGACGGTCGTGCGCGCATCGCTTTGGCAAAGCTGACTCTTCCCTGGTATGACGGGGGCATCGCGCTTCCTGACATTAGAAGGTACTATTGGGCCTCCCAGCTGGCTGCCATTAACCATGCTATGTACGCTCCTGGTTCGAACCCGGCATATGAGATGGATAAATTCCTGCTTCCCGGCGGTAACTATAACAGAGCGCTTTACTCTCGATCTGCCGGAAGGACCCTCACGGGCCCTACTAGGACTGCGGTACGTGTGTGGAAGGCGGCGAATGTAGCTGTGGGCTGGAGTGAGCGTTTAACGTGTGCTACTCCTTTATTCGCCTCAGAGCGCTTGGGAAGCCTCTGGACAACGAAAGGCTTTGAGCACTGGGATACGATCGGCATTAGCAGAGTGGGGGACCTATGGGTTAAAGGCGCGGTCAAATCCTTCGCGGCGCTTCAGAGCGAGTACGAGCTTAGTGAAAGGGAGTTCTTCCGCTATGCCCAGGTTCGGCACGCCCTACTCTCGGTCTTTGGGGAGGGGACCACGGTCCCTGTTTCTTCGCCTCTCGAGGACCGTATACTCGACGGACACGTCCCCGACAGTACTATCTCCCTGATTTATAAAAAACTAATAAATAATCGGGCTGATCTCTTGGTGCGTCTTCGGGAGGCGTGGACGGGTGATGGGGTTGAGTTGGACGACGAGGACTGGCAGTCTGCGCTGTCATCCCCTAAGGAGGTTGCCATCCCGGCCCGTCTCCATCTGGTCCAGCTTAAGATTCTCCATCGTGTCTATGTGACGGGTCCCCGTTTGGTCTCGATGGGGTTTTCTGACGACGGGCTCTGTAAGCGTGGCTGCGGGCTCAGTGCCACCTTTCTCCACATCCTCTGGGAGTGCCGCGAGATGGCGGAATATTGGCGCCAGGTGCATGATGTTATGAAACGAGTCACTGGGGTCGCTCTGCTGCCGGAGGTGCGCCGATGTGTTCTGAATGTGTGGGAGCCCAATGACTATAATGCGGCCCAGGCTCGGGGGGCGGCCCTTGGGAACATGATCGCAAAGAGAGATATTGCGCAGCTTTGGGGTTCCCAACGGCCTCCCACCGTGTCCGTATGGAAGGAGAACATGGACTGGTGCATGTTCAGGGAGAAGACGGTGTATGTGGCTCGTGGTAAACCGGGGGCGTGGGGTAGAATCTGGGGTCAGTGGAATGTGTATCGAGGGACTATCTGTTCTCCCCCCCTGGTGGATACGTCTGAGGTTGCCTTGTCCCCCTGATCCTTGAGGGTTCGTTGCTTAATTTGTTCATCTGTGTATAGATTTGGTTTTCCCGTGGCCCCCCCTCCCTCTCAGACCCCCCCTTTTTATTGACCACCCTAGAGTGGTCGGGTGTGGAGTTCCTCTACTGTGGTTAGACGCCCTTTCAATGTTTTTCGCCTTGCTTTTTGTTTTTCTTTACTTTTGTTGATATTTATGTAAAAAGGGTATATCCTGACGTCCCTTATGTGCAGTCTGATCTCCTGTAATTTAGCGGAGCCCCTGTGGGCCAGTCATTGTTTTTTGAACTGCTTGATCATTTCTGAATACTAGCGGCCGGCCCAGGAGGTTGTAGGCCCGTGCTTGTACCCTTTTTCTCTGCACAATAAAAATTAAAAAAAAAAAAAGGAATGGTGGGAATCGGAAATACCTGTTCGTATATTATTCTCACATCAGTCCACAACAAGAATAAACGGAGACACGGTGAAAATAAAAAGTGTTTATTTTTATAGACCACGTGTCCTCAGATGCAGTACTTTGGCTAATACAAGCAGACAAATGATTATAATTAAAACCATCAGCATCGTTACAATACCATAGAATATAAAAGGAGTGATCATGTTCTAATGACAGTGGATACTACCACCTTCCCTTTACTAAGAAGCTAATATTATTATTATGTTAATAGAAGGTCTCTTAGGCTTGAATAGGGGACCCCATACCTCAAAGATCAGCTTAGTGAAATCACATCACAGGAGCATCAGGAGTCTTCTCGCAGGAAGGCTCGTCTTCGGTCTGAATACTAAACATGATGTCTGCAATATTAAAAGCACCAACTTTCAGGTATTCGCAGCTGTCTGTGTGTTATGGCTAAATAGTGGGTCGATCAACCTAGAGTGGAAAACATGCATTGTCTAACAACCCAGACTGTTTGTTACACCCTGTACAGACCAAGGTCGCTGCGCATAGCTCGGGATGGTAACAACAGATTGCTTTCGTGTGAGGCAAAGCGCGAGTCAGCAGTTTGTTTAAACAATAACATGTAGACGCAGTGTCGTGTGCAAGAGCAGCAAGATGGCTTTCTAACATCTAACGTGGTTATGCTAACTTAACAATGTATGTACGTATTAAGGGAGTCCTTACTAAAACATGTACAAAATATTCTGCATGACGTCGCACAATCACAACAGTTGAAATGCATGTGTCGTCACAGAAATGAGCATCACACATTCACTTTCGAAGCAACAAATAAAACTTTATTAAAATGAGCACCGAAATGAAATGAAGACACATGGCGGCTTCCCGCAGAACAGTCCGTAGGTCACAGCTTGCAAGACAAAAAACATGATGAGAAGGTGTGTCCTGCACACATCAAAGGACAGAGAGAGAGCGAAGGAGAGAGAGAGACGGAGAGAGAGAGAGAGTAGAAGAAGAGAGGGGGAGAGAGAGAGAGAAGGAGAGGGGGGAGAGAGAGAGAGAGAAGAAGAGAGGGGGAGAGAGAGAAGAAGAGAGAGAAAAAGAGAGGGAGCTGCCCCTGCACACCCAGGCCACACTGCTCACCTGCTGCCACCGGTGTGTTTCCAACCACTTGCCGGCATGTAGTGCAGTCCATTAGGTCACACATCTGAGTCAGAGCCATCATCTGAAACAGAGTCCAGATACATGACTGGCACAGTACACACATTCACACAAGACAATGGTGTCTGCCAGCCTATGCACACCCAGGTAGAGGCATCACAAAGGCACCCGCTGCCCATGGAGCATGCCCGCCCATGCACACCCAGGCCTCACTACTCACCTTCCGCCACCGGCGTGTAGACTGGATGTCCCACCATGTGCCGCTGCAAGCCACAAGCCCGGGGCCCGCGGACATGGCACCCTCCACACCATGCAGCCACGCTCCGCATGCTACCAGGTCTCACGTGTGTTGCTGGGTCTGGAAGACTCCATGGCTGAGGACATATCAGTGCACCCGGCAACATCGCAGGCTGCACACCCGCTCAGTTTTGATTTGTTCAGCATTACGTACATCAATTGTGTCTCTTTAGCACACCCTATCAGCCCAATGGGTGATACTAAGTCTGTGACCCAGAAGCGGGACCACGTGGCGGTAGGCCCACGCTGCCCGCTGGGTCTGGCCTACACTGCAGTCCAGCAGGCCACACGAAACCTGAGTTGCCCGGACCACCAGTACGGGGCCTCATTGCAGGGTGCCCACCCGCTCAGCAGCTTAAGGTGCCACTGACTCAGTGCACCCAAAGTCATCGTCCCGTGGCTGGGTGCCTGTGCCTGCCGCAATGTGCCGGGTGCGACTAACCCTGTGCAACCCCAGTCAGCACCACATGGAGGTCCGCCCGTGCCATATGCGGGCCTGGGTTGCCACTAACCATGTGCAACCCCAGTCAGCGTCACGTGGTGGTAGGCCCATGCCGTACGCAGGCCTGGGTTGTCACTATCCCTGTGCGCAACAAAAATCATGTGCCCTTCATGATTGGGAACTGTGGCGTCCGTAATCCAGTCACCACTGGCAGAGGAGAATGGCCTGTGATGCCTGTGCAGGATGGGTGTGGTGTGCATGCAAACCTGTCCTCAGGGAGTGGCTGTGACATGCTGACAACTAGACCAATGACCTGCACTCCACCAGCGAGTTCGCCTGCGACGGGGAGCAATGAGGGCCACCCCTTGGAGCATAAGCGGAGTGGTCTGGCCTGCCGTACGCCGGACCAGCGCAGGGCTTGCCACAATGACACTTGGGCTCTGGGCGTGGTTCAGTCCATGTCCGGACAAGGAAGTGAGTGATGCGTGTGTCTCAGTTGTAGTGTCCACGGAACCCGGTACACAAAATGCAACGTAGCACCCTCTGACTGCCATCCCACAGGATGACCATCATTGACGCAAGGGAAATCACTGTCCCTCCATTTGTCCACACATGCATACATGACTGATGATGGACATGACACAGCAGTGTGTCAATGGATGTTTATCATCCAATGCAGTTATGCAGCCAGAGCGGTTCAGGGCAATGCCCAGCACACTACACTCTATGGGCCCGTGGAGGGCAAGCCAGAGTCCATCCGGCGATGACAAGTCCTGCTGAAGGGAAGGGTACAGTCTGCAGCCTGGTCGCCGTGTCATTGGTCACCAATCCGGAAGTGGCAGTCCATGTCGCTGTCCAAGGTGAGTGCAGCGGAGTGTATCGTGCGTCAATGGAAGGTCATGAGGCCATGTGCAAGACCAAGCAGACACAGGCCAGGTGGCGGTAATGAATGCTAGTGCCTGGTCCTTCTGACCACAGTCCCATCCACGTCCTCATCCCTGGGTGTGTGCCCTGCCTCACCTGTGGGTGTTGCAAAACCGGCTACCGCACTGTGTGCCACTGACACATCAGGGGCCTGAATGGATACGCCGGCTGCACTGTGTGCCACTGACACATCAGGGGCCTGAGTGGATACGCCGGCTGCACTGTGAGGCACTGACACACCAGGGAGCGGGGAAGTGGATGGTGTGGGGTCATCAGCATTCATCGGCGCAACGCTTTGTGGCGGCAATGCCATGGTGGAGGTCTGTAGGGCATGATAGATCTCAGCTACATTTCGATGATGTGCAGCGGTGGCTGCCATCCTTTCCGCCTCCATCCACACCATGTCCTCCATGAGCCTCCGTATGTGTGCCAGCTCACGGCTGGTATCGCTGGAGCCACTCTGAGCGGACAGCTGTCCTACTCTCCCCGTCATGACTCCAGTGATGACAGTAGGGCTCGTTGGAGACCATGAGGCAGACATAGACACTCAAGGATGGCGTCAAATTTGGCAGCCATGATGCCGAAGCCCACCCGCACCTGCTCAGCCGTCTCCATCTGGCACTCCAGCACACCGCGTTGAAAAACCATGTGTTGTTCCCGAAGGTCTTGGGAGGGTGCCGGGGCTGTGGGTGCCTCCTGCTGGGTGGTTTGGGTGGTGGGTGGGGTCTCATCGATGTAGCTGGGCTGCCCTGAGCCTGGAGGTGAGTGGCGGATGAGGTCAATGATGTCTTGGATGGTTTGGGCATTGATGCTGGCGTTGTCCTCCTCATCATCCATGAAGAGTGGCTGGGACTGCTCTGCAGGAGGTGTTGACGGTGTCCCTGCGATATGAAGGGGAGATGGTGTATTACAATGTGTCCACATGTGTGTAGACACATGGTACAGGTTGACATTCAGACAGCCTGTAGATCTGGGCGATGACCCAGAGTCATTGTGGGTGTGCACTGTGCTCTGCTTGATTGCGCATGTGTGCCATTGTGGCCATCTCCACCCGTCCCCCCAGTACCTGGTGGTCACTCACCCTGCTGCGGTTGTGTTGTGTCCTGTCGAGCAGTGTCCGGTCCCCCGACTCCGGCCACAGTCTCCACACTGATGACTGTCGACACCAGCTCCTCCATGTCATCCAGCTCCAGCTGGGCCCCCATCTGCAGTCTGCGTTGCTGCCTTCTGGTTGGCGGAGAGTTTCTCCTTGGTCTTCCGCTTGATGTCATTCCATCGCCTCTTGACCTCGTCCATTGTCCTCTTGTGCTCTCCGACAGCATTCACCTTGTCGACGATGTCCCGCCATATTGCAGTTTTGGTGCCCAGTGACACGTTGGAGGTGACGAAGAGTTGTTGATGGTGTTCCATCACCTCCGTGACTATGATCCTGTTTGCCAGCGGACTGAACTTCGTCTTCTTGTCCTTGCCCTTCCCTGTCCCCGTGGTTCCAGGCTGGTCGTCCGGGGTGCTTGTGGGGTTGCGCTCGTCCTCTGTGCCTGCTCCGGCTGCCTCCATGGTGCTTGGGTGTAGGTCAGTTTGTGTGTGGGTGTTTTTTTTGCTTTTTGTAACGTTCCGGCTTTCTCGGGGTTGGGACAAACAGACGACGGACCAGAAGAAATGGAAGTTTAAGGATGATTTAATAAACAGATAAACAACTACAGACAACAAAGAATACCGGTACTGGAATCACCAGTTAAAGTACGATACCCATTCACAGCTCTTCTAACTGTCCTCCGCATGCACACTGGGCCCGGTATGCTCCAACGGAGGGCACAGTGCTAAGCAGTGGCCGACAATGCCACTCGACCGCTGTAAAGGGTAGTTCCAAGGTTGTGGAATCTACGGGGGGCACGTGGGAGTCAGCCGGCCGGGCTCTCTACCACCTGGGAACAGCCGCTCTACCAGTATCCCCCAGACTACTGACACAACACAAAGACGTTGGGAACACCTCCTAGTGTGCGTCTCTTGTATCCGGGTTTAAGTGATGATACCCAAGGTGGCGCAGAGAATGGATGGGAGCAGCCGCTCTACCTATCCCAGTTCTCCTACGAGTGTCGATGGCTAAGACGCGGAAACACCTCCTGGATAGCGTCTTAGCTCTAAGCGTGTGTTTACCCAAGGAACGAGGGTTGGGAGCTTCGGCTCGCACCAACCTCGTTTTCTCCAAATTGTCAGGCCGTTGGGAGCTTCGGCTCTACCAACGGGACTTGTGCCCAATGACGTTGAATACGGCTCTCAGAACGGGACAGGACACGGGCAGGAAGCACACGCCAGTACCTCTCCTCCGCTCCTTAGAATGTTCCTTCCGCCGCTCAACTCACCAACGGGTCCGTGTACCTCAACCAGGTACTCCTGCAAAGATCAGAATATCCGACGCCGAGTCCCAGTGATCTTCTCCTTAAGTAGTACTCTCGGCGTTGTATAACCATGACTCTTGAGTTGCATAACATGAAAACTAGGCGTTACCCTTGGTATTATGTAACCAGAACTCTTGAGTTGCATAAGGCAATTGTTGCCGGAGGGCATTCTGGGAGTTGTAGTCCGCTCTCCTCCAAGCGCACCAGGTTCACGGAAGTGGCATCGTGGGAGGGAATCCATGTGCGGGAGGGGATTCCTGACAGTACATCCCCCTCCCATCAGCGCCCCCCATCAGGACCAGCACAGGAAGGATATCGACGATGGAACGACAATACCAGACGAGGAGCGTGAACCCCCGCCGCAGGTTCCCATGACTGCTCCTCGGGTCCGTACCCCTTCCATGCCACCAGATACCATAGTTTGCCCCTGCGCCACTTGGAATCCACGATACCGGCCACCTCGTACTCCACCTCGGAATCCACAGTCACCGACACCGGCGTACGAGGCCTCACCGCGTTCGCGGGTTTCAAGAGGGAAATGTGGAACACGGGATGGATCCGCAGGGACTGGGGCAGGCACACTTTCACGTTCACCGGGCTGATGCATCGAAGGATCCTATATGGGCCCATGAAGCGGGGATGGAACACTCTACTTTTCTTGAATCTCATGTGCCGTGTAGAGACCCAGACGTAATCTCCAGGTTTGTAGACCGGTCCAGGCCTTCTCCTCCTATCAGAAAAGGCTTTATACGTGGCTTTAGCCCCCTCCAGGGCAACTCGAGAACTCATCAAGGCCTCCTTGATGCGGGCCACCCTCTTGGCTGTTGTCGGCAATCTGTCTTCCCTGACCGGGTGCAGAAACGGCAAGAACCGGGGATGATGGCCGTAGTTACTATAAAAAGGGGAGGCCTTGGTGGAACAATGTGTGGCGTTGTTGTACGCGATTTCCGCGATCCAAAGTAGGTCCACCCACTCATCCTTCCCTTGCTCTACAAAACAACGTAGATATTGTTTGAGCGACTGGTTCAGGCGCTCCGTCTGGCCGTCCGTCTGCGGGTGATAACTCGTGGACATGGCAGACTTGACGTGTAACGCCGAACACCAAGTTTTCCAGAAGTGCGACGTGAACTGAGATCCCCTGTCCGACACGATCACGTTGGGTAAGCCATGTAGTCTCACTACATTCTTCAATAACAACGACGCCAGCTCTCCTGCCGAAGGTACCTGTTTGCAAGCGAGGAAGTGCCCCATCTTCGTGAGATAGTCCACCACCACCAGTATGGCCGTCTTTCCTTGATACTTTGGTAGCCCGACAATGAAGTCTAAGGATATGTTTTCCCAGGGTTTGGTCGGTGTAGGAAGGGGTTGGAGGAGTCCTTGCGATCTTCTGTGGTCCGATTTCATGGATGCGCAAAAGGTACATGATGAACACCAATTCCGAACGTCTGTTCTCATGGCAGGCCACCAGAACTGCCGTCCTAGGCTCGCTACCGTCTTTTCGACACCCAGATGGCCGGCACAGGGAGACACGTGGCACCAGGTGAAGGCCTGTTTTCGAAGCCTAGGCGTGGGTAACAACATACATCGTCCTTTCACCGGAATCCCGTCCTTCATTTGCCACTCCTTGTGACTGTGAAGCCACCTCCGCCACATGAAGGTATGGGTCCCCTTCTGGACCCCCCTGAGGAACGTCTGTGGTTGAATCACCCCTATCACAACTCCAGGAGGTGGTGATGGAATGTTCGGCAACCGGCTGCGGATCCCTGGCGTTCGATTGCCTCGAAAGCGCATCCGCTTTCCTGTTCTCTGAACCGGGTCGGTATGTGATGTAGAAATTGAAACCGGAGAAAAAGATCATCCACCTCATTTGACGGGGAGACAAATGCCGCGCCGCCGTCAGAAACTGGAGGTTTCTGTGGTCCATATACACTGTAACCACGTGTCTGGCCCCCATTAACAAATGCCTCCACTCAGCAAATGCGTCCTTTATTGCGAGTAGTTCCTTCTCCGCAATATGGTAATTGCGTTCCGCGTCGTTCAATTTACGAGACATGTACGCCACAGGATGGAGCAAACCCGACACTTCATTCCTCTGAGATAGAATGGCACCCAGCGCCACATCAGAGGCGTCCGCTTCTACCACATAGGGTAATTCCGGATTCGAGTGAGCTAGCACCGGGGCGGTGCTGAAGGCCTTCTTGAGGGCCACAAATGCTTTTTGTGCTTCCGGTCCCCACACGAACTCCTGAGACTTCCTTAGTAGTTGCGTGATCGGGGCAACCAAGCCAGAAAACCCCTCAATAAAACGCCTATAAAAGTTGGCGAAGCCTATGAAGCTCTGGACTTCCTTTACTCCTCGGGGCACCGGCCACTCCTCCACCGCTCTGATCTTGCGTTCCGCCATCTCCTGTCCGTTGGGGCTCAGCATCACCCCAAGGAATTCCACTGATGTGACGTGGAAGTCACATTTGCTGAGTTTGCAGTATAGCATGTTTTCCCTCAGTTTTTTGAGAACCGCGGATACGTGCTGTACGTGTTCTTCCTCTGAGTTGGAGTAGATGAGTATGTCGTCTATGTAAACGACCACGTAGATATCCAATACCTCCCGGAACACCTCATTGAGGAAGTATTGGAAGGCGGCAGGGGCATTGCATAGTCCGAACAGCATGACGAGGTACTCAAAGAGCCCGAACCTGGTCTTAAAGGCGGTTTTCCATTCGTCGCCGTCCCACATGCGCACAAGATGGTATGCCCCCTTGAGATCAAGCTTTGTGTATATTTGGGCCTTTTTTACCTGTTCCAGGAGAACGCTTATGAGAGGCAGGGGGTACCGGTTTTTTATGGTTATCGCGTTCAAGGCCCTAAAGTCCACGCAGGCCCTCAATTCGCCATTCGCTTTCGGAATGAAAAAGAGAGGCGATGCGGCAGGGGATTTCGACGGCCTGATGACCCCAGCCCTAGTAACTTATCCAAATATCCCCGTAGATGTACGTTTTCGGGTTCTGTGAGCGCATACAGTCTGCCGCTGGGAACGCTAGCCCCCGGAACCAGGTCGATTTGGCAGTCGAACGGTCTATGTGGAGGGAGCACCTCCGCTCGGATTTCATCGAAGACGTCCCTGAAACTGTGATACACTCTGGGCAGCTTTACGTCCTTTTCTGCTGCCGTGGCGACCGTGTGACCTTCGCCTACCTCACCTTCGTGGGGGTCCTGCCGCATGCCACACCATTGTTCACAAAACGGGGAAGTCATCTCAATGTGATGCGTAGGCCAATCCACCGTTGGGTTATGTTTTTGGAGCCAGGGTAGACCCAATATGACCCCGTACTGCGGGGCTCTGATTATGCTAAAATCGATACGTTCGTTATGCATTTTTCCGAACCTCACCGGTATTTCTCCTGTGTGCTGTCCGATAGGTCCGGTCACCAGACTTCTCCCATCCACTGCATACACCTCCTCTGGTATCTGTTTGGGAAGGAGAGTGAGACCCAGTCTCCGTGCTTCATTGTAGTCCATGAACATGCCCGTGGCTCCTGAATCAATCATGGCTACCACAGGTATCCACTGGTCCTGCACTCCTACGTGTAAGGTAATAAACAAATGTCTTCGCCCTTCTTGATTCAGGCTCAACATGGAAGGGATGTGGGTGTGACTCCAAGATGCCCCTTCCCTAGACCCGGAGTCCCTCAGTTTTCCGCCGGTGCGTCCACCACTGCTGTCACCGTTTTGTTCGCTCGGTATCGTGAGGTTTTTGGCTTGGCTGGACACTCGCGTACATAGTGCCCCTTTTTTCCGCAGTAAAGGCAAAGGCCTTGCTTGCGGCGTGATTCTTTTTTAGTGGCTGTAAGGCTCGCCCTTATAGCTCCTATGTCCATGGGTTCCGTCCTGGTGGAGGAGTTGGTCTCAGGGCCACCCATCGAAACATACGATGGCAGCGCTTTCCCTTTCCTCTTGTGATCGCCCTTTCTTTCGTTCAATCTATGGTCCAGCCGTAGCACCAGGTTGATCAAGCCCTCACATGTCTTGGGTTGGGGGTCGATTTGTGCTACCACATCTTTGAGCTCTTCGCTCAAGCCCTGGTGAAACAGCGCGGTTTGTTTGGCTATGGGCCACTTGGTTTCGGCCACTAGCCTTCGAAAAGCATTAAGGTACTGCACCAGATCATTGTTGCCTTGCCTCAGCTCCAACATCTCTCGATCGGCAGTATACGAGTCTGCCCTTCGATCAAACACCTTCAAGAATTCCTCACGGAAGGCTCCCCAATCACATAGGATAGGGTCGTCCCTGCTCACCAGTGGGACTGCCCAGTGCGCCGCGTTCCCAGCAAGATACGAGATCAGAAAGGCCACTCTGGCTTGGCTGGTAGGAAAGGCCTTTGGTTTGCAGGACAGATGCAGTGCTACTTGAGTGAGGAATACCTGCACTGTGTTGGGGTCTCCGCTGTACCTCTCTGGTGTCGCCAAAGGAATGGCTACGGGCATCTCTACCACAACCGCAGGAGCCGTGGCCGTGTGAGAGGCACCCTCCTGTAGCGGATCGTTCTGCAGAGCGTCCATTCTAGCCTTAACGTCTGCTGTTTCCTGTCTGGAATCGGTGAGCTCGAGTCGCATCGCGGCTAAGACGGCCATCACATCCTCAATCGTGGCCATGTCGTTCGCCCAACCAGGAGATGGTTATGGAAGAGGTTGGATATTATGTAACGTCCTGGCTTTCTCGGGGTTGGGACTAACAGACGACGGACCAGAGAAATGGAAGTTTAAGGATGATTTAATAAACAGATAAACAACTACAGACAACAAAGAATACCGGTACTGGAATCACCAGTTAAAGTACGATACCCATTCACAGCTCTTCTAACCGTCCTCCGCATGCACACCGGGCCCGGTATGCTCCAACGGAGGGCACAGTGCTAAGCAGTGGCCGACAATGCCACTCGACCGCTGTGAAGGGTAGTTCCAAGGTTGTGGAATCTACGGGGGGCACGTGGGAGTCACCCGGTCGGGCTCTCTACCACCTGGGAACAGCCGGTCTACCAGTATCCCCCAGACTACTGCCACAACACAAAGACGCTGGGAACACCTCCTAGTGTGCGTCTCTTGTATGCGGGTTTAAGTGATGATACCCAAGGTGGCGCAGAGAATGGATGGGAGCAGCCGCTCTACCTATCCCAGTTCTCCTACGAGTGTCGATGGCTAAGACGCGGAAACACCTCCTGGATAGCGTCTTAGCTCTAAGCGTGTGTTTACCCAAGGAACGAGGGTTGGGAGCTTCGGCTCGCACCAACCTCGTTTTCTCCAAATTGTCAGGCCGTTGGGAGCTTCGGCTCTACCAACGGGACTTGTGCCCAATGACGTTGAATACGGCTCTCAGAACGGGACAGGACACGGGCAGGAAGCACACGCCAGCACCTCTCCTCCGCTCCTTAGAATGTTCCTTCCGCCGCTCAACTCACCAACGGGTCCGTGTACCTCAACCAGGTACTCCTGCAAAGATCAGAATATCCGACGCCGAGTCCCAGTGATCTTCTCCTTAAGTAGTACTCTCGGCGTTGTATAACCATGACTCTTGAGTTGCATAACATGAAAACTAGGCGTTACCCTTGGTGTTATGTAACCAGAACTCTTGAGTTGCATAACATGAAAACTAGGCGTTACCCTTGGTGTTATGCAACCAGAACTCTTGAGTTGCATAACATGAAAACTAGGCGTTACCCTTGGTGTTATGTAACCAGAACTCTTGAGTTGCATAAGGCAATTGTTGCCGGAGGGCATTCTGGGAGTTGTAGTCCGCTCTCCTCCAAGCGCACCAGGTTCACGGAAGTGGCATCGTGGGAGGGAATCCATGTGCGGGAGGGGATTCCTGACACTTTTTATGGAAATTTGTCCCACCTGCCAGGCGTAGTGGGCAAAAGAACGATGGATTTAACCCAGATCTCTTGACTGGGGGAGAATGTCTGCATTGTCAGCATTCCGTCCATCATTTGTTTGGTGTGTGTTGCAGGCCTGGCACTGCTCATCGCTGATTTCCTCATCGCGCTTTGGCCCATCGCAGGTTTTTGGTGTTGTGGTTTGTGCTTTTATCTCCATTGAGGTGGTTCTATCGTGGACATTGTCCGCGGTTTCAGGAGACTATTGCATGGTACTGCCGTGTTGTGAATTCCACGTTGTCACAGGATTATGGGCTACGGTATTGAAAGTTGCGTTACGCTACTCATGCAGTAGTTATCACGCGTTCTTGTGAATATACCCCACAGTGTTCAACCGAGGGCAATCCTGGATCCTAGTTTATAATAAACCAACATTTGAGATCACCAGGGTAACAGCTTTTTTTAAGCAATCTTTATTGATTGTCAGATAATACACAGACAAAAACATACCGTAAGAGGTCCTTTTACAGAATTTCAACCATCCCATTTCCCCAGAAAGGATTAAGTAATATCACGCATAAGAGAAGTAATAATGGGTCTCATGGAAATAGATGCGGGGTAGCAACATTGAATTTGCATTAGAGAAGTTTTAAAGCAGAGCAGATCTCATCATCTTGTAAGACCATAGAGCACCGCCGCACATAAAATATATCGGTACAGTAGAAATTAAGAAACACCAGGATTGACTAATTATTACATGCACTGGAGAAGTGGAAACAGGACAATATTTACATCAGATTTACAACATGTCACAGCACAAAGAGCCTTACAGTTAAAGCTGTAACTTAGCAAGGATGCCTTGGACCCTTTGACTACTGTTAGGGTGGTAAAGTACAGCATTGTTAGGGTGCAATGGGCCCCAGCGAGAGCGAACATTGATGAGACTGTGGGCAACTTTTTAATCTTCCATGATGTTTATGAACACCAAGAGAAATTAAATAAACATTTGTCATTCAGCGGTGGGAGGGGCATGTTAGCACCACCCCTTTCCAAGAGGTGAGTTAGCATTTTTTAGTTTTACCGCCAATTCGGTTTGCCGTAAGAAAGGGGAATATATTATTATCAAACTGGCAGGAGTTTTTTGTAATACCCCCCGCTGTTGGTGAACATTATGAGACATACAAAATGTAGAATGGAGTTTCAGACCCCCCCCCTTCCTTTTCCCACTGGTGAGGGGTAGCATTCTTGTCTTTTATCCCAGCCTTGTCCAAGGAAGGCGTCTAAGTTTTAAAACCTTCGCATTGACCAAAGTTGGGGGTTATGGATGTTTTCCCCAGAACCTTGCCAAAAGCGGAAGATGCATTTATTTCCTTTCTCCATCTCTGCTCTGGCCAAGATTAAGACCTTTTATTTTTACCTACACTGCCTTGTCCAAGGCTGGGTGGAATTTGTTGATTTACTCAACCCCTATGAGTGGGGTGGTTGCATGTTTTTAGCACCCTCGTTTCACCCAAAGGAGGGGTTATCTATGTTTAACTACATTTGCCGCGCCTAAGCGTCAGGGTGGTAGATGTTCCCTTCGTGTTTTAGCAAAGGGAACGGGAGGCAGTTTTCTCAATGCTCTCCAATGCTCTTAATGATAATTTTATTCGAAAAATGTTCTGTTTTCAAAAACGAAAAACTGAAAAACCATCCACCTTACCCAAACGTGGTGGACTCTTTGGACCTTCTTTGATCCCCTCACCTCCTCCACCAGTCAGAAGGAAATGTGTTGAAGAACAGAGGAACTATGACATATAAGTTGCAAAATTCCTCTCTGTATTTTCTCCCTTTCCTAGGCCCAAGAATCCACAATTCACCTGATGGACTATCCTTTAGCCACAGGAGTCAATCACGCCCTCATCTTCTTGTATGCCATAGAAATCAGGGAAGCAATATACCCATTACATACCCTATAAACTTCACCAAAAGTTACCAAAAGTTAATCACACTCCTGTAAGGTAGCTATATACCTCAAATACATCTCGACCACTGTCCCTGCATCCAGCAACCAAAGCCGACCCTAATCGAAAAAAAGCTGTGTCTTGGCAAAGAAGGCTAGGCAATATCCTAGATCAGGTGGCAGTCCTTTAGAACCTTGATCATGAACACAAAAGCAAGATGAGGCAAGGAGGCAGGGCTCCATGAATAGCAACATACCCAATTCTCCCAACATTTGGGCAGAACCGCAGGTGGAATTGTATCCAAGGGCTAAAATGTGGGCTATAGAACTCAACACAGACTTTACATTGTCAAAGCTCTGCAAAAGACAAGTTGCATAAGACTCCTTGAGCACAGGACTCAAGAGTTTCATACGGCTCTATGGCGGGTTGATTGTAGCCAACTGAGGGACGGATGTATCAAAGGGTTTTACCCATTCTATGTCTATGGGAAAATGTGTTGGTACTTATGGCCCTGGCCCCTTTGTCTAGATACAGAGAGATTGTTAAATTGAACCACACACATGATTCTGTGATTAAGTGCAACCCAAAGGATACACAAAGTAGTTGAACATCTAGTACAGCAGTTATCGCCCAACTGACACCCCGCCTGGAACTTTCAGATATTTGCATTCTACATTCTATTTTGAAACCCCAGTATGCCTACAGATCAAAGTAAACATGTAACACATATAATTATGAGACACAAGAAATTATATAATAACCTCCCATATTCAAAAATAAAAAACAACAAAATATAATGTAAATTTACTGCTTTCACCCTTTTCTACTTTGAGCTTCGTAAGTTCCATGCAGTACCATGCAAAGCACCCTTTTTGACAAAACGTGGACCATCAGAATTCACATATCAATCCCCTAGGCCTGCCTTTCCATACATTTCCAAAACTTCCTCTTTCTCCTCGATGTTGACGCTTAAATTGAAACTTAAGCTCTGCCATTATTTCCTTATAATTCACAACTTTCCTGGCTCAACCAGAACAGCTGACCTTGATACCGCCTCACAAATTTCTGTTGTCTATACTTCACCCTTCCCATTGAGGATGCTATTCTCAATTTGATCCTCAATATGTCTCTTGCCTTGGTATGGTATCAGATTGTCTAGCATAATGCAAATCATCATAATTTGTCTTAATTTTCATCTGCACCTCTTTTAACTTTTTCCTCATCTTCCTGATGCTGCAACCAATGCATACTTTTCCCATGTTCTTGTTTGGGCAACCAACTCAAACTAACCATCGAACATGCTTTGTGCCTTTAGCAATGGCTCAGATTTAACCAGATTGACTAATATGCTATACAAGAATGCACACACAACAAATCCCTCAATGAGACAGTTAATGATACCCGAGTGACCACTACGTTGCAGACGCAATACCCCAACTAACCGGCTTGCTCATTCAGTCATGGCATTTCCTTGTGGATGATCATAATCCGTATACTCTGTAAAACATCTGTAGATCCTCTGAATTAAACTGTACACAATTTCTGAAAATGAAAACTTTAGGAAATGTTTCTCTCAAAAATACATCTGTTAAAAAAACCACAGGCTTCGTATCAGGATACCTTAAAAATCTGACCTCCACCCATCCATTGGAATGCAATTTTAGCGATGCACTCTTCTGTCTATCACCCAGGGCTTTAAGTAGGATGAAACAACTGGGGGGTCTCTTAAAGGGGTGTGGTCAGTGTAATTAAGGGCACGGCTTAAAAACACATAAGCTAAAAATCTGTGCTTAGCATAGTGTGCCGCCCGACTTGTATTTTGCTTTTTCTGTCATTGCATACAGACATATGATACAACAAGCGACATTACACCTACAACAAGTCAGGACTATTGGCTTTGTCATTGTTGGTTGCATAAGATAAATAAGCAGCAACTATGGCTTGTATATAATATTGAAAAAGCTTCCACTTAAAGCCCTGGGGACACCATGACAACGTTGCTGCTCCTGAGTTTCAAAAAGAGACGGGAAATCAGAGAGAAAATGACTCTCTTTAAAGGATTTCCCTTCCCCTACAACGCTTACCTGGCATAACGTCATGCTGTAACTTTTCCACTAGTGAGAAGTGAGCAGTGTGAGCACGCGCACATCAATGTCCCTGCTGTTGCTGCAGTCCAGAAAAAAATGGACGGCCTGTGTCAGGGCACAAAACAGAGCCCGACAGAGACCTGTTTTGAGCCCCCCTGTAAAAAAAATACCAGTGCTCAGCACCGGTGAGACCCGGCCCACTTAAAGCCCTGCTCTCACACCCTCCACCAGTGACCACATACACAGGAATATGAATGACCATTGTAGCAAGGGGGAAAGAGGAATAGCATAAGAGAGAAACCAGAGGCACAGGACTCCACCACTCTGACTCATCACTTCTGTTGTTCAAGGATGTCTGCAGCATCTAGTGGATTTTTCCAAGGCAATGAAGATGTCTTAAGCAACTTGACACAGTAGGATTCTTGCTTAGTTGTAATAGAGTATGGACATACCTAGCAATTTCTTCGCTATACTTTGCTGATGATGTGGAACATGCAATTTTTGAAATCTAACCACACAAACAATAAGTATCTAAAATTCTATCAAAGACTTGAATAACCACCTCATGCTTACTCACTCTACACTCTCTGTGGAAAATGAGTTCTGGTTTCTACTTGACTCTTGATAACATAGCCAACAATATTCTGTTGCTGTTTAGTCTTGGCAGGTCGTTTGTTTATACAGTTTATTTGACATTCATGCATAACTTGAGCAACATTGCTTAATCTAAGAATCCTTCCTGTTCTGTCACAGGATAACCCTTAGCAAATGTAACAACTCCCGGTCTTAAAGTGTTTATATCAATGTTTAGAAAAAGTTTGATTCCATGAATAAGATGACTTTCTGAATACCCAATGTCATTCAATGCATATCACTGGGGAAGCAATGAAATCCAAGATCAGTGTATCAAGGTCCTGGCAGCAACAACATTTGACACAATTGGTTACTAAACACTCTCTGAGTCACAGCAAAAGTTGTACCTAGATATCCCAGATGGACGCCATCTCTCCAGAATAAGCAAAAGTTTATGGCCTGCTTGGGAATTTTAGTCCATTGTCGGAACACTGCCATGTAGCACATCCTCCTCACTCAGTCCACACAGCATCAACACTCCATGAAGATTGCTAGACTACATATGTCTACACCAAGCCTGTGTTCTTTGTTTTTTTCTATTCCCTACAATTGGTGAGAGCCAGAACAACAATTCTTTCGACTTTACATTATCTACACATTTTATCCAAAACCTCAGGCAAGTCTCTTCAAATACTCATTCTTTCAACTCACCCATACCTTCTACAAGCATATCCTACTATATATCACATTTTCCAACTTGTCTGTCTCCCATACTATACCTTCAAATAATTTTGAACTATCATTATTATTTCCTTTCCACATTTCCACAATTCTTCACTAATAGTTATTTGCACTTTTCTGCCAATCCTAAACACCATAACAAACTTTCCTTGATGAAACCAATCCATTATTCCCTAACACTTGACACATCTTACTTGCCAAGACAGTGTTGCCGTTAAATCCACAGCTGGCTTAGAAGTAGCAAAACAAAGGTATCTGGTGCCCAACATGTGCCTGTGGTCTAACTTCTGGATCTTTTAGTACACTTCCATACCAAACTATATTGAACATCTATTCAGATACTTCTGTGCCCCTGACTCAATAAATACATCTGACACAATGCCATCAATAACAATTTAAACAACAGGATACTTCCACTCCTTATCATACATACATATTCTTTCACAGATCATTTGTAGCAGTAGCAGAATTTTAATTATACTTCCTTGTAATTCATCTTCATCAGGGACCAAACTAACATTTGTTTTCTACTACACTGCATGATAAATTATGTCAAAATTTTATATGACAGTGCAAATACTCCAATACTGTTTGCCATCTCCACTGTCTCCACGGTTGAATTATTGCAATTTAGTAGCTTCTCTTGTCTTGTTTCTTTTTGTCTTGACACTGATCCAGCACTGAAAAAAAGGGCAATTTTACAGATCCTCTCTGCGTCGCAGACCCGTCGTCACTCTAACTCATTTACACACATATTCATTGGTGGGGCCCATAACACCAACACTCATACGTTTCTCTCACGAGTCTGCACACAGGAGGAATGATGATACGCTGGACATGTGGGGCGTACCTTATACCTATAGGGAAGAAAAAGTTATATTACAGAATATACATTTGCATCACCACCTATAGGATCCTAACCTTAACATCAAGGCACTCCACCACTTGGTCGACGGACCAATTAGTTGGACTGGTTGATGGTGATTTAGAACCAGCTAAAACACATTTAAGCTTCAGAATCCTCTCATCTCTTATTGGAAAAATCACAAGCTCATAATTTCTGTTAATCAAATTTTGTTTATCTAAATCTTGTTTGCAATTATAAAATTAGCATTTTAGTCAATCAAAGTTGAAATTTAGTCAAAAAACACAATGGCATGACATTTTATATTTACCTATTCTTGCTATCGGGGCTTTTCTAATTCAAATGACTCTGCATAAACCGAATTTTCTGCTCAATTGTCCTAATAAAGCAGGCCAAGGCTCAAAGTCCGGAAAAAGTTCTTTGCTCAGCACGTCACAGTCCCAAAGATCTCCAAAGGACCAGAAATCGTGCAAGCATCTAGCTCATCTGTCATCGCCTGTGGGGACGATAGGGGTGTGCGGAAATGGCAATCGTAGGTAGGTCTGTAACTCCTCCCTATTCTACTACCCTTTTTATAATAAAATTTGGGATAACATGAAACATTTCTTTGACCATGCTATAATCCGATTGGTCCATTTGAAGACATTTTTAACATCGTCCTTCTTTCCCATACTTTTGGTTCCCAAAGAAGTGTTAAGTCACTTCCTCGGTCCAGGACATCTCCGTGAAACATTGTATTTCTCCTGGTTGTGGATATTCATTGTTCTTGTATTGGTTTTTACTAACTGAAGTTTGGCAGTCCTCCATGTTCCTATCCTTGACCAGGAACACTGTGTTCTGACTTGAGGTTGCCTGGAGGGCTATGGAGCCATCCGAGTCTGCGCAGTAGACATCGCGCTCACGAGACGGTGGCCACATCTGAACTCCATTTGGATGTCAAGGTTTGGTAGGCCCAAATGCAAACTTAAGCAAAACAAACACAAAAAAGTAATTAATAAACAGAAATGAAGATTCTAATGTTAAACCCTCACTAATCCCTTTATGTATTAGTATTTTCCTAGTTTACAGCGACATTTAAAGCGATAAAACTCACCGTTCGGTCCAAACGGGAACACAAACGTCACAAAAGCAACATAAATCATGCAATATTCTATTACAACACGTACTACTATTAATAGGCGTACCAAAATTAGTTATCAGAGTTATTCTGCTATGCAAATAGCAAGGAGTCCCGCGTGTAATTTGTGTTTACCAAAAATTGCAAAAGGTTGATTAGTATAACACAGAAAACAGTTAATTCAAATTATAGTATAAGTCAATTAAGTAATTAGTATTTTCATGCAAAATAGAGGATGTATACAAAATGTTGCTTTACCTGCTCCATCACACCTCACAACCTGCTGATCACGTATTGGTTGCTCCGTAAAGTTCTTAAAAGCACATGAAGCAGGGAGAATCCTCAATGCTGCCACATAAATGTCTATAACTTTGCCAGGATGCAGTTCTCTAGAGACAAAATTGTGTATGTAATTAGTAAACTCTTCTGAACAGCAAAATGTCTGTCGCCTCTTTTTACTACCTCTTCATATTTGTCCAATTCTTCCCTTCTCCAGGTGGTGTTCCAAATTACTCTGCCCATCCATTTTCATACAAATCCTCAGCATGCACCTTTTCCTGCAGGGTGAAAATAAAATCTATATATTGTCCCCCAGATAACCTAGGAGGTATAAAACCAGTCTTTGCAAACTGCTGGCCGTTCATCTGATGTTTGTAGGAAAGATGGAGGGGGTATAACTGGTTTAATTGGTCCTCATTACAAGTGGCTTAGTAAACTGGATCCCTGTGCACACACCTGTTTGCGCAGGGATCACAAGTACAAGTGGTGCGATGTTTGTCGCACCTGGTAATTATTGGATGTATTAAAGATTGCATCCATCATTCTCCGCAACACCTTGAAAGCTCTGTGGTAGAATGCTGCTGAAGAGGCACGGTGCGGATAGCTGATGCAAACAGAATGAGTCAACGTCAAAGTGGCGTCTGACCTACACACCGAACGTCATCTAAAATCTGTCTGACCCACAAATATGGTACCAGCTACCAGAACATATCGCAATAATGTCAATTGGATGTATGCTGACTCACCACAGTAGACAGGTGAAAGTGTGAAGCGCATGCTCACCAACTGCCATGTAAGCCCACACTCATTTCCATGCTGCTGAAGATCTAGGACTGGTAATGTTTGCAAGGAGTGTGCAGGCGAACCTAACCAAAGAGCTACTAGACCAATTTGCATGCTTGTTCCAAGGCCTGGGGTAAATTAAGAAAGCACCAGTCAAGCTACACATTGACCCCTTCGATCACACCTATGGCACTACGACACAGGAGGATTTCCTTCCACCTCAGACCACTCGTAGAACAAGAAAGAAGACCAAGGAGTCATAGAAAAGGTCTCTGGACCCACACCGTGGATGTCCCCCATGGTGATAGCCGAAAACCCCTGACAGGCTGGGCATAGACATGCATCTCCCCAACAAAGCTATCAGGCGTGAACGTCACATCACACCAACGATAGACGACATAGTGGCTGACGTCAACGGGTCCCGCTGTTTTTCAAAACTAGACCTGAATGCAGGTTATCATCAGTTGGTCTTAACCAAAGAGAGCAGTTACATAACCATGTTCAGTACCCACCTTGGACTAAGGAGATATAAACGCCTCAACTTTGGGCTATCATCTGCAGTGAAGGTATTCTATGGCGCAGTGAGGGAGATCCTAACTGGTTTGCCAGGGGTGTTGAACGTGAGCGATGATATCCTCATCCACTCTGAAATTGCAGATGAGCACAACTGCCATCTGAGGGCTACACTAAAGCGTCTTCAAGACCATGGTGTTACCCTGCACAGGGAGAAGTGCCTCTTTTTCCAAAAACAGATAGAATTCTTCGGCTACCTGTTCAATCAGGAAGGCATCCCAGTGGATCCGCGGAAGTCCCAAGTGATCAAGGACGCCCCAGCCCCGGTGACAGTGTCTGAAGTACGAAGCTTCCTCGGGATGGCCACATACAGTGGCCGGTTCATCCCCGACCTGGCCACCATCACGGAACCAATTGGAAACCTCACCCGGGCCGACGCAATGTGGAAATGGGGGACCCTGGAAGAAACAGTAAACCAGAGAATTAAGACCGCCCTCCTCGATCACACCACCCTGCTGTACTTCGACCCTGCCAAGCAGACAGAAATACTAGTTGACGCTAGCCCCCTCAGGGCAGTACTAACCCAGTAACAGGAACCTGAAAGATGGCCAGCCCTGGCATACGCCAGCAAGGCACTCTCACCCACTGAGAGGTGCTATGAACAAATTGAGAGGGAAGCCCTGGCCATCCGTTGGGCGTGCCGTCACTTTCATTTATACATCTGCGGCCAGCCTTTTAGGATCATTTCAGATCACCAACCTTTAGTGCCACTGTTCAGGGAGTCAGCACCACACCCACCCCCGAGGATCGAGCGATGGACCATTGGACTCCAGCAATACAAAATGGAAGTGGCCTACTGCTCAGGTGCCAAAAATCCCGCCGACTTCCTCCCGAGACATCCGGCACCCCAAGAGGACCCAGGAGAAGAATCGGCTGTTGAGTGCTGGAAGCCCACCTGAACATGATTTCAATGATCTCGTGCCCAAAAGCCCTGACATTGGAGGACATTGCCACTGCTGCAGAAGGGAGTCCCATAATATCCAAAGTACGTGCAGCCATCCAAGGAGGACACTGACACCAATTCTTGCAATCTGCCAACGACTGGGCCGGGCCTGAAAGAGAGTGCCTCATGAAAATGTGGAGAATCAGGAACGAACTGAGCGTAACCCAAGGAGGGATTCTGCTAAGAGGATCCTGACTCGTCATACCGGCAGCCCTACAACATCAAGCAACCCAACAGACTTGTGGGGGACACCAAGGAGTTAAGAGAATAAATGCCCAGATTCGGGAATAGGTGTGGTTTCCGGGGCTTGAGGCTAAGGTGGAAGAAACCATGAAAAGATGCCCAGCCTGCCAGTTGACCAGCGCCTCGGAAAGACCAGCGCCCGTCCAGACAGAAGAGCAGGGCAAGGTCCCTTGGGAAAAGGTGAGCATCGATTTTGGGAGCTTCCCCCGACTGTCAGACAACCGTAGATCAACAGCTACTCCAAGTATCCCCTGGTAGAGGTGGTTAGCTCCACTGAATTCTCCCGGGTTGCCCCAGTGCTCGAGAAGACCTTTGCAATGTTCGGGTGCCCGGCGGAGATCTAGAGCGACAACGGGCCCCTGTTCCAAGGGAACAAATTCCACGACTTCATGCGGCAACACGGTGTACGACATCACCGCATCACCCCACAATGGCCACAAGCCAACGGGGAGGTTGAAAGGTTCATGAAAACCCTCAACATAGCCATGCGGATCGCCGTGGTGGTTAATGCAGACCCTGAGTGACATTTACAACTATTCCTAGGATTGTATGAGCACCCCCCACAGCACCACCCGCTGTACAATGTGGGCGTTGATGTTCAACGGTGTCCACCGCAACACCCTCCCTGTCTGCGCAGGGTGGACCCCACCTCCATACCGTGAGGAAGACGTCCTCGAGCAGAGAGAGAAGCAAAACATTGCCGCCAGCCGGGCCCAGAGGGCAGCGCCCAAGGAAGTACGAAGAGGAGACACCGCGATAATGAAAGACAGGAGGCCAGGAGGAAAGTTCTCAACCAGGTACAAACCGGGCCACTGGACGGTGGTCGGTTTAAAAGGAACCATGGTAACTATAGCGAAGGGAGGAGAAAAAGTGACCCGGAACATCTCCTGGTTTAAAAGGGTGCCTAAACCTCCCTCCACCATGGAAGCCGATAGTATCCAGGACGCCGGCGAAAGCAACGGAAAAGAGCAAGAGGAACTGCTTGTGAGTTACGTGCTGCCAACAACCCTTACGGCACATAGCGAAGTGTACCAGTAGTCTGAACCAACGACCCCTGAGACCAGTGAGGCAACGGCGACAACCTCTGAGCGACCAGAATCCCGTCTTGTGGCTCGGGGTGGTCACCCCAGGGACAGACTGAGGGAGAACCCCAGACCAATCTTCCCCCTGAAAGACTGTGCATGCCAAGTAAGGAGACAGCGGGCTCCCAGCAAAAGAAAAAGAGACTGAGTTGGGATGGGATGTAATGAGTGAGCGGTCTGGTGGATTGTCCCACCCGTGGCCGGATATGTCACACCCACGCTCACCTGCCCACGGGTTGAGCGCGCATGAATAAAAGGAAGGGGCGTGCCCGCTCCGGGGCAGTCAGCACCCTGATTGTATCCTTGTGTTGCGTCATTTTGTTTGCTAGCGCGCACACCAGTTGGCACGCCCACTGCGGGGGTGAACAAGGCTACATGTAACAGTGAAATGCAGACACCTATTTATGTAAAGGAAAGGCTTTATTTTCTTTTTTGAGTAAAATACTGTTGTGGTTTACTTGCTTCTTATACACACCAGTACAAGAGGGGGAAGGGGGAATTTTCTCCTTCTGGGAGACACAGTGTATTGTGCACAATCTGGGCATCTAGGGAAGAAACATCTATGAGAGCATTGATGAGATGCAATACACTAAACCCTGGGGTTTCCCACGGGAGGAAACTAGAGGCTACGGGGTATTCAGGGTGAGCTGGCCTCCTACCTAAACATGTATACACAAAAGAAGCTACCCTAAAGGAGATGACCGGGAGTTTACAAGATACTTGGTGGGGTACCAGGCATCACAAAAAAAGTGAAGGGCTGTCCTCACACACCACTAGGTGTCATTCTTCATCATTGTAAAAAAACTACAGGAGCATAAACCCATAAACCTAGTTGAGATTAGGGTAAGTGATTGAGTAAACAACAAGAGATCTCAACAGGTCTCATTCAGAAGCAATTATACATGCATGTCAATAACATTGCAAGCAAAGAAGGAAGCCTCTCAGACAAGGAAAATATTTTTTAGCAAAAAGCAGTCATGTATTAAATACAATTTGTACAAAAGGGAGAGAAAGGTATAAACAAGTCTTCAAAGAGGAAAGTTACAGTTATATCAGCACTGTAGGCAGAATCAATTCGCATAAAACAATCCGAAAATTGTACTTGGTGCTGGGAAGTGTACGAGACATATAAAGACAGCGACACAAGTGACAAAGTGAGGTCAGCAAGGGGACGGCGCAAGGTGAAGTGAAGGTGAATATATACAATATAATACAGTCGGCGGTTCTAATCTCAATTATATCAATGCAATTGAATTTTATCCATTTCTTAGAACCATAAAACAGGGTGGTGCCATCAATTAGGCTGACAGGTCGACGGCGTTTCGTTCCCCACGATTTGGGATCATCATCAGGACCGGATTTTGAAATTCAAACAGTACTGAGTGGTATAAACACCGAATCGGTAATGATGACTGGCTTCCCATTGATTCCTATTGGCCTCCAGGCCCATAGGAATCAATGGGAAGGTATGCCCCATTACCGAATCGGTAAATACCGATTTCATATTTTCCGACTTTTTCCGAATCGGTAAAATTTACCGATTCATTACCTACATCACATTTACCGATTCATAAATACCGAATCGGTAAAATTCGGTATTTATGAATCGGTAAATGTGTTGCTACCTACATATGGCCCTTTGTCACTTGTGTCGCTGTCTTTATGTGTCACGTACACTTCCCAGCACCAAGTACAATTTTCGGATTGTTTAATGCGAATTGATTCTGCCTACAGTGCTGATATAACTGTAACTTTCCTCTTTGAAGACTTGTTTATACCTTTCTCTCCCTTTTGTACAAATTGTATTTAATACATGACTGCTTTTTGCTAAAAAATATTTTTCTTGTCTGAGAGTCTTCCTTCTTTGCTTGCAATGTTATTGACATGCATTTATAATTGCCTCTGAATGAGACCTGTTGAGATCTCTTGTTGTTTACTTAATTCTTCATCATTGGCAGCCCTTGCTCTCTAGAAACTGCATTTGGTAGAGAGCGGGCCGAAACCTGGAGACAGGGAGGCACTTCTAAATCTAAGTGGGGGCCCTTGAAAGTGAGTGGTTTTAAAAAACGATGTAAAAGCCACAATACATTTATTAAACTGGAAATTACTTGGTATTAAAATAAAGTGTGGGGAATGGGGGAGTTAGTACCCCATCACCACCGTGATTGTAGTCGTTGGCATGTTTCTGCCTAAATGGCCCTAAGGGTCTGCGGCATCAATCAGGATGGGAGAAAAGTGGGCTCCTATCTTACCAAGGTTGGTTCGAAATTATCACTGGGTAGGGTGACCTATGTCAACCTCTAACTGTATGAGTTTCTTTAAACCTGTAATGCAAAATGAGATTGCAATCAGAGAGATATCAGAATCTATCTGGTTAGTATCCGGTCAGAGCACAATAAATATTACAAATCATGCATATATATAGTGGCTATTGAGTGTGAAACACGTGTCACTGCAAACGTGAGACACACAGTACTTTTTAAACATTAGTGTAAGACCAGCTCACGACCTTATCCCAATGAAGGCTCCTAAATACCCCATGGGAAGCGGGTAAAAAAAAGAGACCCCTGTAGTCATACTCTGGAAGAAAATTAAATTGATTGGGAGATAAACATACATTCAGTATTTCTTTTGGAAGTTGGGTTGACTACAGACAAGAACTCATCCACACCATCATTCATACTCTTACTTCCTCAAGGTGCGTTTCTCGCAGTCTGCCTAGGTGTGTTAGCTCCTCTTCCCCGATGTAGAAAGGAGAGGGGCGAGAACGTTACCTTATATAGGTCATCATAATTGCTTAATTAGTTGCACGCGAGCTGACAAGCTTGTTCATGGCATTTCCGGTGTTCGGGCGGTTGCCTAAAGGCTCCATGCAATAAAGTGCCTGATGTTCGCGTCATGTGGCCCTTTCGGCTGCTTGTCGTAATTGCAGCTGAACCGATGCACATGTGTGAGCCCCGGTGTCCCACACGGGACTGCCTGGGCCTCGCATCAGCTGTGCGCCCCAATTAGCATTAAGCCGCTGCACGTGTGCAAGCCCCGGTGTCCCGGCGGGGACTGCCTGGGCTTCGCATCACTTCCCGTCATTTCCCTTCAGGGTAGCATTAATGAGATACCTATTGGAAACAGTCCTACCAAGTCTAACGCATCTTGCGTTAAAGGAACACTTTGCCAATAAAGATCCGCATCCCCGGCCCACATCTCTAACAAGCTTCTCAGCTGATAGCATGTTCTGTCGGCGTTAATACTTGTTTGTGTTGCCACTTTCTGGCTGTTAGGGGGAAGAGAGGTTCAGTAAGCACTTATGCCTTATTGAGCAGTTATCCATCTACTCCCTCCCCCTTTTTAAGGATTGTCATTCCCATTTTTCTTTTTACCTTGGACTGGTAGACCCCTTTCCTAGTGCCTGCCATATGCACACAGTGGCTCACCAGCGTTAATGTTTTAAGGTTTATTCCATTTTACCCTCGACCCGCTACCTGCTATAGGTGCACACATTCCAGCATTCATATTCATTCCATTTCTCCCTGGACCCCCTTGCGTGGCACAGGTGCAATGCACATCAGCATTCATTTCTTAGGGATTATTCCATTTCCCCCTGGGTCTCCTTGCCTGCCATAGGCGCACACCAGCACTCATTTTTAAGGATTATTCCATTTCCCCCTGGGCTCCTTTGCATGCCATAGGCACACACCAGCCTTCATTTTTTAAGTAATATTCTATTTCCCCTGGACACCCCTGCCTGCCGTAGGTGCACAACAGCATTTATTTTTAAGAAATATTTAATTTTCCCCTATCCCCCTGCTTGCCGTAGGTACACAGTACACAATGGCAGTACTTTTTTAGGGATTATTCAATTTTCTGCTGCACCTACCTGACTAGCACAGGTGTCTCCCTTAGATGCACATATATCAAACAGTTACATCAGTATAATGTTATCCTTATTGAAAATTAAATGTTATGGTAGTGTGGCGTCACTTTAGAATGGATACACAATAGTCGTTAATTATTTAGGACAATAAGTAACCAGACTAAATTACATTGTCTTTACTATGAATAATTCAAACTGCAAAAATTCCACCTTTCACTAAATGTTTTTCTTGCTGGTTTGCTTTTAGGTGCACAAGAGACATTCACCTGCAGTACTGCCAGACAGAAGGCTTGTACAAAGTAAATTAACCACAACACGCAATGTGAGTCCACCAGTCTTTTCCATTTGTGCAGCTAAATGCCACTGCCAACTGACAGCTTCAAGATGGCCCCAAAGAAAGGTGCCTCCAATTTCTGGAAACTTACTGTGCCTGCTGCACTTCTTTCTGGGTAGCAAGCTGGGAGCAACACTCATTGACGACAGCGCCACCCCATGTAATATTCCATATAGGTACCATAATATAGGGCCGGTAACTTCATTACCCTTCACCTATATTCTTCCCTACATTACACTTGTAACGGTTTACAGGGACTGACCTTTTACCTAGATACAACACTGCTTTCAGAACGTGGGTTTTCCCTAGTTTGACATCTCATACATTATGCATGAGGATTCTCGGAAGCACAGCAGGACTACCATCTCAGGACTACCATCTCCTGTATAATATCTATGTATAAAGTTCATGCCCGACGTCATCCTTAGGCCGACACAGTAATACAGCAAGGTAGGACCCCTGGGGAGACCTATGGGTAAATATACATCACATCTTGCTAAGATAGAGAGAGGAGACCGAGTCTTCCCGGCCAACACACTGACCAGAGACGCTGAGGTTCCTACATGCAGACACTCCAGCTCGCAGTTGTCTAATATCCCTCGCGGGGTGTCCAACTCAAGACCAAGATGGGCTCCCATAGTCTCTCACTTCAGGTAATGGGTTTGACTAAATCCTAGAGGGATTCTTGGCTTAACACCTATATACATGCTAGGTACATGTAGGTACATCTAGTTAGGGGAGCATCATAGGAGTATGCATATTTTTATCATGTGTTTTATATACTCGTATGTACTCATGATTATTGTAAGATGGTAGAGCTATTCCATCCATTTACCTTTATAGTACTGATAATCATTTATATCATATATTGTCTAACGGTTGTTGCAGCTCATCTATTCTACACCAGAATATCAATTGTTCAATAAATACTTATTGAAAACGCCCAACCTGTTTATTCTGTGTATCTCTCTGAGAGAAGCTAAGTAGGCACGAGTGACAGAGCGATAAATAGTATATTGTTTCCACAGTCCTGAGGTATCCGGGTTGTCATGTTCGATGGTTGCCAAGAACTATTCTCTCCTTGGTAAGAGGAGATTCTAGTGGCACTGTGAGCTAGTTGGTGCAAAAGGCCAACATACCCGGTGGGGGTGTTCAGAGTCATTCTGTCACCAATCCTACAGTGTATGCTGTCCAAACGCGCAGATCCTGTAAAACTATTATAGGAGCTACATGACATGGCACCCAACGTTGGATGGGTACTTATTTAACAGTAGAATCTGAGTAGTTCAGTCATGCTATTCTCAGAAATTCCCACTCTCACAACACCAGAGACGACTGGAGTGGGTGGGCACAAAGTCCGCCACAGCTGGGTAGACGAAAATACTATTTATTGTCTGTTGGTTAATCAAGCTTGAAGGACACAGTGTTCCTGAAAATTGTGCAAAACACCTCTTCTTGGTTCCCTTGAAAAGTTATAACTTTTTTTTATAAACACAATGACTAACCAGGTCTTAGACCCACTAGAACAGCCATTACCACTCTCAGAAGATGAGGAAGATGCAAATGAATAAATATTGTGGCAAATGACAGAAATGCAGTCACTCTGAAACTGCTTGCGCATGGTCTAACACCTAGGGGTAGCGTAGTAGCTTTCGGGATTGAGGTAAATGAATCATACAGAACAGAGGTATTTAATTCATGGGTTACATTCCCAGCAGCAAATGCAAGAACAAAACATGTCATTTCTACACAGAAGACGTACCACCAGCACAATATTATTCGTATGAGGACAATGAAGTTCAGCTCACGTACCAGTAACAGATATACTGGTTTAAAGGCACCCTCCCCCATACAAGAAATAGAGTAAGGCTCGGCTCGCTTGGAAGAGAAGGAGCGACATGGTCAATATTAGCGGCCTATACACCACATCCTGACATTGAATCAATGCCAGGAGGAGACTTACTTCTACTTCACAAAGAGTTCATTAAAAGTTACAGAAACATGACGCAGTTTGTCATGGGGACACTTACAATCCAGCCGGCAATGGTTACAACAAATACAACTCCAATTCAAAATACAGCAACTAAATTAACACCACAAACGTTACACGCAGTAATGGGTAAAAAAACGGCAAAACATGAACAAAGGCCATTTTGGGTAGATCAGAAAATAACACAGCTAGAAGCAGTATTTCTGAATACTAGCCCATATGAAAAAAACAGAATGCTGACAATCTGCTTGCCCATGGGGACACCACAGATTGAGGATTGTACCTCTTGGGGTACAGTTTGTGCTGCCATATATACCTGAACTCATTGTATCTCATCCTTAGCAGTGGTACCTGATGTATTGAGACAAATACAAAATGAGTACAGGGCAGAACCTGCTCTGAACTTAGGGATAAAATTAATAGGTAATAATGCCCAGGTATCAGTTATAACAGCAAATATTAAAGGGGAGGCAGCATCGGTGGCTATTCGCCAACGCCTAAGGGAGTACAGTCCTTTACAACAGCAGCACAAACTACCTAAAATAATTGAAACTGCATATGCAGAATTAGGCAGGGATAGTTGGGTGGAAAAGTATTAAAACCACAACTGATGGGTAGTCCCGAAAAGGATACCATCAAGCAGACACCTGTGTCATCAAAAAAGAATAGAGACAATAACAAAAAACAAAAAGTTAAAGAAAACCGATCTCAATCCAGAGGTAGATCACCTCCACAGGAGCCCTCCGAAAGGAGGTATAACCTTAGGATTAGGGACAATATTAGAAAACCTTACAGGTATCAGTATATTGATACACGTTCCTCTCGTTCCTTTCAGGGTTCAACGAAAAACTCCGAGAGGGAAGGACGGTCAGACAGACAAGAAGAGCGTACAAAGTCCAGAGACAAGCAGCAAGCTCAAGAATATAATTCCAAAAAAGAAGTTAAACAAAAACAAAAGCTACAGTTCAAAAAGAAGAAGGTTGCAGGTCTAAATGTCAGACATGCCCAGAATTCTGAGGACTCGACTGCTGAATGGGGAATGGGCTCTGACGATGCTAGACAGTGCGGCAGAATTGACAATAGCTCGCCAGAACCTGATGGAATTTCTGGTGACAGTGGACTTGACTGATTATCTACATGGTGGAAACACCTGATGCTAGGGTAAGTGTCCCACATAAATTGTATGAAATAACACTCCAGATGGAGGGGGACAAATGCAGGACAGTTAGAGGTCTCTTTTGGGAGAGCCTGACGTTTGGCTATGACATTTTGATAGCTGAACAAGATTGGCCGCCAGCATTCATCATAGATTGCCCTAGGGGAGAAACAGTAATACTACCCACATTTTCCGACTCTGTTCCAAAATATCTAAAATATACATATGCACAGGAGTGGGCGGTAGCCCTAGCTCCAGCATTATACAAAAACCATGTTGGATGGGATGAACTTTATACACTCGGTATTTGGAAGCATATTTGGAGGGCTACTGCTGATCCTGTTTCTAATAGCAGGTATCCTGATTGTCATTTTTCTGCTACGCAATGGATGTCCCTGTCACCAAGGAGATGAAAACAGTACTCCTGGAGCGAAAATACCGTGGTCACATGGTACAACATCTAGGCACACTTCATCTAAGGGAACTAAGTGCATCTTGGTTCTTGTCATTTAGACCAGTCTGGATGGACTGCATCTTACCTGTCTTCCGATGCCTGTTTTGCGGAGAAGAATGCGTGTTAGATCTCTGTCTGACACTCCCATCATGTTCGCAACGGACGTTGATGCTTTGCTGGACCCAACAACGGCCCATGAACTGCAATGTCCCCAGCGTATTCCAATGTTGATGGCGGCATTCCTAGAGCCATCACAGGTAGTATCAGCTCCTGTTGGTATGGACATCGGCTCCTCCTCTGACACCAAGACCTTGGATGGCGCACAGGCTGCCACCCCATCTGTTGTGGAAATTACGAAAGATCATCTGTGCTCAATTGACATAATCTGTGAGGTTTTACAGGCAGAGGCAGGCAACGAGAATGTTGCGTCCACCAGCCAGGACACAAACATTTGACTCATTCGGCCCGTCGTCTGCTGGGAGAAATTTGACCTTTTTTTTTTGCGAAACAAACTGAAAAATTGGAACTCCATAACAAAACATTCTTTTGAGCATGCATGTCTTACAAATGCTTAAAGTAGTTCAAACTGTACCTTCGGACACATTAGGACTTTGGCTTGAGTGACACTTTCCTTTTTACATTTGTAAGAATTGTTTTAGAACTTTTTAAACATTGTTTTTAACACAACAAGAAACTAATGTTTTAACCATTTGCGTACCAGCATCTAGTCAGCCTAGTAGTACATTTAGAATTTAAATATGTCGTTCATTCGGAAGAGGAGTGGGTGTTATATTCCACATAGGTCCCATAACATAGGCCCCGGTAACTTAATTACCCTTCACCTTTATTCTTCCCTACATTACACTTGTGATGGTTTACAGGGACAGACCTTTTACCTAGATACAACACTGCATTCAGAACGCGGGTTTTTCCTAGTTTGAAATCTCATACATTATGCATGAGGATACTCGGAAGCACAGCAGGACTACCATCTCCTGTATAATATCTATGTATAAAGTTCATGCCTGACGTCATCCTTAGGCTGATACAGAGAGGTAGGACCCCTGGGGATACCTATGGGTAAATATACATCACATCTTGCTAAGATAGAGAGAGGAGACCAAGACTTCCTGGCCAACACACTGACCAGAGACGCTGAGGTTCCTGCATGCAGACACTCCCGCTCACAGTGGTCTAACATCCCTTGTGGGGTGTCCAACTCGAGACCAAGACAGGGTCCCATAGTCTCTCACTTCAGGTAATGGGGTTGTCTAGAGGGATTCTTGACTTAACACCTATACACATGCTAGGTACATGTAGATACATCTAGTTAGGGAAGCATCGTAAGAGTATGCTTCTTTTTATCATGTGTTTTATAGACCCGTATGTACTCATGATTATTGTACGATGGTAGAGCTATACCATCCATTTACCTTTATAGTACTGCTAATCATTTATATCATATAAGGTCTAACGGTTGTTGCAGCTCATCTATGCTACACCAAAATAACAATTGTTCAATAAATACTTATTGAAAACACCCAGCCTGTTTATTCTGTGTATCTCTCTGAGAGAAGCTAAGTAGGCATGAGTGACAGAGCGAAAAGTAGTATATTGTTTTCACGGTCCTGAGGTCATGTTCGATGGTTGCCAAGAACTATTCTCTCCTTAGTAAGAGGAGAATCTAGTGGCACTGTGAGCTAGTTGGTACAAAGGCCAACATACCCGGTGGGGGTGTTCAGAGTCAGTCTGTCACCAATCCTACAGTGTATGCTGTCCAAATGCACAGATCCTGTATAACTATTATAGGAGTTACACAACCCCCAACCTAACCCCAAACTCTAGTCTCCCAGCAAGGCAGCCACTGCAATCACGACGATGAGCAGTGAGCCTGAATTGGATTTGTCTTAGCCGCAAACTAGAACCCAATCGTCTCAGGAAACTGAGGAAAGTGAACAACAGGAGCCACAGTCAACAATAGTAGATCTTCCTGAAGTAGGAGCAGAACAGAAGGTTGAGCTTTCTGCTGAGCAAGATGTACCTATGGTTGAACCATTGACTTCCAGATCGCCAGCAAAGAAAAAAGAAGGGTGTTCCACCATCTTCTCCTAGTCCCCCTTCTGATGATCTAGACATGGATTCAACCTCAACTGGGGCTGAGATACTCCAGGAGAGACCAGGGAAAAGGAAAGTTCCTGAAAGCCTTACAATTATGTAAGGGCATGAGGATGATGAGCCAGTCATTGTCATGGAAGCTGGCTCAGAGGATACGGACTTTATCCCATTTGAAGAACCTGCTCCGAGGGATGTGGTGCTGGTACCACCACCATCACCAATGACCGCTTCCATATTTGTAAGGCCCTCACTGAGACCTGCATCCACCACTACCTCAGTTGAAGTAAGCACTGCAGAGAGGCAATCGACGACACACCCACCTACCTACCTACAGTTTTTCTACAGGTATTGCAGTGGCTCACTAAGAATGCTCTCCGCCTTAGTTTGGGACTTCTTTATGATTAGGAAGCTGAAGGATAACATTGCAATATGTTCCATTTGCAAGTGAGTGTTCATCGGGGTAAGCCTGGTACACACTATGGTACTAGAGGCCAAACGATCCATATAATATGAACAAACATCACTCAATCCCGTAGGAGGCACACCTTAAACAAATTGCTGAAGGTGATGGTGATGATGAAAGTGGGGAATCAGCCCCTACCCCAGTGGAAGGTGAAGGTGAAGGTGATGAAGAAGAAGAGGGTGGCATCTTTACTCCTAGCAGCCCTGTCCCCAACAGTGCACCGGTATCACCCGCCTCAGTAACCTCAAAATTGCACACAGTCACTGCTCCAAGATGCACATTGAGTCTACCACCTCCTGGTTCTCTCTGGACGTCGCCTGTGTCAATAGCACCACAAAATAAATAAATCCAAGCTACAGGCATGTTTAGGCAGGAGGGACCCCATGAAAGCAACCACCCAATGGCACATTTGTCCAAAGGGAAGCTGGCTAAAATATTAGCACTGGACCTCCTCCCTTTTTCTTTAGTGGAAAGAGTGGGGCTTTTAGAATAGGTGGCAGCTATGTGCCCAAAATGGAAGGTTCCTAACCAGACCTATTTTGTCAGAGTTGCTGTTCCAGCACTCCATCACGGTATGCCCCCTCCCCCAAGCGCCTTGAGACCCTCCGGGTGAGTAGCGCGCTATACAAATGCTTGATTGATTGATTGATTGATATGCTGCAATTCAGGTGAGTACTGTTCACACTATCCACCTGACGACAGCCATGTGGACCAATTGTCAAGCAACTGATTAGATGTGTATCACTGCATACTGGATCTCTTTTGTGGGGGTTATGTAACAGCTATTTACAGGTCTCAGCACTAAAGAAACTTTTAAGGGCGTTTTAGCGGCATGCAACAGTATCCATGTCCACCGAATAGAAATCCCATACAGCTGCAAACATTTTGGAAGACTTTATCAGCAAGGTGTTTGAATGGCTGCGACACAGAGGTCTCAGAATTAGATTTTGTTTCCTAGGACAATGGCAGTAGTATAGTTAAGGCCATGATAGATGGTGACTGTTTCAAGATCCTGTGTTTGGTGCATTGCATGAACCTAATTGTACAAGACTTTCTCAAAAAAGAAGACATAGTTAGCAACATACCACCTACAGAAGAATTTGTACTTAGTTCAGCCATTCTTTTAAAGCCCAGAAGTAATTGAGGATTGTTCCGTGTGCTAATAGAATACCAGTTAAAGACCTTATACAGGAGGTGCCAGCACATTACATGTTGCAACATCTGTTGAGCAGTACAAACTGATCAATGACTATGTCATTCAAAGAGGAGGGGATACAACTGGGAAAAGCAGCATGACCATGGAGGTGGACAAATGGAGCCTAGTCAAATGCCTGAGTCAGATGCTAGTACCTTTTGAGGTTGTCACCCCGGAAGGCAGCAAAGAGGACAGAACAATGAGCCAAGCTATCCCGCAGGTATGGACGGCAACAGAGAAGTGCATGTCTTGGTTGAGAGCTTAATATTTTGCTTGACTGTTAATCCAAGGCTGCAAAGAGACATTGTGTCATCCAAAGAGTACATCTGTGCCACAATGCTTGATCCAGGGTACAAAAAATAATGGCCATTCCTTTTTCTGACATGGATGTTTCACTATACAAGACGTGAACTGTTGATCAAGTGAAAGACCTTGAAGAAGAACAGCTGGAAATTAGAGTCCCAGGCAGAAGTTCTGGGGTGCAGCCTTTAACTTCCAAAGAGGGCGGTGAGCAGTCATCACCAGCAACAAGAACCCCAGTAACAACAACTACAGGAACAGAAGAATTGAACTGAACCTCTGCATTGGCTTGGTATAAAGTAGCAGGTCTTAAGTCAAGTGCGAGGCAAAAGCAGAAAAGGTTGAGCAAGAGGCAGCACTAATGACCATTCAGATGATGTTCTAGGACTGCATGTCCCAAAAGAGGTCATAGGGATCAAAACCCATTGGTCTATCATATGGGAAGATGCACCAATGGCCAGAGCTCAACAGACTGGCAATAAAGTATCGAATTGGTCCGGTAACCAGTGTGTCTGCTGAGCGTGTGTTCAGTGCAGCTGGAAGAGTTGTCATAGTAAGAAGGAACAGTCTCTCGCCTCAAAATGTTGAGATATTACCATGGTCAAAATGAACCAACAATTCATACCACACAATTACACTGTTCCTGAAATACCACAGGAAGTGGAAGAGGATGAAGGCGAGTGGTCAGACTCAAGTTAGCTGACCAGCTCTGGGAGAACGACCTGAGTTTGAGGACAAACTCCACTTCCCTGAGTAGGCCACAATGTAACTTTTTAATAATTTATTGTCTAACTGATTAGTGCTTTACTGAAAAAAAAAGATATAGTTAGAGAAATATTATATATTTTGTTTGTGTCTGACTTATGCAGCCCCACCATTTTTAGGCACATGTATGGATGGATTGGAGTTGGGCCAATGTGCAGTGAAGAAGCCTACCCATTCCCTTCAAGAAAATTGGAGACAATGCCTGCCTCCGTCCCATGCCTATCCTTCTTTTTTTCATCTCCTAGTAGGGCTGCACTAGTAAAGATTATTTGAGTTACAAGACTGCCAATGTGTTGCTTGCGTCAAAGAGGAGATACAATTGTGTACTTGTGGATTGAAACATGTAACTTTTGTACTAATGAGTGATGTGTTACTTGGTAGATTGTGAGTGAGGATTGATCATTCATGTGGTGGCAGACAGTGAGGGGGGTGTTCAACTAATTTGTAAACTTGATTTTGATCATTTGCAATGTTTGGGGCCTGATGGATGATCTTTTTTTCCTGAAGGTGATCGGCCCTTTCACACTGTGTGAGATTTACTTACACGGTCCACTCCTTTATTCTGGTTCAGAGACCAGACCAGTCACTTTAGTTAACAAACTCAAATCTACAATAAATACTCAAATTCTGTTTCTCTTCTTTTTCTTCAATAGCAGTGCACTATAGGTCTATCTCACTCGGGTCGGGACAGAGCAGTACTGATTCATTACTTGGAGTCAGCAAAAGGATGGAAGGACTCAGTGTGGGACTACCTCAACAGCCAGAAGACGGAAGTTATTTATTTTATTTAGTTGGGAAATGCTACTGAGTGTGTGTGCTGGCTCAAATGTGAAACTCCTCCTATGTGGGTGTGGGCAGGGGGCCTGTTGCTTGTAACTAGAGACAGACTTGTGATGTCACATCATCACATGACGCACACGCTTGGCTAAATGTTATGATGACAGTTGTGAGATTGATCAGCTACTTTACTGTGATTGGTTGTAAATTGCTCTCACTTCTCAGTTAATTGATCACACTTGAGTCATAAAATGAATGATTGCAGCAGCCTATGTTCTTGCTCTGCCTCTGAGTATTGGTACACTCTTCATGGAGCTTACCGTTTGTCCTTCTCCTTGACTCTACAATATTGTTTCTGTTTTACAGTCCACAAACCTTCTCTTCTCCTGCACGAAAGGTGAAAATTCCATAACATTCCTGCTTACCTTACTGGACCAGTTCAGCTAGGCACCAAAGACAGACATTCCGAGAATAATGCATATGCACCACCCAATTTGGCATTTATATACAGTATCATTTTTCTTTATTAATTGTTAAAACTGTATTGGTTCACTCCTGCATAATTTGTATTTTTCAAACCTAGATAAAAGAACATTTAGATATAACTTGGTCCGTTTATCTTTGTAACACCTTTTCCCAACTCCAATTTCCTATCCATTCATCAAAACCCTAACCCCCTTCCCCCTGTGTCTTTTATTGAGGTGTGACTTAATTTACACCAAGAACTGATCGCACACATGGTGAGGCGGATGTGGTGAAAGTGACACTAACTCACTGCGGGATCTTTTATTACCTGAGCAATAGCCCACACCAGCCCCACTTACTCACCCACAAATAAAAGGGATATATATTTTAGATATATAACATCATTAGTCAACATCATCATTCAGGCCTTGTGTTGCGTAAATGCTTAACCTGGTCCACTCTTGACTCTGAGTCCACTTCTCCTGACTCAAGGATTTTGAAAGTTAAGTTTTAATTAAATACTAGCTCCCCATTGTTTAGAAGAAGTTATTATTGCTAGATTTTGTTATTATTTCAGATCTTCTTTGTTGTGTCATGGTTGTAGCTTGGTCTCAGTCATTGTAAAGTTATGATATAAATATAACTCACTAACTCTGAGTTATCTTTCAATCTAGTTGCCTGTGATGGATACCTTTTTGATTAATCCTACAGTTGAAGTTCATCTGAGTTGGAGTGGAACCTCACATGTGATGCCTTCCCTGTTAGCGTGCTAGCCTGCTATTACTACCCCTGTCATTAAGAAGGCACCTTGAGAAACCCTGCAGTAAAATTTTGGAATCTTGAGAGAGGTAACAGCCATCTCTTCATCTATTCAGGTGAGAGTACTATGGAGTGAAGTGAATGAGTTTAAGTAGTAAGTAACTAACTTCTACTGCAGATAAGTAAGTTCTTGTTTATCTAGGTTGTTGTAGGCAATGGCAGCATACCCCCCTAATGGTCAATATATTTACAGAGGGTAGTAGGATATGGGTATAACTAACTATAACAAAGTAGTATACATGTTGATAAGCAGATTAAAAAAAACATGCAGTGCAAAAAGGCAGCAGTGCAAAGTAATAGTAAAACGCAAAAAACTATTTCAGGCATAAAGTATAAGAATAATTGTTCCCTTTACTTTTTCTTATTTTCAAGTTAAATAATTATATAAAACCCACCCTCTCCACCCACAACAGGCCCACCCCTCTCCTCAAATGAATCACCCCGTCCCCAACCAATGTCTAAAGAAAACTAGTCCTCACTCCAAAGTCCCGGTCCCTTCCCAATTTACACCCTCTCCACAAACAACAAACGCCCTTCCCACCAAAACAAAAAATAAAAAAGGGCTTCAGAAGAGGGCATCATCAATGTGGGGCTGGGGTCTTCCCACTTCCTGTTCAAAGCTTGCTACCTGCTGGCGAAGCTGCACCAGCTCGGGCAGCACGTGGTGTTGGAAACGGTCTGGATAGGGGCAGCAACAGTGGGGTTTCGGGCAGCTCCTAACGGCGCAGACGATGTTGAGGCCCGCATGGAAGTGCTGGTGGCTGTTTGGAAGAACCGACCGCCCAATTATGACTTTGGTGGTCAGACTGCCCTTGCACTGGTGCCAGGGAACCGTCATTCCCTGGCAGTGGTGTAGCCGTCAGAGGCTAATCAATATGCTGGTGGTGCTGTTGTGGCACCGCCATGCATATTACGAGTTCAGGACCACCAGCGGTGTCATGGAGGTCTTTCCTCCATGAAAAAGCTAGCAGTCCTGAAACAAAGGGGGCCCTATATGGCACCTTGTTGCCCCTGTGCATGGGAATGCATGCAAGGGGGCACAACATGTGCCCCCTTGTGTCCATGCACCCCATTTACAGTTACAGTACATGCCGTGCAGAAACTGTTTTTGGTGATCCCATTGCAGTGCACATTTTCAGAGGCACTGACATGGGTCCAGCAAAATCAGCATGCCAGACACGAGGAAACTCGTAATCTGACGGGTGGTACTACCAGGGGTTTGGCGGTGTGGGAGCTGTCTGCACCCACACCGTCAAACTTCGTAATCAGGCCCTAAAACTTTACCACCTACCCAAAGGAGGTGGTAAGCCATTCCCAGGTGGCTATTTGGGAATGTTAAAATAAAATATTTTTAAGAGTAGTCAGTGTTCCCATTTTACTTTAAGAACAACTAATTACCTTTAAAAAAATGCTTTATTTATAAGTAACCATAGATATGGTGGTCTGCTGACCCCAGCCTGCCAATATTCCTATGAGGGCTGTCATTCTTAATGGTTCACAAATTTCAATCTACCTCATTCTGTCAGGATCTAGCCTTGGCGCCTACCTGAACTACAATTCCCATGTACAACGGGTTTTTAACTACATTTCCCAGAAGCCCTTGCTGGATGACCGGATATAGCGAGACACGGCTGTTGGGGAAGTGTTCGTGATTTTGTCGAACTCAGCGGGATCGGTTGCTCTCGGGTCTGGAGTCTTTCTTGGCAGCGATCTTGCAGAGAAGCGTGAGCAGGTTCCCAGCGTCCTGCCCTGGTATCGTTATAGTGGGGTGACCTAGTGCGCTTGATTTGTTCAAAGAGCGGAACGCTCTTGTATGTACTGAGGAGCCAGGCGGGTACGCCGTGGAGCTAGAGCGGCGGTCTGGGCCGTTTGTTTCCATTAAGAGGGAACTGCCTTGTTTCCTTATTTCCGGATTTTCTAGTTTGTTTTATGCAAGTGGCGGAGTGCTGGGGGATCCTCCGCACTACCGTCTTGAAAATAGGACATAATGGTTGGTGGATTACAGGGACCAAAGCGGGCGGCAGTAGTATAGGCACTACGCCCTACCGAGTTTGGTGGACCCTTGGTCTGTGAGGAGTTTCTGTTGGTTGTTGCTGCTATCGGTGCATTTGACGAAATACACACCGGGGGCATTGTGACAATATCAGAGCCGCTCATTTCTTATCATTGCTAGTATTGCATTGGTTGGACTGTGGAACAGGATAACAGTCAAGACTTTGGCTATACGAATGATTTCATTGAACGGAGTGGTTCCATGTTAGGGAGGGTACGTACGCACATGACTAATATATACACTGGGCAGGAGCACGATACACGCTATGCCAGCTAACGGGTTTTCTTGTGTTGTGTAGGGAAAAGAGGACACCAGGAGAGAACCATCGATTTGAAGCTACTGCTTAGAGTCAGCTCAGGTGACGGGTTATTCATTAGCGAGATATTACTGAGAGTAGGATGTAGTCAATGTACTAACCTATGTGTTTTATTTTACAGCTTCCCTTCCCTGCTGCCCCTTCCTTTCCCCTCCTGAGGTTTTTTTCCCCTTTGGGGTTTTTTCCCTCACCGTATCGTTCGAATACCCTGTATTGATATAGTTTCAGGGTGTTTGGAAGGTCCGGAGGTGGAGCTTATTACGGCGACTGGATCCTGCAAGGTGAAAACCTGACACATTCATATTAATGAGATAGGTCGATATGCAACTCACTAGGAATCACAATAGATTTATAAGTACCACTTAAGGAAGTGCTGTGTAAAAAGAGGTGAGAACATCATGCTACTTTCAATTTCAAAATGAAAGTTTCATACATTAGGAATAGCAATTTCCTAATTGCGATTCAGAGAAAATAGCAATTTGGAAATCGCTATTTTTAATGTAAGTACCTCTGGCCCCAGGTGCTTTCAAAGAGTAATGAAAATGGTGTTTAAGGTCTACCACAAGTGTTATTCTTTCAGGACAATATCTTGGTTTCCGAGGAACACAGATATGAACATGATAAGTCCGAAGGTAGAATTGGTATAGTAAAGGCAAGACAAAGCAAGTGAGGAAGTGAGCTCATTCCCAGGCTTGGTGGTGGATTACTTTAAAAACAGCAATTGTATGGGGAGAGCACTCCTTTGTTGTGGTGAATTAATCAATAGTTATCAATTTGAAGAGACAGCGGTGCATCAGTTCTGTAGGAGTTTGTCCTCTCCTACTGTAATCAAGACCGGGTATTGACAGGTTGAGAGCCTGTATACAACTGAGCACTGTTCACAAAGTGTCCTTCCTGACACTGGTTTGTTTGAAACGTGTGTTTTTAATTTTCAGCGATAAATCAAAGCTTACTCTGAAGTTTTACACATGATTATCAGATGTGACAACATTCAAAAATGTAGTAGTTTGTGCCAATACAAATTAATGTCATTTGTACATGAGTAACATTGATACAATCATTTTTCACATATTTCCAAGTTGTATGTTCTGAACATATTGCAATAACATAAAAACTTATACACAGCAGAAAGATTTTTTAAATGCCCAATGCATTTCGGAACCAGCCGGTTCCTTCGTCAGGGGCCAATCTGAAAAATAAACCGAACCATTTTTCTGATTAGAATCATGTAATGGGGGCTCAATCTCAATGACTCTAATACAAAACAGATGTGTTTGACAACAAGTTACCTGTTTGACTGTGTGGTTGGATATTCACTGAAAGGGACGAAAATGTGGTTGAGTCAACATAGGTTCACATGATAAAATTTGCGAACAAGAGGAAAGTGGATAGCGGTCAGCTCTGGGCTTACCTGGGTGCAAAAAAACTCATATATCTGAAAGGATGAGAAAATGAACCGGATTGTGTTAATGCAAGTAATCAGAACTGGGGTCCTAATACAAGTAAACGGTAATCGGTGTCACGTTACAATGAGGATAGTCTATTCATACCTTAAGTGAGGTCATCGGCTGTGAAGCTGTTGAGGAAATAACAGTACCGTGTATAAGCTGATAACGAGTCAAGTCAACTCAACTTGGCGTGCACAATGTTTAAAATTACACGCTAAGAAAAATTGCCGTCACAATGAAGATAGTTTATTCATACCTTAAGTGAGGTCATCGGCTGTGAAGCTGTTAAGGAAATAACAGTACCGTATATGAGCTAATAGCGAGTCAAGTCAACTAAACTTGGCGTGCACAGTATTTCAAATTACACGCAGAGAGAAATTGCCGTTGGGGCTAGACAACTGAAATCTTACCTCCGGAGATTTGGTAATAAGCTGCGTAAAGAAATGGAAGAAAAAGAAAAAGAAACCGGATTTTGTTAGGAAGCGGAAGCGTTATCATAACAATATAACGCGATATAACAACGATCTTAGCCTACGGGCAGTTCGTCATAGAAACCTCACCTTAAGAATGCTTCGTGAACGGAATAGCGAACGTCTCGGCAACACCAGTGAACAAGTTAGAGCCGTCAGTCGAGCATACGTTTATGTAAGAGGAGCGAGACGAGACTTACACCGGAAGTAACCGGCAATGACAACGGACTCAGTAAACTAGGATAAGATCTATGTAGCAGATAATCTCATAGCATATATGGGGGCCATGTTGGAACGGAGGCGTAACGCGATGATATGAGAGGGGAGAAACAGGGTACAGGAAAAAGCGTAAAAAGAGCATACAATCAGAACTGAAATGAGTGCCTAAATAATCACTAGAGCGTACTCATAAAACGGACTCCAAAAATCGGGTGATGAATGTCTCTATACGAGTATGTTATGTGGAGGTAAGATATGAATGATAATTCAAAGAAGGTGGCGACTTAAAGTATTAAGAAGTATAAAGTTCTATCTACATGGATATACTCGAATTCGTGGAGCCTAATCTTGCGGACTCCTAGACCCATAGGGTAATGTTAACAAAAGAGTGCTGTACGATAAAGTTTGCGCACAGGTGTTGAAGTGCGCATCAGACTGTGTTGGTGGATGTTGTGAGTTTCTAAAACCACTACATAGTGCGTGATGACCTTAATTAGTATATTTAGTGATTTGATGTGTGTGTGTAGCATGAAATTGGAAAAAATATTGCTGCGAGATTATGGACGGAGTTTGTGATTATGGTATTTGGCCTTAGGGGATGCTGATTGGTTGAAAAAAAAATTTTTTTAATCAGATAAAGCATGACATATCCATCCGGTCATTAAGACCGGTAGGAGCCAGAGTGTCCAAATTTTTGATCCAGAAAACTTCCCTTTGGAGAAGTCTGAGGTGATTGTTAGTGCCTTGTTGTAACTCCACATGTTCGATAATCTGAAATCTTAATTGTGATATGGAGTGGTTAGCTTCATGCCAGTGGGATGCCAGAGGAGAATTTTTGCTTAAAGTTCTGATGCGGCTTTTGTGTTCTGTCAGGCGTATTTTCATTTTTCGTTCGGTTTTTCCAATGTATAATTTGCCACAAGGGCATTTGATCCCGTAAATTATATTGGAAGTATTGCAATCACTGGTATGTCGTAATACAACGTCCTTGCCAGTGGTGGGATGTTTTAAGATGTTTCCTACAATGATGTTATTGCAGTGTTGGCAATTATGGCATTTCATGGTGCCTTTGTGGATGCGGGCAATTTGAGATTGTGGCTTGGTAGACGATAGTAGTTCTCCGAGGTTTTGACCTCTAGTATAAGCGTGCATTGGCGGTTCACAGAAAATGTTGTTGAATTCAGCTTCATTTGTTAGGAGTTCCCAACGTTTATTGATTATCTTCTTAATGGCTGTGGAACAGGTAGAGTATCTGGATATGAAGACTAACTTTGATTTGTTGTCTCTGCTGGTAGGTGTCAATAAGTCTTCCCGTGTTTTGGCCAATGCTCGTTGTGCACAAGAGTCAATGATGGTTGGAGGGTACCCACGCTCATGGTATTTTTCTTTCTGTTCATCGATTTTAGTCATGCTGTCTCCCGTGTTAGAACAAATACGTTTAATGCGGATAAACTGAGAATAAGGTAAGTTGTGGATAAGGTTACTGGGATGAAAACTTGAGAAATGTAACGCATTGTTGCGATCCGTGGGTTTAGTGTAGACCGTAGTCGAGAGTCCTGGACCATCAAAATTCTTATTGATAGTAACATCAAGGAATTGGATGGTTTGTGTTTCAATCCTGTGAGTGAATTGTATCCTGGGGTTATGAGAATTTAAAGTAGATATCATTTCTTCCAAGAGTTGCTAGGAGTTAGTCCAAACCAGAAAGATGTCATCAATATATCGACTGTAGGTGTAAATGTTTGTCCACCATTGAGGTGTGTCCATGATGTATTCTTGTTCAAACATCGCCATGAAAATGTTGGCATAAGAAGGAGCTCCTGGAAAGCCCATAGAAGTTCCCGAGAGTTGGGCATAAAATTGTTCATTCCATTTAAAGTAACTGTGGTGAAGGCAAAAGTGTAAGAGTTGCAAGATGAAAACCTTCTCTGTATCAATGTCTTCACGTTGGAGTAAGGCCCATTCTACTGCCTCCAAACCTGTGGAGTGAGGGATAGAGGTGTAGAGAGCCACCACATCAATAGTGCACAGTAACCATGTCGGTTGGATATTGAGTTGAATGAGTTGAAGTTTCTTGAGGAACTCAGTGGTATCCTTGGTGTATGACCACCAGTTTTGCACAAATCTCTGTAAGTAGTGATCCAAATATTTTCCTACAACATCAAAAATTGAACCGCATCCTGAGACAATGGGTCTAAAGGGAGGTTGATGAAGATTTTTGTGTATCTTTGGTAACATATAAAGGTGTGGTCTGCGTGGATTTGGTGTAGTGAGGTACTGCCTGGTTTGTTCGTCAATCCATCCTAGATCGTAAGCTTTTTGCAATATTCCTTGCAAAATGATTTCCAGTTGTGGTGTAGGATCGGTTTGTAGAAGTAAGTATGTAGATTGATCATTCACATGAATATTGACCTGTTTTGAGTAAAATTCTGTGTCCATTATGACAATTGCTCCCCCCTTGTCAGCGGGTTGAATGGTAATGTCTGGATTTCTGGCGAGGGTTCTCAATGTAATCCTTTCATTGTTTGTTAGGTTCCAGTGTGTATTAGGACGAAGTATTAGGTTTTTGATGTCTTTCCTAATGAGAATCTCGAATGTATCCAGCATCTTGTGTGACACAGGGGCTTGAAAAGTGCTTCGTGGTTTAAATTTCGTGATTTGGTTGGTAGGTGGAGTCGGATCTGAGATTACTACATTAGAGAAGTAATGGCGTAGACGTAACGTCCGCATAAATTTGTACAGTGCGACATCAATATCCAGTTGGTTGGCATGAGAGGTTGGAACAAAGGACAAACTTCTGTTTAGGACGGCTTTTTGGTGGGGTGTGATATCAACAGAAGAGATATTTATAATCAGGGAATGTTCTTCCCGCTGCGTAGCGATTTGCCTCCCCTTTCCTCTCCTGATCTTGTGGCTGCGCTTTGAGTTTCTGGTTGTAATACTGGAGGTATTCCCTGGTCCGGGGCCTGGGATAAAAAAGACACCGTATTGGTTCTATCAACTTGTTCCGTAGTGTCCTTGGTTGATGTTGATAAATTGGATGATGAGGTCGCGGACTGCACAGGTACTCTGGATGTAGAGATGTCTTTGTCAGAAACCAAGCTTTCCTCAGATGAATGGGTTGTTTGCTTACGAGGTTCGAATCTCTTTCGTGCGTATATTTCGGCCCAGGTGTAAACCTCATTTAACTTGTAGTCAATGGTGTCTCTTTTATACTTCCTGAGTTTGCCTTCTTGTAGTTCTCTACTGTACTTGTCTAGTTTAATGTTGAGCCCTTCGAGATTTATTTTCCAGGTGTCATGTTCTAACCTATTTTGGAGTTCATCTTTCAATGTGTGAATTTCTTGTTCCAGATCCTTTATGGTTTTAGAAAGTTCCTCAATAATTAACAGAATCAAATCCAAAGAACACTTGTTCAGGATTGAGAACCATTTTTTCATGAAAGTGGGATTTAGATGGAAACGGAATAACATTGGTCTGATAGAAAGTCTTAATCCTCTGGGAATCCGTTTAGCTTTATGATACTGTACAAGTGTGGAAGCATGAAGTTGTTGGTTTAGTTGACGTCTGGTTAAATATTCGAGTTGTTTGAGTTGTTGCGAGATTGAGCCACTGTGTGTGTCCATGTTTCTTACTTCCTGTATTAAAGAATACATTTCCGATGCTTGATCTGTGGTATAAACCAGCGTAGTGGCTCTGTTTTCTGTTATGTTCGTTATCGAGTCAAACGACATTTTTAAATTGGGTTGGGTGCTTCTCCTCAGTGGACAAAAAGGTCTGGTGAAACAGCAATTGTATGGGGAGAGCACTCCTTTGTTGTGGTGAATTAATCAATAGTTATCAATTTGAAGAGACAGCGGTGCATCAGTTCTGTAGGAGTTTGTCCTCTCCTACTGTAATCAAGACCGGGTATTGACAGGTTGAGAGCCTGTATACAACTGAGCACTGTTCACAAAGTGTCCTTCCTGACACTGGTTTGTTTGAAACGTGTGTTTTTAATTTTCAGCGATAAATCAAAGCTTACTCTGAAGTTTTACACATGATTATCAGATGTGACAACATTCAAAAATGTAGTAGTTTGTGCCAATACAAATTAATGTCATTTGTACATGAGTAACATTGATACAATCATTTTTCACATATTTCCAAGTTGTATGTTCTGAACATATTGCAATAACATAAAAACTTATACACAGCAGAAAGATTTTTTAAATGCCCAATGCATTTCGGAACCAGCCGGTTCCTTCGTCAGGGGCCAATCTGAAAAATAAACCGAACCATTTTTCTGATTAGAATCATGTAATGGGGGCTCAATCTCAATGACTCTAATACAAAACAGATGTGTTTGACAACAAGTTACCTGTTTGACTGTGTGGTTGGATATTCACTGAAAGGGACGAAAATGTGGTTGAGTCAACATAGGTTCACATGATAAAATTTGCGAACAAGAGGAAAGTGGATAGCGGTCAGCTCTGGGCTTACCTGGGTGTAAAAAAACTCATATATCTGAAAGGATGAGAAAATGAACCGGATTGTGTTAATGCAAGTAATCAGAACTGGGGTCCTAATACAAGTAAACGGTAATCGGTGTCACGTTACAATGAGGATAGTCTATTCATACCTTAAGTGAGGTCATCGGCTGTGAAGCTGTTGAGGAAATAACAGTACCGTGTATAAGCTGATAACGAGTCAAGTCAACTCAACTTGGCGTGCACAATGTTTAAAATTACACGCTAAGAAAAATTGCCGTCACAATGAAGATAGTTTATTCATACCTTAAGTGAGGTCATCGGCTGTGAAGCTGTTAAGGAAATAACAGTACCGTATATGAGCTAATAGCGAGTCAAGTCAACTAAACTTGGCGTGCACAGTATTTAAAATTACACGCAGAGAGAAATTGCCGTTGGGGCTAGACAACTGAAATCTTACCTCCGGAGATTTGGTAATAAGCTGCGTAAAGAAATGGAAGAAAAAGAAAAAGAAACCGGATTTTGTTAGGAAGCAGAAGCGTTATCATAACAATATAACGCGATATAACAACGATCTTAGCCTACGGGCAGTTCGTCATAGAAACCTCACCTTAAGAATGCTTCGTGAACGGAATAGCGAACGTCTCGGCAACACCAGTGAACAAGTTAGAGCCGTCAGTCGAGCATACGTTTATGTAAGAGGAGCGAGACGAGACTTACACCGGAAGTAACCGGCAATGACAACGGACTCAGTAAACTAGGATAAGATCTATGTAGCAGATAATCTCATAGCATATATGGGGGCCATGTTGGAACGGAGGTGTAACGCGATGATATGAGAGGGGAGAAACAGGGTACAGGAAAAAGCGTAAAAAGAGCATACAATCAGAACTGAAATGAGTGCCTAAATAATCACTAGAGCGTACTCATAAAACGGACTCCAAAAATCGGGTGATGAATGTCTCTATACGAGTATGTTATGTGGAGGTAAGATATGAATGATAATTCAAAGAAGGTGGCGACTTAAAGTATTAAGAAGTATAAAGTTCTATCTACATGGATATACTCGAATTCGTGGAGCCTAATCTTGCGGACTCCTAGACCCATAGTGTAATGTTAACAAAAGAGTGGTGTACAATAGCTTCACAGCCGATGACCTCACTTAAGGTATGAATAGACTATCCTCATTGTAACGTGACACCGATTACCGTTTACTTGTATTAGGACCCCAGTTCTGATTACTTGCATTAACACAATCCGGTTCATTTTCTCATCCTTTCAGATATATGAGTTTTTTTACACCCAGGTAAGCCCAGAGCTGACCGCTATCCACTTTCCTCTTGTTCGCAAATTTTATCATGTGAACCTATGTTGACTCAACCACATTTTCGTCCCTTTCAGTGAATATCCAACCACACAGTCAAACAGGTAACTTGTTGTCAAACACATCTGTTTTGTATTAGAGTCATTGAGATTGAGCCCCCATTACATGATTCTAATCAGAAAAATGGTTCGGTTTATTTTTCAGATTGGCCCCTGACGAAGGAACCGGCTGGTTCCGAAATGCATTGGGCATTTAAAAAATCTTTCTGCTGTGTATAAGTTTTTATGTTATTGCAATATGTTCAGAACATACAACTTGGAAATATGTGAAAAATGATTGTATCAATGTTACTCATGTACAAATGACATTAATTTGTATTGGCACAAACTACTACATTTTTGAATGTTGTCACATCTGATAATCATGTGTAAAACTTCAGAGTAAGCTTTGATTTATCGCTGAAAATTAAAAACACACGTTTCAAACAAACCAGTGTCAGGAAGGACACTTTGTGAACAGTGCTCAGTTGTATACAGGCTCTCAACCTGTCAATACCCGGTCTTGATTACAGTAGGAGAGGACAAACTCCTACAGAACTGATGCACCGCTGTCTCTTCAAATTGATAACTATTGATTAATTCACCACAACAAAGGAGTGCTCTCCCCATACAATTGCTGTTTCACCAGACCTTTTTGTCCACTGAGGAGAAGCACCCAACCCAATTTAAAAATGTCGTTTGATTCGATAACGAACATAACAGAAAACAGAGCCACTACGCTGGTTTATACCACAGATCAAGCATCGGAAATTTATTCTTTAATACAGGAAGTAAGAAACATGGACACACACAGTGGCTCAATCTCGCAACAACTCAAACAACTCGAATATTTAACCAGACGTCAACTAAACCAACAACTTCATGCTTCCACACTTGTACAGTATCATAAAGCTAAACGGATTCCCAGAGAATTAAGACTTTCTATCAGACCAATGTTATTCCGTTTCCATCTAAATCCCACTTTCATGAATAAATGGTTCTCAATCCTGAACAAGTGTTCTTTGGATTTGATTCTGTTAATTATTGAGGAACTTTCTAAAACCATAAAGGATCTGGAACAAGAAATTCACACATTGAAAGATGAACTCCAAAATAGGTTAGAACATGACACCTGGAAAATAAATCTCGAAGGGCTCAACATTAAACTAGACAAGTACAGTAGAGAACTACAAGAAGGCAAACTCAGGAAGTATAAAAGAGACACCATTGACTACAAGTTAAATGAGGTTTACACCTGGGCCGAAATATACGCACGAAAGAGATTCGAACCTCGTAAGCAAACAACCCATTCATCTGAGGAAAGCTTGGTTTCTGACAAAGACATCTCTACATCCAGAGTACCTGTGCAGTCCGCGACCTCATCATCCAATTTATCAACATCAACCAAGGACACTACGGAACAAGTTGATAGAACCAATACGGTGTCTTTTTTATCCCAGGCCCCGGACCAGGGAATACCTCCAGTATTACAACCAGAAACTCAAAGCGCAGCCACAAGATCAGGAGAGGAAAGGGGAGGCAAATCGCTACGCAGCGGGAAGAACATTCCCTGATTATAAATATCTCTTCTGTTGATATCACACCCCACCAAAAAGCCGTCCTAAACAGAGGTTTGTCCTTTGTTCCAACCTCTCATGCCAACCAACTGGATATTGATGTCGCACTGTACAAATTTATGCGGACGTTACGTCTACGCCATTACTTCTCTAATGTAGTAATCTCAGATCCGACTCCACCTACCAACCAAATCACGAAATTTAAACCACGAAGCACTTTTCAAGCCCCTGTGTCACACAAGATGCTGGATACATTCGAGATTCTCATTAGGAAAGACATCAAAAACCTAATACTTCGTCCTAATACACACTGGAACCTAACAAACAATGAAAGGATTACATTGAGAACCCTCGCCAGAAATCCAGACATTACCATTCAACCCGCTGACAAGGGGGGAGCAATTGTCATAATGGACACAGAATTTTACTCAAAACAGGTCAATATTCATGTGAATGATCAATCTACATACTTACTTCTACAAACCGATCCTACACCACAACTGGAAATCATTTTGCAAGGAATATTGCAAAAAGCTTACGATCTAGGATGGATTGACGAACAAACCAGGCAGTACCTCACTACACCAAATCCACGCAGACCACACCTTTATATGTTACCAAAGATACACAAAAATCTTCATCAACCTCCCTTTAGACCCATTGTCTCAGGATGCGGTTCAATTTTTGATGTTGTAGGAAAATATTTGGATCACTACTTACAGAGATTTGTGCAAAACTGGTGGTCATACACCAAGGATACCACTGAGTTCCTCAAGAAACTTCAACTCATTCAACTCAATATCCAACCGACATGGTTACTGTGCACTATTGATGTGGTGGCTCTCTACACCTCTATCCCTCACTCCACAGGTTTGGAGGCAGTAGAATGGGCCTTACTCCAACGTGAAGACATTGATACAGAGAAGGTTTTCATCTTGCAACTCTTACACTTTTGCCTTCACCACAGTTACTTTAAATGGAATGAACAATTTTATGCCCAACTCTCGGGAACTTCTATGGGCTTTCCAGGAGCTCCTTCTTATGCCAACATTTTCATGGCGATGTTTGAACAAGAATACATCATGGACACACCTCAATGGTGGACAAACATTTACACCTACAGTCGATATATTGATGACATCTTTCTGGTTTGGACTAACTCCCAGCAACTCTTGGAAGAAATGATATCTACTTTAAATTCTCATAACCCCAGGATACAATTCACTCACAGGATTGAAACACAAACCATCCAATTCCTTGATGTTACTATCAATAAGAATTTTGATGGTCCAGGACTCTCGACTACGGTCTACACTAAACCCACGGATCGCAACAATGCGTTACATTTCTCAAGTTTTCATCCCAGTAACCTTATCCACAACTTACCTTATTCTCAGTTTATCCGCATTAAATGTATTTGTTCTAACACGGGAGACAGCATGACTAAAATCGATGAACAGAAAGAAAAATACCATGAGCGTGGGTACCCTCCAACCATCATTGACTCTTGTGCACAACGAGCATTGGCCAAAACACGGGAAGACTTATTGACACCTACCAGCAGAGACAACAAATCAAAGTTAGTCTTCATATCCAGATACTCTACCTGTTCCACAGCCATTAAGAAGATAATCAATAAACGTTGGGAACTCCTAACAAATGAAGCTGAATTCAACAACATTTTCTGTGAACCGCCAATGCACGCTTATACTAGAGGTCAAAACCTCCGAGAACTACTATCGTCTACCAAGCCACAATCTCAAATTGCCCGCATCCACAAAGGCACCATGAAATGCCATAATTGCCAACACTGCAATAACATCATTGTAGGAAACATCTTAAAACATCCCACCACTGGCAAGGACGTTGTATTACGACATACCAGTGATTGCAATACTTCCAATATAATTTACGGGATCAAATGCCCTTGTGGCAAATTATACATTGGAAAAACCGAACGAAAAATGAAAATACGCCTGACAGAACACAAAAGCCGCATCAGAACTTTAAGCAAAAATTCTCCTCTGGCATCCCACTGGCATGAAGCTAACCACTCCATATCACAATTAAGATTTCAGATTATCGAACATGTGGAGTTACAACAAGGCACTAACAATCACCTCAGACTTCTCCAAAGGGAAGTTTTCTGGATCAAAAATTTGGACACTCTGGCTCCTACCGGTCTTAATGACCGGATGGATATGTCATGTTTTATCTGATTAAAAAATTTTTTTTTTCAACCAATCAGCATCCCCTAAGGCCAAATACCATAATCACAAACTCCGTCCATAATCTCGCAGCAATATTTTTTCCAATTTCATGCTACACACACACATCAAATCACTAAATATACTAATTAAGGTCATCACGCACTATGTAGTGGTTTTAGAAACTCACAACATCCACCAACACAGTCTGATGCGCACTTCAACACCTGTGCGCAAACTTTATTGTACACCACTCTTTTGTTAACATTACCCTATGGGTCTAGGAGTCCGCAAGATTAGGCTCCACGAATTCGAGTATATCCATGTAGATAGAACTTTATACTTCTTAATACTTTAAGTCGCCACCTTCTTTGAATTATCATTCATATCTTACCTCCACATAACATACTCGTATAGAGACATTCATCACCCGATTTTTGGAGTCCGTTTTATGAGTACGCTCTAGTGATTATTTAGGCACTCATTTCAGTTCTGATTGTATGCTCTTTTTACGCTTTTTCCTGTACCCTGTTTCTCCCCTCTCATAACATCGCGTTACGCCTCCGTTCCAACATGGCCCCCATATATGCTATGAGATTATCTGCTACATAGATCTTATCCCAGTTTACTGAGTCCGTTGTCATTGCCGGTTACTTCCGGTGTAAGTCTCGTCTCGCTCCTCTTACATAAACGTATGCTCGACTGACGGCTCTAACTTGTTCACTGGTGTTGCCGAGACGTTCGCTATTCCGTTCACGAAGCATTCTTAAGGTGAGGTTTCTATGACGAACTGCCCGTAGGCTAAGATCGTTGTTATATCGCGTTATATTGTTATGATAACGCTTCCGCTTCCTAACAAAATCCGGTTTCTTTTTCTTTTTCTTCCATTTCTTTACGCAGCTTATTACCAAATCTCCGGAGGTAAGATTTCAGTTGTCTAGCCCCAACGGCAATTTCTCTCTGCGTGTAATTTTAAATACTGTGCACGCCAAGTTTAGTTGACTTGACTCGCTATTAGCTCATATACGGTACTGTTATTTCCTTAACAGCTTCACAGCCGATGACCTCACTTAAGGTATGAATAAACTATCTTCATTGTGACGGCAATTTTTCTTAGCATGTAATTTTAAACATTGTGCACGCCAAGTTGAGTTGACTTGACTCGTTATCAGCTTATACACGGTACTGTTATTTCCTCAACAGCTTCACAGCCGATGACCTCACTTAAGGTATGAATAGACTATCCTCATTGTAACGTGACACCGATTACCGTTTACTTGTATTAGGACCCCAGTTCTGATTACTTGCATTAACACAATCCGGTTCATTTTCTCATCCTTTCAGATATATGAGTTTTTTTACACCCAGGTAAGCCCAGAGCTGACCGCTATCCACTTTCCTCTTGTTCGCAAATTTTATCATGTGAACCTATGTTGACTCAACCACATTTTCGTCCCTTTCAGTGAATATCCAACCACACAGTCAAACAGGTAACTTGTTGTCAAACACATCTGTTTTGTATTAGAGTCATTGAGATTGAGCCCCCATTACATGATTCTAATCAGAAAAATGGTTCGGTTTATTTTTCAGATTGGCCCCTGACGAAGGAACCGGCTGGTTCCGAAATGCATTGGGCATTTAAAAAATCTTTCTGCTGTGTATAAGTTTTTATGTTATTGCAATATGTTCAGAACATACAACTTGGAAATATGTGAAAAATGATTGTATCAATGTTACTCATGTACAAATGACATTAATTTGTATTGGCACAAACTACTACATTTTTGAATGTTGTCACATCTGATAATCATGTGTAAAACTTCAGAGTAAGCTTTGATTTATCGCTGAAAATTAAAAACACACGTTTCAAACAAACCAGTGTCAGGAAGGACACTTTGTGAACAGTGCTCAGTTGTATACAGGCTCTCAACCTGTCAATACCCGGTCTTACTTTAAAAACAGGCACAACCTCAAAGGATTGCAAAGTTGATTTTACTATCCTCACTGTAGAGACTATGAAGATGCCCATTTAAGGTCACTTTACAATGCATAGGAGGACAATTCTAACCACAGATGCTATTCTACAGGGGCGTGGTGCTGTGCTGACCCAAGTTGTGGAAGAGGGGAGAAAGTGGTGGCTTTCGCGTCACACTCTCTCAAGGGTGCAGAGGAACATTATTCTGCAATTGAGAGAGTAGCTTAGGTGTGTGCCCGGGCTATTGTACATTTCAAAGTCTTCCTGTCCAGGCTTCCCTTCACCGTGAGTTTGGATCACAAACCATTATTCTACATTTTCTCATATAAGGGTAGTAAAAGGGTAACCACTAGATTTAAAAGATGGATGGAGGAGTTGGGCAAATTGAGTTTTCATATAAAGTATCTTCCAGGTGTACAGAATAAGAGAGCAGATTGTCTGTCAGTTTTACCTGTAGACTGGTGTTGCTGACATTTCAGCGACAACACTGGTTAGCTTGGTGAGAGAAGATGTCAATGAGAAGAAAGAGTGGGCACAGGCAAGAGGTAAGGATGATGGTTGTCAGAAGATGGCCAGAATAAGGTGAACTGTCTCAGCAGATCAAACTGGTTTGGAATATGCCCTCTAGATTAAATACTCAAATCCTCCCCCTCCACCTGTCTTATTTTTATCCTATGCCCCATCTGAGATCAGCTCACTGTAAAAGTGCTAATTATGATGAGGGCCAAAATGGTCGTCTACCTAGAGTGCAACAGGGGCAAACAAGCTGGGAGGACTTTTATGCTCATACTCCCCCTTTGTCATCCTTTGTGAACAGAAATAGGTTTAGTGTACTGAATAAGGTAGATTGACGCTCACTTGACAAGGAATTAGTCCTGAACAACACTAGTGAAACATCTACCCCTTTAATTGTATTAGAGGGAAATATCAAAACCCTTACCTCAGCAGAAGGTATTGGGGTGGGAAGGAGTGAATTGGGGCGAGGAGTCTCTATTGCAGGGGGGGGGGAGTTCGTAGTATAGACAAAACGGATAGGAAAGTTCAGTCAGAGACTCTTACCTGCGAAGGTTCATCCACTATGGCAACAGGGATTTCAATAGACACTGGTAAGATAGATGATGGAACTATAAAAATTATTTCGTGGAATGTAGCGGGTCTAAAAAATAAATTACTTATTCCTGACTGGGGCACCTTCATGGCAGCACACGATATTTGCCTGATTCAGGAAACATGGGCTTTAGAAGAGAGTGCTAGCCCAGGTTACGCAACTTTCACATCTTGGCAGTAACTAGTGGCAGAGGTCGCCCATCTGGTGGCCTATCAATTTGGATGGGCACCCACTTGAGGGTTCAAGCTACCCAAATACCAACTGACTCCCCCGATGTTCAATGTGTGCTATTGACACCCCTGAACTCACCAAAAACTTCGGATAATCGACGTAGGGTCCAAGGGCCTTATTTTCAGGATTCCCCGTCTAGGCTGGGTGAATTATACCAGCTTGCTATACCATGGATAGCTGAGATGGCCGACTTGTCCTCAAACGGCCATGCTGCTGTAAAAATTCATAGGCAGTTGGCCAGTGCGTTGGGGGATGTTCTTTGCCCACTTAGTAAGTCTAGAAGAGGTGGGGCTAAGATACACCCATGGTACAATGCTACCTGTAGGAATACCAAGAAGGATCTCCTTACTGCAATCAAACTCAAGGACAGTTTAGAAACTAGGTCATCCCGTCTGTTCTATAAAAAGGCAATCGAGGGAGCCAAGAGGGACTGGGAGGAAACAAGGTGGGAAGAGCTGAGAAGTGCGCTCCTGTCTAAGGACGCAAAGACATTTTGGCCATTGTTAGTACAGGCTCCAAGGGAGCCGGGCAAGCTATCTCCCCAAACATTACACCCTCAGTGTGGGAAGCACATTTTGGAGCATTATACGCATGCTTGGAGTATGATGCCACATTTTGTCTAAGCCCTAAGCTTGCCCCAGGGCTCCAACAGGAGGGAGCCACGACACTTGCCCGGCCCCCTGCCCCAGACCCCCGTCATGAGTATCGACTGGCGGGGGCCTCGGGTGGAGGGTCGGGACCGAGCTTGTACTCTTCTGACCCCCCAGAGAGCATCACCTTGAAGGAGGTAGAATCTGCCATAGCTAGGTTGCCCTCAAACAAGGCTCCCGGCCTCAATAAATTGCCGGGGGACCTGTTGCGATCCCAGCCAAAAATATGGGCGCCATATCTTGTTATCTTGTTCAACGCGATTGTTATGGGGTCTGATCCACCGGACACCTGGCTGGGGGCTGAGATTGTCCCCATCTACAAGAAGGGATGCCCACTTACCCCCTCAAATTACAGGCCCATTAGCCTGTTAGACACAACACAAAAACTAATGGGTAGAATCATATTGGACAGGAAACAAGCTTGGATGGAGGAACGGGAAATATTGTCTACCCTCCAGGCTGGATTTAGATCCGGTATCTCAACCTTGGACCAAATCTTCCGGCTCCAGGTCCTTTTCTGGAAAACCACAAGGGTTGAGGGTGGCAGCCTCTACCTTGTTTTTGTGGACCTGCGGGCTGCTTTTGACCTAGTCCCTAGGGAAAAATTGTGGGAGGTATTGGCTGACCTGGGCCTTCCGCCATACCTGCTTAATATCCTGACACGTTTGCATGTTGGAAATTATGCACGGGTCAGGTGTGAGAGACACGGGGACCTCTCGGACCGCTTCCCTGTTTCCAGGGGTGTCCGGCAGGGTGCGTTTTAGCCCCTACCCTTTTTAGCTTATTTATTAATGGCCTTGTCGACACCCTAAATGATGTAAAGGACAATGATGCTCCATGGTTGACGACCGGTCGGGTGCCCGCATTAATGTTCGCGGATGACACTCTGTTGCTATCCCGAACATCTTCGGGCATCCAGCGTGTCTTGGATGGTTTCGTGTGCTTTTGCGCCTCGAGGGGATTGGAGATCAATTTGGATAAAACCAAGTTTATGATCTTTAATCCCCCGAGGCGTACGCGCCCGAACCCTCTTCTGAATGGTGTTCCGTTGGAACGAGTCAAGACCTTCATCTATCTTGGGATCACTTTGATGGAGGATTTTGGCTGGGGCCATCAGATTACCAGATCCGCCCTTAGACTTTCACAAATAGCAGGGGGTATTAGCAAGCTTCAGAGAGTATCGATCTCCAAACCGGTTGCGCCCGCCCTTGAGATCTATGGCCTCCAGGCTCGGACCGCATCCATCTATGGCGCCGAACTTTGGGGCCATAAGAACGTTCTTAGCCTTCTGAGGGTGGAACAGGCCTTTATGAGGAATTTGGTAGGCCTACCGAAAAGTACACCCCTCATCCCCTTGTGAATGGACTTGGGTCTGGAGTCCATTGAGAAATTGGCAGCTGTGCGACCCTTGCTCTATTGGAGGAGGCTCTGGTCAGTACCTGAGCTGGTATCCTATAGAGCTGAATTTCGGGAGGTCTGGGAACAGATAAAAAACTAAAATATTCCATGGCTTTCCCATATTAAGGCTCTTTCTTTCAAAATAGGCTTGCCTCAGTTATGGGGGACCCCTGAGTTGAGTTGCCCGAGAATATCTAGGGCCCAGTTGTTAAATATGGTGAGGCAGCAAAATCTAAGCGCACTACAACGGTCAACATCCTATGGTAGGCTTTCTATTGAGTTCCTCTCAGTTAAATCTGAAATGGGGTGGGAGGAATTCTTTGATGTAGTCGAACCCCCTCTTGCGAGGAAACTATATGCTCAATTAAGGTATGGTTCCCAACCTATTAGGTAATTTACTTCGAAATGGGCAAAAACTGAAAATGAAACTTGTCCGGCGTGTAACTACATTAGAGAAGATGTCACTCATGTTCTATTTTTCTGTCCAGCATATAGCAACATACGCAAAACTTGGCTTATCCCAATATGTAGAAATCTGGGTTTTAGACTTTGTGTGCAGGCATGTAGAGTTCTTAAATATGATACCTCGCCGCCCATTGTATTTGCTCTCTCTCGTTTCCTTTATGGTATGTGGCGCCGTAGGATTACTTTTAAACCAATTTAAACTATCGAAATACGTCTGATAACTCACTGTTTAATTCTTTTTTTAATAAGTGATATACCTATATTTATTATTTTATTTCATGTGCTATGTATGTATGTATTTTATTTGCACTTTTATGGTCTTCTGACCGAAATAAAGTTATCATACGGAAATACGGTTTGGAATATGAGGAATGAATTTTCTTTGTGTGAGGGTGAGTTATTAGAAGGTGACAGATGCCTCCTGAGGATCTGAGAAAAAAATCATAGACCTGGCCCATGAGGGACAGTTTGGCAGACACCTCACTAACACCAGGTTGAGAGAGAAGTACTGGTGACCAGGAGTGGATCAGGAAGTTGAGTTAGTTGTGAGAGACTGTGTGCTTTGTGACGGGTACAAAAAAACTTCAAATTACTCGTTCTGCTCCCCTGTCACTGGTGAAAGTACTGGAAGACTCTTGGACGAAATTAGGTCTCGACATAATTGGCCCATTTGAGTTGCTGTCTCCTTTGTTGTTATTAGTATAATCTACATCCAAATGCGTCTTCACTAAGTGTGTGAGTTCAGTGAATACAAGCAAAGTCCTGGTTTTTTTTAGGAGACAGGTTTGCGTGCAAAAGATTATACTATTATATCGCCACAGATAATGGTGTTTAACTAGTGTCTCAAGAAATGCAAGTCTTCTTGAAGAGTTTATTCACTGTCCACCAAACAGCTGCCCTTTATGCTTCTTAGGCGAATGGGCTAGCAGAACGGGTGAATAGGGTGGTCACATCCTGTGTGCAGAGAGCAATAGATTTCAAAGTGCCACTTCAGAAACTGCTGCGTGAAAAGGGGTGCGACCCTGGAGTCTTCCTTTGTGTGCCTCAAGGGAAAAATGACTGGAACGTAACTTAATCCAGTTTGGTTGAGTAGTCAACAGTAGAGTACTATACTTGTTTAGGTTGAGTGCAAGTTGAAGTGAGGGACATACTGCAGAAATATAAGAGCTAATATGACAGTGAAGAGTATGTTCATGAAGGTCTGTGGAAAGTGGATGGTGTGCTTCGGGTAAAGTAGCCTGACAAAGTAAAGGCTGGGTCCGAGTTTACGGCCCCTTCCTGCATTGTAAAAGTGAAGAAGAAGACTGTAGTAGTACTGGATACAGGAAACATATGAGGCATCTTTAGATTAGGAAGCAGTGGGCCTTTAGGTTGGGTATCTGGAGGCTCCAGGAGTTATAACACCCAAGGTACTAGTGCTGGAGTCCATGTTTCTGCTTGTCGACAGTAATACTGACGAGGTTTGTGGACCTATTTATTCTATAATTGTATGTGAACCAAGTTTCACATACAATTATGAGACAAGAGAAAGAATATAGCAAAGAGTCATCAGGTACTCACTGACAAGGTACATTTAGAAACCTCAAAGGACTGTGGGTCAGAGGAATGAAACTGATCTGAATAGCAATAGATGAAAACCCCAGTGACAATAAGAACCAATGATAATACACATATTACTGACTGGACATCTGGATGGCCAGAGCTACACCATGGAAAAATACACTTTTCTGAAGCCCAAGCTGTTGTCTCCAGACCAGTGTGTGCCAGAGGACTATCAGGACATCAAATCATAGGTGGGGCCGATGAGGGTAGAGCCCTACACCTATGTCCCTGACATCTAATGCAGAAGGGAGAGAGCCAGGATTTCCTCAACTAAGAGAAGACCACCAAAATGATGTGTTAAACTCCAACTTAACCTCTTTCAGCGCCCTACCAATCGCAGTGAATGGGGAAAGACAAAAAAAAACCTTGTCGCTCAGGAATCTGACACACCTGGTGATCTTGCATTGTTGAACAATTAACTAAGAAGACCACATTTTCCCTGAAGACAAACACTAAATCCCGGGCATATAACAAATCCTGTTCTAGTTCTGAGAGAAGTTGAAGGAGGAAGTGAACACCACGCTGCCTGAGTATTCTCCACCCCAGGATGTAGATAACCCAGATGGGGTGTAGATTGGATTCTGTCCAAACACACAGCTAATGTGCCACCTCCATTAGAGCACTTGCCCTTGTCCTCCATAATGGCTCAAGCACGATTTCACAATCTTGTTGTCCATTTTGATCAACAAATCCTGGATTTCAGGGCATCTAAAAACCCTTGTTCACTGAAGAACTAAAGAAACCAGTAATAGCTCCACAAATCGGCACACTGACACACATCATGATGATGAGGGGATCTGAAGAATGGCTACAATTTCTTCAATCCAAACCTTGGACAGGTCTTTGGTGGTGCAGATAATTACCAACCATTGTAAATATGCTGTTTTACTGCATTAGGCCATAGTACACACATCCATTCACAATGACGGCTCAGTGGCTTAGTAGGGCACCAATATATATTTAATGTTCACAAGAATGTCTACCGTCACTTATAAAAAAGTTAACATCACACACATGGGGTCAAGCAAGTCACAAGTAACTGAGTGAACGGATATACAAATGATAAATAACATGAACAACTACGATATTCCCAAAAAACAAAACGGAGATCTAAAAAGCAGCTCTTCCAATTCCATGTTCATCATGCATTAAATGAAAACTGTACACATCTTTTATTATTGCAGATGCCAGTTCGTTATCTGGTCAAAGCATTTTGCTGACTATGACTGGCTCTTTATGTCCTTTCGAAAATGACCATGACCTACCTTGATTATTCCTCCATTTTAAAAAAAAAACCTGTTTTATTGGGGTTTTCGGTTAAGAACAAAGCATTAGTGCAGTTTTATTTGGAATGTGTTTTTGCAAGGGTTTCCAAAAACGCTTTGAAGCTGGTCCGAAGGAACTGCCATGGGACGTGGACATGGCAGGCCGAGTGAGGAGTCTGCGTTGTTTTGTTAATGCTGAAGTCTTTGTAGGATCTGAAGGCTTCCCGTTCTCTTTTAATTTGCCCCTGCATTTTGGGTGACGAGCGGGGAGATTATTATGGCAAAGTACTAGGTCTACTCCAGGGGTATGTGAGGTTCTCATTGGATGGTTGATGATGTCGAGAAGATGAGGTTGAGGATCTGGCCTTTGGATTGTATTGGTTCAGTAATATGCTGTATCATTTAGACTGTATCGATGAAGTAGCAAAGGGGGCCTCTTGTTTTTTTTTATGCTTCAGCTATCTGGGTAGTTGAAGTCACTGAGGGGCATATTTACAAGGGCTTTATCTCCGCTTTTTTGGCTTAAAAAGCCAAAAAAGCGGAAATAAAACTATCGCCCTATTTACAAGAGGGTGCAAACATGCATAATCGCATGCTAGCACCCTTTTTACCAGCGCCTCCCTAATGAGATGCAAAGTGGGCGTCACTGGGCGTACCCCGGATGGACTACCTTGCAAATATCGTTGATGTTCACATCGCGATATTTACAAGGCAGCCCACTGGATTTTAGCAGACGTTAGATTTTGGCGAAAACGACAGTTTTCGCCAAAATCTAACGTCTGCTAAAATCCTGACTTACCTATGTTTGACATAGCGGGTGGTTTATGCTGATACGACCACAGGGTCGTTCAGCAAGGTTATCACAGTTTTGCAGGGAACATCGCTGGAAAACCAGCGATGTTCACTGCAAAACGGCGATAACCTCGCTATCTCTGGACTTTTTCTCGCCATGGAGAAACGCATTGTTAATAACGCGCTACCAGGGCAATAAATTCCAGAGATAGCCTGCGATAAGAAATCTATTGCTAAGCACGGCCAGCGATATTTATCGCTGGCTGTTGATAATATACCCCTAAGTCTGGTGGTGTCGCCGTATTGGATATGATGAGGTGGTGAGGAGGGTTGAGAAATCCTTATTCTGTACAGGAGGTCTGTAGATAAGGTAGGAGGTGGAGGACTGTGTTGTGGGAAGTGATTTGTGAGAAGCTCCATAAAGTTGAGTGTCACTTGCAAGCCCAGAGTGAGGGAGCAGGAAAGGTGTTCAATGATTGTGAGACTCCTCCCTTCCAATGAGTGCAGTCTGCAAACAGGATGCTGTAGCCTCTGGGACGAATGATGTTTAAGATAAGCAAGGATGTGAGCGTGAGCCATGCTTCTGTGATAAAGAAGAGTGAGTCAAGAATGTGCTAGACAACGAAATCAGCAAAATCTGGAGTACTACATAGAATGTATTAATATGTATCAGTTTGAATATGTGTATGTTACTCCAGACCGATCAAACTGAACGCAAACTCAAACAAAAAATGCCTTATGATCTCCGCACTGCACCACTTATCTGCGTGTAAAAAAGTATAACTCACAGTGTTACCGGTGAGTCATACAAATATCAGACATGGATATACTGAATATATAGATTATTATATTCAAAAAAGAGAGGGGGGGACCAGGAGCTTAATAATGGTCCAGTGCCGATGCTCCGAAAATTCGATGAGGTACTCACAAAAAGAGGCACTGTTCCCAAGTGAATCGGGTCAAGGAACGACCAGGATCCACATATGAAATGAAGGAATAGAGGAGGTTAGGTCAGGGATTGGGTACTCTGGATGGCGGGGGAGACACAATATTGTCTCTTGTTGCCCTCACACACCCCGAAGGATGTCATGCTTCATCATCGGGCGTTTGCTCCTCGTCGGGCCGGCGGTGCAATGCTCTACGGGTCTCGGAGATCTTTTAGAGAACTGCCGATGAGTGCATGCGGGTATGTGGGAAGGGAGTACCAGAGAAGTCAGTGCAGAGTAGTGTGTGCAAGGTGAGTTAAAAATACCTAAGGATTACCAAACAAACGGTAATTTAATAAAGAGGTATCCTTGGTATATTAAAAAGCCCGTAGGTTGATAGTTATATGACGAGACGTAATGTGTCTGGATAACTTACAAAGTGGTCGACATGTTTCACGCCTTGGGTGGTCAAGGTGATCCTTGGCGTTTCATCAGGACCAGGGGTGAAGGTGAAATGTGATAAGTGCTCTGACTAAATACAGCGGGTAGGGTAATATTGGCCCTCTCGCTGATCAGAGAAGGGGGGGGGGAAAGGTTAATATCTCCTGCACAAGTTGTGTAGCAAAAAGGACACAACTTGACGCCTGCTACGAGCAGGCGTCTGGACCGGGCAGGTTTCCAGTGCCGTCACCTGAGCAACCCCCCTAGAAGGTGTGGGCATCCAACGCCATTAGACTTATGGAGTAAACCTCACTCCTCTGCTCGGTCAGTTTCAAAGGGGGCATAACCTACTCCTTTTTGCATACACAACTTGCGCAGGAGATATTAACCTTTTCCCCCCCTTCTCTGATCAGCGAGAGGGCATATGTTTCCCGTGTGCTGGGTGAGAGTACATAGTCTGAGGCTGTTGGCCCCGTACTGTATGATGCTCTCAGCTTTTAAGGGCCCACCCCCTCATTAGATACCCGTGATGTCAGCTTGTGTTTATATACATAGGGAAAGTGGTTAACTCGCACGTTACCTTCACCCTGCTTATTGTGCTGTAGCTGTTGGGAACACACACTTCTAAGCCAGGAAGGCCCCAAATTTGGCTAATTGAAAAATCGTAATAGGATTGCAGGTCCATAAGCGCCTATTACACCAATGCCTTGTTACCCATGCCATATTTTCCAGCCTGAGAAACAGATTTAGGTGTTGCTCTTCCCGCTCAGCCTGTCCTTGGAGCCAGGGAGTTGAGAAACGTTCACAAATTTGGGTCATCGAGCTGACAGATGTATTCGTCGGCAGCTCAGTCAGACATATTGGCTTTATCCGGAGTCATGAAAAGGCGTCCATATAGCACTTCCGTGAAATGTTTTACCCAGCCGAGAAATCATGCAAACCTCGAAGCAGCAGCAATTCGGGCACCTGACGCTATCAATACATTACCTTTGTAGACAAAGTGGAAATTAAAACCTTCTTCGTGCTAGGATATGAAGGGTATCGATGGATTGAAGAATTTCAGCCATGGTTCAGTTCTGGCTCCATATGTAGGTGCTAGATCTTCCCATAATTACGTCAGGAAGATCTGCAGTCGCATCGCTAAGAAAGTCAGGAACACCATTCACGTCTAAGCTGAACGGCAGTGGGGCCAAAAGACATCCTTTGTCAGTCTGCCCTGGGCTCCTGAGTAATGTTGCAAATTAATGCGGTCATGTACGGGTTACAGAACAGGACCCATAATTTAGCCCAGTAAAAGCTAGCTGGCACCGATAACAGCGAAGGGAGGAAGGGGGGGCTCTGGCAGCGACGGAAGCCTCCCCAGAGCTGTGGCGGAGTTACAGGGCGATCTGGAGGCAGAACGGTACAGTAAGGGTACCTCTGCGACAGTCGGTACAGTAAGGGTACCCCTGTCCGGCACAGTAAGGGTGCCCGAGCCAAGGTCCAGGAGCCGAAGGAGGTTCTGGGAAGACCGCGACGGCGCCCCGTTAGTCCTTCCGGCGGTTGGGGGGCCTGACCAACCGGGGGTGTGCCATAACACGCTCCGCCCCCCGTAAAAAGGGGGCGGGAGTATTAGACAGATCACGTGATCCAAAGGAGGATCTGAAAAGTGGATCTGAAAAGTATGTGCCGCGCTGTCGGGCATCGACCCACCGTGCGTGCTGGCTCGTAAGGCGGGCGGAGCAGCGAGGGGCTGCTTGCCCTGGATCGTCCGTAAGATAACCCACTCTATCGTCATACTTATGTTGTATGAAATAAACCTGCAGCAGTTCTTCACCCATAACAATTGTGTCAGTGTAATCCTTGGGTGACGTCTGTGCATGCGTGTTGAGTGGAGCGGATGACTGTGTGGTCACTATGCCGCTGGCCGCGTCCCACGCAGGGGGACATCAGCAGGTCAGCCTTCTAGTGGCCACCCGTCGGAGCCTCCCCCCTGGTTCCACCTCTCAGGACAGGATGCTGCGCCTCGGGAGGGGAGGCCCCTATCATTGGCCCTGCCGGGGGAGGCGGGCCACTGGGCGGGGCTAGGCCTATTTATGCCTCCCGCCCTTGCAGATCGCCCTCTGCTTCCTGGTCCCTCCTGGCCGCGCGAGATCCCACCCTTTCCGCTTACCCTGCGCGGCGCAGGCAGCGCACTACTGGAATGTTATAATGTTTTTTCTTGTGTTGCAGGCGGAGTTACAGGGCGATCTGGAGGCAGAATGGTACAGTAAGGGTACCTCTGCGACAGTCGGTACAGTAAGGGTACCCCTGTCCGGCACAGTAAGGGTGCCCGAGCCAAGGTCCAGGAGCCGAAGGAGGTTCTGGGAAGACCGCGATGGCACCCCGTTAGTCCTTCGGGCGGTTGGGGGGCCTGACCAACCGGGGGTGTGCCATAACACGCTCCGCCCCCCGTAAAAAGGGGGCGGGAGTATTAGACAGATCACGTGATCCAAAGGAGGATCTGAAAAGTGGATCTGAAAAGTATGTGCCGCGCTGTCGGGCATCGACCCACCGTGCGTGCTGGCTCGTAAGGCAGGCGGAGCAGAGAGGGGCTGCTTGCCCTGGATCGCCCGTAAGATAACCCACTCTATCGTCATACTTATGTTGTATGAAATAAACCTGCAGCAGTTCTTCACCCATAACAAATGTGTCAGTGTAATCCTTGGGTGACGTCTGTGCATGCGTGTTGAGTGGAGCGGATGACGGTGTGGTCACTATGAAGAGCAGGGCAGCCTAAGCCCTGCTCCGGGGCTGCCAGATGCCATCCCAGTGCCCTCATAGGGCTGCCACCCTGCCAAACAAACAACACCCATTGGTCGTCGTGGATGACGATAGCAGGTATCAGGAATGAGAGGTTATCCTGTCTACCTATGCTGGTCCAAAAACTCAAAAAAATGTTTGTAGCACATGGTATCCCTCGTGACGTCAATGCTGACAATGGGCTGCGGGTCCACGGGCATTAAGTGCAGGTAGATCACACCAGGGTGACTCCCTCGGAGAAAGAGTGTACAGAGCAGTCTCTTTGGAGACTCCTTTGGGATTCCCGGAGTACACTGCATGCTGCCACATGAAACCCTCCCCCCCCCCTCCACTCACACATGACAGGATTCCAAGCAATCAGTCTTGGGTACCCATGTTCGACTCCAAAGAAGTAATACAGGATCAAAGGCAGAACACAGAATAACGAATCAGCTAGCAAATATAGGCAGCTCATTGTGGGAGACTGGGTGCTACTCCACAACCACCAGCGAAAGCTCGCTTGGACCAACGGCCATGAACCATCACCTAGGGTGACCAGAATTTTAAAGCCAAAAACGGGGACATTTCACAAAAATAGAAAAGGGACTACAAATTTACTTCAAGCGATGAGAGCGCTCATCAGCAGAGAATTACAGAGCAGGCAGTAAGAACATACATAAAATCCAGTTTTTAAACCCAGTAGCTTGTCTGATAATTAAATTGCTTTCTTGAAAGAACTGCTAATTATCCCTGTTTTGTAAAACATAAAAAATATCTCCCACCGTTTTCAGTCGACCCTCTCTAAAAACCGGGACATGAGCTAAATTTCTTCAAATCTGCTGGGACATCAGGTGAAAAACTGGGACGCCTGGTCACCCTACCATCACCGGAGTTAGTGCTTAATTTGAGTCAGTGGTTTCTGTGCTCAGAACAGGCACTTAATTCTTAGCACTGCGCTTGTGACAGTCTGCCACATGATGGCGCTGTGTGCCAAATTTAGGCATGAGCACAACAACAGCTGTTTTTTAATGTAATATACATTGACAACCACTAATACCTGTCTCCTAAGCCATTCTTATTGCGTTGGGGGCCTGGAATAGTCTAAATGATCACACTTCTAGCAGTGTGATGGTTAGTAGTTGTGCTGGTACTATTAATGGCAGCGCTGACAGGGGCAATGGATGGTGGAAGCTACCTTGTCTTCCTGACGAGGGCCCTGGCACGTATTGTTTTACATATTGACCTCTGGCTAAGATGACTGCTATACAAGGTCACACCAGTGTCACTCACAACATCTTGCCGTTCACGTGAAACGCATCTCAAGCTGGCAGATTGGCGGCAGAGAGGACAGGCGTCCCTGTCTCTACCATGCCACCCTTTTAACCTGGACCGCTCACAAGCTTCTCCTGGCATAGAACCCAGTCCATGCCAGTGACGACACCACACCGGACTCAGACCAGGTGAACCACAGGTCCCATGGTCATCAATCACATCGAGGGCCAGCATGATATACGTTCTCAGTGATACAAAGACTGCAAACACGAACAACAGGCTCCGTGAAGAGTCTGTTCTCCAGCGTGGATGCATCATTATAGATCTGTCTATTATCTAAACGGGACACAGCAGACCGGTTAAGACTCTTCGAGGGTCCATGACCCCCTACTGGCCTACTTCAACCCCCACCAGCCCAGTGGGACACTGAAATGGATGGGCACAATAATGCTGAGACAGCTCCCAGCTGATGCTTATGTGGCAAGGCACACTGCTTCCGCGGGATACATTATGACATGTCTGACTGTAGAAAGAGGTGTCTGGGGGCTACCAGTCTTGGCAAGGTGCCCTCTTACCCCACCCAGTGGAAATAGACACGATTATTTTTTGTAACACGGGTACTACTATGTTAGTATTTTCTAAGACTTTCCGTAATGTACATTACGAAAAGACCTATCTGAAAATGCTCAGAGGTCATGGGATCCGAAAATGTAAATCTAATGCATTTCACTCACATGTGAAATTTTTTGACACAGGAAAGCACCATGGTCCAGTTTATCTGGTCACAGGATTAGATCTATAGTCTGCTCTTGGTCAGAGCTGCTTTGACTTTTCCACCGAGTAGGACAGTGTCCTCATTGTCAAAAAAGTCTTGTTCCATTAAACGAAGTGGAGCTGGGACATTTAAGTAGGCCTCTACTGCTTAGCGAGCATTCATTGGCTGCAGCACAAAGGTCATGTGTTATATTATTGAGACCTTTACAACACACACATGAGTTCACTGAATTGACCTGCCCAAAGTGTTTACAAATATTCAGATTAGCCGGCCCTACGGCCATGCAATAACCCAGTCCACGACACAGACTCCAGGCGTCCAATGATTAGCAACACATTCTGGTTATGTACCGGGGGGAGGGGAGCGGACTTGGGAGGGGGGGTTGAGTTTTTCTTTGGGTTATACACTGCGTGCTATCTATGGCCGAATGTTGACGACAAACTTGCCCATCATGTGGTTGCTTTGAATTACAGCGATTATAATGCAGTGTACTAATAATAATAAAACAAATGCACACATAAAACACAAACATGGCACTTTATGTCTGAACAGACATATATAGAAATGCCCACTCTGTCTAGGTTTCTGTGTTCTCTTATATGTCTGCGCATTCTGCTTAACTATTCCCACATCATAAGATAACACAACACTTGCTGGTAGCGGCCTACAAGGCAACCCACTTACATTAAAGTACCAAACCGTTTTTTCATTTCTTAATGTCACCAGTTTTCTTGATCAGTAACTTGTGAAATAAATGTTATTCAAATGAACATTGAAAACATGGAAATGTCACGCATATGCATGTTGAAAACTTACATGGCAGCTACGAAGACTGTGCCCCCGACTCTTGCTTGACACCGCACATGCCAACATGGGTAAACTGATAAGAGAGAGAAAAAAATCTAGGAAGTCTCTCCACTTTAGCTGTTGGTGCAGAGCTCTGGGCCAACACTCTTACCATGAGTTATCCGGTGGACCTTTTCTTCATCGACAGATGTACACGGAGTTAGCATTAATTGAGTCAATTGCAATTAACAGTGCAACCCATTTGGCTACACAACAAGGACCAAAAGAATCAGTGACTATATTTAAGAAAGTTTATTACAAGTTACCAGTCAGGTTAAGATAAACAAATCTTAGTATCATACTGTAAAGTTACAGAATAACAACTGGAAAATACAACCTCCTGAAGAAGTTTAGGCGTACCAATAACAGGCAGACAAGAAGTTCAGTTACAGTAATACAAAAATTCAATAGCAAGGTGTGACGGTCCAGGAGGCTTACAAAACGGTGCTACGTGACAGGGCGCAGAATTGTATCGCGTGGGAAAAGTGACAGAAAGACAAGTGCCTGATGTTGTTGTTGTTCACCGTAATGATCCCAAACTGTCCCGTAAACTGGCAACCCTACGAGGGGAATACAAGAAGCTGGCCTCTGACACCGCTAGGAAACTTCACCTGGCGACATTACATCGCCTTTACAAAGTGGGCCATAAGACTGGGAAGCCTCATGGCCTGGCTTAGCAGACGTGAAGTTCAAAACAGGTGGGTAGCAACAGTGATGGACCGCCAAGGGAACCCTCAATGCACAGATGAAGGAGTGGCCTAGGCTTTTGCCGACTATTATAGAGATCTGTATAGGGCACGGCCACAAAAATCGTTGGTCGAGATGCAGGAGTATCTAGAGGTAATCCCCACTCCAACGTTGGAGGAGGCAGACACTCGGGCTTTAGATGAAGACCTGACACTAGCGCAGGTCCATGACGCAAAACTGCACCCTGGAAAGACCCCTGGTACTAATGGGTTGCCTGCGGAATTTTACAGAAGATATACAACCACTCTCTGTCCCTACCACCTCCAGCTTTTTCTTGATGCCTGAACAGAAGGGATTCTCCTCCTGGACCTGCGGCTGGCCAATATCGTGGTCATATATAAGGAGGGTAAGCCTCGTGGTCAGTGTGGGTCTTATAGACCCATCTCTCTACTGAACTCGGAGGTCAATATTTTGGCAACCCTGCTAGTTACGCGCCTTATGGCTGTAATTGAGAGTCTGATTCATGAAGACCAATACAGTTTCATGCCAGGTAGATCGCCCCGACTGAACCTCAGACGCGCTCACAACTGCCTTATGGAGGTACGTAACCGTCCGAACCCACAGGTGTTTCCTTCACCAGATGCAGAAAAGGCGTTCAACGCCATTAACTGGCAATTCCTAGATGCCACCTTGGCCAAATTCGGACTAGGGACGAAATTCCGAGGTTGGGTGGCACTTTTATATAATCGTCCATTGGCTACAGTGCGGGTCAATGGTCGATGTTCTACTCCCTTCCCTATCGAGAGAAGGACGAGGCAGGGCTGTACCCTGTCGCCCCTCCTCTTCGCTCTTACTCTGGAGTCTCTTGCCTGCGCTATTAGGCTACATCCTTGGATCTGGGGCTTCCACATCACACCGTAGACACGGAAGAGGAGAAAATCTTCCTTTACACCGATGATATCCTGCTATATATCACATACCCTGAGACGACGATACCGGTTCTCTTTGATTTGATTACCGAGTACAGACAACACTCTGGTTACAAAATCAATTGGAATAAATCCACGGTATACAGCCCATTGGATGCCCCCCTAGATTGTCCTTTGCCTGGGGAATTGTGAGTGGTGTCGAGAGGTTTTAAGTATCTGGGTATCTTTGTAACACCCCATGCGGAGGTGTGCAGACGGGAGAATCTGCATGTGGTCCTGGGCAACTTTAAGGTCGATATAGAGAGATGGAAAGACCTTCCGCTCACCTTGTTGGGTCGCGCTGCCCTCTTTAAAATGATCACCTTGCCTCAACTCTTATACGCCCTCCAAAATACATACCATCTGCTGCCTAGAGCTATTGTTTTTTTAAATCGATGGCAACATTAGATCTCTAATCTGGCAGGATGGACACCCTAGAATCACGCTACAGACACTGAGGCACAACCCCTACAATGGAGGGATCGCACTCCCTGATGTAGAGGCCTACTATTGGGCATCCCACTTGATCTCCATCAACAAATGGGTGCACAAACATAGAGACCACCCCACATACCGTCTTGAAAGGCAGACAATGCAACCTCATACACACCTACATTATTTATATGAGGGAAAGGGCAGCTCAAGACTGCTACAGGCGACTCAAGTGACACTATTGGCGTCGAAGAGGGCTAGTAGGACCCTGGGTTGGACGCAGCGGCTTACGTGCTCCACACCACATTGGGAGGGGGCCTGGCTTAGAGAAATCCGAAAACTTACAGGGTTCGAGGCATGGGACCTCCTTGGCATCTCCGCGATAGGGGACATAGTTGAAAAAGGAGAACTTAAAACTTGGACTAAATTAAAGCAGGGATACAATATGACTGATTCTCAATTCCTTAAGTATGCACAATTGCGACACGCGTGGCAGGCAAAAAGCATCCCCATGAGCAACTCCCGGAATATGCTCCCCTCGAAGGTAGGCTCCTACAGGAGGAACTTATTGGTAAAGCGTTCTCCTTCACATATCAAACAATCAATAATAATCTTCCCGACGGTTTGCTAGGTCTCCGAACAAGATGGGAGAGGGACGTGGGGTCCCTAGAGGATATCGACTGGGAGGCGGCATTGATGCATCCCATGGAGGCGGCGTCAACTAATTCAATTCAAAATATTGCATCGAACATATTATGACAGGGAAAGACTTCATAGGATGGGGAGTGCAGAGTCGCCGCTGTGCCAGATGTGCAAGATCACTAACAGTGATTTCTACCATACGCTCTGGGCTTGCCCTATACTCAGGCCATACTGAGCATAATTGATTGGCTTATTGGGAAAGTTTTGGGGGTGACATTACTAATGGAACCCAAATTTGTGCTCCTGGGGATCCCTAGCGAAGTGGACGTCACTAGAACCCAGTTGATCTCTGCTTCGTGTGGGTTGGTGGTGGCCAAATGAGACATAGCTAGGAACTGGGCAGTGGCCGACAGTCCGTCCATACAGGAATGGACTTGTACATGACAGCTGAGCAAGTCACATATCGTAGCAGGGGGTGCCCAAAGAAATTTCACAGGATATGGGACCCATGGAGAAAACACTTTGAGGTGGATACAGGGGACGAGACTCAGCAGTCCACTGGTCACACGACGCAGGAGACCTCGACAGAGACCTGAATCTATAATGTCTCATAAGACTATTAGGCCAACTTACCGACAACCATTTCTCGGTCCAAGACACAGTCCCCTCACAACGAGGACAGTTGACACCGGCATATATTGGCTTTCATTGGCTCATTGGTCGGGAGGGGGAAATGGGTCCAATGATAATGATTATATTTGCAACAATTTGAGTTCTACTTCTGTTACTGTACCATACATAACTTCCTTAGTGCTTATTGTTCAGTTGCATAAAATAAAAAAAAAATAAAAAAAAAAAAAAATCAAGCAAGATTTGATGCTCAGAGAAGAGTTTCTGATTTTCTCTTCTATACAGAGTGAAGTCTGAATTCTTCTAAGTTAAGTACGAATTAAGGAGGATGGTTCAAAACATTTTCAAGATCACAAAAATCAGGGAAATGTAGAAAAACAGGAAAATGCGGAAGTGTGGGAAGAGATAGGAAGGTGTCAGCATTTCAAAAGCTCAGCCAAGAGTTCTGCAGTCAGTGGAATAAGTGTTAGCTTAGGACACACTCAGCAAAGAATCAAAGAGAATAAGCATAGAGGTCTAAACCTCTCAAAGTCTATGGGAAAGTGGCTGTATCTCAAACAGTGTGAACTCCAGTTATTTGCACCAACATCTCCAGAGTACCACTCCTCTGGCTGCATCAGTAGGGGCTACATTGTCCTTTCCATTCTCACGTTGTGAGCTGCAACATTCACCAAATATCCCAGGCCAAACATGGGGACAGTACTGTTCTTTGTCACCTGCAACTGTTTGCAACAGTTGCAACAGTGCTGAATGAACACTTTCAGTTAACGCTTTGGCACTAGATGCTCCTTGTCAATGTCCTTTCCCCAGACTGTTGCCAAAGTGGAAACGTTGATTGTTGAGTTAGTCAAAACCATAACCCAATAAGAAGAATACAACAATACAATCTCTTAATAAAAAGGAGACATTAATCATTATCATGAGAGTGGGCAGGATGTATCAAAAACTATTTCTTAAAACAGAGGTATTGGGTCACATCACGAATTACAATAAATCCTTATTAACATATAGTCTGAGCACTTGGTATTGTAACTAGCCAATGCTAAGGACACAAATTTCTCTCTAGATGTCATTCGTGCTATACATTTAACTGAGAATAGTATACAGTGTGAAAAAATGCCAATTCAATGTGCAAATATGCCAAGCATGCTCTGGCTTGGATTGCCAAGAGTATAAAGTGCTTTGTGCTGCCTAGAACATTTTTGGTTCTAATTAATGTTTGAACGTGTTAAAATTTATAAAACAGTTCCATTAAAATAACATTACAATCAGTTGGACCCTTATCTCAAAAATGCATCTTTAAGAACATCAAACTCGTGATTGTTGACGGGGTTTTGAGCAATCCCTTCTACCCCTGCTGTGTTTGTAACCGTTTGTTCATTTGTTGAAGAAACTTTGTCGTCTTACAGGAAAGCTGCAATGACTGACTATTCAGCAAAGCCATCACAGCGGGTCCGCATGATCTTATATGGAGTGACCGAAGAGCCGGAACTAGAAGTGGTCATCTCAGTTGATTGACAGCAGGGCAAATTCACAGGAAATGTTGAATTGTCTCTTCCATGCTCTGTGGGAGTGGCAGCAAAGATTGTTCAGCCAAGTTTATTTCCATGGTGGAACCTGATCTTTTGAGGTAAAAGCTCCCAAATGAATGAGAAGAAGGAAATGCTGCATTGTTGGAGAAATGGTTTACGAGATATGGCTGTGGCGCCCAGTTCATATGTGATGATAGGACCATCCATCCATGTGTTTTCCTTGCTGTTACAGCTTTGTCAAGTGACCTTGCATACACTTTGGCTGCTTTATTAACGATTTTTTTGAATGCTGGGAAGCTGATGTGTAGACCTCACACTTCATTCAGATTGAGGGCGGTTAGCGCTTGCTGGAGCACCGTTGGCCAGTTGCTTTTGCTTTTGGGCGATTCTTTAATTGTGACCAACAGACTGCTGACAAGCATTCTGAGTGTGCCACTCTCATTCTCCAGCACAGTTTAATTATTGCTGCTGACCTAACTGGCAGTTGATGTAACAGCCCGAATTCCAGTCGGACCTACTCCTGAGAGATGAATTGCGAGATTTGAAAAAAACTTTTTTTTTTTTTTTTTTTTTTTTATGATTGCAAAGTTATTTATTCTACATTTTTACATGTTTAATCATATATTCTTCAAGTTAAAAATAAACATATATATAAAGTGAAGCAAATACAACTTGTTATTATGTTTTATTAATAACAAACCATGTAAGTTTTATTTTAATGCTATTCGATGTTGAATATTTTCAACATTTATTCTCCATTTTTTAATGGATTTTTTTTTTTTTTTTTTGAAAAACCTTTATTGTAGATCAGTGACACAGCTATTCAGCCGACAACCCGGAGGTACGGCAGCTTTAGAGATTCAACACATCCTTGCGTCCACATATCACTGACAGGAGAGCCAAAGGTTCTATTTTGCATAAACATAAATACAACCCTAAACACAAGCAAGGCGCAAGGTACTGTAAACACCAAGAGAGGTTCCCATCAGGGGGGACGAGCCCCATCACGTCCAACAGGCACAGATCTATAGTAAGGGAAAGGAGGGAAAGGCAGAGACTCTAGAAACAATCACATATCAGCGGGAAAGTCAAAGCCGGAAAAAGACTAAGGGGAAAGTTGCTCCTCAGGCGGATCCGGGTCGGGGGGCAGGCATATGTCCCCTCTGTACTGGTTCCATGGCCCCCACACAGCATGCCATTTCCGAGGGCGCCCCCGAGCACAATACACTGTCTTCTCCCTAAACATGATCCAGTCCATGTTTTCCATCCACGCTGTCAATGTGGGCGGCCTATTGGAGCCCCACAGCCGAGCGATATCGCGCTTGGCTACCATGTTCCCCAGGGTCACCCACTGAGTCTGTGCCGCGTTGTGGTCAGTAGGACTCCAGACACTCAGGAGACAACATCGCGCCTCAGGCTGCATAACAATTCCTGTCACCTCCCCCATCACCTCGTGGACTTGCCTCCAGAACTCCATAATCGCACCGCATTCCCAAATAATATGGAGGAAGGTACCCACCATACCACAGCCTCTCTTACATAGGCCCTCCTCAGAGAAACCCATGTGGACCAACCTGGGCCCCGTCACGTAGACCCTATGGAGTATTTTAAGCTGCACCAGCCGCAGGCGCGCGGGGATAGCGACCTCTTTAGGAGAAGAAACTGCGTACTGCCAATCCTCATCATCTAGTTCAAGGCCGTCCCTTATCCATTGGGCGCGCAACCCTAGGAGAAGATCCGCCCGAACATTGATAAGCTTCTTATAAATGAGCGAAATCGTGCTCTCTGGCATGTGACCATCCAGGATCCGATCCTCCAACGGAGAGGACTCGGGCACCTTCTCCCCCTCCACAAGGACTGACCGCAAGGCGTGGCGCACTTGTGCATAACGGAAGAACTCCGTGCTCCCCAGCTCGTATTCCTTCTGCAGCTCCTCGAACGACTTTATCTTACCCTTAACCAAAAGGTCTCCAACCCTGGATATGCCGATCAAATCCCATTTCTCGAACCCCTTTGTGCGCCAAAGCTTCCCCAGAATCTCGGAGTCAAACAGAGGGGTGGCAAGGGTAAGCTTACCCCTCCGGCCCAACGAGTCCGTCGCCACCTTCCACACATGGACGGCCACTCTGGTGGGCCCCGTGAGGGTGAGGTCCGACGATTTCGAATACAACGCTCTGTGGTAATTACCCCCACGGAGCAACCAGCGGTCCATGGCGAAGCCAGGGCTAAGCGCCGGACCATAGACACCATGGTTAATCGCGCTCAACTGGGTGGCCCAGTAATAACGTCGAATGTCTGGAAGCGCGATACCACCGTCGTACCACGGAAGCGTCAACTTAGCGACTGCGATACGCGGACGCCCGTCCCATAAGAGCGCGCGCTGGTGGCTTTCGATCTCACGGAAATAGCTGGCCGGGACCAGGTCAAGAGTATTCTGCAGGGCATAGAGGAAACGGGGAAGGGACATCATTTTAAACAGTGCAGCGCGGCCAAGGAGGGAGAGCGGCAATCGCCGCCAGCCCGCCACATCCCGCCGCAGGCGCGCCAAGGGAGGGAGCAAGTTCTTCTCGTAGCGCAAGATGGGGTCGGTGGAAATATAGATCCCCAAATACAAAAAGCCCTGCTGGGCTATCTGGATCAAACAGTTACGCGGAACAGGCGGGACATCCCCACACAGGACATACAAGTGTGACTTCCCCCAATTAATGACTAGGCCCGAGTTTCTACCGAAAGACGTCAAGACGTCACAAACCACTATCAGAGATTTCTTAGGCGAGGCAAGATATAACAGAATGTCGTCAGCGTAGAGTGAAATACGGTCTTCATGGTCAGGCGACCAGCGAAGCCCACGTATATCCGGGTGCCACCGTATCCACGCCGCCAACGGCTCAAGAGCAAGGGCGAACAGCAACGGCGACAGGGGGCAACCCTGCCGGGTGCCTCTCCCGAGCTCGAAAGGTGCCGACGCCCTCCCGTTCACCACGACGCTTGCAAGAGGCCCCTCATAGAGCAGCCTCACCCACCCCACGAATCCAGGCCCGAAGCCGAATTTGGCCAGCACCGCCCACAAGTATGCCCACTCTACCGTGTCGAAGGCCATCGTGGCGTCGAGGGACGCCACAATAGCCGGCTCTCGTATCGTACCCGTCCTGGCAATCACTCCGTGGAGGCGTCTAAGGTTTAGTGCAGTGTTACGGTGCGGGATAAAGCCCGACTGATCCGGGTGGATCAAGTCGCCAAGTACCCGGACCAGGCAGTTCGCGAGAATCTTGGCAAGGATTTTCGGCTCGGCATTGAGGAGCGAGATCGGCCGATAGGGACCACACCTATCCCGGGGCTTTCCGTCTTTATGTATTACCACGATCGTCGCCAGCCGTTGATCGAGCGGAAGAAACCCGTTCCTCCACGCCTCCACGAACATGGCGGTCAAGTGAGGAGCAAACTTATCCGGACAAAGCTTGTACAGCTCTATCGGCAGACCATTTGGGCCCGAAGCCTTGCCGGAGCACAACGCACGGATAGCACCTGCCACTTCGTCTACAGTGATATCACCATCGAGGTCCTCCCTATCAATGGCGGAAAGGCAGGGCAGAGCGATGTCACGCAGAAGATCACACGAGTCCTCAGTCGGTCTATCCGAGACCGAGGCGTATACCGTCCGAAAATAGTCTGAGAAACACCGGACTATACCGTCGGGATCAGTGACAACCTCTCCCCCATCCGTCAACAACTCTGGCACCACACGATTAACACGCTCCTTTTTGTCCAGCCATGCCAGCAATTTCCCGGCCTTATCACCAACATCATACAACCGCCCCTGCTGCTCCTTGTGGAGGGTCTTGGCGGCATTTGTCACCAGATCCCTATACTCCAATTGCTTCAGGCTCAAATTGTGCAGCGTGGACGTCTCAACATCCCCCTCCAAGGCCAACTCTAAAGCCACTATCTCGTCCTCCACTTGTATCACCTCGGCGTCTCTCCGCCGCTTGGCGGCAACTACCAGGGACAAGGCTTCTCCTCTCAGTACAGCCTTAGAAGCTTCCCACAAGGACACCGCGGAGTCAACTGAGCCCTGGTTTTCTCGAAAATAGTGGTCAACTGTCTTCAGCAACGCGCTGCGCATCTTGGGGTCCCGAAAGTACCAGGGGTTAACGGGAGCCACCCTGCCCCCCGCCACCCGGCCTATGTCCAGACGTGCCCACACCGGAGAATGATCTGATATGCCCCGTGCCATGTGCCTAACCTCAGTTACCAAAGAGGCGTGTGCCGCCAGAGTGAGCAGATAATCAATCCGGGAGAGACTCCCGTGGGCCCCGGAGTGGAAGGTGTATTGTCGCTGAGTGGGGTGCCGCAGCCTCCAACAATCTACCAGGCCAAAAGTATCAATAAAGTCGGGAAGCCACTTCTGAGCCCCCCCGGTGTCTCTGGGCGGGTACCTATCTAGCATTCCAGAACCAACCGCATTGAAGTCCCCTCCCACCACTAGCATCCCTTCGGGGAGTTCCAACAAGGCCTTGCCCAGATCAGCAAACGTGGAGGCCTGCAAGGCAGGAGGGACATAAACAGAAACCAAAACCAACGTTCTGCCCTCCCACCTCCCCGACACGGCCACAAAGCGCCCCCTATCATCAGCAATGGTGGAGTCAACCTCAAATGGTAGGGAAGCTCTGACAAGTATGCCCGCACCCCTGGAGCCCGAGGAAAACCCCGAGTGAGCAATGAATTTGTAGCCCTTTCTGTTAAGTGCATAACACATATTCCCTATAAGGTGGGTCTCCTGCAAGAGGACCACATCTGGCAATGTCCGTTTAAAAAATTGCAGGACTATCCCCCGCTTTATACGGTCCCCTAAGCCATTGACATTCCAGCTGAGTACATTTAAGCCCCTATCCCCCATCCCTGAACACAAAGAGACCTCCCCCCCCCCCCCAGCGAACCACAATCGGACAATTCTGACAGTCATTGCTACGCCTTGCAAGAAAAACAAACAACCCCAAACAACAACCCCAACCTCCTGAAACCCCCCCCCCACCCTGCACCCCTGCGTCAGCTTACAAAGCCCCCCCCAACTTGCAGTGTGCCTGTCGCCCTACCAAAAACAAATCTACAAAAAGCACCCCAAGGGAGGAAAGTGCCCCTATCTTCCCCCCGCCGCCCTCCCATTACTGCAATAAGGTGCGAGTCACTGTCCAGGGCTGAATCGAAGCAGGCCAGCACCAAAGGTATCACTTCTGTCCATCCCGGCCGCCCTCCACCCCATCCACGCTGTCCCGGTCGGGCTGTCGCCGAGGGAGTGCATCCAACCAGGCCCCTGCCATGTCCGGCGATTCGAAGAAGAAAGTCCGATCCTCATATACCACACGCAGCTTAGCGGGGAAAAGCATGGCATACTTCAGGTCCATGTCCCTAAGCCGCCGCTTCACCCCCAGGAAACTTTGCCTCTGTTTCCCGCGCCAGCTGGGTGAAATCAGGGTAAAAGCTCACAGAGGCATTTTGAAAAGGCACCGGGCCTGTCACCCTCGATGCTTGCAGGATAGCGTCCCAATCTCGAAAGTGGAATATCCGGGCGACAATCGGCCGCGGGGGGGCTCCCACCTTAGGCCGTCCGCCAGGCACTCGGTGAGCCCGCTCCACCGCGAAAAACCTGCCGAGGCCCTTTGGCACAAGATGATTCACCACCAGATCCTCGACGAGGAGGTCCACGGAGCGCTCCTCCGAAGTCTCCGGGACCCCAATAATGCGCACATTATTGCGCCGGGCCCGACCTTCAAAGTCCTCGAGCCGGCGAGCGGAGAGGTCGTTCGCGGTTCGTAGCTTGCGGACCTCAGCCTGGAGTTCCGAGACATCGTCCGCGAGGCCAGTAGTCTTGAGGTCCAGGGACTTGAACCGCTCATTGGTTTTTCCCAGGTCCGCGAGAATCAAGTTGACGTCGACCAAAATCATGTCCACCTTGTGCGCCAGGGTCTCGAACTGTCGCCCAATCGAAGATTGCATCCCATCTATCGCCCCCTTGATATCCTGCAATGATAACTCCGAGGCTGGGGATGAATCGGCCTTCTGTGCGTCCAGCGACTGTCCCGATCCACCAGGTGACCCCTTCTGCTGAGCATAACGATCCATATTGTTGGATTGGATATAGCCTCCCCGCCTGGTAGTCTTAGACTTCGACCTGTCTGCCTCCGATTTGGTCGACATCTCGGACAGCAGGACGGTCAGTCGCAAGAGGAGGTCCCCCACTCAGGTAGAGGAGACAGGGACGACTAGGTCTTAAACAGCCAGTCAGGGCCGGGTGGAGGTCTTCCAGACAACAGAGGATCTGTATGACGCACTCCCAACCCGGAGCAAACAAAGGGCGAGAAAGCGAAAGTGAAAGTGCCGCGGCATCCGACCGTCAGTTCACACCTCCCAAGGCCGCTGTTGTTCAATTAGTGGCCGGGCATCCTGCCAACGCAAGCCCCTGGCATCCTTCGGAGGTAGGCCGCAATCTTCCGCCGTGCACAACTTCGGTCCCCGGCGGGCGATCTTGGCCCGGACACCGTCAATCGCCCCAGCTGCGACTCATCTGCAGGATTCCGTGCATTAAAATCAGGATTTAGGACAGGATGATTGCCGGAGGGCGCGAGGGTAGCGAGAGCTCAAGGCTCACGCGGCCATCTTGGTCAAGCGCTAGGCTCCTCCCCTGAAAAATACTTTTAAACAAAGTGGATTGCTGTTGGTTCCAAAATTTTGCGTCTTTACATTTAAGAAGTTCTGAGCCATAAGTGTGTGTTGGAAGGAATTTGGCGGCAATTACTTGTAAAAAATAAGCATTGGAAGGGCACTCCAGTTTTGTTTGTAGTGTGTTCAGTGCTTAGCGTAATTTGTTTGCCTGGGCTCATCTTTTTGTTAGATGCTCTTTAAATATTCATTTGGAGTCTATAACCCCCCCAAGGTATTTGTATGCACCAACCGTCTCTAATCTATTCCCCGCTGCTAACCATTTCAGTTTTGAACTGTGACAGTTATAGTTTGCAGAGAAGCACATCACCTTTTTTTAAATTATAGTTCAATTTCAGTCCGAGCGCCTCAGTGTATTCCAACAATTGGGTTAACAAGCACTGGAGGCCAATTGAAGTCTGGTTGCATAGTATAATATCGTCCGCATATTGGAAGCTTCTGACTGGGGGATTTACTAGCTTGGGTGGATCGCATTGGACTGTCGACAGCCTGGTGTCTAAGTCTGCCATATAGATGTTTAATAGGTTGGGCGCAAGCACACATCCTTGCTTAAGCTATCTGTGCATGGATATCTTCCCTGTGGTTCTCTCGCCATTACCGAGCTTGACTCTGACCAAATGTTTGTGAATACAAGTTGACTATGGCACCAAGGAACCTCGACGAGATACCCCCTTTTGCCATCTTTGGCCATAAGCGCTCTCTTGGGACCATATCGGAGGCAGCTTTTAAGTCCCCAAATCAGGTGTACAGTTTAGTGGACTTTTGTAGGGCTTTTTCTGCAAGAAGGTTCAATGCTAAGAGATTGGTAGTTGTACTTGTGCCTGGTCTGAAGCCGGTTTGTGTAATTGGAAGGATCTTACTGGAGGTGACCCGGCTTCAAGGTCAAAAAGAAGGTTCAAGGTATATAGTTTGGCTTCAACATCTATTATAGTGTTCAATCTGTAGTTTGACGTGCCCGATCTGCTGCCAGATTTAAAAATATGATGTAGGATGCTGCCTCTCCATGATGCAGGTATGTTGTTTGTTGAAAATGCATGATTGAACAGTGGGGTAGGCTGCCTTGCCCAAAAAGTTAGGTCGATCTTGAATAGTGCATTCCGTAGGCCATTTGGGCCGGGGGCCCCTTCTGATCCAAGTTTTTTTTTTTAAATTTCCGGGCTTGGGTTTCGTTTAGCCAGGGTCCCTCATCCACGTTTCGGAGAGGATCTTTTTCCCAGGCCATCTCTCTCTATCACTACTACAGTGTTGTATCTATTCTCAAACTAACAAACCATGTCAACGTACCTGCAAAGAAAAAGACATGCAAGCAGAGACTGGAAAACAGCATTTTAACCCAGAAGAAACATAGGGCTAATCAAGACAACTTAAAGCATTACGTCAATAGTGCATATTTAATGTACATGTGCACAGTCAAACACAAATTACTAAAACAGTCAGTACATTAGATTCACATTAAAGTTCATAACGGTGAAATAACTTTAAGTATACGTCTTTAAATTTGACTAAGAACTCCATTCTAATGCAAAGGTGAAACATTAGTGCACACATTTCATAAATCCATTGCTGTTACAAATGTGGAAACATGTCAATAGTGTGAGGATGTTTTTTTTAATTCAATTAAATCAGCTTTCTACCGTTAAACTACTGTAAACCCCATTTACAATTCCTTCTTGCTATGGCATAAGACTTTTGTAGTGGCATTAATATCAATATTCTCATCAAGCTCGTTTAGGAGTTTGTTGACATATGCCAACCATGGATTCAAGAGAAAGGCAAATGATGTCCTGGGTACATTTAGTTCTATTTTAGTCCAGATCCCATGCCAAACAGTAAGTGAGGCTACACTGATGTAACAATCAATGTACGGAACTGTTAATTTCTTGTGTACAATGTACAAGGGGTTGCGTTAGGGACCGCTAATAATCTCCTTAAGAAGATGTTTTTTTGAGTCTGAAGTGAAGCAGGGTTAGCCATTCCCCATTGTGCTGCACCATAACAGGTTCCAGATATACACTTGCTCTTATAGAGAGTCACAATTTCCCTTGTTGGCTTATTCCCTATATTTTTTGAAAATCTAAAAATGACCTCTGTTGACCGTAAAAATGTTGATTTACATATTTCAATGTGTGGTCCCCATTGTCCATTAGAGGTAAAGAGTAGGCCCAGATACTTAATGGAATGTGATTCCGCTATCAGCACCTCCTTAACATGAAGTATTCTAGTTTTCGGTTTCCCTTTTCCACAGACCTTTGTGAATGTTTTTTTGAGGTTAAGCTTTAAGTCCTTTTCTTCCATATATTCAACAAAATTCTTAATTAGACACTGGAGCCCATTTGCTGTTCTGGAGAACAGGACTGCATCATCTGCATACAACAAAACAGGGGTTATGTGTTTGCCAACTTTGGGGGCTTCGTCATTTAGCTTTTGCAGGGATTGGTCAATGCCGTTGACATAGAGTGATCCAGTTATTTGCACCAACATCTCCAGAGTACCACCCCACTGGTTGCATCATCAGGGGCTTCATTGGTCTTTCCATTCTCACGTTGTAAGCTGCAACATTCACTAAATATCTCAGGCCAAACATGGAGAAGGTACTGTTCTTTGTCACCTACAATTGTTTGCAACAGTGCTGAACGGACACTTTCAGTTAACGCTCTGGCTCTCCATGTTCCTTGTCAAGGTCCTTTTCCTAAGCCCTCTCTCTCTATCACTAATACAGTGTTGTATCAATTCTCAAACTTACAAACCATATGAACGTAAAGTCATACGTGTTTAAATGTGACAAAGAACTATACTCAAATGCAAAGTTAAAACATTAGTACACACATTTAATGAATCCATTGTCATTTCTATTTTGGATACATATGAATAGTGTGAGGATGGTTTATTTAATCACCCAAACAATAAATGTTCATTTAATACAGTTAAGTACACAGTACACATGCAGTCTCTAATCCTACAGTGAATGCACTTCAATAATGATGTCAAGTGCAACACTTTACATTAATATTGTTAGGACACACAGAGAACAGGTGCTAAGTGCACGTTTCTATTGCGTATTTGTGACGTGTAAGGTTGGAGCCAAAACTTATACTGGCCCAATCCACCTTCTGATGGCGACTCAAACCATCACAACAAGGTGGACAAATCACAATCAGGCTGTTTTCATCATCTTTCACCTGGAAGCCTCCAGAAACTTCCTATCATCATAGAATTTGCTTTGTCTGTATTCTAGTTTTATATGTGTTCTCTTTCTATTCATTCCCTTTTTCACTGGTGTACATTTGTATCCCTTGTAGATTACAAACAGCAATAATCCACAAAGAGCAATAATCAGTAGGGGTTTCAAGATGCTTCTAAACATTCCACTCCTTAAGTTTCCAAACCATCTGCCTATAGAAGAAAAGCACTTCCCATTGTTTCTATGCACCTGTTGCTAATAACCCATTCAAATCTCTCAAGTCAGTAATGTTCTTAATGTATTTCGTCAAGTCCTTACTTTTGTGTGGAATGTGAGTACAACATTGCTGAACTTTTAACATCCATGAGTAGGACTTCTAATGCAAGTCTATTCTACAAAACAATTGATCTAATCCCAATCATTTCAACATCTATAACTAAAAATCCTCCTGCAGTACTAGTGGACAACTTATCAACCACAGTGGAAAGCGTTCTAATCTTTTGCAAATTCAGTATCACTCCAACAGATGGTATTAGAGCACCAAAGATGTCTCCCACAATATCACTAGACTGGCACCTTTCTATATGTATCAAGCTGTTTTGAGATCGTAAACACTGCGAATCACAAAAAACACAGTGCTTTCGATCGCAAAACAGAGTGTTCCTATGTATGTAAGGGACCCGCCGCGCAAAAACGTAATTCGCAAATTTAGTGATTAGCAATTTTGTCAGAGAATCTGTGAAAAAAAACTGTGAATTCGCTATCTGCAACAAGTTATTTGCAATTTTCGCTAATAACCTGATCGCAAATAGCGAAATCGGAAAGAGATGTGTGTAAAATTTGCAAATTGCGATTATGCGAATTTCGCAATTTTGCACATCGCAATTACCACCAACTCTGAGCTGGTGGTAACCAGGTCTAACCTATTTAAACAGGAGCACAATGCTACAGGGGGTTTCACAATGGCTGCACTGTATGTGATAGCCAGGAGGCTGCGAATCAGAGCTGCTGCACAGAGAAGGAGACGCCAGGAAAGGATCTTCAGAGCGCGCATCACCCTGTTCTAGAGAGGGGATCCAGGTGAAGTATAGGCTGGATGCAGCCAGCATCATGGACTTAATAGAGGAGCTCCCTAGAACACCCCACACGCAGGGCACGCACCATTGCCACCCATGTACAGGTCCGGTGCTCACTGCACTTACTAGCATCAGGGAGTTTTCAGGGCTGATATCTGCAGCAGGAGGGGTCTCCCAGATTTGCCTGTTGCGCTTCTTTCACGCTTTCCTGGATGCAATGATACAGAGGCTGCATCACCACATCCAATTCCCCAGCACATAACAGGCACTAGATCAGTCTAAGCAGGATTTCTATCAGACAGCCCAATTCCCCCACGTAAGTGGCTGCATAGATGGGACCCATGTCACACTCTCAAGCCCATCACAGAATGAGTATGTGTTCAGGATCTGCAAGTCCAATCATTCCCTGAACATACAGGTAGTGTGCAATGCCAAACATGTCAACACTGATATTGTTGCTAAATACCCAGGCAGCACACACAACTCATTCATGTTTCGCCACAGTGGAACATACTGACGACTCACAGATGGTGAGTTTGGTGAGGGCTACCTGCTAGGTAAATGCATGGCTTTCATTCACACAAGCAGTAAAGGTCTGAAGTGGTAGGACAGTGTTTAACCTAATTCTTGTCACCCTGCAGGTGACAGTGCGTATGCTGTACGTGACTTCATTCTGACTCTGTACCTGAATCCAGCCACTGCAGGGGAGTGGAGGTATAACAGTGCTCACAGAGCCACATGCTGTGCCATTGAGAGAACATTCGTTGGTCCTGAAGAGCCATTTCCGCTGCCTCCATAAGAGTGGAGCAGCGCTACAGTACAGCCCCGAGACGTGCTGCAAAATCGTGGCCTCATGTGCCATGCTACACAACATCGCCACCAAGAAAGGCACCCCAGTGGAGCTCACAGATTCTGAGTCATTAGATGAGGAGGTCCCAGCTCCACGGTGCAGACCAGCAGGTGGTGTCGGGGCAGCTGCCGAGCGCCAGAGACGAGATGAGATCACGCAGAACTATTTCTAGGTGAGTACTAATGACACAATGCTACAGATTGGTTCACAATTGTGTTTTTTATTTTCTCGGGTGCAGAAACATATCTGTCACACAGTCTGACGTACACCTAGGTGCCGATTCCGATCCAATAAAAAAATTTACCGTCCGACTCGTATCCGTATTTTTTTACGTACGAATCGTACAAGTCCCATACAAACGGCGAAGTACGATTCGTACGTGAAAAATACATACGAATGACCTCGGGAAAAGTCTACGACACGTCCCCGGACAGTTTTACGTACGAGTCGTAAAACTGAAGTCCGAGCGCACAATACCGATCCGTACCGGCGTCCCGAATACACAAGCGTATGGAAAACGTCCTGTACGGAGCGAACTGTGCACGACCCCTACCCCGGGTACACTTGTGCCCGGGGTATGAGTCGTACGGCCCCCCCAGCCTCCCACCCCTCCCGCGTATGTCCGCATCGTACCCACAGCCCCCCGTATGTACGCACCGTACCCCCAGCACCCCGTATGTACGCACCGTACCCCCAGCCCCCCGGATGTACGCACCGTACCCCCAGCCCCGTATGTACGCACCGTACCCCCAGCCCCCCGTATGTATGCGCCGTACCCCCAGGGCATACCCCCAGCCCGTATGTACGCTCTGTACCCCCAGCCCCCCGTATGTACGCACCGTACCCCCAGCCCCCATATGTACGCTGGGCTGGGGGTACGGTGCGTACATACGGGGGGCTGGGGGTACGGTGCGTACATACGGGGGGCTGGGGGTACGGTACATACATACGGGGGGCTGGGGGTACGGTGAGTACATACGGGGGGCTGGGGGTACGGTGCGTACATACGGGGCTGGGGGTATGCGCTGGGGGTACGACACGTACTTACGGGGGGCTGGGGGTACGGTGCGTACATACGGGGGCTGGGGGTACGGTGCATACATACGGGGCTGGGGGTATTGCGCTGGGGTACGGCGCGTACATACGGGGGCTGGGGGTACGGTGCGTACATACGGGGGGCTGGGGGTATGGTGCATACATACGGGGGCTGGGGGTATGGTGCGTACATACGGGGGGCTGGGGTACGGTGCGTACCGGGCCCCTTTTTCCTCGTGCATCGCGGCGTACTTAGCTTTTTCAGCACTTTTGGCTCCCGTAAAAATATAGCCGTGCGGAGTGCTGTGGGTACGAATCGTTCTTGCTGGTCCGTAAAATGCTGCCTGACTCCGTGCGGACGTTGAGTACGCGCTGTCCAGGATCGGAATTGTATGTATTTTTTAGCCGCATGGTGTTTTTTACGATTCGTACGGAAATGGTATTTCTGTACGAATCGTACTTGCTGGTTTGTATGGTGGAATTCCCGGGTACGAGTCGTACGGAGAAAACGCTCCGTACGACCATTTGTACCCGGGTTTTACAGGATCGGAATCGGCACCCTAATGTGTGTCGCAATTATTTGCATATGTTAGACCCACAGTGCAAGGATGTCGCACAAACATAAGTCATTCTGGAAAACGAACGGGGTCCCTGAAAAAGGATACTGCCCTAACAGGGAAAAAGCTATTATGGGAAAATGAAAACAGCCGGGCACAGTGCGATAGATTATAGAAGGGCAAGTAAACTCAGGACATGCATAAACACAATAACATGAAAAAAAAAAACAAGAACAACTGTCTAAAAATATATAGACTATTTTATTTCATTCTTTTTCTTTTTTCTCTGATATTATTTATTTTTTTAATATATATTGTTTTTTACCAATAGAAAATATTATTTATACATAAACGTAAAGTGCACATAGATAATACCAATATTATAATTTGAACCACATGTGCATATTCCTTTAAACAATCAATACAATGGACATCAAAATTTCATATTCAGAGATGCACAATTTCTGAATTGTTGATATCTGATAAATTAATTATTTCAATAACAGTCCTTTCTTATACATAATAATTTTGAACTTATGTCCATATTTCACACTTATACAGAGACTGGCGGCTTTGTAGAAAAAACCAACGCGTTTCGGCTAGGACGTCATCAGGACTCCGTCACAGTGGTTACTAAAGAACAACAAAAAAATGTATATATGTAAACATAATAATAGTCTAGAGTTTAAAAAGCCCTTTCTAAATGCATACAATACATTTTAAAACACCTAAGGTAACCTACAATGATGAAAATACATACAGTAAGGGGTTTCATTCCTTGAGTTAATTAAATTAGAAAAACAACCTTGACAATAAAGGAAATTTTAATAGACCAATAAATATGGTCTAGTTTCCACATTAATGGGGCTAAACCTTCAAAGCTCATGCAGGTGACAATAACTTGTAAATATCATAAAGACATGCTGGTGACAACAATGCACATTATAAGTAAGCCTGACAATACTCTTATAAATAAAGGCGATCCTAATTTGAATCTCATGAGGTAGAGTAAGGACATAATGTTACCTCAGTCTGTCTTGTGCATATCGCAAGTAGGATTTTGAATAAAAGAGAACAGTCACATAGGGTTATAATCCACTGGATATGAAACTATAAGAAGAGAAATAATAAAAACAAACAAAAAAGGAAAAGTTGTGACCTTATATTCATTCATATGGTATGTAATTATCCAATGTTTACTATATGCGATCAAGGTAATTAGCATCCTCACTTACTAATCACAATGTGTGACTTATGTAAAATTCCTCATAGGTGGTAGATGAAGGGAAAATTGCAACCTCTCCTCATATATCAGGTCATTTGGCAACACGATCACTCCATTCACATGAAATGGCAGTTGCCTTAATATAAAAACAAGCATATGTGCCAAATGTTAAGTCACAAGAGGGTATTTTCTCAATAATGACCCTAACGAAGAGACCAAATGATCATAAGATACCAACCTGAAAAACGATCGGTGAAGATAATGGATGGAGAGCTCTATTTGTATATGTCTCTTTTCTCAGGATGCATGGTGGGCACCAATTAGCTTAAAACAATTCTGTTACAAGGCAAATATAATATAGCTGCCTCATGTTTAATAAGCACATCCAGGTATTCTACCTCCTGATTGCTTATCCCAGGTACCACTGCCTGCCCTTAAAAAATGAAACGAAAAAGTTTCATTTTTTTTCCCCAAAAGCTTCCCGTTTTCCTTTAAGGAAAAAGGACTGCATTTGAAAAAAAAACTGCTTTATTTAAAAGCAGTCCCAGACATGGTCGTCTGCTGAGTCCAGTAGGTCACCGTCCCTGGGAGGGCCTGTCATTCCCAATGGGCTCGCAAATTGTGAGAGGCTCATTAATATTAAAGAGCCTCGCAATTTTGCGTCCCCATTTGGAATCGCAAACACTGTTAAACACACTGTTGCACATTTTAGTTTGTGACTCGCAATTTGCAACTTGCAATTAGCCGCAAATTGCGAGGCGCAAAATAAAATGGTCGTACATCTGGCTCCAAATGTCTTTTCAGTAATATATGTACAAAGGATCTTCGTGAGACTTCCTTATCCCTACTCCGTTGTCTTCTAGACTCGGCCCTTGGTACTCTTCTTAGTAGTTTGAGCAAATTCTTTTAAGTTCTTTCTAAGAAATTCTCAGTTCACACTCACTAACGATCATATCCAGGAGAAACTGACTCAGTCTGTTTAGCCGCAATGCAATTTCAAAACTCAGTTCAGCCACAAAGTTCAATTCAAGGAGGCTCAATTGAATGTGGATTGTTATAGCAAAATGTCCAAAATACTCTCTCCCAATATTGACAGCCAATTATGTCAATTCAGGTGAGGAGTACCTCCAACAGGGTACTCTGGCTCTCTTTGATCTTCTTACTGCTGGCCCTTCCTTATCACTGTTACTTAGATCAGATCCTTCCGTCTCTTCTGGGATAGATAATACTTTATTCGATTTCAAGATTCACGAAATCATAAAAGTAACATGTTCATGTACAGACAAAGGTAAACGACATTAAGAACAATAAAAACAATGTTACACAGAACATAAATAAATTACCTAAGAATTGATTAAACATTTCCTTTTCCTTAAAATACTTTTTAAAAAGCCCAACATTATTGACACACAGTATTCATCTTGTAAAGATACTAAAAACAATAAGGCGGGCCGACAGTGTCTCCATGAGCCATGCTTTTTTAAAAATGGCTTAATCCATCTAGATCTTTCCGTTGAATAAAATTTACAAAAACAAATAACATGCAAAGTTGATTGGATAGACAAATTATCGCACGGGCAATTGCATAATTTTCTTGACCAATCATTAACTGCAGGGAAGGAGACTAAGCGGAAAAAGACGTCGAACCTTAGCCTAGTGAGCAAAAAACGGTCAAAGCCCACCTGACACCATTTTAAGTATGGCTGAATATCATTAGAAACCAATGTAAGTTGATGTTGTAATACAAGGTTCTTATTAAATTCAACGCCTAATCTAAGTGATTCAACATGGGACCAGCATAGCTCCTTCAAGTCCTTTCTTGTTAAACTGCACATGGTCTCTGGTTGAAAATAAAACTCGGGTCTGCCAAGATCCCTTGTAAATTGGCAAATATATTTCAACCAGGGTATCCTAAGTGCTTTATCCAATCCCATGCAATCTTTGAGGATGTCTCTATTTAACGTTAGAGCTGGAGAAATCCATACCCTGTACCAAAGCAGAACTGGTTGAATACTAATCAAATCGCTCACATAACGCATACCTAACTCTGCGTGACAGTTAAAAACAGGGGAGCTAGCAGGGGTTGCCAAGATAAATCTTAAGAATGCATTCTCTACCCTTTGTATCGTGGAGAAATTATTATTGATCCCCCAAATGCCTGCCCCATAAATGGCTATACTGATGCACTTGGCTTGATAGATTTTTAGCAGTATTGCAGGCGGCCTCTTCCCCAGCTTTTTTGAGAAGATCATAAGTGCAGCAGTTGCTTTCTTAAATGATAATGTCCTATTTCTAATAGCAGGACCCCAGGACCCCTTTTCCTCGAGAACTATTCCCAGATAGGAAAATATTTTAGATGTGGCAAGTTCCTCTTTCCCCACAAACAAACGACACGCTCTTTTCTTGCCGCTGCCACAGGACATTACAAATGATTTAGAAACATTCAGTTTTAACCCCCTGTTATCCATAAAATTTATATAAGTGTCCAGAGCAGTTTGAAGACCTCTTTGCGTCCGGGACATGATCACTGCATCATCAGCATATAGGAGGGATGCAATTTGGTGCTGATTGGCCTGGGGGGAATCGCGTACTGTAGCAATCAGGGCTTTTTCTAAGTCGTTGGTATACAGGTTAAACAGCAGTGGGGCGAGTACACACCCTTGTCTCACGCCCCTTTTTACGTAAAAGGGCTTAGTGCATTCCCCATTTAAACCGTATCTAACCTTTGCCCTAGCGCCAGCATACAGCTGTCTTAGAAAGGAGATAATTACTTCGTCAACCTTCATATCACTCAAAATCTGCCCCAATCGATTGTGAATAACACAATCGAAAGCCGCACTTAGGTCGACGAACACGACAAAAAGTTTGCCCTCTTTGGCCTGTGTATATTTGCCAACTAAAGACGTAAAGTTGAGTACCTGTTCTACAGTACCGCAGCCCTTACGAAAGCCGTATTGAACCGGCGATAAGATGTTAAACTCATCTGCCCAAAGTTGCAACCGATTCAGGATAACTCGCCCAGTGACTTTTAAGAAAGAATCCAGAAGGGATATGGGACGGTAGCAAGAAGGTTTATCTCGGTCCCCTTTTTTGAATATTGGTATAATTACCGAGTCTGCCCAGGTATCGATGAAACCCCGCGCACAACTAGCCTCTAGAGCGCGCTTAAGTAGAGGCGACCAAAGTCCCGGCTGAATTTTAAATAAATCAATTGGGACGCCATCTGCTCCTGGCGCTTTGTTACCTTTACTCTGGGTGATTGCGACCGAGAGTTCATCAACAGTAACGTCTAGATTGATCGGGACGAAATCGTCCGCCAATTGCCCCTGGGAAGTAGACTTCATAACTACCAATTTGTCTTTCCCTCCCGGATTATAGACCTCAGCGAAAAAGTCGACCCAAGAATCTTCAGTGATGGCCACGTCCATTCTGTCGATTTCCCCTGTATTGAGGAAGGGAGCCCTAACCGCCAGCCAGAAGGCAGAGCAATCCTTTTCCAAGGACGCATTGTATAAACAATCCCACGCGTCGTTCTTAAGCGCGCGTTTTCGAGCCTTCCGGGCCTGATTGTACACACGCCTAAGGTGAGTAATTTCCGTTTGGTTCCTTGGATTTTTCCCCAAGGCTATCTTTAAAGCAGTGTGGGCCTTAGTACACGCAGAATCAAACCACCCTTTTCTAGCTACTTTCCCCACTTTAGGGGGGCGATGTAGGACATCCTTAATAATCTTAGTAATAGAAGCAAAAGATTCCATAATGTCTAAGTGGGATACTTCATCCTGAAGGCACACATTAATGGAGGTTAATGCCTGTTTAATGATATTCCTATTCAACTCCACTTGATTACACTGTGACCATCTAAGGGCAAACCCGTTCGTTCTATATAGGGAGCAGTTGGTAGTCCAGGCCAATTTCTCCACCACAGAACGGGCTGATTTGCAGGGGAGATGTATGCTGAAACTCAAGGGAAGATGATCACTCACCCCAAGAGTATGTGAGGCAAAATCAGTTAACCAGCTGGAGTGGGAATTGGTGATTGTAATGAAGTCAATCAACGTACTATACCCTCTCCCCACATACGTTGATCTAAACTCCACTGGAGGTCTGCAGAGCAAGTTGACAAAGCCAAGATCAAAAGTCGCCATCATTTCATTAAAAGAATCACCCCCGCTATTATGATCGAAATGTGGTTGATATTCAGATTTATATTTTTCTTGATCGCCACAACCGCTTAGAAAATGTTTACAGAGGTGGTGATTAAAGTCACCTCCCCAAATAATAATGGAATCCCGGTGTGAAGAGGCTAGCAAAGCTCCTAGGTCTTTAGTGAGAGTATTTACCAAACCATTTACAAGACCTTTCTCAATACTATTGTATAAATTTACAATAAGCATCTCCACTTTGGGGGCTACCTGGATTAAAATAATCTGATAGTAATCACATTGGCCCACCACTTTTACTGACAGGGTCTCCAACAGATTAGATAAATAAATAATCAGGCCCCCTTTATTTCTCCCAGAGGTAGAAGGACTAGCAGGTTGATGGAAGGTTCTATATCCGGTAATGTGGATGGCTTCCAAGGACCAGGTCTCTTGCAAACATACGATGTCTATATTCTTGATATAATCAATCCATATGGGATTATCAATCTTGGAACGGAGACCAGCTACATTCCAGAACGCAATCCTGGTACCTTTGTTTTTTATTTGCTCTGGTTGGTGCAATGGTAAGGTTACCAACTGCACATTGGTTTCGCAGGGTATCGCGATTGGTACACATAAATCAGTCATAACTGGAATAACAGCGGCCTCCGTAGATGGGCGTCAGTCCACTCCTTCAAGTCCGCTCGAAACTGAGAAGCGGTTGACCCCTGAGAAACTACGATGGCAGCTGTCGTTCCCACGCCAGGTCCTGTTAGGAAATGTTTTCCTTGGGTATTCCCAGCCTGAGTTAAGTGGGGTGTGATGGCTCGTCCTCCCCCCTAGCTCAGGGAGCATACCGGGGTTTGGTCTATTCAGCTCTCTATAAAAATAATCGAGTGGGAGAATCTGGATACCCCTTGATTGAGGTTTCACATTAAATAATGATTCGTTGATAATTCGTCTAACCAAAAAAGAATTTTTAAAATTAAGTATAATGCAATCTCCATCAATTGTCTTCTTGGATCTGCCAATCCATGCCACTCTTCGCACCATTATTAAATCATTCCAAATGTTATTGCCCGCCGTGGTATTCTTGGTAAGCCAGTGAAGCACCTTGTTTTTTAGTTGACCAAAGTCCTCACTGACGCCTTTATTCAATGAAGGGACATTTGCGAGCACTACTACTAAAGGTGAGCACGCTGGTGGAAGGTTAATAACTGGTAAAGAAACCCGTTCATCCTGATCATCCCGCTCTTTCTCCCTCGAACTTTTATCACTAGGTTGTAAATAAGTAGTAATAGGTCGAGTGGGTTTAGTAAAGTTGACACTTGTAGTTATCGGGGGCATCAGAGGTAAGCAATTATCACCAGCTACCTGGGTATTTGGACCTTGAGGGGCTGGGTTATTGTTAATTATTGTTTCAGTACAGGTGATCGTGTTGGGCGGTGTTAAATTCTCAAGCCTACATTTGTTGATATTGACGAGCTCCCCCAAGGTATCTAACTTATTATTAATGTTTTTCAATCTCTCTATTAGTGGGAGGGTGAAGGAACGTAGAAGATGGACTATGTTTGAAAGAGATACTGTTGTGTCCTCGACCTTTTCACTAGTCGTATCTCTATTGTGTAAAGCAGAAGACAACAGGACAGGGTCTAACGATATTTGGGAATTCTTCTTAGGTTTTTTGGTGTAGTTTTTAGAACAAGTAACACTATGTGTACCAGTTAATTTTGAAATTTTGGATTTCCTGCCTGTTTGGCTGTTACCACCCCTTTTCCTTTTCTTCATCCCTTCCTTATCCAAACTAGGGAGAGCCGCTACTATATTGGCTTCAGGAGCTACATGATCTTCTGGCTGCAAGCTTTTTCTAGGCTCAATTGAATAGAAACCCTCAGATGAATCAAGGCTGCTGAAGGAATCATTACTCTTAGACACAGAATCCACGACAACAGGGTAGTCAGAGCACGAAGAACTATATGGGCATGCGGAAGTCAAATCTACCCTTACTGGTGACACCACGCGATTTAAATCACCTAGAGAGGAGCGTCTGTTGCTAAGGAGTTCCATAGACAAGCGTTTTTCAGTCCGGGCAATCTCCCTTCCTACAACATCGGCTGCTTTCAGGAAAAAGTCGTCAAGAGTACCGGTGGTCCTTCCGCTTGCTATGGCAGGTGTAAGGCAACGTTTCCCCTCTTTGACCGTGGCGAGTGACATGGTTACATACAATAGCAAGATTTGCAACCTTTCCGCTTTAAACGAGCCTGCAGCGACGCGTTTCCCGCAAAGCGGGAAGCGCTAGGTAGTTTTGAAGGCTCTGGGTCAGAGTCAGGACTGGCAACAGGTGAGGCAGCCCCCTTAAACCTCTGGGGCTTGAAGTCCGGCAACCTTTCCGCTACTGCCTGCAGCGACGCGTTTCACACAAGACAGCAATTGACTCAAGCGATCGCACGCGGCTAAAACAGGGTTCTATAATAACTGTTCATAACTGTAGTAACTGTTGCGGGCAAAAGGGAGAGGGAGAGGGAGGGACCAAATGCACAAGCAAAGGTGAACAAAATGTGCATGAGTGAGCGAGCGAGCATGTGGGAGCGAGCGAGTGTGTGCCTACTATCGGGAATCTCGCTCAAGCTCTGGTTACCGGTTATCAGTCTCACCAGTGTCAGTCTCACCAGTATCCGGAATCCAGTACCCAGTAACCAGTTGCCGGTCTCCGGAAAAATCGCGGCTCAGCACCAGGCACCAGGCACCAGGCTCTGCTCTACTCGAGGGCTTCTTCCCCGGCACCTCCCCCTCAGAGGGAGAGAACGCGGGCAGACGATGTGCAGAGTGTGAGTGAGCGAGCGCTTGCCTTCAATGGCGGACCCGCTCTAACTCTGGCTCCTGCTTCGGTTGCTGATCTCGCCGGTCTGGCCCCCAGTCTCCAAAAGAAAACCCGGTCTCCTGCGTTGTTGTTGGGGTTGGCGTTGGCAGCACCAGCCAGCCGCGGCTCAAGCACCGAGCACCGAACCAAGCGAAACAAAACGAAACTCCTCCTCCTCCTCCTCCGTCACGGGCTCGTACCTGAAGACTCCATTAGCACAACGTAGTCAGGAGCGGTGTGAGAGCTGGGATAGTGTATGGCACACGCACTTCACTTCAGACAAACTGCATCTTCCTCTCTGTCTTCTTGGCCACCGGTCTCCAGGCACAACTTGTGTTCCAGCTGCACTAGACCCTTCGCCAGAGTCTCAATCTGGGACAGACAACACTACTGACGTATACCCTTCTGTACCAACTTCAGTTGTTGACTCTCTCAGACCCCCTGAGGCTGAACAAGTGCTGCCCAGCTTCTTACCGACCCCCAACAGCTTAACTAACTTGCTCCCTTTGTCTCACTGTAACTAGCAGTGCTTCGGGAACAAGTGCTGTTATATGATCAAAGGGACATGCTTCTTCGCCATAACCCAGTCGCTGGGACTGAGGTCATGGCATTGCTCCTGTTGAGGTGGGGCTGTAGCCTCTCTACCCTGCTTCTTGTTGCCCTCACACACCCCGAAAGATGTCATGCTTCATCATCAAGTGTTTGCAGTTTCTCTAACAGAACTCCGTTAAAGTAACCCTCCGGGGGACACGTAGGGCATTGCAGCGCCGGCCTGACGAGGAGCAAACGCCCGATGATGAAGCATGACATTTTTCCAGGTGTGTGAGGGCAACAAGAGGCATAACTTGCTTTTCCCTCTAACCAGTGGGTTCTAGGTCTAGGCCTTTTATCTGGTTTCTCTTTTTCCTCTATCTTTGTGAGTGGGTGACACGTTGCACCCCCTCCTCCAGAACAGTGCCCTCCGTTTTGACTTAAAAATTAGATCTAGGAGAACGGGCACTGGACCATAACCCGCTCCTGCCCCCGCCCCTCTTTTTGTTGATACAGAGACAAAGCACACACCACATCAGCCAGTCCTTTGCAGTAGTCAGGAATCTTGTCATCTGTAATGTTCACAAGTGCATTCCCAGGCTCTGCCTATGATTATTTCATGGGGAGACAATCCTGTTCTCGCCATGCTCATCAACATGAGATGGAAAGCATCAGGCCATTTCAGAGACAACCGCACACAATTTAGCCAATCTGGATTTCAAAGTCCCATTGGCCTGTTCCTCAATTCTGGAAGCCTCCGGTTTATAACTATAATGTAGCCTCTGATCGACTTGTAATGCTACGTACAACATTTTAAGGACCTTATTATTAAAATGAGTTCATCAGTCTGACTCCAGGGAACTTGGGAATCTGAAACAAGGTATTAACTCCCTGAACAGCATTTTAGCCACTGTGAGACTGTGAGACTATAATTTCTCCTGGTTGGGTAAGCTTCAACCCCACGCCAGAAGATGCACACATTTAGTGGGACATATCTCAGCCTATTACACACAGGAATCTAAATAAAGTCCAGTTGCATCCTGTCGGAGGGACACCTGATCTCCCTATGTGACTTAGTGTTATTGCCTAACTTCTGCTGAAATGTTGCTGCTGACACACAACACATCTGTGACACAACCCTTCAGCCTTAAGTCTGAACCTGGGGTTAAACCAGGTTTTCCTAAACAAAGGCACCATGGCATCTATACCTACATGTGCAGGTCCATGATAATGTCTTGCCATAGGAGGTAACAAGCTATCTGGTAACACAGGTCTTCCATCTCCTGAAACCCAAATATTGTCCTCGTCTCATTTGACACAACCAGCTCTAATCCAGTCTTGCTGTTCTGCTTCTGACACTTCCTCCTGTAACCCTTTTAACTTCAGCTCAGGTATCAACTGTGGTTAACAACAGATTGCAATTTGTCTCATCTGCTCTTTTGGTATTCCCCATTGAAGGTACAAGCATTCAGGGCACAATATCTGGCAGTCTCGTCCGCATACATGTTGCCCACTGTGACATAGTCAGTTCCATTGTGATGTGCAATGGACTTCATGACCCCAACCTGGGCAGGTAGCTCAACAATTTGTTGAACGCTTTCAACAAATTATGTACACTTTCTCCATTGTTGATAGGTGACCCCAAAGAGGTCATAAATACGCATTGTAACCATAACTGTCCAAAGTCCTGAACAACACCAAAGCCATACTGACTATTAGGGAGAATGGTCACTCACAGCTGGTCTGAAACCCAGCATGCTCTGGTTAGATTAATCAACTTAGCCACTTGTGCAGAAAATACTTCTTGAAGCCAGGAGGCTTGGACCATACCTGAGACAGTCCAGACTGCATAGGCAGCTCTCATGTTTCCTTCATGGGCTAGTAAGCAGGAGCCATAAACAAACATCACGTCATCTGATTCAGGCTGTGGCACATCTTTAATGTCAGGTCTCAGCTTGGTGCATAGGTCAGTAACATCAAGACAGTCATGCTCAATTTCTCTTTCCACAACATCACTCCCAGGTACAGGCAAGAGTGTTGCGGGATTAAGAGTAGTACATCTCCAAAGGTAATGATTTCTTTGGCAAGTATTACCTTTTCATACTTGGTAAGACATCTACTGGTAAGATACTGGGTTCTGGTATGATTTATCAGTACCTCTACAGAATGGGGACAAAACAGTTAGAGAATGACATAACAATGCTCCCACGCTGCTTGATGCTGACACCTGTGAAAGCCACAGCTTTGCGAAAGTCGGGCAAAGCAGTAGTTACTAGGTCAAGTGTAGCTGAAAAATATTCAATGGGTCTGCAAGCATTCCTCTCTCTCAGCTCTCAGAAGGCATGTATGCAGATGTCATCCCTTGGCACCGGATTTGACACATCTTTGTGTGTCAGCCTTTGTAAAGGCTTGGTCACTAGGGAAAAGCTGGGAATCCACTGTCAACAGGATCACACCATTCCCTAGAACATTCTGACATATTTCTGGGTAGTTGGCAGATTCATTTTCAGAATCGCCAAGATTCTCTCTTGTGACACCTTCCTCGATCATTTCTCTATGTGATGTCATAGGGACAGGACCTCTTTCTTATAGTACTGCAGTTTAGTTGGGGATACTATATGTCCATTCTCAGTTTTTCAACAGAGCTATTGCCCTCTCCTTTGTATTTGACGCCACCAGTAGGTCATCAATATTCTGGACCAGGACTGAATGATAGGCAGGGACGTGGAATTCCTAAAGCCCGACGCCCGGCACATATTGTTTGGGGTCAAGGGCAACAAGTTTTCATGTGTTTTTTGTCCTTTGGGCAAGTAGGCCCAACCCCCCACAGCACAAACCCTTTGGCTGCCAGTTTACAGTACCACATTACAGATCAGGGAAAGGCATTGCCTGCAGTTAAGGTAATATTTGTGTCCAAGTGTTAATGCTGTTCAAACTTGTATTTATGGTTCATTAATGCAAAGCCTTTACTATTCGGGTGAATGCTTTTAGGTAAATGTTGTAAGCTCAGACTGTACTACTGACAGTGGTTCCAGTACAAAAATGTACACACAGGCTTTCAATGTTTAGCAATATGAGGCTAAGTGTAATGCTCCCAGAATACTCTCTAATTAGCAAAATGTGTTTGGCTTTTTTTGGTGAAAATTTTATTTTGAAAGCAAACAATCCTCAATCTTGCTTTCAAGCTTCCGCAAATATTTGTATCTAACTGCTGTCAAATTTTAGGTACTATCTCTTTGCAGCATCATTTAATAAAATGTGTTGATGTATGTCAGTATTTCCTAAACATATTCATAATAGAAAATCATTGTAAGCAATTTTAATAAGATTATGGGAAACAAAAATAAACAAGCATTTGTAAAGGCAGTAGGTCTGGAATTGTTGGTCAGCCTTTAGCTTTTGCCAATGCGTGATTTGCTTTGGCATGGTTTTTGTAAAACCTTATTAGTGTGGGAGCTAAGGGGCCCTCACCATTATAACAAACAGTGGTAAAAGCAAAAATAGTTTTGGTCTCAAAAAGCACACATTGCCACAGAAGTTCTTGGCATTGAACAAAAGGACTGTGTTTCGATATGCACCTTGTGAAAGAACAGAATGCTGTCACTCACAGTGAAGCTAGTCGATACAGAGACAGAATTTTAATAAACACAACAGGCCATAGGTAACACCAGACCTAATTAGGGACCCAATTATTAAATACAGTCTCAAAAGTGCACCCATGTCCTTGCATTAAGTGCAGATATACAGCTTTTGTGAATTCACAAGACTTTACAGAAGTAGGCCAAGAAATAGTACTCCTAGAAAATATTTGTGAACTGCATTTTAGCATGAGTAAATATGCAGGTGTAGATTTGCTCAGCCAAAAACCTGAGTCTTTGCAAGTTCACTTTTCCTCCAACCACTTTTTGCCCAACCCTGGAAGACATTTGGGGGCTCATTAGGATGGCGGGCAGAGGTACAATCACCGCGCTGGCGGAAAATGCCCTTTGCCGCACTCCATCGGTGGTAATTGCGACTGCCGTATTATGATGGGCATTGATAGCCCATTTCCTGTCCGCTGCGGTGTTTGTGGTTCCGCCAGAAATCTTCGCCCGCACCAGTAGCGGACAGAGCCAATAGAGAGGGACCGCCATGCGGAATGCGGTGAAGACCGCCGGTCATATCATGATGCCTCAAATAGCCCATCACACCGCTGCGGAGAATCCGGCCAATCGGGGATGGCGGTGGCAATACTGCGGAAAGCTCCATGTGTTTGTGACCGCTGGATAAACGGCGGTCTTTGGCCTTTCCACAGGAAATCTGACGGCCGCGGATGTATTTTCAGCTTTTCTGCCGGTGAATCCTGGAATCCGACCACCGCAGTAGGGTGTTTCAGGCAGGGCATCCTAAACCGACCGCCGGTTTAGCCGCGGTACCTGCGGGTGGTTAATTTCCGCTACCACGGCGGTCGGGATGGGTTTCCGACCGCCATCCTAATTAGCCCCTTGATGTCTGCCATTGTCAGGAATACATTTCCAGCTTTTCTCAGTATGGGAAAAAATTAGAGAGAGTTGGTGAAAACCCTTAAAACATGCAAGTTAATAGGCTTGCACAGACACAAACGGGTATTCCAACCCTGGAACTGTTGCTTACCATTACCTTCAGCCCTAGTTTGGTGATCTGCAGAAATGTGGCAACATAAGGGAATTGTTAGTATTCAAACCCTACAATGGAAGGAGTCCTGGCATAATCAGAGAGGCTTTTTCAGAGCTCTTATATAATGAGACTGCTGTCATCATTTTTCGCTGCATTACATGGCACGGAAGGGATTTCGTTATAGGACAAGTAGATTTATGAAACAACCTGCCCCATGGACAAGTAGATATTTTATTAAATTCCACACCCCTGGATAGGGCATCACCAGAGATTCCAGATTCTTTTTGAGTATCTGGTTAAAGATGTATGGGCTCTCCGTATACCCTTGTGGGACTCGGCACCATGCCAAAGCACGGCTGCCAGACCGAAAAGCAAAGAGGAACTGGCTATCCTCATACAATGGTATGGAAAAGAAGACTTGTCATTAGTCGATGACAGAGAACCACTCGCCTCACATGGAACCTGAAACAAAATCACAGCTGGATTTGGTACCAAAGGACAACAAGAACCAAAGAAGGCATTAATTCTTCTCAAATCTTGCTCAATGCAGTACTTGTCATTGGGTTTCAGCAAACCCATAAGGGATGAGTTACATGGACTCCCCATAATCTTCTTCAGAATGCCTTACTCAATCATTGAGTCAATCACAGGAGTAATCCCAGCAATGGTTTCAGGGGTCAGATTGTATTGTGGGATTCTTGGGTACTCAGCATTAGGTTTCACTGCTACGCAGATTGGTTCAGTACCTTTTATGAGACATATATATTTCCCTGAAAAGTTCAAGACTTCAGGGAACACTGAGGCTCTCAACTCTAGAGGCAAATCATCATTTGTCACCATGGGGTACAGTCCAAACTCCAATTTCTGACTGACAAGTTTAAAGGCAACGTCTTAATCATGAGTCTGAAACTCAATGCTAAATGGGGTACAGCAGATTGAACAATTCAGCTTGCACAAGACATATTGTCCAAGCAAATTTACAGGACTCTAATCACACACCACAAATCGGTGCTTCTCTTCAAAAGACCCTATTTTGACAGGTACTGCTTCTGAAACTGGGCTAGTCATTTGTTTATTTGCAACTCCTACAACTTGTATTTGTTTTCCCGAGAGGGGTAGGTAGGGAACCTCTGCTGTTCTCACAGTAGAGCAGGTAGCACCAGTATCGATCAAGAATGATACAGGGTGGCCATTCACCTCACCATCCACGAATGGACTACTCTGGTCTCCCTGTAAGGTTGCGCCAATCATGCAATCCTCATCCCCTCTCAGGTCCCGTCATTGCGACAGGTCTGAACAGAAATCTTCATTTGTCTGTATCATAGAGTACTTCTGAGACGTAACCAGATTCACGAAAGGATTGGTGTTTACATTGAGAACCTGCTTCATGTTAAATCTGTGAACATTGGCATTTTGTAGTGTGTAGAAGGCTGGCTTAGAATTATGGTGCACACTTATTTAAGTGATGCACCTTGCATTAATCCAGGCAACACTTATGGTGATTTTTGTGGTCTTTGATAATCATTGAAAGCTCTCAAAGTGGTAGCTGAGGAGAGCAGCATTCGGGCTTATCTTGAAGGAGTGTTAAGCAGCTTGTTTTACCAGTTTAACCTTAGGATGCCAGTCAAATGAAAGAGAACCACACAGTGTTGATATAAAAATACTTCTATTTATTACACAACACTCACTAAAACTTTGGTACATCGCCAACCTGGAAATATCAACACAATACACAGTAATACTACAAATGCAATAAGGTAAGAAGCACAATATACAGTGGTCGTCAGGGGGAGACCAAACCATATACTAAGAAAGTGGAATGCGAACTGCAGAAGAGGAGAGGACTTGGACCAGAAGACCCAGAGGAGCTGGGGACACAAGGAACCCCCAAGGTAAGTACCCAGGAACCCCACGGAGGCTGTGTGCAGAGTAGGAGCACAGCTGCATGACCAATGGAAATCAATGGAGAATTCGAGGTTGCCGTTTTGCAGGAGGAACCTTCCCAGAGGAGCCGAAGAATTCCCTTGGAGGACAGTAGGTTGGAGAGCCACCCCACCTATGGATGCCCCAGATACCAGGTTACCTACACCAGGGAAGCCAGGTGCTTAGGGGTGAAGTTATGTCGGAAACCTCTGTAGACGACAATGGAAGACTTGGAGAATATTGCTTTTGGAGAAGAAGGTGAAGAAGTCCGGTGGAATCCAATTGTAGGTTCTGGAAGTAAAGAACCTGCAAGTAGACGAGACAGAGTCTATGCCACTCAGGAGTGACCAGGAGGCACAGAATAGCAATGCCCACCGAGGTAGGACAGTTCGAAAGAGTTAATGGTGACCTTGTTGCTTCAGTTGAGAGGACCAGGCAATGCTGAGGAAGACCAGGAGCTGTGCTATGTTGGATGTTGGTGACTAGGTGGTCGGTGTCCAGCTGGACCACCAACAAGCCTTGGCAGCCACAACTAGCGTGGAGAAAAAAGAAGGAGCAATTTTGGGACCAGCAAGATCCAATGGACTCACCAACAGGAGGGGAGTCAGAGCAGGCCCGAGCAAGCAGGGGAGCCCACAGAAGACCTTTAGGAGGACCCACAGGCCAAAGGCACAGGAGTCACAAGAGGACCCTGAGCAGCTCACCAAGAATGAAAGCCCACGGTGCAGAGAATGCAGTGAGGATGCTGAGCTTAGAAGGAAGAGATGCTGGAGGGTAGAGTTTCTTGTAGCCTGAAGATCTCTGGAGTGCTGAGCCAACAAGCCTTGTCAATGACAAGTCAACACGGTGCACAGGGGTTTGGCCCCAGCGGTTCTGACAACGGATACTGGCCTCAAAATTGCACAGAGGACAGGCCAGGCCTCAAGGGATTTGCAGAACCACAAGCTGTGTTGCTAAGCCTCTGGAAGTCCATAGGATGACAGGAGCAACAGAAAGGTCCACTTAGCTGCGGTACCTGCAGATGCAAGTGAGTGGCTCCTTCAGTCTAAGGGAGAATACTTTGGGTATAATTGATGCCCACAGGTCTGATGAAGATCCTGGAAAAAACACAAACACAGACAACGAAGAAAACTTGCAGAATAGAGAGACCAGGTGAAGCAGGAGTCTATCTTGATGCAGTCTCGGTTCCAGGCGCAGTCCAGCAAAGTCCAAGTGTACAGACAGTCAAATAGTGACGTAGTTTCAGTCTTGAGTCTGGTCCCACGACGAATATGAGAGCCCACCCACAGGTAAGTCTTTAAGTACCCTCAGAGAAGGGTTCGAACAACTCGAGGGTCCCTGCCAGAGGAGGGGCTGGACAGAGATGAGGCTACTCTCATGTCCTTTTTCCAGTTTCATACCAGAGCAGTAGCCAAGAGCACTCTTAACTGGCTCACACTGGAGTATGCCGGGAGGGCACTAAATGTGCCCTTCAAAGCAGTTTGGTGGTGCTGGCAAGCGCCCCCACCCCAGCCTAATACACTAAGGGCCAGATGTAGGAAGCAAAATACCGATCGCAAATGCAGAAAATCGCAGAATTTCAACGTTTGCTACCGCAAATAGCCCTGTGCAATGTAATGAGGGAAAAATCTAAGAGCAACATAAGGAATCGCAGAAAACAAGAGAAGTAATTTTGTGATTCCCTATATTGCGAATTTGACCTACTAAGTCCTAAATAGTGCCTCACAAATTGTGAAGTCGCAAAAAAAAATGCAAAGAAATGTATGAAAAATCTCAAATAGCGATTTCAGCAGAAATCGCAATTAGCGAGTCGCAAATTACCACCAACTCAAAGCAGGTGGTAACCAGGTGCACTGCATATAAGCAGCCCCAGAATGAATAATTTTCCACACATTGGCAGCCCTGCATGTCATTGCAAGGAGGATGTGGATGCAAACAGCAGCACAAAGGATGAGGAGGCGACAGGAACGCATATACAGAGCGCGCATTACCCTTTTCCAACTCACAGAAGAAGAAATACATGAGAGGTACAGGCTTCACTCCACTACCATCCTAGACCTGATACGTGACCTGCATGCAATCCTGGAGCATCAGATACGCAGGGCGCACGCAATTCCACCACATGTGTAGGTCCTGTCTTCCCTGCACCTACTTGCATCAGGTAGTTACCAGGGGGTGATAGCTGTTGCTAGAGGTGTCTCACAAAGTTGCCTGTCACCCTTCTTCAACACCTTCCTGGATGCCATGCTTCAAAGAATGCACCATTACATTCAGTTTCCCACCAAGCAACAGGAACTGCATAAGACCAAGATGGATTTCTATCAGATGGCTCAATTCCCACATGTCATTGGGTGCATTGATAGGACACATATTGCAATCTGTCCCAGGAAGCAAGCATGACTCCTACATCTTCAGGCATAGTGGAATCTATACACGTCTGACTGGGGGTGAATTTGGAGAAGGATACCTGATAGGTAAATGCATGTGACACACTCTAATGTATACCTTGGAAGTATCTGTTGTTGCCTGTGATTGGTGTTTCATCCTTTCCCATTTAGGTGACAGCGCATATGCAGTCCATGCATTCATACTCACCCCATTCCTCAACCCATCTACCCTACGTGAGAGGGGATACAATGCTGCCCATAAGTCTACGCGGAATGTTGTGGAGCGGACATTTGGACTCCTGAAGAGTAGGTTCCGCTGCCTCCACAAAAGTGGAGGAGCACGGCAGTACCACCCCGAGATATGCTGCAAAATCATTGCTACCTGTGCCATGCTACACAACCTGGTACAAAAGGAGGTGGTGATGGACGGAGCATCAGAACCAATCAAACACTTACACCCAGTCAACAGATCTGGGTTTTATCCATCACCGTTCTTTAGCCCACTCTGCCACCCCAGTTCAGACATGGCCATATGCAAATCAGTCTGACCCTGTGCCTCATGGGAACAGTCCAGCCCGAACTGCCAAGCCATGCCTTCCCTGGACCGGAAACAAGCTTCCTAGGACCGGTTTCTGGCATTTCAGCCATCTTCAGCCAGGCTTGCTTGAATCCAGTGGCAAAGTGAGCAAGGGACTCACGTCTGAGCATACCCTGCCAACTTATGGCGAACAAAGTGGTACAAAAGGGGGTGGTGATGGACGGAGCATCAGAACCAATCAAACACTTACATCCAGTCAACAGATCTGGGTTTGATCCATCACCGTTCTTTAGCCCACTCTGCCACCCCAGTTCAGACATGGCCATATGCAAATCAGTCTGACCCTGTGCCTCATGGGAACAGTCCAGCCAGAAACCGGTCCTAGGAAGCTTGTTTCCGGTCCAGGGAAGACATGGCTTGACAGTTCGGGCTGGACTGTTCCCATGAGGCACAGGGTCAGACTGATTTGCATATGGCCATGTCTGAACTGGGGTGGCAGAGTGGGCTTAAGAACGGCGATGGATTAAACCCAGATCAGTTGACTGGGGGTGAGTGCTTGCAATGTTCAACACTCCGTCCATCATTTCCTTTGGTTTGCTACACAACCTGGCCACTAAGAAGGGAACCCCAGTGGAAATCACAGATTCGGACTCAGAGGATGAGGAATGTGCACGGCCACATCACCGAGCAGCAGGTGTTGCAAGAGCCGCAGATGGGAGACACAGACGTGCTGAGATCCCACACAACTGTTTCTAAGTAAGTAATGACACCAAGCCGATACTGATATTTGTATAACAGTGTTTTATTGTCCTTACATCAGGCAATATGTATGCACACCGCCTCACAATACTGGCCTCTGTGTACCTTGAGTTGCCTATCATGGCATGCCCACACTGCATGCACATTGTCAACCACTTTCACTGGGTCACATGGGTTACCTCACCCATCAGCGAATGCCAGCCACAGCATGGACTTATTTCCTGCGCCCACACCCAGCAGTGCTTCGCTCAGTGTGCACACTTCCCTCCCTTGACAACTGTTCTACTGCAGTCCGCCGTCTGGGCTCAGCAACAGGTGGAGTAATGCTGCTGCAGCTGGTGACCTCCTCACTGTCTCCACCATCCCCAGACCCTGTGGCAGCTATTTTGGCTGTCTGGAGCAATTCAACAGCACTGGCGATGTGCACCAACCCCCTAGCAACATCCTCGCTGCAGTGGCACATTTCCACTTGCATGGTAACTGTGCGTCTGCTCAAGACAGCTGTTGCATTGCATAGGCGGTTGACCACCTTTGTGTATTCATCCATGCACTGTTTTTCCCTGTGCCTTGCGCCACATTCAATGTCCAATTTGCTGCATAACTGCCGTACTGCCACAGTCTTGTCCCTCATGCACTCTGCATTGGCCCTATGACATTTCCACTTGCATGGTAACTGTGCGTCTGCTCAAGACAGCTGTAGCATTGCATAGGCGGTTGACCACCTTTGTGTATTCATCCATGCACTGTTTTTCCCTGTGCCTTGCGCCACATTCAATGTCCAATTTGCTGCATAACTACCGTACTGCCACAGTCTTGTCCCTCATGCACTCTGCATTGGCCCTATGACCCTCAGCAACAGTGGTGTTCAGTTAATTGATGCCCTCATTAATGTCCCTCATGTTCTTGTTCAGAGACACCAGCTGCCGTTGCATTAATCTCATTGTCTTCATTTGCAGCCGCTGCACCTTCACCATGGTGCCCTCCAGACCCGCAAAGACACTGGATTCCTCACCCTGCTCAGACAGACTTTGTGCCCTTGGTCTGTGTCGGAGACCACTGGTGTGGCTACGCTGCATGAATGACTGTAGGTCGGGAGACTGTGCTAGCTCTTCGGGCATGGTCTGTGGAGCTTCCGGGGTCTCCTCCACTCCCCCCTCCATCTCCTGTTGTGTTTCCACAGTATACCTCCTAGGTCTTGGTGGTGGTGTAGGTGTGACATCTGTGACTGTCTGAGACTCTTTCTCCCCAATATGTTGTTGCCCAGGTGTCTCATGTGTCTCCCTCTCTTCTGCCTGTGGCGCAGGGTCGCCTGTGGATACAAGATGCCCATTTACTGACTTTCCTTGCAGCATTTATATTACATTAAATGTACATGATTTGCTATTCACAGTAACAGTCCTCCGCTTGGTTATTGACTGGTGTGAGGCCCCTGCAATTGTGTTCACAAATCTCACTGCTATGCTATATGGGGTTTGGGACTATGTAGCATCGGGTGGTTGTTCATCCAGGCAAAGAAGGTGTAAGACAAATGTAGTAGTTATAACTCCAAGGTTTATTCCAGTACAGCTGAGTACATCCAGAGATCAGCAGCTCATCCAGTACCACTGACCCTCAGTTAGAATCACACTCATACACTAACATTCCTAATACAGATGTAGGTTCTATTCCTACCCACGAGCCTACTTAAAGTGATACACCATCACTACACATCTCCCTTCTTAATAATACTTTGTATTCACAAAAATACTTTTACAAAACTCATTCGCACATAGTTACAAAAATCATAACAACACAATATACAAAATACACTACTTACAAATAACGAAACCATCAAGTTTCCGGGGAGTAGTGATACACCTACCAAACCTGCTTACCCTACTCCCAGTTGCACAATCCTTGAAAGGCTCTTTACATTGTGCTGTCACTTCACCACTTTTACCCAGAACTTGACCATCCTTCAACACACTCCCTTCCAAGGTTTTCCCACCAATAACATCCCCCTCATCAGAGACAACTTCAGCTGCTCCACTTTGCTCCATCTGAAAACCCAAAGGTTCTGTGGACTGCGTACTCACACCCAGATCTATATCCCCTAGTCTTTCATTACCTTCTCCCACAGACGGGAAAACATCCATCCACCAATAGACTCTTCTTTCCTCTGAAATATTATTTTTTTCTTTACTTTGATCATTTGACAAAGCAATGCGGCTCATATGATGGACACTACCATCATCAAGCTGCACTGTGTTCCTCATAACTTTTGTAATAGTCTTAGGTTCTGAAAATTTGGGTTGTAATTTGCTAGATTTTCTTGCAATTTTAACCCTTACCCATTGTCCAACCTGAACACACGGTTCTCTTGTACCGTGTTTGTTGTCAAAATATGTTTTATTCTTCTCTTGTGAAGCCTTCATAGCTTCTTTTACACGTTCAGCATCCCAATCATACTTTCTACTCTTGCCAATCCACCCAGGATTAATTTTACAATATGGATATCTCCCCCGCATTATCCCAAAAGGACTCTCCCCAATGGTGTCATGTGGAGTGATTCTGTATGACCAAACTAACTTGTCCAATTCATCATCCCAATTCTTATTACCTTTCTTCGCCAATTGCAAAACACCTTTCAAAACCCTGTTAACTCTTTCTACCACTGAATTACCTCTAGGGTGATATAAAGCTGTAAACCGTTGCTGAACACCAGTATTCTCCATGAATTTTCTCATCAAGTCAGACTTGAATTGAACACCATTGTCAGTAAGGATGCGTGCAGGAAAACCCTCTCTAAGAAAGCATCTTTGTAAAAAAACAATAACTGTTTCAGTGTTCACCTTCGTCACCACTTCAACCTCAATCCACCTGGAAAACATGTCCACAAGCACAACTAAGTACTTGGTAACCCCATCTTGCCATTCCACGGGACCCATAATGTCTAAAGCGACTTCCTCCCAAGGCAAATCTGGACAGGACAACGAAGACATTGGGGGATTGAGTGTTCTCTGTGCTTTATCCGAAGATTCACAACTGATGCACTCCCTTACAAACCGTTCAATTTCCAAGTCAATTCTTGGCCACCAATATAACGCCTTAATGTTCCTCTTGGTGCGAGAAACGCCTGGATGACCTTCGTGCCCAATCACGATAATTTTGCTTCTCATACCATGCGGAGGTATAACTTTTCCTCCTCTACATACAAATTCCCCATCAAGGCTTAATTCGTCGCGCACCTCCCAAAAAGCTCTCAGTGCCACATCCTTTTTGCATTCATTAGACCACCCTTGGATGACTCTATTTCTGACAGTTTCCAGCGTTTTGTCCTTGTTACACTCCAAGTGCCAATCATCTCTACGCAACCCTGTTGTATCATCAAAAACACCAGCCACAGAGAATTCACACCAAGGATCTAGGTCAATTTCTTTCATAGGTAACGGGAGTCTACTTAAGAAATCTGCAATGATATTCTTTGCACCCGGTACATATTTCACCTCATATACGAAATCTTGGAGTCGCATAGACATCCTTGCGATTCTCGCTGAGGCTCTAGACAAACCCTCTGTCGTCAATAGCTTCATCAACGGTTTATGGTCGGAGCGCAACAAGAATTTCTTACCCCATATGAACTTTCTAAAGTGCTCCATAGCCCAAACACAGGCTAAAGCTTCGCGTTCTATCACAGAGTACTTCTCCTCTGTGGGAGAAAGCGAACATGACGCAAATGCTATAATTACCTCTTTACCATCATCCCCAACTTGAGACAAAACTCCCCCAAGACCAGTACCGCTAGCATCCGTCGTGACCACAGAAAACGCCTGTGGATCAAAACCCTGCAATGTGGGAGCATGAGCAATTACTTCTCTAATGGTGACAAATGCGCTCTGACACGCAGGCGTCCAGTCAAATGTAACCTTGTTCTTTAACAAATTTCGCATTTCATACGTTTTCTTTGCAAAGTTGTAAACAAATTTGGAATAAAATTCCGCCAACCCAAGAAAAGAACGAAGTTCGTCCTTTGATTTAGGTGGGGGTGCATTGAGAATCGCATCCACCAAACTGCATTTGGGCTTTATGCCGCACAACTAATCTCATTACCTAAATATGTGACTGACTTCTCAGCAAACTTACACTTACTGCCTTCAGCCACCAAACCATTGTCACGGAGAATGGACAATACCTCCCTTAAAATCATGTCGTGGTGTGCTCTATCCTTCCCCATGATTAAGATGTCATCTTGGAAGACAGCTACTTCTTGTATGTGATTAAAGAGGTTGGTCATGAGCCTCTGAAATACTGCAGCGGCTGATGCCAGCCCGAACGGCATGCGCTTGAATCTGTAACACCCAAAAGGGGTGCAGAAAGTGGTAAGGTGCCTGCTGCTCTTTTCCAACACAACTTGATGATAAGCTGCTGACAAGTCCAAAGTGGAGAACCACTTTGCATTCCTCGTTACAGACAGCATTTCATCAATCCTTGGCAGGGGAAACTGGTCAACTAGTATGTTATCATTTAGGTATCTCAAATCCACGCATAAACGGGCTTTACCATTCGATTTGCGTGCTACGACTAAGGGAGAAACCCATTCCGCAGCTTCTACTGTTTCAATGACATTGTTTTCCAACATTTTCTGTAACTCTCCTTTCACCTCATCCCTCACAATAAAAGGAATGTTCCTAGCTTTGTGAATTTTGGGAATAGCTCCCTCTTTTAAATGGATACGATGGGTAAATCCTTTTAACTTGCCCATGGTACCTGTGAAAACCTCTGGAAACTCTTGTACAACCCACTTCTTAGTGTCCTCCCCATCACATGAGACTAAAACTTGTTCCTTGCTATTAGGATTCAGGATGATATGTAACGACTTCTGATCTTTCCATCCCAGCACTGGTGGACCTTCTTTAGCTACATATAGTTTGCCCACTGCTTCTCTCTCTTTGAACCTGAAAACTAACGTTCTAAAACCCAACATGTCTATTTTGTCCCCTGTGAAACTCTCAGCAGAGACATCATTGGGTTCTAACCACTTCCCAATTTTACCAACAAACATGTTGTTCCATACATCTTGTGGGATTATGGTGAATGGAGATCCCGAATCAGCAGCAAGTTGTACTACTATGCCCCCTAAAGAGATCAAGCATAATGGCTTGGACGATGAATTACCCGTTATATTCAGTACTACTTTCTTCCTCTGGATGCAATTCACTTGAATATCTGCATCACTGGCAGTCGAAGAACTATCATCCTCCTCTTCTTGAACACATTTCACTTTACTATTCGTGTTCATTTTTTTTTTCCTTCTGCAAACTCTAGAGAAATGACCAACTAGACCGCACTCTAAGCACTTAGCCAATTTTGCCGGACATTTCTCATAGCCTGCAGAGTGTGAATAACTTCCACATCTATAACAAATCAGACTTCCTGACCTTCTGTTATCCACATAGTCCGTTTTTTTTTTTGTAGTTACATCTGATTTACCTTTATCAAACCGTGAGTTAGTGTTATTTCTGTACACCTTTTTCTTATCACTAACTTTACCCACGACCTCACTAGTGGTCGCTTTATCATTCGAGAGCGTGGCTTTCGCACATCTCTCTGAAAGTTCACCCTTCTTAACTATGGCAATGATGTCTTTAAGACAACTCTCTCCTTCTATCCACAATTTGTCTTGTAATGACTTATTCTTGGTGTACATTACAACCTGGTCACGGATAAGCTCGTCATGCAGTTGAGCAAATCTGCACTTGCTCGCTAATTTTCTTAGCGCGGAAACATATTCCTCAATAGTCTCTAGTTTGTCTTGTTTCCTGTGGAAAAAAGCATGCCTAGTTACAGCAATACATACAGAAGGGGAAAAATAATCATCCAAATCTGATATGGCCGATTTGAAAACATCTGTATCCCCCTCTGATCTTTCCACCTTGACCATTTCATTAAAGATCCGTAAGCCTTCGGGACCTAACGAATACAATAGCATCCTTTTCTTCCTTTCCGGAGGGAATGTTCCGCTAATGTCCTCTAAATTCGCAATGTAGTTGATAAAGTACTCCTTCCACACTAACCATGTTACTACTGGTTCACCAGGCGTTGGTAAAAATTCTTTTGGTGAATTTATGTGTGGTTTTGCGAACATTCCATCGCCAGAAGCGGCATTTCTTGTATCCGAGGATGATGAAGAAGTGTCAGACGGCATTTTTTAATTGAAAGGTAAACAAGAAAAACCAAAAAAAAATCAGAGACTGTAAATTAATGAAGAATCAACACTACTTCCAAACTGTTACTCTGGTAAATCCGGACAGAAAGTGAACACCACATCCAGTTGTTGCTACAGTACTTAATAAGTTACCACTTCAAGAAACTCCCTGGTGTACTCAGCGAAAACACATAAAAACAAAAAAATTAGCTGCTTGAATGTCAAACACCATAAGTTACCCTTCTTTGTGTTCGTAAGGATTACTTCGTTGCTATTTGCCTGAATTCACATGAAATCCACCTGCTCACCTCGAAATGCTAACGAGCCAAATCTCCTGTCAAAATGAGTCCTTAATCTGTGTGCTTCACTGCGTCGTCTCGCTCCGTTCGTGATGCGTTTCTATGGCAACCGATTCGACGGTGTCCTGTGAGTGTTTAGCACGTACGTGATGACGTGCGCTTTGCTGATCCCTCGTGACGGTGCGATGACGATCCAACGCGAGGGAATGGACTCGCGGAGAACTCCAACGATAATGTTGACATTCGAACGTGAGTTGAATTTTTGCTATTTCCCAAAGTTTAAAATTTGTTGAAATAGTTCACAGCAGCATGAGAGGTGGTGAGGGCATTAAATCCAGGCAACACTGAACACCAGACTACACTTTCCTAAAACGAAATGCGAGAGACCCAAACATATGATCGTTCGGTCCGCTTCGTTTATCAGGAACATCCAGTAAATTAACTCCAGGCTAAGTCCGATATTTTTTTTTTTTTTTAAATCAAGACAGATCCCAGAACGTCGCCAAAATTGTGTAGCATCGGGTGGTTGTTCATCCAGGCAAAGAAGGTGTAAGACAAATGTAGTAGTTATAACTCCAAGGTTTATTCCAGTACAGCTGAGTACATCCAGAGATCAGCAGCTCATCCAGTACCACTGACCCTCAGTTAGAATCACACTCATACACTAACATTCCTAATACAGATGTAGGTTCTATTCCTGCCCACGAGCCTACTTAAAGTGATACACCATCACTACAGACTACATCTCCCATGATGCATTGCTGGTTGTTATCAAAATATGGACTAGAGTGGAATTCTAACTTGCTCATGGGGGATGGGGGATTGGGGATTAGGGATTAGGGAGGGTGAGGGTTTAGGACAGGCTGTGCATGCATCTTACCTTGTCTGGTGTTGTCTCGGGCTGAGGTGTCCAAGTATCCTATGCCACTGATGGTCTCAGGCTGGAGGGTGGACTCCACCAAGTCATCCAGGGGTGTTGTTGAAGGCTCTGTGGATGGACCGCCACCTGTCTTTTTTGCTTGCTTCAGCCTGCCTGCTAACCTCTCCTACGCCCTGGGTCGCAAAGTCATACCACCGCTTCTTCAGGTCGTCGATGGAGCGCTGGGTGAACCCAATGGCATTGATCTTGGCTTGTATCTCCAGCCAGATCTTTCTCTTCTGTGATTCTGGTACATGCAGAGATTTCTTGCCAAATAACTGGTCATGTGTCTTCACCACTTCCTCAATCAGGACCTCCAACTCCTTTTCACTAAACTTGTGCTTCCTTTTCCTTTCTGTAGGCTCCTTTCCCTTCTCCTGTGTGTCCATCCTGACAGTTGGTGTCTGCCTGAACACTCCTGTGCAGCTCCTGGGTGTGTGCTCCTGCTTTCTACCTCTCCTACAGCCTCAGACATTCAGAAACAGCATGGGTGTGGCCACTTCCTGTATGTGATGTCATAAAGAAGCACCTGAATAGCAGATTCGCTAATTTGCCATTTTCTTAAATTGCGATTTCGCAAATACCGAATTGGTATTTGCGATTCGGTATTGGGGTTTGTGAGTTTTAGGGAATCGCAATTTATTAGCGATTTTTTTTCTACATAGCAGTTTGCGATTTCTTAATAGCGACTCATTAAAAATCGCTATTAAGAAAGAACTTGCTAAAATAATTTTACCTACATCCTGCTATAAGTCTTGTGTGGGATTTGGTCCCACCTTCCTGCGACAGGAATCCTATTGTTCTACCTTCCCCTGCTTGAACTTGGCTCAGCAACAAGAGAGCAGAATCGTGTCTGTGGTCGCCAGCAGCACTAGCTTGCTGTCAGACCCTGAAAGGCTGTTACCAGGACTACAGGGGGTACCCAAAAGGAGCCCCCCAGTACATGGGATCATACTTCCAACACTGGAATCGGTGTTGGGGTATGATTCCAACATGTTTGATACCAAACATGATCGGGTTCGGAGCAGCCACTATATAGTTAGACATCTCGTAATGACTGAAATAGTGATGTCCACTATATGTATTAAAATGGCTGACCGCACTTGTAGAGCCTGGAGAATCGACTCTGAGGTTTGTAGGGTGTCCTGCTCATGCAGGGGCACCCTCACACTTATAACCAAGCACCGTGCCCTCAGGACTGAGGAGCCTAGCATAAGGGTGACTTATGGGTTTTTAGTATAATGACCTCAGATATAAAGAACATCTGTTGTGAGAGGTGCAAGCACTAACTCACACAGGCTGCAATGGCAGGCCTGTATTCACAGTTTAAGTGGTCCATTATGGGTGGCACAATACATGCTGCAGCCCATCAGAGACCCCAGGTGTACCTATGCCCGAGGGACTTAACAAGGGTACACCAGTAGCCAATTGTGGATGTACAAGAGTACTTACCATGGTCAATTTAGGGAGAAAGCACAGTGACGGGGGTCCTGATTAGCAGGATCCCAGTCAGACTAGCTCATAAACATACTGACACCAAGCAAAAAGAGGGGGCAACCATGAAAGCAGATCATACTTTTCTACACAGTGGCATTGGGGCTTTTGGAACCTGCATTACTTGAGCTTGGGGCAAGTTGAAATGTTGCACTTTTTTTCTCTGTACTTGCTGTATCTGACCCATATTATTACCTTGAGATTGCACAAACCCATCATTCTGAAGCTGATTCCTATTTGCCAAGCTATCAGCATTGAAGTGGCATTCCAGCTTCAATGCCTCAACTTGCCGCAAACGTGGCCAAGATTAATCTTTTTCAAAGTCACCACTTCAGTCCCTGTACTCGGATCAATCAGGGCAGCACGACCTCTACCTTGCAGTTGAAACTCATCACTGCCTTGCATCACAGGAATTCCCTGTTGATACACTCCCTGCATGGGATCAACTTTCCCAACAAACTGCTGATTCTGATCTTGTTGTGCGGGTTTCATTTGTGCTATCATCCACTTCTCTTTCAATTTCTTATGTTTCATTTCCAATTCGTCACTTCAGTATTTGGTGTATCTCAGTATTTCATCAATGGACTTACTCTGCGAATAAATCAAATGCTGTTGAATCATCAAACTAATCCCAGGTTTCAATCATTGTACAAACCTGCACAGAAAATATCACATATCTTAACTTTCAATTGTCTCTCTTCCGCTACACTGCTTAAATGATGCAACAGTCTCTCACAATAGGCATGTATTGTTTATTTGGACTCTTGGGGTGTTCTGTCAATCTTGATCCAATCAATATTTTTAGGAGATATTTTAAATGTAAGAAATGTAATCACCTGATAATACTTTTCCATCACCACTAGTGACAGAGCGTTTGATATAGGATGTCTCCTCAGCTCCTTCTCGGGCCACTCGACAGCAATTCTGCATTTGACCCACAAGTCACCTAGAGTCACAATTTCAACTACGGTATTCAAATCAATCCACAGAACCTTTGATATCTTTACAAACCGATCAACCTGTATGTACCATTCCACTGGGTACTCTCTCAATTTCTGAAACATTTGTGAATGATGCATGGTCAGTCTTGCTCCAAGGTATGTGGAAACCCTAAAACTTAGGTCTTCAACTATTATAGTCCTGATGAAAGCCACAAGACAAGCTAGGGCTTATATTGTCAGAAACATGTCGACCTGATCATCAGGTGTTTTGGACTAATACACCACCCATATCAACACCGCACAGTTTTTACCTTTACCCATGCCTAGCTTTTCATTTAAATTGTTCCTACTGGACAGGAGAGAATTTTAAGCATGTGCCACTGTTGTTACACAGACAGCCTCCCTCCGGATAGAGGATATAGTACCACTTAGAGAACGGGACACTCAAGTGGTAAAAACCCAAAGATGACGCTATCCACCTGATCACGCTAGCAGAGATAAACATACACTGTGGGCTGTGACATATTTTAAGAGACTCTGGCATAAGAGATACAAGTGGTAAATTACCCCCTCATTATTTCCGATGTGGACTAAACCTCCACCTGGTACTTCTCTCATTGGAAGCATGTATATATCCTCATCCTCCTCCTCTGTTTCAGACAGAGGTAGCTCTAACTTTTCTTTCTTCAGTTCTTTGGCCACCTGCCTTCCCATCTATCTAGCTCACTCCATTTCTGCACATAGGTAATTAATTCCTTGATCTGTAATTTCTTTCTTGACGTTCTCATGTTAGTAAGATCTTGGTCATTAACGCTTAAGCTGTAACTTCTCTGTAAGACTTTGGATTTATGTAAATCAATTTCATATCTGTGAGTCAATCCAGACAATCTTTCATGAACCTATCCTGCACGTCTAGTAATGTCTTTACACAATATAGCCACATTTATTGTCTTTTCCCTCTCTGGGGTTTGAATAGTCCTTCCACTTGTTCCGGGAGTTCCACTTCCAGTTAGGGTGTCTATACTTTTGAACCAGTCTTCGCATTCTCGGGTATTAAGATCAAGCTGTTCTGTCGTGGCATTAAAACGTATCTCTCCGATAAGAGAACCACTATTGGCATTAGGTGGTGAGTTCAAAAGAGACATGTCATAATTTGGCAGACCCATAGGTATATCTGTAAAGAAAAGGGTGTTTCTGTCCTGGGGGTACAGTAATTAAAATCTAGAAGCCCATTTGTTTTGGGCATGAAAAAATATGGCCATCGTTGGATAAATCTTCTAGCTGGCTCTAACCCTGTCTGATTAAATGTAGGGTCAGCACTTGCAGCACATGGGCTATTCCCTTGTGTCGGAACCAAAGAAACTTGAGGAATTGATCTTGTTGTCAAGTCCACAGGATTATTAGCTAAAGTACTCATTCCAGTGGAGACATTCAAAGTATGTGTAGTATTTCCTGTCAATACAGGTTTAGACAAGGGAACTGCAGGACCAAGCAACAAGTCACAGACCCGATACAAAAAACAGGAGATACACTGGACACTATCTTCACGTCCAGCAACAGAATCAGATACAGCCACGCCTCAGAACTCACCTGATCAGACAACTCCATTGTACACTTCACCATCGCCGGACACAACCCTGCCCCCCATAGGAAAAAACATCCCCTTCCCATCTGGTCCGAGGTCTCCCAGCAGTAATGGACCGATGCCTTGAGCACCACATAGCCCAAAGACACTACCAACTTAAACCCAGCTGTTCACAGCTTCAACAACTGTATCACCAATGCCGCAGACCAAGTTGCCCCCACCAAACCTGCCAAAACACACAGATCCTCCAAACAAATCAGCTGGTACACCCAGAACTAAGGACATCAAAACGCAGATGCAAACAGCTGAATAGAATATGGTGCACAAGCAAGAACCAGACAGACAGAGCCTTCTTCAAAGCAGTGCTCAACAAGTGTCACTGACAGATCAAAACTGCAAAAAAAGAGGTCCTCACCTGCAGAATCGACCCCAACTCAAACCGAGCCAAGGAACTCTTCACCATGGTCAACTAATTCTCCTGCCCATCAGCCACCGAAAATGCCATGCCAGCATCACAAGACCTCGACGACGCCCTGACCGACCATTTCCACAATAAGATGGTAGCTATCTACAAAAACTTCAACCCCCAACCCACCACTCCCATCGGCCAGCAGTCAACCACCACCGCCGAACACAAGATCACCGAAAACAACTCAGCACATTAGACACAACCACGCTGAAGAACACGATCCACTCAGGAGCACTTACCGACCCCTGCCCCCACCGACTTTTCAACCTCACAGGAACGGTCTGGGGCAACACTATCTGATCTACCCTGACATCCACTTCAAATGAAACCTCAACCAGCGTGGTCTCACTCAGATTGATACAGTTCCTCCGTGTGGACTGAGATTTACTATACCAACCACACCTCACAATTATGCAAAGGTAAAGTATGTCTTTCAATAATGCTGTTGACGACGTCTCTTGAACAGCGCCACAACACAGCAGACAACTACACCCAGTGTCTTCCACACTGATAACTTATCTATTTATCTTGAGATCTTAGGCCATGTCGGATCTGATAACCACTTCAACTTCTCTGCATTAAGCACCACATTCACACAATAACTTAAAACATCTCATCAGAGCAACACACAATGATTACAAAATACCCAATCTCCATACAACCCGAGCTTGTGGTATTACAACACACAGCCCTATTAATGCTCACACCTCTGCTGCTAAAACTTGTTTCAGAATCGCTGGAACTCCATTAATCCTTCAAGTGAACCATGAGATTTCGGGGTTTGGATTGGGCTTGAGCAATTTCTAATGGGACACACTGACTTAAGTGGTGAACCATCCAACGAGCTACTAAGTTGGTGCAGCTCTCTGGGCCAACCCTCTTTTCATTGATTATTCTGTGGACCTTTTCTATGCCGACTGAGAGGTAAAGGGATTTAGCATTAAATCAATCAATTTCAATTAACAGTGCAACCCATTTGGTCACAAAATAAGGATCAGGAATAAGTGACTATTATTAAGAAAGTTTATTACAAGTTAGCGGTCAGGTTAAGATAAACAAATCTTAGTACCATACTGAAAAGATACAGAATAAGACCTGGAAAACTCAACCTCCTGAAGAAGTTTAGGAACACCAATAGAAGGCAGACAAGAAGTTCAGTTACAGCAATACAAAAGTTCAATAGCAAGATTTGATGCTCAGGGGAGAGTTTCAGATGTTCTCTTCTATACATGAGTGAAGTCTGAACCCTTCGAATTTAAGTCCAAACTAAGGAGGATGGTTCAATAACTTAACAGGATCTCAAATATTAGGGAAATGCAGAAAAATAGGAAAATGCAGCAAGTGCTAGAAGGTATAGGAAGATGTCAGCATTTCAGAATCTCGATCAAGAGTCTTCTTGGGTCTGGGGAATTAGTGTTAGCCTAGGCCAGACTCAGCAACGAATCAAAGAGAATAAGCATAGAGGTCTTAATCTCTCAACGTCAAAGGGAAATTGGCCGCATTTGTGTGCAACGGTGCTGAATGGACACTTTCAGTTAACGCTCTGGCTCTCCATGTTCATGGTCAAGGTTTTTTTCCCAGGCCCTCTCTCTGTCACTAGTACGGTGTGGTATCTATTCTCAAACTAACAAACCATGTGAATGAACCTGTAAGAAGAAACATAGGCCTAGTCAGGACAACTGAAAGCATTAAATCAATATTGCACACTTAATATATGTGTGTGCATTCAAACACAAATGAATACAACTGTCAGTATAATAGATTTACATTAAAGTTCAAAAAGGTAAAATAACTTTGAGTATATGTATTTAAATGTGACAAACAACTACATTCAAATGTAATTAGTACACACATTTCATAAATCCATTGTCGTTTCTAATGTGCATACATGTCAATAGTGTGAGGATGGTTTATTCAATCACCTAAACAATAAATGTTCATTTAATACAGTTAAGGCACACAGTATATATTTATTCTCTAATCCTACAGTGAATGTACTTCAATAATGATGTCAAGTGCAACACTTTATATTAATATTGTTAGAGCACACATATAACAGGTGCTAAGTGCACGTATATATTGCGTATTTGTGATTTGTAAGAGTGGAGTAAAAAATTATGCTGCTCCACTTACATTGAGTTTTTGCCTAATTCTTGAGAGTCAGAATCTATACATGGAGCCAGCTTGCAGCTTTGAATCACGAAAGTTCCACGTTTGTAAATTGGCTATGGAATCTTAAGCCTACATCGTAGAAAGTGTCTTCTGCAAAGCGCCACATATGCATACACGCCAACAATTTAGAGGAGGCAAGTGGGTGATTTTAAAAAAAATAGTTGGGAGAATCTATTTTCCCCCTTGACTTATATTGAAGCAGAGGCAATCTACTTGAATAAGGGTATTTTGGTGTGTATAGTGACAATCAGCATTTCGTTTTTTTTTTAAACTCTTTTTATTGAAAGCAGAATTCCAAAGATACAATAGCACAATATGCACATAAAAGTAGTTCTTACAGGTCTTCGACAGGAGATTGCAATGATACGTTAAGCAAGTTAAGCCATTTATGTGCAACTGTACATTAATCAGTTGGCCCTTCTTCATCTGCGGATGGGAAGTTAGGGAGCAGCGGGGGGTACATATTGAACCACGATATTCATTCCATTTCGTCCATACTTGTGACCATTTCTTTGGACACCCCCTGGACACAAAGAAAGTTTTTTCTCGGAACATACACCAGTCCATGTCTTGCTTCCACAAGGCCAATGTTGGGGCCTGTCTCGCTCCCCACAATCTTGCAATATTATGTTTAGCTATCATGTGCCCCAATGTCGCCCACAGTTTCTCCTTGCTGTTTAGGTCTGTTGGTCCCCATGTATTAAGCAAGCACTTTTTGCCCTCCAGGCCACGTTCACGGCCCAGCACCGCCATCATACATCCAAAAACCCTTGTCCAGTATTTGCGTATAGTCTGGCATTCCCATGTGGAAGAACGTTCCATCTCCTCCACACTCCCTCTTACACCTTGCGTCCCCCCCATAGCCCATTCGGGCCAAGGCTGTCCATGAGTAGTACGTTCTGTGCAGTATTTTCAACTGTATTAGTTTGAGTCTCGATGAGATTGCCACTTCCCTTGGAGATGCAAGGGCTTCCATCCAATCCCCGTCATCGAGCTCTGCCATGTCCTCTAGCCACTTCTTTGTCAATTTAATCAGGGGATCTGCTGCGTTATTAATTAATTTATGATACGTGAGGAAGATTGACTTAGTGGCCATATATTCATCAAGGAACCTGTCCTCCAGCGGCATTGCCTCAGGTAGAGTTTCTCCCTTTGGTATACTCGCATACACGGCATGTCTCACTTGACCATACCGAAATATTTCTGACTCTGCCATTGCATATTCCTGTTGCAGCACAGAGAACTCTATTACCTTCCCTCCCTTCCACATATCCCCAACCTTTGACAATCCTATCAGGTCCCACCTGTTGAATCCTTTTGAGTTCCTAAGAGTACCTAATAAATGCGAATCCCACAGGGGGGTGGCTTACGTAAGTTTCTTGACCCACCCAAAGCTCCTGTGGGTCATGTGCCAGATTTGGACTGAGTGCGCCGTTGGCTCGGTGAGGTGTAGCTTGGCTGGTTTAGAATAGAGGGCCTGTATGTAGGATCCGCCAGGCAGCAACCACCTGTCCATTAGGTATCCCGGGTCATTATACCAGCGATATATACCCCGGTTAATTGCGGCCAAGTGTGCCGCCCAGTAGTATCTTTTAATATCTGGGAGCCCTATTCCTCCATCATACCAGCTTCATACCAGTTTGGGGAGTGAAATTCGGAGTGCACCTTCAGTCCACAACAGGGGTCTCTGTTAGCCTTCTTTTGCCGTGAAGTCAGAAGTCGGAAGTCGTGACTACGGTGGGCGAGATTTGTAAGACGTATAAAAATTGAGGGAGGGACGTCATCTTAAAAAGGGGCGCTCTGCCAAGTAGGGAGAGCGGGAGCATCTTCCAGTGCTCTATGTCCCTCTGAAGCCGGTGCAATGGGGGCAGCAGGATTCATTCATAATAATGCTTTGGGTCTTTTGTGATGTAGATGCCAAGATACTTGAAGTCGTCGATTGATTCCATTACTTTATACCCTCCTGGCAGGATGGCAGGAGCGGGAACTTCCCCCTGAGCACATAAATCACTGATTTGGCCCAGTTGATTGCATATCCAGAATACCTACCAAAGACAGCAAATATATTGAGGGCTCGATTGAGAGAGGCCCGCGGCGACGCCAGGTACAAGAGAATATCATCGGCATAGAGGGAGATATGATCCTCCCAACTCTCCGACCATTTCAGGCCCCGCATGATTGGGTCCTCATGAAACCAGCTCGTGAGGGGCTCTAATGCCAAGGAGAAAAGCAGCAGAGATAGGGGACATCCATGCCGCGTCACTCTCCCAAGGGTAAAGACTTTTGATTTCTTGTTATTCACCACCACTTGAGCCATGGGTTCTGAATATAATAGTTTCACCCACCTAATATAGCCAGGTCCAAACCTCATCTTTTCCAGCACCGCAAAGAGGTGGGCCACTCTATTGTATCAAAGGCCATGGCAGTGTCCAAGGACACTACCTCCGCATCCTCTCGGATCGTATCAATTCTTCTGAGTACCCCTTGAAGGTGGCACAAATTCGGGGAGGTGTTTCTGGATGGCATGAATCCCGACTGGTCCGGGTAGACCAGTTCGGATATTACTCCGACCAATCGAGTGGCCAACAACTTGGCCAGGATCTTCACCTCTGCATTTAGGAGCGAGATGGGCCGGTATGAGGAGCATTGATCCCTGGGCTTACCCTCTTTATGTATAACCACCACTGTGGCTAGGTGCAGGTCCTGGGGCAGTAGGCCTCCCTATAGTCTTTCCTCATACATAGTCTTGAGATAAGGATCTATCTTATCAGGTTTGAGTTTATACAGCTCTATTGGGAGCCCATTGGGGCCCATAGCTTTTCCAGGCTGCAAATATCTGATGGCTCTTGCTATTTTGTCGTACGTTAACTTACTATCTATGATGTGCCGGTCTACTTCCGTCAGTGTTGGCAGTCGAATGTCCTTTAACAAGCCTCTCGACTCTTCTATTGGATAAATTGAGTGCGATTCGGATATTCAAGTGTAGTCGTTTGGGAAATCGTCAGCCACCAGTTGTGCATCAGTGATTTTTTCTCCTTCTGCAGTAGTGAGTTCCGTGACCAAGCGTCCGGCCTGCTCATGTCGGTCTAACCACACAAGCAATTAGCTCGCTCTGTCCCCATCTTGTACACCCTCTCGAATTTGTCTCTCTGCATTTCTTTCGCTCTGTCCGTTACTTCACTCTTGTATTCTTCCTTCTTGAGGCTTAATTTGTGTGCCACTTCCGGATCCCCGGATGCCAACATCTCCCGTTCTAGTGCTAGTATCTCACTTTCCAGCTGCAATATGATGGCATTTCTCTCCTTTTTTGCCCCTGTTATTTGCGAGAATGCCTGTCCCCGCACCACGGTCTTAAAAGCCTCCCAAAGTGTACAGGCTGATCCCACTGACCCCTCATTCTCCTGGAAGTAACACTCTATTGTTGTAGTAAGATTGTGCCTTATATTGGGGTTATGCAGATGCCACGGGTTTATGGGTGCCACGCTACCCACCGGACCACTACTCCCACCCAGTGTTACCCATATTGGCGAGTGATCAGATATGCCCCTAGCCATGTGCCTGATTTCTGTCACCTGCGCCACCTGATCTGCCGGCATGAGGATGTAGTCTATGCAAGAAAGACTATTATGTACCCCGGATTAAAATGTAAACTGGGAGTCGCTGGGATGGTGTACGCGCCACACATCAGCCAGTACTGTCACGTCCAACAAGGTGGACAGAATCATCTGAGCTGGAGTCAAGTCCCTCGGGGGATTACGGTCTCGCCTACCACACACCACAGAATTAAGATCCCCACCAATTATCAATTTACCATTAGGAAACTCTAGCAGTGCGCTGCCGAAATCATGAAATGTCGTGGTTTGTAATCCTGGAGGAACATAGACAGATACCAGAGTCAGAGCCCTGCCCTCCTACTTTACCGTTACCGCCGCATATCTGCCTAGTTCGTCCGTCCAGGTGCGATCCTTGGACATCGGAAAGGACTTTCATTATCATATCATTATTCCCACTCCTCTTGAACCCAAGTTAAACCCAGAATGTACAACAAGTCGATAACCGTACCTGTCCAGTGCTTTGCATTTGTTCCCTACCAGATACGTCTCCTGGAGCAGCACCATGTCTGGGGCGTGTCTTTCAACCTGTTGTAGGACTATTCCCCTCTTAAGTTTGTCACCCAGGCCCTTTACTTTCCAGGAAAGAAGTTTAATTCTCTGTTCACCCATGAGGTCTTTTATCAACCCTTTCCTCCACCCTCCCTCCCGGATCCTGCCCCCCGATGCTTGTAAGCTCGTCATGTGTCACGCATTGATGTGCCACTGCTACATGTATGTATCACCTGTGGACCATTTCCCTGGAGACCTGCTGTACATTGAATCTGATAAAATAATACAGAAACTAACTGAACCCTAAATCCCCAACGCCCACCCTCCCTGCCTAACCGCACTCTGGCCTTGAAACTGCCCATGCCCCAATAGTGCAGAGTGCCGGTAGCCCTAATTACTAAACTAACAACAGACTCGAGGGAGTGACAGAACCCACCCCACGACCACCCACCCGCCCGCCGCAACACACCCCTGACCATGCATTAGGGCGCCGTTACATATAGTGTAAGTCTCTTAGCATGAGTACTGCTATCTTGCGTAGGCGATTCCATTTCTCTTTGAGCGCCGAGGAAGCGGCACTCCCTGTCTCCACCAGCTCCAGGAGTCAGTTCTAATCGTAAGGGGGGACCCCCTCATTTCGGGTTATGTTCCTTTGCTGGTCGCCAGCCCTCTAGCCACTCCTGCACCACTTTCAGAGTGTCAAAGAACCGGTTTTATTGTCTGCCTCTAACCAAAGCTTGGCCTGGAAAAACATTGAGTATCGGATCCCCTTGTATCTCAGTTGTTTTTTAATGTAAAGAAAGATGCTTCTCTGTTTCTGTACCACGATAGTGAAATCCGGAAAGAATGATATCTCATTGTTTTCAAACTTGAGGGGAGGGCTAGCTCTGGCAGTTTGTAATATAATATCTTGGTCTCTAAAGTTTAATAATCTCGCTAGGATCGGACGCTGGTGCGCTCCCGGCTTGGGTCGCCCCCCCAGGAACTTTGTGCACTCTTTCGACCGAAAAATACTTTGAGAGGGTTTTGGCCACAAATAATTCAGTATTAAGTCTTCTACAAAGAGGTCCACCGTCTGTCCCTCCGCTTTCTCGGGAACTCCTATAATTCTGACATTATTGCGGCGCGACCTCCCTCCATGGTCATCCAGCTGGGCTTCTGTACGCTTTTGAGCCGCTTGCAGTTCTTTTATCTTCTGCCACATCTACTTGGCGCTGTCACTCAACGCAGTGGTCACACATTCCATGGTTTTTTCTTTATTGCTTATTTTCTGGAGGTTGGCTCTAAGTAGCATCATCTCGATCGTGATGGTATCCATTCTTTGCTCCAGCGAGGTGCCCAGCAATGGTCGCCATTACATCCTTGAGCGTGGGTTCAGCTGCAATTGGTGCTTGCATCTCCTCCATCTCTCCTCGCTTTATGGTTTCCGTCCTCCCCTGCTTGTGCGTAGCGTATTTGTCTAACTTGGTTTGATGCGTAATCTTCTGCCCCTTTAGTCCCAGACATCGCCACCCGAGGCTCAACAGAGCTCACTTGGTGGGCCTCTTTGTTGCTTGTTCTTCCTCCAACTGGCTGGGCGGTCGTTACAAGATGCTGCTTATTGCGTCTCAATCTCTTACACCCTTGTGTGGCGACTCTTAAGAAATCAAGTTCCAGGCACCAATCCTTCACTACCTGCAGAAGTACTCAAGTAATCACTGACACCCCGTTTAATGGGCCACTGTGACCTCCTGTTACCAGCTCTTCCCAGTCATTGTGCACCTGTTATGATCTTTTCAAATGTTGGCATGTATGTAGACAGGCATCAACATTTTATTTTTTGCAGTTTTACAAAACAAATAATCGAGTTTCTGCATGAAGAAATTGGGAGGCGGGAGACCAGGCTTGAGATCGATAGTTTCCCGCCTGAATCAGGAGGGTTGGCATATATGCATATGCTGCTCAGTCACAGAGATGTTTTTATTCCCTCCTCCAGAAGTAAAAAAAAAATGTAGGTCAACTACAAATTGGAAATGCTTTGATTTCACGCCTCAAAATATCTAATATATGGTGTCCCTTGCATACATGTCAATATCTTAGAAAGTGGGAGATTTTGAAAATAAATCAGGAGAATGTATTTTTCTTATTGCATTCTATTGAAGCAGTTGCAATTTTAGGCAGGTGACAACTAAAACACAGCCAGTTTGAGCTTCGAAACTCAGGAGTTTCCTGCCTGAATTGTGTCTGTTGGCATGCATGCCCTTTGTGTGTTAGCGCCACAGAGGATTTCACACTCTAGTTTGTTACTGAAAACAAAGAACACATATGCTAATACACCCAAATGGGCGAGAGACTCCCAATTTTTTCAGCAAAAATTAGCTTTGTTTTAGCTATCTCCTGTCTGAAATGACCTCTGCCTCTGCCTCAATTTAAAAGAATCCATTCCCCCTACTTTTTTATTTAAAAAATTCGCCCGAGGACTGTAGAAATGGCCAAGACCTATAGATAAGACTCGGCTGTTCGGGGATAGGCGCCGGGGTGGGCAGAGAAGGAAAAGCACTCTGTCTCTTCCTTCTTGCCAAGAGAAAACAAGGACAGTGTCCACTTCTCCTGGTCTGCCTTTGTCAGCAGCCCCCACTCTCTCTTTCGTCGTCCTCCTCCTATTCCCTCTTTTTTTTTGTTTCTGAATCACTCCTCCTCATTTGCCGAATTAAAATTGTGACTTCAAGGAACAGCTCTTATCCTCTCTTTCCTCTCCTTTCCTGCATTTGTTACCCTGTGAAATGGGTCTCAAAAAGAAAGAATTTTTTTTGCTGGAAATGTCGTCTTTTTCTGACATTTTTCTATTCCATAGTGCAGCCTCGGGACAGAGAGAAAAATTGGTTCTAAACACGAAAAATAAGTAAATAAAGCAAGACAGAGTGGTCGCAAATTGGCCAGATAGGTTTTATTCACACCCAAACACATTAGCTTCACTTTACAGAGTTTGCCAGTTTTCTTGTCTTTCAACAAAATTGTTTTCCCTGGGTGGGGGAGTACTCTATTCCTGGAGGTACTGCAATACCTGATGCGTGAAGTGGAAAACGTTTATGTGATGCTTGTCAGTTATTTTCCTTATTTTAGTTGATAAAATGTATACCTCGGCTCTGTGCTCATAGATGTGGTATTTTTAAACCATATTGCTTATGTTTTGTAAGGATATAAGCAATGGACATTGAAACAGGTCCCTTCCGGTCCCTTTAGTCATGTCCTTAACTTTTCAGACAAAAGCACTCATTAATTTCTGAATAGTGAGTGTAAAAGCGTTAACGTAACCATGTTGTTCCTGCTGACGTTTCACATGCTTTACTTAATCTTGCATTCTCTATGAGGGTCTGCTTTTTCCAGGATGTTATTACTTTTTTTTTCAGGCAGCATATTGCTCTTTTCTAGTGCATAATTTGAACTGAGTCATGTCCAGGTGTTGTAGCTGAAGGCAGTGCGAGTTTCTCTCAGTGGGGCAGTATGGTTTTCACTACTGCCAGAGATGCCGAATTTGGAAATGGGGATCCAGGTTCAGCCTTCATGAACAGTCCACCAGACCACTCGCCTAAGGGAGCACATTCCAATGCCCTGCTAGACCTTAGTAGCCCTGGTGTCTTAGCACCAGCAGGTGGACTAAAGCAGTGGCAAGTGTGGGATAACCTTGAAGGTCTGTCCAACACAATCCATACTGAAGTATATCTCCATTCTTGCGGGCATTCCTACGAAACAGCGCACCCTAGAACGACAGTGATTCTGTCACTGAGGTCACAGGACCCATGAGGCCACCCCTTGGTACCTCTATTGGCCTTGTTTCAGCAGTAGTAGTGAAACTCACCAGGGATTGGCAATGCAGGATTTGTACGCACACCAAACTAAGTTTGCAAACTTCAGGGTTTCTCTTCTCCATGCACAAGCACAACATGTGCTGCCTGCTTTGGACCACTGAAATTATGCAGCAATGGAGGACAAAATGTTGCAGTGTTGACTAAATCATGCAGCAAAAAAAGGGTTGGAACGTAATGCGTTACATTTTCTGATACTTTATTATTTTGACATTTTTACACATGCTAACAGTCTCTGCAAAGATTTTTCCTCATTAGTACCAGTGTAACATGCACATGCAGCAGTGAGAAAGGTGACCAGTCAACCTTTGCAAATGGCCCTCCACTTTGTAGCAACACAAGTCACATTGTTTAGTACATTTTAATCCATTTGAGCTACAAACAATTTTTTTGTTAAAATCGTCAGATTATGCAGCAGATGATGTATTGTGCAGCAAATATGGCAGTGCCATAATTATGTGGAAAACAATTGCACAGTATGATATTTTGCCATTCATGTTTGAACTGCTCTTGTCCAAAAAGGGAGAAGTGCTGATTACAGAAACTGCATGGCTTGGAGACAAATGGCTTGCGATTCCACTTTTAGGTGTATTTGAGATATTCTGTGATTGGAAACATATCCCACTTTGTGAAAGTATTTTAATGTCAATAACTTTTTTAGACCTTAAATAAACAAGTGTATCCATTGGTTGAATTAAATAATGTAATAAACTGTAACTGGTCAGTGAAATGCCAAACAAATATTACAAATTTGAATATTTGTCTCTTTCTGGACACTCCCTGACTCCTCGGGTCATTCTCGCCATCTGATATTCCGCCCACAATGACCCTATATATTTCCCCACTGCAGCCACAGCTCTGATTTAACAGAAGTCATTGGGGGTGGAATTCTCTCGATTAATTTGGGTCGAATTCTCTGTATTAATTGTTTTTAATCTCCCACTTTCCTCTTCTATATTGGCATGTATGGGAATACCATTATTTACATCACAATGATTTTATGGTGGCCATGTTGCAATTGCTGTTTTGCCCGCCAATGAATTACAACAAACTTGCAGGTCAATTAAGCCTTCAACCTAACAATTTTGTAATGGTATTAGGATATTATGGATTTAAATGAGTCTTTAATAATAGGACCTACCTCTTTCTAAAAAAGTATCTTGAAAACTTCAATATTGATTATAATTTTTCAGTTGACATCCTCACAGTATGGCCGACACGACTCCTTTTTAAGATGGCCGGCACAATTCCGTAAAGAGTCAATGCAAGGAGAGCTCGACTTACCAGCATTGATGCGCGCCAATAGCAACAGCCATTAGAAGAGTTTGAAAGAGCGGCAGAAAGTACCATAGAGACTTGGTTACTAAGACAACGTGGCAAACAAGGGGTAGGGCTGACTGTGGGCGCTAATCAGCGAGTGGTTCTCACGCTCTGTCTGCAAGCACTTCTGTTGGAAAGAGGGTCTTCGGGCTATTGTCACTGTGCAACCATGATGGTGAGTAGCAACGAGCGCTGCAGTGTTTGCCAAGGTGCGCTCGGATGCTATATTCTAGGTGCGAGTGAAGCGGCAGCTCGTATTTTGCAGTATTTACCCGCCAGGCTTCACCTTACACATTTTCAATACATTTGTAGGAAATTTAGAGGATCTTTTTTAGTTGAAGGTTGGAGGTTGATTGGTACACAAAGAGTGGACTTTAATTTCTCAAGAGGAGGGTAATAACTTGCCAATCTGCTGGACAGTTAGCACCAGTCAAGCAGAGCGGTAGTGTCAGAATCAGTGTGACATTGGTCTCTAAAGAGGAAGTTAAGGTATGCAGCCCCAGCCAATTTAACACGTAACGAAAGACGCATCATCGGGACCAGATTATCTGGTAGATTTTTATAGTATGCTCATCTCTGAAAACTCTAATTTAGGTCCAGTGGCATGGGCAGTTTTTTCCCATTTAAATGCCTAGAAATGCTATAGAATAACATGCAGTGTGCATTAAACAACGGCTTTTGCACGTATAAAAATATTTCTGAAGAAAAATGATCGACCCTAGGTAATCCAGGTGCATTATTTCTTTACAGATGCCCATCATGTTTGTGCAAATAATAAGAGAACGTTACTCCAAATGAAACGCTGACTTGATTTAACCGAGGGTATTGCCTGGTTGAAAAATATTATTGTACCTGTCAAGCAATGTCGTCTTAGCTTTACCCTCTGAGAACATAGCATAACATGTTCTGCTAGGGAAAAATACAAGAACTCCATACGATAGCTCTTATACTGGCTCAAGACTAGTGGAATCCGGTAAACAAATGCTTGAAATATTAAAATTGCAACGGCACAGTGATGTTACACTGAAGTTCATTCAATTGTATTCTGTTAAGCTTGTAAGACATTTAAAATTAATCATGATTGTTCTTTGAATTTGACTGCTTAGTATATTTTTATTCTTTCATGCCCATTAACTGTTTCTTCGAATCCACTGCAAACACGCTGTACAGCTGTGTTCTTCTACTCCTGACACCTACTCAGCTAGAATACAACTCTGACAAACCCAACATTTCCCGTCCCAAGCAGAACAAACAAAGGCATTCGACTAGTGTCTCCCATGACGTGGGGATGCTGTAAAACATATAGTTGGGTAAAACAGATCAGATAGTCTACTCACAAGGCTGGAAACAAACTGTGGTAGAAGTTCCAGCTCCCCTAGTGGAATAAAGTGTCTTCACCATGTGACATTGGCAATTCCGTGTAGCACACAGTCGATCATGTGAATTGGTTGGTGTGAATAAAGACTTCGACCCTCCAAATGAGTTTAATTTGTGAACCATGACTACCTGGTAGTAGGGACGTAATAGGAAGATCTTGGATCTGTCAATGCAGTAGGGCATAGCACTAAGAATTTATTGTACATTGCACAGCTGGTATACTCATTGACTCTTGCCTGAGTGCAGGAAGCTTCTTCATTGGGTCGGTGGAATAATACATCCAATGTAAAAAGTACAGGCGGAAAATTGGAACGGAATAAATGCATGTAGGCTCATATTTTGGTGGATGCCTCTCCTTTGTATTTTCTTGAATGAGCAAGTAATACAGGTGATGTGTTGGTAGTTGTAATTGCAGTTATCGTGTTTCATTTTCATTTACGCCTAGTCACCAAAAAGCCAAAGGATTTGAAACTTAGACCTGCACCTGAAAGTACTTCAGTCCTTTTTGTCTATCTCGTGCATAACATTAGATAGCATAGTAGCATGAAGTGTAAATGCATCATGTGGGGATTTTGTTTTCCCTATGGAGATAGTTATCCCACCTACTTCTCAAGCAAAGTTGGAGGTGATCCATTCTCATCACTATGCTTCAATTTCTGACAGGCTTAAAAAAGTGTCTTTGGACTTAAGCATATGTTTTCTGCTGAAAATACCTTTGTTAATAGGGCCCATAGTTCCATCTGATCTGTAAGGAAAAGACTAAGATTCAGACTAAACTAGCTGGATATCCAGAAGAAACAATATCGAAATCTAATTTGTAGTTATGATCAAACTGTTCTTTGGCTAATCTAAAAATGATTACTCATGTATTTTCCAACTCACCATCCTAGCGTCCTAAGGACTGATGGCGTAGGCCCTATTCTGTGATAACAACAATATAAATGGCCATGAGATACTAACTTTTGCATGGGACCCAGCAACAGAGCTCAGTGGAGAGATGGGCCTCACCCCAGGAGCCTCTATGGATGTAGTCAAGGCTATTGAATTTTAAGTTTAAGATGATCATAGCATTGATGGCACCACCTACAACCACAGTGCGCACTTGCAGGCAGAAATCTCCACACTGCTTTACTAAGGGATCCCAGCTTTTGTCAACAGATCACCTTGCCACCAGACCTGTTGCCTCTTCCCACCCTGTAGACTGAATCATCTGAATGTCAGGAACAACTTGGAACATGCAACATCAAGTTGGCATCTGTAGTTTAACGTGTGAGCCCTGGGGCTTTTTGTTGCGTCCTGTCCATAATAGGGAGGTAAGAGCTATGAAATGGTTAGAGTAAAATACGTGGGTGATAGTCATGGTGGGCCATGGTTTTAGCACTTCACAAAAAATAAACACCAAGGTAGGGTGCAAACCGGGGTGCATTTTAGCACTACTGTTATTCAGCTGCCTTAAAAACCAATATTGGTGCAGCACTAGCTCAACTCAGTGCCAGATCATTCCCATGAACAATTTTGGATTCATGGCTACAAATCCTTCAATATGCTGATGATATTGTTATACTAGATCAGACTTGCATTGGACTGCAGAGAGCAGTAAATGAAATACATGCATATAACCTCGGTAACAAGTTGGAAGAAAATCAGAATAATTCAGAGGTCATGATTTTTGGTAAATAAACAAACACATCCAAGAAATCAACGAGCTTGGGTCCCACCTACCTATGCTATTTCTCTGCATGCAATTGTCTGGGGACTTAGCTAACAGATAGATGCACACCAAAGTACCACCTGTCAGACATAAAGCATAGAGACGCCACTCTAGCATTTGCGCTGTGCAGACTCAAAGTTAAATTCCAGAGCCTAGCAGGTAGCGTGATTTTATAAGTGTCAAGAGCATCCTTATCAGCGACCTGATTTACAACCATCAAGCGTTTCCTGAGTACTTACCTCCAACGTTGAAGCAGATACAGTGCAATACTTTCAGGAAACGTGTTCATTTACCTCAGAGTTCACTCAGATGCCAGGAAATGACTGAAATTGTTTGTAATAACAAGACCAAGCAAGTAAAGCATATTTCCTGAAATACTAAGAGCTTATAATAAATGCAAAGCAGGGCTCTCTGAGTCATGTTTTAAGGCCAATTTAAAGGATAGTAGCTGCAATAACACCCCATGGTCTAAGTACATATTTTCTGCCCTCTAGCAACTTGAAGTAGGTACCATCTAGAAGAAAAGTGCCACAAGAAAGTTTTTTTCACTCCATAAAATCACAAGTGATGTGCGCAGCGATGCTGTGGATGTTTTCAGAACTGGCAAAATTCCAACATGCTAATCTAGTCATTGTTTCATATAAATCTATAACTGCTGAATATTATTTAAGAGAAGCAGTACACAGATCAGGCTAGCGGAATATACTCCTATGTATTTTATGTCTACCCTATGAAAACATTTAGGGCATCATGGCGTAACTACCCCATTACTAATCGTAGATGCAGACTACATTATTCTAAAAGTGAAACAATACAACTCCATCTTCTAAGTTATTATCTAGGTATTAAGTCTGAGGGAACATTTTTCACTAAGCAAATGTTTATTGCTAATGGAATCGCATGCATAGAAGCATTAAAATACTGCTTAATCACTAGAACAGAATTGTCCAATTTTAAAATCTATATTTCTCTTTTAACTTACAAACCTTATCAGAACATACATTTTTTGTAATTTGTATTTAAGAAAATCAGGCTGTTTTAATTGTAGAGAGGTTAATAGAACTTTAATTTCCTCTTTTGTAATGATTTTAATTAATGTTATACAATAAATTTACAGGTGGGAGTAAAACCAAGGTTTTAACAGCCCTGAGAAGTTGAGGCATGGTTTGTTGCCCAAGATGTTTCACACAATAGAGAATCCAAAAAGCAGGCTGAGACTTTCTAGCACTCCCCGTTTGTCCCCTTACAATTACTTTAGTTACTTTACAAATTCTTCCAATATTTTTATGTTTATTCGGTGCAACTAATGGGGAGTCCCACTAATCACTGGACTCAAAACAGAAATGCACCAATTACTGTCAAGATGCTGGAAAGTGTCTCTCCAAATGTAGTCTCTCACTTTAAACCAGAATGGAAGAGAGCCACTGTCCAGTGTGTATTAACTAGGAGGTGGGAAAAGTGAAGTCAGCTATACTTAGGTTATGAAAGCAATTCAGGAGTCTGCATGGAAGTGTCACTACCTTTTTAAAATAGAATGACTGTAAGACCTCTGAATTATTTTAGAACACTGTCCAAACAAGAGCCTCCCTAGCTCTATCTATAAAGCAACACATCAAACTAGGCCTAGAGTAACAGGTTGATAAAAACATGAGTTAGGTAATGGTCCAGAAGATGGTTATTGGAATGGCAAAGCAAATATTGGAGCATTTAAAAAATGTGATAGGTTTGTGCCAGAGATAAGTACGTAAAATCCTAGGGTAAGGGAATCTCAAATTCTGGATTGGCTTTGTGGGTACAGGAAGTAGAGACTGTGCTTTTAGTGTTTCCTTCTTTATTCAAATGCAAGCGAACACAAGACCAGCCCACACGTGTTTCGCCCAAAAGGCCATCGGACCAAGGGCTTTCTCAAGGCAAGATATGACAGCATCTGTATGTTAAGGTCCAGAATTGTAAAAATGTCATCGCTAAGGTATCTGAAACATCCCGGCACGGGATGCGTGTTATGGTCTCTGCAGTCCGGTCGTGTTTGGAGCAGCAGGTGGATAAAATAATTTAGGTAATGGGCCAGAAGATGGTTATTGGAATGACAACGCAAATATTGGAGAAAGTTAGAGAACAAAAATATGCCTTTCATGTTCTTATTTGGCCATTTGAAGTGGGCATGCTCTAATATTGCGTTAGGGCTGTTAAAAGGTGCTACCTAATCCTTGGATAGGCGTTTGTCCCTTTAGTTGCTAGTCTGGTCATTGGGGAAAGGAGACACCCATATTTGAAACAGATATTCTTCCCACGTTTCCCAGCTCATGAAAAGGTCCTGTGCTTGAAAGAGGGACTGCATTTATCTGTGCTCTAGCACAGACGTTTAGAAACCGCAAATATTGTTGCCTCCTCAGTATTTGCAGTGAGGCCCTCGCAATTTAGTTTTAAGAAACTCTTAACCTCACTGTTTTTTATTTATCCACAGGCCTCAAACAGCTGCACCACAATTTACAGCTTCTCGGTATAATTGATTATGTGTGCACCTTCTTTTTTCTAGTTCTCAAAGCAAACGTTGTCTTACATGAATGCGAAAGATAGACAGGCGGCTGAGGATCGAATAAAAGACCAGCTCAGACATGAAAAAATCGAAAGTCTGGCTAAGGATGCCCGAATGGATGTGATCTTGAAAAGTGATGAGCGTGTTGAGAAGAAACGTTTTATGAGGAGGCTCCAAGAAGAGGAGCATGAGCGGCACATGGACGAAGCCCTCTTCCGGGTGAGCACTTTTTTAATGGCTTCTTGAGTGACAATGCTTTGCACAGTTTATTCGTTTTGCAGAGCACTAGCTTGTGGCACACACCCACTTCATAATGCATACATCTTCATAAACATTAATGCATCTTCATGATTCTGATTTGCCTATTGCAGCTTCTATTTTTTTTCTCATCTTTGTAAGGTGCACGAGTCTTACTCACATACCGCAGTATTTTCTTAATAGAAATACAGTGTGTTTATGGATGCGATTGTTGATTAAACTATTTACCCGAGTAACAAAACCTTATTTTCCCAGTCAAATCTAAAAGGAGAGTGGCCCTTTTTGTGCACAAAATGAGATTAGAGTGCACAAATTGGCTTGCACGTACACATCTCATCGCACAGATATTGTGAATTCAAGGGGATATGGAAAGTGCTCATTCCATTGCAGTCATACAGCGATGTACTGGGAATCTGTGCCTGACAAATCTCCTATTCTCCTAGGAAATCTTGTTATAGGGTAAGTTCTAATATATATTCCAAAAAGGGAGCTCAAGGGGGAAAATAAACCAGGGCGCCCTCCACTCAATATTGTCAACAAAGGGAGAGTCACGCCATTTCTTTCTGAGTGAAACAAGGTTTGATATCTAGTCATATACCCCCATATGTGTCTTTTTAAAAAAATTAATCAAAAGAGGCCGGTAACCCACAGAACGTTGACAAGTGTACAGGTCTAAAAGGTGAGGTGAGTCAAGGAAGTGCCTCACGTAAGCAACACTGGGGAAGCTGCTGGTAGGTACTCACCAGTTAGCTCACTGTGTCATCATTGGCACTTTCCTGACAAAAACGGAAACCAACTGCCAGTTATATGTAGCTGAGAACAAGCAATTTGTCAAAATAAAGTGATGTTAATCCAAAGAATAAAGAGCCCTGTTATGCAAAGAAGGTCATTTGTGCTACTCCTACAAGGTCAATATTGAGTTTGGCAAACACAAAACAACTGTCTTTTATTTTCATTGTGTCCATACTAGTTTAAAACAACAGTTTCATGTTTGGACCATTTTAACCTGAACGGTCGAGATGTTTCATTGCCAATGACTTTGTGGCAATTTCATCAGGGCACGGGGACCCAATTCCACCTCAAGGATGCACCAGACCTGTAGAGTCTTTTAATTTAAAATTGAGATAAAAAGGAGATGTGACATAGGTAGTACATGTATATCGTTATGTTCAGCCCAAGAAGCTTACGTTTTCCAATGCGTTATGTAAGGTATATTTACCAGGTAGTTGCCAAGTGGAGTCCTACCAGCAAGCCACTGATAAAAGTCACAGCTGACCAAAAAACCTCAACCGCCTAAAAGTAGATATGTGCATATTATCACACCTGATATCACGCATCTTAATCAGCCCTCTGTTTTCTAATAGCTTGTTCCTCAATTCCATTTTCTTTTTTCAACAATTACCTTGATTAAAAACATCGATTGAGAGCCCTTGCTAACTAAGTATAGGCTGTCATCATACTCCCAACTATTCCCCACAGCTGTATGTCTATTGATAGTCCATGTGGAGTGCAGACATCTGTCAGCAGTATTTATCCAGTGGAGAAAGTCGAGGAGTTGTTCTTCAGAGCATGACCAGATACACAAGGCGTCATCTATGTATCTTTTCCATAGATGGATCTGCTGTAGAAACGGGTTCGAAGGATAGTAAATAAAGTTGTCTTCAAAATTTTCGCACATAAATGCAGGCCAAACTCGGGCAAAGAAGTCATGGAGATCAATTTGTTGACTTCTTCCTAAGGGAGACCGTTATTAACCAGCCCTCCTATGTACTGGATACCGCTGATATTTTGACCACCTTAGAGATTATTGAGTATGATCCTCCTACTTAATCTTTGGTAACAATTGACATTGAATCTTTATACACGAGTATTCCCCAAGATGCCACTCTAGTGGCAGCAGCGCGGGAACTTGAGGATCGTGAATGGGTTGTATGGCACCCCACCTTCCTTTCTTCTAAAGTGTATTGAGCTAGCCCTGACCAGGAATTTTGTCTGCTGTCAAAACCAGTTGGTTCGACGTGGCTCCGGGACTTCTATGGGGTTCTCTTTTGCCCCAGTTTGGCCTGCATTTATGTGGGACAATTTGAAGACCACTTTATTTACCATCCTTCGAACCCCTTTCTACAGTAGATCCATCTATGGAAGAGATACATAGATGACGTCTTGTGTATCTTGTCAGCCTCTGAAGAAAAAGTCCTTGACTTTCTCCACTGGATAAATAGCGCTGACGGATGCCTGTACTTCAGATGGACCATCTATAGACATAGAGATGTATATCTTGATCTGAAAATTACAGCTACAGAACAGAAACTATACTTGACAGTCCATCAAAAACCGACAGATAAAAATTCTCTGCTACATTATAGATCTTTTCATCCGAGGGCCCTAAGAGATAATCTCCCGGTGGGCCAATTTTTCAGCTACAGAAGAAATTGTACAGAGACTGAATCATTTGTAACACAGGCAGCTACACTGGTTGAACGTCTAACTGAGAGGGCGTATTCTCCTAAAATCAAGGGAGCACGGAAGACAGCAATGAATACTTCCTGTGCTTCTCTCCTTGAGAAGAATATCAGAACAAACCGTCCGTGTAATTTAGTGGTAACAACGTTTGATCCATTGTCAACAAATATCCGACAAATCATCCGGAAAAATTGGCATTTGCTGGATGCAGGGCCACATGGAATGCCACTGCAAAGATTTGCATTCAGAAGGAGTAGTAACTTAAGGGATTGGCCAGTTCACTCTCTGCAGAATGATCATCCTAAACAAGAAACCAATGTACCTCCGGGCCATTTTCCATTTGAGGGCTGCACAGTATTCAGCCTGACTCAGGCATTGAAAAGTGTCATTCGCAGATGGAAGAACTTGGTTCCAGAATAAATTCAGTAATTGTAATACCAACAATGTTATCTATTGTTTTACCTGCAGCTGTGATCTCCATTACATTGGCCTAGCCTCAAGAAAAATTAAGGTCAGGATCCAGGAACATTTTAGCATGTTGAAATCTGGAAAATTGACTACACCCCTTGTTCGCCATTTCCTCGAAATGGGACACAGTTGTAGGGATTTGAGGTGGACAGTATTGGAGAGAGTGACGGGTGCATTACATTCCACTGAAACACGTTAATTAGTAGGGAAACTCGCTGGATTTTTCCAAGAAGACTGACCAAGGGGGCCTGACTTATTTGATTGAATGGCACAAGATAGGGAGATGAAGTAGTGGCACCACACACCTATGCCATGTATTGAAACATTCTTTACATATAGAAGGGGAGTGTAGGCAGCATAGACCCCAACACTGGGTGATTCCAGTGGTGGCAACCTCCATATATGGGCTCATTGGGGCCTAAATAAGAATAGAGGAGGACCAACAGGACAGTTCATTACCAATCTTTCCTTTGAAGGGTGCACAGTATGAGTTACTTCTGGTGATAATATGAAAGAAAGAGAACATTGTATGTGCGTTATATGGCTCCAATCTTGAGGATCTGTTTACATATAATAATACAATAACAGTGCAATCCCTTGGTCAAAAGTGTGTTTATTTAATGTATTATGATTTTGCATGAACGTTGACCCGATTTTTCTTTTTGAAATTGAGAGTGGTGAGAAGGGTGCAACCATAGTCACTTAGGAAGATTAATTGATGCTACTTAGTTATCTCCAAGTTTGCCGTGAATGTACATGGCTAACACACGCGTGCTGATAATATACCCGTATTAGAGCACCATTAAAAGATGGCACCCAAGAAAAAGGTTATCCCTCCTGGTCACGCTGTGCTGGTGTGAGGAAATGTATGCGCGCTTGCAGTTGTTACTTCATTAGTTGAGCAAGCTGTGGCGATTGTTGAAGGGCAGACGCTGACACCGGGCCCGGCTGGGAGTTCGACTTGTAAAGGGTCTTGCTATAAGTAGGGATACAGAGGTGGGTCTTTTGATTAAAACTGATATTGTTGGGTGTCTAAATGGTCTTTTTGACCACATGAGGGGAATAATTGGGAGTATCATGGGAGCCTATACTTAATTTATCAAGGGCTCCTGATCGATATTTTTAATCGGGGTAATTCTTGAAAAAAGAAAATGGAATTAAGGAAAGAGCTATTTGAAAACAGATGGGCTTATTACGATGCGTGATATCAGATGTGATAATATGCACATATCTACTTTTAGGTGTTTGAGGTTTTTTGGTCTTCTGTGACATTTATCGGTGGCTTGCTGGTAGGACTCCACCTGGCATACCTAGTAAATATACTTTACATAAAGCATTGGAAAATGTAAGCTTCTTGGGCTTAACAAAACGATATACATGCACTATGTCGCTTGCTGTTTTCTCCTTTGTAATAGAAAAACTCAACAGGTCTGATGCATCCTTGATGTGGATTTGGGTCCCTGTGCCCTGATGAAATTGCCAAAAAGTAATTGGCACAAAACATGTCAGCTGTTCATGTTAAAATGATCTAAACATCACACTGTTGTTTTCAGTTCAAAAGAATTTTATTGAAAGAAAATAAGGTGTCAAAATATAACATACAATCAGAAGCATAAATCAATGCATTTAAAGTTTTACAATTAAAATAGAAATATTGGACTCTGAACATCAGAATTAAAAAGAAAGATAAAACAGGATATGTTAACATAGATACCATTGGGAAATAGGAAGAAAGTAACGGAATCATCAGGAGAATCAAGGTGGTTTGAGAACTTCCTGTTGAGAGGGTTCTAACATGGAATTCCGTTTGGCAGAAACATCAAGGTATGTTGTGACAGGTGACCCTAAATCCAGGCGTTTCGCCGCTAAATTAATAGGATAAACAAATTTAGCATCCAGTCTATGATTGTGGCAAACGGTGTACCACCAGGCTTTGTAGGACATTTTTGTTGAGTCCTTCCAGTTAATAGTTATTTTCTGAAAAGCGACTGCTAATAATAAATCAATAATTTTGATATTGAGACAGACATTATCCCAAATGGGGGAGAGGCTGCCTAGGAAAATATGAGTAAAAGAGAAAGGAAATTTAGTATTAAAAATGAAGTTGATTTGAGACCATACGTGTTGTACATGTGAGTAAGAAAAAAGCATATGGAACAAGTCAGCCTTGGGTGACGAACAAGTCCAGCATAGATCTGATGTAGTGTGAAAGCTTTTACTTAAGGTGACTGGTGTAATTAGGATTCTGTTGTAAACAAAAAATAAAGTTTGCGTAGTATTTGCTGCCTTAGAGGATTTACGAATCTTAGTCCATATGCCCTTCCAAAGTGATAGTGGCCAGCATGCATCAAAATCTCGTTCCCAGGTTTCTTCTATTTTAGCCTTTTGTCTGACCAAATCAGTGTCTCGTAAAAAATTATATATAGTGGATGCTTTGGGTATAGTCTGTAATAATGTGTGAAGAGTTGGTGAGGGTTGTGAGGCAATAGAGGTAGTATGTGACGAACGGAGTTGATCAAAGGTATCCAAGACAGTGTTTTTTAGCAGGTTGTATTTATGTATAAAGGAGGATGGTAAACTAAATAAGTGGCTGAGAGTATCAAAAGACAACAGATTTGAGTTCAAAAATAGTTGATGAACCCATATTAAGCCCTTGTTTCTCCAAGTTTTCCAATAAAGGGACTTATTGCGGATCAACAAGTTTTTGTTGTGCCAAATTGTTGAATTAAGAAAAGAATCTGTGATAGTGGCAGTGTGAGTGGAAGACAAGTCAAGAAGTTTGGAAGTATACTTTATTAGTGGAGTAGAAACGAATTGTGGTTTTCGTGAAAAGGAAAGGTATTCTTGGAATGAGAAGGGAGATAAAAAACGGCTTTCTAATGTAGTCTGAAGGGGGCATTCGTCATTAGAGTCTAGTAACCAAAGAGAAGCTTGGTGCAAAAGGAAAGCTTTGTGATAAGTTCGGAAGTCCGGAAAATTTACACCTCCCTCTGTTTTGGGTCTCGTTAATTTTAATACAGACATCCGAGGTTTCTTCCTATTCTATAAAGAGGATAAAATGGAGTTAATTTTCTTAAATAATTTAGTAGATATTGGAACTGGTATATTAGAAATAGAATATAAAACTATGGGTGTCAGCATCATTTTTATGGTGTCTAAGCGGCCCCACCAAGATAGATAAAGGGGATGCCATTTAGAAGTAAGTTCTGAGAGTTTTTGAATGCATTTATTCATGCATAATAGTACCGTGCCTGAAATTGAAGGAGTAAAATATAATCCTAAATATTTAATATGAGTTGGACTCCAAGAAAATTTGGAGGCAATGAAATCGGAACTGAAAGTGTATTTTGTTAAGGGAAGAATTTCACATTTATCATGATTTAATTTATACCCAGAGATTAGAGAGTAAAAATTAACCTCTGTTAAAAAAGCTGGAACTGAGTCGTTTGGGTTTGATAAAAAAAGTAAGATATCGTCGGCATAGGCCGCTAATTTTATATGAGCATTTGACAACTGAAATCCATGAATATTTGGATTCTGTCGTATTGTGGTTAAGAATGGTTCCAAAGCCAAATTAAACAAAAAAGGGGAGAGATGACATCCTTGACGTACCCCTCTACCTAAGTTAAAAAAAGGAGTGATCAATCCATTTGCACAAACAGTGGCTCGGGGATTGGGATAAAGGAGAGAGATCAAGTTTAAAAAGTTGGGGCCAAAGCCAAACCATTTAAGGGTATAAAATAGGTATTTCCATTCAACTCTATCAAAAGCATTTTCGGCATCCAGCGCAATTGCTGCTAAAGGATGGTTAAAATGAGAGGATTTGGAAAGGACATTAAAGAAAAGTCTTGTGTTATCTGTTATAAACCTCCCCTTAACAAAGCCGAATTGATCTTTTCCTAGTAGTTTTGGTAAGTATGAATCTAATCGTATGGCCAGAGTTTTGGAGAATATGTTATAGTCCATGTTGACCAGGTAAATGGGCCTGTAATTTTTACAATGTTTGGAATCTTTACCCTCTTTAGGGATGAGGCAAATATGTGCGGCCGAAAAGGAACCAGATGAGTTGTTTGAAGAGGAAAAGAAATTTATCAGAGAGTGTAATTTAGGTATTAGGAGATTAGAAAAATGAAGATAAAATTCGACAGTGAATCCATCTGGACCGGGAGCCTTATCTCTTTTCAAGGCGTGAAGGGCTTTTAAAAGCTCTTGTTGATTGAGATCTGCTTCTAGGGGAGAAAGATCCAGCTGGCCCTGATGAGTTTTTGGGATATTTGAAAAAAACTGTGATAAAGTGTGATCAGTAGGATGGGTTTCCGATGCGTATAGGGATTGATTAAAAAAGGGAGAATTCATTCAAAATTTCAGCATCCTTAAGTTTTAAAACATTGTGTTCGTCATAAACAGATTCAATATTTGACTTGTTATTCTTAATTTTTAAATAGTTTGCTAATATTTTACCTGCCTTGTTTTTGCCACCATAAAACTTAGCGCTGGATTTTAACAAATAAAGAGAATCGTCCTCTGATGATTTCTTGTTAAATGACATTTTAGCATTTATAAGAGCCGTTAAACATTCTTTCGAATTAGATGCATAATAAGAGTGTTCCAGTTTCTTAATGTCTTGGAGGAGGTCTCTAGTATTTTTACGTGCTATTCTACGTTTTTTTGCAACAAAGTTAATAATAAAGCCTCTTGCTGTAGCTTTAAAAGCATCCCAAATAGTCGGGAATGGTAAGGATTCTGTTTAAGTTTATCTCAAAGTATTCATTAAAGAAGGAGATGAAGGAAGTAGTAAACTTTGGGTCTAAAAGAAGTGTGTTATTAAAACGCCATCTCCTTGGGGCATTAATTTTGGGTAGTAGATCAAAGCCAATCGATACCGGTGCATGGTCTTATGATAAAATTGGACCAATTTCAGCATGTGAAAGAGATTGCAAGATATTGTGGGAAACAAATACATAATCAATCCTGGATTGAGTATGATGTACAGGGGGAAAAAATTGATATTCGTTAGTGGTCGAATTACATAGACGCCACGCATCATGAAGTTTATATTGAGTGATGGTACATATGAAAGATTTATGTGGTTTGTTAGGAACAAAAGATATCCTAGAGTTCCGATCAATAAAAGGATCTAACACCTGATTACAGTCTCCAGCTAATATGAAGTTATCTTCCATACAGCTCGGAAGACGTTCAGCCAATATAGGCCAAAATGAAGTATCTTTTCCAGTAGGGGCGTAGACATTGAGGAAAGAAACTGGAACACCTCCTAGTGATAATTTAACATTTAGCCATCTACCCTCTGTATCTGAATCTTGTGAAATAAATGTAGCTGGGAGAGATTTGCGACATAAGATCGCTACTTCATTTCGTTTACCATCACCTTGAGAAAAATATATTTCCCCCACCCAACCTCTTTTTAATTTCAAAGATTAAATTTCCGTAAGGTGTGGCTCTTGCAAAAAGGCTATATCTGCATCTAGCCTGGCCAGGTGAGTTAAGACCCTCTGTCTCTTTATAGGAGAGTTTAATCCCCTAATGTTCCACCAGACTAACTTCAATGGCATATATAGTTAAAGAGGAGCATAAATAACATGGGATAAAGACAGTCCTGTATCGTAAAGCGTGAAAAAAAGATTGTGAGAAACAAGAAGAAAAAGGTGCGTGAACAAGGTAATCCAGAGCGGAAAAGGAGAAAGAATGTTATTAAGAAGATTCCAAAGAAAGAGCTCTGATAGAACAGAGCCACGAGGGAAGAAAACAAGCTATACAGCGAAAGAAAGTACAAAGGAGAAATATTTTGAAGTGATATGAGAAGTAAAGATGTCAATTTAGATATTAGAAAAAATATAGAAGTATGAAAGACACCTTGAGAAAGGGAGAGAAAGAAATATGAATGTGGGGGTGGGTGAAACCACATGGAGTAAGCGAACCATCCAGGGAGGGCCTACTGGGCCAAGGAGACATCACGCCGGAAAATAGACATAACTGAAAAAGGCGAAGAGTAAAATAATTATAAAACATTCAGGGAGTAGCCAATAATTAGATACGTAAAGAACTTAAGACCAAACAATAAAAATAACACGGGACTAGTGAACAAGTGTTGGTAAGCAAGAACAAGTGAACCATGGTGACCAAGGATAACAATGAAATGAGCAGATGACAAAAGTGCGATACTGATAAGAGAATATTGAACAATGAACAATAAAAACGAACCAGATCAACATAGTAACAAAATTTGAATTAGGAATAAAGCAATAAACATATTATAATGAAATCAGGTGAGAATCATTCTAACTAGGAAACCAATCTATGAAGAGTTAAGTACTAATTAATTCCAATATGTCCATGAAGTCAAGTATTACTCGAAGTAGAAGGTTGTATGACGTCCATGGCGGTTGGGTTACATGAGTTAATGAAGCTTTGTAACCTAACTGGGTCGTCATATGTTGTTGTCCTGTTGTTGTATGTAACTTTAAATAAACAGGGATGAAAAAGACCATAGCGAGCGCCCATTGATCGAAGAGCTGGCCTCATATTGAGAAATGCTTTACGCCTGGTGGCAGTGGCCTTAGCATAGTCTTGCGCAAAAAATAAAGTTGAACCAGACCAAGTAACCCGCTGAGAAGATTTGACAGCAGCCAACACCAATAACAAATCTGTGCATTCCAGAAAGTATATGATAACTCCTCTTGGCTTTTGTGAGTGTGAAGAGTTAGAAGAAGGACGACCCAATCTATGTGCTCTTTGAATATTGAGTACTGTGTTCTCTGCTAAGTGTAGTAGTTTAGGAAGGAAATATTTAAAGAAGGTGAGGTGGTCCGACCCCTCCACTCCCTCCGCCAGACCATATTCCTCCTACTTCGATTTTCAAGGTCCTCAGTCTGTTTTTGGAGTGTCGAAACTTGAGACTGGAGCAGGGATACATGTGCACTAATGTCTCTAAATGAGGACATACTTTGTTCAACAGCAGGGACTCTTGTGTCAAGTTGAGACCAGTTGTCTGTGAGAATTTGTAGTTTGGAATTGGTCTCCTCCATAAATGGCCTAAGGGCCCTTATTTCATCTAGCAGCATCTCCATGGAAACTGGTGAGACTGATTTAGGAGGAGAAGGAGGATTCTGTTTTAAGCGTTTAGTAATGGTTTTCCTAGAGGACGCAGGTGAGGGATCCATTTCTGCCACCGAGGGATGTGGTGCGTCCAGTCGAGAATCCTCCAATTTAGAATAAGCAGTGAATATTTTGGAATTTTTTACAAAATATGCTTTGGTTGCAAGTTCTTAGGTGGGGCTCCTTTCGTCCTCCGTGTAGTTGCAAAGTGCCGTCTATGAAGGAGATCCTAAGATGGCGGCCGCGATAACGCGTCCCCGCCTGAGAGATGTAATTGCAGAAATGCAGTGCTGTCCTTCTGAAATGGAAGGCGCCAAAAGTCTCCTAATGGTCAGCGCATCTTCCGACGTCTTGGCTGCGTTTCGGTTTTGCGGTAAATTGCGATGTAGCGTGAAACCTCCGGGGCCCGTCAGAGCGCCTCACCCAAATGCCGCCATTCTCCCCGGGCGCAAGCCACGCCCCCCATCACACTTTTCATTTTAATCGAATACAGACACAATGAAAATTAAAGACAATTGTTTAGTGTTTCCTTAACTCAATTTTAACCTTGTAGGAGTAGCACAATTGGCCTAATTTGCGTGACGGGGGTCTTTAGTCTATGGATTAATATCCTTTTATTGTGACATATTGCTTTTTTTCAGCTACATAGTTGGTTTCCGTTTCTGTCAGGAAAATGCCAATGATGACACAGTGAGCCAACTGGTGTGTACCTCCTAGCTGCTCCCCCGGTGAGGCACTTCTTTGACTCACCTCACTTTTTAGACGTGTAGACTTGTCAAAGTTCTGTGGGTTACTGGCCTGTTTTGATTGATTTTATTTAAAAAAAAAAAACACATATGGAGGTATATGACTAGGTATCAAACCCCATTTCACCCAGAAAGAAAATGGTGTGACTCTCCCTTACAACTTTAACTTATTTGTGTAATATGTAATCAGGTTTTTGTATGTTGAAGTCCCAATGCAGCCATTGGTCAAAAATCTACATTCAGTCCATAGGAATACAACTGTTGTAGCTCTTTCTTAAGTGCATATGTAAATATAGTAGTTAATTTGGTATACCCCTAAGGGAAGTCCATATCACGGTATTTGTTTACAGCCGAGTCAGAATGCAAAGAGAAATTGACTTTCGTGATGTTTAGATCTAGAAAAGAATGCTGAATAAAACTCAGCGACAGTGTAGCAGCTGTAGTGGTAGGGGGTGATACAACAGGGTACCAGGGTGTTGAGACGGAATTATTAGCTTTAAGGTCTGGCAAAAAACAATCTGTTTCCTTACCACATCTTAACCTGTAGAATAGGAGTGTTGCAAATACAAGTAGTGAGTACTAACTCGCCCTGATTCATTAAAGCAGCAATAATAGGACAAGCTCTCTCCTCCGCTTCATGTTGGAGGAAGTGTTGTGATATGTGGAGAAGCTTCTTCAAAGGTTTTAAACCCGTTTTGACATGAGCAGCAGTTAACATCCAACATCACTAGCAAATCAGGATTCTAAAGAAGAGGGTACAGCAGACATATTTTGGCAGGAAACATACAGGTCAGCGGTTTACTCATTGAATGCAATACTGCAGACATGCAGAGGAGAAGCAGGATGGCGGCTGCTTGAGGTGGCCGCAATACAGCTCTGACCAGTCGCCAGGCTAAATGTAGTGATGGAGAAACCATGTGAACTATTCTCTCAGAGATCATAACTAAGTTCTGGCGGGTGGCTACTCTATTATCAAAATTAACTAGCAGGAGATGAAGCAATATATTATTGCGAGAAGAATTCCTACTTGTTTGTCAATGCTTACACTCTGTGGTGATGAGCTTTGCCGACTGCAGCCACTGTTGCGAACATGAACCGGTGATCGGAATAGGTCCAAGGCAGCTGGAGTAGGAGCGGACAGCCAGAACAACAAACGTTCCTCCTTGACTGCAGCTATACCCCAGGCTCTGGTGGGCTCAGGAGCAGAGAAAACAAGCAGCATAGTGCCACGCTAGAGGGGGCTGCACCTTCCACCAGCGATGAAAATATATTAGACCGGGGAGAAGAAGGGGAAAAGCGGGCCTCTGTTATCTAAACTTCTGGTCAGCTCAACAGTTTTAGAACTTCTCCGTGGCTCAGCAAGGTCGTCTGGAGGACTGAGGCAGCTGTTGGGTGTTTAAGGAACCCTGCTGAGCAGGCAGACACCCTGGGAAACAATGGAAATTTTGCCTAAGAAATTAACAACGTGTGAACTCCTGGAAAACATTACAGCAGGAATCCTCTGCAAGAGGTGCAGACTTTCAAAAGCAAGGTAAAGGGTGCTACCATTTTAATACGACTTAAGGCGAATGTGGGGGGGGTCTGAAATGCCCGTACAAGAACTTGAGGGTCCTATACTAAATCCTAGTATAGGCATAAAAGCGACAGGGAACCTGGGAGAGGGATTAATGAGGGATGACGGTGACTGCTGCCTCCAGCTTAAGGCTGTTAGATTCTGAGTGTATTATCTTGAGTAATACAGCCCCTCAAAAGCTGTATCCCTCAGGCAGATCCCATAGGCCCAGGAAAAATTCACATAATCAAGCATGCATAGTCCGCTCTGACCCCGATACGAATGAATGCTTCTTTTCCCTGTCGAATGGTGGAGAATGGTCAGTTGATGGCTCTGAATCTCTCACTGAGTCCAGCGATAGTGACAGTGTTCCTGAGGACCTAACCTTCTTTTTCTACGGCATGGAACGTGGTTAAAAAAGACTGGATTGCAAGATACAGGTAGAAAGGGTCTCGAGTGGGACTACTCTCCAACTGAACAATTGGTAGGGATAATGTCAAAAGGTTCCTAAGAGGTTCTTAGCTCAAATCCCCCTACCTTAGACTTTCAATGTATTATGTCTGTTCTAGAGGAAACTCGACTGGATGGCCACAAATCTCAGCAATACACAAGTTGCAGGGGATGGTTTAAAAGATCGCCAAATCATGCAATGCCATAGTGAAGCGTTTGACGGATCTTGAGACTAGAGCCGCCGCTCTTGAATCCGATGTCACCAGAGCTTGCAGTCGGGTGAAGGCTCATGAATCTCAACTAATTGACATTCAGTAGAAGCTGGAGGATCAAGAGAATCGACAAAGATGCAATACCATGGGGGTGCTTGGAGTTTTCAGAAGGCAAAGAGGGATCGAATGTTTGATCTTTTATGGTGGACTTGTTTCTTCAGATATTTCCTGAACTAGAGGGATGGAACTCGGCCCATGACATTCCAAAAGCCCATCGGGTTTCCTTTGTACTTAAACAGACGGTTAGGGAAGAAGAGAAGCCATGGGCTATTCTGGTGTGTATATATATAGGGTACTTCCTTCTGAGACAATCAATATTTGAGAAGCCCAAGCTGGAGGCCAAATGTACAGTTAGGGACTGCTCTTTCTTCGTTAGGCCTGACTTCTGCCACATACTGTTGAGAGGTGGTGGCTCTTGCGACAATTAATTGGAGGTGGACGGTTCATTCTAGGCTAAGTCACAATAAGGTTATAAGGTGGATGTTTTTTTCACGTTCTTCATGATTCTAAGTGGTACGTATTGCGCAACTGGAATGTTTGTTTTTGAATAGATTACTGTTGCTTGCTTGGTTGGTCAGAGAGTATGCTATAATCTCTACAGACCATGCTTGGTCTGTTAACTTTTTTGGGTTGGGTGGGGGCGTGAGGGTAGATGGGTGGTTGAGGACGGGGAAGCAGGTTGGTGGTGGAAGGGATGAGCGTTACGGTTGCAAATAAAAAATCCAAGCAAGTGAGCAAGGCAAAAAGAGGGCAAGGAGGTAGAGTATTGGATCTCAAGCTATCTGTTTTTTTGGAATGTTGGGGATTAATGATGCAAGGAATAGGCATAGTGACAAGTCTTTGGATATGAAATGGGTAAATTATCCATATGTTCAGTTAAGGGGCGGAGGCCTAAATGACAAGGCTAAACGGCATGGGATGGCGGAGATACTGAGGTCCCTGGGTTCAGAGGTTATATGTCAACAGGAAACGCATATTCCATGGGGCAAGAGGGAATTGTTGACAATTAGGGGGTATACCCTGGTAGCATATACGATCCAGAGCACTATAATTAGACCTGTCGCTATCTTTGCTAAAAGTTAACATGGAGCCTGTCAAGTGGAAGTTGGTGGACAAGTGGGGTAGGTGAGCAATTGTGAAGCTGCTGGTGGGGGTGACCATTTGTTCTATTTATGGCTCTAATCAGAATGATTCTAAAGTATTAGAAGATCTGGAGGTGGCGTTAGCATCCTGGCCAATTCCGCTGATATGTGAAAATTTAAATATACACCATGAGGTGGAAAGTAATCAAATGATTAAATACCACGGAAGAAAACCTCGAGTCCTCCGGGCTGTAGTATCACTTATGGGCAGTCATGGTCTCATTGATATTTGAAATGTTAAGAAAGCCCATGCTGCGGGATTTATTTATTTTTCTGCTCCACACAGAAAGTCCGTCCAATTAGATTATTTTCTGGCCTCCTTCAGATTAGTGGGCAAGGTAGAAATAAAAAATTACCAATTCTTCTTTCAGATAATTGTGCTTTAGTACTGGAAATCCCAGGGCAGGACAGTGTTAAGTTCCAGACAAAATGGACTTTCGATAGGAAAGTGCTCTTAAATAATATATTCATCGAGCATATGAGAAAATGGTGGTTGTGTGTTTTTTAATGCAAATATAGTGCTTTGCGGGGGTGGTCTGGGATTATCGAAACGTCGACGAATATACGTGGCCACATTTAATGAAGACGCATCTTTGTTTTGTTTCAGTTTTGTTCTGAACTCCCTATTTATGTATAATCTCTTCCCGTAGCAACTTGTTTGATTACACACTGTATTGTATTTTTTTTTTTTTTTTTTTTTTTTTTTTTTTAAAGAAACCTTTATTTGACTTCAAAGAGTTACAGACATGGGCCTACAACCACTTGGGCCGGCCGCTAAGTAGCACGAGACGAGTTAGTTCATCGTTACACAGACATGTCAATCAAACGATCCCGTTAGTCCGTCTGCACTCTAAGGGAAGGCAGCAGTTGTATCCGAATACCAGTATAAAAACAGTTTCAATTTTTAATTTAAAACTTATAAACATTTCACACGGACAAGGCAATAAGAATTATAAGTATCAGGACGCGCTCCCCGGGGTAGGAAAGTCCCCATCATCATGAATGGTTTGCGACAGAGGAGGGGGGGGGGGGGCCCGGGAGTGGAGAAAAAGTCAAATTGTAACATACTCATGACATAGCAAGTGAGGAATGTTCAGCTAAGGGGACAAAGGAACATCCAATACTATCGCGAGAGGAGGGGCGCAGATGTCTCCGCGATAAGAATTCCACGGACCCCACACCTTAGACCATTTCCTGGGCTTGCCTCTCGCCACATACACCGTCTTTTCTCTAAACATGCACCAGTCCATATTCTCCTTCCATACCGAGATCGTGGGTGACCTCTGAGAACCCCATAACTGTGCGATGTCTCGTTTAGCCACCATATTCCCCAGAGTCGCCCACTGCGTCTGCGCCACATCATAATCATTTGGCTCCCACACGTTCAGCAGACACCTTCTAGCTTCTGGTAACGGAGCGACGTGTGTGACCTCTTCCATTACCGCATGCACCCGACTCCAAAAGCGAGCCACCCCAGGACATTCCCATATGACGTGAAGGAAAGTACCCAGCAAACCACAGCCACGCTTACACAGACCATCCACAGAGAGACCCATGCGCATCAGGCGGGGTCCAGTGATATACACTCTATGGAGTATCTTCAATTGCACGAACCGAAGGCGAGCCGGAATTGCCACCTCCCTCGGGGAGGCCACCGCCGATACCCAGTCCTCATCGTCTAATACCAAACCGTCAGCTACCCAGACCTTCCTCAGGTGGGTCAACAGGTCCGTCCGGTCGTTGATAAGCTTTTTATAAATCAAGGAGATTGTGCTGTCAGGCACGTAGCCATCTAGCACCCTGTTCTCCAATGGGGAATATTCCGGGATAGTAGTAGCATCAGGAAAAACCGAACACAATGCATGGCGGACCTGAGCATACCGGAAGTACTCCCTATCGTTCAGCTTATATTCCACTTTCAGTATGTCAAACGTTTTAAACTTCCCTTTCACCCAAAAATCACTCACCTTACATATGCCAATCATATCCCATTTCTCAAATCCTTTTGTTTTCCACAAACAGCCCAGCCTTTCTGAAGCATACAGCGGGGTCGCTCGAGTCAGGCGGTCCTTCCATCCCATCGCAGCATTCGCAGCATGCCACACACGTACTGCTATCTTTGTTGGGCCTGTCAACTGCACACCAGGAGACTTCGAATAAAGTGCCCTATTGTAATCCCCACCAGGCAATAAAATTTTATCCATCGCAAACGCCGGGTTCAGGGCCGGTCCGTACATCCCGTGATTCACCGCCGCCAGTTGGGACGCCCAATAATATCGCTTGATATCGGGGTGTGCGATACCCCCATCATACCAAGGGAGTGTCAATTTTGTGAGAGCGATTCGCGATCGCCCGTCCCAGAACAATTGCCTCTGCAAACTCTCCACCTCACGGAAATAGCGGGCCGGTATAACGTCAAACGTGTTTTGCAGTGCATACAGGAATCGTGGTAGTGACATCAATTTAAACAACGCCGCACGTCCGAGCGGCGAAAGCGGTCGCCAACCCAAAACGTCGGCCTTTAGTCGCAGAAGTGGGGGGAGCAAGTTCCTCGTATAACGGGCCACAGGGTCTAATGTTATGAAGACTCCCAAATATTTAGACCCCGATTGCGAAATCTGGATAGGGCAGCCGCGCGGGAGGAGAGGAGCATCACCCGAGAGAACGTAGACGCATGACTTAGTCCAGTTAATGACCAAGCCGGAGTTACGACCAAATGAGCTTAGAACATTGACTAATACAAGTAAAGACTGCCGGGGAGATGTGAGGTACAGGAGAATTTCATCCGCGTAAAGAGAGATGCGGTCCTCAAATTCAGGCGTCCACTGGATGCCCCGCAATGAGGGCTCCCATCGGAGCCAGGCAGCCAGAGGCTCCAAGGCGAGTGCGAAGAGAAGAGGCGACAACGGACAACCCTGCCGCATGCCTCTTCCTAATACAAAGGGTGTCGACACTCTGCCATTCACTACCACCTGAGCCAATGGTTCCTCATACAACAACTTCACCCAACTGATAAACCCAGGGCCGAAACCAAATTTCGCGAGTGCCGCCCAAAGATACGGCCACTCTAGAGTGTCAAACGCCATTGTCGCATCCAGAGACGCCAAAATGGCCGGCTCACGTATGTGTGCCGCTCTGGCGAGCACTCCATGGAGACGCCTCAGGTTCAGAGCCGTGTTACGGTGAGGTATGAAACCAGACTGATCCGGATGGATCAAGTCGCCAACGACCCTAATCAGACGATTAGCTAAAACCTTAGCTAGAATTTTGGGCTCCGCATTCAACAGTGAGATTGGTCGATAAGAGATACATAGATCCCGCGACTTCCCCCTCCTTGTGAATCACGACTATTGTGGCAAGACGCTGATCATAGGGGAGGGAGCCCACTTCTCGTGCTTCAAGGAACATTGCACGCAGATGAGGCGCCATCTTGTCCGGACGCAGTTTATACAGTTCGATGGGAAGGCCATTAGGACCCATGGCCTTGCCGGAAGCGACCGAGCGAATGGCCAATGCAATCTCATCAGACGACAACGTCGAGTCCAGCAGTATCCTATCCTCCTCTGACAAAGACGGCAACGCAATATCTCTCAGCAGTAGTTGAGAGTCATCCTCAGAGCGATCCGAGACTGGAGAATATACTTCGCGGAAATAATCCGCGAAACATTCAACAATTTCCACACGGTCAGTCACACGCGCGCCATCCGCTCTCTCAATGACCGGTACCACTCGACTCGCTCTCTCTTTCTTGTCCAACCATGCAATCAACTTTCCAGCCTTATCCCCCACATCGTATAAGCACCCTTTTGGCTCTCTACACATCACCTTGGCAGCATCAGTGACCAACGCTCTATAGTCAAGCTGCTTGAGACTGAGAATGTGCAACTTATCATTCGTAACACCCAGCTCCAGGTCCCCTTCCAACTCAGCTATTTCATTCTCAAGACGAACCACCTCCTCAATCTTGCTTTTCTTGGTGTGGGAAATGAGGGAAAGGGCTTGCCCACGGATCACCGTTTTGAAGGCTTCCCACAACGAGACAGCAGATGATATTGACCCCACATTTTCATTAAAATAGTGTTCGAGAGACTTAACCAGTTCCGCCCGGATTTTAGGATTACGCAGGTACCAAGGGTTAATCGGCGCTACCCTCCCCGCAGCCCCGGGGGCGACCTCCATATACAACAGTAGTGGGGAGTGGTCAGAAATACCCCGGGCCAGATGTCTTACTTCCCTAACCATCACAGCTTGGGCCGCCGGCATAAGGACATAATCAAGTCTTGATAGACTTCCATGAGCTCCTGAGTGGAAAGTGTATTGCGCCTGTCCCGGGTGCAGTAATCTCCAGCAGTCCGAGGGTATTTATAAACCCACTCAGCCAGGCCTGCGCCCCAGGGAGATCCCTGGGAGGGTGACGAACCGCTCTACCGGATACGACAGAATTAAAATCGCCCCCCATCACTAGAACCCCCCCCCCCCCCCGGGAGTCCCAGGACCATGCGCCCTAAATCAGCAAATGTTACAGTCTGTAATCCTGGTGGGACATACACAGAAACCAGCGAGACAGTTCTGCCCTCCCACCGTCCTACGAGTGCAGCATACCGCCCTCCGTCATCATGAATTATAACGTCCACCTCCAGCGGGAGAGAGGCTCTAACCAAGATGCCCACTCCCCTCGAGCCAGAAGTGAAACCGGAGTGAACAGCGAGACGATATCCCCGCCTATTCATAGCATGGCAAGAATTCCCAATTAGATGCGTTTCCTGCAGAAAGACAATGTCTGGCGAGAACCGTTTCAAAAACTGCAGCACTACCCCACGTTTAATCCTGTCCCCCAATCCATTCACATCCCATGAGAGTACTCTCAATCCCCTACCCCCATCCCAACCTCGCGCACAACCCCCTCCCCCCAGAGAACACGACCCCAACCACCAGTAAAATAGCGTCACATTGCCTTGTGAAACATTCAAACATTCCCCACCTCCCCCTCCCCACCAACATTCCCGTTACAACTCCCCCCTCCCTGCACCCCTGCGTGAGCCCATGTAACCCCCCCAACTTGCTGTGTGCCTGTCGCCCTACCATTGACTAATCTACAAAAAGAAACCCCAGAGGAGGAAAGAGTCTCACTAAGCACCCCACAACCCCCGGGCATGTAAGAATAAGGCACTGAATAGAAACATCGAACCAAGGCATTGAAGTGTCATCGCAATGTTCAGTCACCGGGAACCTTCTGCCCCGTCAAGCCCCCTCCGTTCTCCTCAGTCTGTTCCTCTAGACTGCGTCGCTGGGGCAAAGTATCAAGCCAATCTCCAACCACCTCTGGCCGATCGAAGAAATGTGACCGATCCTCAAATTCAACACGCAACCTGGCCGGAAAGAGCATCGCATATTTCAGCTCCATGTCCCTCAGGCGCCGTTTAACACCCATGAATCCCTGTCTCTGCTTTTGGACCGACTGTGTGAAGTCCGGGTAGAAACTTATATTAGTGTTCTCAAACTTCGTCGGCCCAGTCACCCTCGAGGCCTGCAGGATAGCGTCCCTGTCCCTGAAATTGAAACTTCTGGCAATAATAGGCCATGGGGGAGCTCCCGCTTTCGGCTTACCACCTGGAACTCTATGGGCCCGCTCAACCGCAAAAAATTTACTCAGCCCTTTGGGTGCAAGATGGTTGATCACGAGGTCTTCCACGAAGAGGTCGGCCGCAGGAACCTCCGATTTCTTAGGCACCCCTATTATGCGCACATTATTCCGCCGAGCCCTACTTTCAAAGTCCTCCAGCCGACGGACAAACAAATCATTGGATGTCCGCTGACTACGGACCTCGGTTTGCAGGTCGGACACGTTTGTTGTCAGGCTCGACGTTTGCAGATCCAAGGATTTGACCTTTTCATTCGTTTTCGAAAGGTCCGCTCTGATTAGATTAACGTCGATCAAAACCGTGTCCAATTTATGGGCCAAGGTGTCGAATTGCTGACTAACCGCAGCTTTCATCTCGTCGATGGCACCCATGACATCCTGCAACGTTAATTCTGTGGATGATCCCGGGTCCGCCTTGGATCTCTCCGGTGACTTATGCAGTCCACTAGGGGATCCTTTTGACTGAGCATAGCGGTCCATGTTATTAGCTTGGGTATAGCCTCCCCGCCTAGTCGTCTTGGATTTTTGTTTATCTCCGTCCGATCTAGCTACCATTGTCGGAGGGCCACCAAGGTTGTCGTCCACCAACACGATTAGTAATCTCTGGACAGCCGGTCTAATGAGCCTCGGCGATCACGAAGTGTAGGCCAGGCTAGTGTCCAAGATCCAGTCAGGATCCCCAATCTTCCCACTATCGACGTGTCGTTGACAAGCCAGGGTCTCTCAGCCAGTTTCAGCGAGGAGATCCGAAACCGAAAGTGAAAGTGCGGGGTACACACCAGCCCAGCTCCTGCATGCCGTTGTTGTTCACTTTCTGCCCGGGCACCACGCCAATTCGAATCCGGGGCAAGGCCAGGAGTAGGCCGCCAACTTGAAGCCAATACTATCCCGGTTCCTGAAGTCCGATTGAAATTTGGACAACGGGGATCACCTCCGCTTATGTTCGCCTGTAGAAGCCCGTCGATAAAATCAGGATTTATTCAGGATAGACGTGAGAGGTTGCGGAGGCCCTCGGGAGCCCTGTGCCTACGTGGCCATCTTGGTTGCGCGCTAGGCTCCTCCCCCTCTACACACTGTATTGTTGATTACTTTATTGTTTGTGTACCGTGTTGAGCGCCATTATTCTATATATTTTAGTATTTATAATACATTTTCTACGAATTCATATTTGCTTTTGTCATACATAGATTTCTTTTTTCCTTTTCTTTCTTTTCTTCATTGATGCGTTAAAATGACACGTCTTTGTAGTTTAATTTATAGTTTGTTTATTTATGTATGTATTGTCACCTTGAACTGTTGTTAGGATTCCCATATTTGCCCCTGGTTCAGATTTGTCAGGGTTGCCTCTGTTGTATATAATTAATTGGGATTGTTTTAAAGCAGAAGGAAGCAGCAATAAGGTGAGATTGGAGGTCTATATTAAAAAGATAGCTACGCTAGAAAAGATCCACAGGTAAAGGATATTGCAGGGCCAGGAATAGGGGCACATACAAGCCGAAATTAGCAGCTATTATATTAAGAGGGTGGTTAAAGGATTTCAGGTACATAAAAATGAGAGTTATGAATATGGTGAGTTGGTTGGGAGAATTTTAGCACTACGTACTAGACGAAGGGAAGTTGTAACCCATTAATACGTCTTGAATCTTTACTGAACTTACTGATCAGAGGATCGAGGTAATTATGGTAGATTGTGGAAACCTTGGGGTTTATCTTAATCTTGAGATATTTAGCCTCATCCGTCCGACGAGTATCTATCAGAACAGATATTTTCCCTATTCAATAGATGCCCTGATATCCTCCCATATTCCCCTGCTAATTGCTCGACCTCAACTATTGCATTCCTGGCGTCAGAAGTTATCACTGTGATGTCATCCTCATATATAAGTACCTTGGTATCATATCCATTAATTCGAACTGGCTTTATGACCTGACTTTGGACGATTTGATCTATAAAAAGGGTGACAAAAAATTGGAGCGCAGGGACATCCCTGTTTCGTCCCTCTAGTTATATTAATTCTTCCTGATTCTTGACCCATAATTTGAAGTCTGGCTTAGGGTGTAGTATAGATTGCACTAATAGCCTTTATAAAGCGTAGACCAAACCCCTTTTGTTCCAGAATTGCCATAAATAACACCACAACACTCTGTTGAATTATTTTCCATGTCGAGAAGGATCATAGCCATCCGGTCACCTGTTGTTTCTGCAACATCAAATAGAGTTATTGCTAATCTGACATGATCCATTTTTCCTCTGCCAGGTATAAATTCATGTTGCCGTGGTGAGACCAAGATTTTGGAGTGGTGGCTGGGTTCTTTTTTAAGTGTTTGTAGGTAAGAGAATTTCTGAATCAAGTCAGTGTTGGTATGGTCTCCCGGGAAGAAATTCCTCTCTTAGAGGTTATATGTCAGTCAGATTGTAGGATAGGACAAATCTATAATCTTTTAAAGGATACAGCCCCAGGTGATCTGAAGAAGACTGAATCTAATTGGGCAAGAAAATTAGGAGAGGAGGATGTGGATATGTATACGTCAATTGAATGAGGAATGAAGGTTCATCTCTCATCTAATTTAAAAGCTCAGCACTACAGAACTTTTTTAGATTAGATTATACTCTGGAGAAGCTGTTTGTATGAGGTGAAGGGAAGATAAGTGCTGTAGGTGCGGAGAGGACCTGGCTGACTAGATATGCATGCTTTATGGTTGTGAGAAATTGCTGCCGCTGACGCAGGGTATCAAGACATATTGGAGAAAGTTCTTTGGGAGGGAGATACGCATTAGTGCACTTATGATACTTCTTGGGTATGACAACCGAAGTGAACCACCGGGCTCTGGTGGCGACGCTGGCGGACCATTGGGGAGACCTAAGGGAGGAGCCAGAACAACATTTAATGGTATAATACCTGCATGTCATGGGGCGGGGGAGACACCTGGTTAAATGGTTTGCGGCGTCTCTGCGCACGCACACGGCGGTGAGTTTGGCGCCATTACGTGGTAAGTGGGAGGTGTATCTGGATCGTCCCATGACTGACAAAGAGTGGGACGGGGTACTGCAGGGCCCGAAGAGAGTTCCCAGGAACATGCGCTTTCGCCAAATACAGTTCTTCATCTTGCACAGAGCATACCTCATGCCCGCCTCTATTAACAGGTATTTTCATCGCACGGATGCATGCTGCCCCCGCTGTGCGGAACCGGATGCTGACCTGATTCATGTGTTGTGGAGCTGCTCTGTGTTGAGCGCCTACTGGCAGACAATACGGGAGGCGCTCCACGAGTGCACAGGCCATGCCATTCCATTCGAGTGGTCAGCCTATTTACTACACCTTTTCCACAGAACACCTTCCGTAAAAGTCACCTCTAGATTCATAGACCTAGGGCTTGTGGTGGCGAAGTGGCTTCTTATTAAACGCTGGAAGGCGGATACCCCTCCACACACAAGGGCATGGCGCGGCTCCTTCCTGGTCTGGGCAAAGGCGGAGGGAGTGGCTCTCCGGAGGGAGGAAACGTTGTGGCTTAGGATGACACCCATAGCAGCCCAGTGGGAGGCATTGTTGCAGTCCATGCTGCGGTCGGGAGTGACTGCCACAGAGGTTGGTGAGGGACACGCTGAGGGAGCCGTCCTGGGCGGGGGGGAGCTGACCTGTCCGGCAGAGTGCTATAGCGCAAGACAGCGTAGCGTTAGTCGGAGTGGCGAGGCATAGTAACACACACAGCACAGTCCGTATAATGTCTCGAACAGGGTGTGCGGGGCTTGAGAGGAGGTAGCACAGGGGGCGTTGGGAAGTTAATGCTTAGACAAATACCGGGCACTGCTGCTGTTGTCATCGTTGTTGGCTCGCAGGGGCAATGGTTACCCTACTGTGTAGTCTTTGTTATTGATAAAATAATTGGTTATCTGTTTATGGAGAAACACCAGGGGAAAGTGGGTGCAACAGTAATATGTTTTTACCTTAGGGTCACCCTGACAGGATAAGGCTTTAAGATGTATGGCGGTTTTAATAGTTGAAGTTGCTGCCACGGAGGCCTTCATTGTGATAAGGAACCGAGCAATGCACCCATTCTTATAGTTATTTGTATGCCAGTATGAATATTTCAATATAAGTCAAATGTAGCTGCGCATTATTCTGCTTCACGATGTGTTGTATATCAGTTAAAACTCAATAAACAGATTTCTAAATAAATGACAACCGAAGTGAACAAGATTTTACTCTGACCTATTTCATTTTTATTACTATGGAAGTAGCTCGATTGTTCATTGCAACAGTGTGGAATAGTGCAGAACCTCCTACATTCCAGGCATGGCTGGGGCGATTAATGGGTCTTTATAATGTGGAAAGAAACTTATATAATTGTACGGGTAGGTGTAGTGCTTGATCAGGGGCGCATAGTGGTCGCCTGATCTTGTCTGCGCAATAGCGCCACTCCTGGGGTATGAGATTGCTCCGATTTACTTAAAGCTGCTTTTTTTTTATCAAGTCTGTTACTTGACCTTTGCAGGTAATGAAATGAATTGTATTATGCCATCTCTATTACAGTGAAATGCATTCATTGTGTATGCTCTTCTCTTTGGGAAATAAATGAAATTGGCAATGGAGGAACACTTATTTAACACAGGTAAAACATCATTTTATTTTCAGTTTGAACATTAAAAAAGATACTATAGTTCATACAACCCACAGTATATTTTAGTTTAAACAGAAGATCACTTCTCAACAAGTTAGCAGGGCAGGTTAGGTTCAGAAGGATGGCGTACTGTTCCATAATTGGACCGAGAGATACTGGCACACGATAAGTAACAGGGTGGGGGGACAAGCGACTTTATCAATTATTTTGCCTGATAGTAGAAGTGAGTTTTAAAGCCAGGTCAGCTAGCTCCAGTATCATCAAGGCAAGTGGCTAATTACACATTGGACATACATCCCTCTCTGATCTACAGGGATTCAGGCATGTATGGAGTAGTCAACGCCTCTTGGACTATCAAAGACTCCATTCAATCAGTCTAAATAGTCAGGCAGTGATTCTTCCTTGTCTTGTTTACAATTAGTTTGTTTTCATCCAGTCAGTCTTGATAACCATATACACCTAGACTGCCCTCAAACCTGCTCCAGGATGGAAAGAGATGAACACACACCTCTTTAAAGAACACTGCATCATCATTGCGTAAAGGTCCTGTTCTCAAAACCGAGCTACCCCTCCAATCATCTCTTTACTGTATCTTTGTCCCTGTACCGTGCTCTGCTGCCTTTCGGCTACATTCACACTATACAAATACCACAAACATACAACAGTGTTCTCATTTTAGTGCCTATTTTGTGAAGTGTAAGGAAACTGTATGTACTCAATTCTGTTCCAGCAGTAAATCATATTTCCACCAAACAGGACTTTCAAGATTGCCTCAGTTTCTTCCTACTCCCTCCCAGAGAAACCATTGTGAATATTGACAGTTTGAGGAGGAGCTACTTATGGCAGTGTGTGCTGCTCCTCCTATGTTTGCAGTACACAGTAGGAGTCAAGTGAGGGAAGGAGGGCAAACATTGAACATGTCTTATAGGTTTTCAGGCCAGACCCTCGTGAACATATTTTAATAAACTTGTCGAGTGAGCACTATTAAGGGAACTTCTATTCAGCCTATTTAGAAGCTTTCGGTTTATAACCCCTACTTCGGGCTGCGAGTAATGATCTCATGACAGTGTGCTGCTCACTAGAATGTTTTTCAAAGAATAATTTAATTGCAGTTACTGTGATTGTATTGTTGACCAGGCAGAGGAACTCAGAAGACTAAAAGAGGTACAACTGGAACAAGAAGAAAGAATGGCCAAGGAAATAGCAAGAATAAACCACGAAAAACTCAAAGATGAGAAAATCAGACAGCAAGTGAGAGAAAACAGGTATTGCTACTGTAAATTGTTTTAGTAAGACATGCTTCCCAAATAAAACACTTAAGAACCATACAGCTTTTTACATGCACCCACGGTTTTCAGTAACAAAATCCTTTTACTCTACTGTGAGTTTTTACAAACCATGACCATGCTTGATAAGTATTGAGTATGCACAATCCAAAAGGGTAACTTCCTTATGTCCAGCGGTGTGAAAAAATATAACTCAATACTTGGGCAGGGCCAACATTATACAACGTTCTAATACTTTCTATGCATTGTTGAATATTTTTCCATTTGTGATTTTTGAGGCACACCTACAAAGCAATCATTATACAAAGTGAGCCAAAGGAATGGACAACCCTTCTGTCCATGTATGGAGTAACTTTTAGTGAGATGTAGCACAGCGAGGGAGAAATAACTCCCCAAAAAGTAAAGTACTGTTGTTGTTGCTAGGTTGAATTACACTATGTAAATTTCAATTTGAACACTTTTCGATCAATGATATAGAAGTCTCCTTATCAGACTGATGCTGTAAATCCTGACATTTAAGTTTTGGTAAAATGTACACATACAGTGATTAAAACAGAATGTCCTTTTTTACGGAGTATCTCCACATGCTCATTAAATATTGTGTAGGATTGCTGAGGCTTTTCTTGGCCCAGGCTGAGTCTCGCTTTTAATTAATGTGTGGGGCTCTTTGGGCTTAAGCTTTCTTGTTTTATTTTTTTATTTTTTGTGGGTTTTTTTTTACCCCAAAAAGGTATCCAGGCCAGACTTATCTTTTTTCCCCCCCACATTTTATTTTTGTGTTTTAAGCCTAATTGCAGTGTGTTGTGGAAACGGGTGTGAAACCCATCGATGAACTTTGAAAGCTATTCATTTTTTAAAGCGAGGCAACATTCTGAATTCAGTTATGGTTTTTCCAAAGAAACGAATAGAAACAAATAGTTTCTTAAGGAGAAAAAATGGCAAAAATTATTTAATAATTAAAATAAGTGGGGCTAAAAAGCAATTAGCGACAAGTTTGTCATCTTTAATTTTTGGGCCCGCTTGTATGATTTATGGAAGTAACGTACAGTTACATACATCAGATCCTTCTGGTCGCAGTGATACATAGTGTTGGATGGTTGTCCAAAAAAAGTGATACCTAGAGCCAACCACTAATCTGCATCTTATAGTGATTTTATATTGTGTACTGACCATGGTGCATTTTATATTGTCAAATCTAATGAATGACAAATGGCTTCGGAGGAAACCTATGTGTTTTTTAAACACATTTTTTTATTGAATGACTATCGACCCATAGATTGTAACCATGCACGTAACGGGTCACATTAAAATTGCAGTTTGTTATACCGATAATCTGTTCACGTATGAATACACACAAAAGTAACTGCAAGTGTTAACTCAGACTCTGATCTCTCGCCCATATATGGGTGGGGTAGGTAGGGGGGAAGGTCGGGTAGGGAGGGGAGAATATGTAGGTGGCTGGGGAGGGATTCTCAGTGTTTGGGGGCGCACTAGGGCTCCAGTTACAGTAGGGACACAAGCACCCCCTCCCAGTTGCTCCCCACTTGGAAGCGGGGAGGGAGAGGGCCCCAACAGATGTGACCCTAGTGGTGGAAGGCAGATCGATCCAACTGTACTCCCAATTTGTGAAGAATTGGGTTCCTTAGGGAGTTTCAGCCAATGCTGTTCCAGGATCCTAGTGTTGTGGGGTGTTTAACGGGATGGAGAGGTCTGAGGCACACTATATCTGTGAACCACCTCAGCCCGCTAGCGGTTCTCGAGTTTGCATACAGGACCAGACTGGGAGTCTGGCTTGAGGCAGGTGCATTATTGGGTGAGGGTAGAGGACTTAGGTACTCCTCCGACCAGGAGAATGCTGGAGGAGGGGATCAATCAGCTGGGAGAGAAGTGCCTCCCAGCTCTGGGCTATAGGGCGATGATGCAGGCCTCTAGCGTCTTCTCTACACAATGCTACAGCTACCGAATCCGCCAATTGGATAAATGTGCACTGACAAAGCTCCGGGTCTGGCAGGGTTGCCAGCATATTGTGATAATCTTTTTTTCTAGAATGCGAGTGAAGTCTAGGAACCGTGCACCCACCCTGTGTGTATATGTCCAGAGAATGTACGGGCCAGTTGTTTAGGGGAAAGAATTGCCCTATGAAGGATGTAAAATTGAATCCATTTCAAGCGGGCATTGTAGAAAACCCTCCTTTGGTATGCCAGGGCCTTTTTCTCATTCTTTATCATGAAGTATCCTGCCAAAGTTACTGTTACTGTTGCACTTCTCTAATTATCTTTTGCTTGGTGATTTTAATATTCACTTTGATTGTAGAGAGGCCTCTGAGACACGTGCTTTTAATGAGTCTATGGATCTTGCTCAACTGACTCAATGGATTAACTCCCCTTCTCATAGTGGGGGTCACACCATTGATGGGGTTTGTTCCAACTTTCCGTTAGTCATTCAGGATCCTTTCCCTGTTTCCTGGTCCGATCATTCTCTAATTCAATTCTCTTGGACCATTAAGCCATCTTATTCTTCTATAAAGACTTTCGATGCGAGGAGGCGGTCTCGCCACCAATCAGATTCATTTGGTAGAGTCTTGGCGGATACCCGCCCTAGTATTTTAGGGGGTTTGCCGGAGGCAGTCGGGGGATTCAATAACTGTCTGGCTAGTGCAGTGGAGCATTTTTCCACACCCCTGGTTTACAAAAGAGCGAGACAATCTCCGTCCCAACCTTGGTTCTCTAAGGATCTAAAAGACCTAAAAAAATCCTGTAAAAAATAAGAACGCTGCTGGAGATTGGTCTACTGTCCGCCAGGTAAATTTGCACTCCGAAAAGCCCAGCACAACTATTATTCCATGGTCAAGTTGGCCAAAGGCCACGTCTTTGCGGAGCGTATTGCTCAATCAAAAAACAATTCGAAGGAAATCTTTGCAATTGTACAAAGCTTCCTGAATCCTTGGCGGAACAGATGGCCTCGCCTGGTTCGAACAACTGGTGCGAGCAGCTTTCGGGTTTTTTCATTGATAAAATCCAAGCTATACAGGATAGCTTCGGGACTGTCATCCAACAGCAGGCGATGTATTCGCTTCAAACGGCTGGTGACCCCGATCCAGTCCGCCCCTGCCTGATGGCGTTCACCCCCATTCCGCTGTCAGATACTCTGGCTATACTGCAATCGCTTAAATCAGGCTCTCCTTCGTATCCTTGCCGAGCCAGGCTACTGGCGGTGGTGGCAGAAGTAGTCAACCCCGAAGTTAATGAAATTGTCAATCTGTCCCTCATGAACGCCACTGTTCCACTTGAGTGGAAACATGCAAAACTCCTCTCGCTGTTGAAAAAGCCCTCAATCAACCCTGCTACCCCGGCTAGCTACCGTCCAATTTTACTCCTCCCGGCGGTGGCTAAGGTGTGTGAGAAGGCCACGCACAAATAGCTTTCTGAGTTTGTGGAGAACTCGGGCACTCTTCATCCCGCCCAGTCAGGTTTTAGGGCCTCTCATAGTACTGTGACGGCCCTAGTGGAGGTGTCGGAGTCCATTAGGGAGTGCTTGGATGCTGGCGGCAGAGCAGCTCTTGTATTACTCGACCTCTCTGCCGCATTCGACACCGTGCCACACCGCCAACTTTTGGCTCGATTGTCCCACATCGGCATCTCTGGCCAGGCTTGGGAGTGGACTAAATCCTTTTTAACCTATAGAACGCAGCAAGTCTGGCTGCCGCCCTTCACCTCATCCTCACGAAGCCTGACGACAGGGGTTCCCCAGGGCTCAACATTGAGCCCTCTTCTGTTCAATGTCTATATGACGCCCCTTATTTACTTGGCAGAGGATCTGGGTGCTAAGATCATAGCCTATGCTGATGATACCCAGCTCCTCTTCAAGTGGAAGAAAACTGATTTCTCCCCGGCTATTGCCAAAAACTGTCTGGCGGAAGTGTTTAAATGGCTAGCGCAGGCCCAATTAAAATGTAATGAAGAAAAATCAGAGGTGCTCCTTTACGGATCCTTCCCTCCACATTTCAGAGAAGATATCTGGCCGGTGGGCTACCCCATGCCTAAATCGACGGGGAGCCCGGCAAAAAATATGGGGGCATGGTTCAGTGAGGAATTGAGATTCATGCCTCAGATCAACAGGCTGGCCGGTGCGTGCTTTGGCACATTGAAACTACTTAAGAAGTTTCTGCCACTTTTGCCCAGAGTGGCCGAAGAAATGGTGACCCGGGCTCTCATCCTTTCGAGTTTGGGCTACGCCAATGCCTTGTACATCGGTCTTCCGGCATATCAGCTAAAAAAGCTGCAGATTGTCCAGAACGCGACAGCCAGAGCCTTATTGTGTACTCCAGGAAGGTCAGCTTCTATGGGATCTGCACTGGCTCCCGGTTGACCAACGCATTCTGTTCAAAGCTCTTACGCTTGTCCATGGTGCGCTTTACAAGTCTGGGTCTCAGTATCTCAGAAATCGGTTCTCGTTTTATGTGCCGCCCCGACAGCTACGTTCTACTGATCAATGCCTTGCTCTTGTTCCCAGGTATCGCCTGGCTATAATGGGAGGCAGCGCACTCTCTGTTAGAGCAGCCATGGCTTGGAATGCCCTGCCCTTTGATCTTCGGAACACCGGCGACCTCAGGCTGTTTAAAAAACACTTGAAAACTCTGTTATTTAAGTAACCCTCCAGTCTGGCCTGTCCATCTTCGCCTCCACCTTTTGGCTACCGCGCCAGGACACTTCCGGGTAGCCGCGCGCGCTATAAATAGAGGATAACATAACATAACAAAGTCGGTCTTCCATGTATCTCTGATTGGCTGCAGCGAAGCCTGCGTGTGTGAGATTAGAGCTTTAGTGAGCCAGCTAATTAGTCTACGTTCAGTACCCATAGTGTATAAAGTTTGTATGAGCTGATGGGTGACCGGCTCGGTCACATGAGATGCCCAAATGTCCCCTAATGGCACACTTCAAGGAGGCGTAGAGGCATAATTGGCCTTTGGAAAGTGCATACTTCTCGGTCAACATCTCAAACATCATTAACTGTCCATTCTGATAAAGCGCTCCCTCGCTTATTAACACATCCTCCCCCAAATGTGAATTTGTCGATTCAAGAGGTGGCCCCTTCAAGTCGGGAGTCCGAGCAATGGGACCACCGAGGCATAAGTCGGAAGGTGTCTGGTGAAATGAATCGCTTTAGTCATGCAGGAGAGTGGGACCCTCATGAGAAGAGGCGAATCTCGTGGTGGTCGGACATTGGGGTGTATATGTTAGAGCTGCCTGGGACAGAGGAGGGCCAACTGAATTCGTGTCCTCCAGGAACCAGCCTGCCAACCAGTAGGAGAGCCACTGTAATTGGGAAGCCAGATCGTAGTATTCACAGTTGGGGGCCCCAAGGACCCCTTGAGCTGAGGGGAGTTGCAGCTTAGGCAGGGCAACTTGTCTAAGGGAGTTGTGGCAACAGAGTTACCCTAATAGGATGTATAACTTTAAAAAAAAGGCACTGGGGAGAATCACCAGAGGACTGGCGAAATAATAAAGTAAACCAGGAAGTATCACCATTTTAGCAATGGCTATGCGGCTTGCCACAGATAGAGGGAGGGACTTCCAGAAGGGCAGGGGAAAGCTACGTGTTTTTGAAATGTGTAAATGCTGTTGAGTTTAGGAATGATGGTTATTTGTACCCTTCTAAATTTGGAGTTTTCCATACTATCGTGATTCAGAATGCATTTTGCATAATGTGTTCTTTCTTGCACACTCGCTAACATTTAAGAGGCAAAAATAGAGAGTAATCCAATTGGTAATGGCAAATGTTCTATGTTTCTATGTACCCACACTTCTTCAGATAAAAAGGCTACCCTACTTAAGTGGGTGGGTCTTTTGCCTATGACTGGAAAGGCCACAAGACATGATGTTGGTGATGTGCAAACCTGCAAAAGTTTGGCCCGAACTCGGCTGTAACCCAGACAAACCTACCAAATCCGGATATTTTGGAAAACTAGACACCCAGGGATGTCCTGGGTGGTCTGACTTGTGTAGCTCCCACTATCTTTTCTTACTCACAATGCCTGCAAACCTCAAACTTCGGCTAAAATCTCACATTTACCTCACATTTATGTGAGGGAAAGTTCTGTATTCTGCATGGATTCACAAAGTATGTACCACCCAGTATCCCCACACGTCTCCCGATTAAAATTGTAACCCCACAAATATGACAATTAGGTACCTATTTTCTTGAGTCTGTAAAGACACAGTACTTCTTTAAAAATAAGATGGAACAAATTTGAAGGCTACAGTTAGTCATGAGCCATGAAAGATATATATGCAGGCACCGCCATTTAAAGGCAGATACCAACTCTTAATCTGCGGCACCACTTCAGTCAAGTTCCCAGAACTTCACTTTATATGGCACAAATTGAAGCAATTTGGAAAATGCAGGCCAGTTTGAGCTGGGCACTAGGGACTGTAATATCTACTATCCTGCTTCTTTCCTTACCTGGCTGAAACTTTGTATTGGCGAAATTGACAACTCTTTTGCTGTGTTGCAGGAATACGGTTAACAAGGTGCCAATCCTGAAACCTTACAATGTCCTCCACAACAAATGAAGTACAGACTACTGCTTCTACAGTAGTGAGACTTTAAATAATGTATGCTGAAACTCAATGACCGACATCAGTCTTTCGTGCGGGTCATTGGCAAAGAGAGGTTGAGGTTTTTCTCGCCCCAGGCTGTGACTTTTTTTAAAAAATGTTTGGGCCACTTTGGGCTCAAGCCTTCATACTTTTTTTAAAATCTAAGCAAGGAATCCAGGCTAAATTTGTGTCATTGTTTTTCCCTTATCTTGGGGATTGTGAAATGTACCCTGGGTTTCTGGATTTCACTTCAGGGAACTGAGACAGTAGCCTTTGAAAAACAAATTAATAATTCATTTGAGTACAAGATACTGAAAAAATTTGGTCCATATTGAGATGGATAGATTGAACCTTTTCAGTTAAATCGGGAGATTTTGCATCCAAATACTTCAGGTCGCCTTGTAGAGTGCCTCAGGGCTCTTCCTTGAGCCCCACTCTTTTTTAAAAATTTTTATTATTTGTTTTATTGGTGCAAAAATCACATACAGCAGTACAATCCGGAATCATTTGACCCGTTGCTCTTGCAACATACGTACATAAGATCAGTACAACTTATAAGGACATCATGGCGGTTATTATGAGACATAAAAAGTGTCCCCATGTACGGTGGTTAATCCTCGTCCTGTGAGGAGTCTACAGAGCCCCACTCTTTTAGGTCTCGCTGAGTCAGCGCGCATGCGCTGCTCGGAAAGACATTTAGTAGATGAGTTTTGAAAGTGCTGCTGGCTTACCTAGCGCTTGCGTTCACGCGAGCGTGCACGCGCGCAGCGGGCCAACTTTCATGGGTCATTAGCACCGTGATGACTTTCACTTTCGCAAAAGTAAAGAAATAGAAAAAAAACATCTATTTCTTTACTTTTGCTATAATCGCGGCACCCGCGCTTTACTTTGAACATTAAAAGTAAAGCGCGGGTGCCGCGATTATAGCAAAAGTAAAGAAATAGAAAAAAACATCTATTTCATTACTTTTGCTATAATCGCGGCACCCGCGCTTTACTTTTAATGTTCAAAGTAAAGCACCGGTGCCGCGATGCTTGATTCACACTCAAAATGTAATAGTTACATGATGCCTGCTACTACCTTATTGGGAACTTTGTTGCTCTGTAAACACACTCACTGTTGCGTCACTTCTGTCGTTCTTGAAGGATGAAGGTTTAAGTTCGTCTCTTAATTTGAAAAGGCCACCTGCTTTTTATTTTAACTTTGAGCGCGAGGTGCGCGCGTGGCCAATGTTTGTTCTTAATGGCTTAATGTCATCTGCCTCTGGTTGTTAATAGCTCTTGCGCACTATAATGTTCTGCCATTGCACACTGGCTTTATCTTTTCTGTTTAAATATATAAAAGACTCCTTCCTCCCCTCCATCTCAATAGTTATGCACAACTTGGAAATAATATCTTTATCACAATATGGAGCGTAATTGCATCTTGTACTTCTTTGGTGTAGAAGTATGCTCTCTAATTACACGATGGAGTAGTAAACACCTTTTGCTCCGTCTCCTGAGCGGCAGAAAGTAATTAATTTATGGATGGCTCAATATTTAGATACAAACGTGTAAATAAATTCACTACTGGTTGCTATATGGTGGAAATATGTTACTGTAAATTATGAACTTGTTGCCGACATCTAGGTGATGTGCAAGTCATACATTTCCAGCAGTGCCAAATCAAGCGTATCTGTTTCTGAGGACGATCAACTGAGTAAAGTTAACAGCTTCTATTCACAACACAGAAACGGCATAACTGCCGAAGTCAAGCTACGTAAATGTCGTGCTTCACTGCACAATTATCCTTGCAGACAATCTCCGCTTAGTTTGTGCTGGGGAGGAGCGCCCTCTTGTAGCAGGTTTGTGTAGTGCATGAACACAGTTTCTACTCTTCCGAGCAGAATGTAAACACACACACTGGTTGCCTAGAAACCTACTTAAACATGTTCATGACAGCCGTATAAAATGAAGGAGCTACCAGGGCTGAATTTAGACACAAACCACCATCGGAAGAAAAGTATACACCAGCCCCACAATGTAGTACACAAGACAAAGAGGCTCCTACCCGAGAATTGCTTTCGAAAAAAATCGTAAATTTTACAGCATAATTTTTCAAATATTAATAAACGCAGTGGGGTTTGCAGGAAAACCGGCAGAACTGGTCACATTTTTCAATATTTTAAGGCACGTCAACATACCCTGGAAAATATTTCACCTTGGACTTAATATAGTGCCTCCAAGTAAACTGGCTGCACATCATCAATAACGCGCTTCACACCTATGAACATTTGTGTTACAGAGGTAGTATTGTCTTTTCACCCAATTGTGTCAAAGGGACAATGTTCAACTGAGAAGCGATGCATTGGGAAGTCAGATTTACATCGACCAGAAGAACATCTGCTTCCCCCCTGTTGCTGTGCAGATATGGTACAATCCTTTCAAGGTTCTATGTTCACGCGCCAGTGCACACCCAATGCATATCCGCGTGCTGCTCAAATGCTTCAGCGTATGGACCTCTGAACACACCGACCTGCCTGTGGTTCTGCTTTAATGTGAATGTCTATTAGGGAGACCCTCTGATACTCAAACAACAAGCATTGGCATAGCCAATAAGTCTTGCATTTGGGACCTTTATAAGTGTTTAGCCATGCAACAGTTGGTGTTGTTGCACCAAGGATATTCTGCTGCATAACTAAATACTTATAAAGTCCCAAAAGCGAGACCTATTGGCTATGCCAATGCTTGTTAATATTTATGTTGCTCCCTTGGCAAAGATCATCAGACAGTGTGGGTTTTTGCCGGTTTGAAATGCCAACGACACCCAAATAGTGGTGTCGCTTTCAAGCACGGTGGAAGAAATGGCCGACCGCTTTAATGACTGTATGACGCAGGTTAATCAATGGATGCAGCTTAATTGCTTGAAACTCAATGGTGATAACACCGAAGTTCTGCTACTAGGATCAGATGCAGACTTTTGGTCTCCTAAATGGTGACCTGCCAGTCTGGGTGATTACCCAGTCCCAGTGGGCAATGTTAGAAATCTGGGAGTCATATTCGATGATAAACTGACTTTTAATGCCCAGATAAATAACCTGTCTTCAACTGTCTGGTACATTTTAAAAATGATCAGAAAAATACACCCTTTCATTCCCCATGACTCACGTAAAACATTAGTAACGGTATTGGCCTTGTCCAGACTGGATTATGGCAATGCTTTGTATGCAGGGATTCAAGCCCAACATCTAACGAAACTCCAGCGTCTGCAGAATGCAGCAGCAAGGTTAGTGCTGGATATATCCAGACCTGAGCCAGTCTTTCACAGACTGAGGGCCCTCCACTGGTTACCGGTGGAAAAAAGGATTATGTTTAAATCATTATGCTTAGCCTATAAGGCCCTTAATGGTTCAGGACCACAGTTCCTGAGAACACACCTGAAATGGTATGTGCCTGCAAGAAGCTTAAGATCTGCTCACACAAAACTATTACAAGTACCTAAGTTCAAGCAGGTTAGGAGGGGAGGGAGAAGGTTTCTGTTGCGGACAGCCAAAACGTGGAACCTTCTCCCTATCACAATAAAAAGCAGCCCTTCGCTTCTGTCATTTAGAAAAGCAGTGAAAACATGGCTCTTTACCTGTTAAGTCAGCATACCACCTTATCGTTAATTCCACTGCTCATCGAACTTTAGCGCCAAGACACCTCCGGGCAATCACGTGCTTTATAAATATGTAAATCAAATCAATCAGATCAGGTCTATTCCATGAAATAGGTTTTACACTGGCCTTTTAACTCCTCATAATGAGGCAAATACTCCCATAATGGAAAAATAGGGCTTTACAATAAACAGAAATCTATTCAAACTTCCAACCACAGTGCCCTAAAAATATGCTCAGGTCAATGTTGTTGGCAATGATGTGCCACAAGAAAGTGTTCTAATTTCTTTGGTTCCATAACTTTAGCAGAGGTGTTTAATTTGTGAATGATCAGCTACCGAGACTGCATGCATTAAATAAACACATATTTTTAAAATAAACATATATTTAAAAAATGTTCCTCATCAAGAATGAATACTGTTTGATATCCTTAAAAGGAAATTATTGTACTTGGAACTTATAAAACATGGGATATAAAAAGAAGCACTGTTTAAACCATAATTTGCTCATCTGACACTTTGCTCATCTGATACCTAATTGCACCAGAGCACCTCCTCTTTCCACATGATTACTAACAAACGTTATTGCTATAGCCTTTCTTTCCACCATCACCTGTTTAACAGCTGGAAAGGAAATGTTGAGCTCCTAAACCTTTGGGGCTGAGGACTGCTTACTCTGCTGTTCTGCTAACCCACTAAGAACAGAAACACCATTATGGCATTGTTTTAGCAGAAAGTATACTTCCCACTACATTTTTGCCACCACCATTCAATTTTGATCACCTGCAATCCAAAACTGTTTGCATCTTTGAGGTAGCTTGAAGTTTCGTTTGAAAATAGTTCTGCCTGTCTGTGGTTTTTGATTGCAATACCTCTAGCTCTTGAATGGTTCATCCCATAAACTGGTTCTTATTTTTGTCATTAAACCAAGGAAATGTTTTGTGTTTCTATTTTAGCTAAAATCTGTTTTTTTTTCAGTTTTGAGCTTCGGGAGTTGGAAAGTAAGCTGAAATCTGCTTATCTGAACAGAGAACGTGCTGCACAGGTTGCCGAAAAAGAAGTATTAAAATATGAACAAATGGTATGTATTTTTTTGTTCCTTTTTCTATGTATTCAGTCCATCAAACTAATCTGCAGCCATAATTTACTTTCATGCCAAGTTACAACCACTTATTAAAAGTAATGAAGACGAAGCTTATCCCTGCGCTTACATATGGATCAATAATTTTCCGAGGAAAAGATAGCCAACTGTTGGATAAATTACAAATAAAAGTTTTTATGCAAATTTTTAGAATTTCAAAATATGTTGGACAGTCTATAGTTGGACTGGAATTCGGTTTCCTAAACCAAATATTGGTAAGACAAGCTGCATTTTTAAAATGACTATTTTCACTTTATTTACCGGACCCTGAGTCCCTTGCATATATGTGTTGGCAAGAAATTAATAAGAAGGAGTATACCAGACCATGGAGGTCATATTTTTCTTTTTTTTTTTTTTTTTAAACCGTTTATTACAAAACTCAAAAAATATACAAAGATGGGCCTACAACCTTCCGGCCGGCCGCTAGTAAACAAAAGGAGCATATGATACACATTGTAGAGCGCGCGTTGCGGCTGAGGAAGATGCACAGGAGTTAGCAGCGTTGATAGCCACACCTTCCGGACCCCACTGTACGGTTTCATTTTAAACTGAAATAACAACCAGAAAAAACAAAAACCACAAGGCAATCTACAATCAGAAATAGCAGCATGTGCTCCCCTGAGAGGGGGACCCTACCAATCCATAGGAGTATCAAGAAGGGGAAGAGATCAGGATTAGGGCTGGGTAAAACTCAATGCCCGGAACAGGGAAGATGGGTCGGCTACGGGGATGGGGCAGGCGACGGATCGGGCAATAACGGTGGAGTACAGATTCCCCCGCGGTAGGCGTTCCAGGGGCCCCAGACTTTCACCCATGTCCCAGGCTTACCTCTCGCAACATACACCACCTTTTCCCGAAACATGCACCAATCCATATGCTCCTTCCAGGCCGAGACAGTCGGGGACCTCTGAGATCCCCACAGTTGAGCAATATCACGCTTGGCCACCATATATCCCAGAGTCACCCACCACGTCTGTGGCGCCGAGTAGTCGGTAGGTTCCCACACATTCAACAGGCATCTCCTCGCTTCGGGTAGCAGCACCACATGCGTAACCACACGCAGGACCTCATGCCTACCACGCCAGAATCGCTCCACCTCCGGGCATTCCCACAATATATGCAGAAAGGTCCCCAAAGCGCCACACCCACGCTTACACAACCCGTCCACAGCATAGCCCATACGCAGAAGCCTCGGCCCCGTCATGTAGACTCTGTGGAGTATCTTGAGCTGGACGAAGCGAAGGCGGGCCGGTATGGCCACCTCTTTCGGGGAGGCCACCGCAAGGGTCCAGTCCTCGTCGTCCAGCTCCAGTCCATCGGCAACCCAAGCCTCACGAAGGGCAGTCAGCAATCCCGTGCGGTCATTGATCAGTTTTTTGTAGATCAGTGAGATCGTGCTGTCCGGAACGTGTCCATCCAGCACTCTATCCTCCAGGGGGGAACACTCGGGGATGGATGCAACGTCCGGGAAGACGGAGCCCAGTGCATGACGGATCTGCAAATACCGAAAGTACTCCCTGCCATGCAAGTGGAACTCAGTCTGCAGCATCTCGAACGTTTTAAATCCTCCCCTCGTCCAGAGATCCCCCACCTTGCTAATGCCTATCATGTCCCACTTCTCGAAGCCCTTCGAGGTCCACAGGGAGCCCAACTGCTCGGACGCGTATAGTGGTGACGCCCGGGTCAGACGATCCTTCCACCCCATCGCCACATTAGCCGCGTGCCACACTCGCACCATGACACGCGTAGGGCCGGTCAGCCGAGCGTCGGGCGTGCTGGAGTAGAGCGCTCGATTATAGTCCCCACCCGGGAGTAGCATCTTATCCATTTCGAATGCCGGGTTTAAAGCGGGCCCATACAGGCCGTGATTAATCGCAGCCAGCTGGGAGGCCCAATAGTATCGTTTGATATCCGGGAGGGCAATCCCGCCGTCATACCATGGGAGCGTCAGCTTCGCCAGGGCGATACGCGGCCTCCCGTCCCAGAACAGGCGGCGCTGTAAACTCTCCACCTCACGGAAGTAGCGCGCTGGGACGGGGTCCATAGTATTCTGCAAAGCGTAGAGGAAGCGCGGCAGAGACATCATCTTAAACAATGCCGCCCGGCCGAGCGGCGAGAGCGGCAAGCGCCGCCAGCGCGTGACATCTTCCTTCAGGCGCTGGAGGGGGGGAAGCAAGTTCCGATCATACCGGGCCTCCGGGTCCAGAGTAATGAAGACACCCAGGTACCGAAATCCCTGCGGGGCGATCTGGATCGGACAGCCCCGCGGGAGAATGGGCGCCTCCCCAGAGAGAACATACACGCACGATTTAGCTCAGTTGATGACAAGGCCGGAGTTACGACCAAATGAATGCAAAACATCAACCAGTACTATAAGTGAGTTACGTGGGGAAGCTAGGTACAAGAGGATGTCATCAGCGTATAGGGATACGCGGTCCTCATGCTCGGGGGTCCAACGGAGACCACGGATGGAAGGCTCCCACCGCAGCCACTCTGCCAGGGGCTCCAAGGCAAGCGCAAACAGGAGCGGCGATAAGGGGCAGCCCTGCCGCGTGCCCCGGCCCAGCTCGAACGGAGCCGATACTCTACCGTTCACCACCACTTGCGCCAATGGGCCCGAATACAGCAATTTGACCCAACTGATGAACCCTGCGCCAAAGCCAAACTTCGCAAGCATCGCCCAGATGTATGGCCATTCAAGCGTATCAAACGCCATGGTGGCGTCCAGGGATGCCAAAATGGCCGGCTCCCGTATGTACTGAACACTTACAAGCACCCCATGCAAACGCCGCAAGTTAAGAGCTGTGTTACGATGGGGAATAAAGCCGGACTGATCCTGGTGAACCAGTTCGCCCACCACGCCGACCAGCCGATTGGCCAGGACCTTGGCGAGAATTTTAGGCTCCGCGTTCAGTAGCGAAATGGGCCGATAGGAGGTAACCCGGTCCCGAGGTCTCCCCTCCTTGTGGATAACCACAATTGTAGCCAGACGCTGGTCCAGCGGGAGGGAGCCCACCGAATGGGCCTCCAGGAACATCGATCGGAGATGTGGTGCCAGCGTATCCGGTCTCAATTTGTACAACTCGATGGGGAGACCATTAGGACCCATGGCCTTGCCGGAAGCGACCGAACGTATGGCCAGGGCGATTTCGTCGGAGGTTGGAGCGGCGTCCAACGACACTCTGTCCTCCTCCGAAAGGGAAGGCAGCGCGATATCCCTGAGCAGGGTACGGGAATCCTCTTCAGAGCAGGAAGACACCGGGGAATACACCCCACGGAAATAGTCTGCGAAGCAGGAGACAATTTCTTCCGGCTCAGTAACACACACACCGTCTGTTTTCTCAATCAGCGGGACTACACGACTCGCTCTCTCCTTTTTGTCCAGCCACGCAATCAATTTACCAGCCTTATCACCCACATCATACAATCTCCCCTGTTGCTCTCTACTGAGGCCCCTGGCTGCCTCCGTGACGAGGGCCCTATAGGCCGCTTGCTTGAGTTGGAGGACATGTAATACGGCATCCGTCACCCCACTTTCTAGATTACCCTCCAACTCGGCTATCTCAGCTTCCACCCGGGTCACCTCCTCCCGCTCACGCCTCCGGGTGTGGGAAATGAGGGACAGGGCCTCTCCTCGTAGTACTGTCTTGAATGCCTCCCACAGTGAGACAGCCGAAGGCACGGACCCCACATTCTCGTCAAAGTAGCGCTGGAGGGATTTAATCAATTCAGCGCGAATAGTGGGGTCGTGCAAGTACCAGGGATTGATCGGGACCACCCTACCCTCACCCCTCGGAAAAAGGTCCAGGTGTAACAGGAGCGGGGAATGGTCCGAGATACCCCGTGCCAAATGGCGCACCTCTCCCACCCTCCCAACATAGGCCGCCGGGACCAGGACATAATCTAGTCGTGAGAGACTACCATGGGCCCCCGAATGGAAGGTATACTGTAACTGCGTGGGATGTTTTAAACGCCAGCAATCCACCAATCCCAAAGTGTCCAATAGACCAGAGAGCCACGCTTGGGCCCGGGGGAGGTCCCTAGGGGGGTGACGATCCACAGTCCCCGAAACCACCGCATTGAAATCCCCCCCCACCACCAGAATCCCCCCCGGAAGGCCAAGGAGGAGGCGCCCCAGGTCCGCAAAGGTAGTCGACTGCAGCCCCGGTGGGACATATACTGACACAAAAACCACCACTTTGCCCTCCATCCTTCCCACCAAGACCGCAAAACGTCCCCTGTCGTCATGGAGCACCTCATCAATCTCCAGCGGAAGCGAGCTCTTAACCATGATGCCCACACCCCTTGAGCCAGACGTAAAGCCCGAATGGGCCACTAGGCGATAGCCACGCCGATTCATGGCGCAGAAGGAGTTGCCAATGAGGTGTGTCTCCTGCAAAAAAACTACATCGGGCGAGATTCGCTTCAAGAACTGCAGGCCCACCCCACGTTTAATCCTGTCCCCCAGTCCATTCACGTTCCAGGACAACAGAGTTAGTTCCCTACCCCCCATCATAGACAAGAGCCACCATTCGTCCCCCCGAGAGCACTATAGAGCTAGCACAATGATACTTTTGCCTTGTGGTGAAAACAAACACCCCCCCATCCCTACCCGCCCACCCCAACAAAACTCCCCCCTCCCTGCACCCCTGCATGAGCCCGAACAGCCCCCCCAACGTGCAGTGTGCCTGTCGCCCCATATATATAATAAAAAACTAGCTAAGCCCCCTAGAGGAGGAGGGAGAACCCCCAAGAGACCCCATACAACCTCCATAGGAGGGGAAATTATACAGACAGATGCTTAATCGAGAGTGGCAACATTTCTGTCCAGAGTGAAGCCCAACATCACCCCCTCAGTCCCGATCCAGTGTGCCGTCCCCCCCCGCCGCCCCCCCCCCGCCCCCCAGATCACGATCCCCAGACAGAGTGTCCAGCCAGTCTCCGGCCGCTTCGGGGCGATCAAAAAACTGCGTGCGACCCTCTACCTCCACTCGCAGCTTGGCTGGGAAGAGCATTGCGTATTTAAGGTTCAAGTCCCGAAGACGGCGCTTGACGCCTTGGAAGCTCAGTCTCTGCTTCTGGACCGCTGGGGTGAAATCCGGATAAAAGTTCACCTCCATGTTGTCAAGCTTAACCGGCCCCAAAAGTCTGGAGGCTTGCAGGATAGCGTCTCTGTCCCGAAAGTTGAAAATCCGGGCAATGAGGGGCCGCGGAGGGGCTCCGACCTTCGGCCTTCCCCCGGGAACCCTGTGGGCCCACTCCACCGCGAAGAATTTACTCAGCCCCCGTGGCTGGAGATGGGTAGCGATCAGGTCCTCCACAAATAGGTCCGCCGCCGCTTCCTCCCGTCCCTCGGGTACTCCGATGATGCGGATGTTGTTTCTCCGGGCCCGACTCTCGGAGTCCTCCATGCTCCGATCCATAAGCGCGCTCGCCTGACTAAGCCGGCGCACCTCTGTTTGTAGCGCCGCCACATCAGTAGTAAGGCCCGATGCGGTGTGGGCCAAAGAATCAACTCGGTCGTTGGTCTTGGAAAGATCGGCCCTCACCAGGCCAACATCCACGAGGACCGAGTCGATCTTCTGTGCCAGTGTGTCGAACCGCTGGCCTACCGAGGCCTTCATCTCGGCAATGGCGCCCATGACATCCCGCAGAGTCAGATCCGTGGGCAGGTCCGGGGCATCAGGAGGGTCCCCAGGGGATTTGTGCGGTCCGCCGGGAGATCCCTTCTGGAGGGTATAGCGGTCCATACTGTTGGCCTGATGGGTGGTGCCACGCCGGGTCGGCTTGGAATTTGCCCGGTCTCCATCTTGTTTGGTGGCCATGGCCACTAGTCTCCCGGACGCACCAGTCACGTCGTGAAGGGCAGGCAATCAGGGCCACAAGCTCCGGGGGGGGCCACCCCCGATCGGCGGGGTGGGTCACAGCCGGCGGGCAGGCCAAGTCTCCCAGCGAGACCACACCAACACAAAGAGCCCCTCGACCCAACCCTGCAGTGATTGCAAGGGGGGTGCGAAAGCGCGGAGTGCGTGACTCGCCAGGCCCGGCCCGCCGCTGTTGTTCACTTTGTCACTGGGTCACCCCTCAGCGCAAATCCGGGGACTGGCGAGGAGAAGGCCGCAGACTTCAATCGGTGCTCACTCCGGTGTCCGAGGTCAGATTTGACAACGGGAAACGGGTGCCACCTCAGCTCAGGCTCACCAACACATTCCCCTCATCTGAGACAGGATAAATTCAGGATAGTCGTGGGAGGTTGCGGAGGTCCTCGGGAGCCTCGCACCTACGCGGCCATCTTGGTTGCGCGCTAGGCTCCTCCTCTCATGGAGGTCATATTTAACGGAAAGTTTGAATACTTTTAAGCTCCAACCTTTAGACAATATGATTAGAAATAAAACCATTTTAAATCAGTCAACTAAATTGGTATCATTAATATTAGATCAGGAGCAGACTGTAAGGAAAAAGCACGCCTGGTCGGTTATTCATTCGTATAATAAAATTGAACCCCAATTCTATCTAACATCTTGCTTGAAACCGGCAGTAAGGGATATATTGCTTAAGCTTAGTTTTGGACACCACCCAACAAAAGATGGTACACCTGGATGGGTACAAGTTTGGCAATCACAAAAGTGTAGATTATGAGGTTATATTAATGAAACGTTATTGCACATTGTATGTATTTGCCCCAAATTGTGTCAAGAAAGATTAACACTTTTAAAACCAATATTCAATGATCAAGAGGTGAGAACGTGTCGCCAAGCCATAATACTGTCCCTCCAAGGGCGTATCATCAATTTAACAGTTAACTTTGTCAAATGTATCCTTATAGCTGAGAAAAAACAGGCTCAGGACGATGTTGTGGTCATAATAAGAATAGAAAGCGGCTATGATTCCAACTATATTGTTTTCCCCTATACTGGCAATGTAACTTGATTAAGTACCTAAGGTTCAGGGTAATTTTAAGAAGCATGGATACGCTTTATATTTTAAGCATTAAGATCATAACTGGACCAAACGTTTTAGTGTATGCTTTGCTTCTTTTAAGGGGCTGTTTAAAAACCAGAGAGGGGACTCAAAGATTATCTGTATGGATGGGTTTACTAATATGTATGGTGAATAATAATGAAATGTAATGTTTATATTCGGTTATGAACAAAATACCTTTTTATGGTATTTTATGTATTTCGAATAGTTATAAAGATATTTTAAAACTTCCTCATTATCTTTAAGGTATGTAAGAAATTGCCTTGTTTTATGAACTGCGTTGTTTTATTGTAATGATTTTAATTAATCGGACAATAAAGAATATATATATATATATATATATACATCTATAATAGTAAGTAAAGTTTTCATGAAAGCAATAAACGGAACGATTACTCAGCTTAGTAACTTTTGCATTCTGCGTTCTTCAGTCATAAGTGGGTGCCCCACATGTAGGTTATAAGGAGCTGTAGAGTGCATCATTTTTGGACTTTAGTCTGCTTATAAACGAACATGAGAGGCCAGTGGAGCATGATGGAATTAATTGGGTTGGCCCTCACTGTCACCATGAATTCCTTATTTATTGTTGTTGCATTTTTGCTTTCAGGGAAAGAATGTTTAGATAGTCAGTTCATGCTTAACCAGATCAAGAGGCAAAGGTGGGGAGCTGCATAGAAATGGTACCCATTAGTAGGCCGCCAGCTACTGGCATTTTAAACAGGCCAATTTCGGCGGGGAAATTATTTCACCACGTTAGTGACCAGAAATTGAGATCAAACGAGTGGTTTTCAATCAAGGAAGCTGACCGCCTCAAAGAAGTCACAGTTTGCATCAGTTTTATAAGCACTGTTTCTGCCATTTGAGGAAAAAGTCTTACATTTAGGCATATACAGAAAAGACTGGGACCCTGAATACATGTGGGACGGATTGGCTTGAGATATTCACCCCACCCGGTAAATACTGTTAATATGTTTACAAGGTGCAGCAAATACCTTCCGCTTCAAGTTTTTCACAGATCAAACCAGATGCAGAATGGGTATGCAAAGCACTGATTACTTCATGTTTTGCCTATTTTCTGTGCGTTTTCACCTGATGAATTGTGGCAGGTTTGTTCCGATCCCTGCACAAACTCCTGTTTGCATAGGGATTGGAATTTAAGACCCAGCTCGTAATCAGGGTATTAAAATTCTGATAAATATTTGATGCTCGTAAGAAGCCAATGGTGACCGACATTACTTCTGGAACAGCATTTTGCCATGCACAGCAGCTAGTATGTCAGCTACTCTGGTTCTCTCAATATGCTTGCTCTGCGGTTGTTGTTTTCCAATCCTTGTATGCTGCTTCTTGTTAACTTTTATAGCGCCAACAGTATTCACATTAGGGCTCCTAGATCCCTGTTTGACAAGCACTTTTACACTGCTGATGTTTTTACTCCTATGATTCTGTTGGGTGATTTTAATTTGCATTTCTGTCATAGCTGAAGGCTCACTGACATGGCTCTTGTTCTTCTTTCCAAAACTCACTTTGAGCATACTACTCAGGTGGAGTTGCTTAACGCCATTGTTAATGATTATAATCTGTATGCTCTGAATGGCGGGAACATGAAGACTGGTTCTAGTGCTACAATACTCATGTTCACTGGGAGAGGTGCCTCCACTGTGATAGATTTTATTTTTGTCTCTACTGTTTTATTACCAACTCTGATCACATATAAGGTACGCTGGGGCATACGAGTCATCAAATTGTACTGACAGATGCCTTATCTTGGGTATAACCCAGCCCACATTGTTGTGTAGTTCCTATAAATCTATATAGGATCTGCGAGTTTAGATAACATAAACTAAGGTATTGGTGTCCAGACTGATTCCAGATTTTTGCTCAGTCTCTTGTGCACACTCGTTCTCTGAGAGATATACAGAATAAGCGGAGGGGAGGTTTTCAATAAGTATTATATTGAACCAGCATCATTCTAGTATAAAATACATGTGCTGCAACAACCACTAGACAGAAACAGATTAATATGATTATAAGCACCAACAGAGTAAATAAAAGATAGAATTCTACCATGGTGCTAAAACAGTAAATATATGCAGGAATATAGATAAATGGCAGTAATCATGAGTACTCCTGAGATGCAAATCCTAACTAAGTGTACCTAGCATGTATGTACATATATAGCCAAGAATTCCCCTAGGAAAGAGCTAACCCCATTGTCTGATGGGAGTGAATGAAGGACCCCGTCTTGGTCTCAATTGGACCCCCGCGAGGGATGTCAGACCACTGCGTGCTGGAGTGTCTGAGTGCAGGGACCTCAGCAGCTCGTGTAAGCATGGAAGCTTCTCCTCTGGTTTGCCCAGTGAAGCTGTGGTGACTCTATATACCCAAAAGGTGCCCTCAGGGGGTCTACCTAGAATGGTACTGTGGGCCTGTCGTTTAAGGGTGACATTGGCGGTGACTCTTGTACAGAGTTATTATACAGAAGATGGTAATCCTGCTGTGATATTAAGAATCCTAATGCATAATAAATGAGGCTAGTATTTCGAAGAAAACCACACGACATTTCTTTGGTACATAACTAGGTAAAAGGTCAGAGCCAGAACAGTTATGTAGTACAAGGTAGGACAAATGTAGCTAAAAGTTTGTATATCTACCTAGGCCTGTATCTGGGTACATTGTGGCTCATCACACCCACTCCTCATCCGAAGGACGATAAGGTAAATAAAATATATTCCTGTCTAAGAAGCATAAAAACAATTGTTAAAAAATGAATGTAGTTTTTGTTTTAAAACATGGTATGTGTATAAACGCTGTAAAAAGGTAAAAAGCTCTATAAGTCCCCTAGAAAGTCAATATACTGTTTAGACCTACTGAGCATATTGAAAGCCATGTTGCTCAGTGAGAGCAAGAGAGAAAAATAAAACAAGAATGATGTTGTCTAATTCCCAATTTGGGTTGTTTTGGAAAAAGGCCAAATTGTTCCTATGACACGGAGCGACAAATGTTTGTGTCCTCTGTGGGAGACAGAACACCACCACTGCTGCTTGCTTTTGCAGATGACGGTCCTTGTAACACCTCTTGGATCAGGTCAATGCTGCAAAGTTGATCTTCTCCAGTTCCCACAGCCGTTGCTGAGGAAGACCTTGATGCCTGTGTACCTGCTGCAGAGCCGGTGTCCATTACAACAGGAGCTGAAGCATCCCGTGGTGGCTATTAGAATGCCGCCATCAACATTGGAATACGCTGAGGACACTGCAATACGTGGGCCATTTATGGGTCCAGTAGTTCATCTACGTCCAGAGGTGCAACCGATAGAAGTGTTAGACATATATCCAACACACATTTGTATCCACAAAATAGGCAGCTGAGCACAGGCAAGACACAGTCAACCTAGACTAATCTGAACGATAGGAACCAATGCTCGCTTAGCTCCCGAAGCCGAGGTGCGTCCAGATGGAGTACCATGCGTTCATGGCATCGTTGCACAAGGAGTGCCTTTTCCATCTCTTTGGAAACTGGAACGTCAATTGCTTAGCATAACAATTAAAACCAGGTTACCCATTGTAAGTAGTAGGACCAGTGAAAGCCCTCCAAAAACGCTTCCCAACACGGAGTGTATAAATGATGGAATTACTCTGAAAATCGTCTGAAAGGTACTAAATAGTCCAAAACCTATGCTCTTAAATAGGTGCACTATCCCACTCGTATCGGACATGTTAAAGATACGATGTACCATTTCCCCGAAATGGAGCGGGAAGTCCGGACTAGTGTCTGTATCTCAGCTGAATACCTTGCAACCTGGAGATCAAAAGTCTCTCGGGCTGAGTTTAAGGCCACATCCTTCAGTAAAAGCATGGCTTTCAGTCTAGTCAGAGAATCAAACCGTACAAAGGAAATATTCAATGAAGGCCACAGCGCTGCCTCTCTGACTGTGTGGGTCAGTGGAAACAATACTTGCATACAACATGTAACCCTTGAACTAACCGTGACTAGATATGCTATGCCTGGCAGAATTCCACAACGACCTTTATCATTCAACATCAAATAAAACTCCCATTCGAGAGTAGTTTGAACACCGGATGCATCTCGACAGCTGGAGATCCTTGCAAGTGACATGATAAGTTTGCAACCGAAGCATTGCATGCTTCGTGAAGCATAATATCCTGACAAATTAGAGACCCCCCTTATAGAATTCTCACAGTCGGAACCACTGAGAAAAACTTCAGTGTCCCCATTCCTGCATCTGAATCTGTAAGGTAAATTCCAAGATTCATGTATAAATTCCTGTTCCTTTGCTTAATACCTGCCTACCTGGTGGTACTGTGGACGGTATTGAAATTAGAATGTCGCGACTGGCAGTGTAATATAGCTATGGATGAACCATTCTGTGGCAGTGGTGTCTGTGGGGGGTGTGCTACAGTGGAACCCTACATCTGTTGACAGATGTCACACTTAAGGACAAACCCCTTGATCTGCAGAAGTAAAACTGTTGCAGTAATACTTGCGTGAGCTGAACCCAGACCCCCATGTGCAGCTAGAATTAAACCTAATCTGCGATCCATGTTTGGTATTACTCTATCCCCCACTCCTGAAGTTTGAGCATACGGAATATTTTGTGCATCTAACTTGTAGGAGTACTTGAGTGGAAAACCTTTTGGCAAGGCTGAGCTGTTATTACGCGTAGCGTGACAGCTACCATTATCTGTCGGTTTATCCTCGTACTCGAACGAGTGATTGCAGCAATGGCTGCAGTTCTCACTGTTGCCATGGCAGCTTCATCAGCCAATGAATTTCCTTCAACGTGTACGCCAACACACTGATGACTCAGCGTATGAATCATGTGAGCCCGTGGCAAGCCTTTTTTCAGCTCTGCCACTTGTTCCCAAAGCAACTTGTGCTGTATTGTGCAACCTCTAAACCCATTTTGCCCCCAATAGTACAGATATTCGTTGTATGACCGGACAAGTAAAACGAATCGCATACAATGTGTGTGGGGATTTCTCAATTTGTTTTTTTAGTGCTAGTATCAGGGCTTTTAGTTCTGCCAGTTGTGCCGTGCAATCTCCTAGAGACTGCGCCTGCGTATTGCTAGGACGGGACTTGCCGTCCCGCATACGTCCCTTTACAATCACACATGCTGTGCTGTATTACTGTTTACTTCCTACAGCAGGCTGGTCAGATACATCAGTGTGAATGATGTATTCATACTGGTCTAGAGGCATTACTTAATTTGGGAGACATTATTCTTGTTTGTACTGCAGGAATGCTTGTGTTTTTAATGTAGAATCAAACTTGTAGTCCACATCCGTTGCAGTGAGAGAATTCGCCCGCTGTATCTATCTTGGATGCAGTGCTTTCGTGTTTGGTTTGCTTGCTTTGGTAACAATCTCTAAGGTAGGTACTGGAGTCACAACAATTATCTGTTTCCCCTGAGTTAGTGCTCTTTCTCTCACTACAGCAGTCTGTACTGCAGTCAGTTTGTTTTCTGTAAATCAGGGGTCTCCAACCTTTTGTGTAGGGAGAGCTTCTTCTGGTCAGTGAAAATCGCCGTGAGCTACTAAACCCCAAGCAACTCACTCATTTTTCCGAGAGACCCCCCACGCCCAGTTTCATAGACTTTAAGCCTAATTTCTTCAGAGCCCATACTGTTGCAGACCCCGAGGAGGTGGTCTACATTTTTTGTCCACATCTGGATAGGGAGTGGCTCCTATGTACAGGAACATTTTTTAAGGACTTTCTTATGCCCTTGCCAACCCTTAGGCATGACCACAGACGTGGGTTTTGGTGCTTAGTTTGAGCCGCTGATTTCCGGTGCTTGGCACCGTATCTTTATTGTCAAAACGTGCACTTATGTCAGTCTGCCACATGGTGGTGGTGGTGTTTGTCTCTAATTTAGAGATGAGCACAGCAACAGTTGTTTATTAATTCAATGTATATAAAATATAACCAAAACCTGCATCCCAAGCCATTCTTATATCTTTGGGTGCTTGGAATAGTCTAAATTGTTACACTTGTAGGAGCGTGATGGCAAGTATTTGTGTTAGTACTGGCATCGCTGGCAGGGTCAATTTGTGGTGCAAGCTGCAGTGGCCTCCTAACTTTTTTTTTTTTTTTACAGGATTAGCAATAAAACTAGGGGCAGTATCTAGAGTGGACCCATGCAGCCCCACTCTCCATCAGAGAGACATTTAGCCAGGCCTTTGGTCTAGGCCGGGGCACAAATGAGGGTGGGTGTAGTTAGCCACTGTGCCTAATTTTGTGTAGAGTAGTAGACCCTCAGAAGCCTACTGATGGGGTGATATGGGAAGCTTCTGCACCCTGACTGAGCGCCAGGTCAGACTGCAACACACTCAGGGTGTTGTGGAAGGTATTGTAGCAGTTTCACACTAACAAAGTGTGCCCACATGCAGCATCCTTGGGGGGTTACACTGTAATATGAACCTCCAAGAAGGTATGTGGCAAAGGTAAGCCACCATTCGTGCAATGCTTTACAATGTATTAATAGTCATTAAAGTGCAGCTCGTAATGTAACTTGGAAACATTCAACAAACCCTTCTTTAATCCCACTTTGTGTTTGTGCGCCCCCTTCTTGTGTGTGCCCAGTACAGACCGGACTGGGTTACTCCCTGCTCTAGCCTAGTGTTTCTAGTAATCCTTTGAGGTAGTCAAGGTGCTGGGGAGATTTTAGCAATGAAGCACAACATCTGTGTTTCATGACAGGTAGTGCCAGGCCTCCCTCTGAAGTAGGGACCTCCCCAGGAAGGTTGGAGTCATATGCCCTACATGTGATGCACCCTGGAACTCTGTGTTGGATTCCAAAAGTCACCCTCAAGGTCACGTTAACTGTGGCTCACCTTCTTCGTAATGCACTGATAGTGTGTTCTCAAAAGCCTACCACGGGCCAGGGCCTGCATCAGTAATATGTGGCATGCGAATGTACAACGTTCCTCCCATATTTACATATGGCCATCTTTCATACAAATGAGGAACTTTCATTGCACATGTTTATCATGTGAGGGGCCACTCCTGTAATACAGACATGTCTTGGTAACTCGTGATGTCGTGTAGGTGGGTGGGAGATACCGGCTGGAATCTTTACTGTTACGTGGTAAAGTTCTGTTTTGCTGTACCCTGGAGTGTAGCTCAGTCGTCAGTAATGCAAGTTTGGAAATTATTTTTCAGCACTGGCACTGGCGATAGGTAATGGTGCAAGAAACAGCTATCACTGTTCTCACAAGGTTGTATGCTGCACAAGAAGATTTGTTTACACACACAATAACTTCAGCACTTTTCATTGACGTCATCTCTGTGGCTGGATCACCGCGAGATTCATCACAAAACGCTGCCATCAGTGGCTGCCCTCGGTTGAAGCAGACCCCTTGAGAGGAATATTTGCAATGCTTGTACATGAAAGACAATGACTTTCAAGAACTTGTCACCGAGTTCTGTGTTGTCAAGCACTTCATGAAACCCCTTTCTCAAAAGATCCCTTACTTTAGAAAAAGAATGTTCATTGTTGACCCTGACTCTTCTACACCTTATCTCCGGCACCGGATTCCTGATTCCTCATACTGCTGTGCAAACTTGTTAACCAAATTCTCATAACCCGCCTTAATATCTTGGATAATTGTCTTGAGGGTGGCTCCGGCATGCTTAGAAGGAAGAAGGTCCTGCCTGGCCATCTGTAATTGCTTACTTAATTTATTAATGGCACTCTAATGTTTCCACAAACTTGCTGCTTGAACATGTGTTTTACTGCAGGCTGCGGTGCCTTCGAGCTCTTTCAGAGCAGTTTACCCACCAGAACCATGTGCCTGTTGTCTTTTTATTCAGCACATGAGCCAAGGGCCCACCACTCTACACAGGGTGCTCGGAAACACTGCCCAAGCACCTGGATGGGCACGGTGACCCCTCAGCTCCACACCTGGCACACAAAATGGGGTAGCACACAGATGCACATGAACGGGTGCGGTTAGGTATGGTTGCCAAATGAATGGGTGTCACTTGCGGTTCTATTTTCGTATCATGTCTGGGCCTTTGCACAAAGTTAACATTTGCACATATGGAAGTAGTGAGGCATCCCATGCTCCCGTCACGTCTGTCAGCTGGAAAAGTTAATGGGCTGAGGGAGCAGAAATAAGGAGAGGTTTGCCGTGCTTTTGGAACAGTGGTTTCTGGGACTCTGCATTGGCACAGCACTTATGAGAGGTGCCACATGGTGGCACTGTTTGTGAAATTTAGACATAAGCAAAAGAACACTTGTTTATTAATTCAATATACATTAAAACTCATCACCACTATATTTATATTCCTTGGCTTAATTACTACTAATTACTAAAGTACTCTTCTTTTTGCGTGCCCTACTGAAGTACGTCTATAAATATTTACATACCGATCTGCTTCATTTACTTCGTTACTACTTTACTGGGCATATTTGGAACATCACCGCAGCGCAAATATTGTTTTCTTTAAAAATGACCTTGTTTTGTAACATGCCGAGTCACACAAAGGTGTTCAAGGGCATTACAAATGAATACAAAGAGAAGTGGAAAGTGAGGAGAATGGGGCCATTACATTAAAAAACAAGTTTCTCTGAAAAAACGGCAGCAACTGGAAATAAGAACGTGTTGTGCTTTTTGCCTCGCAGTTCCATCTACAGTGGAAATAAAGACTTTTCTCAGCTTCTGTAAGACAACATGAAGTGTCGGGTGTGCTACCGCGGCTTACCTCTGCTCTGCTGAAAAGGGCAGATGGCGTGGGTACCGGCAGTTCTATACTGCTTGCCTTGCTCGACCTGCAAACCAGCTAATCTGCCCAGCCACGCCTGATGCAGCTCCGCGCTATCACCCTTCGCACTCGTGACTCACTCACTGAGCGCGGTGCCAGTGAGGAAAAGGCAGGGGGCGCATAGACAGTCACGCTGATCTGCACGTAGGAAGGAGAGGAATGTCATCCTCTTCGGCCTGGCCCGCACCACCCCGGCTAAGCTCAAAGCCAATCTGAGCAGCTAGTTTGTGTGAGGGTGGGCAACAGAGCCTGAAAACAACCTAAACAGCCCAAACAACACTAACGGGCTACTAAATTGACCAGCAAGCATCACGAGCTACTCACAAGATCTCGGCGAGCTACCGGTAGCTCGCGATCGACCAGTTGGAGACCCCTGCTGTAGATGCAAAACGCATTTGAGCGTTTGTGTACAAATGTGATTTATATGCAATTATATGCAATTGGTACCTTCAGTGAAGGTAAGGTATATGTATCCTGATTGAACCACTATTACACGGATCACTAAATTTGTGGTGTTTACACGTGTGTGAAAATGTTTGGAAGCTATCATGTTGGCTTGTATGGAACGGAGAATTTCAGTGTGTTCCTGTGTTCAATGTCGGACTGAAAAATCAGGTCTAATTAAGTCGTAGAAAGTTTTTTCATTTTCTGCGTTATCCAAAACATATGTTCTGCCAAAATTTAGGAATCCTAAAATGGACTGTATATTTTTCAGAGTCTTTGGAGGTAGGATCAGCGCACATTTTTCTAAAAACATTTAGCTGCAATGCTTTTTCCTTCACTTGCGAGCTCATATCCTAAAAATAGGACATTAAGGTGAAAATATTTTGATTTTTCAAAAAGTTAAATGTGTAGCTCTCCGAGGTTTATCCCAAAATTATGTTGTTTACCTTGTTCAAATTATCCAATAATTCACCATTTGTCAGATAAATATCATTTACATAGGACAACGCCTCCCCGTCAAAATTTTGAAGTAACTCTGAAACTCTTGCTGAGAACAACCTGGGGCTATTCTTATACTCTTGCAATCTACAAAATTGGTGTTGAGAGCCTAGGGCCGAAAATGCTGTCAAATATCTGCTTTCAGGTGATATATTTTGGCAAAAGAATCCATTTGAGATACCTACTGTTCATTAATGCGGCACTGTGTGCATTTTGTACTGCAAATTGTTTTGTGCATGCGTTCAAATGCCTGTAGTCTAAAACTAGACAGTATGAATTGTCGGGTTTCACTACGGGAAACAAAGGATTATTCATGGAAGAGGTTAAATTCTCAATTACCCCTTGGTATTTAAGTTGATCTAAGATCTCCCTGACTTGTTTCTACGCATAATGTTTTATTGGGTACTGCCTTTTTGGAGTTGGAGTAGTTTTTACTGGAATTTCCTGATGAGGTGACTCAGCATCCCTCGCTACATGATTGTGGTATAATGCGGGAGCTAGCGCTACTTCCCGCTTCTTCGTATATAAATGTTCCTGCTGGTAATATTACGGCTTCTCCTTTTGGGCAGCCCATAACAAGTTCAGGTGGCCAATCTTTTTCAGCCAATAGAATATGGTATCCATATGTCAGGTTTTCCCAAAAGAGACCTTTCATTTTCCTGGATAGGTCCCCCTCCATTTGGATTGCTATTTCATATAACTTATGCGGGACACACCCCTAGTATCAGGTGTTTCCACCGTGATATGTTAATTCAACGCTGCTGTCAACAGAAATTCCATCAGGTTCTGCCGAGCTATTGTTACTTTTGCTGCGCTGTCTAGCATCGTCAGCGCCCATTCCCCGTTCAGTAGTTGAGTCCTCAGTAGGCTGGGCAATTCTTATTTTAAGGCCAGCTATCTTCTTTTTAAATTAAGGTTTACTTTTAGGTTTATCTTCTTGTTTGATAATGTAGTCTGAAGTGCAATGTGTGTCTCTTGACTTTGCTCTCTTTTCTGATCTGTGTTCTGACCGTCCTTCCCTCTCACCGTTTTTTGATGAATCCTGCAAGGAGCGTTAGGATTATGTATCAGTATCCTGATACCTGTCAGGCTTTTTAATGTAATCATGATTTCTAAGGTTATATTTCCTGTCAGAGAGCTGTTTGGAGACCCACCCCGTGATTGTGATGTATGCTGCATTATTTTTCATATTGTTTATTATCCCATTTCTTTTTAGAAGAATCCAGTGTTTGCTTTGAGTTACCCTTTTCAGGATTACCCAATAATTGTGGTTTCACAGGTCTAGCTCCCAAGTTATTTCTACCCAGTGAAAGATAGATATTTTTTTTATCATTTTTGGTAATTCTCGCTCCTGTTGTGCAAAAGTGCATTCCATCAGGCGTTGGCATATAGCCACCGCTGCTGCCTCCCCTTTTATGTGTGCTAGCATAATTGTTGAAACTTGGGCCAATTTGCCTATCAATTTTATCCCTAGGTCCAGGGCAGGTTCTGCTCCGTACTTGTTCTGTATTTGTTTCAATACTTCTGGTATGACTGAAATTGAGGGGATACCATTCGTTCTGGTATAAACAGCAGCGAAGACTGTACCAGATGTGGTACAATCCTCTAATGGGGGAGCTATTCCCATTGGCAAGCGGATTGTCAGAATTCTATGTTTTTCTTGCGGGCCAGTGTGTAGAAAAACTGCCTCAAGCTGTGCTGTTTTCTGTGCTATCCAAAATGGCATTTGCTCACAATTAGGGGTCGATTCTGATCTCGTAAGTAAAACATCCCGACCGAGTCTGATCCAGAATGCTATCCGTATGACTCAGAGCACTGGAGTCCGACCGAGCAAGTACGATGCATCCGTATGCTGACGGACTCGGTTCGATCGGACTCCCATTGAACTCATTGGGAGCCTGTATACTGACCACGTACACAGGCTCCCATAGCAAAAAAGGGTGGGTGGGGAAAAGCATATGGGGTGCCCACCTCCATGCTTGGATTGAGGGACCCATGGACACCCCCCGTGACCAATTCTGAGTGCCCCGTCGAGAAGAGGGGGGCCTGCTACGTCTCCCCGAAGTCCGATTCCAACAGCAGTTTAATCTCACTGAGACTGAGTTGATACGGCTGTCCATATCGTGCATCCTACTTGCTCGTTCGGAACCCAGCTCCATTTTGCGGCACGATTTAGCTACGAACGAGTTGTACGGAAAGGATCAGGTTCGGAAACTATTCGGTCGACACGGATGAGATCTTTACATTGTATTTCGTCGTTCGAACCTGTATACGATTCAGTCGGAAACCAGGGCTACGAATCGGATTTGGCAAAGCCGAATCCGATTCGGAGGCCATCCAAACGACATCGGAATCAGGCCCTTAGTGGGCATTTTTTCCATAATCACGTTCAACGTTTGTGGGGTGATTTTAGTTGCAGTCCTTTGTATTTGACCTGCTTGAGTGACCCTAGTAGGTTGATGTGTCAGTGTTCGCATAACGAACTGTGGAAGATTTCTGTATAATTGTATTATTTCTTTGTGGAGCGGACGTAAGTCTGCTGCTGGCAATGTATCAATTTCTGGATGCGTTATGTAAGCAGCTAGGACCAGCCACATCGCTTCGTCTCTACTGTGTGGACCGAGTCTCACTTTTTCTTTGGTATGTGGGAGGGCGCCTTTAAACCAATTCATATGCTCTTGGTCTGTTAACTGAACTTCTATGTCCTCGTATGGAGCTTATTCTTCAGGTGGGTCATCTGCAGTAAAGGTGGGAAACATGTTTGTGTATGTGCGTGCATCTGCAGGTGGGAACTTAACCCAAGAATAGAACACCACTGTCCTGAATTCCTCGCGTGTGACCCAGTCACAAAGGTAACAGTCCCACCTAATGCTGGGACTCCATATTCTGCTAATTTTAAAGAAAGTGCATTTCTGCAATTCTCTATAATGTTCAGAGCACCTTCCTGCTCTTCTTCCCCTGCATTTGCAGCGCCATCCTGGACATACATTGCGAGCGAAAGGAATTTCAAGGAAATAGAGATGAGGTCTGTGCACAATGTAGGGAACTATAATCCTTCAAGCTTGAATATTCCTACAGCCAATACATAAGGTATACCTACTCGGCTGTGGCGGATTGTCCCGCCCCAGTCCGGACGTCTCTGTGTAAATGTGAGTAAGGGTCTCTGAGAAAGCATGACTGAACTACTCAGATTTGACTGTTAAATAAGAACCCACCCAACATTGGCAGCGCCATGTCATGTAGTTCCTATAAAACTATATAGGATCTGCGCGTTTAGATAACATAAACTAAGAGATTGGTGTCCAGACTGATTCCAGACACCCCCCAAAGGATATGTTAGTCTGTAAACTAGCTAGCTCACTGTGCCACTCTAAGCCCCACAACCCTACCAAGGAGCGAATAGTTTCTGGCAACTATCGAACATGACAACCCTGATCCCTCAGGGATCGTCGAAACAGTGTACTACTTTTCCCTCAGGAACTTGTGCCCACTCATTCTCAGAGAGATATACAGAGCGTATACCAGCGTCATTCTAGTATAAAATACGTGTGCTGCAACAACCATTAGACAGAAACTGATTTATACGATTATAAGCAACAACAGAGTAAATAAAAGGTAGAATTCTACCATGGTGCTAATACAGTGAATATATGCAGGCATATAGATACATGGCAGTAATCATGAGTACTCCTAAGATGCAAATCCTAACTAAGTCTACCTAGCATGTATGTAGGTGTATATCTAATAATCCCCCTAGGAAAGAGCCAACACCATTACCTGATGGGAGAGAATGAAGGACCCCATCTTGGTCTTGAATCGGACACCCCGCCAGGGATGTCAGACCACTGCATGCTGGAGTGTCTGCATACAGGGACCTCAGTGTCTCATGTCAGCATGGAAGCTTCTCCTCTGGTTTGCCCAGTTATGATGTTGTGCTTATATACCCAAAACGTGCCCTCAGGGTGTCTACATAGAATGGTACTGTGGGCCTGTCGTTAAAGGATGACGAGAGCGGTGACTCTTGTACAGAGTTATTATACAGAAGATGGCAATCCTGCTGTGCTACTAAGAATCCTCATGCATAATAAATGAGGCTAATTTTTCTAAGAAAACCATACGACGTTTATTCGGCATTTAACTAGGTAAAAGGACAGCGCCAGAACTATTTGGTAGAATAAGGTAGTACAAAAGTAAGTAAAAGGTTGTGTATCTACCTTGGCCTCTATTGGGGTACATTGGGGCTCATAATACCATCACAAATCTTTCTTGTGGGCTGGCGACTCCACATGACCAGGGACGTAGACTTAGATGGAAGGGTATAACCCTGAATCTTTTCATCGCAAATTATTCAGTCTTTGCCCTGGTGCTTTCTCTGCATGCCTTGATGACCGGCTCCATAATGACTCGTCCTCGGTCCTTTGACATATATTTAAAATGTGAGGGACCTTCTGTAAGAAAGGGCCCCTTTTTGCATGGTAACACCCTACTTTTTGCTTGATATCAGATGCACTTTAACTGAATGTGTAGTGGGGCCCTGCCAGTCAGGTTCCCAGTGCCTGTATTATTTCCCAAAACTATACCTTTGTTTCCACGGTTGGAACACCTCTGGCCTGCATACAAGTCCCTTGTAAAAGGTACCACTGGTACCAATCGCCTTGTGACCAGAGAGGGTCTCTAAGGGCTGCAGCATGTATTATGCCTCCCTTAGATAACCCCTACCTAACACATACACACTGCCATTTCAGACTGTGTGTTTTGGTGTATATAAAACGTAAAAGTCGAGATGGCACACATCCCTGTGTGCCATGCCCTCCACCACTGCATGTGGCAAAGGTAAGACACCCCTCTAGCAGGCCTCACAGCCCTAAGGCAGGGTTCAATATACCACAGTTGAGCGCATAGCTGCATGAGCAATATGCCCCTACAGTGTCTAAGTCCATTCTCAGTCACTGTAAGTGCAGTGAAGCAATATTGAGTACATGGGCTGGGAGTTTTTCATTACGAACTCCACCATTCCATGATGACTTTACTAAACGCTAAGAAGTTTGGTATCTAACTTCTCAGCACAATAAACTCACACGGATGCCCTGAAAAACGACCAACTCTTCTAGTGTCCAGATGACTGCAAGGTCTGCGGGAATAATAGTAGTTAGGAGAGGTGTCGCCCCTTTTAGCCAGGCCCACCCCTAAGTTGTCCAGAGCTGAAGTGACCCCCTCCTTAGAAAATCCTCCATGTTGTGGATGAGAGAATTTTAGCCAATCAGGTTAGGGGATGCCCCCTCCCCAAAGTGAGGGAACATGCGAAGGGTGTAGTCACTCTTAAATTCAGTATTTAGAGGCATCCCGAACCTTGATCCTTAGATTCCTGCGACCTAAGAAGGACGAAGAAGACGGTGTGCAGCAAAGCCCGAAGATGACTACTGATTTGGCCCAGCCCTAGCAACCTGTTACCCATTTAAAGACCCTGCAAAGCGGACAACGCCTGTTGTGTAGCCAGCGACTTACAGAAACCTGAGGAAGACTGCCTGCTTTCACCAGTGCCAGTTGAGGATGTGTGTGGAGCAAATTGAGTAAGTGGGTGGAGTCAGTGGAGGAAGAGGGTAGAGCCGGGAAAAGTGGATGGGCCTCCTACAAAAATTTGAGCACCTGGACCTAATATTTTACAAATTAAGCACTGCATAGCTAGATACTTAAGTTATGTCTCACTGTTACATTAGGCCTGTCTTTCCTTCTGTGCCATACATTTCGGTGCGTAGAATTTTAGTAGATATTGTGGGGCCTTCGTGGTTTTAAAACCACAACACCCGTTATTAAAATGTATGTCATTTTCTAGTCCTGCGTTCAGCTAAATTAGTAATCCGGTTTACTTTAGAAACTATCTTGCTCTGTGGTTTTCATTTTACTTATTACAAGCACAGCACTGCCACCTCGTGGATGGCATAGTACAGAGCAGTATGTGAACTTGTTTTATGATATTTTGTGACTGTAGTGCACATTGGGGCAGTTTTTAACATGTAAAGACAAGCTCTATCGGTGTCTTGAAAGGTATGGGGAACTTCATGTATTTGTGTTTGCGGCACACAATGTTTTTAGAATTATCAGGGAAATTAAAGCACGAATTGGAGACTAGTTCGTCTCATAAAACAAACCATACAAGTGAACTCGGAAAAGTTGCAATGCATCTGGATATTAGATTTGTAAAATAATCGGAGCAATGGCCATGAACATCTCAGATTAATACATCAATATCCAAATGTAGGATAGAATTGTTAGCTTGAAACTTCGTGTTTTTACAAGTGGCATTTTTGTTTGTTTTAGTTAGGTTGGTTTTCTGCTCACATCTCCCCCCCCCCCCCCCCCCTGCACTTGAGGGAGATCAGAACAGGAGTATCTCCATTGTAGGTGCTACACACTGCACTGAAGAGGAGCACAGAACAGGGATTTCTTAATTGCAGAGTACACATTGCCATCCATTGCACTAGAGGGCAGTCAGACTGGCATGGCTCCATTGCAGGGATGTATTGGGGCCATCCCCTTCTTTAAAAGAGAGCTCATAACTGCATGTGGGGTCACCGACTGTATAACAGGGAGTTCAAAACTGGAACCGTTCCAGTGAGATGGGAAGAGGTGCCATCCTCTGCACTATAAGGAGACCATACTGGGATAGCTCCAGTACAGAGGGCTGCTATGCCATCCACTGCACGAAAGTGAGAACACTACTGGGAAGGCTCAGCTCACCAGAGGGAGATCAGACCTGGGATAGCTCTTGTTACTGTCCTAGAATGAGTTCAGAGCACCAGTAGGTCTAGTGCGTATCACTGAGAGAACTTCAGGGATAACAGAACTGGACCGGTGCAGAGCAGGGTGCTTTAGCATCATCCACTACTGTACCAGGAGTTCGGAAACTGGGATAGCTCGAGTACAGGGATAGAATGGGGTCATCCACTGCACTAGATGTGCTTGCCATTTTGAAATAAAAAAAAATCTTGCAAATATTTTTCTGTCCATTTTCCTGAATGAATTACAAAATATGCCCCTGTAAACTTTAAATCCCCTGTCATGGAGCATCATCTGTTTACATTTCTTTCGATTGGTTGCCTTCTCTGCTCCCACTGTTTGCTTTTCAAGAACTTCTTTTAAGGTAAGCACTCATTGACAGTGCATGTGTTTTTGAGCTGTCCCTTTGTGTACTTTTCTCCCATTTCACTCCATGTTGCTCTGTTGCACGCCTGTTTCTCCCCTCTCGCTCCATGTTGCCATTGCCCGTGTGCTTCTCCCCATTGCTTTACCCACCTGCATTCTCCATGTTTCATCCCCACCTTCCTTCTGTCTCGCTCAATGTTGCTTCTCCACCCCAATCCTCCATGTTGTTTCTTTCCAATCACTGTGTAACTTCCTGACCATCCCGCCCTACATGTGTTGCTTCCACACCCCCACCCTGCCCCATGTTGCTTCTGCACACCTCCCTCCATTCTCCATGGTGTTACTTCCTCTTCTCCCCCTGCTTTAAAACAAAATGCTTTTGCACATGTCATTTTCTTTATAGATCGCAATTCAACTCCGATTGGTAACTAAAAAGGACAAGCATTTGCAATGCAATAGGTCTCGCAGTTACTCGAGTTTAATCTAATGGCATTGTAAATGACAATTCCTTTTATTTATGTTTTTAAAACAAAAATAAAAGGCCTTGTTAGTTGCAATGTCAATAGCTCAAACTCGCATAAATGGAGACCTATTGCATTGCAAATGCTTGTTGTAGATGCTATGGGTGAGTAGGGGTAGAGCTGCAGGTTGAAGGGGACCTTTTAGGTGAGGCCAAGCATTAGTCTACCATAATCACACTTCAATGCAGAGCCCTCACACCTCTTTGTGCCTCTGTTGTGGGTGTTCCAGGCTGGAGTCAGCCCTGCTGTGAGAATCGTCACTTTAAACAAAGGCGGTGTCTGGAGGGCAGCCTGAAAGACAATTGAAATGTATTCTCAAGGCGCTGTTCTCCTACTCTTCCACGTTTCAGAACAGAGTATACCAAGCTATAGCAGCGTGCTTCAACAAAACACACAATAGCATAACATGCTATTCCCAAACATAGACCGCTACGAAGCTTTCCAGCTAGCAGCAAGGGACTAGACAAATGCTGGCAACATACCATTAGTATAATACACGGTTGCACGCCGTACATATAAAAACAAGAAATTTCACGACTTAAAACTTTGTAGGAAGTATCACAACAAAGCATAATATATCAGAAGTCCAATATAACAAAGCATAGACGTAGATGTTATATCTGAAAATACCATAACTAAGAATAAATAACATAACAGAATCCCTCAACATCGTGTAACATAACATTGCTTACCGGGACATAACATACTGTGGCATATAAATGGAACAGCATAGCCCACTGTACCACAACAATATACACCATGCTACAACAAAGCAACACTTATAAAATAACATGTCATAGTACAACATAACATGGCAGTGCATAGCAAACATGCTACAGCATGCCACAGCCTCCTATACTATACATAATTGATCATAACGTAGCACAAAAGCATGATATGACATAAAATGATTTTGCAAACCATAGTATAACTTAGGATTGTAGAGCATAGCTAAATATATCTTAACAGCACCGCAGAGCCTTTATTACTGTAGCGTAGCAAATCGCAGCGTAACATGACAAAGCATAGCATAGCCGAGTAGTAGTCTCCCCTTACCTGCAAGATGAGTATTGTTGTACTGAGCTCTTTGGCCAGTACTTACTTGCAGGGGATGAAGTATGCAATATGTGAAAGAGTATTGCAAAATCCCAGGCTTAAGTTCACACATTTTCACTATTTGTACTAAACCTATCTTACTGCGCAGCATATAAGCTGAATGTTCCTACTGGAATCTATTGTCAAGTTTCTCAGAATTTGCAATTTACCATACAGCGGCTTAAGAAGCCATTGTACCATAATATAAAATGAGACAAAACTGCTGTGTAAGATAGTGTGTGTTTTGTTATTTAAAAAAAATACCCCCACGACGAGGTTGAGGTGCTAATGCCCTTTTCTCAGATTTCAGAAACCTTTATATCGGAAGAAAAAAATGTCCCCACTTTTCTAAGTGGGTGTCAATATTTTATATATTTGTGCTTCCTACCTACTTGCAATTTGTTAGGCACTGGGGGACCCAGAGAGCAATGCTTTCCTGAAAAGTAGCTAAAATTCTGAATTAATCACAGTCATTTGTGTATATTGCCAAAGATTTTCTCAAATAAGCTATTTTGTTAAGTAAAATGTGTGTGAGAAATAGACAACAAGGTTTTTATCTCTCTACCTTTTTGCACTGAAGGCCTGTGTAGGAATGTGACATTTCTGGCTGGAAAAGCTTTACAGTTGAGAGATTCTTAAACATGTTACCAACCGATTCCATTTTTGCAGTGTCCACTCAAATTTGATCTACTGTTGTATTAAAAAAGACTCTTTTTATTAGATGTGATTTTCAGAAATATCATTTAGTTTAACTAAACATCTTTAACAAACTTTAGAAAACCACTTGCTAGTTGCATGTCCGTGGGATTAAAACATTATGGGGCACATGCATCAACCAAACCAATACCGATTCCTTAATAGCGAAAAATAAGGAATCGCCATTAAGGAATCGGTGTTTGGCATGCATCAACAGATTCGGCAAAATTTAGCGATTCCTTAAAAATCGCTAAATTTACCGATTTTTCTATTGCGGGGCATGCAAACTCCCATTAGCAAATTGAGAGTTCGGTAATACCGAAATAGCTAATAGCGAGTTCGGTAATACCGAGTTAGCTATTAGCGAATCGGTAATAGCGAAATCGCAAATGACCGCGTCGCTCCGGGAACGTGCAGATGACATCACCAACCAGGAAATACTGCTGCCCCACCCACATAGCCTCGACAGAGGAGCAAACAGGAGCTGTGAAGGAAGACTGCCTGTGCAGAGTGAAGCCACACCGACTCTGCAAATCGCTAGAGACATACATCATGGCGCAGGAAGTGCCATCCAGCGCTGAGTCAGCACGCAAGCGCAAGCGCAAATTCTCTGACAGGGAGCTGGAGTACCTTATAGAGGGAGTCTCCAGCAAACACGACCGCCTCTTCGGCAAGCTGTCCCTCAAGGTGCCTGAGCAGGAGAAGCGGCGCATATGGCTGCGCATCCGTGAGAGGGTGAATGCAGTTGGTGTCACGCCCCGCAGCATCGACGACCTCAAGAAAAGGTGGTACAACCTGCGGAAGCGTGCCAAGGAGAGGATTGCGGAGAGGCTCCGGGAGGCGAGCAGGACTGGAGGCGGCCCCTCTACAGCACCATCCAACACTGCCCTGGAGGACCTGGTGGAAGGGACGATTGAGCGGGAAGCCGTCGTGGGGGTGACCCAGATGGACACGTCCGGCGCAGCCACAAGTGCCCAAGGTAAGATGCATGCCTGTGCCCACACCCAGCATAGCGTAAATCCATATCCATGCCCCCAGCCCGATCTCAGTGTGTCTGCAGCTCTGGCACACACAGCTTTCCACATGACACTAGTGCATCATGGGAGTCGTAGTCTAGTCAGCCCAGTGTGCATGTACAGGCGTAAATCCAATGACCATACACCACATCAGTTGAACATGGATGGAGACTGTTTATTTAGTGGACCACAGAGGGACATGTATGTGTACAACACTATGTAGGTGTAACTATCCCACTAACCATGCACTGTTTCACACACAGATGCATCTCCTGGGGACTCGGACGACAGCGGCCAGCTGGTGATCTCCGAAACTCCCGTCGATTCCGACCAGGAGACAGCGCAGGATGCGCATGCATCACCGACACCTGCCACCCCAACAGCACCACCAGCAACGGCACCAGCACCAGCGCCACTAGCAACGGCACCAGCCAAACACGCTGCAGCCACAACAGCCACAAAAGCGCAGAGGCGCAGGTCCCAAGTTGCGCCCTTGCAGGAGATGGAAACACCCTCCACGCAATTGGCACCCAGTCAGCGCACCATCACACCACCTGATGCACCACCTGGAGGCGCAAGACGCGCACGGCGGCGCAGGGCTTGTCGAAGTTCCGTCTCCTCAGCCGACCAGGATGTCCTACCAACTTCTGCAATCGAGGAGAGGATGCTGCGTGCACAGCGCATGCAGGGACGACACGTGGCAAACATTAGCTGCAGTATCGTGCGCCTTGCTAGGGAGATGCGCGCCATGACTGCGGCAGTTACGGACATGAGCACGGCGGTTAGGGACATGACCACTGTGGTGGCAGAGGGCAATGCTCAGCTCAGGGAAGACGTCCATGAGCTCACACGTGCCATGAGGGAGGGCCATTAGTGCCAGAAGAGGAGGCACCAGCAGCAATTGGTGCGTTCCGCCACCGCTACAAAGGCAATCACACGGCACAGCAACAGCACCGCAGTGTTGGCACGCCGCTCTGTGTCCCTGCAGGTGGACCTTGGCCACTTCTGCGGGGATGTAGCAAAGTCACTAGGACTGATCACCACTGCTGTGGAACACCTTCAGAGCAGCACATGCAGTGCTGCTGCTTTGGGAGGGGATGACGCCAGTGAGGCTGCCTCCAGTGTCAGCAGCGTGTCACTGGCAGAGGCCAGCACCAGGCGCCGCAGTTCGCGTGCCTCCACGGGGACAGGTCGTGGTGAGGCATTGGATACACCTGAGCGGAGGCTTGGGGTACGTGGCAAGCGCCACTAGGAACATGCACAGACATACCGGACCATGGTGGGGCAACCATGGACCTACCCTTCCTGAGACTGCACAGGTGTGACTTTTCCGCACAGTTGTTGTTACTTGTTTCCTGTGGTGTATTATTTCCATAGCTTGTTCATTTGCACATACCACAGTGCTACTGTGCATTAAACAGTTGCACACAAAACAGACTTGTAACGTTTCATTCCCACCTGATTCAGAAATGATGTTGCATGATTTATGTCCGCCTCCTGTGGCCCTCTGCTGTGTTAGGGACGTGTGCCTGTCGGTGTTGGGCGGGTGGTTGGTCATCCCGGTGGTCGTCATCCCTGTCCACCTATATGGGTATCCCCCTTCTGTTGGCAATGTTGTGCAGCATTGCACATACAGCAATTATCCGGCAGCATGTTTCAGGTTTGTATAGCAATGCGCCGCCAGTCTTGTGTAGGATTCTGAAGCGACTCTTCAGAATCCCAAATGTCCTCTCTATGACATTCCTAGTGCTGATGTGTGCAGCGTTGTAGCGATGTTCCTGCAGGGTTGCTGGATTGATGTATGGTGTGAGTATGTATTAACGCAGGGCGTAAGCACTGTCACCTAGAAGATAGAAGCATAGACTTAGCATTGGTGATGTACATACATGTGTGGTGTTGGTGTGGGGAAGCGTATATTTACGTACCTAGCAGGAGTCCCTCTCCAAATTCTCCGTTGATTAGTCGCCTGTGCATTCCACTGTGGCGGAAGATGTAGGAGTCGTGTGTGCTCCCTGGGAATTGTGCCACTAGGTCAGTTATGATGTTATTGGCATCGCATACAACCTGCATGTTGATTGAGTGGTATGACTTGCGGTTCCGGAAAATGTACTCATTTGCTGCGGGTGGACATATGGGGATATGCGTGCAGTCGATGCATCCAATCACATGTGGGAATTGTGCCACCTGGTAGAATGCCTGCTTGGTGCGGTCCAACTGCTGTGGGGTTGTGGGGAAGCTGATGTGGGTGTGTAGCATTGTCAGCATGGCATCGAGGAATTTCTTGAAGAAGCGTGACAGTGCGCTTTGCGATACGCCTCCGGCCACCGCAATTACCCCCTGGAAACTCCCTGAGGCCAGTAGGTGCAGGCTGCATAGGACCTGAACGTGCGCAGGGATTGCATTGGTCCGGTGTGTCTGGTGCTGCAGTAATGGTTCCAGGTCTGCAATCAGGCGCATGATCATTGCACGATTGAGGCGATACTTCTCGTACACCTCGTACTCATTCTGCCCGAGCAAGGTTATGCGCAGTCTGAAAACTCGCTCCTGGACCCTTCTCCTGCGCTGTCCTTCAGCATTGATACGCACCCTCCTTGCAAGCACGTAGAGGGCAGCCATTTTGTGGGAGCCAACAGGGTCTCCTGGGCCACATTTAAGGGTTTTGTGATTGCCTCAATCATTTGCACATGTTGAAATTTTTTTTTTGCATTTTTTTTTTTTTTTTTTAACTTTACCTCGAGGTTTTGATTCCCCTTATTTAGCTCTTGCAAAATAGCGATTTTTGGGATTTTCGTTATTAGCGACTGTTGTTGCATTGGGGTGCGATTCGTTATTTGCTATTGGCACTTTCCGGGAGCTAATAGTGATTTCGGTAACTGCTAAAGCGGTATTTAGCGATTCGGTAATTTTGCATTTTGGTTATTAGCGATTCTGTATTTTGGCTGATTTATTTTAGCGATTCGTTATTTGCTCAGGTTTTGGGTTCATGCATTTGAAGTGGGTATTTTTACCTCGCTACCGGGAGCTATTAGCGAATCGGTATTTTACCGACTGGATTTTGGCTTGATGCATGAGGCTGTATTTGATTGCTAGGGTGCAAGATCTTATTCCAAAGCGCCGAAAGCATGGAAATAAAAAAGTGGCTCGAACTTCTGACAGACTTTTGCAGCAGTATATCACATGGGACAACGTTTCCAGCTTTTCGAAGCAAAGAAAAGTATGTTTTCATTTTTTGTTTCATTTCACCGCAATCGAGCTGTCCAAACCTAAGTCTGAGAATGTTCTTTTGAAATGTAACTTCTATTAAAAAGGGTTGTAGTACTCTCTGTGAGAGAAGAGGCTAATAGAGTGTGTGTGCTTTAGTACAAGGAAGGAATGAGAATCTAGATTAAAAGATTGCGCTTTTAATTGTTTTTTTTTAATGGATTCAGATTATGGCTAATATAGATTTGATTGCTAAACTTTAGGCATTTGTAAAAGATCTAACAATTTGATCAAAGAAACAAAGTGGCATCATTTCTTACTTTTGGAGTTCAGAGTTAGATCTTAGTGAAGTCGGCCTTCAGTTCTTCCATTTCTGCAAAAAAGCGTAACACATGTTCTGCCTGCTGAGTAGCCTGTTTAATTAGGTTAAATATCCAATCATATTCGGTCCTGCACCGTAGTATGAAGCGGCAGAGCAAAGGACCGCCTAAAAAGAGTTCATTGCGCTTTATCCAACCATTTGGTTAGTGGAGCAGAGGGCAATTCACAACCATAGAATAGCAAAGGCAAAGACTTGGCTTTGAGGATATCAATCAGTGACTTTACAGATGGGCTATAAAGTTAGCCACCAAGGTTGGGGGGCCGAACAACAGAATTATTGCCTTTCATCTTAGTTTTGCTTGCTGTCTGGTGAAACTTTGGGAGTTAACCCATACACCCAGATATTTGTAAAGATTAGCAAGTTTGTTTGTTGTTTACAGTCCAACTGTATTTTCCTGCTTTCCTTCTGCCAAAATAAAGCGCATTGGATTTCCCCTGATTCACTGATATACAGTTGTTATTAAAGTAAGGTTAAAGCCCTATTATAGTGTGTTGCAATCCCACGTTACTGTGGTCGAAAATGATAGTGCCATCTGCTTAGATTAGCTTCGATATTGCACTTCCTCCAGTTTTTGTTGGACATGCTGTAGGATTATGCAAGGCTTTGCCGAGGTCAGCGACATAAATATTGGTTGCTCTTGGAAAGAGAGGCATTGCCCCCCAGTTTCATACCGACCCGGTAAACAACGTTTACCCTGAAACTTTTTAACCGCAGGGAATCACAACGCGGTCGTTACAACGACCGCGTTGTGATTCCGCATACCATTACTCCGCAAGTCGGAACAACGACCTGCGGGGGGGGGGGGAGGGTGTTGGATTTAAAATCCAACACCTTCCCTAGTTTCCGCACAGACTTGAGTTGGAATAGTAAATTATACTATTCCAACATCCAGCGCCCCCCTTCCGCAAGTCGTTGTTCCGACTTGCGGAGTAATGGTATGCGAAATCACAACGCGGTCATTGTAACGACCGCGTTGTGATTCCCTGCAGGATAAAAGGCTGCCGAATAACGTCATACATTCTACAGACCCAAGTGTCCGTGTATCAGGCTCGAACCGCTTTTACCAGTGTATGGTCAATGCCTCAGGAGTTCCATTTGAGCGAAAGCCTATTGCCTTTTATAGTGTTGGACACAATTCTTATGTCCATGGAGCAGCATAAAGTTTCAATGAGGGGGCGCTGTGCATTTACTCATTAACATTAAAAGAGACATGATGTTACCAGTGGCTCCAATTTGGCCCTTAAGCCTCTATGGTGCCATGGGATGCGCTTCATCTCCTCTGCAGCTTATAAGGTCACTTAAGAGCACACTTGCATACTGCTTTCTTGTCAAGCAAAGCAATCATTGTATGGTTGGCAGCATCTGGTGTAACCCTTGGAACCAGTGGTTGGCAGGCTGTTGGGACCAGGAGCGTTGTCGGACCTGGCTTTCCTAATGCATGAAACTACAAATGTCATTGTGCGCCAGGTTATAAAAAGAAACAACACAAATACTTTATTATATTTTAAACAAACTGGTAAACCTAATGCAGCATATCCACATACACCCGGTCCCAAGTAATGATCTCAACACAGGTAATCATGAGGTATTGGTACTCCGCCTCAGTTTGTTTTATGCATTGGTCAGTCAAGTCATGGTGTGTGTCAATAGCCCTTTTCATAGTCTCTCTCGTGTATGAATATGTTTCTACAGTTTCACAAGTCCAGGCCTGCGCGTAGCTGTGACTTTGGTGAGCTCAGTTATCATGCCATAGCTAAATATAACCCTTTCTCCGTGTTAATGCAGGACATTTTCATCAACTTATCATCCATACCATGATCGTTGCAATGTAACACCACTTTATCCCTCAATCTACACACTTAATGGCCCTAACGCGCTTCGTTATTCATGGTCTTTGGGCAAAGTGAACACCCAGAGCTGCTTTCATTTATGTTGCAGGTTGCACTTGTTTACTCTGCAACCCATTCAAAGATACCTCCTTCTTCGTCTAGATGGGGAAGGTCTACACCAAATGTAAACTCCCCAGAATGGGATTGTGAAGAGGGGCCCACTAGCAGATCTAGTGGTTGCACTGGCATAGGAATCGCTGGCAAAGAGACTTCAAGCAGGATTTGATTATAGAGGCATAACGATCACTGGCATTTTACACAATGTTACACTTTACATGGATGATGTTGGTCAGCAGCGGTACATCTGGGAACATTGCCTGAGAGTAGAGAGACTTGGAACCAAATCACCCCTCGTCTTTACTGGGACATGTCCATTACATTCCCTCTGCAAGATGTCAGGGCGGGACCTGATTTGCAGCTTGGCATGAAGGTAGTGCTTTGTTTGTTTCATTATGTAATAAATAACCCCTACCGTCAACCATTCGATTAATTAGATCATAATGTAGTCAGCAGGGGGGAGGGATTAAGAAGCCTTGAAATTCTGCAATTTCTGTCACTTTCTCTATTGGGTGATTTTCTAAAAGCACAATGCGGGTTTTCACTAGACTCCTTTATTTTTTTTGTCTCTGCTCATAGATTACAAAGATTTTTATACCTTAGCACATGATTGAATTGGCTCATTAGAGACTAAAAAATTGTCAAGGACTGCCTTGTTCCCTATTAATCTTTCTTATGAGAAGCTAGGTGTAGGTGCGCCAGTTTATGAATTGTGCAGCGGGTGGCACAAGTGCAGCATGCAGTGGAATGACCTAACCTGGGATGACAATACAAACTGACCACAATTGGAATGGGAGCTAATAGTGGATGGACCATTAAACGTGTCAGAAGGCAGATCGATTGAAAATATGCTCCCATTACTATTTGATAATACAGCTAAGGTGGGTCGTACGACTGTTTCCATGACAGAAGCTAACATAATAGTTATACCCAAAGAGGGGAAGGGCTCTCTATTGCCAAAGAATTATAGGCCAATATCCCTCATAATTGTTCATTGTAAAATATACGCAAACATTTTATCCACACTTTATAAGCAATTCCCAAGTTGGCTTTCTTAAAAGTTGTATGTCTAATGATAACACTCGATTACTATGCTATGTTTTAGAATACGCCGCGGTTAAACAAGATCCAACAATAGCAATCACATTGGACACAGAAAAGGCTTCTGACAGAGTTTCGGGGCCTTTTTTAAAACAATGTATGAGTTCATTCAACTTGGGGGAATCATACATAAATATGGTTATGGCCCTTTACTTAACGCCTTCAGCTCAAATTGCAATCAATGGCTCATTCTCGGAATCTTTTACCCTGCAACAAGGCACCAGACAAGGATGCCCCCTGTACCCATCTCTTTTTCTTTTAGCTTTGGAACCTTTAATTCAAGACATTAAGATAAATACCGATATGAACAGAGTAGGGTTCAACGATACTCAAGTTAAATTAGCCACGTATGCGGGCGATATATTGATAATAACTGAAAAGCCAGAACCTTCAATAAAGGCTTTGATGATTACGATAGGAGAATATTCAGTACACTCGGGATACAAACTTAATAGGGACAAATCGGAGGTTAAACCATTGAATATTCATTGTACCCCAAAAAAATGTAGGTAACTCAGTCCTGGTGCTGCAACCGGGGTATATAAAGTATTTAGGTATCAAATTTGGTAGTAATATAATGGACACCCTTCATCACAGTGAGAAACTTACATTAGACAAGGTCACAAAACGTCTTGAGTCATGGTCACCAAAATTCATTACATGGTGGGGGAGGATAGAAACAACAAAGATGATGATGATTATTGTAGGAGAGTAGGGTCTGCTTTCTATGTTCACCCCCACTTTTTGCTTTTGCTTTACTGGTTTTCGACTTAGATGTGGCTGTGGGCCTGCTAACCAGACCCACAGCCCTGCTGTTCTCTCTCTAAATTGATACCATGTACTTTAGGTGCATAACCCATTTGGATCACCTTATTGGCCCCTGTACAGTGTACCTTAGGTACCCAGGGCATAGGTGTACCCTAGGCCTACCAGGGGCTGCAGCATGTATTATGCCACCCCTGGCCTGGCCTTCCATTATGACACAAATGGCTGGTCACTCAGCTGGGGCAAGGTCGTGTAATCACTCCTTGCTTAGGTGTAGTATTCCTATACCTAACTTACATATAGACACATGTGTACCTATCAGCCACTCCTATGGCAGGCCTTAACAATCCTGGAGGCAGAGTGCTTGGTAACATGTGAGATGGTGCTCTAGCATGAGCTGAGCCTGTCTGCAGCTTTCGGAACCATGTCCTTATAGCTGTTCTATGATATAGCCTACCATATACTCTTAAAGTGCCTTATAATCTTAAACGGTTATGGTAACTATGGTTTGGCTTTATCAAAACATGTCGTGTAAGGTGTCTAACACTTTGGAATAATACCCCCATCCCATTTCTGGGGATGAGGATATTATCCCTCCCTTTTAGAGGGAGAAGACATGTTGTAACCTACTTACCCGGTTAAAGTTAACCAGAGCCCCAGCATCACAAAATGGATGCTGCTGCCACGGACACGAGTCTGACCTCCTGCTGCTGGGAGTGATCCCGGCAAGGGAGGCTTGGACAATAGGATTCCTGCCTTGGGAGGTGCGAGCACCACCCCAGACAGGCCTTAGTGAATTGGGGCAGGGAGGGATGAAAAGAATGAGACATGCCTGGGGCACACAAGGTGTACCGTGCATAGTCCAGTTCAAACCGGTGCTGGGGCACTCCAGCCCCAGTCCTGGCGCGAAACTGGACAAAGGGAAGGGGGTGTAACCACCCCCCTCCCAGGTCCCACCCATAAGTCGTGACCTAGCAGGCAACCCAGCCCCCCAGATTAGTATGAGTGGTAGCTGGGCCCCAGGAGATTAGATTATCCTGAACCTGCAACTTGAACAGAAATTCTGGACCTTCGACATTCGACGAAAGAAGAAGACTGAAGAATCTCCCTTGTGGCCAAGGAGTGGCTACCCTGTGCAAACAGGCACCATCAAGAGACTACCCTTTGCTTTGCTGAAGTTCTACGAGGGACCGACTGCAGAGCCCGACCAGAGCCTTTACTTCCAGACTTCTCCGACCCTGATCCACATCCACAGCCGAGCTGAGATCCGTGGAGGCGACGAGAGACGTGGGACCGGCTAGCTGGGAAAAGTGGCGAGTATCTTCCAGCGCAGCTTCTGAGGCACCCTCGAAGTTGTGCACCGGGGATTGAGAAGCCCCAACCCCAAGCACCATCTGCACCGAAGATCAGCCCCCCACACTCCACGAGTCCTGCGTGGGGCCCTTCTGCATTTTCCTGCTTGCCGCGTCTGTCCGGTTGCTTGCCCGTTGGCTAGCGGCCTTTGTGACGACACACCTTGAAATCTTCACTGCTGGTTTGGCTCCTCCAGACTGGCTCCCGCTTCTTTGCAAAAGAGAAGCACCCCAGACCTTCCTGGTCTGCACCAGAAGCAAGTCCTCCGTTCTTCGTGGGTTCCGCTTGCCAAGGCTTGGTGAGTCCTAGTTCGACTTCGACGCCACCGACAGCAAGAGCCTTCGTGGGACAGCTCGCCTCCTGGTCCTGGTCGTCCTCGACGTCTCCTGGTACCCGTGGCTGCAGCGACAAGCTTCACCCTTCACCTGCAATCTTCACGACATCGCCTGGTTCCTTCCTGGTTCCACGTGGTCACTGGCTAGTGACCTTGACTCTGTCCCTTCTCCTTGCAGGTATCCTCTCTTCTTGATCCCAGCCTTGGGATCCACCGGACACTCTTCACTGACTGCCTGTCAGCAACTTTCCTTCAGGCATCCATAGAAGTCCAGGACGAAACCCGACGCAAGTTCACACCTATGCACCCGAAGTCCGTGGGCCAGGTAACTTGGGTACTTCGGTGCTCACAAGGGTAGTGACTATCCTAGGGTCTAGTTTCCGAGTCTCGACTCTCTAGCTGCTTCAGAAGTGTCCTTAAACTGTTAATTTCTAACTGCTAGTAATTCTATCGACTTTTACGCATTACGCGTGAGTGTTTCCACTCTGCACCTGAATCCCGTGGGCCTCCCACTTCCTAACTGTTGCTAGTGTAGTGTAGCCCCAGCGATTCCCTAGGCCTAGGCCTATCCTATTTCCGTGACAGTGGTCCTTATACCACTTCTTTAGTATATGGTTTGCGTGGCCCCAGGGCCTAACTGTATTACTTACCTGTGTAACTTAATGTATGCTTAAATAAGACTGTGTTGTACTTACCTCTAATCTCATAGAGTGCTGAGGGTTTGACTAGAATAAATACACTTTATTTTATATATATATATCTGTTGTGGTGTCCTTTCATTTGGTATTCAAGGGATTATATATGGTATCACAGCTGGCTTCACATGCCATTCAGAGTTTAGCCTAAGACTGCTCTTGTCCATGCTACCACTAGGATAGCTGGTCTATAAGGTTGACTTTACAACCAATCACCATAACGGTTGTTTGGACTGATATAAGGTGTACACTAGAACTAGTGACATCATACATCAGGCCAACTTCTCACAATTATGTCCATGATTAATTATCTTATTTATATGCTCCCACTTATCTTGACAGACGATTTTCATAAGAAGCTTGATATCCTCCTCACAAAATTTTTATGGAAAAGCAAGAAGGCTCCGATTGGACTCAAGAAGCTGAGACTTGACAAATCCTTAGGTGGTGTTAATTTAGCCGATTTTAGATTGTATCAATCAGCATTTTTTTCGCAAAGCAGGGTTCTTACTGGACTTCTCCTCCGACCCATTATACTCTGGTGTGGTTAGAAGTTGAAAGATCTATTCTTGACAATCTTAATCCTTTGGCCCTACTCGCTTCTAATCAACTTTATCTGATTAGCTCTAAATCTATCTTCAAAACACGAAATTGGCGCTTATTCAGATAGACTAGAAACTCGATTCAAGTATTAAGGGTTCCAAGTTGGAGTCTATTTGGCATAATTGCAACATTTCATATAAAGGGAAAAGCCTACATTTTGGTAACTGGATCAATATGGGTATATTTTTCCCATATCAGTTAGAACAGTCTTCATACCTCATTACGTTTGTGGAACTTCAAACCAAATACAAATTAGACAATATTGAATTTTACAACTTCTTAAAGTGGCTTTATCTAAGGCTAAATTACATGACTTGTCACCATCTCTGCCAATGTTTGTATCTCAAATTAATAAACTAGGTCACCAGGTATAACACATTTACAAACCCCTTCGCCCCAAAACTTCGAACATTAAAAATAAACTTGTAGCTTTTTGGGAGTTGCATTCCTCTGATCCTTTACCCGAATCTATCTGGCCTCAAGTGTGGCGCTCTGCAACTTGTAACAAAATATCCCCAGTACTGTCTCAAACTAAATATTGGTTATTACACAAGGCATTTTGGATGCCAGCACGGTTACACTGTCTACATATTCGGGATGACCCAATGTGTTGGAATTGTAAAGTGGAAACTGGAGATTTAGCCCTCCTTGTTCTACATTGCAAGGCTGTTTTGACCTTTTGGGATAATGTTTTCGATTTCCTTTCAAATATATTCAATTGTGTGTTGAAAAGGGAATTTTCTACCCTAATATCTAGTTTTATTATGTCAGATTTGTGTAATAATGCAGATAGAGCCCTATTAGATCTCTTATTCGCGTCAGCAATAAAGATTGTACTAAACAATTGGAAAGATATGCATAAAACTTCATATAAAGGGTGGTTGAACTGGATTATTCATCTCAGAGGTGCAGATAATATTGCTCTGCAAAAGTCTCATGGAAAGCTTCGACCAGAGCCTTGTGGAATTCTTTGGACATTTATTTCAAGTCTCATAAGCCTCTGTGATTACTTATTTTTTTATTTTACATTTTATAAGTTTACAAGCATATATATTTTATAAGTTGATAAATAATAGGTAATTTGTGTGTTGTGCTTGTTTACTTCTACTAGATGTACTATAGGTCTCATTTGTTTTTAGATACAAATATGAACTCGACCATCACACTCTCACGTCGGGTGGCAATATAGAGCAGGATGCTGAGGCCCTGGTAAAGTGGATCGCGCAAGGAACCCTGGCCCTCGCCCCTTTAACCCCGTACTCTATTAAAATTGCAAGATGCTCAGCCCCCTGGTTCAATGATACCCTGCGACAGTGTAGAAAGGACTGTAAACGTCAGGAAAGAGTATGGAGGAAAGATTTTTGCGTGGAAAATAAAAGGAATTATAAAGAGGCCTTAAGAGACTACCACAAAAAGATACAGGAAGCTAAGAAGAGCTTCTTTGCATCTAAAATTGAGTCCGCAGGAAATAAAGGCAGAGAAGTTTTTAGTATTGTCAAAAGCTTCTCTTCAACTAGGGCTGCGACAAGGCTTTCCCCTCCCTCGGATGACTGGATCAGAAAGTTAGCTAATTTCTTCTATACGAAGAGTATAACAATTCAATCCTCTTTTGATGGTTTGGGTGGGAAAGATGTGATGTCCTCCTTACTAACTGGCCCTCAGAATCAGGAAGATAGGGCCTCCCTCTCCATCTTTCCTCCGTCAGAGATGTCTTTGTCAATAATGAAGGGCCTCAAGTCTGGCTTTCCTGTCGACCCGTGCCCTGCCAAATTCCTGGCTTCAATGGCGGACATTTTGAATCCCAAAGTAAATAGCGTCTTGAACGTGTCTCTTCTCAGTGGTCAGGTCCGGCAAGCTGGAAGAGCGCGAAAATAATCCCCTTATTGAAAAAACCTACGGCTGATCCCATGGTCTTGGCTATTATAGACCCATCTCTCTGTTGTATTTCTTTGAAAAGACAATAGAGAAATATGTTCACTCGGTGATCAGCGATTTTGCTGAAGCCAATAATCTTCTTCAGCCGAGTCAGTCCGGTTTGAGGCAGAACCTTAGCACAGAGACGGCGTTACTGGAGGTCTCCGATTCCATCAAAGAGACCCTGGATAAAGTCGGCAAAGCTTTTCTGGTCCTCCTGGATCTCTCTGTGGCCTTCAACACCGTGCCCCACGATCACCTCCTGCAGAGGTTGTGGGAGTGTGGACTTGGTGGCACGGTGTTGAAGTAGTTCTTCTCCTGTTTGGAGGACAGAAATCAAGAGGTCTGGTCACCCCCGTTTTCAGCCAGTATGCCGCCCTTGAATGATGGCGTGCCACAGGGATCTATCTTGAGCCCTGTACTTTTGAATCTGTACATGGCTCCCTTGGCTACTCTGGCAGAAGCTCGTGAGGCTATGATTATATCCTATGCCGACGACACTTAACTGCTGTTCACTTGTAAGAAGGGGGAGGAGTTTAACGGGGAGAAGATTAATAAATCTTTGAGAGAAACTTTTGCCTGGTTCAGACACAACCATCTTAAATGCAACCCGGAAAAGTCTGAAATTATCTTTTTTGGTACCCCCCCACTGGACACCTGGAAATAATGGTGGCCCGCGGATATGTCTCCCCCCCAAGTCAGCAGTTAAGATGGTAAAAAACCTGGGAGCGATAATGGACAACGCCTTATCTATGACACCATAAGTACAGTCGGTAGTCCCCCCCCACACCCCCCCCCCCCCCCCCCCCCCCCCCCGGCCTCTGCATCTTTCTGTCTCAGTACCGGGATACTCTGCTGAGTAGCTGTGCGCTCTACAAGTCCAGTTTTTTAACATAACATAACAATGTTAGCTATTTTTTTTATGTTTTTCTCTTTTTATTAGGTATCTTTTTCTCTTCTCTTCCTTTTTTCTCTCTTCTTTTATTTCTTCTTCTTTCCTTTTGTATTTTCTTTTCTGTTTTTCTGTTTCACATCATTGCGTATATTTGGGTTGTAATAATATTATTTGTGGTATATTGGTAAGTTAACGCTTTGTGTAATTGTAATATTGAACCAAGTGTGCAGTGTATATATTTACCAGACATATTTTATTTTGTTTTATTATGAAAAACCTAATAAAGTATTTAAAATGAAAATATGCTCCCACTTAAAATGCAACATACATTTGAAGCAGAGAGTTTTCACATTTGCCTCGCACCTTCCAATGAGGATGCAGAGTTTCATCACTTGATGGGGTCTGATTATATAGACGGTGGGTGGGGTCGACAGGCTGGGAATGTTCACAAATAAACCTAGTTTAAGTCACCCATGAATAGGTTTACTGGGACTGATACCATACATGCAACATGAATGTAACACTAAATTCCTTCCTCTGACTTGTTTTGTATGATCAGCTTAATGAAACACTTCAGCCCCAACACTCTGCATTGGCATGCTGACATAGCTAACTGGTAATATGAAGTCAAGCTATTACATAGAGGGTGATGTTGGACCACCATATTACATTGCAGTATTTTCTAGGGTGCACATGTGGAGGTTGAGAAAGTGAGGCATGGAGATGACCAGGTAGTTGCATAAAATATATATGTGAACAAGAATAACCAGGGACCCCAAGGATTATATGTAACAATAGTGAACGTTGCACATACTTACAATATTGTTACGTTGTTTTCCACTTTTCTAAGTAAGAGTAAACACCTTTTAGAGATGTGATGCCATTGCACAGAATTTATAATTTAGCTATATGTTGAGTTTGTTAATGCATGTCAAAAGACAAAAGGCATTGACCGTGTATTAGTGTTAGCTTTGCCCATAGTAATTAAAGCTTGGATCAGTTAATCAAGTGTATCTGTGCAATAGCGCCTCACTCTTCATTTTATTTTTTTACCTTCAAAAACTATGTATTTTTTTGCAGAAACGTGATTCTGAATATTTCCGAAGAATGAAAGAGGCACAGGAAAAAGCTATTGAAGAGGAGAATTCCATGGGAAGTAAACGTAATGTAGAGAAAATGAATTATCAACGAGAGCTAGAGATGCAGCTTGAGGAGAAGGAACGAATGCGACAAGAAGCTTATCAGGTGTTCCTGAAAGAGAAGCTGCTCATTGATGAAATTGTGAGGAAGATCTACGAAGAAGACCAAACGTAAGTTCTATTCAGATCTGCTGGCCTATAAAGTCTTATATGTTGTCTCTAGGTAGTGAATACAGGGCAGAAGAAATTGTAAACATATACCACAAAGCACACAATACATGGTTATCATATTAGTTACTCATAGAAATGGTACTATCCGGAACCATCCAAATGAAAAGGTTATACAATTATAATCCTGTCCCTGCATCTTAGGAATCTCCATTGAAGTCCAAAACGTTTCATTAATTCCCTGCATGCATGGACCCCAGAATGCATTTGTATATAGATCATTTCATGGAGACAGCATCAAATATAGTCTTTATCCATGTTTCTTTTATATAAATCTGTTGAATAAAAGCCTAAAAAGCCCTCATTTTTCATGAATGTTCAGCAGAGCTCTCCAAAATGTATTCATAGAACTATATTTCAGCATCTTTCAATAGGAAACATATCACAATGAAGTTATAAGTAGACAACATCAATATAAAAAAGTAGCCGGAAATCTTACATTTAACAGAGATAGAAAAAAGGCAGCAAAGAATCTGGGAGGCACCTCTGCCTAAAATACCTTGTACTGGCAATTGCTCAGTTCTTTTTTCAAGTTAGAGTAGAGGGAATATAAGTTTATCTCTATGCATATAGGGCAGTGATTGATAGTACAGCCGCTGGAGATGCAGATGGGTAATTTATGACATCAGAGAACAAGGACTACAGGTATGTACCCTTTTCTTCTTAATCATAGGATCTTCATTGATAGTCTTAAACGTCTGAATGGAATAGAAGGCTCAATTAATGAAATCACGCCTGCTGAATGATATAATCAACACATTAGTATAGTTATGAATATATGTGTGTGTGTGTGTGTGTGTGTGTGTATGTGTGTATATTATCTACTGGCGGTCGCCAGTAGATAGTTATACTTAGGACCTATTTTCCATAGGAAATCCGCAACATTCTATTCCCAATAAGTCTGGCGCCGGTTGACGAATCCTCGTGAAATTTTCCAAACTTTTGGCCAGCTCTGCTCCGCTCCTACCCTGAAAGTTTCGTGGTGATTCGTCAAGCGGGGGCCGAGAAAAAAGGGGGGTCCCAAAACGTGTTTTCCCCATGCAATTTCCCATAGGACCTGTTGTCGTAGCTACAGCCCGAACCGCTGAACGGATTGACACCAAATTTGGCAAAGAGGTAGTCCTCAGTTCAGACTCGTGCCTTTTGCATAAATGGTGTGAATCCGTTCAGTAGTTCCTGAGAAAATTAGAGTTAAAAGTACATGAATATCTATGGCCGAGGAGGATCCGCGGACCCTACCCGCACTGTAAGCGCATCCTCCCCGAACCGAGCGCGCACCCTCCTGATCGCGCGCTGAATGCTAATTGGCTGTCGAGTGTCTGTCTACATTCGAAACCAGGAAATGTTGGCAGCCATTTTCTGCCTCGGTAGAAGCGAGGCTGAAGAAGCAAGGGGAATAAGTGTGTAAAACATGTAAAGGGGGCAGAGTAGAAATACTCTGACCCTCTAGAGGTTCTTAGGGGGTCCCAGAAAGACCCCCTGGGGCACCCTTTTAAAAAAAAAAAAAGGCGAAATGCGCGCACTGTGCGCGCATCCTATCGCGTTGGGTGCGCGGATCCACTGAATTCATTGGTTGTATGACTACTTTGTACACTGAAAGGTAGGGTGTATATTTGTGTTTTTTAAAGGTATGATTCTTATTGGTTAACAAAAACAGATTGTAAGGAACATTATATATGATTAGCTGATATGTTGAAAAGTGAAGCACACTTCCTCACTTGTTTAGCAACATTGTGTGCTGAACTTCTGACCTGTGTGCTCAGTGCAGTGTTCCATGACCTGTTTCTATGGTAACAGGCAGAAGGCAGATTGGGGGAAGGGTTGGAATGTATTTCAGTTGGAAAGGGTTGAAATGTTTAACCAATAGAAATGTGTGTTTGCTTTTGAGTTTATGTGTGAAGGATTGTGATTTGATGTTTACATGTATATGTGTGGAAAATGAAAGGGAAACTTTCCATTCTTTGTTTTTGCTGAGAGGTGCACAGTGCAGAGATTCTGTAAAAGAAACTTGAAAGATGAGTTATTTAATTGTGAGGGGATGTATGTACAATATCAAATAGGAGGAGGGACTAGGAGCAGTTAGAAAAAGGTCCTGAACCAATGCTCCTAAAAGTCATACATTGTTCCAATGGATGGTTACAGTTCCTATAATGTAAGAGAGAAGTAACAGCCAGCAGGTAAGCTGTAGATAGAAGAGAATGTCTCCAAGGGTAGGGTGAGTGTGCAGAGTGAGGAGAGAGTACTCCTGTGGTGGTACTGTGTGCCCTCACACACCCTCGCGGATGTATAGCATCATCATTGGACACGGTTGCTCCTCGTGGGGGTGGCGCTGCAGTCCCTCACGGGCCCTTGGTTAGGGGCTCTCTGGTGGAGTTCTTTTAAGGAGTTGCCGCATTTGTGAGTGAGGGTGTGTGAGTAGATATGTGCTAGTGAGTGAAGGATTAAAAATGAAACAGGGACCTAAAGTATTTTAATCAGGAGGTCCCTGGTCCAAGCTAAAAATTCTCGGGGATGGAGATGCACAGTAGTGCTGTTTAGGGAGGGGAATCAAGACCAAATAAAAGTCCCACTTCTCTCAACCCGTGTGGTGTATTAACAAAGAGTGATTTAAAGGAAGGTCAACATGTTTCGCGCTATAGGATGGTCCTTAATGGATCCCGGGATGTATGTAGACTATTTTGATTTTAATCAGACTAATGTATTCCTCCTGCTAAAGTGTAGGGAGTACTTTATTTTCTCTACAATCTTATTGACAGTGTGTGTGCATGTAGAAACCATTCTGTGATAAGCATTTGTGTTTTTCATGTGTTTGCAGACAGATAACTGTGCTGTTTTTATATTTTGGTAGAATTAGAAACCAGTCATTGTTTATGAATTTGTGAAATGAGTTATGTTATGTTTGTATACTAAAATGTAGTACTTCTTCTAGATGAAGAAATGTGTTTTGGTATAGTGCAGGGGATAGTGTTGTTTGTCTAGAATCACAGAGTGAGTATGTGTGCATTTGGGAACCACTGTGAGAGAAGCATTTGGTAACATTGTGTATTTGCTGACAGATAACTGTTTTAACCTGTCATGTTCTCAAGTTTTAGTAGCATTAGAAGACAGTTTTAGCTTATGCTTTGATTAAATGAGTCCGGCTTTGACACAAAAGTGCAGTCCTGAAATATGTAGTTTGTGTGCAGTTCCCTTACCACTTCCACAGTAGTGAATGAGTTTTGGTAAACTTCTAGGGATAGTGGTTGTTGTCTAGAATCACACAGTGAGTCTGTGTGCATTTGGGAACCACTGTGAGAGAAGCATTTGGTAACATTGTGTATTTTTTAGCAGATAACTCTTTTAGAACCTGTCATGTTGTCAAGTTTTAGTAGCATTAGAAGCTAGTCTTTGCTTATGCATTGATAGAATGAGTTAGGGTTTGACACTAAGGTGCAGTACCATGTACTATTCTCTTCACTGTGGCACAACTGAAAATTTAAAAGTTTTACCCAAGCACTGTCCTAGAAGTAGTCTGATGATTTAGTCAGTTTCTAAGTACCAAATAGACTGCTTCAAATGTCTATGCAGTACGCATGTAGTGTTCTAACATACTATACACTTGTCTTTTACACCTTCAATTCCCTAGTCAGTATCCATACACTTCCAAGAAACACCCTGTCACTCTTTTTGCAGTCCTCTAGTGACCCATTCAACACCATGTACTAATCCATTCACTGTGCCAAAACCCAAACACTTATAAATTCACCAAGACACTCTCTTTCCAGTACTCTAATGATTCAGTCACTGCCTAAGTATTCATGCACTGAGCCAGGCCTTAGCACATGGACTTCTTCAAACCCCTATCCACTATGCACGCAGTCCTCTAACCACCTACAAACTTGTCTTTCACACCTTCAATTCCCCAGTCAGTATCCATACACTTCCAGCAAACACCCTGTCACTCCCCTTGCACTCTTCTAGTGACCTATTAAGCATCATATTCTAATCCATTCACTGCGCCAAAACCCAAACCCTAATAAATTCACCCAGGCACTCTCCTTACAGTACTCTAATCATTCAGTCAGTACCCAAGTACTCATCCAGTGACCCAGGCCTTAGCTTATGGACTGCTTCAAACCCCTATCCACTATGCATGCAGTCCTCTAACCACCTACACAATTGTCTTTCGTACCTTCAATTCCCTAGTCAGTATCCATACACTTCCAGGAAACACCCTATCCCTCCCTTTGCAGTCCTCTAGTGACCCATTCAGCACCATGTACTAATCCATTCACTGTGCTAAAACCCAAACACTTATAAATTCACCAAGATACTATCTTTGCAGTACTCTAATCATTCAGTCAGTGCCTAAGTATTCATACACTGAGCCAGGCCTTAGCACATGGACTGCTTCAAACCCCTATCCACTATGTATGCAGTCTTCTAACCACTTAGACACTTGTCTTTCACACTTTCAATTTCCTAGTCAGTATCCATACAGTCCAGCAAACATCTTGTCACTGCCTTTGCACTCCTCTAGTGACCCATTCAGTACCAAGTACTAATCCATTCCCTGTGCGAAAAGCCTAGCACTTATAAATTCACCTAGGCACTCTCCTTGCTGTACTCTAATCATTCAGTCAGTACCCAAGTAGTCATGCAGTGAGCCAGGCCTTAGCACATGTACTGCTTTAAATGCCTATGCAGTATGGATGCAGTCCTCTAATCACCTACACAGTTGTGTTTCACACCTTCAATTCCCTAGTTAGTATTCATACACTTCTAGCAAACACCCTGGCACTCACCCAGTGTGTCTCCTTATAGTACTGTAATCATTTAGTCAGTTAGCATGTAGTGTTTTAGTGAGGTAGGCTTTAGGGCATGAACTGCTTCAAAGTAGCATGCACTCTGCATGTAGTGTTTTAACCATCGTCACACTAGTGGTTCAGGGCTATAGTTTCTTAGTCAGTATTTATATAAAATGTGTTTGTACAGTAATGGAATAGTATAAATTTGAAAGTTATTAATATACATTTATTTGTGATTATTTTTTACAGATACAGAACAGGAGTGTTTCTCATCTGTTTGCAATCTTGTCGTGCAAGATTGTTTAGATGAAGGGTCCTTAGGTGTTTCATCATACTTGCTGTGCCGCACGAGTATTTATTGTTAGGATCCCCTCGTAACAGAACTCTTTTGAAAATGTTCCGTGTGAGAAAAGTGGCATTGGTCTTTGTTTGCCCCTCGAGAAAAGTAGAAAATGTCCACATCACTGAAGTAAAACGTTGTGGGCGTGGTGCATCCTCCAGAAATTCATCTTTAGATTCGGTGAATATTTTAAAGCGACATCATTTACAGTTTTTGTAAGTTAAAGTAAAAAAAATGTGTTAGCTGTGTGCATTTTATATATCTGTGATTTGTATCTTGTTTTTTTTTTTTTTTTAGAATGGCATGTTGTTGTTTTTTTAACAATCTTTGAGATTGTGTGTTTTTTTGCCCGCTGTTAAGTGATGAGTACGATTGAAATCACTATTTTTAGTGAAATTTAATATATTCTGAGAACAGCAAAAAAGGCAAAAAAATTACTTTGTGGAAATTATGCTGTGTTGTAAAAAATGTATTATTACATGTTCTAAATTTTTTGTTCCATTTCTTTCACAGATCCAAATTTTAAAATAAGCAATTTATATGAATTTATATTGGAATGAAAAACAGAAAAAAATGTATAGCATTTTTTATTCCTATTACTGTGAAGGTAAGTTTAACTAAGTCTCAATATGCAGAATGAAGAGGTCTGCAAGAAGCTACAAAGTTGAAACACGTTTCTAAAAACACTCTGTTTATGTAGTTTTGAAATCTGACCATAATCCGATATCATGTGACCTGCAAAAAAAAGAGATTTGAGGGGTTCATAATATTTCCCATTTTAGCTATTGAAGGACCGCAATTATTTCAATCATTCTTCTTTGAACATCTTTGCAGACAAAACTTTGTGCTTACCTTCTATCATTCGCAAGGAAATTTAAAAACGGAAATATGTCACTTTTTGTAACATAGTTATAGTGCAAGATACTCTTACATATTTACAAAGAGAGGAAAAGGCACTCTGTGCACTTTTTATACTCCATGTAAATACAACCTCATCATGCACACCACTTTGTGTTGAAAGGGTGTTCTATAAGTTGTTGTTGTTGTTGTTGTGCATGATTGCACTTAATACCTATAGAACAAGACACATGTCTAGATTTATCAGAAATGATAAATCTCGATATGTGTATGAATGCTGCACCATTCTAAAATTGGTGTAGGAAAGCACAACAAGGAGAATTGTTTTAATTTCTCCACATTTTTATATCTTCAATGCATGCTGAAATGTTCAGCATACATTGAAGGAAAAAAATGCATTTTTGTGCAGGAAGGTGTGTCTTCCTGTAGAAAAACAAACCGCACATGACCCAGATATCCTTGCACTATGGTGCAAGGGTGCCTGTGTCACCACATGGCTGCAGTTTAAGCAGCCGTGCAGAGAGAAGCATAGATTTGCAACATGTTTATGTACATATGTTGCATCCCTGTGCTTCGGAAGTACTACAGCACACTGCAATTAAAGAGGTTACTGTGTGATGCTGCAGCACTTCCTCATAGTTCTGCACCTATACATTCACCATAAACTACTAATGCATTCATTCAGTCAATTACGTACTACACATACATTCATCTAAACTTTCACACACTAACAAAGAAATTTAGCTCTTTTTTTAAACCAGGAAAGTTATTTCTTAGAAGAACTTTTTTTCTTCTTTTTTGTACTTTTTGGAACAATTTTGTTGTTTTTTTGTTTTTTTCAAAAGGAAAAAAAGACAACGGGAGGAACAAAACAGTCAACGTCTGCAAAAAAATAAATAAACACAAGTTTAGCACTTGTGGTTTTGTTGCGCTCGGCCGATTAGTTAAATTGACTACTCGCCGTAACATAGTAGTTTGTTGCATTTAATGCAACTAACTTTTAGTTTTCCAAATTCTGGACGTATGTCCGGGTGAGTGCTTGATAGTGATGCTGCAGAAGTGCTTGCCACTGCTGGCTGAGGCTGCTGTCGGAGTCTTCTGCATTCCTGCTTGGCCATGTTCACGGGATGCAGAGTCTTCAGGTGTTTTAACATACTTGCAGTCCCACAAAAGTATTTTTTTGATATATCTCCTCTGGAAAGCACTCTTTGACATATTTTACACTTTAGTTGAATTAGTTTTATTTTGTCCTTCTGGGAAGGAAAAAAATGTCCACACCACAGAGGTGTATCTTTCTGTGCGTGGAGGTTCCACAACAAATTCCTCATCGGACGAATGGTCTGATTCTGATGGTGGCTGCTGTGCAGAAGCCATTGTCTTCAGAAAAATTGCAGCTGTGGAAATCTTCCCCAAAAAGTTTCTTCTAGTTCTAAGGTGTGAGATTTTCCTCCAAAGAAGCTCTAAGAATGATTGAAATGGGTGGGGTCTTTCAATAGTTAGAATAGGAAGTGTAATGAACCAATCAAATCTCTTTTTTTGCAGGTCACATGGGATCCGCGCACCCTGCGCTTACGCAGCACGCACCCAGCGCGCATACGCGAAATTGAATAAAAAAAAAAAATAGGATTAGATGTAAAAATATATGAGTTTTAAGACTAGTTTAGAGTTTGTCTTCAATTAATATTCACAGGAAATAGATATATATATGTTTTTTTAAATGTTAAATATTTCGCGGGATCCGCGCACCTACCGCGTCATAGACGCAGATGACGCATCGTGGAAGCGTGTAAACGTTGTGTTACGTACATCGTATCTTTTTACCTTCTCTTTTTAACCTCCTTAATTCATTCTCATATCTTATCAGCTTCCAGCAACCTGCAATTTTTCCACCTCAATTTGACTGTCATTATCACTCATTATCGCCTCACCCTTCTACTGAAGCAATGATGTATCGCCTTGCCACATAAGTATCATTATGAGCACATGGTACAACTAGTGAATTTTGGTTCTTTGTTGTCTTTAAATAAGTCATGTCCACTAAGTCCTTATTGTTTTAAATACCTTCTCTCTCTCCCTCCTTCTCTCTTTAAGGTTATTCAGGTTTATCGTACAGGCATTATTGTTCCTTGTCCTGATGATGATCCTTGCATTCGTTTAGTAGGATCGAAACGCCGTCGACACTCACAAATACCCGAAATGTTAAAAACATGATTTTGACACATAAGGGTGTTGTTTAAAATGTTTGTTTTCTCAAGTATTGATGATTCCTATAAGCAAACTATGTATTTATGCCTGAACCTCTTTGTCTCTATGACCTAATGTATGTACTGGACGCAGGCTTGTGTCCCACTTTATCAACCTTCTTAAATTTTGGTTATTTTTGTACATTAGTAAAATTCATGACCTCTGTCCGGCTGGATAAGTCTCTCTCTTGATAAGTACTGATTGGGTCCTTATTTATCATTAACCCTATTCCTCTTATGACTAGGGACAATTGTTGTTTACAATCACGTACATCGAACGTGTCGCGTATAAGCTGGGAGTCGCGTACCGGTCGCATTGCTATCGCGCACTGAACACGTACCCAACGCATACCATGCGCGGATGCTATCGCGTAGGGATCGGGAACGGTGCGCTTAGGGTGCGTGGATCCAAAAACATTGAAAATTATATATAAAATAAAGTTTTGCACATATAGTTTAAAAAATATTTTGAAAATATAAAAAAATGTTTGAAAAACCCATTAAGTTCAAATAATATTTTTAATTTTTAAAAGAATTAATTGAAAAAATAAGTTTAAAAAATGGTGATTAAAAAGTATTTTAAAAAAAATTTAAATAATGAAATTGACACACTGAATTTGAAAAATATACAAATCCAATCAAAATCATTAAACATGATATCTTCAGAGATAAGTTAAGATAGGAATTAGCATTTAAAAAACCTTTGAAATTCACTGAAAAAACCAAAGGTTTCAGGGGCGTTATAGTCAGGAATTGGCATTTAAAAAAACCTTAGAAATTCACTGAAAAAACATAGTTTTCAGGGGTGTTATAGTTAGCTGGACATTTCCCTTGTACAAAACCCTAGAAATTCCCCTGTTATAGTTAGTTCAGCTAACTATAACTCGCGCCCCCGCAATGCACTGCTGATGTCACATATTGCATCACTCATGACATGGTCAGTGACATCACTGATGACATCACTCATGGCCTCTCAAATGACATCACTGATGACATCACTGATGACGTCATCCAGTGACTGTGTGTTTCTGTAAAGTTTAAATATGTTTTGTATATTTATAGTGAAAGGCCTGTTGAAGAATGAGTGGGTGTACAAGTGTGCGAATGGATGATTTTGTATGTGTGTAACTGACTCTATAAGTGAGTCATTAAATGTATCTTACTGCAGACTAGTGACTAAACTGTGTGAATGTCTGTATCAGTCTGTCTGTTTGTGTATAAGTGGCTGCATGGTTTTGTGACTAGCTATATGAGTGTCTATATGGGTTATTGATTGGTTGTCTGAGTATCTGTATAGGTGCCTGAGTGTTTGTGTGCGTAGGCTGTGTGTGACGCTGTGCATAGATGTGTGAGTGGGTGATTCTATGGGTGCATGGTTTTAAGAGTGCATCTGTGATGAACTGTATGGTTGAGTGAGTGTATGTATGGGTGTGTTAGGGATTGAATGTATATCTCAGTGGTACATTTGTGACTAACTACATATGTGAAAGGCAGTATATATGCGTGTAAGAGTATATACGTGGGTATATGTGAGAGTGTGTGATTGTGAGAGTGGCTGTATGGATGAGTGTGTGCTTGTATCAGTGATTCTAAAAGAGCGTAAGAATGTGGTACTATTTTTATGAGTAAGTGAACTTGAGTGTGTTTAACTATATAGGTGAGTAAATTGGACTGTGTTTAATTATTTGCATGACTGACTAGGTGTGAGAGTACCTCTATGGATGATTGGTGGTGTGTGAGTGTCTATATAGGTGTATAAATGCATATGATAGTCTTGTACAGAGTGACTGTAAGTATCAGTGACTGTACAGGTGAATGAGTGGGGGTGTATGTAGACCTAAGAGTTAATAAGTGGGTATGTAGCTATTGGTATTGGAGTATCTATGGTTTTGAGAATGGACGTCTGAAATTTTGAGTTGGCGTATCAACGATTAAATTAGGGTGTGTGAAGATGCAGTAATTTATCACATGGATGACGTCATCAGTGATGTCATCAGTGATTTCATTTGAGATGTCATCAGTGAGGTCACTGACCATGTCATGAGTGATGTAATATGTGACGTCATCAGCAGTGCATTGCGGGGGCGCGAGTTATAGTTAGCTGAACTAACTATAACAGGGGAATTTCTATGGTTTGTACGATGGAAATGTCCAGCTAACTATAACATCCCTGAAACCTATGGTTTTTTCAGTGAATATATATATATATATATATATATATATATATATATATATATATATATATATATATGTAGGCTCAAGGTTACCCATGCGGGTGAGACGCACTCGAGAGACAGGTTTTTTCGCTACACGCTTTATTTCAGGTATGGAAACTTCCTCCAGCCTCTGAAGAAGTGAATACGAAACGCGTCAGGCTAGAAGCGGCTGTCATATTGATCGGAGAGAATGCTGTTTCCATACCTGAAATAAAGCGTGTAGCGAAAAAAGCTGTCTCTCGAGTGCGTCTCACCCGGATGGGTAACCTTAAGCCTACATATGTGTGTAGCCACCCTGCTACAGAGACTGCACCACCCCTGGTGGGGGCCACGAGGTTAGGAAATCGCCGAGCCTTAATGTGGGGACACAGCCAAGGATTGAGGACACTGCACTCTCGCCGAGGCTCATTCAGAGCTGTGTGAACTTTCAGACAGTAATCGTGCAATCCATTTGAGAAGTGATATCGTTTTGGCACTACATCGCCCAGAATGCCCTGTCTCATTCGAGCAGCCAATTAAGGGCGGGCAATCAAATTAAATTGGGAGAGCGTGTCAAGCACAAACCAGCTTCCGCCAGCCTCTGAAGAAGTGAATACGAAACGCGTCAGGCTAGAAGCGGCTGTCATATTGATCGGAGAGAATGCTGTTTCCATACCTGAAATAAAGCGTGTAGCGAAAAAAGCTGTCTCTCGAGTGCGTCTCACCCGGATGGGTAACCTTGAGCCTACATATGTGTGTAGCCACCCTGCTACAGAGACTGCACCACCCCTGGTGGGGGCCACGAGGTTAGGAAATCGCCGAGCCTTAATGTGGGGACACAGCCAAGGATTGAGGACACTGCACTCTCGCCGAGGCTCATTCAGAGCTGTGTGAACTTTCAGACAGTAATCGTGCAATCCATTTGAGGAGTGATATCGTTTTGGCACTACATCGCCCAGAATGCCCTGTCTCATTCGAGCAGCCAATTAAGGGCGGGCAATCAAATTAAATTGGGAGAGCGTGTCAAGCACAAACCAGCTTCCGCCAGCCTCTGAAGAAGTGAAAACGAAACGCGTCAGGCTAGAAGCGGCTGTCATATTGATCGGAGAGAATGCTGTTTCCATACCTGAAATAAAGCGTGTAGCGAAAAAAGCTGTCTCTCGAGTGCGTCTCACCCGGATGGGTAACCTTGAGCCTATATACGTTGGTGGGCTGCTCCATGCCCACTGTGTAACTAGACCGCCCTGAAGGGTCGGGGGCTTCTTTGAATTGGAGAAATGTGCTGTGATGTTGATCGGGACCACTGCAGTCACGTAACCCATCCAGGGAATGCTACGAATGCGAAAAGCGTGACTGTTTGGAAGGGAGTTGGAGGGGTTGACATCCCGCTCTGACCATCCAGAGGAAGAAACAATTTGATGCGGTGTGCGTTGAAAATGAGCACTGGCAAATAAATTAACACATGACAACAAGGACAATATTTCCACTACAAACAATGCAGGTACGATGAAAAAATAGCTGAACTTTGCAAAAGAGAATTTATTAAAATTCCTTGTGGAACTTAACTTACCTGTACACTGCATTGTGGGATTTGTATTTCCATCTGCAGGTCATGTGACATCACGTATTTTAACCAGCACGAAGCACTTTGCCTTTGATTAACTTTCCCACCTGTGACCAAGGCGAGAGCTGAAACGCGTAAGGAAAGGGGAAGGAGTGCTGTTGTCACTGCAAATAAATCGTTTCATCACTGGAAAGGGCCTCGAGGTGTTTTTTCGTTGTGCTGACGTTGGTGGGCTGCTCCATGCCCACTGTGTAACGAGACCGCCCTGAAGGGTCGGGGGCTTCTTTGAATTGGAGAAATGTGCTGTGATATATATATATATATATATATATATATATATATATATATATATATAATTTGTTTTCCTCCTTCCTGGCCCTATCTCTGACACACTCGGGCGCTTTGAGGCAGTGCAGTTGGTGGTATGGCAAAGCCTAGCCGTTGTGAATTTTCGTACTATTTTCCTGACGGAATTCCACACGCACTCATGGATATCAATTAATCCAGTTCTTTTCTTGCTCAGTTTACAAATTTATTGTGGCAAGCCAGCTCTAAAAACACGTTTTTTTCCCCGTGAACAAGGTCTTTGACGAGACTGAAACGCGTTGGGTTAAGCGCTGGCTTGCCACAATAAATTTGTAAACTAAGCAAGAAAACAACTGGATTAATTAAAATCCGTGAGTGCGTGTGGCATTCCGTCAGGAAAATAGTAAAAAAGAAAATATATATATATATATGTATATATATATATTATCTACTGGCGGTCGCCAGTAGATAGTTATAGTTAGGACCGTGTTTCCATAGGAAATCCGCAACATTCTATTTGGAATAACTTTGGCGCCGGTCGACGAATCCTCGCGAAAGTTTCAAAACTAATGGGGCGCTACGCTCCGCTCCTACCCTGAAAGTCTCGGGGGGATTCGTTAAGTGGGGGCTGAGAAAAAAGAGGGGTCCCAAAACGCGTTTTCCCCATGCATTTTCCCATAGGACCTTTAGTCCGAGCTACAGCCCGAACGGCTGAACAGAATTACTTGAAATTTGGCAGAGAGGTAGTCCTCAGGTCAAGGATGTGCCTTTTGTAGGTCTGGTGTAAATCTGTTCAGTAGGTCCTGAGAAAATAGCATTTAAATCAATATATATATCTGTAAGCGCGCTCTGTGCGCTTACCGTAAGCTTACCGTACGCGTACGGAGCCGTGCGCGAGCTCAATTCTGATTGGTGGTTACATGACTGTAAACATTCGAATCGGTCGAAATCAGGAAGTGTCGGCCGCCATTTTCTGTCTCTCGCACTGAGAAACAAAGGTGGGGAACGTGAAAAGGGGGCAACGAAGAGAGTTGCAGACCCCCTAGTGTTTGTCAGGGGGTCCAAGAAGGACCCAAAAGTACGAAAAATACATTTAATAATTTTAAAAAAAAATCGCGGAGTGCGCGTACAGTAAGCTTACCGTACGCGCACGGCAAAAAAAAAAAAATTAACAATCACATTTATTAAATAAATTAAAGGACCCACAATGGAGAAAAAAACAAATGTTAATGTCTAAAAAAAGGCGAGGCGCGCACGGCATGGACTGCGCTACGTGGGCGCTCAGTGCGCGAAGCGCACCGAGTGCCCACAGCGCGCACGGTGCGCGATGCACACCGTGCGCGCAGGGTGTGCGCACAGTGAAAAACCAGAAAAATAAATGAAAAATAAATACATAACTTAGCATTTAAAAAACCGTACAAATTCACTGAAAAAACCATAGGTTTCACACACGTTATAGTTAGGAATTATCATTTTAAAAAACCTTGCAAATTCACTTAAAAAACCATAGGTTTCACACATGTTATAGTTAGCTGTACATTTCACTCATAAAAAACCAATGAAATTCCACATTATAGTTAGATCAGGTAACTATAACTTGCGCGACCGCAATCCACAATGTGTAATTTCAGATGTCATCATTGATGTCATGAGTGATGTCACTGACCATGTCATGAGTAATGTAATATGTGACGTCATCAGCAGTTTATTGTGGGCGTGCAAGTTATAGTTACCTGATCTAACTATAACGTGGAATTTCATTGGTTTTTTATGAGTGAAATGTACAGCTAACTATAACATGTGTGAAACCTATGGTTTTTTAAGTGACTTTGCAAGGTTTTTTAAATGATAATTCCTAACTATAACGTGTGTGAAACCTATGGTTTTTTCAGTGAATATATATATATATATATATATATATATATATATATATATATATATATATATATATATATATATATATATATATATATATATGAATATATATATATTCAGTGAATATATATATATATATATATATATATATATATATATATATTCATAGAAGGGTTTGCCTTTTGTGGGATGCACTCGAGATGGATGGATATAGCACAAAGGAGATGTGGCCCCCAACCTCCAGACAGTTCTTGCGACGCGTTTCGGGCCTTGCGCCCTTCTTCTCTGGCAACTGTCACACAACAAACAAGCGCCACTGCCAGGTGATTCCTTTAAATAATTTATTAAATCACGCCCTTGTGGGCCGGCTGAAATGCCGTCTCAAAGCATCCTGGGCCTGGTAGTTTCAATGTCAATATCAAACCCGTGTGGGTTGCTTGTTACAATTGTGAATTTTCGAAAGTTTCTTGCTGCATGGTACACGGAGACAAACAAACTCCTTGATAGTGCGCATCCATTACTCACGCACTTGGCTGCCCCAATAAACAGCCGCGGACCCGCTGTGTGTGGCGCGGTGGTGCTTCCCTCGACCTGGCGGGCCGGAATATATTCATAGAAGGGTTTGCCTTTTGTGGGATGCACTCGAGATGGATGGATATAGCACAAAGGAGATGTGGCCCCCAACCTCCAGACCGTTCTTGCGACGCGTTTCGGGCCTTGCGCCCTTCTTCTCTGGCAACTGTCACACAACAAACAAGCGCCACTGCCAGGTGATTCCTTTAAATAATTTATTAAATCACGCCCTTGTGGGCCGGCTGAAATGCCGTCTCAAAGCATCCTGGGCCTGGTAGTTTCAATGTCAATATCAAACCCGTGTGGGTTGCTTGTTACAATTGTGAATTTTCGAAAGTTTCTTGCTGCATGGTACACGGAGACAAACAAACTCCTTGATAGTGCGCATCCATTACTCACGCACTTGGCTGCCCCAATAAACAGCCGCGGACCCGCTGTGTATGGCGCGGTGGTGCTTCCCTCGACCTGGCGGGCCGGAATATATTCATAGAAGGGTTTGCCTTTTGTGGGATGCACTCGAGATGGATGGATATAGCACAAAGGAGATGTGGCCCCCAACCTCCAGACAGTTCTTGCGACGCGTTTCGGGCCTTGCGCCCTTCTTCTCTGGCAACTGTCACACAACAAACAAGCGCCACTGCCAGGTGATTCCTTTAAATAATTTATTAAATCACGCCCTTGTGGGCCGGCTGAAATGCCGTCTCAAAGCATCCTGGGCCTGGTAGTTTCAATGTCAATATCAAACCCGTGTGGGTTGCTTGTTACAATTGTGAATTTTCGAAAGTTTCTTGCTGCATGGTACACGGAGACAAACAAACTCCTTGATAGTGCGCATCCATTACTCACGCACTTGGCTGCCCCAATAAACAGCCGCGGACCCGCTGTGTGTGGCGCGGTGGTGCTTCCCTCGACCTGGCGGGCCGGAATATATTCATAGAAGGGTTTGCCTTTTGTGGGATGCACTCGAGATGGATGGATATAGCACAAAGGAGATGTGGCCCCCAACCTCCAGACAGTTCTTGCGACGCGTTTCGGGCCTTGCGCCCTTCTTCTCTGGCAACTGTCACACAACAAACAAGCGCCACTGCCAGGTGATTCCTTTAAATAATTTATTAAATCACGCCCTTGTGGGCCGGCTGAAATGCCGTCTCAAAGCATCCTGGGCCTGGTAGTTTCAATGTCAATATCAAACCCGTGTGGGTTGCTTGTTACAATTGTGAATTTTCGAAAGTTTCTTGCTGCATGGTACACGGAGACAAACAAACTCCTTGATAGTGCGCATCCATTACTCACGCACTTGGCTGCCCCAATAAACAGCCGCGGACCCGCTGTGTGTGGCGCGGTGGTGCTTCCCTCGACCTGGCGGGCCGGAATATATTCATAGAAGGGTTTGCCTTTTGTGGGATGCACTCGAGATGGATGGATATAGCACAAAGGAGATGTGGCCCCCAACCTCCAGACAGTTCTTGCGACGCGTTTCGGGCCTTGCGCCCTTCTTCTCTGGCAACTGTCACACAACAAACAAGCGCCACTGCCAGGTGATTCCTTTAAATAATTTATTAAATCACGCCCTTGTGGGCCGGCTGAAATGCCGTCTCAAAGCATCCTGGGCCTGGTAGTTTCAATGTCAATATCAAACCCGTGTGGGTTGCTTGTTACAATTGTGAATTTTCGAAAGTTTCTTGCTGCATGGTACACGGAGACAAACAAACTCCTTGATAGTGCGCATCCATTACTCACGCACTTGGCTGCCCCAATAAACAGCCGCGGACCCGCTGTGTGTGGCGCAGTGGTGCTTCCCTCGACCTGGCGGGCCGGAATATATTCATAGAAGGGTTTGCCTTTTGTGGGATGCACTCGAGATGGATGGATATAGCACAAAGGAGATGTGGCCCCCAACCTCCAGACAGTTCTTGCGACGCGTTTCGGGCCTTGCGCCCTTCTTCTCTGGCAACTGTCACACAACAAACAAGCGCCACTGCCAGGTGATTCCTTTAAATAATTTATTAAATCACGCCCTTGTGGGCCGGCTGAAATGCCGTCTCAAAGCATCCTGGGCCTGGTAGTTTCAATGTCAATATCAAACCCGTGTGGGTTGCTTGTTACAATTGTGAATTTTCAAAAGTTTCTTGCTGCATGGTACACGGAGACAAACAAACTCCTTGATAGTGCGCATCCATTACTCACGCACTTGGCTGCCCCAATAAACAGCCGCGGACCCGCTGTGTGTGGCGCGGTGGTGCTTCCCTCGACCTGGCGGGCCGGAATATATTCATAGAAGGGTTTGCCTTTTGTGGGATGCACTCGAGATGGATGGATATAGCACAAAGGAGATGTGGCCCCCAACCTCCAGACAGTTCTTGCGACGCGTTTCGGGCCTTGCGCCCTTCTTCTCTGGCAACTGTCACACAACAAACAAGCGCCACTGCCAGGTGATTCCTTTAAATAATTTATTAAATCACGCCCTTGTGGGCCGGCTGAAATGCCGTCTCAAAGCATCCTGGGCCTGGTAGTTTCAATGTCAATATCAAACCCGTGTGGGTTGCTTGTTACAATTGTGAATTTTCGAAAGTTTCTTGCTGCATGGTACACGGAGACAAACAAACTCCTTGATAGTGCGCATCCATTACTCACGCACTTGGCTGCCCCAATAAACAGCCGCGGACCCGCTGTGTGTGGCGCGGTGGTGCTTCCCTCGACCTGGCGGGCCGGAATATATTCATAGAAGGGTTTGCCTTTTGTGGGATGCACTCGAGATGGATGGATATAGCACAAAGGAGATGTGGCCCCCAACCTCCAGACAGTTCTTGCGACGCGTGGGCCGGCTGAAATGCCGTCTCAAAGCATCCTTTATAGTGCGCATCCATTACTCACGCACCTCCGCGCCACACACAGCGGGTCCGCGGCTGTTTATTGGGGCAGCCAAGTGCGTGAGTAATGGATGCGCACTATCAAGGAGTTTGTTTGTCTCCGTGTACCATGCAGCAAGAAACTTTCGAAAATTCACAATTGTAACAAGCAACCCACACGGGTTTGATATTGACATTGAAACTACCAGGCCCAGGATGCTTTGAGACGGCATTTCAGCCGGCCCACAAGGGCGTGATTTAATAAATTATTTAAAGGAATCACCTGGCAGTGGCGCTTGTTTGTTGTGTGACAGTTGCCAGAGAAGAAGGGCGTAAGGCCCGAAACGCGTCGCAAGAACTGTCTGGAGGTTGGGGGCCACATCTCCTTTGTGCTATATCCATCCATCTCGAGTGCATCCCACAAAAGGCAAACCCTTCTATGAATATATTCCGGCCCGCCAGGTCGAGGGAAGCACCACCGCGCCACACACAGCGGGTCCGCGGCTGTTTATTGGGGCAGCCAAGTGCGTGAGTAATGGATGCGCACTATCAAGGAGTTTGTTTGTCTCCGTGTACCATGCAGCAAGAAACTTTCGAAAATTCACAATTGTAACAAGCAACCCACACGGGTTTGATATTGACATTGAAACTACCAGGCCCAGGATGCTTTGAGACGGCATTTCAGCCGGCCCACAAGGGCGTGATTTAATAAATTATTTAAAGGAATCACCTGGCAGTGGCGCTTGTTTGTTGTGTGACAGTTGCCAGAGAAGAAGGGCGTAAGGCCCGAAACGCGTCGCAAGAACTGTCTGGAGGTTGGGGGCCACATCTCCTTTGTGCTATATCCATCCATCTCGAGTGCATCCCACAAAAGGCAAACCCTTCTATGAATATATTCCGGCCCGCCAGGTCGAGGGAAGCACCACCGCGCCACACACAGCGGGTCCGCGGCTGTTTATTGGGGCAGCCAAGTGCGTGAGTAATGGATGCGCACTATCAAGGAGTTTGTTTGTCTCCGTGTACCATGCAGCAAGAAACTTTCGAAAATTCACAATTGTAACAAGCAACCCACACGGGTTTGATATTGACATTGAAACTACCAGGCCCAGGATGCTTTGAGACGGCATTTCAGCCGGCCCACAAGGGCGTGATTTAATAAATTATTTAAAGGAATCACCTGGCAGTGGCGCTTGTTTGTTGTGTGACAGTTGCCAGAGAAGAAGGGCGTAAGGCCCGAAACGCGTCGCAAGAACTGTCTGGAGGTTGGGGGCCACATCTCCTTTGTGCTATATCCATCCATCTCGAGTGCATCCCACAAAAGGCAAACCCTTCTATGAATATATTCCGGCCCGCCAGGTCGAGGGAAGCACCACCGCGCCACACACAGCGGGTCCGCGGCTGTTTATTGGGGCAGCCAAGTGCGTGAGTAATGGATGCGCACTATCAAGGAGTTTGTTTGTCTCCGTGTACCATGCAGCAAGAAACTTTCGAAAATTCACAATTGTAACAAGCAACCCACACGGGTTTGATATTGACATTGAAACTACCAGGCCCAGGATGCTTTGAGACGGCATTTCAGCCGGCCCACAAGGGCGTGATTTAATAAATTATTTAAAGGAATCACCTGGCAGTGGCGCTTGTTTGTTGTGTGACAGTTGCCAGAGAAGAAGGGCGTAAGGCCCGAAACGCGTCGCAAGAACTGTCTGGAGGTTGGGGGCCACATCTCCTTTGTGCTATATCCATCCATCTCGAGTGCATCCCACAAAAGGCAAACCCTTCTATGAATATATTCCGGCCCGCCAGGTCGAGGGAAGCACCACCGCGCCACACACAGCGGGTCCGCGGCTGTTTATTGGGGCAGCCAAGTGCGTGAGTAATGGATGCGCACTATCAAGGAGTTTGTTTGTCTCCGTGTACCATGCAGCAAGAAACTTTCGAAAATTCACAATTGTAACAAGCAACCCACACGGGTTTGATATTGACATTGAAACTACCAGGCCCAGGATGCTTTGAGACGGCATTTCAGCCGGCCCACAAGGGCGTGATTTAATAAATTATTTAAAGGAATCACCTGGCAGTGGCGCTTGTTTGTTGTGTGACAGTTGCCAGAGAAGAAGGGCGTAAGGCCCGAAACGCGTCGCAAGAACTGTCTGGAGGTTGGGGGCCACATCTCCTTTGTGCTATATCCATCCATCTCGAGTGCATCCCACAAAAGGCAAACCCTTCTATGAATATATTCCGGCCCGCCAGGTCGAGGGAAGCACCACCGCGCCACACACAGCGGGTCCGCGGCTGTTTATTGGGGCAGCCAAGTGCGTGAGTAATGGATGCGCACTATCAAGGAGTTTGTTTGTCTCCGTGTACCATGCAGCAAGAAACTTTCGAAAATTCACAATTGTAACAAGCAACCCACACGGGTTTGATATTGACATTGAAACTACCAGGCCCAGGATGCTTTGAGACGGCATTTCAGCCGGCCCACAAGGGCGTGATTTAATAAATTATTTAAAGGAATCACCTGGCAGTGGCGCTTGTTTGTTGTGTGACAGTTGCCAGAGAAGAAGGGCGTAAGGCCCGAAACGCGTCGCAAGAACTGTCTGGAGGTTGGGGGCCACATCTCCTTTGTGCTATATCCATCCATCTCGAGTGCATCCCACAAAAGGCAAACCCTTCTATGAATATATATATATATATATATATATATATATATATATATATATATATATATATATATATATTTATATTAAAAACCAACCTACTGACTCTTTCCAGTAGGTAGTTATAGTTAGCACCACTTTCCATAGAAAAAGCATTTTATTGACTTGCCTATATCTTCACGAAAATGTGCCAAAAAAGTATCATAGTGAGTTTTGTTGTGCATGGAATGTTTTGGAGTGATCTGTCAAGCGGGGGCTGGGAAAAAATGGGGGGGGGGGGTCAAAAAAGTGCGTTTTACATGTTAATTTGAATAGGAACTTTGAACACGACTACAACCCAAGCCACTCGATGGAATTAAACCGAATGTGCCAGAAAGTTAGATTGGTTAAGTAGATCACGCTTTAACTTATTTGGTGTAAATCCATTTAGTAATTGTTAAGAAATTTAAGGAAATCCAAATTTGTATATCTACGACTGCGGTTAATTCGTGAATAATACCCAGCTCGTCCAGAGAATTGCAGAACTGACTGCCAACACTACAATTAGGAAGTGTTGGCAGCCTTCTTGGGACTCAGCTTCACCGAGTCCCTCCCCACCCCCCAAAAAGTAAAGAAAAGCGAGCAGGGTAGGAATACCCTAACCCACAAGCCTCGTCAGGGCAAAAAAGCGTTATGTTTTTTTTTTTTTTTACAGTCAATGTGCCGCAAAAAAAAAGAAAAAAAAACAAACATGGTTTTTATGCCCGGGGCCTGCTACCTCCCCGGGGCTTATGTATAAATTATTTTGGGAGACGTGCCACCTCCCCAGGGCTTATGATAATATGGAGTGGGGGGGGGGGGCATGTGGACCACCTGCCCCGGGACCAGCACTACCTCTGTCCTTTTTTTATTTTTAAAGAAGGAGGGAGGCTTCGTGGACCCCTCCCGGGCCATTCTCAGCCCCGGGCCCCTACCTCCCCAGGGCTGTCTGCGCAAACAGAAGGGGGGCTGCACGGTTCCCCTTCTGGAGCTATACATGGCCATTGGGAATGCCACACCCCAGGGCTGCCTCCTGCTATGTTCCGGGGGGCCCATCCCCAGGACATAGCTGTTTGCTTTTGCTTGGCGGAAGCTGACGGCTTCTGCCAAAAAAAAGCAAACACTCCGGTTCCTGCTGGCGGGAGCTGTCAAAGTGCTCCTGTCCGCTGGAAGCGGAGGTTTCATCTCTTTCCCTGGCTGCAGACATGCTGGCAGGGCAAGAGATGAAACGATTGGTCCTGCACCGAGGGAGCTGCCTTTCCAGCAGCTCCCTCCGTACAAATTGAGACTCTGACTGCGAGGACCTTAAGGTCCCCCCCCCCCCCCCCCCCGCCGCGGTCCCGTTCCTGCACACTGGGTGCCAAAGGGCACCCAAGAGACACGGCTAGGTCCCAGGGGATGGGGCCCCCCAGGCCAAAATCCACCTGGGGACGGGTGCCACGCAGGCCCCCCCCCCCCCATTTAATTAAGGCCGGGCCCTAGGGATGAACAACAGAGGGCAGAGAAGGCTAAACTGAGGGCAGAAAAGGCAAAACGGGGAGCAGAAAAACAGAGGGTAGAAAAGCAAGCAGGAAAGGCAAAACCGAGCAGAAGCGGGCAAAACAAAGGGCAGAAAAAACTAGCAGGAAAGGCAAAACAGAGCAGAAGAGGACAAAACAGGGAGCACAGACACTCAAACACCCACTTACAGACCCGCTCAGAGACTCACGCACCCACTCACAGACCCACTTAGAATTTGAGCCTAACTTGAACGTCCCTGTAACCTTTGTTTTTTCCAGTGAATTCCTGAGGTTTTTTTGTTAATTCTATTTCCTAACTAGAACGTCCCTGTAACTTTTGTTTTTTTCCAGTGATTACAATTTCTATGGCCCCACTTGACGAATCTTCTCAAATCTTCAAAACTAATGGGGCGGTCCCGTAAGCTACTGTCTTGAACATTTCGGAGTGATCCGTCAAGCGGAGTCCGAGGAAAGTGGGAGGGGGTCCCAAAACGCTTTCTCTCCATGTTAATTTCTACTGGAAGTTGTTGACACAGCTGCAGCCCGAACTGCTGAATGGAATTACACCAAGTTTGGCAGAAAGGTAGCTCTTGGTCCAGAGAGCACTGTTGTTGTTGAATGGTGTAAATTAGTTCCGTAGCTCCTGAGAAATTTTAAGATTTCTTAGATATACAACTGTGGCCGCGTTGGATCCTCCTGATCTCATGGCTGAGATCTGATTGGCTGTCCACACTTCAAACTGGAAGTGTTGGCAGCCATCTTGTGTCTAAAGTTTCCTATTTAAATAAACATGGAGAAAACAAGTTTTGGTACCCCCCTCCCTTTTGTCTCAGCCCCTGCTTGACCAATCACCCCAAAACATTCAACACAGCAGCTTAAGTGAGTGGACTATTAGTTTTGAAAATTCTGCGAGGATTGGTCAAACGGCGCCAAAGATATTTGAAGAAAAAAGTAATTTTTAATAGAAACAAGGTCCTAAATATAACTACCTACTGGGGAGCGCCAGTAGTATATATATATATATATATAGATAGATATATAGATATGGCTTGGAACTCTCCCTTTTGACCGACGCAGCCTGCAGGATCTCATCCAATTTTGAAAGAAACTCCAAACTTTCCTTTTTAACTGAATTGTTACCTTCTTTTGGCTTTTCTTTTTTGCTGTTTTCTCTCTTGGGCTCCAGCCGGTATACTCTTTGGAGTAGCTGTGCGCGTTATAAACTCTGTTAACATAACCTAGATATCTCCACCCGCCCATAAAAGACACACAGGAGAGATTGCGATCAGTTCTCAAAATGAATTATTCATGACAACGCTTTTCGACCTGAACAGGTCTTCATCACGGTCTCATTAGAAAATTCTGCCCCATCAGCCACAGAAATACCCTTCACAGTAGGAGACATAAAGAAAATACTATACAAGGCATGATAACGAGGGATGCGCAAAAACAGAATAATGAAATTAATGGTACATCAATTAATGCAGGGTGTGTACCCAATGATCTCGAAATTTACAAGTCAAACAACACCACATGTAAAATTAAGTAATGTCTTAAAACATACTGGTGGCTAAACTCGTATACGTACTCACATGCCGTACACAATGCTATGACAAACCAAGATTCTATCTTGACATCAGAAAAACATTAAAAACATTTGATAAAGCACTAACTCCTTAGAAGAGCCAGTGATAAGGTATCTCAGGTGTGCAAGGGACACCTTACTTGTGAAAAGGAAAAGAAACAACGAGGGTCAGGAATCGTTTACACTCATTACAACTTTCAATAGTGACATTGGCATCTTGTCAGAAGTGATCCGTTCATTGGTAAAATGGTGTACCAATTCCCCAGACTTTGTGTAGACTCCTATAACTCCATGCTTCCTAGGTGGAGGGACAATGGGATACTCACCACAGTAGATCTCTCCTGTGTGCCTTGACTGACCTGTGAGGCGCTACCTTTGTTAATATATAAATATATATATGTGTGTGTGTGTGTGTGTATGTGTGTGTATATATGTGCGTGTATGTGCATATATATGTGTATGTATATATATATATGTGTGTGTGTGTATATATATGTGTGCGTGTGTGTGTGTGTGTGTATGTATATATATATATATATATATATATATATATATATATATTAAAAAACCATAGGTTTCACACATGTTATAGTTAGCTGGACATTTCCCTCGTAAAAAACCAATGAAATTCCCCCGTTATAGTTAGTGCAGGCAACTATAACTCACGCGACCGCAATCCTCTGCTGATGACGTCCGATATTACATCACTGTATTTAGACACCTATTTACCCATGTCTTCTTCCATTAATCTTTAGCTATACATATATTACAAATATTTATTTTTCAGAAAGACACATATGTAATCAGTGATGTAATATCTGACGTCATCAGCAGAGGATTGCGGTCGCGTGAGTTATAGTTGCCTGCACTAACTATAACGGGGGAATTTCATTGGTTTTTTTACGAGGGAAATGTCCAGCTAACTATAACATGTGTGAAACCTATGGTTTTTTAAGTGAATTTGCAAGGTTTTTTAAATGCTAATTCCTAACAAACAGCGGAATGACGAGGTTTAGAAAGAATTTGAACCACATTCCTTTTTGAAACAATTGCGCACCATCGAACTGGGGACGGCAGAGCCCAACAAAGGGTGCAGGAGCATGGCGAACACTACAAGTCCCAGAATGCCTGGCCATGATGCACTGGAGCCAGCCCATCAGGGGGCGGGTATTTGGGTTTAAATGCGGTGACTTGCAAATGCCTTGCACAATCTGCCAAAACCGAACTTGTTTGCCCGTGAACAAGGAGCAAGCTGCTCCGAAACGCGTAGGGCTCTTCTCACAACCTTTGAAGATGAATGCTGGTTTGTAACTTAAATAAATGGACTCGGTTACAAACAACGGAGTCCTGCCTTGTGTCATTGAGTGCGTCTCCAAGCATGGGGCAACCCTTTGAGTGATGTTTTAACGGCCAGCCCAGGTCGTGGAGTCCGCACCGCCATGGAAATTAATGGTCTGCTGTGCGATACCGGAATCTGCACAAACAGCGGAATGACGAGGTTTAGAAAGAATTTGAACCACCTTCCTTTTTGAAACAATTGCGCACCATCAAACTGGGGACGGCAGAGCCCAACAAAGGGTGCAGGAGCATGGCGAACACTACAAGTCCCAGAATGCCTGGCCTTGATGCACTGGAGCCAGCCCATCAGGGGGCGGGTATTTGGGTTTAAATGCGGTGACTTGCAAATGCATTGCACAATCTGCCAAAACCGAACTTGTTTGCCCGTGAACAAGGAGCAAGCTGCTCCGAAACGCGTAGGGCTCTTCTCACAACCTTTGAAGATGAATGCTGGTTTGTAACTTAAATAAATGGACTCGGTTACAAACAACGGAGTCCTGCCTTGTGTCATTGAGTGCGTCTCCAAGCATGGGGCAACCCTTTGAGTGATATATATATATATATATATATATATATATATATATATATATATTAAAAAACCATAGGTTTCACACATGTTATAGTTAGCTGGACATTTCCCTCGTAAAAAACCAATGAAATTCCCCCGTTATAGTTAGTGCAGGCAACTATAACTCACGCGACCGCAATCCTCTGCTGATGACGTCAGATATTACATCACTGTATTTAGACACCTATTTACCCATGTCTTCTTCCATTAATCTTTAGCTATACATATATTACAAATATTTATTTTTCAGAAAGACACATATGTAATCAGTGATGTAATATCTGACGTCATCAGCAGAGGATTGCGGTCGCGTGAGTTATAGTTGCCTGCACTAACTATAACGGGGGAATTTCATTGGTTTTTTTACGAGGGAAATGTCCAGCTAACTATAACATGTGTGAAACCTATGGTTTTTTAAGTGAATTTGCAAGGTTTTTTAAATGCTAATTCCTAACTATAACGTGTGTGAAACCTATGGTTTTTTAAGTGAATTTGTAAGTTTTTTTAAATGCTAAGTTATGTATTTATTAATATTTTTGTTTTTCAGTTTTTCACCGTGCGCTTCGCACACCGTGCGCGCGCTGCGGGCACTCGGTGCGCTTGGCGCACCGAGCGCCCACTATGCGTTGTGCGTGCCGTGCGCGCACAGTGCGCGCACCCCGCGCTTTTTTCGTCAAAAAAATACATGTTTTTTTCGCCCTTGGGGGTCCTTCAGTGACCCCCTGACAAAGGCTAGGGGGTGAGGAACTGTCCACCCTGCCCCCTTTTCACGTTCTCCACCTTTGTTTTTCACTGCCTCCGACTGCGAGAGACAAAATGGCGGCCGACACTTCCTGATTTCGACCAATTCGAATGTTTACTGACATCTAACAACCAATCAGAATTGCGCTCGCGCACGTCACCGTGCGCGCACCTTGCACGCACGGTGCGCGCACGGTGCGCGCTTATAGATATATATGTACTTTTAACTGAAATTTTCTCAGGAACTACTGAACAGATTAACTCCAGATATTCAAAAGGCACATCCCTGACCTGAGGACTACCTCTCTGCCAAATTTCAAGTAATTCTGTTCAGCCGTTCGGGCTGTACCTTGCACTAAAGGTCCCTATGGAAAAATGCATGGCGAAAACGCGTTTTGGGACCCCCCTTTTTTCTCGGCCCCTGCTTGACTAATCACCCCGAGACTTTTAGGGTAGGAGCGGAGCGGAGCGCCCCACCTATTTTGAAAAATTCGCCAGGATTCGTTAACCGCGCCAAAGTTATTCAAAATAGAATTTTCAGATTTCCTATGGAAACACGGTCCTAACTATAACTATCTACTGGCGACCGCCAGTAGATAATATATATATGTGTGTGCGTGTGTGTGTGTGTGTGTGTGTGTGTGTATATATATATGTATGTGTATATATATATATATATATATATATATATGTATAGATATCCAAGCCGTTCACAGAAGTATCCCAATACTCGAGACTCCTGAAGCAGGAAACGGACACCGATTAGTGCTGTTATTTCTTTATTTCATGCAGTGAATGCCGCCATGACGCGTTTCGGGCTCACAAGCCCTTGATCACATGACATGCAGTTGACTTTTTTTCTGTTTTTATATATAAAGTGCTCGTGCAATCATAGACCCTGAAGACAGACTTAGCGTTCTTACTGCCAAACCAGCAAATCTTTTGATTTTGACATAATGTCAAAAAGTCACAGGGGTATAATAAAGTTACAAAACAGTCAACATCCATGGTTATAAGCATTTGTTTGTACATGCCTATATTCATTTGAACCCTTGTAGACTCGTAATATTGCTAATCCATTTAACAAGCATTTAAAACAGATTGTCTATGTCATGTCTTATTTTTGTATATACATGTGTCTTATTTTTGTTGGGTGAATTGAGGCTAATGCCAGAAGACAAACAAAATCACTATCGCTATAATGCAATAAAACAGTTTCACTTCTTGTGTAAATACACTGTGGACGGCAAAAAAATACACTAGTATTAGATGTTTGCAAACTTTAGCCCTGTGACAAACCGATTGTTATTTAGATAAGAGAGATTGTTAATAACTAGGAGGGTATGCATTCAAATATGTTTAAAACCATTCTAAATGTAAACACTCAAAACAATATAGAAAACACATTTTAAGATGACAATTTATTCCCTTCCTACAGAAATAAGAACATTTCTTTGTTCGTATTTTTAATTTGCTAATATGTTGAACTAAGTCTGAAGATGTAAAGTGCTGAGGATATGTGCAAAACCTGAATTGAAAGTGCAAATAGTGCTAAAATACATATGGGATAAGATGATTAAAATTCAATATGTAGAAAGGGACATAATCCTCTTTTAGCCAAAAGAGGGAAAGGGTCTAAAAATTCATTAAAAATATATTTTTCAGTTGGGAGTCTGCTGACATGTGGGAGGATATCACAATAGTTAAGATTATAAAACTATGCCAGGCTTCTATATTAATGCTAGAAGCCTGATATTTATAATAATAATAATCTTATAATTAGGAAACTATTTCTGCAAATTATGGTTCTTTAACTAGGATTTAAAGCCAAGTATATAAATCCTCGGTCGTATTAAGACCATTTGGGAACTTGCTGTCAAATTCCAAAATATATTTGGTTTCTAGTTTCCTTAATTGGGCCTCCCTGTTGCCCCCTCTCCTAAGTGAAGGTACCGCGTCCACAACATAATATTTAAGATCTTATAAAGAGTTGTTGTGGACTTCCTTAATGTGTCGGGCCACAGGATAGCTAGGATCTGCGTTAGTTACAGCTCTGGTGTGCTGGAGAATGTGCTTGTGGACTTGCAGCTTAGTGCTACCGATATACTTCAGTCCACAAGCGCACTCCAACACATAGATTGCGTACTCTGACTTGCAGGTCAGCGTTTTGGAGATTGTGGACGGGGCCAGTTTGAATGGGGTTGTAAAAGAGTTTTTATTCAAACCCAGTTTGCAGGCTTTACACGTGAAACATTTTCTGAACCCTCTGGAAGTTAACAGCCAGTTTTTATTGGCCACAATTTCTGGACTACTTTTGACTAGGTAGTCACTGGATGATGGAGCCTTCCTATAGGTAATGACTGGATTAGCTGGGAGGTGCTCCCCAATTATTGAATCAGTGCGTACAATGTGCCAATTTTTTCTTATAACGCGACTGATAATATCCCTTTGTTTGTTGTAAGTCATTATTAACCTGGGGTTGGGAGACTCTTTAGTTTCTTGAGTAGAGATCACGGGCGATTCCATTCTGCCAATGGGGAAAAGTAACTCCTCTCTGCGGATTTGACTGGTTTTATTTATAGCCGCAGAGATTGTGTGCATAGGATAACCCCTTTCTAGGAAGCGGTTTTTACATTCCTCTTGTGCTTGTGCTAAATCATGGTCTCTACTGCATATCCTGCGTAGCCTCAGCATTTCTCCATACGGGATGCTATATATGGTGTGTTTAGGATGAAAACTAGAAGCGTGGAGAATAGTGTTTCCCGCTGTTGGTTTGCGATGCAATCTAGTTTCCAATTTGTCATTATAAATAAACACCTCCACATCAAGAAAATAAACAGAGTGGCTGCTGATGGTATGTGTGAGCTGTAAATTAATATCATTTTCATTAAGCATATTAATGAACGATACTGCGCTTTCCATATTGCCATGCCAAACTAAAAAAAGATCATCTATATATCTGACCCATTTAATTACATGTTTGTCAAATATGTCATGATACTGAGCATGTACTACTTCCTCCTCCCACCAGCCCATATGGAGGCAAGCATAGCTGGGTGAAAAGCTTGCCCCCATAGCTACACCTTGAATTTGCTGGTAAATTTGGTTCTGGAAGAGGAAGTAGTTATTGCTGAGACAAAATTCAGTTAAAGTTAATAACATTTTGTTATGGTTGAGAAACTGAATTGGTCGTCTGTCCAAAAAGTATTTTAAAGCTCGTAGACCGTCCTTATGGAGTATGCTGGTGTAAAGACTGGACACGTCTATGGTTATTAATAGATAGTCTTTACACCATTGTAAATCATGGATTTTTGTTAAAAAATCCGTAGTGTCTTTTACAAAGGAAGGTAGAGCTCTGACATGTTCCTGTAAGAATGAGTCTATATAGATTGAAATATTTTCCAACAGACTTTGCTTGGCCGAAATGATGGGTCTTCCCGGAGGTCGTTTAATATCTTTATGAATCTTAGGAATAAAGTATATAACGGGCGTGACTGGATAGTCTTTTTTCATAAACTTATATTCCTCTGTATTGATTAGACCTGCGCTTTTCCATGCTAGCAACCATTTGAAAAGCTTGTTTTGTGCTGCCACCAGTGTTAGTTTGTTACTTAATATGTAGCAGGATCTGTCACTTAGTTGCCGCAACGACTCTTCCACATACAGTTTTTTTGGCCAAAGGACGACATTACCTCCCTTGTCTGAATTTCTTATAATGAGGGAGTCATCCTTTTGTAATTTGTTGATCAGTTGATGATATTGATACTGGCGTGCTTGTTGATGGCTTAAGTTTTTTTGAACTTTGTGATTGAGCTTTTTGATTTCATTCTGTACTATTTCATGGAAAGCATCAATAGTGTCACGTGGTAGTACGGGAACAAATGTTGACTTAGGTTTGAGTCCCGAATTAATGGTGGCATTAGAGGAAATTGCTTGCTGCTCCAATATTGAATTGATGTTCTGTGAATCCAATGTTGGAGAAATGTTTGATTCAAGAGCTTGCATATCACATAGTAGACCGGTATCAGCGACCACTAGTCCTTTTGGCGGTTCATTTGCTACAGAGATTGTCGGTGGAAGGCAAGCTTTGTTTTGTTGTAATTTGTGAAATTTTATCAATTTTAGTTTGTGTATAAATTTATAAACATCGACTCTGGTTTGTACATACTGAAAGTTTGACTCCGGACAGAATGACAGTCCTAGAGAGAGTAGTTGTTGTTCTGCTTCGCTAAGGTTGATATCTGAGAGGTTAATGACTGATCTTTCATTAGGGGTTTGGTGAGCTACTTTTGCCTCCAAATCTTTCTTGCTGGTTTCTTGTTGTATTGGGGACGCGTTGATTCGTTTGCGCCTTGCTCGGCGTCTTTCCTTGCGTTTGGTGTTCCTCCTTTTCCTCCTCTCGTGTTTGTATTCCTGGGGCGTAAGTTGAAGCGCCGCTCCTCTTGTAAAAAACCCATTTCTTCGCTCAAAGAGTGCTTCGAGACATTGGAGGTAGCAGCACCCCTATTTTGTTCTACATCAGATTCACTATCTATGGCCGAACTGATGTCTAATATGGAAGATGTCGTTGGTGTTTCCATTCTTTGTTCCGCTCTGTTATCAATGTTTGTTTGGAATTTGACTGTTTTGCGTGGCATTTTGACAGCATCGTATTTACGAGCGAATGTGAAGATCTGTCCTCTCTCATAGTCAAGCTTATCGCGTTGAAATTTATAAGTTTTACGTCTTTTTATTATGTCTTCCTCCTTTGCGAGTCTTGTATTCATTTCATCTCGAAGTTTGGATGAACTCGCACTTGTTTCTAGAGCCGTGATTTGGTCATTGATTTCATCGATTTTGGCTTGCAGCTCTATTCTGTCGCTGTCGGCATACTTAATGAGGATGCACATTAAGTTCTTGGAAGCCTCCAAGTTGCTCTCTGCCCATTCTCGCAACATGTTGGGGTTAGGGTTTTCATAACTTGGGGCAAGCATGATTCTAAGCCCCCGTGGGATTCTACCTACTTCCAAATATTTGGACAGTGATCTGTGTTCCCACCATTTGGCTTGCTCGGTTTTCCTGAGCTTTTCTAATTGTCTGTATAGGTCTTTCAAATTCAAAGGTTGGCTATGTGATCCTGTGTCCGACACTGGAATATACACTTGGGAGCTGGGGCTATCCGTAAACATCACGTCCGCCGCCTCCTCCCTACTTCGTAGCATGTCGGCCGACATTGTTGATTGCAATGAATTATTGTTCTCTTTATGTAAGTGTCAGAAATTATGACACTCGCTGCACTCCTCTCAACCAGACAATATTGGCGTCTCCTACCTCTTGCGGCGCTCGTCAGACTCGTACGCGTCCTTCGACCCGGTCGTTTCTGCTACACCGCAGTCAGTTGGAAACTTCGCCGTCTGGGGGTTACAGGAACTTTTCCTTACGGGAAGACATTATTTCCGGTTCACGAACCGAAATCGGCTTTGGCGTCCTGATACCACAACGCTGGAGGGGGTCCGTTGTACCAAGTAAGCCGCCTTGGTAAATATGAATAGATATCCAAGCCGTTCACAGAAGTATCCCAATACTCGAGACTCCTGAAGCAGGAAACGGACACCGATTAGTGCTGTTATTTCTTTATTTCATGCAGTGAATGCCGCCATGACGCGTTTCGGGCTCACAAGCCCTTGATCGCATGACATGCAGTTGACTTTTTTTCTTTTTTTACATATAAAGTGCTCGTGCAATCATAGACCCTGAAGACCGACTTAGCGTTCTTACTGCCAAACAAGCAAATCTTTTGATTTTGACATAATGTCAAAAAGTCACAGGGGTATAATAAAGTTACAAAACAGTCTACATCTATGGTTATAAGCATTTGTTTGTACATGCCTATATTCATTTGAACCCTTGTAGACTCGTAATATTGCTAATCCATTTAACAAGCATTTAAAACAGATTGTCTATGTCATGTATTATTTTTGTATATACATGTGTCTTATTTTTGTTGGGTGAATTGAGGCTAATGCCAGAAGACAAACAAAATCACTATCGCTATAATGCAATAAAACAGTTATATATATGTATGTATGTGTGTGTGTGTGTGTGCATATATGTATATATAGGTTTTTATTTAATTATATTTCTGAGAGTTTCCCTGCCCAACTTTAGTTTCAGCTAGGTATAAGTCTCGAGGCAGTAATGTTTAGTGAACATGTGAATAGATTTCCATGTTGCAGCTCTACAGATATCTGCAATAGGAACATTTCTGGTTCATGCAGCTTTTCCCCTTGCGGAGGGGTGCCTCTGGCTTTTCTGGTAACAGCTTGTTCAACAGTTGATAACGTGACAATATATAATCTACCATCCATCTAACAGTAGATGGTTTTGAAGTGGACGGCACTTGGCAGATATAACTATAATTGACAAAGGTGTCGTTTTGTCTTTCTTATGTCTTTGATTTTATCTAAATAAAGACGTAGTATCTAGAGAATGTAGGGATCTCTCTGCGGGCGTAGAAGGATTAGGGAAGAACGTTAATAATGTAATGGTTCGATTAATATGAAAATAGGTTCTACTTTCAGTAAGAAAGAAGGATGTGTCCTTAACACAGTCAATTTTGCATGAAAAACAGTCAAAGGCTCTACTGATCATAGGGCTTGAGGTCCACTGACCCTCCTACCTAAAGGTACAGCAATTAGAAAATCAGTTTTCTGTGAAAGATGCTGCAAGGGTGCTCTATGAATAGGTTCAAACACAGAGGATTCATTAGTTTGATCATTACAGAGTTAAGTTTCCTTGGTGGAGAGGGCTTTTACACAGGAGGAAATCATTCTCAAAATGTTCTAGGAAGTGTTTGATAACCGTAATGTTGAAGAATTGCATTTGATGTGGGGATTTCCTATATTCAGTTACAGCTGCAAAGTGAATTTTTATGGAAGGGAATTGTAGCTTGGAGTTTGCTAAATGTAGTACGTATCGAATTATAGCTTCTTCCTGGCATGAAATTGGATTGAAACCTTTATTCTGATACCAAATGCAGAATCATTTCCATTTCAATATGTAACAAGATCTTCTTGATTGACACAGCTTCTTTTAATATGTCCTTACATTCTTGGAGAAGCTTTAAGTGTTTGCACTATCTAACGTCAGGAGCCAGCAGTCAGATTCAAGACTGAAGGCTTGTGTGGTGAGTTTGGCCATGAAGTCTGGAGAGTCGATCTCACCTGTGTTTGACAATTGAGAGGTCCAGAATATCTGGGTACATCTGTCTCTACTAGTTTTGGGCTGCGAGAATTTTTTTAATCCTGGATTTGCATATTTTGAGAATTGCTGTAGGGATGAGAGGGTATCAGAGAAAAAGCGTAAGCAAATGGATTCGACCATTCAGTCAAAAGGGCATTGCATTTTGCTGCCCTGTTTGCAAAGTCTCTGCATTTTTTGGTTTCTTCTCCCGCGAATAAATCTAACGTTGGGTAATCCCCATTCTTGATAGGCAGTTGATACATCTCATTGCTTTAAACCCATTTGTGATGCTGGCTGAGGAATTCTGCTACTTGGTTAAGTTTTTCTGGAGCATGTATTGCTGTCAAAGTGACCTCTCTGCCTAAAGCTCAATCCCACATTGTTTGAGCTTAAACAGACAGATGTTTTGATCTTGTTCCTCCTTGTTTGTTTGTTTAATGCATGGTGGTGGTGTTCTCTGCATCATTATGTTGCATGATTTTTAGAAATGGAAGAAAAGCTTTGAGAGCAAGGTGGACATCTTTCAGTTCTAACAAGTTGATGTGGTAAGTCTTTTCTGTGTGGGATAAAAGGCCTTGCATTGTGAGGTGACCAAAGTAGGCTCCCCAACCTGTCTGAGGCATCTATCAATATTGCTGGTCATCTTTTGAAATGGAACTCTTCCTGAGGTTCAGAGGATTGCACCACTCTTTTAAGTGACTGTTTCATTTGGATGGATAGAAGACAATCTTCCCAACTGTCTTTCTTTTTTGACCATTGATCGTTTAAGCACTATTGGAGAGGCCACATAAATAGTATTACATTCGGGACAAAATAGATGCAATATGCCATGGAGCCTAAGAGGGAGACAATCCGATGAGGTCTGGGTTTGTAATTGTTGCTGAGGTCGAAGCATTTCTGCTGGACAGATGAGACTCTCTCCTCAGAAGAATACACTCTTTCTACCTTTGTGTTTTTGCTCATAAGTAGGTAAGGCTTTGTACTGGATTATTGATTAACCTGTGCATGTTGTATTGAGTTCAGGAGGTTTCAGTACGTTTACTGGTAAAGTGCAATTACTGTCTGCTTGCCGCAGTTGGGAATGCTCTGTCTCCCCATTTATTAGTTTTGGTTCTAGGCACCATGAGCCACTTGGAGTTTGTGTTGGGTGCATATGTTAGAGTCTAGGTATAGCGAGTTGCAATAATCTAGTCTGAACATGACTAGGGCAAGGGCGACTTGCTTACGTGCTGGCTTCTGAATAAGCGGGAAGATTTTGCTGAGCATCCTAATGATCCAGATGCAGGTTTCCACCATGTGATTGCCTGGGCCTTAAGATTGAGTTCCATATCTAAAACAACTCCGAGACTTTTGGCCTTATTCCCTGGACAGGATGGTCCTGTGCCAAAGAGCAGCACCTCAGTTTTTTCCCCATTCAGTTTTTAAATGTTTTGGCCCATCCAGTCTGCTACTGTTGACATGTTAGTGAGAAATTATCTGCTGCTGAGCGTGGGTTCTTGAGAATTTACACAATAATCTGTGTATCATCAGCATAAGAGAATACCTTCAGTCCAAATGCCGGGATTATGGCTGCCAAAGGGGCCACATAAAGGTTAAAAAGCATGGGGCTTAACAAGGAACCCTGCAGCACTCCACACAGCAGAGCGAACACCTCTGAGTAGAAGTGCTGTAATTTCCTGAGGAAAGGGTGGCCCCAGGTGTTTTACACTGTTAAATATTCAAATACCAAGCCTTGTGTCGTGCTGCTGATTACCCCACTCACGCATCCGTTGCCACAGTTAGACCAAGAACCCCTTACTGCACCATTATCACATTGCAGGATTTCTGCTTTCAGTTGTCCATTATCAGTTTCTGGGAAAAGGAAATGGGCTGGGGCTCAGCGGTTCGGAGTCGAAGTTGAACTCTGGCTTCCTTGATGTATTTTGTGCACCTCGATAACGGTCTTACATCTGTTTGGGTGAAGCATAGCGATGGGGACTCCAGGCAAGTGCGAACCGCCTGAGTCAAGAAGATTGGTTTCAACAAGGACCTTCTGATGACATCGAGTATGGGGCAGCTGCACAGGAGGTGCAACAAAGATTTACTCTTAAAATTGCAAAACCTGCACACCTCTTCAATTACTGGGTAGGCACATGTCATGTTGAAATTGCCCACTGGTAAACCTAGCAGGCGAATGTACAGAATATCTCTGCACGTCCATTTATTTATGGCCTCTGATAGATTTGGTTGTGGCTTCCCTGCCGAATAGAGGACCTTAAGGAAGAAGTACCCAGTAGGTATGAGGTTAATTGTAGCTGCCTATTGATTACCTTTATCCATGCTGTGTAGGAGACGGTGTCCGATTTTAACGCTGATGCCTCAATTTTGAAAGAGAAAATTCTTTTTTTTGTATTTGCCGGTGCCACGGGTTCCCCGGGCATCTCAAATATATCTTTCATGCAGGCTTTAAGTGAGTTGCATTGTGCTTTCAGGACTTGACAGACCAAATTCCAGGTGGAGTCTTGTCCTACGGATGTGCCTGGGCAATTAGAATACTTTCACATAGCCTGTGCACTGTGCTTGCTCCAAACTAGGAGCACAGGCCCCAGGAAAGGCCTCATTGCCATATTGCTGTTCAGGGAGACTGTAGGTGCTGCAGAGGCATTTTAAATTTAAATTTGTACTAAGGCACTTAAGAGTGTATGTGATGGCTGTGCCTTTCTTTCTCAGGGAGGCTATGTGGGCCGTAGGTTTGGAGAGCTCTGAAAATCAAACCTAGGTAGTTGTACTTTCTTGCTGATTTGATCATCTTACTCCCCATGCGCCATGTGAGATTTCTTGTTCTTATAGTTGCCGAAGATCAAGACCTTGGTCTAATCTTGATTTTAGTGTAGGGTATCTTTTCCGTTGTATATGTGGAGGCTGCTTAGGGCTTGCTGTATGCCAACTTTGGTGTGGTCCATTACAACTGTGTCGTCAACGTATTGAAGAATGTGTAAGTTTGACTGGCCTAGTCTTGGGGGAACCTGGCAGCCACCCTCCAGGAATTTGCCCAGGAGTGCTGTGTATAGATTAAAGAGGAGGGGATCGAGATCGCACCTATGCTTCAGGCCGCCTTGGATTGTCATTTTTGAGGTAAGGGTGCGTGGGGCCCGTTCTCACTCTGACCCACTTCCCAGAGTACAGAGAAATGATTGCCCCTAAAAGTTTTGAGGGAATGCCCCACGTGTTTAGTTTTCTCCATAGCGTGGAGCAGTGTACCTTGTCAAAAGCAGCGCTGTAATTGATAAAGCAGCAGAAAAGTGATGGCTGATTTTTCTGGACTACTTTATGGCTCAGGACTGCAATGCGGTGATGTTATTGATTGCTGACGCAGCTGCTCAAAACACTTTCTGAAAGAAAGGCAAACCTTTTATGTGCGTCACCTAGGCTCCTTCCGGGACTCCGTTTTCCCTGCTGTTATTTGGAGATTTTAATTTGTTAATGTATTTTCAGAAGCGGGCTAGGCTTGTTTCGTGGAGGATTTGATTTTTTTGTTCTTTTTATACAAATTGGTGATATTTTATGCAGTTTTTACAGTGGGATTAAACTTGTGGACGCGCAGGGTCCTCCTTAGTGCTCTTCGAGCTGTGAAAATTGGCCTTTTACTGCTGTTGGAACTTCTCCCTTCCATTGGCCCTTGGGTTTTGCAGGCAATCCCTTGAAGCTAGCAGGAAGTCCTTGTAGGAGAGTAGGATCTGCTTCTCATGGATACCCCCACTTTTTGGTGGTGTTTCACTGTTTTTCTACCTTAGTCTGGCTGTAGCCCTGCTAATCAGGACCCCAGCTTAGCTGCTTCCTCTCTAAAATGGTTTCCATGTACATTAGGTACATCTCTAATTGGATTCTGGAGTGCCTTATCAGTCCCTATTATATGGTATACTATGTACCCAGGGCATAGGTACTTCAGTGGCCTACCAGGGGCTGAAGCACTCCAAAATGACACCACAGGTCTGCTACTGCAAACTGCAACCATCAACCTTAGTATAAGTATGGTAGCCCAGTCCTTGAGACTTTAGATTACCCTGGACGAAACTCTGCGAAATATATCCTGGACCTTCGACTTTCTATTTTCGCTAGAAGACTAAAGAAATATCCCTTGGGGTCAACGAGTGACTCCCCTGCTTGGCATGTGGAAGAGAACAATGGTTCGGGATGGCCTGAGAAGGTCCGGTGCAATGAAAAACCCTTAGGAGGGCGAATGATTGGTATAGGTTCAAAGACTCATACGGGAGAGTAATACTTAATATAGAGAAACAGGGGACAGGAGAGGTCAATATATGACACTTATTTATTGTACATAGATTGAATTCAAGTGCTCACATATTTAGTGACAAGAAAGCGTGACATGCAGGTGAGGGTGGACTCTTTAAAAAGGAACATCGCATTGGCAACAATAGAGAACCATTTTTTCTTAGTAAAATCAGTACAAAAAAGGTTCAAGTTGCATAAGGTCGACGACGTTTCGAACTCAATTATTTGAGTTCATCTTCAGGACAAATGTGAGCATATGAACTCTAAATGTGGAAAATGCAAAAAAATAAATAAATAAACAAGTATAAAAAACTCATAAATTAGTCCCTGAACTGTAACAAGCATCATAATCAATTAATGTACGGTACACAGTGTTCTCCAAATAGTGATGCAGATTCATTTAGGTGAAAAATGATAACCTGGGAGAATAAATCATAGTGACGGAACTGAGCAGTCTAATGCCCGGAAGGAGTAAGTAATTACAAAGTTAAGTTGCAAGAGACTCGGGGCTCATAGTGACGAGGTAATTTTGAGAAGCGCTAGCAAGGGAAGGGAGGGCCATCAGTGCGCGCGCAAGGACTGTATCACTTACTGAGCATATGGAAGGTTAAGTAATGGGGTTGTCGTCGATCCGACTCGCGCAGCTGCAGACGCTTCACGTAACCAGGAGCAACCCTATTCCTTAAATACCCTCCCCCTCCCACCACACCGCCAGTCGCTGCGCGTAGCTGCACGCATCCAGGACTCGCTCCACTCTCCGTGACCCCCATTGACTGCACCGAGTGCCGCATGTATTGAGTAAGTACTCCTGCGATTACACCCTATTCATCCTCCCCTCTCTCGCGGCCTTAAATATCCGCCTGACGGTAACCTCTTACTCCCCCTCCATTACATTACATTACAGATTAATTTCTCGGCACCGGAACCCCGCCTCCATTCGTTGAGCAGGCTGAACTAAACTCTTCACTCCAGTAAGTGCCTTCCCCTTATTCTGGCACCACCCCGTACTCTCGTGTATCCACACCGGACTACGTCATATTAACCGTAATCCCTTTTCCCCAGGCAACTGGTCTCTTCCGATACATTGATTGAAATTTTCGGCACTGAAACCCCGCCTCCATACATTGAGAAGGTTGGACTAAGTTTGTAACTTTAGTAAGTGTCTTCCCATATCCCGGCACTACCCCGTACTCTCGTTTAAAATCACACCGCGCCATGTCCTTTTAACCTAAATCACTCCGTTTTCCTAGGCGGTTGTTTTACATCGAGACTTTCACTGCTGCGACGAGCACACCTGTGCATCCTCCTTAATTGACGACAACCCCATTACTTAACCTTCCATATGCTCAGTAAGTGATACAGTCCTTGCGCGCGCACTGATGCCCCTCCCTTCCCTTGCTAGCGCTTCTCAAAATTACCTAGTCACTATGAGCCCCGAGTCTCTTGCAACTTAACTTTGTAATTACTTACTCCTTCCGGGCATTAGACTGCTCAGTTCCGTCACTATGATTTATTCTCCCAGGTTATCATTTTTCACCTAAATGAATCTGCATCACTATTTGGAGAACACTGTGTACCGTACATTAATTGATTATGATGCTTGTTACAGTTCAGGGACTAATTTATGAGTTTTTTATACTTGTTTATTTATTTATTTTTTTGCATTTTCCACATTTAGAGTTCATATGCTCACATTTGTCCTGAAGATGAACTCAAATAATTGAGTTCGAAACGTCGTCGACCTTATGCAACTTGAACCTTTTTTGTACTGATTTTACTAAGAAAAAATGGTTCTCTATTGTTGCCAATGCGATGTTCCTTTTTAAAGAGTCCACCCTCACCTGCATGTCACGCTTTCTTGTCACTAAATATGTGAGCACTTGAATTCAATCTATGTACAATAAATAAGTGTCATATATTGACCTCTCCTGTCCCCTGTTTCTCTATATTAAGTATTACTCTCCCGTATGAGTCTTTGAACCTATACCAATCATTCGCCCTCCTAAGGGTTTTTCATTGCACCGGACCTTCTCAGGCCATCCCGAACCATTGTTCTCTTCCACATTATATCACCCCAGGTTCGCATAAGGGGTACCCTTGTCCTTTAAAAACACATCCCCTGCTTGGCAGGCACCAAAGAAGCAACTGTCCGGTCTGCAACTCTGAAGCTCCCACCGGACGCTGAAGTCTTTGCATCACCAGAGGTGGATTTCCAGACTTCCCCGAGGCTACCCTGAGTCCACAGCAAAGCTGAGGCCCGTGGCTATCGTGGGTGACGTGGAACCGTGACCCCTGGACACCGTGATCTTTTGCCGGTCCATAATCTTCCTGGTCTTCCTCAAAGTTGTGCTTTGGGCTCAGAGTAGCCCCAGCCTTGGGCATCTACAGCACCGAAGATCTCTGGCCTCCACTCCACAAGTGACCCGTGGGCCAGATTCCAGTGCGACTGCTCGAGGCTCCTTCTCGATCGCTAGCCCGTTGGCTAGTGGGTCCCCACGAAGGCAACTCCTCTTCTGATTGGGCTTTCCTGGTTGCTCCAGACGTGCCCTGACTTACCCTCACTGGGTGAGTCCCCCAGACCTTGCTGGTCTGCACCGACGTCTTTCTTCTGTTTCCCCGTGACTTGCCGTTGCCAAGGCTTGTTGGGTCCATCCTGGTCGCCGACACCGCAGCACTCGACAGACTTCGTGCGACAGCTCAAATCCAGCTCCTGGTCGTCGTCGACGCCTCCTTGACCTCGTGGCCGAAGACACCCGTCAACTCACCTGAAGCACCCGACATCTGTGGGCATTGGACTATAGTGCCCCTGGTCACTGGTAAGTGACCCAGACTCTGTCCCCTCTGCTTTCAGGTTCCTTCCATCTTCGATCCAGGCTTGGATCTCTCTGGACACTTCTCTTCTTCACTGCAGCAGCACTTCTTTGCAAGCTTGGATTGAAAACGACGCCGCGACCCAACACCATTTGACACCTATGCACCCGGCTTCCCTGGGTGAGGTAACTCGAGTACTCCGGTGCTCCCGTGGGTGTTGGCCCTAGACACCTCTAAGTCCAAATGGGTTTGTTTGTAGTCGTCCTCTAAGTGTCCTTAAACTCTTTAATTTCCAACCGTGACTTTCCCAATAGAAGTTAACGGTGAATCGCGCTGTGTTCTCACACTGCACGTGTTCCCCGTGGGTCCCCTGTGTCACTACCTTGGGTGGTTCCTTGTGGTCCAAGCACTTCTACAGGCTCTAGGTCTTGTGTCTAGTTCAGTCGTGGTTCTCATACCACTTTATTGGTATATGGTTTGGTACGCCCCTAGGGCCCAAACGTGTATTTGTGCTTTTACTGTTGAATACTGACTTGTAACTTAAGTACTTCGAACTCCAGCCTCATAAAGTGACTAGAGGGGTGTGTTTTATCTTAAATACATATATTTTAAATATATACCTGGTGTGGTTGTCCTTTCATTTGGTCATTCAAGAGATTATAGACTGGTGGAACAAGCTGCTTTACATTCTTTCAAGACTTAGCCTGAAGGCTGCTCTCCATAGCTACCACTAGGATAGCTTTCAATAAAGGTTGTCTTTAACCTATCACCATAAGGGGTTGTTTGGACTGGTACAAGGTGCCCACTTTAATTAGTGGACAGCATATACCAGGCCAACTTCTCACATTGGTTTGAAGCATGTGGGATTCCAGCCTGCTATTGTTTTACCAGATAATCTCAATTGAATTTATGAACTGAAAACCACTAAAGGTACCTTAGGTACATATAATATCAAGCTTAGTGTACAGTAAGTTCTACTGAACTTAGAGTTGTGTGTCAAGGGCTTAGCACACCCTTTCTACAACTCAAGAGAGTTTAGTAGGCCACACTAGTGTAGGTAGTGCAATACACCACACCACACTAGTAATGTCTAATCAGCCAGGAACCAATGGGTCCCTGCCAGAAGCCAGTGGGCTTCTCCCCTATAAATATGAGGATCGCACCTTTGCTCAGCTTAGGGCCTTATGTTCCATTAGGAAGCTGAAGACAGGCAAAACCCCAACCACCCAGCATCTCTTGCAGATACTCAGGCTGGATGATCTCTCAGGGCCTAGTGGGTCTGAAGGGGTAGGCAGAGTGGGTGGGGCAGCAGTTGAGGGTGGACCTAGGGGTGGAACTCCCCCTGGCCCAACCTCTGCTGTTGACCAGACTGATGACAATGATCAGGATCTGGAAAACCCAACTCCACTGGATGAGGATGATGAGGATGAGCACAATGCTCCCCTCTTTTTCCGTCCAGGAAGAGTTGAAAATAGGGTTAGAAGGGATAGATCTCTCTCAAGAGAGTCTGTCCAGTCTACCTCATCTGTAGGGATCTCTATTTCTTCTCATAGAGGGAGGGAAGCCTCCCAGGAGAGGAGAGAGAGACTGCTGAAGTATGAGCAAGCTCAGCTTCACCTCAGAAAGCAGCAGATGGCCCTAGATAAGGAAGCCCTAGAGCTCTACAGAGCTAGAAAAAAGGAGGGACTAGAGTCCCTTGGTAGCAGCAACTTCCCTAGAGATAGGGAGAGGTCTTATGACCATAGAAACCTAAGTAAGAGTTTCCCTCCCTACTAGAGTGGGGATGACATCCACAAGTGGATAACTGCCTTGGAGAGGGCCTGTAAAGTACAGAGGGTCCCCCAAGGGCAGTGGGCAGCAATCTTATGGCTCTCCTTTGCAGACAAAGGTAGAGATAAGCTCCTCACTGTTAAGAGGAGAGGATGCTGATGATTACCAGATCTTGAAAAGTGCACTGATAGATGTATTTGACCTAACCACTGAACAATACAGGTTAAAGTTCAGAGATACCCAAAAGGCACAAAATCAAGACTAGATGGACTTTGTTGACTGTGCTGCTAAGGCTCTGAAAGGTTGGTTATTGGGCAGTAAAGTGTGTGACTTCATAGGATTGTACAATCTGATAATGAGGGAGCAGATTCTTAATAACTGTCAAAATCAGCTGTTGCACCAGTACCTGGTAGACTCTGATCTGACCTCTCCCCAAGAATGGGGAAGGACGGCAGACAAATGGGTCAGAACCAGGGTGAGGCAGAAGGTACAGAACCAAGGTGGTGACCCTAAGAAGCAAGATTCTAAGAACTCTGACAAGGGTGGGGACAAGGGTAAAGACCAGAAGTCTTCACAAGGGCCCCAAAAATCTTCTTCAGGTGGGGATTCACAGTCTAACAAAGGGAAAGGCCCAAAGAAACCATGGTGCAAAGTCTGTAAGCAAAAGACACACTGGACCAAGTCCAAAGAGAATACTCCAGCCCCCACCAATGCCCCTAAGGCACATGCTCCCCCTAGTGCAGTTACAATTGGTAAGTACAGGCAGCAGCCTTTAATCAATGGAGTACAGCCTTTGGCATTCAGGGACACAGGTGCAAGTGTCACTATGGTGACAAAAGATCTTGTGGATCCTGGGCAGATTATACTTGGTGAAATGTACCAAGTGACCAATGCTAGCAATATCAGAACAGACCATTCTCTGGCAGTTGTTCACTTCTCCTGGGGAGGGGTAACTGGCCTTAAGAAGGTTGTGGTGACCTACCAGTCGAATGCTTGCTTGGCAATGATCTAGAGACTTCAGCTTGGTCAGAAGTATTGCTCAGGACTCATGCAGCAATGCTGGGCATCCCTGCAGATGTGTTTGCTGTGATCAGATCACAGGCCAAAATGTCTGAAACTGAACAGGTCTTGTATTCTGGAATAATAGACCAAGTGCCATCCAAGAGGAGGAGCAGAAGGGTTAAGGCAGAGCCTTCCCCCCTGACTCAGAAGGAAGATCAGTCTCTTGAGGGAGATGATCATAGTCCTGAAGAAGGAACTGTCCCAGAGGAGCTTGAGCCTGATCAGGTTGAGTTCTTAGGGACAAGGGGCCCTTCCAGGGCAGATCTGAGCCAGGAGCAGCAGAGCTGCCCCTCTCTTGAACCCCTCAGACAGCAAGTTGCTGCTGAGGCTGCTGGGAGTGCTAGTGGTACCCATAAGGTCTATTGGGATGATGGACTCCTGTACTCAGTGCAGAGACCCTAAGCCTGGTACCACCAGGAGGTTGTTTATACCTCTGAAGTTCAGGGGCTTCCTATTGACCCTAGCCCATGATATCCCTTTAGCAGGTCCCCTGGGCCAGAACAGGACTTGGGACAGACTTGTCCCTCACTTTCACTGGCCCCACATGTCTGAAGACACAAAGGAGTTTTGTCGCTCCTGTGTAACCTGCCAAGCAAGTGGCAAAACAGGTGGCACTACAAAGGCCCCCCTGATACCACTATCTGCGGTGGGGGTGCCCTTTAAAAGGGTAGGGATTGACATTGTTGGTCCCATGGATCCCCAAACAGCATCTGGGCATAGATTTATCCTGGTAGTAGTGGATCATGCTACCAGGTACCCAGAAGCTATTCCCCTTAGGACCACTACAGCACCTGTGGTGGCAAGAGCACTGTTGGGAATTTTCTCAAGAGTGAGTTTTCCTAAGGAGGTTGTCTCAGACAGAGGTACCAACTTCATGTCTGGTTACTTAAGGGCAATGTGGTAGGAGTGTGGAGTGACTTACAAATTCACCACACCCTATCACCCACAATGCAATGGTTTGGTTGAAAGGTTCAACAAACCCTTAAAGGGCATGATCAAAGGGCCCCCAGAAAAGCTTAGGCGAAGATGGGACATCTCTTGCCCTGCCTTTTGTTTGCATATAGGGAGGTGCCACAAAAGGGGGTTGGCTACAGCCCCTTTGAACTTTTGTTTGGTCACCCTGTCAGGTGTCCATTGTGTTTGGTGAAGGAAGGATGGGCGTTACCTCTCAAGCCCCCAAAGCAAGACATAGTGGACTATGTACTTGGTCTCCGCTCCAGGATGGCTGAGTATATGAAAAAGGCAACTAAAAACCTTGAGGCTAGCCAGGAAGTGCAAAAAGCCTGGCATGACCAAAAGGCTGTACTGACTGTTTACCAGACAGGACAGAAAGTGTGGGTGTTTGAGCCTGTCGTCCCAGCAGCTCTCCAAGACAAGTGGAGTAGACCCCACACTATTGTTGAACAGAAGGGAGAGGTCACTTAGTAGACCTAGGAACTCCCAGGAGTCCCCACAGGGTTCTCCATGTCAACAGGCTAAAGCCATATGTAGACAGGGCTGACATGGGCTTGATGAGGGACAGGAGGAAGAGAGTGACCCACTCCCTGACCTCCTCTCACAGAACCCTGATGATGGGTCAGTTGATGGTGTGGCCTTGGCAGGCAGCCTCTCTGCCCAGCAGCAAACTGATTGCAGACAGGTGCTCAATCAGTTCAGAAACATGTTTTCTCTGACTACAAGTCAGACTACCTGGTGCACTCATAAAGTGGACACTGGGGACAGTCTGCCTATTAAAAATAAGATTTATAGGCAACATGACCATGTCAGGGACTGCATCAGGACAGAAGTCCAGAAAATGTTAGATTTGGGAGTTATTGAACCCTTTGATAGCACTTGGGCTAGTCCAGTGGTCTTTGTGCCAAAACCTCACACCAGTGGTGGGAAAAGTTAGATGAAGGTTTGTGTGGACTACAGGGGTCTCAATGCAGTCACTAGGACTGATGCCCATCCAATTCCAAGGGCAGATGAGCTTATAGATACCTTGGCCTCAGCCAAGTACCTTAGCACATTTGACTTGACAGCTGGCTACTGGCAGATCAGACTAGCTGATGATGCAAAGCCAAAAACAGCATTTTTGACCCCAAGTGGGAATTACCAATTTGTGGTGATGCCCTTTGGTTTGAAGAATGCACCAGCCACTTTCCAAAGGTTGGTGAATACAGTTCTCACAGGTCTGGAAGCCTACAGCACAGCTTATCTAGATGATATTGCTGTCTTTAGCTTCACCTGTGAGGATCACCTGGTCCACCTAAGGAAATAAAGTTTTAGAGGCCCTGCAAAAGGCAGACCTCACTATCAAGGCCACCAAGTGCCAGATAGGACAGAGTCAGGCTGTGTACCTGGGTCACCTTGTAGGTGGAGCCCAGGTTCAACCACTGCAGAGCAAAATCCAGACCATCATGGACTGGGTTGCTCCAACCACCCAGACTCAGGTGAGAGCCTTCTTGGGCCTGACTGGTTACTATAGGAGATTTGTCAAGGGGTATGGATCAATAGTGACACCCCTGAATGACTTTACTTATAAGAAAATGCCCAAAAAGGTTCAGTGGACAGCTATCTGCCAAAAGGCATTTGATGACCTGAAGCAGGCCATGTGCACTGCTCCCATTCTACAGAGTCCTGACTACTCCAAGAAGTTAATTGTCCAAACAGATGCATCTGAATTGGGGGTAGGGGCTGTGCTGTCACAATTGAATGATGGTCAGGATCAGCCGGTAGCTTTCAAAAGCAGAAGGCTGACCCCTAAAGAGAAACGTTGGTCAGCCATTGAGAGGGAGGCCTCTGCTGTGGTTTGGGCTCTGAAGAAGTTGAGGCTATATTTGTTTGGTACTCACTTCCTTGTTCAGACAGACCATAAGCCCCACTTATGGCTAAAACAAATGAAGGGTGAAACCCCCAAACTGCTCAGGTGGTCCATTTCCCTACAGGGGATGGACTTTACAGTGGAACATAGACCTGGGAGTAACCATGCCAATGCAGATGGACTCTCTAGGTATTTCCACTTAGAACATGAAGACTCAACTGGTCAAGGTTAGTTTAATGTCCCTGCGGTTGGGGGGGGGGGGGGGGGATTGTGTAGGAGAGTAGGATCCCCCACATTTTGCTGGTGTTTCACTGTTTTTCGACCTTAGTCTGGCTGTGGCCCTGCTAATCAGGACCCCAGCCTAACTGCTTCCTCTCTAAAATGGTTTCCATGTACATTAGGTACATCTCTAATTGGATTCTGGAGTGCCTTATCAGTCCCTAGTATATGGTATATTGTGTACCCAGGGCATAGGTACCTCAGAGGCCTACTAGGGGCTGAAGCATGTACTATGCCACCCCTGGGAAGCACTCCAAAATGACACCACAGGTCTGCTACTGCTACATGCACTCCTTTCTGTGGTATAGGCTACCTATACCACTACCATTGCACACACATATAAAACCTATAAGTCACTCCTATGGCAGGCCTTAACAATCCTGAAGGCAGAATGCTTGGTTTTTATGAGAGAGGGTGCCCCTGCATGAGCAGAGCCCCTCTGCAGCGTTCAGAGTATCTCCTCTGATGCTGTTTGTGGTGCAGCCTGACCATATACTCTTAAGTGCATTATAACCTCGCGGTAAATGCTAACTTTGGACTGGCTGCACGGAAACATGTCGTGTTTGGTGTCAAACACTTTGGAATACTACACCCCGCCAGTTCTGGCGGCGGGGGTAGCATTCCACACTTCTAGAGGGAGAGACATGTTCACACTGGTCTACCCAGTAAAGACTTTCTAAAGCCCTGGCATCATAAAATGGATGCCACAGTCTGGCCTCCTGCTGCTGACCGAAACTCCGGCAGGGGGAGGCCTGGACAATAGGTTTCCTGTCCCAGGGAAGTGTAACCACCTCCTCAGACAGGCAGATGTGTATTGGGGCTGTGCGGAAGCACTCTCTGGTGCTTTGAAGTCCTGCACTGGGGTCACACTTGGTGTCCCTGTGCATAGTCCAGTTCAAACCGGTTGCAGGGGCTACCTGACCCTGCTATGGCGTGAAACTGGACAAAGGAAATTTGTGTAACCACCCCTCTTTCCAAACCCTCCCATAGGTGGGTCCCTAAAGTATGTCCAACCCCCAAACTTAGTATAAGTATGGGAACCCAGTCCATGAGACTTTAGATTACCCTGGACGAAACACTGCGACATATATCCTGGACCTTCGACTTTCTATTTTCGCTAGAAGACTGAAGAAATATCCCTTGGGGTCAACGAGTGACTCCCCTGCTTGGCAGGCACCAAAGAAGCAACAGTCCGGTCTGCAACTCTGAAGCTCCCGCCGGACGCCAAAGTCTTTGCATCATCAGAGGTGGATTTCCAGACTTCCCCGAGGCTACCCTGAGTCCACAGCAAAGCTGAGGCCCGTGGCTATCGTGGGTGACGTGTAACCGTGACCCCTGGACACCGTGATCTTTTGCCGGTCCATCATCTTCCTGGTCTTCCTCGAAGTTGTGCTTTGGGCTCCGAGTAGCCCCAGCTTTGGGCATCTACAGCACCAAAGATCTCTGGCCTCCTCTCCACAAGTGACCCTTGGGCCAGTTTCCAGTGCGACTGCCCGAGGCTCCTTCGTGATCGCTAGCCCGTTGGCTAGTGGGTCTCCATGAAGACAACTCCTCTTCTGATTGGACTTTCCTGGTTTCTCCAGACATGCCCCGACCTACCCTCGCTGGGGGATTCCCCAGACCTTGCTGGTCTGCACCGACGTCTTTCTTCTGTTTCCGCGTGACTTGCTGTTGCCAAGGCTTGTTGGATCCATCCTGGTCGCCGACACCGTAGCACTCGACAGACTTCGTGGGACAGCTCGAATCCAGCTCCTGGTCGTTGTCGACGCCTCTTGGACCTCGTGGTGGAAGAGTCAAGACACCCGTCAACTCACCTGAAGCACCCGACATCTGTGGGCATTGGACTATCGTGCCGATAGTCACTGGTAAGTGACCCAGACTCTGTCCCCTCTGCTTTCAGGTTCCTTCCATCTTTGATCCAGGCTTGGATCTCTCTGGACACTTCTCCTCTTCACGGTAGAAGCACTTCTTTGCCAGCTTCCATTGAAAACGACGCCGCAACCCGACACCATTTGACACCTATGCACCCGGCTTCCCTGGTTGAGGCAACTCGAGTACTCCGGTGCTCCCGTGGGTGTTGGCCCTAGACACCTCTAAGTCCAAATGGGTTTGCTTGTAGTCGTCCTCTAAGTGTCCTTAAACTCTTATTTTCCAACTGCGACTTTCCCCATAGAAGTCAACAGTGATTCGCGGCTGTGTTCTCACACTGCACGTGTCCCACGTGGGTCCCCTGTGTCACTACCTTGGGTGGTTCCTTGTGGTCCAAGCACTTCTACAGGCTCTAGGCCTTGTGTCTAGTTCAGTCATGGCTCTTATACCACTTTATTGGTATATGGTTTGGTACGCCCCTAGGGCCCAAACTTGTATTTGTGCTTTTACTGTTGAAGACGGACTTGTAACTTAAGTACTTCGAACACCAGCCTCATAAAGGGACTAGAGGGGTGTGTTTTATTTTAAATACATATATTTTAAATATATACCTGGTTTGGTTGTCCTTTCATCTGGTCATTCAAAAGATTATAGACTGGTGGAATAAGCTGCTTTACATTCCTTCAAGACTTAGCCTGAAGGCTGCTCTCCATAGCTACCACTAGTATAGCTTTCAATAAAGGTGTCTTTAACCTGTCACCATAATTAGTGGACAGCATATACCAGGCCAACTTCTCACAGTCCTTTAACTCTCATGTGAGTCTGTTCCACTCCTGGTGTATGTCCCACGGGGGTGGTGTTAATCTCTGCAGTCACCTTTCCTAGCCACTTGACCACCGTAGAGGTATCTGTCTCCCTCCATTTAATCCTCCTTACAAGCTTTGTTTCTTTGACACCCATTGAAGAGCCCACTGGCTGGCGTTTGGCCACCATGGGTACTCTTAATTCAAGAGTTAAAGTCAGGGGATTATGATCACTTTCAGTCCTGTTTGGAATCTCAAAGTTAATGAGATGACTACCTAAAGATTCTGACAGACTAATATAATGAATAGATAAGATTCCTTTAAAGTGGAGGAAAACTTGCGGTGAAGGTCTTGAGCCTCATATAATTGTTTGGTCGAGGTTAGTTTATAGGTTGTCAAAAGGTTGTTAATTTTTGCCTATTCTTTGGCTTTGGGGGGAGGGAGTTGCTAGTGCTTCCCATTCCCCATATGTTGAAATCTCCCACCAGCAGGATTTCATGTGTGGCAAACGGAAAGAACTCCTCCAAGTTACTATATAGCTCTTCGATTTTGAATGTTTGGTTGCGTTTTGGTAACAGTTTATCAACAACAATGGTGTTTAATGGTGAATTGTTGTCCCTGAAATAGATCCTACTTGCAAGGCCGAAGAGTTTGAATTGAGTGGCACGACCTCAATCTTACATAAATGCTTAATAAAAATTAAATGACCTCTCGATGGGCAGCCAAAAAGATTTAAGAGCTTTTCTGGCTTGAATAGGTCATAAAATCGGTGTAGAACTAAAGGAGTTAGTGCCCAAGAGTATGTAGGAGTAGGCAGAGTATCTCGCTTCTGTCCAAGTAGACCAGTGCATACTTACTGGTCAAAGTTGTATTGAGGCCCGCCACATTCCAAGATGTCATTGTAAGATTGAGATCTGTCTTAGGCTTCTGAGATTGAAACTGCCCTGAAGAGAAGTGGCTAGGAACAATTTCGTAGGCTGCCGCTATGGTGGTTGCCCAAGTGTCCCCACCTGTCGTAATCGTTACTTCTTCTCATTCACCTTACACTTCTCTGATTTTGGGCATATGATACTTTTAGAGAGTTTGCAGCTTTTGGAGCACTTGTGAGCGAGGCATGGATTGCACCTCACGCATCCCTCAAAACACTCCTGTGTGGCCTTGGGTGCTTCTGCTGGAGTAGGACATAGGGGTATTTTGGTGGGTGTAACTTTGATAGCTCAATTCCCTATTCCTCAAAGATCCTCGCTTCGCCCAAAATTAGGTCTCTGTGGACCTCTCTCGACCATGTGGTTATGATGGCTTCCGAGGTTCCTCTTTCTGAAATTCAGACAAACTTTAAAGATGTTAGGTCAGCGGAGGTCAACTTTTTCAATGTTGGAATAGACATAAGAGTTTACCTCAATGAAGTATGCCGTTGGAGTTCTTGGGAGTATAATGTGGGATGAACTATTCCAGTGCGCTTGCATGAGCACTCCCCCCTCTCCCCATCCCCCCGGGCTGGCAGGTAAGGACTCCAGGGCACTTGAAGATTGAAGAGGTGGGGGCCCAAGTTCAGCTAGTCTGGTGAAGGCTTCATTATGAAGCCATTCAGGCCTTTGGGCGGTAGGTTGTGGTGATATCTGTGGTCAATTGTCGAGGTCACTGTTGTTGCCGGATTTGAAGTGGGCCCCCTGGTTACTTGTCCCCATTGCAGATTGTCTGTTGTGCGTACTGGGGGCCACCTGGTCTGGGACAAGGGGCCTGAATTAATGCTGGCCTATTGATTGAGTCAGTATAAGAAAAGACTGTGCTGGTACTTATCTCTGCCTTTTGTTTCTCAGAGGCGATTGTAACTATTGGAACCCCAAATCCCTGCGCATTGACCTTTGATTGAGCGCCATTGATCCCTTGTGTTGTTTTATTTAGAGAGCTTGTTAAAGAGCTTGTGGCTACGTCCTCTATGAGCAATCCCACCGGCATTTTTCCCGGAATGACGTGGTTTCTCATTGTTTCTTGCCAACATGATTGACTTGGGTAGCTCTGAGATGAGTGTAGATATTAGCTCGTCCTCTGATGCCTGAACTCTGACCTTTGGTAACTGAGCGCCATTGGTCCCTTGTGTTGGAGATGTTGATTTGATTACTGCGCTAGTTAAAGAGCTCATGGCTACATTCCCTATGAGCGGTCCAGCCGGCGATATGTCCGGAGGGGCGCGGTTTGTCATCGTTTCTTGCAAACAGCTCAATGTACCTATACCTTCCAGGCTCTTCTTATTTGACTTGGCTAGCAGTTTGAATATGGGAAAGAGTAGGCTGCCCCTGAGGTCAATGATCTCCTTTTTGTTAGACACTGTTCTATTGACTGTATTTTTCAGTTTATTTTTCGCCCTTCTTGAGAGAATAGAATTTTTTGAGGGGGATGGTGGCACTGGAGTTCTGTAGTAGGGGATCTCTGTGTATAGTCATAATCTAGTGAATAGTCCCGCCCATGTGCGCGGACCCCGGAGCAATAAAAAATAATCTCTAAAAGGTGACAAATCATGCAGACCTGCATACACCTTTAAGAGAGAATTTAATTTAAAGACAGATAATGCAGCCTATACCCACAGGCTACACTGTCCAGTACTTCAACTAGAATTCCACCAAAATCCACAGACAGCACTGCCTGTCCAGTTTTTCTCCACATAGGAAAAAACCCTGCCTCTACCAGCAAAAGCCTCTGGAATGATAGAGAGGAAGGAGTGGACAGACAAGCCCCATAGGCTGCCATTATGTGGCTTGGAACAGGATACTGTGCCTTTAAGAAAACTTTCCAGTTTTCCAGAACTTTCCCCAGTATCCCAGAATGCCCAGCAGGTCCCATTTACTTTCAGTTCTTTTTTCCGGCTCCTGCTAGCAGGACCCTGGAGCATTGAGCTCTACCTTTTTTAAGGTTTTCATTGAGATTTTGGCAATTTTTGTCACTTTTTCTTGTGTTTAGTAGCTGGTACTGTCAACATGCCTGGCTTGTTCGACAAGTGCCCGGAATGTGGTCGAAAGAAGGCTAAAACTGACCCACACGAGGTGTGCATAGCTTGCCTTCCCCAGTCCCACGTGCCTGAAAGCTGTACCATCTGCCACTCGTTTTCAGCAAGAACCCTGAGGGACAGGATGAAGAGCAGGCTTCAAGCTCTGGAGGAGCGAAGACTGAAGGCACCAGGTGGGTCTGGAGGGGCTGATTTGGCCCATACTGAGGCCTCTGGGGGGCTCCCCAGGGGCAGGAAGACCAGTAAGCGCTCCCGCTCCCCGTCGACGTCGAGGGCGTCGACGGCGACGTCGAGGAGGATGACCACCGTCTGTTCGCCGTCTCCCCAGGGCTCTGGGGAGAAACGGCGTCGACGATCGCCGTCGAGGGACCTGAATAGGCCGCCGTCGACTACATCGGCGTCGTCGGCGACGACGCCGTCTTCGACTGCGTCCAGCGGTCGACGTCGAGAGAAGACCCGGCGTCGGCGTTCGGCGTCGAGGGATCGCAGCTCGCCGTCGATGAAGAGAAGGAGATCGACGTCGAGGCGAAGGTCGCCGTCGAGGCGAAGATCACCGTCGAGGCGGAGATCGCCGTCGAGGCGAAGGTCGCCGTCGAGGCGAAGGTCGCCGTCGAGGCGGAGGTCGCCGTCGAGGCGGAGGTCGCCGTCGAGGCGAAGGTCGCCGTCGAGGCGAAGGTCGCCGTCGAGGCGAAGATCGCCGTCGAGGCGATGGTCGCCGTCGAGGCGAAGGTCGCCGTCGAGGCGAAGGTCGCCGTCGAGACATAAGTCGACGCCGAGGAAGAGATCGACGCCGAGAAGATCGCCGTCGAGGCACAGGTCGACGTCGAGGCACACGTCGACGTCGAGGAAGAGAGAGTCGCCGGGATCGGTGTACTCAGTGGTGTATACCCCGCCTCGGAGGTCTCCGTCGCCTCCTCCTCTCCCACCTCTGCCACCGCCTCCTCCACCACCGCCACCTCCTCCACCACCGTCTCCACCTCCTCCACCGCCTCCTCCGCGGCCGCGGACTCTGTCTCCGCCACCCCGGCCTCTGTTGCTGCCAAGCACTCCTGCGGTGCCGCCGCCGGTCCCCCCGAGGTCGGTTTCCCTTCCACGGTACCCGACTCCGCCGCAAGGGACCCCGAAGCCACGACGCCCACGGTCGCCTGGACCAGCGAGACCGGCGGACAGGCCTAAGCCGAAGAGGTCGCGCTCCCGCTCTCACAGGAGGCGACGATCGCGGAGCCGAGGGCGATCCTCGTCAGACTCTAGACGACGCCGCAGAAGGTATAGGTCCAGGTCGCGCTCCTCGGACAGGGACCTTTCCCCGACGCTGTCGGACTCCCCGGGGACTAGGGTGTCGCCGGTGGACGACTTGGTCTCGTTCCAGGAGGTGCTGTTGCGAGGGGCTGCGAAGCTGAATATCACGGTGACGGTTCCAACACCCACGACGTCCGTGATATTTGAGACGCTTCATAAAAGACACTTGTCTCGCCCCCTCCTGCCTCTCGTACCTGGACTGGTGGAACCAGCTTTGGAACTGTTCCTCACTCCCGCAACAGCGAAGGCCGCTCCGTCCAGGCTCATGAAGAAATATAGGGCCCCGGAGTCGGATCCGTCATTCTTGAGAGGGGACCCGAAACCGGATTCGGTTATCGTGACGGCGGCGAGAAAACAACATGCGACCGCCCCGGCCTCCACGGTGCCACCGGACAAGGAAAGCCGCTGGCTGGACTCTGCGGGCAGGAAGGTGTGTGGTACCGCCGCCACCACGATGAAGGCGGCGAGTGCAGGGGCGTTGTTGGGCCGTTACGACTGGGCCCTGTGGGAATCCCTGCAGCAATATGCGGACCTCCTGCCACGAGACAAGAAGGAGGACTTCTTGGAGACGGTGCGCGAAGGCATGCTGGTTTCTAACCAAACGATCAGCGCAGCAGCGGATATATCGCTATTGGCCGCCCACGCCTACTGTCATGGCGTCCACCAGCGGCGCCATTCCTGGTTGCGCCTGACGTCCCTCAAGCCGGAGGCGCAGCAGAGAGTGGCCAACCTGCCCTTCTCGGGGGAAACCCTGTTCGGGAAGCATGCGGACGATGAAATGGCCCGCATGAAGGCTGAAGCGGAAACCCTGACGGCCGTCGGGTTAGAGAAGGCCGAGAAAAAGAAACGACCGTTCCAGAGGAGGTTCGGGTCGTCGGGCCGAGGGCGTGGGCAGGGCTCGGGACAGCAGCAGCCACAACAGCAGCAGTTCCGCAAGCCCTTCCAGAAGCGCCAGAGGGGTAGAGGTGGCCAGCAGGCTACTACCACAAACAAGGGCCCGGCCGGGTCTCGGCCCTGAGCTGTTACTTCCCCCTCAACCGTTACCCACTCCAGTGGGGGGAAGCATTCGATTTTTTCCGGCAGAGTGGAGAATAATTACTCAGGACAAGTGGGTGCTGAATATTGTTTGCAATGGATACAGTCTTCGGTTCATCAGCCCGCCTCCAGCGATTCCGCCGGTGTGCTCTCGCTTCCAGCTGAGGGAGCTCCAGGCGGAGGCAGACATCTTGTTGAGAAAAAAGGCGGTAGAAGAAGTACCTTTGTCTCAAAGGGGAAGAGGTCTGTACTCTCGGTTCTTCCTCGTTCGCAAGAAGGACAAGAACGAGTTCAGGCCCATTCTGGATTTGCGACAAGCAAACAAGTGGATTCGCAGAGAGAAGTTTCGCATGCTATCGTTGCACCAGATTTACCCTCAGCTGCAACGGGGAGACTGGCTCTGTGCCATAGATCTACAGGATGCGTACTTCCATGTGCCCATAGCACAGAAGCACAGGAAGTTCCTGCGATTCCAAGTCGGCGCCAATCACTATCAATACACAGTACTGCCATTCGGGCTAAAGTCTGCTCCCAGGACTTTTTCGAAGTGCATGGCGGTGGTGGCGGCACACCTGCGGAGGAACAAGGTGTTTGTCTACCCGTATCTGGACGATTGGCTGATCAAGGCGTCATCCTTCGAGGAAGCGCAAGAACACTTCCGTTGGACGTGCGAGCTCTTGAACAAGCTGGGGTTACACGTCAACATGTCCAAATCGGTCCCATCTCCGGTACAGTGCATACAGTACCTGGGGGCCTCCATAGATACGCGGTCAGCAAGCGTGTCTCCTTCGGAGGAGAGACGGTTATCACTCCTTCGGAAGGCTCAGGACCTCAGGACTGCTCCATCGACGACTGTGAGGAAGGTGTCGTCTCTACTGGGATCGATGGCCTCCTGTATCTTCCTCACTCCGCACGCACGTCTACAGATGCGACCACTGCAGGAGTGCTTGGAGGATCAGTGGGATCAGAAGACAGGCTCTTGGGACGACAAGATCCGACTGTCTCTACATGCTCGTCAGTCTCTGAAGTGGTGGTGTTCGGCGGAAAACCTCCTCAAGGGGGTTCCCTTCCACAAGGACATTCCCACGACGAATGTGGTGACGGATGCTTCTCTCCAGGGCTGGGGTGCGCATTCCGGGGACCTGCAGATTCAAGGGAAGTGGTCTCCTTTGGAATCGACGTACCACATCAATTTCCTGGAACTCAGAGCTGTCTTCCTGGCACTGAAGGCTTTCCTTCCGTCCTTCCAGACCAACTCGCTGCTGATACAGACGGACAATACAACCACGATTTATTACCTCAACAAGCAGGGGGGGTCGAGATCGCGCACTCTGTCGCAGGAGGCGCAGGCGATCTGGCGCTGGCTGCTGGCCCGAGGACTGACGATCACGGCCACGCATCTGCCAGGGGTGCAGAATGCTCAGGCGGACGCCTTGAGCAGGCTGATTCAGGAAAACCACGAATGGGTCATAAACGACGAAGTACTAGGAGAAGTCTTCGCAAGGTGGGGGACTCCAGACGTAGATCTGTTCGCCACCGCCGAAAACAGCAAATGCCGAGACTTCGCATCCAGGTACTACCAGCGGGGGACGCTGGGGAATGCGCTATGGATCGATTGGTCGAACAGCTTTCTGTACGCTTTTCCACCCATTCCCCTGATTCCGGCGGTGCTCATCAAGCTGTCCCAGTCCAGGGCGCGGATGATCCTGATCGCCCCGGAGTGGCCCAGGCAGTGGTGGTTCACGGACATTCTTCACCGGTCTCTCCTTTCTCACATGCGGTTGCCGTGCAGGCCGGACCTTCTCACGAAGTTCGGGGGGCGGATGGTGCACCCCAACCTCTCGTCTTTGAGTTTGGCGGCATGGCTCCTGAAATAGTGCAATATGGTCATCTGAATCTACCAGACGATTGTATGGACATTCTGAAGAAATCTAAGCGACCTTCCACTAGGACATCCTATGCGTACAAGTGGAAGAGGTTCTGTATCTGGTGTAGGTCCAAGAACTTTGATCCGACAACATGTAAGGAAGATGTCATCCTTCCATACCTTTTGCATCTGGCGCAGTCTGGCCTTAATTTCCATTCCATTAAGGTTCATCTGGCTGCTTTGACTGCTTACAGGAAGTGCCCTTCACAGACGTCCTTCTTTCAGATTCCTGTGGTCAAGGATTTTTTGGAAGGCTTGAAGAAGGTGTTCCCTCCTGTCAGACTTCCCTCGCCTTCTTGGGACTTGAATGTGGTGCTGTCCAGACTGATGAGAGAGCCTTTTGAACCTATTCACAAGGCTTCATTGCAGCACCTATCCTGGAAGGCGGCGTTCCTAGTGGCCATTACATCGGCCCGCAGGGTGAGTGAACTTCAGGCATTATGTTGTCAAGAACCTTATACTGTGTTTCATGCTGCTAAGGTTGTGATGCGTACTCACCCTAAGTTCCTTCCTAAGGTTATCTCTGACTTTCATGTCAATCAGACCATAACTTTACCTACGTTCTTTCAGAATCCCTCTTCACCAGCGGAAAGGGCTCTCCATTCCCTGGATGTCCGAAGGGTGTTGAAATTTTATCTGGATAAGACCAAGGATATTCGTAGGTCTGACCAATTGTTTGTTAATTATGGCTCAGTCAGGACTGGTCTTGCGACCTCTAAGCAGTCCATCTCTCGGTGGATTGTGTCCTGCATACAGTTGTGTTATCAAAAGGCTAATAAGACCTTAGGGGGTAAACCTAAGGCTCATTCCACCAGGGGCAAAGCTGCCACGACGGCTTTGCTGCGTAATGTTCCGATTGCGGAAATCTGTAAGGCGGCCACGTGGAAGTCGGTCCATACCTTTGCTGCGCATTACTGTCTGGACACGGATGCCAGGGCAGATGCTCAGGTTGGGCAGGCTTCGCTGCGAAATTTGTTCGCACAGTAGTGGTAGTGTCTTATGTGTTCTCCACCGCTTTTGTTGTGTGGGGATGGGCTTGCCATTCTATTCACTAGATTATGACTATACACAGAGATCCCCTACTACAGAAGGAGTAGTTTCTTTTCTGTAACTCCAGTTCTGTAGTAGGGGTATCTCTGTTATAGTCATAAGCGCCCGCCCTCCTCCCCGGTGGAGAGATACTTATTCATATGTAGAATGCTACAGGTCTGGCGTGCTACGCCTTCAAAAAGAACTGAAAGTAAATGGGACCTGCTGGGCATTCTGGGATACTGGGGAAAGTTCTGGAAAACTGGAAAGTTTTCTTAAAGGCACAGTATCCTGTTCCAAGCCACATAATGGCAGCCTATGGGGCTTGTCTGTCCACTCCTTCCTCTCTATCATTCCAGAGGCTTTTGCTGGTAGAGGCAGGGTTTTTTCCTATGTGGAGAAAAACTGGACAGGCAGTGCTGTCTGTGGATTTTGGTGGAATTCTAGTTGAAGTACTGGACAGTGTAGCCTGTGGGTATAGGCTGCATTATCTGTCTTTAAATTAAATTCTCTCTTAAAGGTGTATGCAGGTCTGCATGATTTGTCACCTTTTAGAGATTATTTTTTATTGCTCCGGGGTCCGCGCACATGGGCGGGACTATTCACTAGATTATGACTATAACAGAGATACCCCTACTACAGAACTGGAGTTACAGAAAAGAAACTACTCCTTCCCGATGGTTGGGATACTTCACCCTCTTCGGTCACACATTCGGGGTGGATGTGTCTGCTACAATGCAAGGCAAGTGGGTGGATGGTGTTATGGTAAAATGAAACCCTCTTTCAGTTTCCTGGGGTACCATTCAGTGCTCATTTTTCGATCGCGGGGAACATGGGCAGGATTTTTCTACCCCTCGCCTCTGAGAAGATTTTCCAAAGGAGCTTATTCTAAGTTCTAAGTCCACTAAGCTCGAGGCAATGGAATGGATTGGATCTATCTGTAGCGCCATCTTTTGTGATTGCCATAAGAGTGCCCTGGCGACGGTGTCTTGCGTGATGCAAATTGAGGCCAAATAGTTGCTGGAGGAGCCAGCAGGGGGAGAGGCGTGTGCCTGTGACGGTATGGGGGTGAAGAGCCCACGTGTGTGCTCTCTCCCAAATATCTGTGTTAGGGCTAGTAATTGTTCATTCTGATGGATACTTCTGCCTGTGGATTCTTCACCTTCTGAATACCCCCTGCGCCAGCATTCCGCGGAAATTCTTTCCTAGCTCCCACATGTCGATGTCACAATGCCACCGTGCCGCTCGCGACTCCGCATGACGTCACCAAAGCCATAAGAGGACCTCGAAGGCGTGCTTTGGTGCTTATATTCGGATCAGGACGTCGATGAATGCCGAAGCTGCAGGAAAATTAATCCAAAAGCCATTAAGGAGCGCGAGGCAAAGCTGTTTATGGCCAGAGCCAAGAATGAGAAGAGGGGTCATAAAAGAGCGAAGTCTTCGTCTTCTCTTACTTCGAAATTGAAAAAACATAAGAAGTCTAAGAGGAGACATGGCTCTCTGCGCCGTTCCTCGAAGGTCAGGGCTTCGAGGTCGCCTTCCCCCACTAAGCGACTTCGAAGAAAGGACTTGGTTTCTCCTTCTCCGACTCCATCTCCACGGGTGACGCCGGTTCCATCTACGGCTCCGAGGTCGCCGGCTTCGAAGGGCCCTTCGTCTCATGAAGGTTCCCCGCCTCATGCTATGTCTCTGATGCTCAGGGAGTCGTCTCAAAGCCGTGTCTCTTCACCTGTGCGAGCGCCGTCGCAGGCTCCAGTTCAGCCTCAGGTGGTTACTCTTCAGGAAGGTATGGATCCATATCCTCCTTTTCCTGTTCCTGGATCAGAGCCAACGCATTTTCTTAATGCGATTTTTGGCATGTTTGCCAGGGCCTCTACTCCATCTGGTGCGCCTTCGGGCCCCGTGGGTCCTTTGGCCTTTAACTTGTGTGTTCCTCAACACTATCCTCAAGCACCCTTTGTCCCATTCTTGCCGTCGACTCCGGCTTGGCATTTCCCGGCTCCGAGGTCTTCCACTCCGGCTCCGCGGACTCCATTGGCTGTCGAGTTAGCGCCGCCTCGAATTCGATCGACGCTGAGGTTTGAAGCTGAGGCTCCTCCATCGACGCTGTTGATGTCCTCACCGGCGCCGCCGACCCCGATTCTTAAACAGCGCTCTAGGAGAGAGGCGCAGAGACTCCTTGAGGAGGAGGAATATGCACAGGATCAGGAGGAAGGAGAAATTGTTGAGTCTGTGGAGGAGTTTGAGGGCTTACAGGAGGTCAGTGGGTTGGATTCTTCTCCTGAATATGCTCTTTCTTCCCCGAAGGCTGGAGTGTTACAAGACATTGCTTCTTATGACATGCTGATAAGGAAGGCAGCTGAATTGCTTGATCTATAACTTCCCTCAGCGGAGGTAAAATCTAATATCCTTATGGACGTTCTTAATACTTCTTTAGCCTCTGAACCGCTGCTACCTTTTAATGAGGACTTAACGGAGCCTATAATGGAAGTTTGGTAGAAGCCTTCGTCGGCTCCTGCAGTTTCTCGTTCCATCTCAAGAAGGTAGAGGCCTGCTCCTGGGGACCCTGCTTTTCTGTCTTTGCATCCATCCATCACCAGAAAACTTGATGGTCCAGACTTCTTGTTCGAAGCAGTCTTCTGGTTCTTTCCCTACCATACCTGGTGATAGGGATTCTAAAAAGATGGAGCAGGCAGCAAAGAAGGTGTTCTCTTCTGCTAGTTTGTCTCTGAAGTCCACTAATGCAACCTGTCTTCTTGGGAGGTATGTCCATGCTCTGATTGACTCGGTGAAGCAGCTAACTCCAAAGTTGCCGGAAGCGGATCGAAATAATTTCTTGGAGGCCCTTTACGAATTCTCAGGCTGCGGCCCGTCAGGTTATACAAATGGGTCTGGACACTGCTGACTCTGTGGCTCGTGTGATGGGGTCTACTGTGGCAACAAGAAGACAGGCTTGGCTTAGATCGTCTGGATTGTCACTTGATGTTCAAGCGACTCTGCTGGATTTGCCCTTTGATGGGTCAAGACTATTTGGTTCAAAGGCTGACTCTGCCTTGCAGCGTTTTAAGGATAGCAGGGCCTCCAGGTGCAGTCCAGGGGATACGGCTACAAGCGGTATCAAGCTGCTTCCTTTTGTGGCCGCCAGCAGTCTCAACAAGGCCAGCAGCAGCAGAATCCTTTGTACAAATCGTACAGAGGGAAGAATAAAGAGCGTCTTAGGGGAGCCTCTCGGCAGCAATCCTCCTCTTCCACTTCTCCTCCCGCCACCGTTGGTACTTCAGGAAAGCAGTTCTAGATCCCCCATCTTAGAACATGTTGGCCCGGTATGGGGTCGGGTGTCCCACTTTCTACAAGATTGGAAACTGATCACTTCAGATCGTTGGGTTTTAAATCTTGTAGAGAATGGGTACGCACTCCCTTTTTTAAGAGTTTCCTCCGCCTTACCCTCTTTGCCAAGGTTGGTGCTCAGAGGACCACTTTCTGCTTTTGCAGCAGGAAGTTCTTACCTTGTTACAGAAAGTTGCGATAGAGGTGGTTCCGGAGCAGGAGAGGCGTCAGGGATGCTACTCCCGGTATTTCCTGATCCCCAAAAAGGACGGACGATTAAGGCCGATCTTGGACCTCAGGATTTTGAACCTTTACCTCAGACAGTAAAAGTTCAAAATGTTGACCTTGGCTCAGGTTCTTCTTGCGCTGCATCAGGAAGACTGTATGGTGTCCATCGAGCTGCAGGATGCGTATTTTCATCTTCCCATCCTGAAGTCGCATTGGAAGTATCTCCGGTTCACGGTAGGATCGCAACACTATCAGTTTGCGGTTCTTCCGTTCGGTCTCACTTCCGCGCCTCGAGTCTTTACGAAGGTGATGGCTGTAGGAGAGTAGGGTCTGCTTTCTATGTTCACCCCCACTTTTTGCTTTTGCTTTACTGGTTTTCGACCTAGATGTGGCTGTGGGCCTGCTAATCAGACCCACAGCCCTGCTGTTCTCTCTCTAAATTAATACTATGTACTTTAGGTGCATAACCCATTTGGATAGGATCACCTTATTGGCCCCTGTACAGTGTACCCTAGGTACCCAGGGCATAGGTGTACCCTAGGCCTACCAGGGGCTGCAGCATGTATTGTGCCACCCCTGGCCTGGCCTTCCATTTTGACACAACTGGCTGATCACTCAGCTGGGGCAAGGTCGTGTAATCACCCCTTGCTTAGGTGTAGTATTCCTATACCTGACTTACATATAGACACATGTGTACCTATCAGTCACTCCTATGGCAGGCCTTGACAATCCTGGAGGCAGAGTGCTTGGTAACATGTGAGATGGTGCTCCAGCATGAGCTGAGCCTGTCTGCAGCTTTCGGAACCATGTCCTTATAGCTGTTCTATGATATAGCCTACCATATACTCTTAAAGTGCCTTATAATCTTAGACGGTTATGGTAACTATGGTTTGGCTTTATCAAAACATGTCGTGTAAGGTGTCTAACACTCGGGAATAATACCCCCATGCCATTTCTGGACATGAGAATATTATTCCCCCCTCCTAGAGGGAAAGACATGTTAAAATCATACTTCAACTGTTAGCCTCTGACCAAAGCCTCAGCATCACAAAATGGATGCTGCTGCCACGACACAAGTCTGACCTCCTGCAGCTGGGAGTGATCCCAGCCAGGGAGGCCTGGACAATAGGTTTCCTGCTTGGGGAGGTGCTAGCACCTCCCCAGACAGCCTTTAGTGTATTGGGGCAGGGTGGGCTGAAAGGAATGAGACATGCCTGGGGCACACAAGGTGTTCCTTGCATAGTCCAGTTCAAACCGGCGCTGGGGCACTCCAGCCCCAGCTCTGGCGCGAAACTGGACAAAGGGAAGTGGGTGTAACCACCCCCTCCCAGGTCCCACCCATAAGGCGTGACCTAGCAGGTATCCCAGCCCCCCAGATTAGTATAAGAGTGGGAGTTGGGCCTCAAGAGATTAGATTATCCTGAACCTGCAAAACTGAACAGAAACTCTGGACCTTCGACATTCGACGAAAGAAGAAGACTGAAGAATCTCCCTTGTAGCCAAGGAGTGGCTACCCTGTGCAAACAGGCACCATCAAGAGACTACCCTTTGCTTTGTGAAACGTTCGACGAGGAACCGACTGCAGAGCCCGACCAGAGCCTTGATTTCCAGACTTCTCCGACCCTCATCCACATCTGCAGCAGAGCTGAGATCCGTGGAGGCGACGAGCGACGTGGGACCGGCTACCTGGGAAAAGTGGCTAGTAACTTACAGCGCAGCTTCTGAGGTACCCTCGAAGTTGTGCACCGGGGATTGAGAAGCCCCAACCCCAAGCACCATCTGCACCGAAGACCAGCCCCCCACACTCCACGAGTCCTGCGTGGGGCCCTTCAGCATTTTCCTGCTTGCCGCGTCTGTCCGGTTGCTTGCCCGCTGGCTAGTGGCCTCTGTGACGACGCTCCCTGAACTCTTCTGCGCTGGTTTGGCTCCTCCAGACTGGCTCCCGCTTCTCTGCAAAGAAGAAGCACCCCAGACCTTCCTGGTCTGCACCAGAAGCAAGTCCCTTGTTCTTCGTGGGTTCCGCTTGCCAAGGCTTGGTGAGTCCTAGTCCAACTTCGACGCCGCCGACAGCAAGAGCCTTCGTGGGACAGCTCGCCTCCTGGTCCTGGTCGCCCTCGACGCTTCCTGGTCCTCCTGGCTGCAGCGACAAGCTTCACCTTCACCTGCAACTCTTCACGACATCGCCTGGTTCCTTCCTGGTTCCACGTGGTCACTGGCTAGTGACCTTGACTCTGTCCCCTCTGCTTGCAGGTTTCTTCTCTTCTTGATCCCAGCCTTGGGATCCACCGGACACTCTCCCCTAACTGCCTGTCAGCATCTTTCTTCAGGCATCCATAGGAGTCGACGACGAAAACGACGCATCTTCACCCCTATGCACCCGCAGCCTGTGGGCTAGGTAACTTGGGTACTCCGGTGCTCATCAGGATAGTGACTATCCTAGTGTCTAGTTTTCAAGTCTCAACTTCCTAGCTACTCCGGAAGTGTCCTAAATCTATCTATTTCTAAACTGTAACATTGCTATTGACTTTTACGCATTACGCGTGAGTGTTTTCACTCTGCACACGAATCCCGTGGGCCTCCCACTTCCTAACTAACGCTAGTGTAGTGTAGCCCCAGCGATTCCCTAGGCCTAGGCCTATTCTATTTCCGTGACAGTGGTTCTTATACCACTTATTTAGTATATGGTTTGCGTGGCCCCTAGGGCCTAACTGTATTACTTACCTGTGTGACTTACTGTATGCATTAATAAGACTGTGTTGTACTTACCTCTAAACTCATAAAGAGTGCTGAGGGTTTGCTTAGAATAAATACACTTTATTTTATATATATATCTGTTGTGGTGTCCTTTCATTTGGTATTCAAGGGATTATATATGGTATCACAGCTGGCTTCACATGCCATTCAGAGTTTAGCCTAAGACTGCTCTTGTCCATGCTACCACTAGGATAGCTGGTCTATAAGGTTGACTTTACAACCAATCACCATAAGGGTATTTGGACTGATATAAGGTGTACACTATAACTAGTGACATCATACATCAGGCCAACTTCTCACATTGGTGAGCAGCGGTTGGGATCTGAGCTTGCTGTTGTAATACCATTGTAATCTTGAGATACTAAATTGAAAGATCACACAGATATTGTCTAGGTACATATAACATAGTTTATAATACTTAAGTCCTACTGGACTTAGTGGTTGTAGGTTGAAGGGAGTAACACACCCTGACTACAACTACTAGAGAGGTTTAGTAGAAACAACTAGTGTAGGTAGGTGCACACACCACACCCTCACTAGATCATGCCTCTGGGAGGAGATCAAGTAGATGCTCTCTCAGGAGGGGCAGGTCTGCAGAAGACCCCCTCTAGGTATGATACCTTAACATTCCAGGAGATGAGACAATTGTGTACCTCCAGAGGAATAAAACAGGGTGCAAACCCTACCCTCCTTCAGTTAAGACAACTCCTAGAGGAGTATGATGCTCAGAGGGCATCTCAGGAAGGTGCCCTAGGCACAGAGGAGGGTCTACCCACCACAGAGGAGTCAGATGGGGCTTCAGATGGGGAGGTAGACAGCCAGAGCCAAGTAAGGAGACTTAGCCAGGCTAACTTAAGTTTACATGGGAGTTTGCATGGGATCCCCCTGTAGGAGAGTAGGGTCTGCTTTCTATGTTCACCCCCACTTTTTGCTTTTGCTTTACTGGTTTTCGACTTAGATGTGGCTGTGGGCCTGCTAAACAGACCCACAGCCCTGCTGTTCTCTCTCTAAATTAACACTATGTACTTTAGGTGCATAACCCATTTGGATAGGATCACCTTATTGGCCCCTGTACAGTGTACCCTAGGTACCCAGGGCATAGGTGTACCCTAGGCCTACCAGGGGCTGCAGCATGTATTGTGCCACCCCTGGCCTGGCCTTCCATTTTGACACAACTGGCTGATCACTCAGCTGGGGCAAGGTCGTGTAATCACCCCTTGCTTAGGTGTAGTATTCCTATGCCTAACTTACATATAGACACATGTGTACCTATCAGTCACTCCTATGGCAGGCCTTGACAATCCTGGAGGCAGAGTGCTTGGTAACATGTGAGATGGTGCTCTAGCATGAGCTGAGCCTGTCTGCAGCTTTCGGAACCATGTCCTTATAGCTGTTCTATGATATAGCCTACCATATACTCTTAAAGTGCCTTATAATCTTAGACGGTTATGGTAACTATGGTTTGGCTTTATCAAAGCATGTCGTGTAAGGTGTCTAACACTCGGGAATAATACCCCCATGCCATTTCTGGACATGAGAATATTATTCCCCCCTTCTAGAGGGAAAGACATGTTAAAATCATACTTCAACTGTTAGCCTCTGACCAAAGCCTCAGCATCACAAAATGGATGCTGCTGCCACGACACAAGTCTGACCTCCTGCTGCTGGGAGTGATCCCAGCCAGGGAGGCCTGGACAATAGGTTTCCTGCTTGGGGAGGTGCTAGCACCTCCCCAGACAGCCTTTAGTGTATTGGGGCAGGGTGGGCTGAAAGGAATGAGACATGCCTGGGGCACACAAGGTGTTCCTTGCATAGTCCAGATCAAACCGGCGCTGGGGCACTCCAGCCCCAGCTCTGGCGCGAAACTGGACAAAGGGAAGTGGGTGTAACCACCCCCTTCCAGGTCCCACCCATAAGGCGTGACCTAGCAGGTATCCCAGCCCCCCAGATTAGTATAAGAGTGGGAGTTGGGCCTCAAGACTTTAGATTATCCTGAACCTGCAAAACTGAACAGAAACTCTGGACCTTCGACATTCGACGAAAGAAGAAGACTGAAGAATCTCCCTTGTAGCCAAGGAGTGGCTACCCTGTGCAAACAGGCACCATCAAGTGACTACCCTTTGCTTTGTGAAACGTTCGACGAGGAACCGACTGCAGAGCCCGACCAGAGCCTTGATTTCCAGACTTCTCCGACCCTCATCCACATCTGCAGCAGAGCTGAGATCCGTGGAGGCGACGAGCGACGTGGGACCGGCTACCTGGGAAAAGTGGCTAGTAACTTACAGCGCAGCTTCTGAGGTACCCTCGAAGTTGTGCACCGGGGATTGAGAAGCCCCAACCCCAAGCACCATCTGCACCGAAGACCAGCCCCCCACACTCCACGAGTCCTGCGTGGGGCCCTTCAGCATTTTCCTGCTTGCCGCGTCTGTCCGGTTGCTTGCCCGCTGGCTAGTGGCCTTTGTGACGACGCTCCCTGAAATCTTCTGCGCTGGTTTGGCTCCTCCAGACTGGCTCCCGCTTCTCTGCAAAGAAGAAGCACCCCAGACCTTCCTGGTCTGCACCAGAAGCAAGTCCCTTGTTCTTCGTGGGTTCCGCTTGCCAAGGCTTGGTGAGTCCTAGTCCAACTTCGACGCCGCCGACAGCAAGAGCCTTCGTGGGACAGCTCGCCTCCTGGTCCTGGTCGTCCTCGACGCTTCCTGGTCCTCCTGGCTGCAGCGACAAGCTTCACCTTCCCCTGCAACTCTTCACGACATCGCCTGGTTCCTTCCTGGTTCCACGTGGTCACTGGCTAGTGACCTTGACTCTGTCCCCTCTGCTTGCAGGTTTCTTCTCTTCTTGATCCCAGGCTTGGGATCCACCGGACACTCTCCCCTGACTGCCTGTCAGCATCTTTCTTCAGGCATCCATAGGAGTCGACGACGAAAACGACGCATCTTCACCCCTATGCACCCGCAGCCTGTGGGCTAGGTAACTTGGGTACTCCGGTGCCCATCAGGATAGTGACTATCCTAGTGTCTAGTTTTCAAGTCTCAACTTCCTAGCTACTCCGGAAGTGTCCTAAATCTATCTATTTCTAAACTGTAACATTGCTATTGACTTTTACGCATTACGCGTGAGTGTTTCCACTCTGCACACGAATCCCGTGGGCCTCCCACTCCCTAACTAACGCTAGTGTAGTGTAGCCCCAGCGATTCCCTAGGCCTAGGCCTATTCTATTTCCGTGACAGTGGTTCTTATACCACTTATTTAGTATATGGTTTGCGTGGCCCCTAGGGCCTAACTGTATTACTTACCTGTGTGACTTACTGTATGCATTAATAAGACTGTGTTGTACTTACCTCTAAACTCATAAAGAGTGCTGAGGGTTTGCTTAGAATAAATACACTTTATTTTATATATATATCTGTTGTGGTGTCCTTTCATTTGGTATTCAAGGGATTATATATGGTATCACAGCTGGCTTCACATGCCATTCAGAGTTTAGCCTAAGACTGCTCTTGTCCATGCTACCACTAGGATAGCTGGTCTATAAGGTTGACTTTACAACCAATCACCATAAGGGTATTTGGACTGATATAAGGTGTACACTATAACTAGTGACATCATACATCAGGCCAACTTCTCACATTGGTGAGCAGCGGTTGGGATCTGAGCTTGCTGTTGTAATACCATTGTAATCTTGAGATACTAAATTGAAAGATCACACAGATATTGTCTAGGTACATATAACATAGATTATTATACTTAAGTCCTACTGGACTTTGTAGTTGTAGGTTGAAGGGAATAACACACCCTGACTACAACTACTAGAAAGGTTTAGTAGATACAACTAGTGTAGGTAGGTGCACACACCACACCCTCACTAGATCATGCCTCTGGGAGGAGATCAAGTAGATGCTCTCTCAGGAGGGGCAGGTCTGCAGAAGACCCCCTCTAGGTATGATACCTTAACATTCCAGGAGATGAGACAATTGTGTACCTCCAGAGGAATAAAACAGGGTGCAAACCCTACCCTCCTTCAGTTAAGACAACTCCTAGAGGAGTATGATGCTCAGAGGGCATCACAGGAAGGTGCCCTAGGCACAGAGGAGGGTCTACCCACCACAGAGGAGTCAGATGGGCCTTCAGATGGGGAGGTAGACAGCCAGAGCCAAGTAAGGAGACTTAGCCAGGCTAACTTAAGTTTACATGGGAGTTTGCATGGGGTCCCCCCATACAGACCCACAAGTAGACATTCACAGAGAAGCAGGAGGGACAGATCCCCTTCAAGGGAATCCATCCACTCCCATGTCTCTACCACCTCTAATGCTTCCTCTCACAGGGGAATGACTTCACCTGAGAGAAAGGAGCATGCAGCCAGAATGAGGGAGGCTAATCTGAGGATTCAGAGGGAAGAACTTGCCCTTGCCAAAGAGAAGCTTGCTCTGGCTAGAGAACAAAAGTTAAGTGGGTTAGAACCCACTGGTGGCAGCAACATTCCTAGAGATAGAGACAGGCACTATGATAATAGAAACCTGAGCAAGATTGTCCCTCCCTACAAGTGTGGGGATGACATCCACAAATGGATAACTGCTTTGGAGAGAGCTTGCAAAGTACAGCAGGTACCCCAAAGTCAGTGGGCAGCTATCTTGTGGCTCTCCTTCTCTGAGAAAGGAAGAGACAAGCTCCTCACAGTTAGTGATGAGGATGCAGATAATTACACTGTCCTGAAGAGTGCTCTGATTGATGGGTTTGGCCTAACCACTGAACAATACAGGTTGTTGTTCAGGGATACCCAGAAGACACAGACTCAGGACTGGACTGACTTTGTAGATTGTGCCACTAAGGCTCTGGAAGGCTGGCTATTGGGAAGTAAGGTTAAGGACTATACAGGATTGTATAATTTGATCATGAGAGAACAAATACTTAACAACTGTCAAAACCAGCTATTGCATCAACACCTGATTGATTCTGATCTGACTTCTCCCCAAGAATTGGGAAAGAAGGCAGATAGATGGGTCAGGACTAGAGTTAAGCAGAAAAACCAGAACCAGGGCGGTGATCAGAAAAAGGCAGACCAGAAGGGTAATGAGCAGAAACAAAAAGACCAGAAGTCTTCACCAGGCCCCCAAAAGGCTCAGGGGGAGGGTGGTTCCAAAAAGGATAAGAAGAAAGAAGGCCAAAAGAAACCATGGTGCAACTATTGTAAGTCTACCTCACATTGGTTTAGTGAGTGCACCAAAAAGGATAAGCCCCCAGCCACCATTGCCCCTAAGGCAACTGTACCCCCTAGTTCAGCTGTAAGTGGTGGTTCCCAGCAAAAGGGTGTAGTAGGGTTAACCCTGGGAACTGAGGAGGATTCTGGCCTAGTCAGAGTGCCTACTCAGGCTGTCCTGATCTGTGATGGGGACTTAGCTTTGTCCTCTACTGTAGGCCCCAGTAACCTGGGCAAGTACAGACAGACACCTTTTATCAACCAAAGAATGGCTCAGGCCTACAGGGACACTGGGGCTAGTGTCACCATGGTGACACCTGCTTTTGTGGACCCTGGACAGATCATACTAGGTGAGAATTACCTAGTGACCAACGCTAGCAATGCCACTACCTCCCATAGTGTGGCTATTGTTAACTTCTCCTGGGGAGGGGTAACTGGCCTCAAGAAAGTTGTTGTTAGTTCAGACCTTCCTGTAGAGTGTTTACTGGGCAATGATCTTGAAACTTCAGTTTGGTCTGAAGTGGAGTATAGGACCCATGCAGAAATGCTGGGGATAGATGCACATGTCCTTGCTGTGACCAGGTCACAGGCCAAAAAGTGCAACACTGAACAAGTGCTGGATCCTGAAACTATGGACCAGTCACAATCCAAGAGAAAGAGCAGTAGGGTTAAGGCTGTGCCTTCCCCCCTGCCTCAGGTGGTGGATCAGCCCTCCCAGGAGGATGATTCTGAGAGCCCTGAAGGAACTGTCCTAGAAGAACTTGAACCTGATCAGGTTGAGTTTCTTGGGACAGGGGGACCTTCCAGGGCAGATCTGAGGCAGGCTCAATTAGACTGCCCCTCTCTTGAACCCCTCAGACAGCTGGCTGCTGCTGAGGCTGCAGGGAATGCTCAAGGTACCCATAGAGTGTATTGGGATGAAGGGCTACTGTACTCAGAGGCTAGAGACCCCAAGCCTGGTGCATCCAGGAGGTTGGTCATACCACTGAAGTTCAGAGGCTTCCTTCTAACCTTGGCCCATGATATTCCCCTTGCAGGACATTTAGGCCAGAACAAGACTTGGGACAGGCTTGTCCCTCACTTTCACTGGCCCCATATGTCAGAAGATACTAAGGAGTTTTGTCGCTCCTGTGTCACCTGCCAAGCCAGTGGCAAATCAGGTGGCACCACAAAGGCCCCCCTCATACCACTACCTGTGGTGGGGGTCCCCTTTGAAAGAGTGGGTATAGATATTGTAGGACCAATGGACCCACAAACAGCATCTGGGCACAGATTCATACTGGTGATAGTGGACCATGCCACCAGGTACCCAGAAGCAATTCCCCTGAGGACCACAACAGCTCCTGTTGTGGCAAGGGCCCTGCTTGGAGTATTCTCCAGAGTGGGCTTTCCAAAGGAGGTCATTTCTGACAGAGGTGCCAACTTTATGTCAGGATACTTGACTGCAATGTGGAAGGAGTGTGGTGTTAACTATAAGTTCACCACACCCTATCACCCACAGTGCAATGGGCTTGTTGAGAGATTCAACAAGACCCTAAAGGGGATGATAAAAGGATTACCAGACAAGCTTAGGCGAAGATGGGACATCCTTTTACCCTGCCTTCTGTTTGCTTACAGAGAGGTCCCACAAAAGGGGGTTGGCTACAGCCCTTTTGAGCTTTTGTTTGGGCATCCTGTAAGAGGACCCCTGTGTTTGGTGAAGGAAGGATGGGAGAGACCTCTCAGACAACCCAAACTAGACATAGTGGATTATGTACTTGGTCTCCGCTCCAGGATGGCAGAGTATATGAAGAAGGCTTCTAAAAACCTTGAGGCAAGCCAAGAACTCCAAAAAGCTTGGCATGACCAAAAGGCTGTACTGACTGTTTACCAGCCAGGACAGAAAGTGTGGGTGTTGGAGCCAGTGGCCCCAGCAGCACTCCAAGACAAATGGTCTGGACCCCACACTATTGTTGAGAAAAAGGGAGAAGTCACCTACTTGGTGGACCTTGGGACTCCCAGAAGCCCCCACAGGGTGCTTCATGTCAACAGATTGAAGGCATATGTTGACAGGGCAGACATGGGGCTGCTCATGGCTACAGATGAGGGGCAGGAGGAAGAGAGTGACCCTCTCCCAGACCTGTTGACTCAGAACCCTGATGATGGCTCAGTTGATGGTGTGGTCTTTTCTGACAGCCTCACTGTCCATCAGCAACAGGACTGCAGACAAGTTCTGCAGGCCTACAGACATATGTTCTCTCTGACCCCAAGTCAGACAAACTGGTGCACCCATGAGGTGGACACTGGTGACAGTCTGCCTGTGAAGAGTAAAATCTACAGGCAACCTGACCATGTCAGGGACTGCATAAAAGTTGAGGTACAAAAGATGTTGGAGCTGGGAGTCATTGAACCTTCAGAGAGCCCTTGGGCTAGTCCTGTAGTCCTTGTGCCAAAACCTCACACCCAAGATGGTAAGAGAGAGATGAGGTTTTGCGTGGATTACAGAGGTCTCAATGCTGTCACTAGGACAGATGCCCACCCAATACCTAGGGCAGATGAGCTCATTGACAGACTGGCAGCTGCTAAGTTTTTGAGCACATTTGACCTAACAGCAGGCTACTGGCAAATCAGACTAGCTGAGAGTGCAAAGGCCAAAACTGCTTTCTCGACCCCAGGAGGACATTATCAATTTGTGGTAATGCCCTTTGGGTTGAAGAATGCACCTGCCACTTTCCAAAGGCTGGTGAATCAAGTCCTTACTGGGTTGGATGATTATTGTGCAGCTTATCTTGATGATATTGCTGTCTTTAGCTCCACCTGGGAGGATCACCTGGTCCACCTGAGGAATGTTTTAGAGGCCCTGCAAAAGGCAGGCCTCACTATCAAGGCCACTAAGTGCCAGATAGGGCAGAGCAAGGTTGTATACCTGGGCCACCTAGTTGGTGGGGGTCAGGTTCAACCACTGGAGAGCAAGATCCAGACCATAAAGGACTGGGCTCCTCCAACTACCCAGACTCAGGTCAGAGCTTTCTTGGGCCTGTCTGGGTACTACAGAAAGTTTGTTAAGAACTATGGGTCCATAGTGACACCACTTAATGACTTGACCTCCAAGAAGATGCCAAAGAAAGTTCAGTGGACAGCAAGCTGTCAAAAAGCATTTGATGACCTGAAGCAGGCCATGTGCAGTGCACCTATTCTGAAAAGTCCAGACTACTCCAAAGAGTTCATTGTCCAGACAGATGCTTCTGAGTTAGGTGTGGGAGCTGTTCTTTCACAACTGAATGTAGATGGTCAAGACCAGCCCATTGCTTTTATAAGTAGAAGGCTGACCCCTAGAGAGAAACGTTGGTCAGCTATTGAGAGGGAGGCCTTTGCTGTGGTTTGGGCCCTGAAGAAGCTGAGGCCATACTTGTTTGGCACTCACTTCAAGATTCAGACAGACCATAAGCCCCTCTTGTGGCTAAATCAGATGAAGGGTGAAAATCCCAAACTTCTTAGGTGGTCCATTTCCCTACAGGGGATGGACTTCACAGTGGAACATAGACCTGGGACTGACCATGCCAATGCAGATGGACTCTCCAGATATTTCCACTTAGAACATGAAGACTCAACTGGTCAAGGTTAGTTTAATGTCCCTAAGTTTGGGGGGGGGTTGTGTAGGAGAGTAGGGTCTGCTTTCTATGTTCACCCCCACTTTTTGCTTTTGCTTTACTGGTTTTCGACTTAGATGTGGCTGTGGGCCTGCTAAACAGACCCACAGCCCTGCTGTTCTCTCTCTAAATTAACACTATGTACTTTAGGTGCATAACCCATTTGGATAGGATCACCTTATTGGCCCCTGTACAGTGTACCCTAGGTACCCAGGGCATAGGTGTACCCTAGGCCTACCAGGGGCTGCAGCATGTATTGTGCCACCCCTGGCCTGGCCTTCCATTTTGACACAACTGGCTGATCACTCAGCTGGGGCAAGGTCGTGTAATCACCCCTTGCTTAGGTGTAGTATTCCTATGCCTAACTTACATATAGACACATGTGTACCTATCAGTCACTCCTATGGCAGGCCTTGACAATCCTGGAGGCAGAGTGCTTGGTAACATGTGAGATGGTGCTCTAGCATGAGCTGAGCCTGTCTGCAGCTTTCGGAACCATGTCCTTATAGCTGTTCTATGATATAGCCTACCATATACTCTTAAAGTGCCTTATAATCTTAGACGGTTATGGTAACTATGGTTTGGCTTTATCAAAGCATGTCGTGTAAGGTGTCTAACACTCGGGAATAATACCCCCATGCCATTTCTGGACATGATAATATTATTCCCCCCTTCTAGAGGGAAAGACATGTTAAAATCATACTTCAACTGTTAGCCTCTGACCAAAGCCTCAGCATCACAAAATGGATGCTGCTGCCACGACACAAGTCTGACCTCCTGCTGCTGGGAGTGATCCCAGCCAGGGAGGCCTGGACAATAGGTTTCCTGCTTGGGGAGGTGCTAGCACCTCCACAGACAGCCTTTAGTGTATTGGGGCAGGGTGGGCTGAAAGGAATGAGACATGCCTGGGGCACACTAGGTGTTCCTTGCATAGTCCAGATCAAACCGGCGCTGGGGCACTCCAGCCCCAGCTCTGGCGCGAAACTGGACAAAGGGAAGTGGGTGTAACCACCCCCTCCCAGGTCCCACCCATAAGGCGTGACCTAGCAGGTATCCCAGCCCCCCAGATTAGTATAAGAGTGGGAGTTGGGCCTCAAGACTTTAGATTATCCTGAACCTGCAAAACTGAACAGAAACTCTGGACCTTCGACATTCGACGAAAGAAGAAGACTGAAGAATCTCCCTTGTAGCCAAGGAGTGGCTACCCTGTGCAAACAGGCACCATCAAGTGACTACCCTTTGCTTTGTGAAACGTTCGACGAGGAACCGACTGCAGAGCCCGACCAGAGCCTTGATTTCCAGACTTCTCCGACCCTCATCCACATCTGCAGCAGAGCTGAGATCCGTGGAGGCGACGAGCGACGTGGGACCGGCTACCTGGGAAAAGTGGCTAGTAACTTACAGCGCAGCTTCTGAGGTACCCTCGAAGTTGTGCACCGGGGATTGAGAAGCCCCAACCCCAAGCACCATCTGCACCGAAGACCAGCCCCCCACACTCCACGAGTCCTGCGTGGGGCCCTTCAGCATTTTCCTGCTTGCCGCGTCTGTCCGGTTGCTTGCCCGCTGGCTAGTGGCCTTTGTGACGACGCTCCCTGAAATCTTCTGCGCTGGTTTGGCTCCTCCAGACTGGCTCCCGCTTCTCTGCAAAGAAGAAGCACCCCAGACCTTCCTGGTCTGCACCAGAAGCAAGTCCCTTGTTCTTCGTGGGTTCCGCTTGCCAAGGCTTGGTGAGTCCTAGTCCAACTTCGACGCCGCCGACAGCAAGAGCCTTCGTGGGACAGCTCGCCTCCTGGTCCTGGTCGTCCTCGACGCTTCCTGGTCCTCCTGGCTGCAGCGACAAGCTTCACCTTCCCCTGCAACTCTTCACGACATCGCCTGGTTCCTTCCTGGTTCCACGTGGTCACTGGCTAGTGACCTTGACTCTGTCCCCTCTGCTTGCAGGTTTCTTCTCTTCTTGATCCCAGGCTTGGGATCCACCGGACACTCTCCCCTGACTGCCTGTCAGCATCTTTCTTCAGGCATCCATAGGAGTCGACGACGAAAACGACGCATCTTCACCCCTATGCACCCGCAGCCTGTGGGCTAGGTAACTTGGGTACTCCGGTGCTCATCAGGATAGTGACTATCCTAGTGTCTAGTTTTCAAGTCTCAACTTCCTAGCTACTCCGGAAGTGTCCTAAATCTATCTATTTCTAAACTGTAACATTGCTATTGACTTTTACGCATTACGCGTGAGTGTTTCCACTCTGCACACGAATCCCGTGGGCCTCCCACTCCCTAACTAACGCTAGTGTAGTGTAGCCCCAGCGATTCCCTAGGCCTAGGCCTATTCTATTTCCGTGACAGTGGTTCTTATACCACTTATTTAGTATATGGTTTGCGTGGCCCCTAGGGCCTAACTGTATTACTTACCTGTGTGACTTACTGTATGCATTAATAAGACTGTGTTGTACTTACCTCTAAACTCATAAAGAGTGCTGAGGGTTTGCTTAGAATAAATACACTTTATTTTATATATATATCTGTTGTGGTGTCCTTTCATTTGGTATTCAAGGGATTATATATGGTATCACAGCTGGCTTCACATGCCATTCAGAGTTTAGCCTAAGACTGCTCTTGTCCATGCTACCACTAGGATAGCTGGTCTATAAGGTTGACTTTACAACCAATCACCATAAGGGTATTTGGACTGATATAAGGTGTACACTATAACTAGTGACATCATACATCAGGCCAACTTCTCACACCCCCCATACAGACCCACAAGTAGACATTCACAGAGAAGCAGGAGGGACAGATCCCCTTCAAGGGAATCCATCCACTCCCATGTCTCTAACATCTCTAATGCTTCCTCTCACAGGGGAATGACTTCACCTGAGAGAAAGGAGCATGCAGCCAGAATGAGGGAGGCTAATCTGAGGATTCAGAGGGAAGAACTTGCCCTTGCCAAAGAGAAGCTTGCTCTGGCTAGAGAACAAAAGTTAAGTGGGTTAGAACCCACTGGTGGCAGCAACATTCCTAGAGATAGAGACAGGCACTATGATAATAGAAACCTGAGCAAGATTGTCCCTCCCTACAAGTGTGGGGATGACATCCACAAATGGATAACTGCTTTGGAGAGAGCTTGCAAAGTACAGCAGGTACCCCAAAGTCAGTGGGCAGCTATCTTGTGGCTCTCCTTCTCTGAGAAAGGAAGAGACAAGCTCCTCACAGTTAGTGATGAGGATGCAGATAATTACACTGTCCTGAAGAGTGCTCTGATTGATGGGTTTGGCCTAACCACTGAACAATACAGGTTGTTGTTCAGGGATACCCAGAAGACACAGACTCAGGACTGGACTGACTTTGTAGATTGTGCCACTAAGGCTCTGGAAGGCTGGCTATTGGGAAGTAAGGTTAAGGACTATACAGGATTGTATAATTTGATCATGAGAGAACAAATACTTAACAACTGTCAAAACCAGCTATTGCATCAACACCTGATTGATTCTGATCTGACTTCTCCCCAAGAATTGGGAAAGAAGGCAGATAGATGGGTCAGGACTAGAGTTAAGCAGAAAAACCAGAACCAGGGCGGTGATCAGAAAAAGGCAGACCAGAAGGGTAATGAGCAGAAACAAAAAGACCAGAAGTCTTCACCAGGCCCCCAAAAGGCTCAGGGGGAGGGTGGTTCCAAAAAGGATAAGAAGAAAGAAGGCCAAAAGAAACCATGGTGCAACTATTGTAAGTCTACCTCACATTGGTTTAGTGAGTGCACCAAAAAGGATAAGCCCCCAGCCACCATTGCCCCTAAGGCAACTGTACCCCCTAGTTCAGCTGTAAGTGGTGGTTCCCAGCAAAAGGGTGTAGTAGGGTTAACCCTGGGAACTGAGGAGGATTCTGGCCTAGTCAGAGTACCTACTCAGGCTGTCCTGATCTGTGATGGGGACTTAGCTTTGTCCTCTACTGTAGGCCCCAGTAACCTGGGCAAGTACAGACAGACACCTTTTATCAACCAAAGAATGGCTCAGGCCTACAGGGACACTGGGGCTAGTGTCACAATGGTGACACCTGCTTTTGTGGACCCTGGACAGATCATACTAGGTGAGAATTACCTAGTGACCAACGCTAGCAATGCCACTACCTCCCATAGTGTGGCTATTGTTAACTTCTCCTGGGGAGGGGTAACTGGCCTCAAGAAAGTTGTTGTTAGTTCAGACCTTCCTGTAGAGTGTTTACTGGGCAATGATCTTGAAACTTCAGTTTGGTCTGAAGTGGAGTATAGGACCCATGCAGAAATGCTGGGGATAGATGCACATGTCCTTGCTGTGACCAAGTCACAGGCCAAAAAGTGCAACACGGAACAAGTGCTGGATCCTGAAACTATGGACCAGTCACAATCCAAGAGAAAGAGCAGTAGGGTTAAGGCTGTGCCTTCCCCCCTGCCTCAGGTGGTGGATCAGCCCTCCCAGGAGGATGATTCTGAGAGCCCTGAAGGAACTGTCCTAGAAGAACTTGAACCTGATCAGGTTGAGTTTCTTGGGACAGGGGGACCTTCAAGGGCAGATCTGAGGCAGGCTCAATTAGACTGCCCCTCTCTTGAACCCCTCAGACAGCTGGCTGCTGCTGAGGCTGCAGGGAATGCTCAAGGTACCCATAGAGTGTATTGGGATGAAGGGCTACTGTACTCAGAGGCTAGAGACGAAAGCCTGGTGCATCCATGAGGTTGGTCATACCACTGAAGTTCAGAGGCTTCCTTCTAACCTTGGCCCATGATATTCCCCTTGCAGGACATTTAGGCCAGAACAAGACTTGGGACAGGCTTGTCCCTCACTTTCACTAGCCCCATATGTCAGAAGATACTAAGGAGTTTTGTCGCTCCTGTGTCACCTGCCAAGCCAGTGGCAAATCAGGTGGCACCACAAAGGCCCCCCTCATACCACTACCTGTGGTGGGGGTCCCCTTTGAAAGAGTGGGCATAGATATTGTAGGACCAATGGACCCACAAACAGCATCTGGGCACAGATTCATACTGGTGATAGTGGACCATGCCACCAGGTACCCAGAAGCAATTCCCCTGAGGACCACAACAGCTCCTGTTGTGGCAAGGGCCCTGCTTGGAGTATTCTCCAGAGTGGGCTTTCCAAAGGAGGTCATTTCTGACAGAGGTGCCAACTTTATGTCAGGATACTTGACTGCAATGTGGAAGGAGTGTGGTGTTAACTATAAGTTCACCACACCCTATCACCCACAGTGCAATGGGCTTGTTGAGAGATTCAACAAGACCCTAAAGGGAATGATAAAAGGATTACCAGACAAGCTTAGGCGAAGATGGGACATCCTTTTACCCTGCCTTCTGTTTGCTTACAGAGAGGTCCCACAAAAGGGGGTTGGCTACAGCCCTTTTGAGCTTTTGCTTGGGCATCCTGTAAGAGGACCCCTGTGTTTGGTGAAGGAAGGATGGGAGAGACCTCTCAGACAACCCAAACTAGACATAGTGGATTATGTACTTGGTCTCCGCTCCAGGATGGCAGAGTATATGAAGAAGGCTTCTAAAAACCTTGAGGCAAGCCAAGAACTCCAAAAAGCTTGGCATGACCAAAAGGCTGTACTGACTGTTTACCAGCCAGGGCAGAAAGTGTGGGTGTTGGAGCCAGTGGCCCCAGCAGCACTCCAAGACAAATGGTCTGGACCCCACACTATTGTTGAGAAAAAGGGAGAAGTCACCTACTTGGTGGACCTTGGGACTCCCAGAAGCCCCCACAGGGTGCTTCATGTCAACAGATTGAAGGCATATGTTGACAGGGCAGACATGGGGCTACTCATGGCTACAGATGAGGGGCAGGAGGAAGAGAGTGACCCTCTCCCAGACCTGTTGACTCAGAACCCTGATGATGGCTCAGCTGATGGTGTGGTCTTTTCTGACAGCCTCACTGTCCATCAGCAACAGGACTGCAGACAAGTTCTGCAGGCCTACAGACATATGTTCTCTCTGACCCCAAGTCAGACAAACTGGTGCACCCATGAGGTGGACACTGGTGACAGTCTGCCTGTGAAGAGTAAAATCTACAGGCAACCTGACCATGTCAGGGACTGCATAAAAGTTGAGGTACAAAAGATGTTGGAGCTGGGAGTCATTGAACCTTCAGAGAGCCCTTGGGCTAGTCCTGTAGTCCTTGTGCCAAAACCTCACACCCAAGATGGTAAGAGAGAGATGAGGATTTGCGTGGATTACAGAGGTCTCAATGCTGTCACTAGGACAGATGCCCACCCAATACCTAGGGCAGATGAGCTCATTGACAGACTGGCAGCTGCTAAGTTTTTGAGCACATTTGACCTAACAGCAGGCTACTGGCAAATCAGACTAGCTGAGAGTGCAAAGGCCAAAACTGCTTTCTCGACCCCAGGAGGACATTATCAATTTGTGGTAATGCCCTTTGGTTTGAAGAATGCACCTGCCACTTTCCAAAGGCTGGTGAATCAAGTCCTTACTGGGTTGGATGATTATTGTGCAGCTTATCTTGATGATATTGCTGTCTTTAGCTCCACCTGGGAGGATCACCTGGTCCACCTGAGGAATGTTTTAGAGGCCCTGCAAAAGGCAGGCCTCACTATCAAGGCCACTAAGTGCCAGATAGGGCAGAGCAAGGTTGTATACCTGGGCCACCTAGTTGGTGGGGGTCAGGTTCAACCACTGGAGAGCAAGATCCAGACCATAAAGGACTGGGCTCCTCCAACTACCCAGACTCAGGTCAGAGCTTTCTTGGGCCTGTCTGGGTACTACAGAAAGTTTGTTAAGAACTATGGGTCCATAGTGACACCACTTAATGACTTGACCTCCAAGAAGATGCCAAAGAAAGTTCAGTGGACAACAAGCTGTCAAAAAGCATTTGATGACCTGAAGCAGGCCATGTGCAGTGCACCTATTCTGAAAAGTCCAGACTACTCCAAAGAGTTCATTGTCCAGACAGATGCTTCTGAGTTAGGTGTGGGAGCTGTTCTTTCACAACTGAATGTAGATGGTCAAGACCAGCCCATTGCTTTTATAAGTAGAAGGCTGACCCCTAGAGAGAAACGTTGGTCAGCTATTGAGAGGGAGGCCTTTGCTGTGGTTTGGGCCCTGAAGAAGCTGAGGCCATACTTGTTTGGCACTCACTTCAAGATTCAGACAGACCATAAGCCCCTCTTGTGGCTAAATCAGATGAAGGGTGAAAATCCCAAACTTCTTAGGTGGTCCATTTCCCTACAGGGGATGGACTTCACAGTGGAACATAGACCTGGGACTGACCATGCCAATGCAGATGGACTCTCCAGATATTTCCACTTAGAACATGAAGACTCAACTGGTCAAGGTTAGTTTAATGTCCCTAAGTTTGGGGGGGGGTTGTGTAGGAGAGTAGGGTCTGCTTTCTATGTTCACCCCCACTTTTTGCTTTTGCTTTACTGGTTTTCGACCTAGATGTGGCTGTGGGCCTGCTAATCAGACCCACAGCCCTGCTGTTCTCTCTCTAAATTAATACTATGTACTTTAGGTGCATAACCCATTTGGATAGGATCACCTTATTGGCCCCTGTACAGTGTACCCTAGGTACCCAGGGCATAGGTGTACCCTAGGCCTACCAGGGGCTGCAGCATGTATTGTGCCACCCCTGGCCTGGCCTTCCATTTTGACACAACTGGCTGATCACTCAGCTGGGGCAAGGTCGTGTAATCACCCCTTGCTTAGGTGTAGTATTCCTATACCTGACTTACATATAGACACATGTGTACCTATCAGTCACTCCTATGGCAGGCCTTGACAATCCTGGAGGCAGAGTGCTTGGTAACATGTGAGATGGTGCTCCAGCATGAGCTGAGCCTGTCTGCAGCTTTCGGAACCATGTCCTTATAGCTGTTCTATGATATAGCCTACCATATACTCTTAAAGTGCCTTATAATCTTAGACGGTTATGGTAACTATGGTTTGGCTTTATCAAAACATGTCGTGTAAGGTGTCTAACACTCGGGAATAATACCCCCATGCCATTTCTGGACATGAGAATATTATTCCCCCCTCCTAGAGGGAAAGACATGTTAAAATCATACTTCAACTGTTAGCCTCTGACCAAAGCCTCAGCATCACAAAATGGATGCTGCTGCCACGACACAAGTCTGACCTCCTGCAGCTGGGAGTGATCCCAGCCAGGGAGGCCTGGACAATAGGTTTCCTGCTTGGGGAGGTGCTAGCACCTCCCCAGACAGCCTTTAGTGTATTGGGGCAGGGTGGGCTGAAAGGAATGAGACATGCCTGGGGCACACAAGGTGTTCCTTGCATAGTCCAGTTCAAACCGGCGCTGGGGCACTCCAGCCACAGCTCTGGCGCGAAACTGGACAAAGGGAAGTGGGTGTAACCACCCCCTCCCAGGTCCCACCCATAAGGCGTGACCTAGCAGGTATCCCAGCCCCCCAGATTAGTATAAGAGTGGGAGTTGGGCCTCAAGAGATTAGATTATCCTGAACCTGCAAAACTGAACAGAAACTCTGGACCTTCGACATTCGACGAAAGAAGAAGACTGAAGAATCTCCCTTGTAGCCAAGGAGTGGCTACCCTGTGCAAACAGGCACCATCAAGAGACTACCCTTTGCTTTGTGAAACGTTCGACGAGGAACCGACTGCAGAGCCCGACCAGAGCCTTGATTTCCAGACTTCTCCGACCCTCATCCACATCTGCAGCAGAGCTGAGATCCGTGGAGGCGACGAGCGACGTGGGACCGGCTACCTGGGAAAAGTGGCTAGTAACTTACAGCGCAGCTTCTGAGGTACCCTCGAAGTTGTGCACCGGGGATTGAGAAGCCCCAACCCCAAGCACCATCTGCACCGAAGACCAGCCCCCCACACTCCACGAGTCCTGCGTGGGGCCCTTCAGCATTTTCCTGCTTGCCGCGTCTGTCCGGTTGCTTGCCCGCTGGCTAGTGGCCTCTGTGACGACGCTCCCTGAACTCTTCTGCGCTGGTTTGGCTCCTCCAGACTGGCTCCCGCTTCTCTGCAAAGAAGAAGCACCCCAGACCTTCCTGGTCTGCACCAGAAGCAAGTCCCTTGTTCTTCGTGGGTTCCGCTTGCCAAGGCTTGGTGAGTCCTAGTCCAACTTCGACGCCGCCGACAGCAAGAGCCTTCGTGGGACAGCTCGCCTCCTGGTCCTGGTCGCCCTCGACGCTTCCTGGTCCTCCTGGCTGCAGCGACAAGCTTCACCTTCACCTGCAACTCTTCACGACATCGCCTGGTTCCTTCCTGGTTCCACGTGGTCACTGGCTAGTGACCTTGACTCTGTCCCCTCTGCTTGCAGGTTTCTTCTCTTCTTGATCCCAGCCTTGGGATCCACCGGACACTCTCCCCTGACTGCCTGTCAGCATCTTTCTTCAGGCATCCATAGGAGTCGACGACGAAAACGACGCATCTTCACCCCTATGCACCCGCAGCCTGTGGGCTAGGTAACTTGGGTACTCCGGTGCTCATCAGGATAGTGACTATCCTAGTGTCTAGTTTTCAAGTCTCAACTTCCTAGCTACTCCGGAAGTGTCCTAAATCTATCTATTTCTAAACTGTAACATTGCTATTGACTTTTACGCATTACGCGTGAGTGTTTCCACTCTGCACACGAATCCCGTGGGCCTCCCACTTCCTAACTAACGCTAGTGTAGTGTAGCCCCAGCGATTCCCTAGGCCTAGGCCTATTCTATTTCCGTGACAGTGGTTCTTATACCACTTATTTAGTATATGGTTTGCGTGGCCCCTAGGGCCTAACTGTATTACTTACCTGTGTGACTTACTGTATGCATTAATAAGACTGTGTTGTACTTACCTCTAAACTCATAAAGAGTGCTGAGGGTTTGCTTAGAATAAATACACTTTATTTTATATATATATCTGTTGTGGTGTCCTTTCATTTGGTATTCAAGGGATTATATATGGTATCACAGCTGGCTTCACATGCCATTCAGAGTTTAGCCTAAGACTGCTCTTGTCCATGCTACCACTAGGATAGCTGGTCTATAAGGTTGACTTTACAACCAATCACCATAAGGGTATTTGGACTGATATAAGGTGTACACTATAACTAGTGACATCATACATCAGGCCAACTTCTCACAATGGCGGTGGTAGCGGTACATCTCAGAAGGTCAGGGGTTCCTGTTTTCCCTTACCTGGACGACTGGCTGTTGAAAGCAGAGTCTCCGGAGTTGGTGTTGCGCCACTTGCAAACAACAACACAACTGTTGTTCAACTTGGGTTTCTCGATAAATGTACCCAAATCTCACCTGGTGCCTTCTCAGCGCAGCCTGTTCATAGGGGCAATACTGGGCACTTCTGTGTCGAGCATTCCGGCCTCCGCAGAGGATTCTTGACATACAGGAAATTATTCCTTTATTTCACGATGGAGCGGTTGTTCCAGTCCTGAAGATTCTATATCTGCTCGGTCTGTTTGCTTCCTGCATATTGTTGGTCAGTCATGCACGCTGGCACATGAGGGCACTCCAGTGGTACCTCCGCAGGCAGTGGTATCAGCACAATGGAGATTTCGGGGAGAAGGTCAGAATCTCCAGAGAAGCTGCAGCGGAGTTGAGTTGGTGGGGTGTGCAGGGCAACCTGTCTCAAGGAAAGCCGTTTCAGCTTCCTCCATCTGTGGCCACAGTGATCACGGATGCCTCCACTCTAGGGTGGGCTGCTCATCTGGGGGATCTGGAGTTCAAAGGTCTTTGGTCTCCAGAGGAAAGGTTGCTTCACATCAACCTTTTGGAATTGCGGGCGATAGGTTTGGCACTAAAGGCTTTCCTTCCTTGCCTTCGCGGCCAGTCATTTCAGGTCCTGACTGACAACACTACCGCGATCTGGTACATAAACAAACAGGGAGGTGTAGGGTCGTATCGTCTCTGTCGAGAGGCTCTGCGACTCTGGTCCTGGGTTCAGAACAATCAGATTTGTGTGTTTGCAAATCATTCAGCCGGTGTGCTGAATGTTCGTGCGGACAGTCTCAGTCGGCATTACTCGACCAATCACAAGTGGCGGCTTCATCCGGAGGTGGTTCATCACATCTTTCAGATGTGGGTGTCTCCTCAGTTGGAGCGGTTTGCCACCCACAAGAACGCGCACTGCCCGTTGTTTTGCAGTCTCCAGTTTCCGATGCAGGGAGCGCTGGGGGCCGCGTTTCAATTGGATTGGAGCTCGCAACTCCTTTACGCGTTTCCTCCCATACCCTTGATCCCTCGGGTTCTGAGGAAGATTCGCCAAGACCGGGCTCAAGTCATATTGATCGCCCCGGATTGGCCAAGAAGGGTGTGGTACACAGATCTTCTTCACCTCTCATTGCACCCTCCGCTCCGTCTCCCTCTCAGGGCAGACCTCCTCTCACAGTCGTAGGGGCAGGTTCTACACCCCACCTCCAGAGCCTGCACCTTCATGCCTGGAGATTGAACGGGGCAACCTGAGTTCCTTCTCTCTCCCACCAGATGTGGTGGATGTTATTTTATCGTCCAGGCGACACTCCACCAAATCTGTTTACTCTTCCAGATGGTCTAGATTCGTTAAGCGGTGTGGGGAGAGATCCATTGATCCTTTAAAGGCCCACTTGTCGGATGTTCTTCAGTTTTTGCTGTTCTTGGCCCAACTGTTAAGGGCTATTTGTCGGCTTTGTCTGCTTTTCTATGTTTGCCAGGCCAGCCGTCTTTATTTAAGTCCCCCTTGTCATGAGGTTCATTAAGGGCCTTATAAATAAGTTTCCTCCCACTCTTTTCATTATGCCTCAGTGGGATTTGAATCTCGTTCTTACCTTTTTAATGGGTTCTCCATTTGAGCCTCTTCATACTGGTCCTTTGAGGCTTCTTTCTTTTAAAACGGTTTTCTTGATTGCCATTACCTCGGCCAGAGGGTAAGTGAGCTTCAGGCTCTTAATTCGAAGCCTCCGTTCTTGACCATTCATGCGGATAAGTTGGTTTTAAGGACCAGGGCGGCTTTCCTTCCCATGGTGGTTACTCCTTTCCATATGGGACAGTCCATTACTTTACCCACCTTTTATCCTCCCCCTCATCCTTCCAAGGAGGAGGAGAGACTTCATCGTTTGGACCCTAAGAGAGCTATCCGCTTTTATTTGGACAGAACAAGTGATCTGAGACTGGATGATCAGCTCTTTGTGGGCTACGTTGGGAAGATGAAAGGCAAGGCTGTGCACAAGCGGACTCTCTCCAGTTGGATTATCTTGTGCATCAAGATTTGCTACGCTTTGGCCAAGAAGAACCCTCCTGAAGGTATCAGAGCTCATTCCACTAGAGCTAAATCTTCTTCTGCTTTGGCTAGAGGTGTTCCTGCAATTGATATTTGTAAAGCAGCAACTTGGGCCTCCCTCCATACTTTTGCAAAACATTACTGCTTGGAGGTTAGGAGGGATGGCCATTTTGCTCGTTCTGTTTTGCAAGATTTTTTTTGTAGTCAGGTGGACTCCCTCCTCTGGGTGACGTACGGCTTTGGGATTCTATTCAGAAGGTGAGGAATCCACAGGCAGAAGTATCCATCAGAAGAACAAGTTACTTACCTTCGGTAACGCTTTTTCTGGTGAATACAATATCTGCCTGTGGATTCCTCACAGTCCCACCCGCCTCCCCGTTGTCCACCTGTTTCTACCAAAACATGCTTTAACTGTTTATCATGAGTATTTTTTAAATATGACTTTATCATGCTTATGTTTTAATAGTGGGAAATGCTTGATATGTTGCTATTTCTCCATGCCTATTTTGGTTATGCATTTGTGTGTGTGTATATGTATGTATGTATGTATATGTATATATATATGTATATATATATATATATATATATTACCTACTGGCAGTCGCCAGTAGGTAGTTAGTTAGGACCAATTTTCCATAGGAAATCCGCAACATTCTATTTGGAATAACGTTGGCGTCGATTGATGAATCTTCGCGAAATTTTCCAAACTTTTGGCCAGCTCCGGTCTGCTCCTATCCTGAAAATCTCACGGTGATTCGTCAAGCGGGGGCCGACACAAAAGGGGGGTCCCAAAACGCGTTTTCCCCATGTATTTTCCCATAGAACCTGTTGACGCAGCTACAGCCCGAAGTGCTGAACGGAATTACACCAAATTTGGCAAAGAGGTAGTCCTCAGTTCAGACTCATGCCTTTTGCTTAAATGGTGTAAATCCGTTCAGTAGTTCCTGAGAAAATCAAAAGTAAAATCACATATATATCTGGGCAGAGCCTAACCACACATCTCATCGTGAGATCTGATTGGCTGTCAGCACGTCATCCAAGAAGTGTTGGCAGCCATCTTGGGACCAATATACATGGTAGCACCTCATTAAAAAGCATTGCAGTTAATAGAAGGTTTTAAGACTTTAGTTACATTATAAATAATTTGTTGATGGTACCATACTCATTTTAGGAATTGTGGTGTGTTCTAAGGTGATTTTACCATGTGAAAAAGCCTTCTGCTGTGAAATCATGAATCATGTTTGAGAGAAAACTATTTTCTCATGCTTTTCCCACAGAGGTTTGGAAGGTGATCTAGAAGCTAAACTGAGAGCATATTTTCTGTAAATTCACATTATCTTTCTCAGTCATGTGAGAATGAAGTCTGACATTCTCAGTAAAACATGTACATCCAACAAGGGCAGAGAGTGTCAGTTGATTCCTTTGTGTTCTACTGCAGCTTCCCAGAGTGTTCTAAAGAACAACTAGAGCGCTAACAGTCCTACTTATGACAAACGTATGGCACACCTGAAGCCATCTTGGTTGAAATAAAGTGGTAACTCTTAAAACACTTAATTTAAAAAGGAACAAAATGAGGGGGTTCATTTTGCCATAGAAAGTATGATTAGTTCTGCAGAAAAAAGAATTGGGGCACATTTTGACTTCTCAAATCCTCTTCTATTTCATAAACAAATTCTGACATGCAGACTGAAACATGCACTTTGAATACCAGCAGCAGACTTCCCTGGTGAGCAGTAGTTTTACTACAGTGATCTAATGAGCAACTAGAGTGCTAACATTCAGAATTTATGGCAAATGTGTGACACATCTGAATGCCTTCTTGATGGAACCAAAATAAAAAACTGAAAGTATTTCCCACGGAGGAGACTGCAGTAAATGAGGAAATTAGGAAACTTCATAACAAATAAATCTCTCAAGATGGCCACCAGAGACAAAAGAGCCCAAATGTAGCCCAAATATCACCCAGATGTAATCCAAGTATAGCCCAATGACAGAATGTCCCAGAGTGTTCTTAAGAACAACTAGAGCGCTTACTGTCTTACTTATGACAAAAGTATGGCACACCTGAAGCCATCTTGATTGGAATAAACTGGTAACACTTAAAACATTTAATTTAAAAAGGAACACAATGAGGGGGTTCATTTTGCCATAGAAATTATGATTAGTGCTGAAGAAAGAAAAATTAGGGCACATTTTGAGTGACTTCTAAATCCTCTTCTATTTCATTAAAAAATTCTGATATGCAGACTAAAACATGCACTTTTAATACCAGCAGCAGACTTCCGTGGTGAGCATTAGCTTTACTACAGTGATCTAATGAGCAACTACAGTGCTAACATTCAGAATTTATGGCAAATGTGTGACATATCTGAATACATTCTTGATGGAATCAAAGTAAAAAACTGAAAGCATTTCCTACTGAGGAGACTGCAGTTAATGAGGAAATTAGGAAACTTCATAACAAATAAACCTCCCAAGATGGCCACCAGAGACAAAAGAGCCCAAATGCAGCACAAATATCACCCAGATGTAGCCCACATGTAGCCCAATGACAGAAGTGTGCAAAACACTTATTTTTTGTGTATTTGCAGTTTTATATAGTGCAGACCTGTCAGGTATTGGAGTGCTTTACATGAGCATTGGTTACATCACACAAGATCAAATTCATTTTGGTTGTAGACATGGGGAGATTAAGTGATTTGACCAGAATCACAATGTTTAGCTGAAGCAGAAACTCCAACCTGGTTCCCCAGTTGCAAAGTCTGCAGCTCTGGAAGTAGCACCACATCCTCTCCCCTAAGTGCAACATTTAATCAAGTGGTCAACTGGATCAAAAAACATAAAGATTACAAATAATGTAAAAGTTCTTTGTCACTATTTGAAAACTCGTAAAATATGTCCTCATTTTAGTTTTTTAGAGCACTATCCATAATTTTGATGCAAATAAGACCCTCTCATATAAGTAATTTCTAAAGGAAATACTCTAGGTATTACAGTTTTGAATACATCAAGATGACGTCAGGCGTTCCACACTTTTTTAACGAATATAGAATGTTAGCAATCTAGTTGTTCATTGGGATACTGTTGAGAGGCAGAGGCCAGGGGCACGGACTCTGAAAATTGAAGGCAGGTAGGAGAGTGCAGAGGCAACAATTTGACCACACTGGGCAGGCAGGAAGGGCAGTGGCAGCACAACAGACTATGGAGGGCAGTGGAAAGGGGGGCAGGGGCAACAAACCACCAATACAGGACTGGCAAGAGAGGCTGTGGCAATATAATAGACCATTGTGGGCAGAAGGAAGAGGCAGTGGTAGTACAACCATACATGCCAACAGGCCCGTTTCAGCCAGGAAACGTCCAATGTTTTTAAGCTCAAATGTGCTTTATTTGATCTGTCTCCTGTCTACAATCTCCTCTTTTTCAATGTAACTCAAAGGGGAAAATCAATACCCCAGTTTTTTTTCAAAATCTCCCTATTACCAAGTTCAAAATGTTCGCAAGTATGGTACATTGGATCATGGTAGGCAGGAGGAATTGGGGTAGGGACATGGACTCGGATAGCAGAGGACAGGAGGGACATGGAGAGGTGCACCAAACTGACCCTACAGGGCAGGCATCAGGGTATGCAGCAGCACAATACACCACACAGCGCATGCGGGACGGGAGTACAGCACAACAATCCATAGAAAGCAATAGGGAGGGGACAGGACCATGCACATGGACAACAGAGAACAGAGGGGAAAGAGGCAATGGTAGCTAGCTGACCATAATGGACAGACAGGAGAGAAAGCTGCAGCATAACAGACCATAAAGGGCAGGAGGGACTGATCAGGGGCATTACAATGGAACAGACAAGCCCGGAGGGAGGGAATAGGGGTCTGCACATGGAAACAGAGGGCTGGGGGCAAGGAGGCATGGCAGGAGCAGCAAGATGACCATGGAGGTCAGGCAGGATGGGCACTAGAAACAAGACACACCATGGAGAGCAACAATGAGACTATGATGGCATACACACAGACCATGGAGGGAAGGTGGGAGGTGGGCAGGGGCAGCTAGCTGACCACACAGTGAAGGTGGGAGGGGCCATGGCAGCACAGAAGACCATGCATGGCAAGCGGGAGGGTTAGTGGCAGCACAATGGCTATGATGGGCAAGAAGGAGGGTGCAGGGGCATGCAGAAAGGACCATGGAGGATAGAAGGGAGGGTCAGGACCTGGGCACAGACAAGAGAGTTCAGGGGAAGAGGCCCTCACAACAGACCGCGCAGGGCAGGCAGGAGGAGCAGTTGCAGCACAACAGACCAGGGAGGGCAGAAGGGTGTGGCAATAAAATGGACCATGGAGGACAGGAGGAAGGGGATAGGGGCATGGCATGTGGACAGGCAGGGTGGAGGTGGCAGGGACAGGTTACAGTCATCTGACAATGCTAGGCAGGTGGGAGGGGAGTGGCAGCTCAACAGAACACTCAGAGTAGATAGGAGTGGCAGTTCCATGGAACATGGCGGGCAAAAAGGATGGAGCAGGGGCATGCACAAAGACATCAAAGGGCAGGGGGAAGGAGAATTAGGGGCAGCAAGCTAAGCACAGAGGCTAAGCAGGAGGTCAATGATGGGTCATAGAATTGGGCAATGGAGGGCAGGAGGAGTGGACTGGTACATCATGCTAAATGGAGGGCATTGGCAGCACATCAGACCATGCATGGCAGGAGGGAGGAGGCTAGTCCATGGATTCAGACAACAGAGGATAGGGAGGAGGTGGATAGGGCAGCAAGCTAACTGTTCAGAGAAGGTGGGTATTAGGAACTTTATTGTTTTTAAAATGTGTGTCTGTGCGAACTACTTAAAATATGAACAAGTATGCAGCATAATCTCACTTTTATTCAGGAAGAAGCGGACGTTTGTGACTGTGACTCCGGGCTCACTTGGCAGAAACACCCCCTGACCCTCCACCCCCCATCGCAAAATGTAATGCCCATGAAAAGGGTAGGTGGACGCAGTGTTATATAGAACATAGTCCTGAGAGCAAGATTGAAAATGAAAACTAGATATGTATATGGTATAAACTATGCACCAAAAAGTGTGATATAAGATGAACCGGGGCGTGAAATATAATATGCAATACATTGTGCGCAATGACAGATTCATTGGAGAGCGCGAGATAGCACAGGCACTAGCGCGTGCTATGCAATATGCGCCTTGGAGTGTAATATGCACAGAGCAGTGTTGTGTAACCTAACTAGTCTCTAAAGTTGTAATATAAAATATGTGCTGGGGAGTGTAACGTTGCATATGCACTGTGACAAAGATATGGATCCCAGATTGTAATATGTATGGCATAGCGCTGTGCGTTATAACATAGGCATCGAGGAAGGCACGTTAGATGGGGCAATATAACCCGTGCGAAGGCAAGTGTGGCATGACATATTCACGGGGTGGTGTTACAGTGCACATGGGCTAGAGAGTGTCATAGCATACGCACTAGCTGGTGGAATACAACACAGAGGTGTGAGGCACTCGGTGGGCACTGGTGGGTGTAACACAGCATTGGGCTCAGCCAGGAGCACGCTGTGACTCTCAAGTGAGGTTCGTCTCCTTTCCAGAGAGTAAAATAAAAATTATTACACATCCAGCAGTGGATGTGTGTTTTATTAACCGTGAGGGGGGTTTCTTGCATTGTTTGGTCGAATTTTTGTCGAATCCCCTTTGAATGGCTTGGTGTGCGTGTATATTAAATGTGCCCGTCAATAGCTACCCATGTTTGTATAAATAAACGACAAGGGTGTCTACTTGGAGAGTACCCACTGGCGGGGGCGCCGGGATTAGGCACGGTAGGGCGTCAGACATGTCAGAGGTTCACTAGCGGTGTAAATACATTCCATGTGGATTCATTCTATGCATAGTCGCCTTTTAATGAATATCACGCAAATCGTCATGGTGATAGGTACATACGGTTTATCCAGCATGTCCTAGGTGTTTCTATAAATATATATTTTTTTAAAAATAATAAAAAACAAAGGCCGGCCCCGGGGGATGGGGTCCCCGGGGCCATAAGTGGCCTGAGGAGGGGGGCAACGCAGCCCCCTTCTAAAGAATGTTTTTAAAAAAAAGGCCAAGACCCGGGGGTCAACAAGAAAAATTAGGGTGCAGGCCCTGGGGGATGGGGTCCTCAGGGCCAGTAAATTAGAAAAAGAAGGGGGACCACACAGCCCTCCTTCTTAATAAAATAAATAAAAGACCGGCATCGCGCTGGAGGCCACGCCCCCTCCTTGCAGCACTCTGCAAACGCGCCCCCTGGCCAGTTGTAAGTTGGGGAATTAATTCCCCTTCAATACTGAGGGTCCCTGAGGGCCAACTAGCCCAACAGGTATCTCCAGTATGCGCCAGGGAGCTGCGTTGCAGACAGGTGTTCTGAGGCCACGCCCCTTTTTACACCTCTATGCAACGCAGCTCTGTGGCGCTTACTGGAGGTACCTAGTGGGCTAGTTTGACCCCAGGGACCCTTAGGATTCAAGGGGACTTAATCTCTCAATTTAGAACGGCCACAGGGCACGTTTACACAGTGGTGAAGGGAGGGGACGGGGCCTAAGGTGACGTGTGCAAACACGCCCTGTGGCACGTTTTAAGTTGGGGGAATAATTCCCTTTCAATCCTGAGGGACCCTGTGGGCCAACTAGCCCACCAGGTGCTTCCAGTAAGCGCCACTGCTCTGCGTTGCAGAGAGGTGGTGCAGGCCGTGCCCCTTTTTTCACCTCTCTGCAATGGCGCTTACTGGACGTACCTAGTGGGCTATTTTGCCCTTAGGGATCCTCAGGATTCAAGGGGACTTAATCTCCCAACTTAAAAAACGGCCACAGGGCGTGTTTACACAGTGGGGAAGGGGCCTGAGGTGACGAGTGCAAACACGCCCTATGGCGCGTTTTAAGTTGGGGAAATAATTCCCCGTCAATCCTGGGGGGCCCCTGGGGGCCAACTAGTCCACCAGGTGCTTCCACTAAGCGCCACTGAGCTGCATTGCAGAGAGGTGGTCCAGGCCGTGCCACTTTTTACACCCCTCTGCAACGCAGCTCTGTGGTGCTTACTGGAGGTACCTAGTGGTCTAGTTGGACCCTAGGGACCCTCAGGATTCAAGGGGGCTTAATCTCCCAACTTAAAACGGCCACAGGGCGTGTTTACACAGTGGGGAAGTGAGGGGACGGGGCCTGAGGTGATGTGTGCAAACACGCCCTGTGGCGCGTTTTAAGAGGTAGTTTTAATCCCCTGCCCTATTATATACTAGGGGCTTACAGAGGAGGTCATGCTGATCACAGGGGGACCCCAACGCATAGTGTTCCCTAGTGTATGTAGGTGTTTCCACTGTATTCTGAGTGTCTTTTAACATAGCACTGGCTCTAGGACTGGTTAGTCAGACTCAGTTACCACCAGGATCCATCTGAAAAGGTTGAGGGTACAGGATGATTTTGCAACAAGCCTTCTTTCTGCTCTTCTGTTTGTTCTCTCTGCACGTTATCCTTCTTCCTGCACTTTTCTTCATCTTTGAGGACTTCTGTTGCTTCTTTCTGCATTTCTGTTTTTTCTTCTTTCTTCACATGTCCTATCTCTGTAGGCATAGTTAGAAATTAGCATTTAAAAAACCTTTGAAATTCACTGAAAAAACCATAGGTTTCAGGCACGTTATAGTTAGAAATTAGCATTTAAAAAACCTTTGAAATTCACTGAAAAAACCATAGGTTTCAGGGGCGTTATAGATAGCTGGACTTTTCACTCGTACAAAGTATTGAAATTCCCCTGTTATAGTTAGTTCAGCTAACTATAACTTGCGCGCCCGCAATGCATTGCTGATGACGTCACATATAACATCACTCATGACATGGTCAGTGACATCACTCATGACATCATCCTTGTGATAGAGTGGCAGACCTCCTCTCCCCCTAATATAACCTATGATACTCACATTCAAAAATAGAAACTAAAATTTTCAAAACAATGGTCATACCAATATCAGTTACAACAACCTATTCAGTAATTCTAAATCCACATACACATCCACTCATTCACCAACAGTCCTATACAGTCAATCATACATGTACTCACTCATCATATGTACTCATACACCTATACATCCTGTTACACAACGCCACTCATCCATAGAGTTACTCACACACATAGTCACTCATGCTAATAAAGAATCAAACATCCATTTACTTACATATACAGTTATACACACACCACCACACTTACTTCTACAGAAACTTACACATACTTAGTCTTTTAAACAATCACTTATAGAAACACATACTTATTCATACAGGAACTCTTTCAATCTCTCACTCTCACATATACTCACTTATATACACCAATAGTCACATATACTAGTTTAAAACATATGTAGTTACTCATAAAGACACTAGTGAGACAGTCATTCACTCACTAACACACCCATGCACACACTCATCCACCCATACAGTCCTGCGCACACATGCTGTCTTCAACACATACAAACAGTGAGTCACTCATTCATGCACCTATGCACTACGTAATATCCCCCACCGAACCATACAGACACTCATACTGATACTCAAAAAACCAACTAATAACCTATATAGACACTCATGTAGCTACTCACCAACCCATGCAGCCACTTATACACAAAGTGAGAGACTAATACAGATATTTACATATTTAAACATTACTCACTAAGCCATGTATTCACTAAGATACACTTAATCAGTTATACAATCAATTTTTCAAAAAAAATTCACCCATTTAGACACTTACATACCCATTTATTCTTCCATCAACCTTGAGATATACATATATAAAACATATGTAATTTTCAGATAAACACACATTCACTGGATGATGTCATCAGTGATATCATCAGTGATGTCATGAGTGATGTCACTGACCATGTCATGAGTGATGTAATATGTGACGTCATCAGCAGTGCATTGCGGGCGCGCGAGTTATAGTTAGCTGAACTAACTATAACGTGGGAATTTCAATAGTTTGTATGAGTGAAAAGTCCAGCTAACTATAACGCCCCTGAAACCTATGTTTTTTTCAGTGAATTTCTAAGGATTTTTAAATGCTAATTCCTAACTATAACGTGCCTGAAACTATGGTTTTTTCAGTGAATATATATATATATATATATATATATATATTACCTACTGGCGGTCGCCAGTAGGTAGTTATAGTTAGGACCCCTTTTCCATAGGAAATCCGCAACATTCTATTTTGAATAACTTTGGCGCCGGTCGACGAATCCTCGCGAATTTCTCAAAATAGGTGGGGCGCTACGCTCCGCTCCTACCCTGAAAGTCTCGGGGGGGATTCGTCAAGCGGGGGCTGAGATAAAAGGGGGGTCCCAAAACGCGTTTTTCCCATGCATTTTTCCATAGGACCTTTAGACAGGGCTACAGCCCGAACGGCTGAACAGAATTACTAGAAATTTGGCAGAGAGGTAGTCCTCAGGTCAAGGAAGTGCCTTTTGTAGGTTTGGTGTAAATCTGTTCAGTAGATTCTGAGAAAATAGCCTTTAAATCAATATATATATCTGAGCCAGCTTACGGTACGCTTACCGTAAGCTTACCGTACGCGTACGGTGGCGTGCGCGAGCGCGATTCTGATTGGCTGTTACATCTAAGTAAACATTCGAATCGGTCGAAACCAGGAAGCGGCGGCCGCCATTTTCTCTCTCGCACTCTGAGGGGGTGGCTGTAAACAAAGGCAAAAAACATATAAAGGGGCTGTTTAGACAGCGCCCATGCACATAGCCATGTTAGTTGAGTCCTCAAAGGCCAAAAACGGTAAATTTTTATTTTTTGAAAATTTCGCCGATTACGCTTACGGTGCGCTTACGCTAAAAATTTTAATAAAAAAAAAAAACTCTCTGTGCATGGCATATTATTGTCATCACTTACAAATTAAATTTAACAGATTACCTATCACAAGGAAGCGCATAATATGTCCTCCATGTGTGCACGGTGCGTAACGTGGGCACGCGATGCGCGTAGCGCACTGCGTGCCCACCTTGCGTGTACGGCACTAACTGCGTAAAGTGGGCGCGCGGTGCGCGAAGCGCACCGCGTGCTCACCGTGCGCGCACGGTGCGCGAAGCGCACCGTGCGCTCACGGAACGAACTGCGTTAAGTGGGCGTGCACGCCACGAATGGCGTAAAGTAACTTAGCATTTAAAAAACCGTACAAATTCACTGAAAAAACCATAGGTTTCACACACGTTATAGTTACGAATTAGCATTTAAAAAACCTTGCAAATTCACTGAAAAAACCATAGGTTTCAGACATGTTATAGTTAGCGGAAATTTTACTGATAAAAAACCAATGAAATTCCCCCGTTATAGTTAGTGCAGGCAACTATAACTCACGCGACCGCAATCTTCTGCTGATGACATATGTGTCTTTATGAAAAAAAAATATTTCTAATATATGTATAGCTAAAAATTTATGGAAGAAGACATGGGCAAATAAGTGTCTAAATACAGTATTAGCATCAGCAGAGGATTGCGGTCGCGTGAGTTATAGTTGCCTGCACTAACTATAACAGGGGAATTTCATTGGTTTTTTTATCAGTAAAATTTCCGCTAACTATAACATGTCTGAAACCTATGGTTTTTTCAGTGAATATATATATATTTAGTATACTATGTATACATGTGAAAATGTGTCGGTCCGCCCGTTTGCGTCGTTGCACGGAAAAAATGGGTGGTACTGACGTCAGCACACAGACTAGGTCCTCTTATGGCTCCGGTGACGTCATGCGGAGTCGCGAGCGGAGCCATGGCATTGTGATGTCCTCGTCGACGTGGGAGAGCTAGGAAAGAATTTCCGCGGAATGCTGGTGCAGGGGGTATTCAGAAGGTGAGGAATCCACAGGCAGATATCTTATTCACCAGAAAAAGCATTACCGAAGGTAAGTAACTTGTTCATTTGGGCTTCCAGTGTAGCAAGAAAGCGGTCCGAAAGGTTACCCAGTACCTGATCTGATATTCTTTCCCTCCTGGGCTTCTTTGGGGGGCGACGAAGTGTGTTAGACTGCTGCGATGTTTTTTTCAACTCCCGTTCCATTGGTGTTACCTGAGACGGAGAGGCGGTCGCCCTTGTGTGCACTTGTTCGCGAGCACGGTTTGCTATGCGGATCTTCAGTTTCTCAGACATCTTTGAAAAGCGGGCTGGACGGGGGATTATCTCCCTCTGTTACTGATATCTGTGGGACAATTCACTAAAACTTCATCTCCTTGTGTCCTGATGAAAAATAGGATTGAAGTGTCTTCTCGATGCACTGATCCGCTCAACTTAGCCCTGAGCAGGAGTACTACCTACTGGTTTTTAGCCCAGCAGCATGTGATGTCTCTTGGCCTGAACTGTGTAGGGTCGTAGAGAACTTATCGGACGCCCATGAACACAGTGGGGACGGTGGTTAAATTCCTTGAAGAGGTATCTTAGAAAAGTATTCACTGATCAGTCCCTGATGCGCATTTAGGTCAGATATTATGGCCATAGATGTACCTCCTTGGCAGATCTCTTCTCTCCTTGATTTCTCAACATATTATGGGTAGAGGCACAGAGCACAGACTTCAGGGGGGTGGATATAGGTGTGAGGGAGGTGTTTAGGAGAGCATTGGCTTTTTTCTGTGACAATGCTTTCCTTTTGGGCATTTTGCCAGATCTTTGCTTGAAGCTTTAGACTCTGTTTAGGCCGTGCTCTGGAGCTGGATGAGATTGCACAGTTCCCCTTTTGCTCAGGTGTTTCTCTCCTACTGTTTGATCTAGGCTCTCATGCTATGAACTGTGATCTTAGTAGTAATAAATATCGTATGTACAAAGTCTGTAGGAAAAGTTTGTTTAAGTTAAGATTCAGCTGCGGAGTAGGGGTAGCAGAATAGGTCCATGGGTATGCGGCCAATGGGAAGGGCAGGCTGAGGCAGGGGAGCATGCCTGTTCTGCAGACCAGGGCTTTCCCCATACATTGGGGTATAAACCTGCTACTACCTCGTTGCACTCCACATGCGCCCTTACCACTGACATACGTTGAGAGGCTCTGGGCACCATCCACGCTCTGTGTCCAGCCTGATGACCGGTGGCTGCAGTGATCACAAGTAGGGGGGAGTAGAAGGAGCAGGAGGGTGCTCCAAGAGGCTGAGTGTCAGGCAGAGGTGGCCCAGCTGCCAAACACCGCAAAGCAGATGCCACTTCACCACTCAGCACTGATCACAACCCTGGGTAGCGGTAGTAGTGCTGCAGTGCGATGTCCAATCCACCGCAGCCGAAGCCACTACAATCAGGGCCAGCCTGGCCAGGCCACGGCGTGCCGTCTGCAACCACCTTGCGGCTCCCTTGCGGCTTCTCGTAATTTCTGCCACGCCCCTCAGCCATCCTCATCCTGTCCATACGTCTCACATCTGCACACCAGCAAAACCATCCAGGAATAGTGAAAGGCAGCAGCTTCCCCAGAATTTGAGTCTCTATTGTAAGTTGGTAAGTTGTGCATTCCATATTGATTTTGAAGGGACACAAGGTGTAAGTGTCCTGAATCGGATGGAGTAACCTCTTCGACTAATGTTTAGAACCCGTTTGTCGGTCATTTTTGTTGCCCACTCTTCCAGGTGAGACATTAACGCTCTCCCTATGGAAGTGGGTAACCAGAGGTGACAGGGTGTTTGGGTATCATTGCCTATTCCCTGAGAAACATTTCTTCCTGTAGTGTTTGAAGATTTTGGAGGTGTTGGCTTTCTTTTATGATACCTTTGATGGCATTGTGGTGTTTCAGCCTGTTTTTATGGACGTTGATAAGGCCATTTTGCGTGTTGGGCTCTCTGTTGGAAAAAACAACTCTCCTTCAATCTGTACTGTCTATAGCATTTCTTTTGTTCTTCAGGCCCATCCACCTGTCCTATAGTGTTTTAGCTTTGTTTTTCATCCAAAGCATTTCCTCTTTGGTATGCTGACCAAAGTGTGTCATGTCAGAAAAAGGGAGGTTGGCTATTTTTATTGAGCCTCAGGTTTTAAAGAGGATTGTCTTAGCCAGGAAAATCTCCACAAAGAGATACTGTGACTGCCTGTAGCCTGTAGCAGAGTTCTGCTGAGTCCAGAGCAGCACTCATCATTTGATATGAGACTAGGCAGCCTTCATTCACCATTTCCATGAAGTCTTGTTGCTGATATTTTGGCAAGTCTTTGATGAAAGACTTTATGCTGTCTCAAATCTTTCTGGGGTGCCTTCGGAGGAGTGCTGTTGATCTTGTATTTTTTAAGTGAGAGTAAGTAGTTCCACATATTTTCCTGCTGCTTGTATCAATTATTTTGCCCTCTCTCTCTGGTGGAGCAATAGTGTCTTGTGCTGAAGCAGGTCTTTGCCTGACTGCGATTTACCATCATAGAATTTGGTTTTGCTCTGGTCTAAGAAAAGCAGGATACTACTTGAGAGTATTTTTTCAGTAAACAGTGTTACTGCTTTTACTGTAGCGAGATTCTTTCCACGTTATATCAAGTAGTTTCTGGAACTAATGGTAAAGGAGGTGTAGGAGCTGCTGGCTGTAAGTTGGAATGTTTCTAGAATCACCGACAATCATGATATTTTCAAGGGGATGTTTAATTTCAATGCTCCTCTTGCTAGGATATTTTGAAAAGTGATAATGTCTTTAATAGGTAATACTCTAGATGGTGATTGATAGACAATGCTGGAGGTATAAGATGTCACAGCCGTATTGGTTTAAGGTGACGGCAATCTTAAACAATATCTTGTACCTCAAGATAAAAGGGAGCTGTGAGGTCAAGTTTGTCTGCTCCTTTGTTATTTGTGTGGAGTTGGAGGTTTCCACATTCTTGTTAGTGATATAGAACCTTAAACGTTTTTCTTAGTGGAGAAAGGTTTAACGGTGTCAATGGAGTCTGTACCGGATCCTCAAAAGGGATTATCAGATTTATAGGCCAATATAGTAGTGTAGCTGGATCCAGTGACAATGCTTGACATAAGCGAGTAGGAGTTTAATTTTCTTTTTTTTTTTTTAAATAATTATATTTATTTGCATGGAAACCAAAAAGAAAACAGGTGAAATTTGGTGCAAGCATGATGGTAAAAAAGGTACATTGGCACGTAGCGCTAAGTTTCCAATCAAGTTCTCATGTTTCCCCATACCATCCCTAGCAACTCTTTAAACAGCAAAAATGTCCATCCTCTTCCTGTCCCTAGCAATTTGAGTGGCACTTACAACAGGAGTACACAAATTTCTCTTGATGGGCATTCCGTTTTCACCCATAACTTGGTCCATTTGGCCTGACAACCTCTACTTTCATTGACTGCCTTTTCCGCTTGCCTACACCAGTTCATGTCCCTCTTCCAGTCGCTTAATTGCGGTGCAGTATCAGTGCTCCAAAGCCTGGCTATGTTGAGTTTGGCCTTCATCAGTCTCAAAGTAGACTAGAGGTACTCCATATAGGCAAGATCTGTTTTGCCCCAAATGTTCTGGAGACACCATTTTTCTGAGGTCTCCACCCTACCGCCACAAACACTATTAAGAAAGTTTACCACTGCAATCAAAAACCCCTGGAGCACTGGGCAGCTCCATATAATATGATAAAACATGCCTTCTTGTCCACACTTCGTGGGGCAGACTGCCATATCTATTTTACCCATTTTCACTAGTGCTGTGGCTGCGTAGTAACACCTATGAAGGATCTTAAGTTGGATGAGATGAAAGTGCAAGCATTTGGCCACCTCCCATGAGGAAGCGAAGGCCTCGGGCCACTCATCCTCCTCCAAACCATCCACGCCCCTCTCCCAGGCCTCCTACAGTCGAGTCATAGTATTAGGGGAGTTATTTAACAGTTTCTGGTATGAGAGTTAAATCGCGTCTTTGACAAGGTATTCATTCATCCAGTAGTCTGTCTTCGAGATGGGATGACTCCGGAGGGTCTTCTCCCTTCGAAATTACATTATACAGGCATGGCAGATTTGCAAATATCTATAGGCCTCTGTTGGCTCCAGTTGGTAGCCGTTTTGCAATTCGGCATAGAGGAGTACTTTCCCATTTCTCAACAAGTCACCCACCCGAGACAGACCTATAATGTCCCACTTGTCGAAGCCCCTCTGCATGGCCAGGATACCGAGTTGTGCTGTGTCTCACACAGGGGTGTGATGTGTAATCTTTCCCCGCCAACCCATAGCCGCTAAAGGTGTGTGCCACAAGGATATAGTGACGGCCCTAGGGATGAAAAAGGATGTGCGGCATGCACCCCCATAGATGGTTCGCAAATAACCCCAAGGGGCATGTTTCTCCTATCCATCTTGTAAGCTAATTCGTCCTACAGGAAGTGCACTCAATGATTAAGAAGATTGGTTGTGAAGCCCAAAAATTTTCCTGTATATCAGTAAAGGCTATTCCACCATCGTAACAACCACTTGTCAATTTGCGTGTAGGAGGAGTTGATTGTAAGTCCTCTCTGTGCCATTTCCTGGACTGAACTTGATTCCCCTACAGATGAGGATCTTACAGCCTGAGATGCTGTGGAATATATTGTTTGTACTGTAGCAGGTGACAGATCATGCCTTTGACTCTTGTGAGAGTGATGTTGACATTTTTTATCTTGTCGACGCAAACGTGTACTCTTCAATGGCAGTGCAGTCGATGGCATGACGATAAGGTGTGCTCCATGGATCGGTGAGTTTTCTACAGTGAAGGATGTTGACATTGACGGACCAGAGTATTGATGTCTGAGGTTGTCGATCCTTCCGTCGATGGTGAGCAGGTCAGCATCGATGGTCTCAATAGTGTCATCAGTGATCTTAATGGTGATGATAAGAATGGCGTTTTTTTTTCGCTCTACCTCTATGTTGGTCTTTTCAAGGGGATGGAAATGACATGGAGGCTACCCCCATGGCTCCTAACAGGACTCTCAATCGGATTCCTTCTCTGTCTCTTAATGTTCTTTAGATCATTTTGTACTGATTTCAAAGTTGGAGACATACTGAGAGGGAGGCAGACATACTACTCACACTTTGTGTATCTGTCACAGAGAGGGATTGCGTTTTTACTGAAAATCCAGCCAAAAACTGGTGAAAAAGTATTCACTTGACAGGAGTTGTTAAAAGATGTCCAGTTAGATAGATATAATTCTTTTTCAGTTAAGAAAAAATGTTTTGAATGAGGTTAAAAAAAATATCAGCAGTGTTCCTCACGCTCCGGAAGAAAGAACTTGGTAACACAGGCATCTGCCAATACAAGACGTTCTGGGAAGAGGTGTCGTCCAGGTTTCTAAAGAGAAAGGCACCTTTTTTTCTATCGCTATTAAATATAAGCCTTCAGGCTATATTTTTCTTGTTCTCTGCTTAACACTTCACCACAAATTTGGGAGTGCTCTGCTGAACATTCATGAAAGATTAGGCCTTTATAGGCTTTCATTCAACAGATTTATAAAAATTCATGGACAAAGACATTCTTTGATTCTATTTCCATGAAATTAACTATATAGAAATGTATTCTTGGGTCGGCGCACTCACTGAAGATCCTACGATGCAGAAATGTTTGTTACATTTTAATTGCATTTTCATATGGAAAGACAAAACATACCAATCCATAATTTAGAAAAGGAAACCAGCGGTTTGTATAGGAGATTACAAAAATAATAGAAGACCAGAGAGGGAAAGAAGAGATGTAGCTATAGTAGGTAATTGTGAAAGAAATTTAAACCCTAGTAGTAAATCTGGACTAAGAAACCTTTGCCTATACCGGTATAGTGGACAGGACTCTTAGATATATAGAATAAGATATTTCAATTAGTCTCAAGCATACAGCTCCAAGAAATCCTAACTTATCTATGACTGTATTCACCCAGTCTCTGGTTCTCAATTGTATCCTATGTTTTTACTAATTGTATAGCTTGCTCCAAAAAATGTGATCACTTTTTATCTAGTCATGAACTTTGTTTTGTAAATTTCTTTGCTTAATTTAACATTCTCCAGGTTCTCATAATGTATATAGTTGAGTGACCATTGCATCTAGCCTCATATCTATCTCTTGTGGTTGAAGTGAACAAGCAGAAGGAGCATTTAAAATGTCGTAGTTCTCCATCTGGCAGTCCTCGGGAAGAGCGAATTGTAAATGAGGGCTCAACAAAGAAATAGAATACTTTCCCGAATAACATCAAAACAGAAGGAATTGCTGGGCATGAAGCTCATTGAGAGCTAGGTTTCATTTCCTGTATCCACTTTGTTCTCACCCAAAAGGATCAGCACCCCATTGTGCGTAAATATGCACAGGGACGTTGATGTAGGATTCGGAATACCCTTATGAAGTAATGTCCTTTTCAACCCAACATGTCTGGTGACAGCCACCCCAGGATGGTTTCCCCTCTGCTTGCGTGTCCTTGTAGACAAATACACATATGCTCTTTCCCTCTTTATCACCTAATCGAAGGAATGCACCATTCCCCAAACCAGAGTACCCAAGCTCACCCTGTTCTTTGTTACCTGATTTTAGGCAAGCTGACTGGATCCCAAAGACTAGTGAATCCATTCACATCAGAAGTGCTTATTGTTCCCTCTCACAGCCCGTCCAAATCTAGCTGCTAAGTGGGCATCTTTGCATCTTTGCCTGCTAACTGCTACAGGTCTTTGAAGTCTGAAAGAACTCAGGCCTGGTTTCTAAAAACTGCACAGAAAAATGCTATCTTTAAGGCCCGTGGGCCACAAAAGAAAATTGAAACATGATACTACTGGGGCACTCCAATGAGAAACAAGCATTTGCAATGCAAAAGGTCTCGCATTTGCGAGTTTTTGAGCAGCTTTCAATACATTGATGGAGTTAACCAGTCAAGTTGGAAAAAGCATAGTTAGGGGTAATGCAGCTATGTTGACTGATTAAAAAATGGCGGTAGTTCAGGATTGCAAAGGTGTCTACAAAGTTGTAAGGACAGTATGCAAATGGCCTGAAACAGGATCGAGGGGTAGGGTTTTGTGAAGTCATTTTAATATATTTTTTTTATTGATTTTCATTACAGTTGGGCAAAATCACAGTACATCACTGGATCCTTGGAGGCCTGGATTACATGTGTTATGAGGTTCAGAAAGTCGGGATGGTGGTCGTTGAAGAGAGGCCAGTGCTAGGTAGTGACTGGTGGCAAGAATGCAAAGAGTCAAGCAAATAATGCACGATGGTGGAAAGTTGGGGTGCCAGTGAAAACACTAGGATGTGTGCCGGAAGGAGGATAAACTGGGAGTGGAGAGCAGGCAAGCCGTGGCTCTGCTTTCCTTGTTGTGGAAGCAGCAGCAGGCGAATGCAGTGCGCTTTGCCCTTTATAAAATTTTCAATAAAAAAAAAAACACAGACCTTGACCGGCGGGGTGCCCTTGTTTTGCAGGTGGCTGATGATCTGCTGCGCCCTGCGGCGCTCATTGCCCTGCCACTTGGCCCACAGGTGCAGGCGGCCTTTCTCCCAGTCAGTGTAGAAGCTGGCATAGAGCGGATGCAGGCAGTTGTCAGCGTGCAACAGCAGCGAAGTCTGGGGTGGACTCTGCTGGCTCCCCCCCTACCAGGCTGCCGCAGGCCTGCTTCTGTAGCTTCACCGGCTCCATGGCTCTGAGGCAGTGCTTCTCAATGCAATCCTGGAAGCTTTGGACTCCCACGGGGGGTAGTACAGTGGGTGTAGGGGGTCTGCTCATGGCTGCAGCGGGCGCCAAGTGCTCTCTCACAGAGAAAAGGCTAGAGGAGGATATGTGCTGGTGACCGGGGAAGAGCGCCAACGGACCACGGGAAAATGGGGGCTGGGCCCACTTTAATCTACCCCTATCTCTCACACATGCTGCAATGGCGCTGAGAGGAAATCCGATGACGGGGCGGGTGGGGTTGGGGTGCTTGGAGATGGGAATGATTTTGCAACACAACCGGGTGTTGCAAAGCATTCAACTTGTGTCCCTGCTGTGCTGTAGCGCTGGGCAATGGAAATTCAATGATGCATGCGCTACATTTTCATGTGTATTGGTGGACAAGAAAGCAGTAGCCCATGTTAATGTAAAAGCAGGCACCCATGTTTTTAATCTGAAAGTGGGAGCTGTGAAAGTTAACTTGTGGTGGGGGAGCGACAGTTGTGAGAGGCGCCATGAGGAAACAATCTCTCAGCATGCTGTGGCGGGGGCGGGGGAGCGCATTCCAGGCGGGGGAGCGGACCCTTTGAAGTATGATGCAGAGGCTGTGGCTACACGTGCACGCGCCAGTGGGCTGAAGCGCTTTCCCAAACGGATTGCATGGCGGCACAATGCACGTGATTGTGCTCGTGCTCGCCATGCAATCCACTTTTGGGAGCACTTTGAAATGCCCCTCTTACTAGAGTCTCGCATAGCGATTGCGTAAACGCAATAGCTAGGCGAGACCTAAAAAAACACATGCTCCAGGTCATTAGTCCTCTGCCGAGATACTCATGGGTGTCCCAGATCCGCCCCCCACCCCACCCAAAAATCACCCCACAAACAGGACCCAGACTTTGCTGTTTCCTTCAAGTCGTTCCCATCTGTCAAACTGATGCTCGGAATCTAATCCGAGTATTTGGTACTTGCAGCCATTATTCATCACCTGCACTTAACTTTTCCTTCTCCTCCCTTACCCTATGTCTTCTTTTCTTCAGCCTTCTCTCTACTTGCTACTGTTGAAAGACCAGGCAGCAATACTGGTGTGCGCCAAGAAGGCACATGGCGGGTGTCTGATGTCACTATGTGTCTTGACGCCAAATGGCTTTGTTTATAAAGTTGCAAAACGGGTTTTCATTTCCATCATCCTCCCACCACCACAAACCTTCCACATGTTATAGCCCGCACCCAGGATATGGTGGTGAGGCATTGTTGAAAAAGAGGTACATTTGCATACAGAGCTGGCGTTTCAAATTACCAGGGTCTAAGAAAGTCGAAAACTAATGGCACAGAGACCTTCCTAGACCGAGGGGTGGATCTTAAAACTGCTTTTGGACTTGTGTGATAGGGTGGACTATTGGTGTGTATTTACCATCCCTGGCACTGCCAAGAACACTTCCAAAATCAGAGCTCCCTTTAATGTCCTGGAGCATTGCTGTGGTTGCATATGGATATTTTATTCTGTGACAAAACACCATAATATCTCTCCACCCCCTCGCTTCCATATTTTTCTCTCCCACTCTTTCATCCTCCTAGTCCCCCACTAATTGTCCCACCGCCATAATATTTGTCCTCCTGCTTTTTTTTCTCCCTCTTGGTCTTGTCTTCTCTTCCTTCGGCGGTGCCTGTCAGTATCCCTCCTTTCTGCCCACCTTCTTTGAAAGTGTGCATTTACATTCGCACACAGCGAACAAATGCTTAACGAATAAATGTCAAACCCCTTAAAAAGTGTTTCATTTTCTACCTCAACCCAATTGTTTTAGATGGACTTCTTAACCCACTTTTAAAATTATACACTAGAGAAACATCTCTGACTTTAGCCTGTGCTGTCATTGTGGCTGATTCGACCTGCACGTCGTCCGCCTCTTGTCAGTGGTTGAGTTGCTGCCGTGTGGCCTCTGCTCTGTTATGTTATACCCAGTGCTTTAATTGAGCACGCGCTCACAGGTACTGGGTACCATTTGGAAGGGAGAGTACCAGCACGTCTCTGCCCTGGTGCAAGGTCGGAAGAGTACATTCACTTCACCAGTAGTAAGTATGTATTCTGTGATAGTGAATACCTGCACTTCGTCTATTTCCATCACCACTTATACTTTTGTTTCCTTGAAGGGCATAACAGCCTTAGAAAAATATAAACCTACGAAGTCCGTGCATTTTGTCTGTTGCTGAAGCAGCCCGTCTTGGCATTATCTGTACAGTTCCACCTACTTTCACAAATACCAAATATCAGCGCCACATGCACCCTCCTTTATTCTCTTTTATTCTAGAATTCATATTTAGGACCTTTTTCCATAGTAGCCGGAGCTTATAGTGAAGATAAATCATCATCTACGCGTCGTCAGGCCTATCATCTTCGTGGTCATAAGGGTCACTCACACCACATTTTTAAACGTCTAACTAGGGTCCAAATCTGCAGTAATTAATCGTATGCATTTGAGCTATATAAAGTATAATTTGAGTAGATGTCGATATGCAACCACACAACGCTACTCTGAAATATAAAGAATGCACTTGTTTTATCGACACAGGGAGAGGCAGCTAAAACTTGAAAAAATGAGTGCAACTCAAAGATACATAGAGGAGTTTAAACAGCAGCAGGCAGAGTGGAGGAGAATGGAACGTCAAAAAATGGAGGCAGAAAACCAGAAAATTATGGAGTTTGCTAACATGCAACAGCGCAGAGAACAAGATCGAATGGCTGAAGTCCGTGAGCGGGAACAGCGGAAACTTGCACTCCAAAACATGGTACGTTATGAACCCTGATTTTTGGTGTTTGTCGGCCTTTGTTCCGCTTGGGAAGCTTTTGCCTTAACACTTCTGTCTTAAGCCGTGTGCGTTGTTACCAAACATTGTCAGCATCTCCCTATATAAGCTCTGTGTCTTGTTTGTGATCGGTTGCATATGTGTAGTCTGTGTGCTTCCCTTGGTGCAAGGGCCTCCCTCTAACCATGTGCCTATCCCTGGCTAGTGGAAGTCAAGGACAGAAGTGTGTAGATGTATGGATGTGCACACCCTCACCCTGGGGAGATGAGAGTAACATAAGGAGTGCGAAAGTACGAGGTCACACAACCAGTCTTGTTTTTTGGTCAATGTGCAGTGAAGGGGACAGCAGGTGTAAGAGGACTAGCCCTGTCTCTGGCTCGTAAGACTTCCTTTACGGTATTGTTTTCATTTCCCGTTTCCATCTGGGTTTTTTTGTTCCAGCTTCCATTGCATCACGTGATAAAGCTTCTGAGGATTCTGCTGCTAACTTACTGTGCTAACAAGTTCTTTATTTTGTTAGTTCCATTTGGGAAACCAAGTTCCAGTTCGCTTCGCTATTTCTGAGGAGGGTTGTACCGAGGAGTGGAGCCTAGCTCTTCCTATGGGGATCTCTCGGAGATGGACCTTCTCCATTCTCCTATTCTCACTAGGGTTCGAACTTCATCCCTACTGATTGCCCGCAGCAATTGAAAAGCAGAAAGCTTGCGGGCCGATGAGCAGTAAGTCCTGCCACAAGAAGAAGTGAAGGAGTGCCCGTTGCCTTAGACCTTACACACACTCTGTCCTGAAGCAAGAAGCGTAGTTAAAAACAAAGGAACCGGGAAGGACCAGTATCAGCCAACCCTGCATCTTAGGATTGCCATCTGCAGCAATCTTGTTGCAGTACCAAACTCAGGTGTATGTGAAACAGACATATGTTCTCCCGATCACCGTCATTCCAGGGTAGAATGCTGCGCTGGAGTGCCTGGACCAGTCCCAAGCTTATTGTCCTTCCTGTCTTCTGGAATGGCAGAAAATCTCGTCATGAATGTATTTAGGGGTACTTATAAAGTGTGTACTTAGCACTACAGATACGTCACTCTAAAGTTCTAAAGAGAATGTTGGGTCCATGGTGATCCAGTCATAGCCATAGTAGCCAGAGTATGTGAAGATGATCATCATCTATGTGTCGTGATGGCTATCATCTTTGTGGTCATTTCTCTACGGGTCACTTACGCCTCTTTATTTGCATTGTCAAATGTCCCATATACTCCTGTGACCACATTTTTACATCTTATCTCCCTGATCAGGCACTGCTGGATCCTATGTTGACTTGTCTTGTCTTCATATATGAACATTTCATTTGCTTATGATCATCCATTATCAGCTCAAACTCCTCCCTAGACACCTTTAGTGTGACTCCATCTAATCATAGGATTTTTTGTGCTGTGAAGTATACATTTAAGACTAGGGCAAGGATTTCTTTCAAGAACGTAAGTCCATAACCTTGGGGAAGATGTATCGCAGTTTGGGTAAAGGAGCTTTTCTGATTAATCGTACAATGCGCCACCAAATTCTCCCATCATGCGTTTGATGTGTCTGGTATTTCCCTGAAGGTAAGTTCTGCTGAATAGAATAGAGGTAGTCCTCTTTCTTTTCTAGTGTCCCACTTTTTCTTTAGAGGTTCAAAAATAGAAGGGATCAGGCTGTCGTGGATGATAGTTGAGTTTATTAATTTTCTTATTATTTAAAGAGTTTTGTTAAGCATGAAAATAACCCTAAAGTGTCAGAGTGAAGTACAAAACAACCAGTTGCACAGTGTATAGAAAAATGTTATTGGTAATAAAACAGTAGTAACAATAAAGTAAAGCTAACAATAGTACAATAAATACCCGACTGTGTAACATTGCCAGAAACATAAGTTAACAAACAAATGTCAACATAGTTGCAGGAACAGACCATTGGAAAAATGTACATCTCTGGATCGATCGCCACAGGAACTCCTGTTGGGCTTATTGCTAGATGGGAGGAGGCCAACCCAATGGATGAATAGTGCCTCCCTGTATGTACAAAACTACCAGGGTCACTGGCAGACGAGAATGACCTTGTAGGGCGCAGGGACAAGTTCAAAGTGGGAAGTATCTTTTCATAATAAATACTTCTGACTCCTTTTCAATGGAACAGCCAATATTTTGGTGCAAATCTCGTATGGGAGGGAGTCCCAGATCCTTGGAGCTTAGTAGGAGAAGCTGCATCCATAAGTCCTCTATTTATTGGTTTTTGGCAGTTTCTGTAGAAAGGAGCTTGAGCTGCGTAAGGAGTGGCTGCCTTTCGAGATGTTTAGACTCCGTCCTTTGATCTATGTCTAAATGAGGCCGAACATTTGGCATCCCCTACCTGGGTTTTCTTGTGTCAAAGGCTTGCTCATAGGCTCAGGACAGTTTTTAATGAAGGGTTAACTCAACTGGAGCGTGGGCTGGAAGGTGTTTTAGTATTTATCTTAGTTGGTCTTGGTCCAGCTTGATCTGCTACATCACGCCCCATATACACAGGACAACAACCAAACCCACGTTTCATTCTTTGGCTGGGCCTCATCAATGAGGTGCAGATTGTGTTCTCCAGCACTTTAATGTATGGGACCCATGTATGGGCATAATGATGCCCCTTATGACTTTTCATTGTCAAAAACAAAAAACATGATGGATGGAGTGCTTGAATTAATCTTAGCCACTTGTATTTAACCTGGGTTGTACTTCCGTCCATCATTTTTAGCTCGGTGCACCACTACGAAGAAAGACCACCCACATACAATTTAGCCTTGGTCCTTCTCTAATAGAAAAAGTTCAGCCTGATCTGCTAGACAACAACACGTCTGTTATACTTGGCATTTTTTGGCGTGTTTTACCTGAGTTTTTTTGCTTTCTGACCTCCCGGTTTTGACTCCGTAGGTGCTGGCTTAGTGTTTCTGCGTACTTTTCTCACTGCTGATCAGTGGGAAAGTGCAAGTGCTCCTGTGGTAAAATGTGTTATAAATTGGTGTTTCCATGATTGGCCTGTTTGATTTATGTGTCAGTCCCTAGTAAAGTGCACTGCGTGTGCCAGGGCCTGTAAATCAAAAGCCGTAGTTGGGCTGCAGCATTGGATTGTGCCACCCACGCGAACTGCCCGTAAAAGGTAATTCGGCCCTGCCATCGCAGAGCCCGTGTGCGGTCTGATGCCACCATGTCAACTGGCAAGTGTCCACACGTGCCAGTCCCCCACCTTCCCTTTTCTTACATGTCTGCCATCCCTATGGTAGGCCCCAGGTACCCCTGTGGGCCAGGTGCGGTGTATGCGAAAGGTAGGACATGCCCTGGTGTGCGTGGCATGTCCTGGTAGCGAATTACGGCCCATTTCGTTTCTCGCTACTGCAAGGCTACCCGTTCCCCATAGGACAGAATGGAAAGTTTGTTTATAACATCTTATAAACATACCTGGCTGTGGAACTAGATAAGAAAATAAAGTTTAGTATGCCTGAACTCAGAATCTAAAGATTCATCTTTTAGAGAAGGTGATTTTTACGTTCTGTGTTTGAAAATACCACTTTTAGAAAGTAGGTATTTTCTTGCTCAGTCATCCCATGTGCCTCTGCTGGAATGTGGATTGCCTGTCTGGGTTTTGGATGACAGAAGGCTGGGGTGCGGGAGTGGCTCCAGATAGTGTAAGTGGGTCAGGAAAGGGCTGAATAGACCTGGGCTGTGATGGGGGAAGAGGGAGGAGATTTCCTTGCACCTCAAAGGGCCTGGTCTGCCTCTGACAACGCCGTCTCCCCCACCTGCCAGGAAGTTACACCAGAGAAGGCAGAACTGGTTCTGGCCAGGCACAGACACTCTGGTGAAAAGATCAAAGGATTTTTGGGATATAAATATTGGGGCCCAGACCCTTGAACTTTAGAACTCTTTTGGACCAAGAAGAAGAGCCGGAGAAGCTGTGAGGAGGAACTACCACTTTGCTGTGTGCTTTGTTGTGTTGACCTGCAGTGGCTGTTTCTGTCTTGGACAGTGAAAGGACTGGACTGAACTTTTTGCAATCTACTTTGTGAGTTTCTCCAAGGGCTTGAGGTAGAGCTTGCCCCCTGTTCAAGAAGTCTCAGGAACAGCAAAGACTTCAAGCTCTTCTGCCCCCAGCACTGTGTGTTTTGTGCTGCTACAGAAGAAAAGCAACCCAATGATGTCTACAACGCCACTGCCTACTCCGTGTCCTGAAGGCACCGTGACCCTGGTCTCACCGACGACGCCTGCTGATGCTGCCACTGAGCCGCTGCTCACTCTGCGACCTGTGGGCACTGCTCTCCGCACCGCCTCGCAACAACGCCTTGGTATCCCCGACGACGCCGCTCCACGCCGAAATCTACGCCGCTGCTTGCACCGTGGTTTGATGGCACCGCTCGTAAATTTGCACAATGCACCGCCCTCATCCCGCACCGCAGCCTTGGCCTGCCGGCGCCATCGACACCAGTTCGTCAGCCGACAGCACTTCAGCAACTGTGACGCCGCTGCTTACACCGTGACCTGCCAGCACCGCGACGAACACCGCATTCACTTCGTACCGCACTGTTGCACTTCGCACCGCAACACCCGACGCCTGCCTACGCCAGCGCTCCTGACTTCAACAGAGAGGAGATCGATCTGTGACTTCGAGGGGCCCCGACGACTCCTGCACCGCCGCTGAAGCCGATGCCTGCGGACGCCGTGCTTTCGGAAGCTCAACAAGAGGTCGCCGACGCCCTCCATTTCTAAAAGGTACTGTTTGCGGGTCTTCTCGACACCGTAGCTGGCCCATGACGACGCGATCAGCCAGAACTGTTTGGATTTGTTTGCTCACTACGCCGTGATAGACCATTCAGCTCCTGGTGCTTCTGGTTTCTTTCTGACACCTGCACTGTACTGCCTTGTCTGGGCCACGACTAAAATCTCTAGGTGAGTAAAAGGTGAGTAATACTATCCAGTGTAGTTATTGTTCTGTGACTTAGAAAGAGCTCTATAATACGTTGCAGGGATATACACAGTACTTCATTGTAGTTCACGCATTGTTTCGGACCAACATTGTGCTACTTGATTATACAGTATGAGCCTTTCGAAAGTGATTACTGACTGGAAATCCTTTTGGTTATTAATACAAGTGAAAGTGTGTGAGTGTGAACGATTTGGAGGGTGGCAAGAGATGCAGAAAGACGAACAAACCTGCACATGTATAAAGATCAAGTCACTCCGTTCCAAAATGATGTTTCTTGAGAAAGTTGAAAATATTACATATGCTTTGTTTGTTAATACATCCTTTTTTTTTTACCTTTTAGCTTGCAGAACATATCCAGAAGGAGCAAAGGCAGCGTGATGAACTTGAACAAATTAGGCAAGAACTTTATCTTGAAGAAGAAGCTCAGGCAGATAGACAGAAACAGATTGTGAGTAAAACCAACAAAGGAGATGTGAAGATCTTTATTGCTTGCAAGAAACGAATGCCATTACACAACATTGATGGAATTATCGCTTATCTTTACATGTACTTATCATTTTCCTTTATCTTATTGAGGCACACTAGTGTGCCACAAGATGGAGATAGCTGTTCCTCTGAAAAGATCCTCATTTGTGGACTGTGTTTTAGGAAATATAATGTGCTATTAGGAAAATGAACACTTGGTATTCCTCCTCTTGAATGTTTCATCTTTAAAAAAAAAGAAAAACACTTTTATTGTTTTCTCTTTTACGCTGCAATACACATCGAGTTACGAACGTATACATTGATATACAATAAAAACAAAAAAGATTAAAAAAAGGGTGGGGAATGGCATATACAATTCAAAGGTCACATTGCAGAAAAACGGGTATTTGTTAATTATTGCTAAATGTAAATCCTTGACATCTAAACAATAAGTGGGGGGGAGGGGGTTTAACCTGGAAATGAATGACCACTGAAACAAACAAATTGGGTTTGGTTCCCAGTAAAAGATATGGAACACCCACAGAAGCTTAGTAATCCACTTAGTGGGAGACGGGCACTATATCAGGATTATGGTGGGGGAGGAGGGTGAAGGGAGGTTATTGGGGGGGCATATTGGGAGACTGAGTAGTGGCAAGTAGGAACCTATCATTGGCTCAAGGAGGCCTGTCATCTTTTGAAAGGAGCACCTTATGTTCCTGCATGAGTTTGTCCCAGAGGCTGTAATAGGGGGCATCTTAAGCCTTGTTTCAATTCCTTATGCAGAAAAAAGTGCTCTGCCCAGGTCCCCAGCGCTGTAGTTCGGTGTTCTAAGTATCTTGGGAGGTGCTGAAGAGTTCCAACGTCTAATGATTCCTCTCTTAGCAAGTATGAGAGCCAGATCCAAAGAGCGAGTAATTCTTTTTTCCTTGTTAGGTTGTGTATATATCCCCAAAGAAAGGCACTGGGACTGTCCGTAACCGATCTTTCGGTAACTGCAGTCACTGTGGCCAGTACCCCAGTCCAAGAGGGTCATAGCATTGCACAGCCACTGAGCATATGTATCGGGTCTGTATGTGGTGTACCATGCCATTTAGGGCATTCTGGGAATATCAAAGGGAAGAGTCTACGAAGCTTCAGTGGCATAAGGTAGGTCTGTGTACAATATGGACTTGAATAAGTTTAAATCAGACTTTACGTGTGATCTTGGTAGGGTGTTCCAACACAGTCTGCCAGTCTTTATCACTAAAAAGGTAATGTAGATCAGGTTCCTAGGACTGTTGGAGGGGGAGAAGCGTCACTCCCACATGCCCCGGACTGCTCTATAGAGCCAAACGATCAGTATTTTCCCACGACTTATCATGTGGAGTGTTTGTAATACAGCATATGTAGAAGGTCGTTGCATGTGACGCCTGCCAGGCTGCTAGTAACACTAGACATATCCCTACATATGTGAGGAATCCACCCCGCAGAAAGCCGGAACACTCTGCCAAGGTCTGGAAATCAGCAATAATTCCATTGCATCTTTTCTCCTGTGATTGATTATGTAGAAAATATATTTAAAGTGTTCATAAAGACCTAAATGTTCTGCAATGCTTTTAAATCAAGAGAGGATTGGAAAGCTTGCCTGACCATTTTGATTTCCAATTAATTTATGTGATGTTCTGTTCAAAGACTCTAGACTGAAAATCCACCCAGGTGTACTCCGACCAATAAAAGGAGCTATTTGTCTGTGTTATTTTAGGCATTGGTAATGGAAAGCTTGTCTTCTATAAGAGCCATGATACAGAAGATAATTGTTGGGTAGGAGATAATGATCTATGAGAATGCCTAATTTTTTGCTTGTGAAAAGTCTAGTTTTTGGACCTCTGCTGTGCTCGAGAGCTCCTCACTACTGTAAGCTTCAGTTAAAAATGGGTTATGAGGGACAACTGCCAGTGCCTACCTTTTAAAATAGGGTCACCTGCTGCACAGTTGGGATAAAGGCTCTGTGCAGGTTCAATGTGTGCACACGTGCACCTGTGTGTAGGTCGTGTGCGCACTGAATATGATGCATATGTGCGCGTGTATAGAACATCACTCTGGGGCCTTTTTTTTCCTTCATGTGAGCACATGCTTTTTAGGATCAGCAGAAAGCATTGGCAAAAGACAAGCACTATTGGCTTTGTTTTTTTTTTGGATTTTTATTTTATTAGAAACCGTTAGCACACAATAAAAGACATACAAGGGCCTACAACCACCAGGGCCGGCCGCTATAGAGCCCGAGGGCCCGCAGTGTAACGCCATACATTCAAATGAACCAGCGGCAAAGTACCCGGCAGTCCGTAAGCACCTATAACAGACCATGGCCATAGGCCAGGAGCGGTTTAAGACAACGGTTTCATTTTTTATTAAACATAACACACACTCAAGGCAATGAGAGTCCGAGATAGCAGCGTGCTCTTCCCAGGACGGGGGAACAACATACAGTGTCCAAAACGATTCTGGTCCAGAAGCGGTGAAGGGGGGCAATGGGAAAACAAAGCATGGAACACACATTACACACTCCCGCAGAATGCGCAGCTAGGGGGTCAAAGCAATATCGACCTCTAGTGGCAAAGGCGGGGCGCAGATACGGCCTCGATATAAATTCCACGGACCCCATACCCTACTCCATTTCCCTGGCTTACCTCTCGCCACATACACCGTCTTTTCCCTAAACATACACCAGTCCATATTCTCCTTCCATACATCAACCGTGGGCGGCCTCGGGGAGCCCCATAGCTGTGCAATGTTACGCTTAGCCACCATATACCCCAAGGTCACCCACTGCGTCTGTGCCGCATTGCAATCATTCGGTTCCCAGACATTCAACAAACACCTCCTAGCCTCTGGCAACAGGGCCACGTGCGTGACCCCCTCCAGTACAGTATGGAGACCGTTCCAGAATCGCACAATCTCCGGACATTCCCACAATATATGAAGGAACGTGCCCGGCAGGCCACATCCACGCTTACACAATCCATCCATCGAATAACCCATACGCAGCAAACCGGGCCCTGTGACATACACTCTATGGAGGATCTTCAGCTGTACAAACCGGAGGCGGGCCGGGATCGCCACCTCCTTCGGGGAGGCCACCGCCGACACCCAGTCTTCATCATCCAGCTCTAAGCCATCGCCTGTCCATGCCTCCCTCAGACGGAGCAGCAAGTCCGCGCGATCGTTGATGAGTTTCTTGTAAATCAAAGAAATAGTGCTGTCGGGCACATAGCCATCCAACACTCTATCCTCCAGTGGAGAATACTCGGGGATGGCAGCAGCGTCCGGAAAAACCGAACACAGCGCATGGTGGACTTGAGCATATCGGAAATACTCTGTATCGTTCAATTTATATTCCTTTTTAAGCATTTCAAACGTTTTGAAAGCTCCCTTCACCCAAAGATCACCCACCTTACATATACCAATCATGTCCCATTTCTCAAAGCCTTTTGATCTCCACAAACAGCCCAACCGCCCAGAGGCATACAGCGGCGTCGCCCGAGTCAAGCGATCCCTCCACCCCATCGCAGCATTCGCTGCGTGCCACACACGCACCGCCACCCGCGTGGGTCCCGTCAGCCGCGTGTCCAGGGTCACCGAGTACAGCGCCCTATTATAATCCCCACCTGGAAGCAGGAATTTATCCATCTCGAACGCCGGGTTTAAGGCAGGACCATATATCCCGTGGTTCACAGCCGCCAACTGAGACACCCAATAGTATCGTTTGATATCAGGGAGTGCAACCCCCCCATCGTACCAAGGAAGCATTAACTTGGCGAGAGCAATCCGCAGCCGCCCGTCCCAAAACAGTTGACGCTGAAGACCCTCAACCTCCCGGAAATAGCGGGCCGGTACGACATCCAGAGTATTTTGCAAGGCGTACAAAAAGCGAGGCAGCGACATCATTTTGAACAATGCCGCCCGTCCAAGCGGTGAAAGCGGAAGTCGTCGCCATCTTGCGACGTCGGCCTTCAGCCGCTGGAGGGGAGGGAGAAGGTTTCGCTCATAGCGGACCGCGGGATCCAGTGAGATAAAGATTCCCAAATATTTGAACCCCAGGGTAGCAACCTGAACAGGGCAGTCTTGCGGCAGGAGGGGGGCTTCCCCGGAGAGGACGTAGACGCACGATTTGGCCCAGTTGATAACCAGGCCGGAGTTGCGGCCAAAGGAAGTCAACACGTCCACCAATACCATTAGTGACTGTCGGGGGGAAGTGAGATATAGAAGGATGTCTTCCGCGTAAAGGGAGACACGGTCTTCGAATTCCGGCGTCCATCTAATGCCTCGCAACGACGGCTCCCAACGCAGCCAGGCGGCGAGAGGCTCCAAAGAAAGCGCAAAGAGAAGGGGCGATAGCGGACATCCCTGTCGCGTACCCCTCCCCAGTGCGAAGGGAGCCGACACCCTACCATTCACCACCACCTGAGCCAGTGGGTCAGCGTATAACAATTTTACCCAACCAATAAACTCAGGGCCGAATCCAAATTTCGCCAAAACGGCCCAAATATATGGCCACTCCAAAGTGTCGAACGCCATAGTAGCATCTAGAGATGCCAAGATGGCCGGCTTCCGTATAAACTCGGCTCTAGCCAGCACACCGTGTAACCGCCTCAAATTTAGGGCGGTATTCCGATGGGGTATAAAACCGGACTGATCCTGATGAATCAAGTCGCCCGCGACCCGAACCAGTCGGTTAGCCAACACCTTGGCCAGAATTTTGGGTTCTGCGTTCAACAGCGAAATGGGCCTATAGGAGGCGCAGCGGTCTCGCGGCTTCCCATCTTTGTGTATCACCACTATGGTGGCGAGGCGTTGGTCAGGGGGAAGGAAGCCCGCCGCACGTGCCGCCGAAAACATGTCACGAAGATACAGCGCTATCTTATCAGGCGTAAACTATTGGCTTTGTTGATGACTTTTTTCCAGACAGTTATAAGTGAAGACAGGCAGTACCTCAGCTATGCATTATGCCATCAAATGTGGGTGTCATGTAGAGTGATCATCATATGCCAGACCCCTCCATATCATGTTGTTTGTGTGGCTCACGTCACGCCCTCCACCTCCATTAACCTGTGTTACGGGTAGAGTGCTCTTAGTTAATGTCAGTCACCTCCGGGGGCCATTGTCCATTCTACGGGGCACTCAGGCCTTCTCTCACCCATGGTTTCCAGAGTTTCTTAGTTGGTGTTATTAGTTCGCCCTCCAGAGAAAAGAGACAGACCACTTCTACTTACAGCTCTTAACACATTCTTTTGCAAACAGGGTGGTCCATCCTGATCTCAGCATCCACCTGCTACTACCTAATAGGCCTTAAGCGCAGTCTTGTACCCACCCCATACCACATTCCTTCTCCTTACAGCCTGGTGTCGAACATGACAACACTTCTCTCCAAGATAATGGTTGACTCCCCCCGCCCTGATGCTTTTTCTCCTGGAGTAGTTAACTGCAATTTAGGTTTCCAGCTCTTCACCTGCAGCGTGTCCCTGGCGCTGCTATGATTCATTACACGGCCCAGGCCACACTGTACCTGGCATTGCAGTGACCCATGCTTTCTCTTACCAGCACTCCAACATGTGTTGTTGTCGACATGCAGCAAAGATACCCTCGCTCAGAGTCCCGGACTTCCAGTGTATCCCAGATCACTCTGGTGGAGCAAATACTCTGTCCCCCATTTTGGCTCCTCCACTCAGCACATTTTTTAGTAGCTAACATCTGAGGTATTGCCGAGTGTTCTTTGAAATTCAATGAGCCCAAAAAAGGGATAATATTCATTAGAAGAAAGTTAAATTTCGTAATGTTAGTGCACTAAGGGCCTGAAATTCTTATTCGCGAAAAGTGGTTGCACACTGACTTTTTGTGAATGGAAAGGAATTTTGAGACCCGCTCTATGTACTAATAGGTTGCTTGACAAAATTACGAATCGTAGTGGGTCGTCGTTTGACCTACCTCAACAGTATTCATGAGGTAGGTTGTAAATGCTGGTTCACTAACATTGGATGCCATCACAGCAATAGTGGCCTGCTGGGGTCAGCAGTCCCAACAGGTCTGTGATTGTATTTTAACATAAGTCAACTTTTTTTAACTGCATCGTGTTTTCCTCATAGAAAGCAGAATTGCATTAAAAAAGAAAAGGTTTTTTTGTGGTTTGTTTGAGAGTTGAGAGTAGTCCTTTGGGCCACTTCCTATTCCCAAACGTTTTTTTCAATTACATTTGTGAATGGGCTAATACCTGCATTCAGGTGTTGTTATGATTTCAGTGTTTCAGTGTATATATGTATACATGTATATATTGTGTTTGCTGCTGTGTAGTTATAGTTAGGTCAAAGTTTCCATGCGAAGAATTTTTTTTTGTTTCACTATAATGTTTGACGAATCATTTTTATGAAATAGATATATAATTCTACATTTGTAAAGCGCTTGGGCACTACTTCACTGCAGGGTGCGCCCTTTCAAGTCCTGCTACGGTGGGGGATTTGTCCTCAAGAATGCTGGCCTCAAAGGAAATGTGCAAGCAGTTGCCTTATCACCGCTAAGGATATCCAGGCGCTGTGGGGCCATCGGGGAAATTAAGTCAGCGATTGCCCAGAGTCACATGATGCTGAGCTGCCGCCAGAGCCGGGAGCTAACCGTGAGCCCTGCACTCCGAGTCAGCCACCCTGGCTGCTGTGCCACACCTCTCCCATATCTAGTATTACCTACTGACAATTTTTATCTACTGGCGGTTGTTATAATTAGGACCTAGTTTGCTGGAAAAGTGTTTTTTGTTTTGCCAAAAACTTTGGTGACGTTTGCCGAATCTTCACAAAATTTTCAAAATTAGTACAATGCTCACTTCAGCTGCAGTCTTAAAAGTGTTGGGTGATCCGTCAAGCAGGGACCGAGAAAAAGTGGGGGTCCCAAAATGCTTTTTTCCACATGCAATTTCCCATAGGGATTTTAGACACGACTACAGTCCAAACCACTGACCGAATTTACATCAAATTTGATAGAAAGGTAAATCTTGGTCCAGAAAGCAACCTTTTTGTGATTTGGTGTAAACCTGATCAGTAGGTAACTATAATTCACGCCCTTGCCTACCACTGCTAATTACTCCCACATATTACATCACTCATGACATCTTCTATGACATCATTGATAATATCAGTGCAACTTTTGCAGTGAAATTATTGATGAGAAAACTGCATGCCGGGGGCGCGAGTTATAGATATCTTAGGCCACGAGTTCTAGTTACTTGAGATAACTATCGCAGCGAAAATTCTATGGTTGTGTGTAAAATATTTATAATAGAGCTCTGAGCTGGGACTGGTGAAACAGCTCTTAGTAAAGACATTTGTTATGGAACAATGCACAATAAAATGTTGGAACATTTTTAACTTTTGCCACAGGCCTGTTACACAACTAAAAAGGTTTTTTATGGTACGGTTGCTTGCAACCCTCTTCAGTACATCATGCTGTAAATCTACCATCCACCTACATCATTTAGTGCTGATCTGCAGCGTTGTTACGTAGCCTATTTTGTAGATAATGAATTCTGTTGTCTTCAAATTTGCAGTGTGTGTGCAAGCTTTGCTTGTCTGTTATTGGCACTTCCGTGTTTTCCCGTTGCTCTGAAAGCAGAAGGGCTTGAAAGACTTGTCAGTCCAAAATACAGTGAGGGGAATGGAGCACATGATCATATTACATAAACGCTAGGCCCCTATCAGGTTCATTTAGATCACGTTTTTACAACGTGTTAATATTGCAACTTGCTTTTATTTACATTGTTGTCCTCCTTCTGCTTTCGAGTAAGGCGACAGTAAACAGAGTGGACCGGTCGACCTGCTTTGGTCTAAATTTTCAAAAGATTACAGCAGCCTAACGAGGGATTAGGGTTGAGATCTAGGAAATGCATTGTGTCTGGAGCTTTAATTTAGATGCTCCCCGCAGAGGAGAGACAGAGGGCTAAGAGGATATTACAAATGCTGCACTTGTGCCTGGCAACAGTGACGGACAGCATTAGCCAGCGTTAACCTCTAAGTCCATTGGATCAGTGTTTACAGGGTTGAGCCCTGTCCTCAGAAGCCGTCGGACATGTAGTGCTGTGTTTGCAAACATTGCGGGGAGTTTTACACGCGCTTGGCTCTCGTGTGGTCATTAAGCAGAAGAGCAGTAATCGGATGTCCTAAACCAGTAAAAACGGCCGAAGGATATTATTTCCAGCTCCTTTGGCACAAACCAAACGGCAAGGGGTCTTTAATGTATTCCCTTTTCAGGGCTGTCTTACCAGCGCTGCTGTCTGTCACCTACAGTTACCAACTCTTAAAAATGTGCTTTGCGTGAGCTCTGATCCCCCCCCCACACCCAGGAGTATTGTTCACCTACCGCATTCTGTTGACATCCCCTGCAGTATTTGCGATGCAATGCAAAAGTACACTGAATTACATAATTATTATTATTTTTTGTGGGTGTTCCAGATGGTGACGTTGGCGTTTCTACAGCAAGAGAGCTTATTTCATATTCTTGACTAGCTCGTCCAATGTCAAATAGTTGTTCAGTTTACAGGTGGTGACTGTGATAAAGTCCCTTGTTAGTATAATCAAAGGTGTGTTGTTTATGACGGAGCCTCCATGGCATTCCACCTCCTTACAACATGTTCTAATTTATTAGTTACCCTGAATAAACTGAGCAGTGATTTGAGGCAGAATAAAAATAGCTTGCTCTGTGGCTACTATTGCCCATTTCCTTTTGGTACTATGGTAGGATTGTTTTGTTTCATTTTATTTTCCATTTGCACATTAAGCCCCAGAACCTTTGGGTAAACTAACCATTAAAACTGTGACTTTTAAAATTGTTGATTTCAGACTTGGGAAGAAAAGAAATAGTGGGACAATACTAAAGAGGTAGCAAAAGAAGAGACCACAAGAATGAAGAAAATAATCCTATACAATTTTGTCTTCTAAAAATTAAGACAAAATACGTTTTTACTTCTCCACATTGGCCAACAGACGAGATGATTGCATCTCGATTCATGGAATTTATTCCTCAGGTTTTGTCAGAAGGCTAACACAAACATTTGACAAGCCAGGTCCGATGGCTTAGTGAACCAATGCATCCACTGTAGGGGCCTATGTATAACCTCATAGTCACAGGTTCAAATCCGAGCGGGTCTACTCAGCCTTTCATCCTTCTGAGGTCGGTAAAATGAGTACTATTGAGTTGGATAATGATAAACATTTGTTATTCAGCGGCCCACAGGTGAAAGTGCGCTTTACAAATACACGTTATGTTATATGACTTGTAATAGATGCCCTTTTCCTATGATTATCGTTTTATATATTAAGTTGAACTGGAATTAAAAAATGGTCCCATGGAACACTAGAGGCCGGTGAGAGGCCAAGTGTCCTCGTTTCCACAGGTCTGTTTTCAACAGACCTTGGAGATGGCTTTGTTGCATCTGCAGTCTGAACCAACCCTGCAGTATGAACTGGGCTTTTCCACCAATGTGCCCAAATCTTACATGTAGCTCTTCCAGTGCCTACTGTTCATATGGACAGTACAGGACACCACCTGAACGCAAGCATTTCCACGTCCACAGAGGCTATGAGACACCCACGCTCTAATTCCGTGCTTTAAGGAAGGAGCTTGTGTTTCAGTCCTGTGTGTCATATGCCTACTCAGTCAGATGGCTTCTTGCATCGACTTGGTCACACGTGCCTCTGTTGCAGGGATTCTGCACATACACAGAACTATACACAGGAAAACAGGACCTCAGTGTATAGGGGTGTACCAACCTACCACGTCAGTACCCAAAATCCCAAACCAAGTAGTTATAGTGTCTCATTCGTTCTGCTCTAAATATCACAGAGCTACAAATGATTTGACAACCCAGAACACAACACTGCCGACTCTCTCCGGAATCACGGGAGCAAGACGTACTCTTTCGCTCACTCACTCGTACTTGTCCACAATAAGAATGAGCAGAGTCATGAAAATAGTTCAAAATGTTTATGTTAACTATTGTGCTCTACAATACAGTATACATGCCACTATTAGCATAAAAAAATGCATAAACTCAGCACAGTTAGCATTGTTACAATTCCATAGAATACAAAGGGAGAAGTCATTTTATAAAGACAGTGGAAAACAAGGCATTCAGGCCTAACTACCCTTCCCTTGACTAGAAGAAGTTTATTTTATATAAAGGAAGATCCCTGGGCTTTGACAGCAGACCCCATAACTTAAAGCCTGGATGTGAGGTTTACATCATAGGAACAGCAGAGCTCTTCTCCATGGAACGGCTTTCTCCAAGTGTGTTAAAACAACATGCAACAACGTAATATCAAAGCACGAGTCTTCAGTACTGCAGCTGTGTGTAGCATGTTATGTCTAGGTCTAGGGACTGACCAGAACAGAATAACAAGGGACATTGTTTATCGACCTTGCACATGGTGCTCAGACTAAACTCCAGGAAAGGCAGAGAACGCGAAAGGCAGCCCGTTCTCATGTGAAAGGCACAAACAGAGTCTTGCAAAAACAAAGTCATGTAGTAACATGCGCAAAAGCAGCATCATGGCAGACCAGCTCATGCTACTTAGCAATGTCGACAATGTCCCTAAGGGCCATATAACACCTCCTGGCATATGAGAGCCCTTCCGTGGTGCCTCCACATACAGTTTTTCCAACACAAATTAGATCTTCTGACTCCATAGTGATCTCCAGGGACACTGTAGTGGAGCTTGCCTAATGGGATCTGGAGGAGAACCTGTCCAGTGGGATGTCCTTCCAACCCCCTCTAGCCATGACAGCAACACAGTTGCCTCCACTTTAGGGTGGGATTTCATCTAGAAGTTTTGAATATCAGAGGCCTCTGGTCTGCAGCAGAACAGAACTTACACATCAGTCTACTCAAATTGAAGGTGATTCGCCTAGCGCTCAAAGCATTTCCCCCTTCCCTTCGTGGTCAGTCAGTGCAAATCTCGTAAGACAATATGCGTGTGATGAAGTATATTAGCAAGCAAGAGGGGGTGGGATCTCAACCTTTCTGTCAAGGAGGGGCTGAGGCTTTTGATCCTGGGCTTAACAACAGGGAATCTGGATAATGGCGAGTCATCTCTCTGGATCTAAGAACAGCAGGGCCACAGATCTGAGTCTGTCATCGTGCCGACCACGAGTGGTGTCTCCACCTGGCAGTTGTTAAGAGTATCTTCGATCATTGGGGCGTGTTCGACGTGGATATCTATGCCACTAGTTCCAATTTTCATTACCTGAAGTTCTGTGCCCTTCAGTATCTTATGCAAAGATCTCTGGGAGGAAGTATTTGCAGTGAAGTGAGTTCTTCCTCTTCATTACGTGTTTCCTCTCATACCCTTAATTCCTCAGTTCCAGAGGAAGATCAGTCAAGACCTGGCCCACATCATCTTGGTGGCTCCAGATTGGCTTAGAAGGGTGGGGTATGGATTCCTTCTGCACCTCTCACTTTGTCCCTCAATCGATCTTCCTCACAGGGTGGGTGTTCTTTCGCAGTCAGTTCAGGTCCTCCATCCAAATCTCCAGAGCCTACACTTTTGTGCGTGGAGACTGAGCGGGGACATTTTAAAAAAGAAAAATTCAGCTGTCTGATGACGTTATGTATGTCCTCTTATCTGCCCACTGATCTTCTACTAAATCTTTCTACTTGGTCGATTTGTCACTTGATGCACAGACCACCATACAGACCACTTACTAGCACTATCTTCTGACATCCTTAAGGTTGTGCTTTCCTTGGCACAAGAAGGATGTGCCTTGGGTACTGTAAAGTGGTGTCTGATGGCGTTTTCGACCTTCCTCTATCTCCTGGACCAGTGTCCCTCTTCAAATCTCCAATCATGTTGACTCCCACTCCTTTTATTATGCCCCAGTGGAACCTAAACTTGGAGCTTACCTTCATGATGGGGGTCTCCATTTTAGACCTTACATAGTTGTTCTTTGTGTCTCTTGTTTGCTTTTCTTGTTGCCATTACGACTGCCAGTGCAAACCCTTTCACTTATTTATTCCCCAACAAGCTTGAACTATGAATATGAGCTGCTTTCCTTTCTAAGGTGGTGGTTTTCTTTCTGGGTCAAGTCAGTCGGTCACTCTCCCTTCCTTTTTCACCCCACCTTACCCTACAAGGGAGAAGGAGAAGTTTTATAGGCTGGATCTGAAGAGGGTAGTTAGTAGTATATTGACTACACATAGGAATTCTGGGTGGACGCCAAGCTTTTTATTCGGAATGATGGCAATAGAAAGGAAAAGCAATGCAGAAAAGGACCTTATCCAGATTTGTTTGTGTTGAGACCTGCTGTGCAGTGGCCCAGAAGGAGCCTCTGGAGGGCATTAAGGCTCAGTCCACATGAGCCAAGTCCTCAACATCTGCCTTGACTAGTTGATTTTCTGTAGGTGACACGTGCAGAGTGGCCACTTGGTCATCCCTTCATACCTTTGTCAAGCACTATTGCCGTATATGGAGGTGTTTCTGTCCGATCTGTCCTACAGGACTTCATCATATAGCCATCCATCAGGCCCTCCATCCCGGAGGTGGACCTGCTTGGAAATCTATTCAAGAGGTGAGGATAGAAATAGCCATCAGAATAAAGTTACTTACTTCTAGTAACAATATTTCTGGTAGATACTCTCTATACCTCCAAATTCCTCACTGATCCCACCCACGGTCCCATTTTCTGATGGATGGCTATGGCCACCTGTAATAAGATGCCACTTCGTATTATATCTTACTCCTGCATTTTACAACCTGATGTCACTCCCGTCCTGCTGCTTTGGCAGCAAGAAAAATGGATTGGAAACAGATGTTTTCCCAACAGTGGGGTGCATTATGGCTCCTATGGCGTTACTGCCGGTGCCCATACAGAGCCAGCGCCTCCTAATGTCTAGAGAGAACTATGGAAGACGTTTTCCCAGACCAGTCTAATGCCTTCTAGTATATTCAAGAGGTGAGAGATCTGCAGCTCTCCAGAGAACCTTTTCTTTGCCATGAATGCTGTAAGCACGATACACGTCAGATCTAAACAAGCATTGGCATAGCCAATAGGTCTCGCCTTTGGGACCTTATAAGTGTTTAACTGTGCAACAGTTGATGTTGTTGCACCAAGGATATTGTGCTGCATAACTAAATACTTATAAGGTCCCAAAAGTGAGACCTATTGGCTATGCCAATGCTTGTTTCAGTTTAATACCACAGCAATATTTACACTGACACCTCCCCTCCCCCCAACCGTGCTTCTGTGACCCGTGTTCAGTGCAGTCTATGCTGCACTTTTTTCCCTGCAAGTTATGATGCATCCATGGAAAAAAAATGAATCCTGCTGTTAAGGTATTTAAACATTAGGAGGTGCAGACCTGCCTTGCTTAACTACAGCTGTTACAAACCGAACATGTCTGTCTGTCATCATTTTGGACATACGCTGATATGGGAAAGCCAGAAGGAGGGGGCGCAAGAGAGCAGGAAAGGGGGCACAACCAAGGAAGAGATAGGCAAGAGAGACAGGAGAAACCACAGGACACCGTTAAACAGAAGGGAAGGGCACAAAAAGCAAGGACCTGGGCCTTGCAGGGTAACTGGGCACACGCAGTAGGGAGCGGACAGTAGGCACGAGAGGAGGGCACAGAAGGGAAGGTGGGGGGCAGGGGAATTCGGAGACTCACCTCACTCCTCTGGAGCTGCAGGGAGCTGTTGAGGTAAATGAAGGGAGAGAATGCAGCTCTAAAGCAGGGGGGACAGTTGGTGCTGGAGCCCAGTCGGACGCGCTCTGCAAATGGAGCATGGGAAGGGGAGGGACGGGATAAGAGAGCTGCTAGAAGTCTCTCGTTCGTTACCATGGCCGTCTGCTCCTTAAACAAAATCCAAACAAACTGTCGCCATTGCGCTAATATAAAAAATATATAGTGCTCGCGGTCCCGAAAATGAAAGCGGACCGCGCATGTAACTTAAAACAAGCATTGGCCACGAAAGTCATCACGATCGCTGTGAAAGCGAAAGTGATCGCGATGAAGCGCTAATGGCATTCCTGAGTGCTGCTGGCTGGCCTATCGCATGGCGGTTGCGCGCGTGCACGCTCACGTGCACGCAAGCGCTAGGCCAGTCAGCAGCACTTAAAAAACTCACATACAAAATGTCTCTCAAAGCCAGCGCATGCGCTGGGCTCAGCGAGACCTAAAAAGGGCAATTGGACTGTAGATTGACCCTAGGTAGTCACCAAATGTTGAAGAGTTAGTTGCCAATGAAACAAATTTAAATGCTGCATACATTGGGAAGATCTGTGATGGATTTGTGGTAGGTTGCTCCAGAAGACTCCAAGATCCAGAGGATCTATGCGCACTAAGGGCCCGATTCACAGAACTAACTTAAGACAAAATCCTAAACTTACTACCATTTTGGTATTCACAGAAGGCACTTACTCATCAATGAGTAAGTGCCATCTGTGAATATCAAAAAGAGTAAATGCTAGTAAGTTTAGGATTTTATCTTAAGTTAGTTCTGTGAATCGGGCCCTCAGAGCTTATGTCCTCCTCCCAGACACCTGAAGCATCCACAGCGGAGCGTGTGCCATGACCCTGCAAACATCTTTTTAAAGGCACGCATTTGCGCTGTAATGTCACTGCAGGGAGCTCATGCACCTCACAATAATGAGCAGCATTGACCACTCAGACTAATTGGACAGACAGAGGCCAGAAGTTGTATGTCCAGTGCTCGCTGCCATTCTGGTTGGCAAGCAACCAAAAGTATATAATAAGAGACCTCCAACTTCTGAATATATTGATTGTTTTGTAAAAAATTATATTTCTTTACTACAAAAATCCAGTTTGCTAAATTAGAAAATGCATTGCAACTGAATGTTATGCCCTGATTGAGCCAATGTAGTAACAAAAACTGATGTTCTAGCTACGCAATTTATTGAGTTTTCTGTGTGGGATGCAGTGGTATTTTTGTACATTTTGGACGAACATAGTTTCACAAATTTGTATTTGAAAAGTTTTGTCAGTGATGTCAAAGGTGTTAAACGTAACATTGTTCTGACTTTTTGTCCACCCTTTCTTTTAATTGAAGGCTGAAATGGAAAAGAAAATAAGGCAGCGCATAGAGCTGCAGAAAACGTTCGAGGAGCAAATCGCCTACAAGCAGGTTGTACTTCAGGCTGAGAAGGAAGAGGACGCAGCCTTCATGCGAGCTATGATGGCGAAATTTGCTGAGGACGATCGCATCGAGCAGATGAATGCTCAGAAACGACGAATGAAGCAACTTGAACACAAGAGGGCTGTTCAGAAACTTCTGGAAGACCGCCACAAACAGTTAATTGCTGACAAAGTAAGACATTATCAATTATTTAGGGGTAATACGGCTAATAAGTATTTAGCATCATGATTGTTGTGGCTGAGCAGGGATTGTTTTCTTTTATTTGAAGCGCGTCCCAGTGTGGGTCTTCCTTGACGAATTTTTTAAAGAGCTACAATAATGTTCTTGAAAGAAGTTTTTTAAGGTCCTGGGATTTCCAGACTGTTCGGTGTCCACAAAGCAGGGTCTTTGTTAAACTTTATAAAGACTCCTATCCCCTTAATAGTACACAAAAAGTCTTAATTGCTTAACAACCGGTTCAATATATCTCTCTATCTATATATATATATAGATATAGATATAGATATAGATAGATAGATAGATAGATATAGATATACATATATATATAGATGTATTTATTTATATATTATAAATGGTGCATCCTATAAGTAATAAAAAAGAAAATATCGTTAAAGTTTGTACAACCTAACCAAATTATCGATTTTGAAACCAGTTTTTAAAATTTGACACGGTTGTTTGACCCTCAAATTATTTTATATCCCTGTGCAATAGTTCTCATACCCCAAATGGGATTACTTATCTCTTCCAAAAACAGGACATTTTTAAAAATGTAATCAAATGGTAAATGTATTGTTACGTGTCAGGCTCGGTCCTCTGAGCATGCAGTTACAGGGTTCGCTAAGCTCACGAGACATTCTTTACTCTCTGGGTGGGGGAGGAAGGCAATCGGTCTAAACTTAACTCGAGAGGAATTTTGGGTGAACCAGATACAGTGCAACATATATCACTGTAACAGTAATGGATGGCTATCAAGTCAAGGGTTAGGTCCGCACAAAACTTATGATCGGAACCCACAAAACGTAATACTAAATACAGTATTAACTATAATACAGTAATTTTGAAACTAACCAGAAATCTCTCGGAGTTTACCATGCTACAGATGTGAACACAGTACAGTACTGAGCATTATACAGTACACTATAAAATATAGTGCATCTCCATTTCAAAGGTCCAGCCAGTCAAGATTTCCTCCCCATAGAGGAGTCTGAGCGAGCAGCAGCCTTCGTGGGGGGGGGGGGGGGCCTCAAGTGAGCCCTCTTTAGCATTCTCTATTGGAATCTAAGAGTATTCTCCCCTGAATGTCTGAAACAAAGTAGGAGTGCATAGGGTTAGAAGATGGGGTTGTCCTTTTCAGACCGCAGGCAGACTCTTGGAAGTGCCATTCTTTCATCATAATAAATGTTTTTGAACATTTACAGGTATTCCTAATTTACGATACTAATAATGTTCACAACGCCCTTTCATGCACGTAATTCATACATGGTAAAATTTGCGTACAAATATTTCGGAGATAACTGAATGTAGTGTTTGTTAGTATATTTTGTAATTAAATATGTTTACAATGTGTCCTCCGTTGGTTTGAGCCTTTGAACTTAACTTTCCGCAGGAAGGCCAATCTGCACCTCACCTGGGTGAGCTTGGCACCCCAAATACAACAAATCAGATTTCACCGGCCATGCCTCATTCAGAGGAGGATAAGGGGGGGTGTTGGGTGCTACCCCCTTAGGACTAGATGTGTGGAGATAAATGTTGGTCTCCCTCTCATAAAGCCTACCTAAGTGATGGCACCAGTCTCCAATTTTGGGGGGTGCTTAAGCTTTTGGGTCCCCTCTAATAGTTGCAACAAAGAAAAAAAATGATGGGGCAGGGCACTAGGTGGACACGTTATCAGGGACTTTCGTTCTTGCAACATTTAAAAAAATGATATCAGTTACTGTGTAATTTTTTTTTGTTGCAATTCTGTATTACTTACTGATTTGGGATTTGACTGAGACTGGTCCTTAGTCGTATGCTGTCAACATAGCTGAGATTCTTCTTGACTGTGCAGAAAGAGCTATGGCAGGCTTTATGGTTTGCTGCAATGTAGTTTAAAATGATGATCTATTAATAAAAATGATAGATCCAGTTACTTTGTTTCTGTAGGAGCGGGAACTCCAAGAACAGCAATTGGAAGAAGGAAAAGAAGCATGGCGCCGTGCCATTATTGAGGAAGAAAGACAGAAACTTCTCAAAGAGCATGCTTCTAACCTTCTTGGATACCTTCCCAAGGTAAGTGAAGTGCTGTACCTCGCAGCTGTTTGTTTCGAGCAATATTGTATTTAACTTTTCTACCATTTTAGAAACAGTTCGATATAACATGTTTTGAGGTGATATATCTTTTTGTTTACATTTTGAGTTCTGAGGGGTGTGTACATTTAAAAACTCTTCACAGTTGCAGGTCATCTAGTATTTTGCGTGGTGTAGCACTTGATTCAGAATGTATTTTGTCGACAACCCACAGTATGTTGTGAACTTTCTCTGAGTCTGTGAAGGAGTTCTTCAGTTAATAGGTTGCTTGAACGTTTGCAGGTGAAATTCTCTAATGCGATACGATAAATACTTTGTTTATTTAGACCTTGGTCTTTAAACAGTAATGACCAGTTAAAATGACAATTCAACAGTACAGATTTATACCTTCTCAACGTTAAAAGTTAATAAAATTTTCAGAGTGGAGTACAAAAGTAATTTTTCTATACAAATCAACTGGCGCATTTATGGACATTATACATAATTTAAAAAAAAATCAATTTAAAATAATACGCAATTCATCCATTTTTAAGAAGGTTTATATTAACCTTGTTTAAAATTTAAGACAGTTTAAAATTTCGTGAAATTACAGCTAATTCTCTTTTAGATAACTTTTAATTACCTTCATATAGTTGCCTAATGCAATCGCGATTTCGAGGTTAGGCATTTCTGTAATTAACTCCACCGCCTGTGTCCGTAACTTTATGCCATATTTTAGAAACATTGGACGGAGACATAATTTACGCTGCTCTAATAAAGTTGCACAATCTAACACAATATGTAATATATCGCCTTTTGTTCCCAAAGTACATTTACAATGACCTTCATGACCTAACATTTTTCTTTTTCATTCTTCATTTATCAACCAGGGATTTATACCGGTTCTCAGTCTTAAGATTTCCTGTCTATACCAATGATTTGGTAATAAATCCAAGTAAGGGAACCAATTTTTATTTAACCATGAATCTCTCATAAATTGCACAGATTTTTTCTTTGCCAGATACTCCATATCTGCACCTCTAGAGACTTCTTGTCCGTACTTACTAAGATCACTTTTAGTGAATTCTACATCCAAGGAATCTTGACCAATTTTCACCTTTAAATTCTTACAGGCTAATCGTATTTTCTTCCTATTCTCTTTAGCCCATTTTAGATTACTGTTTTGAATTTCTTTTCTACACCATTGGGATACTTTCTGGCCTCTCTCTATATCCAGGCGTTTCCAGAATCTGATTAAGGCCGTTTGTGCCTGTACCCTCCAAGCAATTGTACCTAACTCAATTCTTATTGCTTGGATCATCGCCGAATGTGGTAATGACATTAATGTTTTTAGGCATTTCCCTTCCTCTAGATCCCAATCACATTTGCCACTCAAGTGGAGAACTTCCGCTCCATAGAGTACTTGTGGGGGTATCATTGCGCTGAAGGCCTTTAACAGCGGTCTGTGCGACATGTTTCCATAATCTCGATTACATTTTTTCAGGCCACAGATCGATGTAAAGGCCTTCGCCTTCTGGGCCTCTATATGGGTGTACCACTTCAGAGACCTGTCAAACCACATCCCAAGGTAGCGATATTCATTCACTGTTTCTAGTTTCAGGTCTCCTAAAAACCAATTAAATCGAATTTCTTTTTTCCCAAAGCTTAACATTTTTGTCTTTTCCATATTTACTGTTAAAAATTTCCTTTTACAGTATTCATTAAAGGCACTTAACTTTCTTTGAAGACCTATTTCAGTCTGGTCTAATATTACCAGATCATCTGCATATAGTAGACAGGACACTTTATTTCCATTCATTCTCGGGCTTGCGCTTCCTTCGACCTCTAGGGTTGCTGGTAAATCTGCTAGAAATATGGCAAATAGCAAAGGGGCCAACACACAGCGCTGTCTAAATTCGCAATTGCTATTTTTTGTGTCAATGCCCCTTCTATGTCTCTAATTACTTGTGCCCAGTTTCCATTATGCAGCTCTTTTATTATCACAAGTAAACTTTTTGGGATCTTTTTGTTTACAGGGGTTTCCCAGAGGCATTCTCGGTCAACTGAGTCAAATGCTGCTCGAAAATCAACACAACAGCAGCACAGCTTACCATTTTGTTCTATTGACTTGCGTGCTACTGCCCACAGTGCAAAGCAGTGATCAACCGTAGAGTGGCCTTCTTTGAAGCCACCCTGTTCAACTGGTACAATTGAAAACTCCTCTACCCAGTCCTTTAGTCTATTTAAAATTATTTTTGAAAATACTTTTTCTCCTATATCTAGCAGGTTGATCAGCCTATAGTTTTGTGGTGCATTCATATTGCCTTTTTTATGGACTGGCCTTATTACCGCTCCCTTCCAATTCTTTGGTATTTTCCCTACCATTAAAATTTCCAGAAACATATGAGAAAAGAATCTCGCCCACCACTTCATCTGTGACTTTATTATTATTGCTGGAAGGTTGTCTGGACCTGCTGCTCTTGTTAATTTTAATTTCATTATTTTATTTTCTACATTCTGTTCTGTAAAATCTGTTTTTAATTCTTCCATTATGTTGTGCCATAACTGGGGCACTTCCGCTTCTAGGCCTCTGCGAGGGCCATACAATTCTTTCAGGTACTTCTCCCATACAGCCTTGGCTATCACGCAGTTCATTGCCCCCACTGGGTGATCGGCAGCTGCCTTCACCACCTTCCAAAATTGTCTTATATTTTTCGATTCAATAGATTCCAGTACATTTTCCCAACATTTATCTTTATACACCCTTTTTGCATTTGTCATTAGCTTTTTATATTCACTTTTTAATTTGTTGAGATGACTTTGTCTCTTCCGGTCATACTTTTTCCTAAGGCTTCTTTTTACTTTCCTTATCTCTCTTTTTTCTTTAGGCAATCTGCAGTAAACCATTTTGGTTGTCTAACAGGGATTTGCTGCTGATTTATTTTAACTTTTGCTAATTCAGTTCGAAGGCATTGCACCACTTGATCTATTTTTCCCTCATACCAATCCAAATTTTGACCCCCTATATCTCCCAAGATTACCTTTTGTTGAAATGATCTTAATTTTTCTATATACTCTTCCATTAATCTAGTTGTTATTCTCTTGGGATATTCAACTTGTTGTGAGATTACTTTATCTCGAACTTTCGGGGCTCCTCCTTGGATCTTCATCTGCAGGGGATTGTGATCGCTGCCTTCTTTCTGTAATATCTTAAATTCCCTTATAAGAGAGAAGTTCCAAGCAAACATAAAGACATAGTCTATTGGGCAATTTTGTGAGCCTATTTTGAATGTTTTCTCTGCTGGGCAATCTGATTCAAATTGGCCATTCAGGCAGAAAAGGCCCTTCGCCCCAAGATAATTTCCCAGCTCTTTATCCTGTCTTAATATTTCACAGGTTGGAAAGGTTGCTTGTTTTACTTTATATGCGTCCAGTATATCCCTATGCCAAAGGTCTGCCTCCTTTGTGTACAATTTATGGTTAAAATCCCCCAAAATAAAAAATATGTCAGAGTCATACTTTTCACATAAAGAATCTATATCATCTTTAAAATATACCAACTCAGTTTCATACTCAGTAGCATTCTTCCATTGCATATACACATTTATAATAATTATATTTTCATATTTTAGGTCTACAGTCAACAGAGATAATCTACAGGCCAGGAGCCATTTACATTTTGCTTTTAGCGGGGTCACGTTATTTGTTACTTTTGTAGACAATAGGGTCATGATCCCCCCTGCAGGACGGCCAAATCTTTTTTTCTTTGCCGGTCGATGGAGTTGTTGGGGTTTCGTCGCATAGCCAAGTTTCTTGCAGGCAAACAATTTCCACTTTATTTGTTAGCTTAGTTATATGTTCCTGTTTTATTATATCTCCAAGGCCATTTATGTTCCATGATACGATATTAAGGCTATGCGACCCCCCCTTCATCCTATTCCACCTCACTTAACCCTCCATCTTCATCCATTATATCCTTATATCTCCGAGACGGTCCTGCAGGGCTACATCTTTGGCTCCAAATATCCCAGGAGTTATCATTTACTGAATTATTAACTACTACATTCAGAGTACATCCCCCGGCCTCATTTCCCTCTAGTAACCTCACCTGTCGCTTTCCTAGACCTGCATGACAGTTTAGAAAGCTACTTCCTAGTTGGCCATTTCCCTTTAGTTCCTTCTCTGTGATTAGCCGTATACCTTCCTGGTTTATCTCACTCGCCGCTTTCCAAATTGCCATTTTTACTAGGTCGGAGTAGACCAGTACTCTTGTAATCTCTTTTCCACTTATGTTTTCTATAAAACCCACCTGTCTCAAATCTTGTGTTCCTATTCCCCTCAGGCTAGGGCATTTAGAGAATGAGAATAGGATTTGAGACCTATTTAGAGGTTTAATCTTCCTAATTTTCTTTCCCTTGTTTTGATTTTGCTCAGGTTCAAAGTACACCCATTTGTCGCTTCCCCCCTCTGCTCCTAACTTTGGAGCTTCTATACCTACCTGCTCAATGTTTTCCCCCATTTTACCTTTTGCTTCTAATTTACCTCGTTGTGGGACAACTTTCTCTTGATTTTGATTCTTCTGATAGTTTATATTATGTCCCACATTGTTTGGATTTACTATGGGTTTTATTTTTATGGGATTAGTTTTTAGTTGAACATTTCTAAGGCTTATACTACTCTGTTTCTTTACATGATTACTGGGACCCTTCCTCTTACTCTCCACCTTTGGGGTCATGGCAGTTATCACTTCCAGTGTGGGTATATTTGATTTTACCTCTTTCACTTTTTCCTTTATTTTTCCCATTATTGCTACATTTGTTTCTCTCTTTCTACGTAGCTTTCTTTTATAATGACCCCTAAAGTTCGTGCAGCGGTGTCTTGGGATTTCCCATCTTCTTTTTATCAGCATCGGGCGCTTAGATATATATACGTTGTTTGGTGTTCCTACTGTTTCTATGCCTTCTTTCTGTTCTTTAGGCTGGGCATCTACTACTGGTCTCATCATATGTGGCATTTGACCTCTAATTACTTGCAGCTCCTCCTCAATCTTTTTCAAATAAAGCTTTTGCGTTTTCAGAACTCCATTATTCAACATTGTAACTTCCAACAGCCCCTGCATGGTTTTTTGAAGCATCAGTAGTAAGTCCATCATTGAAGAAGGAGGGGTCGTGGAAATGTCTAGGTCTTGTAGGCTAGTTCTCTCGGGATCAATTGTTCTTTCAGTTCTCGGTGTTTCTTGCTGAATTTGGTTTCTTAACTCCTTTGATTGTGATATCGATATATTTAATGAGGCCCCCCAGTCAGTTCTTAACCTTTGGCAGCTGTTCTCCATTTGGACTGAGGTCTCTAGTTCTTGTGCTTGCATCGAGAGAAGTTTAGGTGATGATGACAGACGCGGTGCTATTATTAAATCATTGTGACTCAAAAGGGAGTGATTTATTAAGAATGATGCCGCCAAGAATTCTTCAGGAGATTCTGCTGTGCCATTCCCATTCTGTCGCTCGGCATCTACATCTATCGTCTTTGTAGATAAGTCTAATCTTTTGTAATGTTTACCTAGGAAGTCCTTTATAGATTTAGTTGCTGACATACTCCCATTATTTTCTAGCGGGGTCCTTTTAATGGCTTTTTTATTTTTCCTCTTTTGAGTCGCCCCCTTAATTCCTTCTCTGGGGCTGGCCTGGCTCTCCTGGCTCTCTTCTCGGGTTCTTACCTCCCCAGAGAGCTCTCCCCTCCCGGGGCTTTCCTCCATAGGCTCCTTACAAGTTTTTTGCTTTCTTTTTGGTGCCATTGTCTCTTAGATTGTATCAATCTGTTTTTATTGCGCTCTTATATACTGCAAATTACTATGCGTTATAGCTTTAAAAGTCTTCCTTGCACTTTCTTTGCTTTTCCCCTTCTCTTGTCTCTAAATCAGCCAAGACAACCGGGTAATAAATACTTAAAAGGGTATCGGGGTACAGCAATCCTTCGTGCAGTTATTCATACACTTACCTCTGTTGTGCCCATACCCCACCATGCCTGCCAGTTTGCCCTTTGGGGTTATGTGCTTTTTCTCCTTCTTTTTCAGGACAGTCTATCCACCTTCCCCTGCGCGTTGGCTCCTTCTGGCCGTCAGGGTGCGATTGGCATAAGGTTAGCTCCACATAGGTGTAATAGGTGTAATACCCCCACCTTTCCTTTCTTCCCTTTCTCTAGGGGGGCCTTCTCTTACAACACCGCGGCTCCTTTCTCCCGTCGTATCCTTATCTGCAGGCTCGGCGAGACGCAATAATCCCCCTTGAGTCCGCCGAAATCAGACTCGGTGCCCCAACGCACCTATTCTCCTCGCGTCCTCGCGTCCACGCCCACACATCGACTCTCAGCTTCCCGAGGGCGACGCAAGTTCTATGCCGGCTCGGCGTTCTCGGCGCCCTCTCAGCGTCCTTCCGTGCAGTGCGTGCAATGCATAGCGTTGAGGTCGGCACAGGCGGCAGGGGGCGGCATAATAGGGGTTCTCTAATGCTATTAGAGTCCATCTCTTCTTAACCTATATACAAAAAAGTTATTTTTCTTTCAAAAATAAATCCATGGTTAGAATTTATCTTGCTGATTTCATGAATGAGCCTTCATTATGTGGGAAACATGTCTTGAGTCCTGGTAAGACAGTATGTGAAGTATGAGCATGCCCAAATAACAAGCATTAATTTTTTCATCTTAATCTAGGCAATAGGAATTGGTTATCACTGCAGCTGTTGATAGAAAAAGGCCTAAGATGTCTTAACATGCTGATTTCAGGGATTTTCAGGGCATCAATATGCAACAAAAGTTGCTTTTGGGCATTGTGACCCCCTTGCTAACAGTAGTGGACATGCCCTGTGAGTTTGTTGTGGTAACACCCAGGTTGCAATACATTGTTGGTGTATGTCAATATAGTTCATCTTTGCCGTCTGGCAATTGCCATGGCAATTCTTAAAACTGAGAACAGGCGTATGATTCGATTAGAAGTTCTCTTTCGACAGCAAAATCTACAGTGGATACCAGCATGTAGGTTACTTTAGCCACATTAGATACCTTATAGTAACCTGAGATTAAACAAGGCAGACCTGCTTGCACAAATTAGGTTAAACTGCAAGAAGCATGAAGGAAGGTCGAACATGGCGTTCAGAGTTCAAACTTGGAACTTACCGACCTCAGGCATAAAGCATGCTCCTACCTTGAACTTTTTCAAGAAAAACTGAAAAGAGTGTTCATGGAGGTCTTTCCTTCTTCTCTCAAAATACCCAGCAAGTTCCCTCCCCACTTCATTGTAAGAGGCAGGGCCCTGAAGAGTGCAAAGACACCTACATTGAAGACAGAAACTGAGCAACCTGCTAACCTCAATCTTACATAGACACGTTATGTGAGGCAGATGTGGTTAGGATTCCTCATTAACTACGTTAGCAATCTGCAATAATGATACAAAATAGCTGCTATCTCCAAAGCACTTCCCAAAACATTTAAAAGAGTAAACGTTTGCGTGCCCTTGGCTTTCTACATTTATGGGCACTCTTGCATTACTCAAGCGCAGATAGCCAATGTTTTACATTTGTTTGAATATTATAGTATAAACTAAAAAACACTTGTTTCTCAGTCTTGGTTTCAACCCTGACCCCAGAATATCTTGGACTACTTGGCCAATTTATTTCTCAGGTGTTCACAACATCTGCTGTATTTCTGTTGCTTCTGTGCCTCACAGCTTGCCTTTATCTTTAGGAAGGCATGAACTTGCTATTATTTTCCATATGTATTAACATAATGGAAGATCCCACAATGGTTGTGAAAATATCTCTTTCCTGGGACATCAGTTCTCCACCATTGATATCTTTATTAAACTCTTAAAATGTTCTACCTCTTCCAGTTGTACAGGCACTGTATATAAGAATTTTTAGCTGAAAATTCTGTATTCTTAAGAGTCCTGGATTCCAGCACTAATCATCAAACTGATTAACTTGACACCCAGAATGATTTAATATCACGTGAGGAACCCCTCAACTAAATAGTGGTTAATAGAACTTCTTTAGCTGTCTGAATGACCATACAGGAAGATGTCGTACAGTCTGAACTTTTCTACAGAAGTTTGGAGGCCAGATGCTGCATCCCAAGCTCCTTTAATGTGGCAGCCTGCCTCTTTTCATCCAATATGGACACTTGAGCCATCCACAGGATAGTATAAACATTGTAAGGGGAGCTAAATGTCTATCCACAAGAGCTTCCTACTGTTACTAATGAAAGAGATTCTGTATTTGGTGTTCTGAAAACAATTTTGATCCAACCACCTGCCAAGAGGTAGATCTGCTCCCATAATTACTTTATTTTGGCCAGGTGGGTCTTAAAATTCTCCTACATTAAAGTTCTCCTGGCATTTATTACTGCCACAGAAAATGTCCTTCAAAAACCTCTCTTTTTTCAAGGTCCCAGCGGTTAAAGACTTCCCAGAGGGAAGTCTTTCCATAGCACGGAGATCTTCTCCTACCTGGAAGTCAAACATTGTACTATCCTGTTTCATGGTTCACCGTCGTACCAACCACAAGGTTTCCTCACAGCAGCTTTCCTTCAATATCTGTCCAATATCAAAAGGGTAGTCATGAGTACTTATCCAAAAATATTACGAGTAGTTTGAGATTTTAATGTAAATGAAATCATTATCTTACTAATGTTCTTTCAGAACACTAATTCTCAGGCAGAGTTTTCACCACACATTTAATGTTAGAAGAGTTCTAAAATTCTATCTTGAGAGGACTAAATAAATAAATAAAAGATCCAAGCAATTGTTTGTAAATAATGATACTTTACACATCAGGTTATCCACATCCAAGCAATTACTGTCCAGATGGATACTTTCCTGTATTCTCTTAGGCTACGAGCAAGCAAATAAAACTTCACCTGGCAAGTCAAAAGCCCACTCCACCAGAGGTAAAGCAGCTACAGCTAAGTAACTAGGAAATATTATAATTTCTGAAATCTATAAAGCTGCCACCTGGAGGTCTTTTCCTAAATTCACACTATTGTCTTGATTCAGATTCTAGCCCAGATGCCGAAGTAGGACCGGCCTCCTTGAAAAATCTGTTTGCTTAGTTTTCATTGATGTTATCTTTTTCCATTGTGGTGGTGTTATTGCGGATGGTTTGGCTATTCTATTCAGTGCATATGATTATCAAGTGAGATCCCCTGAAGGAGAAGGAAAGGTTTCTTACCTGTAATTTGCGTTTTTCTTCAGGTGAATCTCTATTGAAATCATAATTTGAAAAAGAGTTTTTGAATCCTTACTAAAGCTAAAGAGTAATCATCTAACACAACATATAGTTAGGCACAGATTCCACTTCAGCATACAGGATCACACAGCTGATGCTGTCTAGAGCTGCCAACAAATCTGAGCAAACCCTTTGTTCCCCCTCACTGTACTGTTTTTATAATTAGCCAACTTGCAACCACAAGATTTATGAGCACCCATCAACATCATGGCATTCTGTGTCAAAGGATCCACACCATTTTAACATATCTTTCCAAACCTCAACTCTACATCTCGCCATGTTACCACACTCAAACACTCAAAATTAGTTATCCAGTAACTAGCAAGGGCATCATTTATGATCGGAGAGAGAGGTATAACCACCTAAATCTGTGTTGCTCCTGCCTCACCAAACTTATGTTTATGGCAAAGGTTAATGTCTTCAGTGGAGCCGTAACACCGGCACTGAGATCACCGCCTACCCAGTGGGTATCTCTAACAATGGCATGTGGTCTTCTGCCACGAGAGTAGAGGCTATGGACTTTGGTGATCTGGTGGACCAGCCGGTAGGTTACCCACTCTGGTCTAAATGACCCCATTAGTCACTAAGACACCGGACATACATTTATTTTAAGGTCTTTGAAAAGTAGTTACTCATGTTGGAAACTCTCTCCTCCATGGGAATGAAAACTCTTTTGGAGTTGATGGGTCCTTCTTTTTGAGCTGAGACAGACCTGAAATAAATAACCAGGAAGGTTGATTTAATTGGTTGCAACACTCCGTAGCCTGACACTGTCTTTAATTGCAATATTCTCTCTTTAAGGACTCGTCACTTCCATCTAAAGTTCATTTCAGAATTTTATTTGAATTGGACCACTTCCCTTCTTCCTAAACCGTCATCTTCAACAGAAAGTATAAGTATTCACATTGGATGTATACAGGGCAATGTGATACTATTTAGACATAACAAAAGCATACTGCAGGCAAAATAGCTATTACTAAAGACTTGTATTCATGGAACATAGTTCTTCCAAAAAAGCAAAAGCTTCAAAGTCTCTTGCGTTTTAACTTCCTACAAAAAGCTAGAATGACAAAGTTAGGATTACAAGCAAGTAACTGACCTTTCCTCCTCGAACTACTGATCACAGCTAACATTGAAAAAGTAAGTCAGACTTCTGACACACAATAAAATTCACGGGCCTTATCTGCTCCTCACTCGTTACCTTTAACTGCAACCTCTGCTCTGGACAAACTACACTTCACTGCCATCTGCTCCCATACTCTCCATCTTGGTCAGAAAAAAACTTCTTAAACAGCATTTTTCCTTCTGCTTGCAACCACATGCTTACAGCCACGATAAGGATCTGCTCATCAAACCCTTCAGCGCATTAGTACTTGTAACAGCTCACAGATTGAAAGTGTGCTGGATGCAAAGGAAAAAATGGAGAAGAGGCCCTGAAACCCTTTGCACACAGAGATGTGTCTTTAAAGTCAATACCAGCAATGAAACCTCCAAAAGAAGCAGAGCTTTCTACAAATCCATACCAGACACACAATTCACAGACGTTCATCATGGATCAATCATAGCATTTGTTAAGCGCACTACTTACCCGTGAGGGTCTCAAGGCGCTGGGGGGTGGGGAATGCTGCTACTGCTCGAAAAGCCAGGTCTTGAGGAGTCTTCTGAAGGTCAGCAGGTCTTGGGTCTGCTGAAGGTGGATGGGGAGGGTGTTCCAGGTCTTGGCGGCGAGGTGGGAGAACGATCTTCCGCCGGAGGGTGCTCTTCAGATGCGGGGGGCTGTGGCGAGGGCGAGGTCGGTGGAGCGGAGCAGAGCTGGCGGGTGGGTGTGTAGAAGCTGAGTCGTCTGTTGAGGTACGCTGGTCCGGTGTTGTGAAGTGCCTTGTGTGCATGGGTGAGGAGCTTGAAGGTTATCCTCTTGTTGACAGGGAGCCAGTGCAGGTCTCTCAGGTGGGGTGTGATGTGGCTGCGGCGAGGGATGTCAAGGATCAGGCGTGCAGAGGCGTTCTGGATGCGTTGAAGCCGTTTCAGGAGTTTGGCTGAGGCTCCTGCGTAGAGGGCATTTCCGTAGTCCAACCTGCTGCTGACGAAGGCCTGGGTGACCGTTCTTCTGGTTTCGGTGGGGATCCACTTGTAGATCTTGCGGAGTATGCGGAGGGTGTTGAAGCAGGAGGAAGAGACGGCGTTGACCTGCTTAGTCATGGAGAGGGTGGAGTCGAGGATGGCCCCTAGGTTGCGTGCGTGGTCGGTGGGTGTTGGAGCTGTTCCCAGTGCGGTCGGCCACCAGGAGTCGTCCCAGGCCGAAGGGGTGGATCCGAGGATGAGGACCTCCGTCTTGTCCGAGTTCAGCTGCAGTCGGCTGTTCCTCATCCATTCTGCGATGGCTTTCATTCCTACGTGGAGGTTGGTTTTGGCGGTGTGGGGGTCCTTGGTGAGGGAGAGGATCAGCTGGGTGTCATCGGCGTAAGAGATGATGTTGAGGTCGGGCGACGTGGGTGAGCGGTGCCATGTAGATGTTAACCAGCGTTGGGCTGAGGGATGAGCCCTGGGGTACGCCGCAGATGATCTAGGTGGCTTCGGAGCAGAAGGGGGGAGGCGGACGCTCTGTGTTCTGCCGGAGAAGAAGGAGGTGGTCCAGTCCAGGGCCTTCTCTTGGATCCCAGCATTGTGGAGGCGTGTTCGTAGTGTGCGGTGGCAGAACGTGTCGAAGGCGGCTGACAGGTCCAGGAGGATGAGGGCCGCAGTTTCTCCGTTGTCTAGCAGGGTCCTGATGTCATCGGTGGCGGCGATGAGGGCAGTCTCGGTGCTGTGGTTACTGCGGAACTGGGACGGGTCCAGGATGCAGTTCTCCTCGAGGTAGCGGGTCAGTTGTTTGTTGACGGTCTTCTCGATGACCTTCGCCGGGAACGGGAGCAGGGAGATGGGCCGGAAGTTCTTGAGGTCCTTGGGGTCCGCCTTGGGTTTCTTGAGTAGGGCGTTGATCTCGGCGTGCTTCCAGCTCTCCGGGAAGGTTGCTGTCTCGAAGGAAATGTTGATTGCTTTCCGGAGATGGGGTGCGATGGCGGTGCTGGCTTTGTTGAAGATGTGGTATGGGCCTGGGTCTGACGGATATCCGAAGTGGATGGTGTTCATGATCTTGATGGTGCCGTTGATGTTGGTCCAGGAGAGCAGGCGCTTGGTGCGGATGGAGGTCGTGGGGGCAGAGGTCTCAGTGGTAGTCTGTGCGGTCATGGCGTTGAAGCTGTCGTGGATGTCTGCGATCTTGCGGTGGAAGAAGGTGACCAGCGAGTCGCACAGGTCTTGCGACGGTTGGAGGTCGTTGGTGTTGGAACTGGGGTTGGAGAGTTCCTTCACGATGTTGAAGAGCCCTTTGCTGTTGTGTGCGTTGTTGTCTAGGTGGTCTTTGAAGGAGATCCTTTTGGCGGATCTGATGAGGTGGTGGTGTCTGTGGGTGGCGTTCTTGTGGGTTGCGTAGCTGTCCGGTGTTTGTTCACAGAGCCAGTCCTTCTCCAGCTTTTGGCAGGCTTGCTTGGAGGTGTGAATGTTGGAGGGTTTCTTGATTGGGCGAGAGTGTTGGCGCAATCTTCGATCCACTGTCTGAGGTTGCGGGCAGCGGTGTTGGGGTCGGTGAGATCGGCGGGTGGGCTCCGGGCGAGGGTGGTGGTAAGCTGGTCTTCGGTGACTTTGCTCCAGCTGCGGCTGTCTGAGTCCGAGGTTGTTGATCAAGGTGGTAAAGTTGGTGTCGTTGTTGTTCTCGAGGTGGAAGTTCAGGTCCTCAAGGAGGATGTAGTCTGTGGAGGCGAGGGTGTGTGTGCTTATGGAGTTGCTGAACTGTGGCCGGATTCCGGGGGGGTCTGTAGACGAGGGTTCTTATGAGGGAGGTGTTGGGATCAGTGTGGCTCTGGAAGTGCAGGTGTTCGGCGGTGCTGAGGGAGTCGTCGGTGCTGGTCGTGAGATTGTTCCTGTGGACGATGGCGATTCCTCCTCCAGTTCCTTTGGTGCGGTCCCTGCGGGTGATCTTGTATCCGTCGGGGATGGCTATGGCGATGTCGGGTGCCGAGATTCCGTGAAGACATAACAATGATTCTGCATAGTAGGATCTTCATTGACAGTCATCAACATTAGAATAATTCCCTGCTGGATGCGCGGACCCCAGAACATTTCATATCAATATATTTGGTAATATTTTCACATATTTCATGTGTTCATGTGATATGCAGCACTATTCAGGAGCCACTCAAAGACAAACATTTTTCTGAAATTTAGACTACCTAACTTCACAAAATTCTCTTTCAAGCACGTATTGCCACTACTATACTGCAAAATGTAATGTACCTGTCTAGCTTTGAGGGTAAAAAGCAGCCTCATAGGCTTACGTTGAAGAAGCTTGAAAAAAAGGGATCTGTTCCTGTAAGACTCTAGGAGCATCCACTACCTGTGATGCTTTGCATTGACAGTTGTGTGACAAAACACTGGAGGGTTCACGCCCTGTTCTTTCTGAGAAATTTCTCTTAGGATTTTCATTTTATCTCTCAACATCTTTAACTTCTGGCTACCAAGTAAACACATTTTTTAGATTTCTGCAGGTTTTCTCCTGTCAGAATATCTTCCCTCTTTGTGAAATACTCCTTCTGTGGGAGAAAGAAAGTAGTGTCTGATCCATACAAGGTGTGTTGGTGTGTTTGTCATCTTCACATTCAGTAAAGAAATGTGAATAACTGCAAAAACATGTCGGAGTGCATTGAAAAATGGCACCAGTCTAAAAGGCAAGTTGGACAATCTGAGGGCCAAGGACTAGCAAATGATTAAGAAAAAGCCTAAATAGCCATCTCGCAAGAGCATCGCTGGTGGATGACATCACCACCTAGAATTACATGCTTGCCAGAGGTACTTTAAAACGGAGTATCCCTGTGCAAGCAGCATAAGCTACATGTTTTTATCATAATGCAAACTTTTCAAAAGAGGGTATCCTCGATATTTTCTTACACAGGCAATACTCAAATTTTTGTCTTCAATTCTCACAATCTTTAACATTCGAAAGTCAGGTTCTGGTGTGCCATTACTGCTAGGATTTTATGTTTTCTCAGATTGAATGACGATAAGACTTAGGTGATGCTCAGCAATTCTACTCCATTTGGTGTTTTGCATGGTGGCCTTCAGACTTTGGTGTTGCACTTGGCCATGTTAATTCAGTAGAAAAAAACTATGATTTACCCTTAATCATGACCTAACAATGGCTAATCAAGTTACCAAAGTTGCTACAATGTTTAGCTTTTTAAAAATCTTTAAATGCTTTGGAAAAGCTTTAGCCACTACATAATCACCTTTCAGCTAGACTACTGTAACGTTCTTTATCTGGGTATTGAAGAGCATCTCTTACAATGCCTCCAAATAGTCTAGAACTCTTCAGTGCCTGATTCTCAGCCAGCCTGCTTGTGCTCACTTCTCATCTCAAAGATCTGCATTGACTCCTGGTCCAGAAATATGTCCTCAGACTCTCTTGCCTACCTTCCTTTTCACAAGGCCAGCCCATCAATAAGCAAGTTAGATCCAATTCTCTCACTAACCGACTTCGATCAGGAAATCATGCAATCGTACCCCGCATTAAAAGTGGTAAATTGACCGTCCTCTCTTTTTCCGACTTTGCACCTAAATCATGAATTGGTAATAGCCCTTGACTCGTAACCTAATTGGCACACTTACTAGAAAGATTTAAAAATGTTGCTTTTTCAGTCATAATTCTGCCTGTCTTGTGTTTTGCTTCTAGCACCAGGATGACTATATTGAGTAACGGTCGCCCTCAAACAAACAAATTCCTGCCCCTTGTCCTAGGACATCTTAAGATTACAGAGAAGAAGTTTCTCAACCTGGCCATGGATAACGTTGTTGCTCCATGCCTGCAAAAAATAAATAATTAATAAAAATGCAAACCACCTCAGCAAGTTCCAGCATTCTTGAAATCGAATCAAAAGCCAGATTCGACTATAGTCACTTTAGTCCGAAGGCGGCATGCCTCTGCTGCATAAAAAAACTGCACCAATAGACCGGGAAAGCAAAAGTATTGATGCCACTGGAATAAAGATGTGTGGCACAGTGGCTACTTCACCAAAAAACGCTATCGCTGCTGCTCTTCTTGAGAGATATGTCAGGGAGATCTGGGAAGGTATGAAGTCTTTCATGGACTCTTTGCTGCATCATTGGGGCAACAAGACTTTGAGACGATGGTTAGGAAAGGCTCCTTGATTTGTAACCAAGACATCAGTGCCACAATTGACTTTGCCGAGTTGTCAGCAACAGGTTATTGCTGTGAGTTAACACTATGTCGGTTGCACCTCGAGCCTGACACCAAGCTCAACACCATGACTTTCCCATTTTCAGGATCTGCTACCCCCTTGCTCGGTCAGCATATAGAAGATGAGATGGTGATATGAAGAATGAAGTAGACTGTGATGGCGAAAGGGCTCGAAGAAACAATGACATTCGTCAAGTTTTGATTCAAGACCAGAGATCGCCTCTACACCCCTCGGTGGCCATGTCAATAACATCAGCAACAAGACCAAGATGTATCTCTGTCAAAGAAAGTCTTGCAAGGCTAAATCGCCAGAATCACAGCTTCATATGACCTCCAGTAGGCTTTCCTGTGGCAACCAACAATGACAACTAAAAAACCTCACTCCGTTCACCTTGCCAGTGGGGGTAGTGGTATATCATGAGGAAGAGAATCACAAAAAACAAGTGAGTGCTGCATAGATATTCATATATATTTACTACATTTAAATGCAGAACTGTCTGTTCCTGTGAAACCAACTTCAAAGCACCTCGTAACCATCTTTGGGAAACAGATGTTAGTGCTGTTGAGAAACGTGCAATCAGACCAGTTCCAGCCCCTCAAAAAGACAAGGAATTTATTCCAGAATAGTTTCTCAACCAACTGAGAAATCTGAAATCAAAGTAAATTCTAGATCTCTGTTTTACTAACAAGTGGCTCAAGACAGGGAAATTTCAGATGCTCGCTCTCCCCCAGATCTTTCCACACATAAAACATGTAGAGTGGATATCTACAATAGACCTGCAAAATACCTTAAACCACAGGAAATATCCAAGGTGTGTTGTGGGCAGCTCTCATTTCCAATATAGAGTTCATCCATTTGGCTTGAAATGGGACCCAGCACATTCTCCAGATGCATCACACTGCTAGCTGCCCATCTCAATCGATAATGAGTATTTATCTATCCCAACTTGGACGACTAGCTATTGAAGGCTCACAGTTGTTAAAAAGTGAAGAACAAATTCCACAAGACAGCCTCATTCTACTCCTTCAGCTCAATCATCATAATTCAGTGCTATTGCTTGCTCAAATTCGATGTTATCAAGGGATAGTAATTGTCACAACGAAAGGAAAAGGTTCCTTTGGAGGAGAGATTGTCATCAATTTGGGATGAATATCACCTGTTGATCAACACCGAATCAACATCCCCAGAAATCTTTCTTCCTTGGTGCATAGCTTCATCTGTTGCTATTATTCCAAATACAAGACTCGATATGAGAATACTACAGCAGTTCCCAGATAAACCAATGGTTGCAAAAATACAACTGGCACAATAAGCTTCAGTTGACTATACCAGCGAAACAATCTCATATGGTGATGCAAAAGAGAGATCTTGCTTCAGGAATTGCTTTTTTAGCAGCAGGAGTCTCCATTGCAGACATTTTCCCCCAGATGCTCATCTCAATCAATCAGTCAAGCAGAATCTGTAAAGTGCAGCTAATCACATGTGAGGCTATCCAGGCGCTGGGGGTATTGGTGCTTCAGGTGGGTTCAGCGAACAACCAGGTCTAGTGTGTCTTTTGGAATTCTAGGAGTGAGGTGGAGTTCCGGAGGTGAAGGGGGAAGTCGTTCCAGGATTTAGCCGTGAGGTAGGAGGAGCGTCTTCCACTATTGCTATGCTGGATGTGGGGGGGGGGGTGCGCGAGGGAGAGGGAGGTGGAGCGCAGGTGTCTGGCAGGTTGATGGAAGTTCAGGCAGTTTTGATGTAGGCTGGTTCTTGGTTGTGCAAGATCTTTGGAGGTGTGCATCAGCATCTTGAATTAGCATCTGTCCTGTATCGGGGGCCAGTGGAGTTTCTTAAGGTGAGGGGTGATGTGGTACTGTTTGGAGCGGTCGAAGAGGAGTTCTGTTTAGTTTGCAATCTCTTGAGGAGGTGAGTGATGAATCCTGTGTAAAGTGCATTATCATAGTCCAGACAGCTAGTGACTATGGCTTGAGTGACAGTGCATCTGGTGTTGATGGGGAGCGATTTGAAGATTTTCCGGAGCATGTGAAGGTGGAGGAAGCAGGCAGATGAGACTGCATTGATCTGGGTTTTCATGGTAAGTTTACTGTCCAGGGTAATGCCGACATTACGAGCATGGTCTGTCATTGTGGGTGAGGGTCCTAATTCCGAGGGCCACCAGGAGTCGTTCCACGGGAAGGTGTTGTTGCTGAAGATCAACACTTCCATTTCATCTGTGTTGATTTTTAGGTAGTTGTTTTTCATCCATTCGGCGCTGCTGGTTGTAAGAAACTGGCTCTCTGTATACTGTACTAAAAAGAAGTACACTGTGCAGAGAGTACAGTGGATCCCTAGTTGGTTTACTGAGGTTAAAGTAGATAATATTAACGCTCTCTTTTGTGGTAGTATGGGCAAGTAGTTAGACTTATCAGAGGGTAGTGCTAAGCATTTATTGTATTCACAGAGGCAACAAATAAGACACACACTCAAAGAATAAATCCGAGGCCAATTTAGAAAAAGAACAATTCTTTTTATATATATTTTCGAACCAAGAACTACGTTCAGAATTAAGTACTGTATCTCTTATGAATCTTCAAAGATAAGCAAATAGTTCAAAGTCATGCGCAATTATGCACCAGCAGTCCTATGGGAGGAGTAAGTAGGTAGGTAAGGCACACAGCACAGACAGTTGTAGGGGGTTCACCTTCTGGGTTTAGAGTAGCAGGAAGCTAAGGTCCAATGTTCTACCAACAATGTCAGGTGCATCCTGAAATCCGCCAGGAGCATGGAGTTGGTGGAGTTGGTAGCTATTCCTAGAACTCCCAAACAGGGGCTAGTGTTGCAAGGGCCTTCGAGACAACGGAGTACAGTCGGTTTGTTATTACCCAGGCCGGGTGCAGAGCAGGTGCTCCTCGTAGTCGAAGTGAAGTGAGCATAACCCTGACCCTAAAAGGCTAATTCTCTCCAAAACAAGATGGAGGATTCTGAAAAGTAGGGTCCACATCAGTTGGCCTGCCATTAGGGTGGTGCTGGCTGAATGTGGACACACCTCCTAATCTAACTAATTTTCCCACCTGTTTGCTGCCAAAAAGTGGGGTCATAACAGGGGGATGGGACCCACCACTATCTGAGAGGTCTGGGGTTGCATATCAAAGTCAGTAGGGCATTTGTAGCTTCCTGCCCTGGTATGTCCATCCTGCTTGGAGGAGGTGTGAACACCTCCGCCTAGGGCAGGCTTTGTTCCTGTCCTCTGAGATCAAAGGCTCTCACCTCAGGAGGTCAGAAACCTGTCTATGGTGGCAGGCTGGCACCGAGCCTGGGGTGGGCCTGATTCACATGCTATGGAGTTGCCACAGGCTACACGCGTACTGGCACACAATCAGTGAGCTGCTACACATCAGCACAGGTCTTAGCCTACCTTTTGACTGGACTGTTTATCTGTTGCACCAGTTCCGTAGAACCCCAGCCACGAAAGTTACGTGCTGATTCCTGGATCTGGGGTTTGTGGTCGCTAAGCGATTGCTCACCAAGAGGAGGAATGCGCAGGACCCACCTGACACGCATGCATGGAGACATTCGCTCTCCGCATGGGCCAGGGCGGAGGGTACTGCCATCAGGCGGGAAGAAACGTTGGGATTGAGGAAGGAGCCCATAACTGCACAGTGGGAGGGGCTGCTCCAGACACTTCAGCAGATTGAGTAAGAATGCTCAGCGCGGCAGTTCTAGGTCAGGGTCGGGGACCCGGAGTAGATGTCAGGACCCATGGAGGTGTGCGGCTGTACTGTTCCATGTGTGTGTTAATTAGTGCTGACACCAAGGTGAACGCAATAGATGTCAATGCGGGGGAGTAACAGTCAGTCTGTAATGCTGAGATACGTTGTTGAGGAAACAAGGGGAGTTGGGGGGATGGGGATATTGGGACTAATGCCGGTCTATGTTGGGGTTGTTGGGTGTTACCTATTTTGATCATATTATGTCTGTTCTGAAGTCCACGCTGCACCAGCAGAAAGACATTACTCATTGGACTGCCGAAACCATGCAGACGCCGGACTGGACTTCATCTTATGTATGGAATGAGCCAAATGTTGTCATTATATGTATTCCGGTGCGATAGGCACGTTTTGTATGTCTACAATGCTCAGTCTTCATGTAGCAAGAATATGTTTCCATTGCTATTAAGAGCCACCATGCATAGACACTGCTAAAAGTATAATGCCTTTCATGTATCTGTAACTTCAAAAGTTAATAAAAACAAACAGATTAAAAAAAAAAAAAATGGTGGCTGGCTGGCCGAGACTTGTCAGTCAACACACTAGTAGTCGGTAGGTTTTCAGGGGATACCTCTAAGGTGCCCTCTGTGTGCATTTATTAGTAAATCCAGCACTGGCATCAGTGTTGGTTTATTAAGACGAGGTGTTTGTTATCAAACATCTTGGGGTACAGTGAAGCCATCATGTAGCGGGGGAACTCGGAATGACGAGTGTTGGCCCATGTACTCATTGCTTCCCTGTGCATTGGTAATATCTAAGGGAGAACTTAGATATCACCGGGGCATATCCACTCTAGCAGATGTGCCCTCACATGGGTATAGTGTACCCTGCTTTAGGTCTGTAAGGCCTACCGCAGGGGTGACTGACCTATACCACATATAGTGCTGGCAGGGATGATTGTCATGTTGACTTGCTTGAGCTTGGTGAGGGGTCCCTTAGGATGGTAACATTTGTGCCGCAGCCTTTGGGATCCTGTTTAGGTCCAATGCTCTAGGTACCTGGGGTACCACTTACTGGGATTTACATGGATCCTAAAGGGATTGCCAATTGTGGAACAATGTTTAAGTTTAGGGAAAGAACAGTGGTGCTGGGAACCTGGTTAACAGGAACCCAGCACACTTTCAGTCAAAGTTGCACCAGAGACTGGGTAAAAAGTTGGGGGGGCGGGTCCTGCAAAAAAAAGAAAAAACAGATTCCTCCTCTCGTCACACACCTGCGGAAGTTGGCTCTTGTGTTGTGGGGTCTTCTGAGAGTGAGAGGATGAGCTGGGTGTTGTCTCCGTAGGAAATTATTTTTAATCCATGGGCTCTGATGATGTTGGCCAAGGGGGTCATGTAGGTATTGAACAGAGTGGGGCTGAGGATGAGCCTTGTGGAACGTCACAGATGTTGTTCTTGGGTATCGAGGTGAACAGTGAGAGGCAGATTCTCTGGGTTCTTCCGGTGACGAAGGAGGCAATCCACTTGAGGATGTCTCCTTGGACTCCGATGTGATGTAGTCTTTTGATAAGGGTTTTGTGTGATATGGTGTCAAACGCTGTTGAGAGGTCGAGGAGGATCAGGTCTTCCATTTCTCCTTGGTCAAGGAGGGAATCTGATGTCGGTGGCAGCGATTAGGGGGGTTTTGGTGCTGTGGTTGGTGCAGAATCCAGAGTGGGAGGTGTCCAAAAGATTGTTGTTCTCCAGGTGTTCAGTTAGTTGGCAGTTAATGGCTTTTTCGAGGACTTTGGCAGGGAAGCAGAGAGATGGGACAGTAGTTCTTAGTTAGCTGTGGTCAGCAGACATATCGTTTAAGAAGGGGCTTGATTTCTGCATGTTTCCCTTCGAGGAAGGTGGCCTTGGTGATAGAGGCGTTGAAGAGGGTGATTAACTCACTGTTGATCTTCTTGCTCCTGAGGTTGAAAATGTGGTGGGGACAGGGGTCTGTGAGGGCTCCTGAGTGGACGGAGTTCATTATTGCTGTGATGTTCTGTGTGGTTAGTTGGTCCCAAGTGTTGAGTAAAGGTTCGGGGCTTGCCTCTGTGGGAGCAAGGTGGCCGGAGAGGTTGGAGGGGGTGTGCTGGGACTCAAAGTTCTAGTAGATGGTGGAGATCTTATCATGGAAGAATTCTGCCAGAGTGTGAAAAGTTCCTGGGAAGGGGTGGCAGAGGGTTTCGAGAACTCTCTGATAATGTTAAAGAATTCTTAGCTGTGTTTGGAGCTGCGTTTGATGTGTTTTCCAGAGCGTTCTTTTTCATCTCCTTTGGGAGCTGGCGGTGTTGGTTGAGGGCTGTCTTAAAGGTGGCTCTGTCTGCAGATTCCTTGCTGGTGCGCCATTTTCTTTCCAGCTGATTGCTGTTGCGTTTTGTGGTTCTCAACTCCATGGTATACTATTTGTCCTGTTTGATGGGGGCGATTCAGTCGACGCAGTGGGTGATCCAGGCGGTGAAGTTCTTGACGGCTTGTTCTAGGTTGGTTGCAGTGTCAGGGTGGGAAGTGTTAAAGGCGCCGGTCCGCTGGCTCTCTGACACCTTGCTCCATCTGCGTTGAGAGGGGGGGCTGCAGGGATGTCTGGTGATGACTATGTGGATGATGGCATGGTAAGTCCAGGTGAGTTTGGTGACATGATTGTACTTGACTCTGTCATGAAAATGGGGTCAAGCGTGTGTCCTGTGTTGTGTGTGGTGCTAGTGACTAGTTAGGTGAGGCCAATGTTTTTCATGCTTTCAAAGAAGTTGGTAGTGTTGGTATCGTTGAGGTCGTCCATGTAAATTGAGGTCTCTGAGGAAGATGTAATGGCGAGGGAGCGATGAAGTCGGGAATGGCGTTGCAGAAGCTGGCCTGTGGTTCTGGAGGTCTGTAAGCGATGATGCTCCTGATGGTGGATTTGCCTCATGTTTGGAGTTTAAAATTGAGGTATTCCGTGATTGAGGTGGTGTCATCTGCGGTGGTGGTGCAGTGGATGTTTTTTTTGTGGATGATGGCGATCCTGGCTTATTGATACCGTCCCCGTGTGCTATCTTGTACCCGTTGAGTGTTGCTGAGGTGATGTCAGGAGAGGATACAGTGTGAGCCAGGTCTCGGTGAGGAAGATGACGTCAGAGGAAAGGGTGGTGGTGATGTCCCAGATTTCGATGGTGTGCCTGCAAAACGGATCGTGTGTTGAGGAGGAGGCAGTCGAGTTGCTCTGAAGCGATCATGGTCGGCGTGGTGGTGACATGCGGGTGCTCCGGTGTTGCATGAGAAGAGACAGTGCAGGCAGGTGAAAGGTCCTACCATTAATCGTGGAGAAGTGCAGCAGCAGTCGTTGTTGCAGAGTCTGGGGTCCAGAGCTCGGCAGCGGTGTATCTGCGGTGGGCGGGAGAATCCGGGTTCATGCCGCTGGGGGTGGTCCAGATGCGGATGGGCGCAGACCTGCTTGCCTTTGGCACGCTGCGCTACCGTGCTGTGGCCTCCATTAAGTAGGTCCGTGGTCCGTGGAGGAGAGAAGGGCGGTGGGCGGGCTTGCGGGAAGCAGGATCAGTGGTGGTAGAAACAAGCCGGAGAAGTAAGCACAAGCCAGCAGAAAACAAGGCAAAAATACAATAAAAAACATGCCAAAATACAACAGAAAACCCGTCAAAATACAACAGGAAAATAAGGCATAATCAAACAGAAGACGATGCATAAAGCAGTCGAAAACAAGACAAATGCCACAGAAGATAAGGCAAAAATAAGAGAAAACGAGGCAAATTACAGATTCTTGGTGGCACGGGGGAGCCGGGTCAGGGACCTGCTCAATGGGGTCACGCTGCAGCCACCATTAAGTAGGTTCTGGGAGGAGGGAGGAGTGCAGGGTGGCAGTGGGCGGGGTTTGCAGGATAAGTGGGAAACTGGATCAGCGGCAGCAGAAAGCATAAACGAAGCAAAAATACAACAGAAAACAAAATACTGCAAAGAGGAGAAAACAATGCAAATACCACAGAAGACGAGGCAAGCGGAAGACCTGCTGCTCAGGGCAGCAAGGGGGAGCTGGGTCAGAGATCTGCTTATCTCATCTCATCTAGGACAGTTGTCAATGCAGGATCATTGTTCAGACAAATAGAGTTCATATGATATCAAGTGTCTGGAACAGAGAGTGCTCTATCTGGCTGTCAAGGCCTTCCTTGCGTTCTTTACGACACATGCAATTCTCGTCTAAACGGGCAACATGATGACCGTGCACGTCCTAAAAAAGCAGGGAAGCCAAAAATCAAGACTCCAATCACTTTAGGCTCAGAGGATTTAGCTATGGGCCTTGTCCTGGGACAACACGTTGAAAGCAGTGTATATAGCCGGCTCTTTTGATTACCAAGTAGGTTTTCGGAGTCAATTCTTCAAAGAAATCTAAATATAACATCAATGAATTCAGCAGCATTGCTCCTGAGAGAAGACAGTATGTCTATTCAGATGTCCTCCAGCTCATATGAACATCTCAAGGAAGCCAAACGACTGTCTACAAGATCACGTTATTCCTTTCAGCATGTGTTGCTTGAATAACAGACACAACCCAATCACTCGTCCGAAAGATGTCATCATATCTTACCTTTAACATCTGGCTCAATCCAATCTACAATGTTCTTCCATCGAAGTCCACCTTGCTGCAACTGTAGCATATAGGAAAACCCCAAACCAGGTTTCTTTTTTCAAAGTCCCTGTTAACAAGGACTTTTTAGAAGGCTTACAGAAAGTGTTTCTAGTCAGAACACGGTCTCCACCTTGGGACCTCAATCTAATCCAGCAGGAAGCACTTTTTATTAAATTGTTATATTAGTCGGTCATTTGTTTTTGAGCAATTTCATGAATTTTTACCTCTATTTATGAGCCCTCTCAGTGTATTGTCAAAATTGCAGTTTTCACTGGGTTAAGATATTTCCATTATGTCAGGGAGGTCTTTGTAACACTAAGAGATATGGAAGGCAGCACTTATGTGGTGAAAGATATTGAAATGTCCACCTTATGCTTCCGGTTGACTCTGATTTAGCATTTTAGCGTGCAGCTCTAAGGAAGAGGATATTTAACCTGGCATCCTTCTGAGTTTGTTTTACAAATCACCACTTATTCTGTGTAGAAACCTTTGTCAGTGAAGGCCCTGACTGTTAATGCTTGTATTTTAGAGTTTCTGTGATTGATTGAATTGATCATCAATGGTAAAAACTTGTGTTTCATGTTCATGGGGTCTGTATGCGGAGTCCCTGTGGTTTCATTAACTGTATACACTGTTAAGGTGTTATTTCCTAGAAGAAAGCACACCTTTGCATAATTAGAAAGTGGCTGAGATATGGACTGTTTAATATACTGTGATTGTAATTTTCCGATTGTTTTTATTTTAGGATAATGATATAAGGCACGCCATGTGATTGTTTCTCTATCTCGTGTACATTATTACGATTTCTTAGTACTAACAAAATATGGTGGATAAAAATATGCATAAAATATTGTGTTACGGTGTTGATATATAATTACATTAAATAAAAGAACTAGTAATATATAGAAATCTTAACTGATGAAATGTCACTTACTAAATAAGGATCTTAGATATTTTATGACTGTAAAACCTTTTTTTTTCTTTTTTGACATTTATATGGAGCCGTTGGCGCAAGCACTTAGGATCGACGAGACAATCACACCCTTCAAATATAAGGATTACAGGTGTAAGTTAGCTTTATATGCTGACGACTTACTGATTTATACAAGTAATCCTGCGGCAGTTCTCCCTAGGGTAGAGGCGATAATGGCAGAATTTGGCCTCTATTCGGGATATCAAATAAATAATTCAAAAACAGAAATAATGTGTTGGGGGATTGATAATGGGATGGGTTCTCGCAGCATTCAGCTTAGATATCTAGGAATTATTATCACTTCAGATATTAATAATATAGTCCAAATTAACATCAAGAAACTATGTAAGGATATTGACCAGCTGTTCTCCAGATGGCAGAATCTCCCCATTACAATTTACGGCCGAGTTAATTTGGTTAAAATGGTTATTTTGCCTAAGTTGACTTATTTGTTTAATTCAATACCCCTCTTGTTTTCTGATAAAATTCTGGCGAACATTCAGGGGAAGATTGGTAGCTTTATTTGGGCGAAAAAAAACTCCAGGTTATCATGGAAAAAGCTAAAAAGAAGATTATTAAAAGGGGGGTTAGCACTTCCAGATATAAATTGGTATGCTTTATCTTTTCAGCTGAAAAATATTAGGTGTCTGTTGTCATGCCCTGATGATTCCAATTGGGGGAGAAATTTGAATATAATGGTAGGTTTGGAGGGTGGAGAGTCTGGGTTCCTGTACAAATTTGGAGCAGTAAAATTTTACAAAAAAGTATGTTTAAAGGTATTAAAATCAGCCCTTAGAGTCTGGAATAAAGTCAAAGAGAAATGGGGGATTAAATATTACTCTGAGTTTGCTCCAATCAGGTCAGCCTTCATGTTTAAGGGATAGTTTGTCCCTCCCTATTAGGAGAACAGGAATAAATATCTGGTCTGATTTGATAACATCAGAGGGAGTCCTGCCGTGGGAGGTACTGAAGTCCAGGATTGGGAAATCTCTCTCTAGGTTTAAATATATTCAACTCTGCTCCTGGTTTAAGGCCGAGGAAGAGAACATTGGAGGAAACTGGGATATCGAGAGTGCTCTCTTACTACCAGTGCTCAGGAAGAGAGAAGTGGGATTCTGGTACAGGAAAATGTTGAAAGCGGAGGAAGCGCAGTCTCCCCCATCAAATAGGGTTTGGAACTCAACAAGGCTGGAGGTAGACTCAGCTACTCTATACGATCACTCCTTAAAAATACTCTATAAATATGTCCGGACTGTTTCTCTTAAAAAGAATCATTTTTTCACTATAAACAGATTATACTATACACCAAAAAAACTTGCGAAGTTCGTAAATCCACCCCCCTTCTGCCAAAGGTGTGGGCTCATAGAAGCGGATGATATCCATATATTCTATGAATGTTTGATAATTAGACCCTTTTGGAGCAGAGTGGAGCGGGCTATAGAGAGTATTTTTAAATTAAAGCTCTGTTTGAATCCAGCTAGAGTTATGTTTGGGCTGGATGCAGAACTCATCATTGAACTAGGGGAGCCACAAGCTGCATTATTTTTTTGTTTTATTTTGACTGCTCGCAGAGAAATTTGTAAGTCATGGAAGGATCCCAACCCCCCATTATATGATAATTGGTTACGAGCTACACTTAGAATTGCACGCTTAGAAACACTTTTAACTCTTAAAAAAAAAAACAGTACCATCTGGAAACCATTTATTGAATGGGGAATTGCATTGAGGCTGTAACAACAATGGTCCAATGATTAACACCATGCCTTGGTATAAAAAAACAGGCCAGGGTGGCCCCAGGCGAAAGCAAGAACTCTGGCTCAGGGCGCTCAGGTTAAGATTGGGCCATAGGAGCTAATTTGCATTCGTTAGTGGTGAGATGAGGATTAAAAAAAAAAAAAAAACTTTTTATTTTTATTGGTGCCTCGTCCTTCTTTTAACTTTATGTAATTGTGACACCTGAGAGGTAACTAATATTTTATTTGAGTGCACTGTAAAAGCTCTGGATCTGTTCTCCACTCCTCACTTAACAACTTGCACTTCTATATTTTATTATGCTTAACTTGGCTCTATGTGCTTTTATACTTTACTGCAACTTATTACAGTTTTAAAATCATTATGTTCCACAAATCTAATGATTTGCTTATGACTTTGATGTTTATAATTTTAATTCCAGGGAATATTTAAGGATGAAGAAGACCTTAATTTATTTGATGAAGATTTCCGAAATACATTTCAACAAAGACGAACAGACCTACTTTCCGATGAGGGTTGGCAAGATTAAGATTTAATTTCTTTTCTTTCTGGCAGATCCTCTTCTGGTGATTAGTTTACTGTGAAACAAAGTTGTGGCCAAGAACTGGTGTACTTATGTGATGTCATTTTTATGTTGTTCTTGGGACTAAATCGCACATTATGCTAATTACCCAGTACTTTGAAACATGCTATCACACTGATATTATCACTTTGTAAAATATGACAAGGCTGTGTGCCATTATACTAATAAAAGTAAGTGAAATAAAGCCTATGATTGTAAATCCGTATGAGTACCCCATTCTCATACCTATACCATATCTTTATGGGTCCATGAGAAAAAAAATCTGTGAACTATACGGTATGTTGGCTTAAACATGGTGATTAGTTTAACATTTGGAACTAGGTTCTCTTTTTAATTGTGTGTTCCGAGTGAAGGGAACTCCTAATAACCCTTTGGAATAATGGGACTGCAAGGTTTCTGAGTAAAAATTATCCAAAGGGATAAAAACTGCAGTAACGTATACAAAGGGTAACAAACTGCTCCATATGTTTATCTGGATGGTTGAATTTGTTTTTTGCTCAATAAGGAAATATCACATTACGTACAAAATATATCATTTTTTAACATAATCAAGTTATGTATCAACGTACTTGATCATAGTAATTCCCACACAATAACATTTATTAAATTCAAACAGTGTTTGTGCCACAGAACAACCCAAAAACATAAATATGAAAATAATTATATATACAGCACAAAGTACGTGCTGTCAAGAGTCGTTAGCCATTTTAAACAAACCAGAAACGAAATATTTCATAATTATAGATGAAGTGGGGGAAATAAATGGATACAAAACAGTCTCTTAAAACAATTATTTTGCCTCCTTTCTGAACCAAAAATCTTTAGAAAGATCATCCCCCCTCTGCCAACACATTCCCACACCTATATTCCAAGGTTTGATTTATTTTCTTGTGTTTGTTGTCCTCAAGGGGAGAGCTGTTCCTTCCTTATTTCCTGATCTGTCATTCAGATATTGAAGAATCTCAGCCCAGATTTTCAGCTTCTAGAAATATGGCCCCTCACTCCTTTTTGGGTGGATATGGCAGAAGTAAAACTAGGCATCTAACACATAGCCCGAGCACCTATTATTAATGTTTGGCACTGAAATTTTATTTATGCAGTCGAAGGAGGTACTGAAGCCCAACTGCCGGAGGGACATAATGCAACAAAAGATTCGAAATATTTCACATCCAAAGTCGCTGGAATAAAACAGTTATCAAAAAAGGCTGGTTGTCCCGATTCTTTAACCCCAGGGTCCCGCAAACCCCATCTGGGCCTCAAGACTTGCAATTCCACCATAAGATTGCAAATCCTGAAAAAAAGTTTTAAAAAAGTATTGGGTGCACAATTGCTGCACGTGCCCAATGGGCAAACATAGTGACTTGCCACAAGCGGTGGGATGGGAGCAGGGCAGGGCTGTAGTCTAATCCTTCGAGCGCAGCTGGAGTTAGTGGCCTGCAGAAGATTGGGGCAGGAAACTCGTGGACTTGGTATGATAAAAAGAAAAAGTAAAAAACAAAGGTGAACATCACCGTTCCCTTTAAGGCGCGCGCACCTTCCCTGACGTCAGCGCACACTGCCGGATGTGGAGCGCGCACAACGCAACCAGGACGTCCCGCAGGAGAGAGGCAGAGACGCCGCCGCTTTAAGAAGCGGGCGGCGGGAAAAGCAGGCACTTTTGCACTGGTGCCAGAGAGGAGTCGTCAAGAGTGCAGGTAAGGAGGCTTGTGGGGGCTTGGGGGCTTGTGGGCTTGTGGCGGCTTGGGGGGGGGCTTGGGGCGGCTTGTGGCGGCTTGGGGGGGGCTTGTGGTGGCTTGGGGGGGCTTGGGGGGGCTCGGGGCATGTGGCTGCAGAGCGCGGGCTGATTGTGGCCTTTTGTTTACGTATTAATGTAATCACAGCCCGTGAAGGGGCTCTGATTACCATCAATACTTAAACAAAAGGCCATAATCGTCCCCGCGCTTTACTAACAAAAGAGTAGAGTCAGTTTATAAACACAGCGTGTACCAAAGTACACGCTGTGTTTTTAAACTGGCTCTACTCTTTTGTTAGTAAAGCGCGGTGCGGGGACGATTGTGGCCTCTTGTTTAAGTATTGATGGTAATCACAGCCCTTGAAGGGGCTCTGATTACCATCAATACTTAAACAAAAGGCCACAATCGTCCCCGCACCTCGCTTTACTAACAAAAGAGTAAAGCCAGTTTAAAAACACAGCGTGTACTTTTAGAAAGTACACGCTGTATTTTGAAACTGGCTCTACTCTTTTTGTTAGTAAAGCGCGGTGCGGGGACTATTTCAGGCATGAACTTTGGGGCCAGAGTTCGAGCCTCGAGGTCACGTCCACATCCTGTGATTGTGGGCAAATCACTTAATCTCCCTGTGCCTGAATATGTAATGTAAAGACGGTGCTCATTTAAAGCGCTCCAATACCTTCGGGTCGAGTTCGCGCTATCTAAAAGATGCAAAAAAAAAAGCAGTGGGACAGTAACAGAAAGTAAGTGGGGGCGGAGGGGTAGACGGACAAATGGGGAGGTATAGGGCAGATTTTTATTATCTAATGTAGCACAGAGGGTTAATATGCCTGCAGCAAAGAACGCATACCATGTATTTTACAAAAACAGTATTTTATGTGCATAGGTCAGTTGGTTACTGCTTTTGTCACATAGATTCTTTTGTTACTCTGCAGCTCATAAGAGACAATCATAATCTAGCACAATGACCTATAAACGGTCATCAAAGATCTGCTTACACATTGCATGGTACAAATTAGTAACTTATGTTTTTCCCGGTCTTTCATTATCCTGATGCTGCTAAAGGGGTTTATTTGGGTGTTAATACATTTTTATTGTTCAAGTCGATGCTAATCACTGTGTTATGTTCCGAATCCTGAATTTGTGCTTTTCCAGACAAGCACTCTTTAAAAATGCCTAGCAGTATGAATGACATGTGACTCCTACACCTTGTAGTCCCCTTTGTATGTAGCATTTTCTCTACACTGATTTACACACATGCTTCATTGTCTATGTGTGTGTGATGTAAAGTGCTCTGACATCCTACAATGGTATGAGACAGTGGTTCCCAAACTGGGGTCCACGGACCCCCAGGGTTCCGTGACACATTCCCAGGGGGGTCCGCAGGCAGCATATTTAAAAGCAATGCAAAGTTCCTTGTATAAACAGCAGTTTTTGGGCAGCAATAAAAGGGTCAAGATAACTCCAGTGATTAATGTACCTGCTGCAGAGAGATAGGGGGTTTGTCCAGTGGCAGCTTTGAGTCATCTCAGGAAGCCCAGATGGTTAATATGCCTGCTGCAAAAAATGTCTACCACGCATTTAAAAAAAAAATACAGTATTTTGTTTTGTGCGTAGCTCAGTCAGTTCCTACTTTTGCTACAGAGACTCTTTTGTTATTATGCAGTTCACAAGTTCCAATCGCATTTAGCACAGTGAGCTATGAACTGACATCAAAGAGCAGCAAGCAAACTACATGGTACAAGTTAGTAAGTTATGCTTTTTCCCAGTCTTTCATTAACCCGATGCTGCTAAAAAGGTTTGTTTGGGTAGAAATAAATCCATATTATTAAAGTCAATGCTAACCCCTGTGTTATGTTCTGAATCCTGAGTTTGTGCTCTCCAGACCAGTATGGATGACTTGTGAATCCTACACCTTGTAGTCCCCTTTGCCTTATGTAACATTTTCTAGTCACTGATTTACAGACGTATGATTCATTGTCTCTGTATGTGTGTGATGTAAAGTGCTCTGACACCCTACAGTGGTATGAAAGGTGCTATAAAACAAATTAAATACATGTGACAGTGGGGCTTTGGAGAGATGAGAGGCACTGTTGGAGGGTAGTAGTGAGGGAATCAATGAAGATTGACAAAAGATTGTTGTATGCTGGTGCATAGTAAGGTCATTATTTATATTCAATATATAATGACAAATGTGTTGTAAAATGCACAATTTCCCCCAACATTTTCTTGGGGGAGAGGCCTCCAATGCCCCCTTTGTAGTGGTCAGACTCACTTGCTGCACTTGGTGCACACTGTATAGGGACTAGTCTGCCAACATTTGCCAGAGCAGCTTTAAGTTTCCAGCCCAGCCTTGGCAGGAGCAGAAGCCCCAGGCTGTGAAATAAAACCAAACAATGGAAAGTTAGTCGCGAGATGCAGCACCAACCTTCCCATTAGGATTTTTCTATTTTTGCAAATATTTAAATATAAAAATACTAAAATCTTTGGTAATTTAAGTGTAGTCTTTGTTTGATGCACACACGTGTGTGTTTTGTTTTTCTTCTTCGAATTAGTTTTAATGTTTGACATTTAAATCATACAAATTGCCTGGGGGTCCCCGGCTGCCAGTAGTGACTCAATGGGGGTCCTCAGGAGTGAAAAGTTTGGGAACCACTGGTATGGGAGATGCTATAAAACAAATGAAATACATGTGACAGAGGAATAAGAGGCACCGTTGAAGGGTGATATTAAGGGAATCCCCAATTTGGAAACTGCCCTTAAGACACTTATTGTGGCACTGTATGTGTGAAAATGCACCATCTTTTCACTTTTTAAAGTTAGCGTTCTGAGTGACATTTGGCGCCGCGCACACGCGCGGTCTGGTTCCTGGCGCACATAGCCATCGTTGCAGGGCACAGAGACCCTCCACTGCCGCACACAGAGGAAAGAAATTAGAGGGAACATTGGTGAACAGCAATATATGGTCAGCTTTGGTTATACAATATACGTTTATAAAATAATTCAGAAATTCGCTTAAAAATCACAGCTGAGGTGCAGTTACAGTAACAAATGAAAACTGAAAAAACACTAACATTAGCAAGCTGTGGTCAAGACGACAACCCATAACTCACACAACAGCCATGTGCACCATAGTTCACACACCAAATGCAATGCCTCAAAAGATTTATACCAATAAATAGTATCCTAAAACTAAATTAAACAATAACACAAAATTAAACCAGTTAATGATACATCAATAACACAAAATTAAACCAGTTAATGATACTACAAGCATAGTCTTCTCTTTCAAAGTGGTTAGGGTAATGTCATAAGTAATCTCATCTGTAAGATGATTTACAATATTGCATTTGGTGTGCGAGTTATGATCTGCATCACTGTCGTGTGAGTCATGGATTGTACTTCTGTACTCGTAACTTTTGAATTTCCGTTTTTTCTTCATTTTTAATTCATACCAATAACTGCACTTAAACTCTGTTTTTATTGTAGCTGATTAATAAATAGACAAAACTGCATTTCAGGTGGTAGAATTTTCCAGTGCAGGGGTCCCAGTTAATAGAAGAAAGACCAACATCTGGATATTAATGTTAGCGTATGCTGGGGGGCGTGGCCAAGCCGAGCTTGGTAAAGGGGCTCCGCCGGCCGAGCACACAATCCGGCATGTATCCTGAAGAAAACCCATTATCCTGAACATCCTGCGCCAACCCTGTGCCCCGGACATCAAATCGCATATAAGTACCTGCTTTCCGGAGCGAAAATCATCGCAGCGGTGCCCGGCCCGTTGCTGGTGACTGGCGGCCTGGCTGGCGGTGGCGTGGGGCCAGGCTTGGCTCTGCAGCGCCGCCAGACCTGGAGACTGTGGGGTGCTGCGTGGGTGCGATCGCCGCCCGACAGGTGCGCCTGCTGGCACAGAGCGCCTGGTGAGCTTGAGGGGCAGCGGCGGTGAGCGGAGAGAAAGCGGGAGAGCCAGAGCGGAACCCGGAGACGCTGTTGGCTGGGACGCCGTAGCGGAAGTGCGGCCTGCAGCGGGAGAAATAGAAGGTAGGCCTCTGCGCACCGTTCGCGCACGGGGGGACGTGCGTGCACAGAAGGGCGGCCACTCCCCCCTTTGGAGGACAGCTTAACCGGGATATTACTGACTCCCCCCTCCCCTCCCCTCCGCTGCAGCCTGGAAACACCGCACTGTCGCCTGGAGGGCCGCTCCAATCACTGTACAGAGCGGCAGGCCTGCCACCCATATTTCGGTGGTGGGAAGTTCTCCCCCTGACACTGACTTCACGACAGACTGATGCGCCTGCCTGCTGCGTCCTGGCGCCCACTCACAAGCATCTTGGAGCCGGGAGGTGTTCTGAGCGCATGAAGCAGACGGCCTACATATCCTTACAAGATGGCGGACATCGGCGGTTCCGCTCCTTGCAGCCCCGTGTGAACCTGGCCACGAAAGGTGTGAGGCCCTCCTCTGGACGGGCGGCCGCTGTGTTCTCAGGGGCCTGTTGAGTTCGCGGAGATCTGACGCTAACATATGGGACAAGTGTAGCATTTGGCCTTCTAGGTGCTGGAAGTGAGGCCAGGTTCATAAATCGCGTTGCGCGGGTCTCTCTCTGCCTGCCGGGATCGCAGCCAGGATAAGGCGTGTGCGCCACCCCATCGTCGCTCGGCCTACTCTGCCCTTGCGGTTGGTAACCCTGCTCAACCCAAATGCTACTACCATAGCGCAAGTCCACTATGGGTAAGGGAGACACTAAGCAGCCAAAACTTACTTTTGACGGACGCTCTACCCGCCAAAACGAAGGCAATATGATGTCGCAAACGGTGGTACCGGAGACGCAGCTGAAGTCCGACCAAGACGAGGACACAAAAACAATGCTACGAGATATAAAGGGCTGCCTTAAAGAAATAGATGCAAAAATTGACTCACTTGCAGCTCACATGGACCATGTCTCTCATAAAGTGGATAAACATGAGGCGCAGTTAGTGGAGCTGGAAAAAAGAGTCTCCGACACAGACGATCACTAAGCTGAGACGCACAACCACCTTCTGAAGATGGACAAAGTTCTGGAGGTAATTAACGCACGGAACGAGGATCTTGAAGCCCGCTCACGAAGGAACAATGTCCGAATAACGGGTGTGCCAGAGTCCATGAACATATCAAACATGGAGAGATACGTGAAGGGTCTTCTGCAAGATCTGTTCGGGACTGTCCTTTCAGCCATATTCTTAGTGGAGTGTGCCCACCGCACCTTAGGTCCTCGGCCCATCACCGGGTGCCCCCTCGAGGCCGATACTGGCCCGCCTGCTCAACTACAGAGACAGAGATACAGTCCTCCGACTAGCCCATGAGCGTGGCGAGGTCCGGTACCAGAACAACGCAATCTCACTGTATCTGGATTTCACACAGGCGGTTCAAGCTGCGAGGAGAGAATTTCTACCGGCCAAGAAACTACTGCAGAAGACGGGCATAAAGTATGCCAATCTCTAAACTTGCGAAACTCCGAGTTCAGACAAACTGAAAACCCACCTTCTTTACAGAAGCAAACGCCGCAATGAAATTCGCCAAGCAACAGGCACGGCAGCACAAAGATGAGGAAAGAGACACGGACACTCAGGCGCAGAGTCAGCTAAGTGACCATGACTAATCCTGTAATAAATCCCTATACGGATGTGTTTCATCTTTATTTATGCATGTAAAGGATAATTTTGTATGTTACAACTGCTATGCCGAATGTAGAGAGTAACTACGCTTTGTGGGTGGACCATAATGCTCGGCCACCCTGTTACGATGTGACAGGGCAGTATGCCGGCCACCTCACGCCCCCTCTGGGATTATTCCCTTCTTTGCCAAATTTCTCAGTTGTTAGAATTTGTGGGGTGGTCAGTTATGAATCGCAACCTGATTGGGGGGTTGGAGTGGGTGGTGGGAGGGTTGGAACTGATTTTCTTTGCTTGTGGTTTTTTGCAGTGTGCTCCATCTCTCCTCTTTGACACCAGGATGAATAGACATGACACACACTTCCTCAAAGGCCTCACTATATACTGGACGGCACTCCTCCTCGCACTGCCAGGGGTGCAGCATGTGATGACGCCGTCAATAATACGGGACAGATACTCCTCCGTACCCCCATTTCTAATTTAACGTGTCTCACATGGAACGTGCGTGGTCTCAACGACCATAGAAAGACACATCTAGTACAGTCCCATCTTTTGAGACATTCGGCTGCGATATGCCTCCTCCAGGAAACCCCCCCCCCCCTCACTGTAACGGCTTGCGATAGGCTACGATCTCCCAGATGGAGCGAGGTGTTCACCTCATGTTACTGAAACTACTCCCGTGGGCTTGTCACGTTAATTAAAAGGGACACCCCCTGGAAAACCCAGAAAGTGGTCGGTGATACAGAGGGGCGGTATGTACTGGTCTTTGGGATGCTATTTCACAGGCAGGTCCTAATTGCTAATGTATGCAGGCCAAACGTCAATGATCCCTCCTTTTTCCAGACGTTGTGGCATACCATACAATCCATGTGAGACGCGGCATTGCTCTGGGGGTTGGTGGGGGTTCAACATGGTAATGTCCCTCGGGGATGATAGGGTAGGAACCTCACGCACACACCACCCGCAAGCAGCGGCAGTGTTACAACAATTAGTGGCCGACTACAGCCTAGTAGACACCTGGCGAACCCTTCACCCCAGAGCCCGCGAGGGCACTTGCATCGCAAACCACCACCACGCTTGGTCACGACTGGACATCTGGCTCACTTCCCCAGACGTACACTCCTGGGTGACGGACTCCTCTCATCACGCCTGCACGCTCTCTAATTACTCTCCAGTTACTTTGAACCTACAGATACCCCTGCCGTATCGACAGCCCTTTACATGGCGCCTGCCCCCCCAACGCTTTACTTGATTCTGCATTTAAACAGGAACTGCACACACAAATCAAAGAATACTTTGACAAAAACATGGGATCTGTAGACTCGGTCGGAACCCTGTGGGAGGACATTAAGGTGGTTATTCGTGGACATTGCATAGCAGGGCAGAACCTGGTGCTCAGGGATATCAGAGGCAGTCTTGGGTGCCTAGAAGCGGAGTTGCACACAGTAGAACAACAATATTATGCAACACCATTGGCGGGGTTACTGGGTCAGATTTGCGGGAAATTAACTGCCTATCAGGAGGAGGTGGACAGTGAGGTGAAGTTCCTACACAAATATGCGATTGCGAGGAGATATGGCAGGGGGACAGGCTAGGGAGGACGCTTGTGAACTTACTGAAGCCACCACGAGGGGCTACCTTTATCTCGGCACTCAAAACCACAACAAATGACTTAATGCACTCCCTCCCGATCTCTTAAACACTATACAAGATTTTTACTCGCAACAATACAGCTCCCAGGCAGCGCCAGCAACCTCGCACTAGAGGAATAATTCGACTCCATAGCACTCGTATGGTTTAACAACCTGCACCGGGAATATCTCGATATACTGTTCACGGTTGAAGATGTGCGGATAGTTATTGGCGGAATGAGAGCAGACAAGGCGCCGGGGACAGACTGTCTCACCACGCAATTTTACAAAGAATATGCCTCGGAGATTGTCCCCGCCTCCTAGAAGGGTATCAGGAAGCGCTGCAAAGTGGTGTCCTCCCCGCATTCATGAGAGAGGCGGTTATTATTGCCCTTCTCAAACCGGATAAAGATCCACAACGTTGTGAATCTTACCGTCCTCTTTCATTGATCAATCTGGACGCTAAGATCTTTGCGAAGCTCTTGGCCACCAGACTCCAACCACTGCTCCCAATGATAGTCCTGACGGACCAGTCTAGCTTTGTGCTGCGAAGAGCAACTTCGCACAACATCAGAACCTTATTTGGTCTACTGCACTAATTAGCGCCCAACCTACCCACGGCTGCAGCACTCTTGGATGCCTCAAAGGCTTTTGATTCGCTAGAGTGGGGGTTCCTCTTCCCGCTGCTCAACAGGATTGGACTAAGCCCACATTTTATAAGGCAGATTCAACTCCTTTATACGCAACCAACAGCGCGCTTAAGGATAAACGGGCTAATATCGGAACCAATTGCCATAACCCGCGGCACCAGGCAGGGTTGCCCTTTGTCGCCCCTACTGTTCGCGATTGCGACGGAGCCCCTGGCTGCACACCAACACCATGCTAATAGGGGAATTGGCTTCACCACTAGAGCCCTAACTGTGTCCCTGTATGCGAACAATATCATGCTGTTTATGGTACACCCCGAAAGTAATCTGGCCCCCATGATAAGGGAGGTGGTCCGCTATGGTGGGCTCTCCGGAGTGAACGTCAATTGGGACAAGTCTGTGATTCTCCCCCTTACATCTGGTACACAGAAATTCAATACTGAATACTCGGTAAGATGGGCCACAGAACCAGTTTGATACTTAGGAGTGTGGCTAACTACTGATTTACAAGATATTTGGACGGCTAACTATGGAAAAGTAGTTGCGTGGATTGAAGACAGGGTCTAGAGATGGAAGGCACTTCCCCTCTCGCTGGCGGGCCGCATAGCGGTAGCTAAAATGATCATACTGCCCACATTACTGTACCTCTTCGTGAATCTGCCGCTCCCACTCCCATTGCACTTTTTAAAAAGATTACGGTCCCTCATAATTGAATTGGTGTGGGCAGGGGGTCAACCACGGATAGCCTGGGAAGTTTTGACACTGCCGCAGGAACAGGGAGGGATGGCAGCACCGGATTTCGTGTTATACGCTTACAGTGCACAGGCCACACCCTACCAGCCGCATGTTGCCATAGAAATAGATCACGCAGCTCCCCTACCTCTCTCTACAGCGCTCTTTCAGCCATACAAGCGCCCGCAAGGAGAGATAGACACCATACAAGTAATGAGATGGGCATGGGAAGGACTTCGCAAAAGAGCACACTTAGATATACTATATGCTCCATCTATACCACTTTTCAACAACCCCATGTTTCCCCCTTTAATGGACCGGAAAGCCCAGCAACGTGCAAACGCACATAAAATAGTAGCAGGCAGCGATCTTTTCCCTAACAACACTTTTTTCACTCTCCAACAAATGTGCTCCCCCGTGGAGCCGTCAGCACTTGACATGCTGTTATATTACCAGCTCCACGCGTCCTGTAGGGATGGACTCCCCACATTTCCGGCGCCTCCGCCCCCCCTTGCCGGCTTTTGAAAACCTGTTGGCGGTGGAATCTGGACGGAAACTCATATCACGTATTTACAAGCACACTCAAAAGGCTTCCCCAATCATCGTTCCCCCCCTCCCGCACGGCTTGAGATCTGGAGTTAGGTGCACCCCTCATGGACACACAATGGAAACTGATCTGCCAGCAGCTAGAGCGTCTGTCGCCCAACTACCGCCTCCGGCTTATACATTTTAAATTCTTACATCGCCTCTATCGTACTCCCATACACCTACACAAAATGGGACTAAAAGATGATTGTTGTTGGAAATGCGGCTCTCCCCATGCAACTTTCACACACTTGGCCTGGAGCTGCAGGCCTGTTGCACAGTTCTGGCTGGAGATCAATCAACACATTACAGATATAACAGGCCTACATCTCCCCCTCACACCACTCACATCCCTGTTGGGTGTGCTGGAGGTGGTGGCCCCAGAAGTCGCACAAGCTGCCCTTACTAGTACTACTGATGGCCAAACGGCAGAAAGCTATGCACTGGGTGCAACGCGACCCCCGTTAGCTAAAGACTGGATCACACAGGTCACTTACTGCAGGTCCCAGCTCTCCACCTACTAGGAGCTCCAACCAACCAGATCCTGTCCCAAAGACATCTTGGAACCATTTGTAACTTGGCTCAACTATAGAAATGTGGATGCTTAATATATCGCTATCATGCTCTGTGTTCCCAATGAGACCGCCTCAAGACTGTACTGTATAAATTGCTGCGGAGATGCTGAAATGTCCTATTGTATATTTGTGTCCACCGATGCTTCATATGGTAAATAACACTTTGAGGACCCCATAATAGAGGGGTGTAAGTGTAATCCGGACGTGTTGAATCAAAACATCATGTTATGAGAGACAAGGGAACCCGAAGGTAATACACTAGGGACCTTGGGCGTTTACTTATTACAAAAAACAGTGGACCCTAGTAGTTGGGGGATTAAGATAAGGATAGACACAAACTAAATAGTATTTATGTGCTTTGTCCAGCCGGACAGGAATTTATTTGGCGATGCACAAAATCAGAAAGTAATGTCAAGGGGCACAGCCCATGACCTACAGTGAACAAGACAAAACAACAAATATAGGCAACAGCGAGCAAATCGGTCTGTATACTTATAATCAGTGAACAGACTTGATTATAATTTGAGTGACCATTGTACATAGCATTCACGGGCATATTCAGTACATATGACCCTATTGTGTCGACGACGTTTCGATGCCGAAAAACAAAATAAATTGCATCATCTTCAGGACAAATATATAAATCATGTTTGTATTGGAATTATAAACAATTTGCCTTTCATGCAAGGCTGGTCCATAAAGCGGGGAAGGTAGTTCAGGTAGAGAAAGATTAAGACCAGTTTCGGTCCGAACATCGATCGACGTCCGAGGATGGAATCGAGGACTCCCAAGGTGTATGGCCTGCGCCCGGTTCCGGTCAAACAAGACACTTCGGAATCGACGGGCGGCTAGATTGGAGGCCAAACAGTCGGCGCCTAACCCGGTTAACATATTCAGCACCGAGGATGAAGAAGTCGAGAGCGTCGAAGAGATAGACTCGAGCCATGCTTCGGAGCATGAATCCCAATCTGACGACGATGATGAGGTGATCTTCGAGGACGAAGACGTCGTTGACGAGGTAGGAGACGACGATGAGGCCTTGAGGCCGAAGAAGATAGCTCGGGCGAGGAGCTAGGCCAATCCGTCGATGCGGAGGCCGAAGGACACAGTCTTGATAAGGCTCAGGTCGAGGGATTGCCTGCGGGCCTTACCCAAGATCAGTCAGATCGTTCTACAGCCCCGCCTGAAGGTCCGGCTTCGAACATTTCAAAAGAGCCAACACTATCAAAAAAGACTGGATTCGATTCAGTGAAAGCGAAACCAAACCCAGCACCGGTCAAATCGAAACCGAAAGTACAACTGGTTCAAGTCGGATCGAAGGCATCGAAGCCCTCCAATCCGTCGACACAGAAAAGGGACATCGGAGCCGACCAAAGAAAGAAGGACACAGAAGAAGGCCCTCGGTCCCGAGAAGACGCAACGGCCTATGGCATCGAAGGTTGGAGCACCGACCACCAAGGTCACAGTGGTCGATCCGACTAAGTCAACACCGAAGAGTGCGGCGACTGCCAACATATCGAATCAACAAGGCGTCGATCCCAAACTTCGGATCGAAAACCCGAAGGCTGGGAAGAAACCGGAGACCGCGTCGAGGCCTGTCTCCAAAGAGCCTATCGGTTCCAAAGCACCGTCTGCATTCACATTGCAACAGGTGTCGGAGTCCCTACAGCGCATCAGGGAACGGGCAACCCTCGAACCAAAAACGGGTCCCGAACCACACAAAGTCGCCAAAGCTCACTCAGCGCCGGCACCGATCAAGTTTGGATTGCTGCCACCGGGGGCACCGAATATGTTCGAACTTAGGAGGAGTCTTGAACAGCCACGAACAGTGTCCACGGAAAGAACCGATGTCGAGGACTCGCAGGACCAGTTTATCGACACCGACACTGGTAGGCTGTTGTTCCGCAAGCGGAGAATTGTTCCAGAGAAGGCTTTGGACTCCTACAAGATTCCACTAAAAAGGAAACTGTCATCAGGTTCGACGCCAGTGCTTGTAGAAACATTCCACACCTATCATCAGGAACCACCATCCTTTTCTCCTACACACTCGGAACAGCATGCAGGAGAGGGCTATATTGGGGATGATACCACTTAACCTGTGGATAATGACCCTGATGACCAACAGCAAGACCAAGATCAGGCATGGGGAGACCCTACTGACCAAGGTGACCCACAAGATGCTCCTGACACTCATCTTTATAATATCAAACCATCTCCCGCTGAAGATACTGCTGCTTTTAACACCCTCATTGAAAGGGCAGCTGCCAATCACGGAGTGGAAATCCATTCTGACTCTGTGGAGGGGGATTTCTTGGTGGACACATTCTCTACATCAGAAAGAACGGTCAAGACTCTACCAATGTTGAAAGGGGTTCTTAAACATGCTAAGGACATCTTTAAGGAAACCACCAGGGCACAGGTATTGAACCCGAGAATAGAGAAGAAATACAAACCTGCACCCGGAGACCCAATGTACATTAAGGGTCAATTGCCGTTGGACTCCATGGTAGTTTCTAATGCTCGCAAGAGAGCTAACTCGCAGACTACAGGTGATGCTCCTCCTCCGGACAAGGAGTCCAAAGTGCTAGAAACATCAGGCAAAAGCGTAGCAGCACAAGCAGCAAACATCTGGCGCATTGCCAACACTCAGGCACTCCTGGCCCGATACGACAGGTCACACTACGATACACTAGAAACACTGCTAGAACACCTACCAGATGAATACAAAGATGGAGCGGAGCTCCTCATCAGAGAGGGACAACTCATTACAAATGCGTCCATCAAATGCGCACTGGATGCAGCTGACACTGCAGCAAGGGCAATCAACACTAGTGTGATGTTGAGGAGGCACGCATGGCTGAGAATATCAGGCTTCAAACCTGAGATTCAAAATAATATCTTGAATCAACCAGTCAACCCAGACTTTTTATTTGGCCCCGAGGTTGACACTACACTGGATAAGATTAAAAAGGACACTGAAACTGCGAAATCTATGGGGGCTCTACAGTCGCAGCAGTTTCGGAGTGGCTCCTTTCGTCGCCCCGGGAATAGAGGAGCAGCTAGAGGTCAGGGGTCCCAGCAGCAGTACAATAAAGGAGGTACCCAGAGTACCTATAATAAGAACAATAGGGGTGGATATCGTGGATCCAGCACCAAAGGCAGAGGACGAGGACACAACACCAGGTCCTCTGCCAATAACAAACAGTGACGTCTTGTCGCTGCCCCCCGCCCACATAACACCGATCGGGGGGAGACTCCAACAGTTCCTGCCAGTCTGGAGATCCATCACCACAGACAGGTAGGTCAGAGAAATTGTCCAGTACGGCTATTGTCTGGAATTAACATCCAATCCACCCAACATACCATCAAGACACCGTCCTATGTCCGCAGAGCACTTGACATTATTGCAGCAAGAAGTACTAAGTATGCTGCAAAAAGGAGCCATAGAGCTCGTGCCTATGGAACAGCGGGGGTCAGGGGTGTACTCGCTGTACTTCTTAATCCCAAAAAAGGACGGGTCTTTACGACCTATACTAGACCTCCGCCCCCTCAACCAATATATTCTGTCAGAGTATTTTCATATGCTCACCCTCCAGCAGGTTCTGCCGTTACTCAGTCAGAGAGACTTCCTAGCAACACTGGATTTAACCCCTTGTGTGCCTATGACGAGCTGGACTCGTCATGGGCCGCGGTTGCGCTGTGCCCATGACGAGTCCAGCTCGTCATGAACCCCGCCCGCTAATGCAACGCCCGGCACAGGGCGGGGAAAGGGCGTGGCACACAAGGGGTTATGGGATGCGTATTTCCACATACCCATACACCCATCACACAAAAAATATCTCAGGTTCACTCTTCAGGATCAGCATTATCAGTTCAAAGTACTCCCTTTCGGAGTAACAGCGCCCAGAGTCTTTACCAAGTGCCTAGCGACAGTGGCCGCACACTTAAGGAGACAGCACCTGGACGACTGGCTTGTTCAGGCAAAGTCAGCCCAGCAGTGTGCCAGCCACATATCCCACACCATTCACCTTCTTCACAGTCTGGGATTCTCACTGAATTATCCAAAGTCACATCTCCAACCCGCCCACGTACGGCAGTACCTGGGCGCGACTATAGACACTCTGGCTGCCAAAGCTCAGCCAAATTTAGCGAGAATCAACAGCATGCAACTGCTGATAAAAAAGTTCAGACCACAACACTCCCTTCCAGCGCGAGTGTTCATGCAGTTGATAGGCATGATGGCCTCCTGCATCTTCATAGTCCCGCACGCGAGACTACATATGCGCCCGCTTCAGGAGTGCTTGGCACGTCAATGAAATCAGACTCAAGGATAGTTGAAAGACCTAGTGTTGGTGAGCGGTCGGGCATACAACTCTGCATTGGTGGAATCCACACAACCTTTGCAAGGGCCGACCGTTCCAAGAGCCTGTTCCACAAATAATACTGACGGCGGACGCGTCTCTCCAGGGATGGGGAGCTCATGTACTCAATTACACAGTGCAGGGACTATGGACGACACAGCAACAGAAGATGCACATCAACCTTCTGGAACTGATGGCTATCTTCCTGGCAATGAAGGCATTCAAAGTACACTTGTGCAACAAAGTCGTGTTGATCCGGACGGACAACATGACTGCCATTTACTACATACAGAAGCAGGGAGGAACACACTCTCCACAGTTGTCTCATCTGGCTCAGAGCATGTGGAAGTGGGCCATTCAGAAGAACATGTTCCTCATGGCGGAACACCTCCCGGGCAAGGACAACCAGATGGCGGATCTGCTCAGCAGACCCAGCCACCAAATGCACGAATGGGAGCTACATCCATCAGTACTCCAACCGTACTTCCAGCAGTGGGGTCATCCAGAGATCGACCTATTCGCCACAAGGGAAAACGCAAAATGCCAAAGCT